>NC_082671.1:80535000-82935000 GCF_025265405.1 Mesoplodon densirostris
GAATAAGGAGACTGTGGTACAGAAGGTTAAGTAAGTGATTTGGCCAGGCTCACATAATCAACCCAGAGTTCACACTCAACCACTAAGTGAGTCATATAGTCACTCAGAGTCAAAAGACATGAACATTTAAAATTTTGGTAGGTATTGCTAAATTGCCTTACAAAAGTTTGTAAAAATTTATACTCTCTTTAATAATGCACGTGAATGTGTGTGGCCCACATCTTAGCCAACAGAGGCTATTATCCTGCTTTAACACTTTTGCCTACCTGTTAGATGAGATCATCTTCATTTATGAAAGCAGGATTTCAAATTTATGAACTAAAGTTATTATGGAACTTGGAAAACTTAATAGAGATGATTAAGTTTGTGGAGAACTTAATAGAGATGATTTCTATCCTGAGGGCTTCACAGTTGAAATACGATTGCTAAAATAAGTTATGGAAAAGTTCCCCCTTCTATACCTAAAATTTATATACCTTATTCCTTTTTTATTGAAGTATAGTTGACGTATATAAGTTACAGGTTTACAATATAATGATTCACAATTTTTAAAGGTTATATGCCATTTAAAGCTATTCTAAAATAACGGCTATATTCTCTGTATTGTAGAATATAGCCTTGTACCTTATTTTATACATAATACCTTTTAATCCCCTACTCCTATACTGCCCCTCCCCGCAATGGTAACCACTAGTTTGTTCTCCATATCTTACACCTTATTCTTGAATACAGATTTATTTGAGTGAAGTGACAGTTTGCACCTTTACAACATCTCTATGAAGCTATAGGAAAGCTCACCCAAGATAAACAGCTTGGAGTAGTTTTTTTTGTTGTTGTTGTTGTTTTTTAGCTTGGAGTAGTTTTGGCTGTCAGAGTTAAATTACTCTCAACTGTGAGAAGAGAATATTTTGCAAATCAATTCCAAACTCAGATATGAAATTCCCTTAAAGCTGCTATGATGAAGATTTGACTCTTTTACCTATGCAAGGAGTAATGGATCCACATACCTTTTCCTCCCTTTTGCTGGAGAAGAGCAGGTTGCACCAGCTGGTTTTCAGGGATGTTCTGCAGAGACTGATGAATATTTCCTTCAAAATAGAGGTCCGCAGCACTGTTCTACATAAATAATGTATCAGGATGTTAAGTGGAACTTCCCGTGTGGCCCCCAGTTGGTGGCCAAAGTCAAAAGCTGAGGGCATCTCTCAAATTCTGAAAATCACTACCTTCAGCTGCTGTCTCCCAGGGCAGAGCTAGCCTCAAACCCATATATGGAGAGGGCCAAGGGACAGAGGGTAATCTGAGGCTTTGTGAGGAGGTCTGTATCTCCCCCTCCCTATGAGAAAGGAGAGTGTGTTGCTTCTCTCCTTTCCCCTAAAAATGCCCAGCAAGAAAGATCCGAAAGAATCATTAGTAGAAACTGAGGTGCCAGCAAAAAGAGAAGATGGGCTTCCATTCCTGAACTGGATGCCCATCTGGCAAGAGAAGATAAGAGGAGAAAGATGGCAGCTGAGGGAGGGCAGAGCCCAGAGAGGCAGGAAGAAGCAGCCTAAGTTCCTACCATTACATATGGCAAGGAAATGTGGGCCTCCACGGGTTAACTAGACATGGTGGTGGAAGGGGGTGGACTTGAGCCCTCCCTATACAGGAGGGCTGCCCAGCAGGCAAGCAGTCCCCACCACAAGAGGCTGTGCAGTGTATGCTGGGGATGGAAGCTGAAGTGGAAATAGGGTAGCCAGATCTAGCAAATAAAAATATTAGGCATCCTATATTTTACCTGGCAACCCTAAGAGGAGGTGAGAGAGGTTAAAGTAAAACCAAAACTCCCTCTTTAAAGAAATGTCTTGTTGGAGAGGCCCTGACAGTATAATTTACAGGGACAGAAAAAGGACATTTGACATAGTATGGTTGAAGGTAATAACTGAAAAAAAACCTTTTTTTTAAATATTTATACTCTACCACATTAAGACTGCTTGATAAAAGGGACACATCAAGGAAGCAATGCAGGTAATTCCATGGCAGTCAAGTGGTTAGAACTCAGCGCGTCCACTGCAGGGGGCGTGGGTTCCATCCCTGGTCAGGGAACTAAGATCCCATATGCTGCAACATGGCCAAAATAAATAAACAGATAAATAAAAAGAAGAAGAAGAAGAAAGAAAGAAAGTAAACAATGTAAAAGAACACATGGAAGGAGAGGTAGATGGTGGGGACACTCACGTTTGCAGAAGGCTACTAAAATAGAAATGAATTGGTCCAACACACATACCTAGCTCTGAGCTTGGGAGGGGAAATAGAGCAGGTTAATACAAGATTGTGGGTAAAGCCAGTGCAGGGAACGTTTTAGGGGATCCATAACTTTCCTGCAGTTTTCCAGATGGACTGAGGAGAAGCATTGATGTGAGAACCCTAAAATACCTCCTCTATAGAAATCATTCAAACCCATCTGATGTCAGATGAAGAACAATGATAAAGCACAGTTTCCTTCTTGACAGCATTGATGGTCCCCCACACTGACTGTCAAATTCACCAAGGGGAAGGCTGGGACAAATAGGAAATTTGCCTGTTACTGAGGGATGCTGGTCCCCTGGTAAAAGTACTCACTTTTACTGTTCTCCAATTGTAGACCGGTTCCTCTGTGGGCAGCACACCATAGCTGTTGGAATTTCCTCTGATATGAGAACAGTGGTTGATGAAAGCCAGGTAATTTCTGTAATCTATTTAAAAACAGAGAAAGAAACTGACAAAGTCAAAGTTTATATTTGTGTGTGTGTGATGCTTATACATGCTTATATGCTTATATATGTGATTGCTCTTGGCATTTTTATATTGAGATGTTAAATTTATTTAGGATAAAGAACATAGGAAGATCTGTCTCCTAATGCAAAAGAAATAAAAGCAAAAATAAACAAATGGGACCTAATTAAACTTAAAAGCTTTTGCACAGCAAAGGAAACCATCAACAAAACAAAGACAACCTACACAATGGGAGAAAATATTTGCAAATGATGTGACTCACAAGGGGTTAATATCCAAAATATATAAAGAGCTCATACAACTCAATATCAAAAAAAAAAATAAACAACCCAATCAAAAAATGGGCAGAAGACCTGAATAGACCTTTCTCCAAAGAAGACATACAGATGGCTAATAAGCACATTAAAAGATTCTCAACATTACTAATTATTAGAGAAATGCAAATCAAAACAACAATGAGATATCGCCTCACACAGGTCAAAATGGCTATCATCAAAAAGTCTAAAAATAATAAATTCTGGAGAGGATGTGGAGAAAAGGAAACCCCTGTGTGCTATTAGTGGGAATGTAAATCGGTGCAGCCACTGTGGAAAACAGTATGAAGGGTCCTCAAAAAAACAACTACCATACGATTCAGCAATTCCACTCCTGGATATATTCAATATACCTGAAGAAAATGAAAACTAATTCAAAAAGATACATGCATTCCAATGTTCATAGTAACACTATTTACAGTAGCCAAGACATGGAAGCAACCCAAGTGCCCAATCAACAGACAAATGGATAAAGAGGATGTGGTATATATATATATATATATATATATATATATATATATATATATATATATATATATATATATATATATATATATATACACACAATGGAATATTACTCAGCTATATATAAAAAAAAGAATGAAATTCTGCAATTTGTGGCAACATGGATGTACTGAGAGAATGTTATGCTTAGCAAAATAAGTCAGACAGGGCTTCCCTGGTGGTGCAGTGGTTGAGAGTCCGCCTGCCGATGCAGGGGACACGGGTTCGTGCCCCGGTCCGGGAAGATCCCACGTGCCGTGGAGCGGCTGGGCCCGTGAGCCATGGCTGCTGAGCCTGCGCGTCCGGAGCCTGTGCTCCGCAGCGGGAGAGGTCACAACAGTGAGACGCCCGCGTACCACAAAAAAAAAAAAAATGTCAGACAAAGACAAGTGCTGTATGATATCACTTATATGTGGAATCTAAATAATAATACAAAGAGAAACAGACTCTCAGATATAGACAACAAACTTGGGAGCACTTCCCTGGTGGCGCAGTGGTTAAGAATCTGCCTGCCAATGCAGGGGACACAGGTTCAAGCCCTGGTCTGGGAAGATCCCACATGCCACAGAGCAACTAAGACTGTGTGCCACAACTACTGAGCCTGTGCTCTAGAGCCCACGAGCCACAACTAATGAGCCTGTGTGCCGCAACTACTGAAGCCCGCGCGCCTAGGGCCCGTGCTCCACAAGAAGAGAAGCCACCGCAATGAGAAGCCTGTGCACCACAACCGAGAGTAGCCCCTGCTCGCTGCAACTAGAGAAAGCCCATGCGTGGCAACAAAGACCCAACACAGCCAAAAAATATAAATAAATAAAATAAATAAATTTAAACAAAACGAAACAAAAACAAACTTGGGGCTACAAAAGAGGAGAGGAAAGCAGAGAGGGACAATTTAGCAGTATGGAAGAAACAAATACAAACTACCAGCAGAAGGGGACTGACATCTTTACCTGAGGAGTACTGAAGATCACCAGTTGAATGTTGCCTCAGTACTTCAAAAGCATCTTCAAATGCTTGACCCAGCTTGTCTTGTTCAACACAAGCCTGTTAGAACAATTACAGAACTCTGGAGTTAGGAAATAACCAGTAGAACTTAATTTTCCTGATATAAAGGAGGGTTTCTCAACCACAGCACTATTGACATTTTAGATTGACAAAGACTGTGTTGCAGGGGGGTTGCCCTGTGCATTGCAGGGTGCTAAACAGCATCCCTGGTCTCTACCCACTAGATGCCAGTAGCACTCCCACAGTTGTGACAAACAAAAAATGTCTCAGACATAGCCAAATATACCCTGGGGAACAACATCACCCCTGGCTGAGATCCACTGCTCTATAACATAGCATTTAGAGAGCAACCTCATTCTATAGTATAGTATTCAACATTTTATAAATTTTTAGCAAGGAGTTATATAGCAGGAGACTGATTTGGAAAAAGGGATCAAGGAAATATCTTTAATCAAACAGAATCTGAATCATTATTTAAAAATGAAATGCTCTTAATTTCAAAAGCATGCCTCCAAGACCTAAAATTGAACTGTTTTGCAAACCATTTCATACCCTTATTAATCTAGCCCATATATTTTATATGCAAAATGGAGGAATAGTAAAGATTTTTAAATGCCAACTTACCATGCTTCATTAATAAACTGACAATTCTGAAAAAGATTAATATTTAAAAAACAAAATTAAATAGTGTTTCTATTTAATTTGCCTCTGAATTAAAAGACTTTACTTAAAATATTTTCTGAATATACCTTATATAAACCAAAAGTATCGTCTGAATTCTCTTTGATGAGTACAAATTTTCTTTCTACAAAAATTTCCTACAAGAATTTATTTTTGCTTTTCTGTCATTACAAAACTTTTTTTTTTAATTAATTAATTTATTTATTTATTTATTTATTTATTTATTTATTTTGGCTGCATTGGGTTTTCGCTGCTGTGTGTGGGCTTTCTCTAGTTGCAGCGAAAGGGGGCTACTCTTCATTGTGGTGCACGGGCTTCTCATTGCAATGGCTTCTCTTGTTTCAGAGCATGGGCTCTAGGATCACAGGCTTCCATAGCTGTGGCTTGTGGGCTCTAGAGAGCAGGCTCAGTAGTTGTGGCGCCATGTGCTTAGTTGCTCCGCGGCATGTGAGATCTTCCTGGACCAGGGCTCGGATCCATGTCCCCTGCATTGGCAGGCGGATTCTTAACCACTGTGCCACCAGGGAAGTCCTACAAAACTTCTTAAATGTTAAATAGCTACATATGTATAACAGAGTCACTCTGCTATACATTTGAAACTAACACAACATTGTAAATTAACTATACTTCAATAAAAAGAGATTAAAAAATAAATAAAATAGCTAGAGTTAATTACGCAGACTATTTATATTGATATGAAAATATAGAAATAATTCGAGTGTTTTTAAGTATTTTAAAATTCTTTTAAATATTAAAGTATTAAAAAGTTCTGGAAATCAAAATCTTTTTTACCTTAGAATGGCTCTCCATTTATAACAGTGATTTTTTTTTTTTTTAAGTTTCTGGTGTCATATGGACTTCTGAGAATCTGGTGAAAGACATGCTTTTTCTCTCATGAAATGTGAATTTACATTACAAATAAAATGTACTGTATGAAAACTGTCCGTGGACTTTCTAAAATCCTAGGTTAAGAACCCTGGTCTATAATTTTACATTATCTACATTCTTATCTCTGTAAGTAATGTAGATTTTGTTTTAAATAAACAATTATCATACTGACCCACATTAAATGTTTTCAAACTTTATGTTCTATAGAACTACACAAAACAAACAAATCCACATAACAAGAAAGAGCGAGTGGTGGGTCCACATTGCTTATCATTTCATTTAGCACATGAAGCAACTCCGTTTATACAAGCTTTTAGCATTTATCCTTCAAACACAATGAGCTTACTCTTTAATATTTAACACTGCATAATATGATTAGATGATATAATCTAATGCTATTATTATACATATCCATAATGTAGCAATACAATATGTCAAACGTCGAAATTCTATTCTGCTCTTTGAAATCACTATGTCATTTAAAAGAGAATATGAGAAGAAAAACCATAAAAAAAGGTAACTATGGGAGATGATGAATGTGTTAACAAATTTTACTGTGGTAATCCTTTCCCAGTGTATATGTATGTCAAATCATCATGTTGTACACCTTAAACTTACACAATGTTATATGTCAATTATATCTCAAGAAAGCCGAAAAAAAATACAGCTTCTCAATGTGGGAGATGTTGAAGAATTTAGCAAAAACTTTTAAAAAAAGAAGAAGAAAATCCATAAATCACATTTTGGGCTATAGTCCCTAATGAATATTATGAGTACATATGTTTTTAAAAAGCCATGTCAATAACTTTCAATTAATTATGCCTCAGCTCATAAGCACCGAAGCAAATACATACTCAGGTGAGTGTTGTACTTTGAATTAAATACTTAAATGAGACTACTCCCTTTGACAAAAATACCCCACAAAACTATCATGACTCTTAAAAGTAGCAAACCCAAAGGGAAGAAAAAAGCTTGAAAACATTATTGATCACTTCAGTTGCTTAATATTTCTAGTATTGGAACAGGCAGTCAATGAGAAACACTTATTAGGCCAAAGAAGAAAATTAACACTTATTACAAAGAATTTTGAAAAGCATAAACTAAACACTTACCAGGAAGACACTTCAGCCCTTTACCAAGTTGTTTCATTAATATCAGAAATAAGACAGAACTGTCAAGAGCTCACTGGCAGAGTTTCATTAAGTAGCTGTTTTTAAGGAAGTGCTACAAAAGGGGATTTCTTTTAAAAGATACAGTGCCTTCATTATTTCTATTTCATGATATGGCCAGTGGACACCAGAGGCTATTATTTTGAAGAGGCACAGAATATTTGTATCCTATGGGCCAAAAGCATTAGAACAAATCTCATGAAACCCGCCTGCCACCCAGCATAATTTGTGGCTCCTCTGGCCTACACAGCCCCACTGGGCACCTCTGACCTGTACAGCCCTTGTCCATCTTTCTTTTTTTATTACTTCTATTATTTCTCCCCTGATTCTGGAGCCTACGTTGCTTTTCTTGCCTGAACTATTAACAGCTTTCACTCTGGTCTCTTTCCTCTCAAACCACTTTACTTATAATGTCGTTCACTGATCGCCCTACTTAGAGATCTTAAAGGCGCAGACCCTTGCCCTGGCATTCGAGGCTCCTCATTCCAGCCTTAACCTTATTTACCACCATGCATTTAAGAGGAGGAAATGAATCCATGCTATGGTCTTCCCTCCTTACCTGGATCCAGTAACGACTCCAAAACAGGAGAAGCTTCTGGGTAGTGATCTGATTGGACATGCTTGAAGCTGCTGCATTTATAGACCAGGTCCAGTTCTCTTATTTAGCTTGAAGGTTTATTTGGGATGGGTTTTGGTGGCTCTGATGGAAATTATAGGGGACTTCCTCCACCTATAATGCTTCCTTCCCAGCCCATCCATCTGCCCATTTACCCATTTTATCTTACCTGTCCAGCAGAGGCCAATCTAACATTTAGGTATAGTCCAGGTGGAAATGACTTTCCCCTCTGAAGCGCAGGTCGGCACCACCCTTAAGTAACTGTAACCTTCTGTCATTTTAATGGATGTCACATTTAGCCAGGGGGAAAACCACCTAAGAATTTTTTGTAAATGTTATGGGTGGGGAGAGAGATTTTCTCTTTTGCATAGTTGGAATCTGAGCTCACCTTTGATATGGGACTATTGTTCTACACCAATTACTTTTTTGACCGAGTTTTATCATGCAAATGTAAACGCACATCCCCTCTTCTGAAATGTAGATGTTTAAGTAACAAGTGTATAAAACCAAATCGCTAATGTTGATGAGTTTTTAATCTGTACCATTGCCAGTCTACGCCCTTTTCGTGCCATTTTATTTTGTTTGGTTCATTTAGTCAACAAATATATATAAATGAGCTCTTTGCTGGACACTGTCCTGAGTCCAGGGACCACAGCCCTGAACAAGTTCTGGTGAGGAAAAATGATTTTTTAAAAAAAGCAAACTAGAGAAGTGTTATTAACAATAAATACTGAGAAAACAATAAGAGAAAGGTCATAGTAAGTGTATACAGTCATGGTGAACGATCACAAAAATTCTAAGGGAATGTGGTGAGCTGAAATCCAAGGATAAGAAAGAGTGAGCAAAAGAAAAGCAGAAATGCAGCGAAGCACCTCTAGTCAGAAGAAACAACAGACGCCAAGAGCCTTAGGTGGAAATGAGTTTGGTTTATTCAAGGCACAAACAAGAAAGCCAGTGGGGCTGGAGCAAAATGAGTCTGGGGTCCAAGAGGCAAAGTTAGAGAGGAAGGAGGAAGGGTCCAGATCAATCCACACATCAACCAAAAAATAATATAAAAATTGTTCGAAAGAATCTAAAAATCACATATAATAGTAGTTACCTGCTTAGCTCCATTTCACGGATGAAGAATCTAAACCGAGGATCAAAGACATTTCACGATTTTTTTTTCTAAGGTCCAATTGCTAGTGAGAAATGGGCTGGGCTGGGTCCAGATTTAGGCTCAAATGACTTCACGTACACGCTCTCAACCGCCATGTTGGAGCCCTATGTCCGCAGATTAGGTTCCATTGGACTAGGGTTCTTAGTCCCGATGGCAGACTTCATAGCACCCAGCAGATTCTCATAGTAGTACAGGCTTGTTATATATTTGAAATGAATGGAAAAAACAAGTCAATTTTCTAAGCCAACATTTTCCCCAACAGGTGTCTCCAAAGTTTTATTCTGCAAGATATAAATAAATGGACCCTGAAAAAGAGTTGAGCAAAACCAATGAGCACATGATGTTTTGGGGGCACAATTCTATATTACAGATGAAAAATAGAAATGCAGTTTTGAGTCCTTTGTAAAGATAAAGTATGAAAATGCTTTCAGCAACTTAAAAAAGAAATGGAGGGCTTCTCTGATGGCGCAGTGGTTGAGAGTCCGCTTGCCGATGCAGGGGACACGGGTTCGTGTCCCGGTCCAAGAGGATCCCACATGCCGTAGAGCGGCTGGGCCCATGAGCCATGGCCGCTGGGCCTGCGCGTCCGGAGCCTATGCTCCGCAACGGGAAAGGCCACAGCAGTGAGAGGCCCACGTACCGCAAAAAAAAAAAAAAAAAGAAAAGAAATGATACACTGTCCTTTTAGCATCCTAGAGAGTAGGGCTCCTATTCCTTGAGAACCTGATGAAAGCTATGATGAGCTCTTTCTCCAGGAAAATGCCATCAGCACATTTTCAGGCAAACTCTCTCAGTCAGGCCAATAGAACCCAGTTTAGGAACTCCTAATATATTGTAATATTTTCAAAGCCTTCTTATCTAAGGACTGCTTCTTGAGACATTTGTACCCAATACACACACAAAGCATCTTTTTAGGGGTGGTCATCAGTGCTTCTGTTCACTCTAGAAATGAGCTGAGTAACAAGAGCTCTACAGAGAGGGTCCCTGATCAACAGATTCTCTTTTGCAGAAGTTCATTGTCCTCAGTGGCAACTGATATTATTTTAGAAAATTGTAAGCAACAGATGTGGTGGAGTCTAAATCCTATGGTGCCAAGCTTCAGGTGGAAAATTGCTTTTTCTGAGAATAGAGAACTTCAGAACCCAAGAAAAGGGAGACTAAATTCAAGCTCTTATCTTTCTTTGCAGTTTCTATTTAAATAATTCAATGCTTTAGGGGACTTAAGAAGTGGGTCTTAATCTCAGTAAGACCTCTGAAAACCTAATAAACAAATAATTTTGCTAGACTGGGAAGAAGGTGCTAGAAAACTTGTTATGTCTCAGTAGAATTCATAGAACTATAGGTTATGAGACAAATAGCTAATCCTCACCCTCATTTTAATAATAACTTGCACTAGATTATTCTTTGAAATTTATTGAGACTTGTTTTGTAGCCCAACATAGGGCCTATCTTGTTCCATTTGCACTTAAAAAAATGTGTGTTTTATAGTTATTATATGTAGTGCTGGATAAATGTCAATTAGATCAAGTTGGTTGATAATGTTATTCAAATCTTCCATATCCTTACTGATTTTTTTCCTCTGCATTTTCTATCAGTTATAAAGATTACAGAGATTACAAAGAGGAATGTCAAACTATAATTGTGGATTTGTCTGTTTCTCCCTTTAATTCTGTCAATTTTTGATTTCATGTATTTTGAAGCTCTATTATTAAATGCAGACTCATTTAGAACTGTTATGTGTTCCTGATGAATTGAGCCTTTTATCATTATAAAATTTCTTTATTTTTTGTAATCCTTTCTGGTAATCCTTGAAGTCTACTTTGATATTAACCACACTGGCTTTCTTATCCTTTTCACTTTCAACATGTTTAATTTATCTGTGTCTTTATATTTAAAGTATGTCTCTTTAAAGCAGCATACAGTTGGGTGCTGCTTTTTTACCTAGTTTGATGATCTCTGCCTTTTTAGTGATTAGTCCAATTTAGTAATTACTGATATAGTTAGGATTAAATCTACCATCTTGCTATTTGTTTTCTATTTGTTCTGTTTATTTTTTGTTCCTTTGTTTTTCCTTCCCTGCTTTCTTTTGGATTAAATAAGTATTTTATTATTTCATTATATTTCCTTCATTAGCTCTTTATAATGTCATGGTAAAATAACGGTATGACATACTTCTGTAATTTATCTTTAGTGGTTACAATATGCATTCTTAATTTATCAAGTCTACCACTATTATACCACTTCATGTATAAGAAACTGTTATACCACTTCATAATGTAAGAAACTTACCACAGTATAATTCCATTTACATCCCCTCCCATCCTTTGTGCTACTCCTGTCACATATTTACTTCTACATAGGCCAGCATAATAGATTATTTAACCCTCACAATAATGCACTGGGTTCCAACTGTGGCTCCATAGCACCTATCTGTGTAAACTTGGACAAGTTATTTAACCTCCCAGTTTCCTCTATAAAGTGTAGATAATGATTTTACTTACCACATAGAGTTATTGTGAAAATCTGAGTGAATTCATGTCATGTACTTTGGACAGTCCAAGCATTTAATAAATGTTGAACAAATGTTAGGTCCTGCTTTATAATTATCCCCGTCTTACAGATGAAGTAACAAAGCCTCAAGGGAAGTTAAATGACTTAAGATCACACAGTGAGTGATAGAAATGAAGGCTTTCAAACCAGTTCTACCTGACTCCAGCCAAAGCCTTTTAACCATTCAACCAGAATTTGCTTCCTTATCTATGGAGTAAGACTGAGAACAAGCATGAGAACAAGAATTCGCTAATGGCCTTATGTCAAAGGGCTCTTGAGAGGTTTTACTGAGATAGCATAGGAAAAGAGTAGTAAACACACCCGATGGTAGCTATTAATCACAAAACTGCTCCTATTTACCACACCTGGGGCCTTCACCACACCTGGGACCTGCAGCCACCTGGCAAGTGGCAGAGCCAGGACTCAAACCCAGGTCTTTCCTGCCATGTCTGGTGCCTCTTCCCAGCAAACAGGTTGTGTAAAAATTCTCCATAACAGCATGGTAAATCAACTATACTCCAATAAAATTTTTTTTCAATAAAATTTTTTAAAATTAAAAAAAAAGGCAAAGGCAAGAAAATGAATTCTCCATAGGCTCTAGTATTTACTGTAATTACTGTAATAGCTCCCACCAGTGCTCACACCAATGGAGGAAACTCCTCTGACACAGGACTGGTAAAAAAAAAAGCCACCCAGCTCCACAGAGAGGCGGGGAGCCAGCAGATTTCCTCTACTGGTTTCTGTGGAGGCGCTGAAGGAGTGCTGGTTTGTTAGTCCTGTGTTCAGAGCCATGACAGAGCCTGTGCAAGGGCTGCCTCGAGTCCTAGAACAGCTAAGTTCTGACAACCTACTGGTGTACCTGACTGCATTCTAGGCAGAGGTGAGCTAATCCATTGTGAAATTTTTATACGTCTTTATCTGGAGCCCCAAGAGCAAGTATGCCTCTCCACTTCAGCCCTTCCAGCTTCAGAAGCTTCTGAACCTACACCATTCACCGGCCTGGGAAAGGGAAGAGGAATGTCTCCTCCCTCTTTCTGCGGTCATTATGCATATTTTCACTTTCTAGTTCACTAAGAAGACAGGCTTGCAAGTGATTCTGCTTCATCTCCAGGCTCTTTTGGCTAGGATTTTTTTTTTTTTCCTAGCGAGTTGTGAGTGGCAATTCCCTATGTTTTAACAAAATCAGTTAGCAAGGCAGATATCTTTCATTATGGAGAAGCGGCATCCCATTCCTACAGAAGTTAACTGGGTAGAGAACTGATAGGGATGGGGTGGGGAGGGGATTCTCTGAGCTCAGAATAGTTTGGGAAACTGACACATTAATGGGATCCCAAGTTACAGCTGTGTGCCTATAACAGCCTAGACGTTTCTGGTTCCAGTTACTAATCATCATGATATTTACAGTTTCTCTGTATTTAACTTTTATCAGATAACTACAATTAGCAATGAAAATACTCATTAAAAGAGAAATCTGTAGAGTGACTTTGGTATGGTTAGAAAAGAGAGAAACCTTTCAAAGACTTTCTTCAAGGGGTTCTCAGTACTGTTTTGCTCCAGTTTTTTACAACTTTCCTATAATCTTCATTATAACCACCATGATCATATAACCTTATACTTTCATAAGATTCTGTCATTTCCAGCATTATCTCTGCTATAGTACTTTGCCAACTTTGGGGGGCAGGTGGAGGGAGCAATTCTTACATGTCTTTTGCTTTCCCACAGCAGGGGGTAAAACACTATAACACAACATAGGGCTTCAGTGGAGGTTGGATGGGTGAATGAGTACATTGTATCACAACAGCCCATAAAGCTGGCAGGGCAGGTGTTATTCCCATTTTGCCGGTGAGGAAACTGATGCCCAGAGAGATCAGAGGTCACTCAGTGAGTGAGTAGTGAGTGAGTGTTAGGTTTAGAATTGGGATCTCCTTGTTCTCAATTCAGCTTTTCAGATATCATCTCTAGGGAACATTGGCAGATACCAACTTTTTTTTTTTTTTTTTTTGGTACGTGGGCCTCTCACTGTTGTGGCCTCTCCCGTTGCAGAGCACAGGCTCCGGACGTGCAGGCTCAGCGGCCATGGCTCACGGGCCCAGCCGCTCCGCATGTGGGATCTTCCCGGACCGGGGCATGAACTCGTGTCTCCTGCATCGGCAGGCGGACTCTCAACCACTGCGCCACCAGGGAAGCCCAACTTTTTTTTTTTTTAAAGTTATTTTTGGCTGCATCGGGTCTTCGTTGCTGCACGCGGGCTTTCTCTAGTTGCAACAAGAGGGGGCTACTCTTCGATGTGGTGCGTGGGCTTCTCACTGTGGTGGCTTCTCTTGTTGCGGAGCACGGGCTCTAGGCGTGCGGGCTTCAGTAGTTGTGGCTCGCGGGCTTAGTTGCTCCGTGGCATGTGGGATCTTCCCAGACCAGGGCTCGAACCCATGTACCCTGCACTGGCGGGCAGATTCTTAACCACTGCACCACCAGGGAAGCCCCACAAATCCATCAACTTTGACAGAAGGTTTTGTTCTGTTTTTAATGCTGTGGTTGAGATTAACAAAAATTAAGAGGTCTGACAATACGAACTAAATGAAGAAGATGTGAATCAGTGGGAATTCTTCACATTACTGGTAGGAGTCTAAACTGGGACAATCATTTAGGAAAATAACTAGTTATTAGGAGTATACACAAGAGATACTTTTGTACATGAATGCCAGGATATATGTAGAAAGATGTTAGCAGCCATGTTAATAATGGAAAAGCTCTGCAAACAAGTCATCTCTCTCTCTTTCTCTTTCAATCTATATACATATATATACATACATATATATATATATATATACACACACACAGGATAGATAAATAATACATAGATATATACATATACATATATACACACTGACAAGAGAATGAATAAATTGAGGTGTGTTCACATAATGGAATAATATACAAAAGTGAAAATACAATAACATGGAAGAATCTTGAACACATAAAGTTCAGTGAAAAAATAAAACCCAGAAAAGCACTTAAAATATGACAGGATTTTTACAAGTTTCAAAAATAAACAACTAAACAATATATTTTTAATCAGCTTTTCTTTTCTTTGTTTCTATTTATCACCTATGTATCTATGTATCTATGTATCTATCTTTATATGGTGTGTGTGTAAACCAAGTAAATAATAAACACAAACTTAAAGACAGTGAATACTCCCGGGATGGGGCAAGCAGGGAGATCGTCTAGGGAGTAACACACCATTTATTTAAAATGTTTTAGTTTTTGGACCAGGGGATGGTTTTATAGGTGTTCATTTTGTTAAAGTAAAAGCATACATATGCTTTTATGTGTTTCAAATAACATACTAAAATAGTAAACAATAGACAAAGGGAACAAGGGATTACAGAAAGGTTATCTAACAAAGCAAATGAAATTCCAAAAAAGAAAATTCTAAGGGAACAATTTTGCTTTGGGCAATGAAAACACTCATTAGTCGGTGTTACAAAATTATATTTTTGTCTTTTTAATTTAAAAAATGTTTTTTAATTTTTAAAGTTTTTTGGCCGTGCTGCGCGGCTTGTGGGATCTTAGTTCCCTGACCAGGGATCGAATCTGTGCCCCCTGCTTTGGAAGCATGGAGTCTTAACCACTGGACCACCAGGGAATTTCCCCAAATTACATTTTTAATTTTATTAAAACTCCTTCATGATTTAAATATAATCTATAAATTTATGACAGAAATAAAGAAGTATGGCAGTAATAAAGATGTATAAAATTTAGAAAACCAGTTCTGCCCCCCTCACCTCAGCCTCCAATCAATTCCTAGCATTATTTCTTACTTGAAGCCCTAAACTCAAATGGGAATAATTTTGCCATCAGATAACAAAATACCTCACATATGAACCCCAGATTCATGTTTCTTGGCATGCTACGTTGGAAAAATATAAAAGCAAACCCACCTGGTTTTAAACACATTTGGCAAGCCATCTTATTTTGTTTAATGAGAAACCAAAGAGCTCGGTTATTTTTCTTTTGCATTCATGGTGTGAATTCCCAAGGTTTCTGTGGAAAAGAGGAAGTTAAGATTCAGTTGTCAGAGCTGCAGTACTAGATGCTACTGTGCCAGAATGTTCATGAATTCGAGAGGATCATTATCAGCTGAGGTCCAAGTGAGAGTCTCCAGGAACTTGGAAAAGGGAAGATCTTGCTCCCATTAGGTGAAACAGCAAGAAGAATAAAACCAACCTCGAAGTCTCCTGAAAGAGAAGGGCAAGGTGGAATATCCAAAAGGAGAGTGAGTCATTCAGACGGGAGGGCTGCTACTGAAGGAACAGCCTATTCTAGAACAATACAAGACATATCCAGAAGGAGAGGTAATCCGCTTCTGGGCAAAAGAATCGATATTGTGGTGATAGATGCAGGGCGTGGTAGCACATGAGTATTAGAATACTGCAGAAATCTCTAAAACCATCTTTATTGTGAGCGCAGAGCCAGATTAAGGGTGGGCCAGGCAGGCAGGATCCAAGAACAACAACCTACAATATCTAAATCTAAAATAAGACCACAGATATACAGAGGTAAGGGACATGTTTTTGGTTTTGTTTGTTTTTCTGGTTTTCAGCAAAATCTTTTATTTACCTCCCGTTCCCCAACTACGTCACATGAACACAGGTAGCCAGGTACCTTTGTAAATGTAGAGTACTCAGTATGAATAGAAATCATGCACCTCAGTGATTCTTTAACAAGAAACTTAATGAGGAAAAAGACTTCAGGTGTGTTTGAAATGTCTGCCCTTTACTGTATTCCAATCACTGAATATTATCTGTGTCGAAATTTTACTCAGATGTAGACACGTTTTTTGTTTTTGGCCTTGCTGCGCAGCTTGCAGGATCTCAGTTCCTCAACCAGAGATTGAACCCGGGCCCCCAGCAGTGAAGGCACAGAGTTCTAACCACTGGACCACCAGGGAACTCCCTAGACACTTTTTCTTTGCACACTTGCTAGTAACTACCTAGTGTGTTTCAGATCGTGTTTACTTCTGACAGTTGTTCTTCCCAGAAGCTGCTGGTCTTCTTGAGGACAGGATTGTAAGTAGTTGGGAAAAAAGGTTTAATAAACTGTGGGCTAGAGGTGAGAAGTGAGACCTCTGAGACACTCCCTCTTGTATCCATGGCGGTCTCAGAGCTGCCTTCATTTATTCCTTCACATAGATGCTATTCTAGATGCCAGGATATATCAGTGGACAAAGCAAAGATTCCTGTCTTTGTACATTTCTGCAGGGGGAGACAGATAATAAACATGGGCATGATGACTAAGTAAATTACATAGCATAGTAGACAATAAGTAGTTTATGAAAAAAAGAAAGCTGAGTAGAGTAAGGAGAAGCAGGAAGGTGAGAGGTTCCCCTTTTAAATAGGCTCATCAGCCATGCCATATTACGATGGTAGCATTTGTGTAAAGACTGGAAGGAGGTGAGGAAGTGAACTGTTCAGCAGCCAGTGAGATAGCAGGTCAAGGGCTGAAAGACAGGTTAGGACCAAGGGCTTCTTGAAGGAGGGAGAGTCACAGTTAACTACTGGGATTATATTGGTTGCTTGGGGACACTGAAGAAAGTCATCTTTATTCCACCTTTCTTGCACTCAGAACACTTCTAAATGCCTTAAATGTCACATTACTATTTCAGGCATATCGATTTGAGTGTGCACAAAATCGATATGCTTACTCAGGCTGCCCACTTGTTTCTCTCTCTTCTGATGCCATTAAACATTCAGAGTGGCTTGCTGTGGTGGTGGAGGCATAAGTTTTCCCTCTAGCTTTGGATTGAGAGCTCGTAAGCCTCTACACTGCAATTAAGTCAAAATTGGAAGTGAAATTACCCTGCTTGGAATTTTAGCCCAGTTTGTAGCTATCATTTTAATCCCTGAAATTGGATTTAGGGAATCCAAGTTGCAAATGCCCTGTGGCACTTTTAGATAGAAGATAACACAATGGCTTCTACATGGTTACT
Organism: Mesoplodon densirostris; assembly: GCF_025265405.1. Classification (NCBI taxonomy): domain Eukaryota; kingdom Metazoa; phylum Chordata; class Mammalia; order Artiodactyla; family Ziphiidae; genus Mesoplodon; species Mesoplodon densirostris. Next base: position 80,552,627 of record NC_082671.1, read on the forward strand.
TCTACAGTGTTTCAAATATCACGCCCACAGGTATTAAAAAATCAATAAGCCCCTAAGGAGATTAGGCAATTTGAAGGGAAATAAGTAATAACAACAGAAAATAGAGGTAGCCACACCTCAGGGCTTCTGATATTGGGGTTGTCAGCCACAGGCTTTAAAATAATTATGTTTGAGAGTGTTTAAGGAGATAAAACACAAGATTGAAAATCTCAGCAGAAAACTGGAAATTATTATTTTTGTTAATAGCAGAGGTTAGGGGCATGGCAGATGTGAAGAAAAACCAAATAGAAATTCTAGAACTGAAAAATGCAATAACCTAAAATAAGAACTCAATACATCCATTCATGTCTTCTATATTCTATAAAATACAACAAACCAAAATAATTTTGTTGACCTTTTGAAAAAAGTTTGATTTTGTTGATTTTATTGTATGCTTCTTTTCTTCTATTCATCCTCATCTTTATTATCTCCTTCCTTTCATTCTCTTTGGATTTATCCCATGTTCCTTTTCTAATCTCTTATTTGAGATACATGTCTTTAATGTTTGTTTGTTTGTGCTTGTTTTTTTAACTAATGTGAGCATATAAGGCTAAAAGTAGCATTTTTTTTTTTTTTTTTTTTTTTTTTGCGGTACATGGGCCTCTCACTGCTGCGGCCTCTCCCGTTGCGGAGCGCAGGGTCAGCGGCCATGGCTCACGGGCCTAGCCACTCCGCAGCATGTGGGATCTTCCCAGACCGGGGCACGAACCTGTCCCCTGCATCGGCAGGCGGACTCTCAACCACTGCGCCACCAGGGAAGCCCTAAAAGTAGCATTTTTAATCTATTCCACAAGTATTATTTTTTATTTTCTTTTTTTTGTTTCATTTTTTTTCTATTCTACAATAGAATTTTCTATTTTTTCTATTACAAAAGAATTTTCTATTCTTTTACTATCATTCTGTTCCAATTATTTATTAACTTTTCATTATTCTTTCTTTTTTACCCTGGAGTTAATGTTTTTAATTTCTAAATACAATATCTCAAGGGCTTTTAATTTTAAAAAATAATAAATTTATTTATTTATTTATTTATTTATGGCTGTGTTGGGTCTTCATTGTTGCACGTGGCCTTTCTCTAGTTGCAGCGAACGGGGCTACTCTTTGTTGTGGTCCGCTGGCTTCTCATTGTGGTGGCTTTTCTTGTTGCAGAGCCTGGACTTTAGGCACATGGGCTTCAGTAGTTGTGGCACATGGGCTCAGTAGTTGCAGCACAAGGGCTTAGTTGCTCCACGGCATGTGAGATCTTCCCAGACCGGGGGTCAAACCCATGCCCCCTGCATTGACAGGTGGATTGTTAAACACTGCGCCACCAGGGAAGTCCTGTTAATACGTTTTTTGTTATAAATTTTTAACCCTGAGACCATGTTCTCTAATCATTCACTACTGAGTTAAAAATTAGTAACAAAAACAGAACTCAACAAACTTTCTCTGTAAAAGGCCAGGTAGTAAATATTTTAGGCTTTGCAAAACAATGTATAGTTTCTATGGCATATCCTTTTTTTTTTTGGCCACACCGAGCGGCTTGTGGGAATCTTAGTTCCCCAACCAAGGATCTAACCCCGGGCCCACGGTAGTGAAAGCGCCGAGTCCTAACCACTGGATCGCCAGGGAATTCCCTTCTGTGGTATATTCTTTAATGGAATGTTATGTACCCATTACAATGACTCATTTTTAAGATATCTATATGGAACTCTAAGCTACATTATAAAATAAGAAATGCAAGATGCTAGTGTATATACGATAATTCAATTTATATTTTAAAGGATATATTAAATATTATATGTACTTACATATGCATGGAATATCCTGGAAGGATACATAGGAAATTGTTAAAAATGAGCATCTCTGGGGAAAACTAGTGTTTGGGTACCAAAGATGGGAGATTTACTTTTCACTATATACTTTTAGTATTCTGAATTTCTTTTTTACAATTTGTATTACCTAGTTAAAAAAGTATAAAACCTTTTAAAAATTATAGGCTGGCATTTTTATCATATAACATTTTTTAATATATACTTTCTTCCCTTGTCCAGAAGAAAATTTTCACAGTTAGGAATAAAAGTTACTGTGAAAACAGCTAAGACTATTTCATTAACACCTAGTCTCAGTAGAATAAAGAAACCCTCTTAGATGCTGACAAAACAGAAGAAAAACAAAAAAAAACTTAAGTCTGCCTTTGAAAACCGGCTGTTAGTTGCCGTTAAAAGTTATATTTTTAACAGAACTACTCGTCCCAAGTATATTGTTCATATTCCAGAAGAGTTTAGCTCTTTTAAACAGTTAAGTTGACAAAAGTTAAAATCTAGCAGAAAAAGTCGAAGAGTCATAGAACTTAATATGAGTTAGAAAAGTTAAACTTCAAAAGCATTATGAAAGAATCAGCAGAGGGTAGGGCAAGAGCATAAACTTTGTAAATCTTTTACCATGTAATAGCTACTGGAATTTGAATAATGGTTTACCTATTGGTTTGTTTTCTCATCTGTAAAGTTTATCAACTACCTGTTTCCTTGGCTGTTCTGGATCAACTGAGAACACACGTCCTAGAGATGGAGTATTGAACAAGTGTTGGTTTTCTCCCTCTTCCCTTGGTATGATGTCACATAGAAGGAAATATGATGATATAAATGCTGCTTCAAATTTTTTTTATAATTAGAAGAAAATGATAAAATAATATACTTGCCGAGCAATTTTATCTTATAAACAACTGAATGACTTATAAAAAGCAAATGATTATCAGGTGTCTTTAGAGTTGTGAAAGGAAAAATTAATAGAGTAAGAAAGGGATTAGTTGCCCTTTCATTTTTATCTCTTTACAGCAAAACCCTGTTTATTAAACATAAAAAACAAAAAGGTATTCTAAGTGTTTAGAAGTTGGACTTTTAACATAGCAACTAGGATTGCTATTATTCTTAGTTCATAGTTCAAGGTAGCCAGCTTTATTTATTTTTGCTCCTACATGCTGTAGACTAGAAATATATTACCAGAAAGAAAAAAGAAAATTGTGTGCCAACGTGGTTTAGAAACCAAAAGTCAGAATTTAATCTCTACATTAAGCTGAATATTGGGGAGGTATACACTCAGAAATTAAATTGTGAAAACACACACACACACACACGATACTGACAATTTTCTAAAAAGATAAAAATTGCCCTATACTGATAAAAAAAGTTTTTTAACCATTCTTAATAATTTCTCCTTATTTATTGTTCTATCCCTGTTATAGACAGCATCTTCAAACATTTCATAAAGTTTATCACAAGTTAAATATTACCTTGACATTTTTTTTCCTGTTTTTTTTTTTTTTTTTTTTTTTTTTGCGGTACGCGGGCCTCTCACTGCTGTGGCCTTTCCCATTGCGGAGCACAGGTTCTGGACGCACAGGCCCAGTGGCCATAGCTCACGGGCCCAGCAGCCTCGCGGCACGTGGGATCTTCCCGGACCGGGGCACGAACCCGTGTCCCCTGCATTGGCAGGCGGACTCTCAACCACTGTGCCACCAGGGAAGCCCTACCTTGCCATTCTTAATATTAGTCTTCCTGTTCCACCATTATAATACTTTTGAAAATCTTCAATATTTTTCTTTCACTTTTTTCAATCATTTTCACACATCCCAATAACTTCTTTCTTAATTTCAGTCATCAGTTTCCATTTCTTTTATTATTTTTTTTCAGATCAAGGTCTGTAATTCTTTTGCATCTATGATTCAATGCCCATCCTACCATAAAAGGTCTCTTTAACTGTTCACTTCTGTGTTATATTCAGTTCAGTTTTTTAAAAAAATCAGTGTTATTGAGGTACACTAAAAGATAAACTGAGGCACATTAAAATTTACAAGAGTTTATTTGAGCAAACATCAATTTCCAACATGAAAGTGGTTAGAAAATTGTTAGGAGCACTCTATCAACAGGAGCTAAGAGAAAGGTTCTTGTGGAGCAGACAAGGAAGCAAAGCAAGGAAGTTATTTGATTGGCTATAGCTTAAGCATTTGCTTGTTTTGGGAAAGGCTAGTTGCCTGTTTGTGATTGGTTGTTCTTAAATCTTGTCTTCTTGGATATGAGAGCATTTCCAACTGATTCTGGCTTAAGTTTTGGTTTGCTTATGGAGGCTACCAAGGCATTAGAGCCACCTCAGCATAAAACAGTCTTTTTGTTTAGCTACTTTAACAGATATAATTTACGGTCAATAAAATTTACCCATTTCAAAATATAGCTCTATTTAATATTGCACTAGAGGTCCTAACAATTGTAATAAGGCAAGAAAGAGGAATAAAAAATGTATAGACTGAAAAGGAAGAAGTAAAATTGTCTTTATTTGAAGATGATATGATCAGGGAATTCCCTGGCAGTCCAGTGGTTAGGACTACTAGGTTAGCTTTTACTGCCTAGGGCCTGGGTTCAATCCCTGGTCAGGGAACTAAGATCCCACAAGCCGTGCATCTCGGCCAAAAAAAAATGAAGATGATATGATCAGCTATTTATACAATTCTAAGAAATCCACTAAAAAACTGCTGGTACTAGGGAATGAATTTAGCAAGGCTGCAGAATATGAGATTAATATACAAAAATCAATTGTATTTCTATATATTGACAAGAAACTATTGGACATTAAAATTTTTTTTAATTAATTAATTTATTTATTTTTGCTGTATTGGGTCTTCGTTTCTGTGCGAGGGCTTTCTCTAGTTGTGGCAAGTGGGAGCCACTCTTCATCGCAGTGCGTGGGCCTCTCTCTATCACGGCCTCTCTTGTTGCGGAGCACAGGCTCCAGACGCGCAGGCTCAGCAGTTGTGGCTCACGGGCCTAGTTGCTCTGCAGCATGTGGGATCTTCCCAGACCAGGGCTCGAACCCGTGTCCCCTGCATTGGCAGGCAGATTCTCAACCACTGCGCCACCAGGGAAGCCCTAAAATTTTTAAAATATCATTTATAGGGACTTCCCTGGTGGTGCAGCGGTTAAGAATCCGCCTGCCAGTGCAGGGGACACAGGTTCAAGCCCTGGTCCACGAAGATCCCACATGCCGTGGAGCAACTAAGCCTGTTCACCACAACTACTGAGCCTGTGCTCTAGAGCCTTGCTCCACAACAAGAGAAGCTACTGCAATGAGAAGCCCGCACACCACAACAAAGAGTAGTCCCCGCTCGCCTCAACTAGAGAAAGCTCGTGCGCGGCAACAAAGACCCAATGCAGCCAAAATAAATAAATAAATAGATTTATAATAAAAAAATATATCATTTATAATAGCATTTTAAAAACATAAAATACTTAAGGGTAAATATGTGTAAGACCTGAATACTGAAGACATTCTTGAGAGAAGTTAAAGAGGACCTAAATAAGTGGAGAGTTATACAAGGTTCATCGATTAAAAGACAATATTGTTAAGGTATCAAATCTCTCAAATTTAATTATACAGTCTAGACAATGCTCATCAAAATTTCAGCACATGACTTGTAGAAATTGACAAGCTGATTATAAAATTTATAAGGAAGTCCAAAAAATCTAAAATAAAACAATTTTTCAAAAGAAGAACTTTTGTTAGAGGCATCATAAAACTACAGTAATCAATATCATAGTGTGATATTGGCATAAGAATAGGCACAGATCAATGGAACAGAATAGAGAGTCCAAAAACAGACTTACACGTGTATAGTTGATTTTTTTTTAAAAATGAAGGTGGAATAATTTGATATCCACATGGGAAAAAAGTGAACCCTGATCTTTGCCTCATAACATATACAGAAATTAGTTGATTAGTTGATTCAAAGATTTGAAGAGGTAAAACTATAAAACTTCAATAAGAAAGCAGAAGAGAAAAATCTAATGCCCCTGTGTTAGGCAAAACAAAAAAAAAATTTTTTTTTTTGGCTGCGCCGTGTGTCATGCAGTATCTTCCCTAACCAGGGATCAAACCCACAACCCTGTAGTGGAAGCACGGAGTCTTAACCACTGAACCACCAGGGAAGTCCAAAAATTTCTAAAATAGGGCACAAAACACACAAAACCTAAAAGAATAAGAATTGATAAATTGAACTTCATCAAAATTTAAACCTTGGCTCTTCAAACAGTCCCATGAATAAAATTAAAAGCCAAGCCACAAACTGGGAGAATACATATGCAAAAGTTATTTCTGATAAAAGTCTTATATCTAGAACATTAAAAAATCCTAAAACTCAATAAAAAGACTAAAATCCAAGTTTAAAAAGGGGACAAAATTTTTGAACACACGTTTCACTAAAGAAAATATATGAATGATAAACATGAAATGATGCTCATCAGCATCATTGTCGTTGGAGAAATTCAAAACCACAATGAGCTACATCTACACATATACTAGAATGGCTATAATTAAAAAGATTGAAAATTACCAAATGTTAGCAAGGATATGCAGCAATCGGAACTCATACATTGCTGGTAAAACGATATAGCTATTTGGAAAGTAATTTGTTAGTTTCTTATAAAGTTGAACATGCACCTCCTGTTATGACCCAACCATTCCACTCCTAGATATTTGCCTGAGAGAAATGAAAACATGTTCACACAAACACTTGTATGAAAATGATCATTGCAGCTTTATTCATAATAGCCCCAAATCGGAAATAACCCAAATTTCTGTCACTCATAAATGAAAAAACAAATTGCTGTAGAGCCATCCAATGGAATTTTACTCAGAAAAAGGAACAAATTATTGATATACACACGTTCAACATGGATAAATCTCAAAAGCTTTATGCTAAGTGAAAGAATCCAGACACAAAAGACTACAAATTTTAAGATTCAATTTATATGAAATTCCAGAACAGGCAAAACGATAGTGTCAGAGTCCAGATCAACAACTGTCTATGGTTGGGGAGACTGGGAGAAGGGACTGGCTGCAAAGGAGCACGAGGAAAATTTGAGGGGAGGGGGGTTATGGAAATGTTCTATATTGTGATTGTGGTGATGGTTACATAACTCTATACATTTGAACCAATAATAATCAGAAGATATAATGAACAACTTTATGTCCATAATTTAAAATTTATATGAAATGGGCAAATTCTTTGAAAAACACAACTTACTGAGGTGACATCAATAGGAGGGTTTTTCTAAACTAAGTACATTTGTGAAAAAGAAGTTAATGTTGGCAAACAAACCAGCGTCACACATGTCAGAAGTGTGAAGAGGGTACATTTAGGACGTTTTGTTGTGGTTGCTGTTTTGTTTGTTTTGTTTTGAGCTAATATGTTGAAACCCTATTTATCCCTCTATTTTTTTCGTTTTTGTTTTTTTGGCCACACCACACAGCTTGGGGGATCTCAGTTCCCTGACCAGGGATTGAACCCAGGCCATGGCAGTGAAAGTGTCATATCCTAACCACTAGACCACTAGGGAACTCCCTATCCTTCCATTTTCTTAGGAACTTTATCAATGAATACTATATTGCTTTCAGAAAAAATTCAGCTATATTGCTATATTTGTTTACCAGAAACCTGGAGATATGTATTGTTCAAATTAATTATAAAAGCCCCCCAAAATTAATTATAAAAGCACAAAAGAAAAACAAATGATTAAATATATTAAGGACATATATAACTCAGTGTGAAAATAAGTATATACCCAAGATATTAAAAAATTATGATAGAAAGAACAGTCTCAAAGAATATTTTTTCTTTCATCCTGTCTTTGCAATTCCCAGTTTGGCTTTGGTAGAAAATCAAATCTTACTTAATATGTCTTTATGAACATCTGGTAGTGGGTAAGAGAGAAAGGCAGGTCTCTGGACTGAACTTTTGCTTCCTTTAAACAGAAAACTATTAAAGAAATTACACCTCCCCTATTTTTCTTATGCTTAAAAAAAGATAAAGCTAAAATTGAATCTGTGAATTATTGACCTTGCTTCTGTGTATCTGCACTCAAACCCATTAACATACTATATTTCCTCCTGTATGTCTTCTCATCTATTTTTGCTCTTTCTTTTTTCTCAACTTAAGAAATCAAGAAAAATCGTTAAGAGCTCAGACTCTTTTTTAAAAAAAATTTTACTTATTTTTGGCTGCATTGGGTCTTTGTTGCTCTGCGCGGGCTTTCTCTAGTTGCGGTGAATGGGAGCTACTCTTCGTTGAGGTGCGCGTGCTTCTCATTGCGGTGGCTTCTCTTGTTGCAGAGCACAGGCTCTAGGTGCGCGGGCTTCAGTAGTTGTGGCATGCAGGCTCGGTAGCTGTGGCTCGTGGGCTCTAGAGCACAGGCTCAGTAGTTGTGGCACATGGGCTTAGTTTCTCCGTGGCATGTGGGATCTTTGCAGACCAGGGCTTGAACCTGTGTCCCCTGCATTGGCAGGCAGATTCTCATCCACTGCGCCACCAGGGAAGTCCAGAGCCCAGGCTCTTAAGATTGGGGACAGACTACTTGGGTTGAAATCCTCGCTCTGCCATTTTCCAAAGTCAGTTTTTCCTATGCCTAATATGAGTAACAATAACAATGACAACATCACTGACATTATTTATTATATGGCCCAGAGGGGTTAAGTAACTTGGCCAAGGTCACATAGCACTATCTACCTGGAAAAAGCCTCACCTTTATGGAAATACTATGCAGAGGCAAATTAATCCAGACCCTCCCATTCAAATCCGGGAAAGCAAAATTACATTCAACCCACCAGTGTTGATTGCATGTGTAGAAACAGGACAAAACTTCTGCCCTTTGGACCTTGATAGTCTCAAGAGGAGGTGAATGAGGAAAGAGTCCAACTAGTTATGCATGAGAAATGACATGGGAAAAAAGTTCGGGGAGCTTAGTTTTAAGCATGGATGTGGGGTGAGGGCCCTGAGTGAATCAGGAAAAGCCACAAAGAGGAGGAATATTGGAAAGGCAGCCTTAAAACACACTCTTCAGAATCATCTTGAACCAACGGACTCTGCCAACATCTGCTAACACAATTTTTGTAGTAGCCCTTCCAAAGTGGATTGGCAAAGCTAGTCTGGTGTACATAGGGTGACCAGCTGTCCCTGTTTGCCTGGGACTGAAGCCTCTCCCAGGATGTGGGACTTTCAGTTTTGAAACTGAAGAGTCAAAGCAACCCTGGGCAAACTGGAAGAGTTAGTCGTTGCTGCAGAAGTAAACTATAACAATGCTTGCTAACATCTGTTGATTACCTGTAATGCGTTAGATGCACACTGTTCTAGGAATTTTCCACGTTTGCTCATTTAATTCTCCCAATAACCTAAGCCCCATTTGAATACTATCATTAGCTCCATTATGCAGTGAAGGAAATCAAGGCACAGAAATTCTCAAGGTCATGCTTCCGGGAAGCGTTGGGACCAAACCCAGACATTGTCCTGCTAGGGTTGACCTTTTTCACCATTGTCCTATCCTGGGCAAACATCAAAATAGCCAGCTGCTGAGGTTCTTGGATCCCCCAAGAAAATGGGAAGGGTCAGACCTGAGAACCAAAGCATTAAAAATGTCTTTTAGTTTGATCCCAGCATTTCTCGACTCCCAAATCCATGACTCTCTAGGGCAAAATTCCTCCTGCATTGGATGAAGTTCTAGATCCTTAGGACAGTTTGCAATGGGTTCTTACTTGTTCCCAGGCAACTATGGTTTAAATGGGACTCAATCTCAACACTGCTTAGCTAATATTTTTATCTCTTTTAAAAAATAATTTTAGTTGAGAATGTACTATGCACCTGGCATTGTTCTGAACACATTGCCTATATCAAATCATTTAATCCTTATTTCTTGTATTAGTCATATACATGCCTGCTGAAGAAGAGAAATTTGAAAGTTAGTTTTTCATCCTCTTTCAAAATTGGTGATGGCTAGTTGGATAAAATAAGTCCATGGGGGATGGAACATATATTGATGCTTCAATGAGTATTTCTCCTAGTATATAAGTGATTTTGTTTTCTCACAACTAATCTCTGCTTTTGCAATATTCTGATTTATAACCTATTTGTGTCCCTTTTAAACACAATTTCATTCTCCCAGTCAAAGGTCTTCTATGGAAGTGTTCTTGGTGATTTAGAAACTCGTGATCTTGGTGTAAAGGAGCTTTGGAAATGCTGTTGATTGTTTGCTTGTTCTTAAAGTTTTTATCAGGCAGTTTATATGTCCCCCATGCTTTAGGGGAGAATGAGAAACCACCAGCATCTGTGGTCTTTGTTGAAAGATTGACTTAGAGCACTAATGCTTCGAGGGAGAATGGATTTGAATGGAAGGGGCATTTTTTCCTAATTCTCAACCATCCACCAGATCCTTGGATTTCTGTTGCCAGAATGCCCTTACTTTCAAATGGGGTTTCCATTTCTCCTCAATTTTTATGTTGCCATAGGACAAACAGTCATAAAAATTCATGTCCCCTGCCAACCACCTGTACAACCACCTGTATTTTAAAATAATTTTAAACTTTAAAGAGCTTCAAGAATAGTACAGCTTCAGCAATTGTTAATGATTTGCTACATTTGCTTATCTCACTTTCTATTTTTTATCTATACATAAAATTTTAATGAATCAACAAACATCATGCTCCCTTATGTCTAAATAGTTCAGTATCTATGTCCTTTAAACAAGGACATTCTCTGATATAGCTGTGAAATAACAGAAAACTTATATTGGTCTCTGCCCCCAGTTCCTGATACAGAGCTACTGAAACCTTTGTAAATTCCTAAGTGATAAGAGAGAGCACTAGGCATATCTTTTGTTCTATTGAGGTGACTCTGGGTGGGCTCCTGCATGGCTCCTAGAGGCAGGCTGTTCACGAGAAAGACCAAGCCACGATTAGAAGCTTGGAATTTTCAGCCGCACTCTCCATCCTGCAGAAAGAGGAGAGGGATTAGAAACGAAGTTAATAATTGATCATGCCTACGGGAGGAAGCCTCCATAAAATCCCAATAGCGGGACTTCCCTGGTGGTCCAGTGGTTAAGAATCCGCCTTCCAAGGCAGGGTATGCAGGTTCGATCCCTGGGGGACCTAAGATCCCACATGCCGCAGGGCAACTAAGTCCATGTGCTGCAACTACTGAGCCATGCCACAGCTAGAGAGAAGCCTGCACACCACAATGAAAGACCCCGTGTGTTGCAGCTAAGACCCAACACAGACAAAAATAAATAAATAAATAAATAAATAACAAATAGTTTTTTTAAAAGTTAAAAAAAAATCCCAATAGTGTGGGGTTTGGAGAGCTTCCACGTAGGTGAACTCATCCACACTGGGAGGGTGACGCACCCCAACTCCATGGGGCCAGTAGCTCCCGCACTCAGGATCCTCCCGGACCTTGTTCTATGTTCTTCATTTGGCTGTTCATCTGTATCCATTATCATATCCTTTAATAAACTAATAAACACAAGTAAGTGTTTCCCTGAGTTCTATGAGCCACTCTTGCAAATTAATTGAACCCAAAGAGGGGGTCATTGGAACCTCCCATCTACAGCCAGTTGGTCAGAAGCACAGGTGATAAGCTGGGATTGCAACTGGTGTCCAAAGTGAATATGTCAGGTCAGGGCATGGGGGGCAGTCTTGTGGAACTGAGCCCTTAACCTGTGGAATCTGATGTTATCTCCAGATAAACAGTTTCAGAATTGAGTTAAATTACAGGACACCCGGCTGGTGTCACAGAGAATTGCTTGGTGTGGGGGAAAAAATCTCTTAGTGACCAGAAGCATCAGAAGTGAAATGTTTTGTGTGAGTAGTAAAGGAGACTCACAGGGAAGAAACACACAGATGGAAAACTGAGTTTTTTGAGGGAGAGAAACACACAGATGGAAAACTGAGCTTTTTTTTTTTTTGCGGTATGCGGGCCTCTCACTGTTGTGGCCTCTCCCGTTGCGGAGCACAGGCTCCGGATGCGCAGGCCCAGCGGCCATGGCTCACGGGCCCAGCCGCTCCGCGGCATATGGGATCCTCCCAGACCGGGGCACGAACCCGTATCCCCTGCATCGGCAGGCGGACTCTCAACCACTGCGCCACCAGGGAGGCCCGAAAACTGAGCTTTTTAATAACCATGGTGTAATTACAAGGTTTGGGAAATGTATTATAGTTATAATACTCACCTAACATATTGCTTATATTTGAATTTCATCAACTGCCCCCAGAATATCCTTTATAGCAATTTTGACCTCCTCTTCCAGGATCCAATTCAAGATCACACATTGCACTTTGTGGCTGTTCTCTTTAGTCCCCTGTTAACTTAAAACAATAAAACGGCCAGTTATTTTACCAGCAAAATGAGTTTATTCAGGAGCAACAAAGAATTGCAATTCTGGACATGCATCTGTGGTGAACCCACATGTAAGTTCGATAAAGCAAAGGGGAAACTATTTTGTAGAGGAGAAGGGGAAGTTGGGCGGGGCTTTTATAAACAAAATGTTCACTGGAAGAAACTGGGAGTTAGAAGTATAGTGGCTTTTCATTGGCTGAGTTATAATAGTCTCTCATTGGCTGAGCTCTTGCCAGCCAACAGAATCTTTCTTCCTTCTGCTGGTGGTAGTAGTCACTTCCTGACAGAGATGTAAGTTGTGTCTCTTCCTGTTGGAATCTGTATTGATGTTGAGTGGTACATGCAAGAGACGTCCCCCTTCTGGTCGCCTGACTCCATTTTAGTGAGATTTCTCTTTAGTTTTCATAGCTTTTATTTATTTATTTATTTAAATTAATTTTATTTATTTATTTGGCTGCATTGGGTCTTCGTTGCTGTGTGCGGGCTTTCTCTAGCTGTGGCGAGCGTGGGCTACTCTTCGTTGCAGTGCACACGTTTCTCATTGCGGTGGCTTCTCTCGTTGCGGAGCACGGGCTCTAGGCACGTAGCTGTGGTACGCAGGCTCAGAAGTTGTGGCACGCAGGCTCAGAAGTTGTGGCTTGCGGGCTCTAGAGCACAGGCTCAGTAGTTGTGGCGCACGGGCTTAGTTGTTCCATGGCATGTGGGGTCTTCCTGGAGCAGGGCTCGAACCCGTGTTCCCTGCATTGGCAGGCGGATTCTTAACCACTGTGCCACCAGGGAAGTCCCCTTTCATAGCTTTTAAATCTGCAGAAATTCCTCAGCTTTTCTTTGTCCTTCATGGCATTGACATTTTGAAGGCCAATTGTTTCATAGACTGTCCCTTAATTTGGTTTCCTCACAATTAGATTCAGATCATGCACTTTGGGCAGAAATGCTACACATATTGTCTTCTCAGTGTGTCCTATCAGGATGCTAATGACCTCAGTTTTCTCCACTATTGGCAATATTAACAATACATGCTTCTTGAACTGAGTAGGTAAATTGAGGACACATAATCATATACATGGATTTTATAATTCTTTCTTATCCTCCATTTGTATTATTAAAAACCAGTCTGTTCTTCAAAATCTTACTCTGATGAATCCCATAGGTGGGATTTAGTCAGAGTGGCTGAGAGCACAGGCTTCAGTACCTGACACATTGGTTCAAATCCCTGATTCCACTTAGCAATTGTGACCTTGAACAAACTGACACCTTAGTTTTCCTCATTTGGAAACTGATCATAATGAGAGTGTCTGCAGTTTGTTCATCTGTAATGAGGATTCAAGGAAGCAGTAAATGTAATAAAGCACTTAGCTCTTGGCTTGGCACAAAATAAGTGCTCAAAAAAACTAGTGATTGTTATTATTATAATTAACCCATACAATGGCAAGCAGAGACAGCTAGTTCTCCCTAAAAACTTCTTGACTTCTTTTGCCATTGGGAAGGGGCCATATGATCAGTTCTGGCCACAGGACTGTAGGTGAAAGTGCCATGTGCCACTTCTGGGCTGAGGACCTTACAAGCTGGTGCTCTTCCCTTGCCACAGTGACCCTGAAGGCTGCATGTTCCAGATGGAGTAGCTACAAGGTGGAGATAGGCTGCCTATTTAAACTGGTGTGGGAAAAAAATCTCTTGGTGACCAGAAGTGTCCTAAGTGTTCTGTGTGAATAGTAAAGGAGACTCACAGGGAAGAAACACATAGGTGGAAAACTGAATTTAAATAAATAAGAAGTAAACCTTTTGTCTTAAGCCATGGATATTATATTTTACTATAGTAGAATCTAACATTTCCTTGATTAAGCCATGGATATTATATTTTACTATAGTAGAATCTAACATTTCCTTGATTAAGTAGCATGTCCACATAATGTATAAACAACGATTTGATAATTATGCAAAAGACTGAAATATACTGTTGATTCTACCTTTAACGACAGTTAAGTCTGTGTTTTTACTGATACTCATTCAACAAATATTTCTTGAGCACTAACTGCATGCCTGATTGTCCTGGCAAGTGGCAAGCAAAACCAGGCAGAATTCCTGTAATCATGAAGGTCATAGTCTAGTCAGGGAGACAGGCCTTAATCAAACAATGGCATAGGCAAATGCAGAAGTGTAACCAGTCTTAGGCTATGAAGAAGGGAGAGGACCACAGTGCTATGAGAGGCTGAAAGTGAGAAATAGATCTATCACTAGCAATGGGATCTTGGGAAACTTGGCTTAATAGCCTAGTAGTTTCCCTGTAAAATGGGTACATTGGCCTAGCTGATCCTGAAGGTCCCTTCCAGCTCTCATAGTCTATATTTTTGTGTGGATTCCTCTTTTTTCCTTGTTTGTGTGAGCATTTTTTTTTTTTTTTTCTTTTTGCGGTATGCGGGCCTCTCACTGTTGTGGCCTCTCCCGTTGCGGAGCACAGGCTCCGGATGCGCAGGCCCAGCGGCCATGGCTCACGGGCCCAGCCGCTCCGCGGCATATGGGATCCTCCCAGACCGGGGCACGAACCCGTATCCCCTGCATCGGCAGGCGGACTCTCAACCACTGCGCCACCAGGGAGGCCCTGTGTGAGCATTTTTTAATTGAAAAAAAAACTAATTTAGCAGAAACATTGGCTAGCACATGAGGCAATGTGACTTCTTTTCTTACTGCTAATTTAAATCCAGTAGTGTTAGGCAGCCTCCCTCAGTGTTTTTGCTGAAACTTTAGAATAATGCTGACTAATCATCTTCAGGGGAACTTTGTGAGCTATGAGTAAGCAAGTTTCATTGAGTGACAAAGGCAGGAGGCTTACATCCATTTAGCAAAGATGACCCTTTCCGGGGGTAGAATTTGAAAAGCCCCTGAAGAAATCTGAGGGTGGGGGAAATATTTCCCCCTCTAGCTACCTGAATTCCCATATATTTGTAACTTCAGAAAATCCTAGAACAACAATGAAAGTTTTTACTTGGGAACAACACTGTTCTTTTTTTCTAATGCTTCAGTGTGAATGTCTTATGGTAGCTGGAAATCACTGAGGGATAAGGAAGGGAAAGAACTCAGAAAGATCTGGAGCTTGGGGGACTTGGCCAGAAAATGCAGATATGAGTCTGTGTGCAGAGGTCTTGTGCTCTAGGAAGGCCCTGGCTGCCAGGCTGAAGAGACCACCCACAATGAAGGATTCAGGGATAACAACACTACCTCACAATGTTGCCAAGGGCCAACAATGAGTACCTGGCATGTTTATTACCAAAGAAGTTCACTACCTTGTACCAAGCACCATAATAATGTGAAATAGTGGTCTTATATAATCTAAAGAAAGAAACAAAGTACTTTAAGTCAGAAAAATAAGGGGTATGATTTTTTCCCCCTGTAATGACTGGAGGTCTTTGCTATGAGTTTCATAACACTTGTATACCCTAGATAGGTGTCAAAGAGGCAAACGACAAAAAAATTAGCACAAGCTTCAATTCATGTGACTTTGATTCCCACGTTGATGCCAGCGAAAAAGCCAATACATAACTGCAAAATAACTTTAAGAAAAATTACATGACTAAGCAAAGCCTGGTATTAAAAGGCCAGTTCTTCTTTTTGTAAAGGACTCGAAACTTGCTAACATAATAGGAGCAGTTTTCTCATGCCCATAGAACCATTTTCACATCCCACATCTTGCCAGTTTGGTATTTCCTTCCTTTATTGCTTAAAAGATTGTCAGACATTTTGAAAGGAGAGAAGTCAATTAAAATGCATTTAGACTGTTCTTTAAAAATGCTGATAGGACAGGCAAATTTAAGATTTCAGAAACAATAAAATATGAGGGGTTTTTTTTTTTTTGAGAAGGCAAGGAATTTTAATGTTCTGTATCCTTGAGGAAAAATGCTATATTTTGTTAAAAGTAAATATGTTGTTTTCATTCATTCAAGCAAAGTAATTTACTTTACTTCATATTAGTGTTGAGTTGTCTCAAACATTATGTCCACATATAGCTTGTAAGTAACTCTTCCAAGGAAAAAAGAAAAAAAAACCCATATTTCTCCATGATAATACACATATCTAGGATTCTGAAGGGACTTTGGGGACCCAGTGATTTTCACAGCTTTTTCTTTTTTAATCAGTGGAACTAGTTTCTATGTTAAGACTCTCACGAGGAATGAAAGTCGCCCTGGTGGGAGAGGGGATTGAGGACCCCAACCCAAACTCAATCCAGTATTCATTTCAAATAAACTTTGCTTCACTACTTTATCACCAGAGTCCATCAAAGTATCTGGCAGAAAGATTTGTTGAATATATTATGCTGCCTCAGTCAATATCAAATAGAGATCATCACTTATAATACATATTAGAACATTTATAAAAATAAATAAAACCTAAGTATCCATCAACAGATAAATGGATAAAAAAGCTGTGGTATACATAAATACAATGGAATACTACTCAGCCATAAAAAAGATGGAATTTTGTCACTTGCAGCAACATGGATGGATTGGAGGGCATTATGCTAAGTGAAATAAGTCAGACAGAGAAAGACAAATACTGTATCACTTATATCACTTATATGTGGCATCTAAAAAATACAATAAACTAGTGAATATAACAAAAAAGAAGCAGACTCACAGATATAGAGAACAAAGTAGTGGTTTCCAGTGGGGAGAGGGAAGAGGGGAGGGGCAACATAGGGCTAGGGGCTTAAGAGATACAAACTATTAGGTATAAAATAAGCTACAAGGATATATTGTACAACACAGGAAATATAGCCAATATTTTATAACTATAAATGGAGTATAACCTTTAAAAATTGTGAATCACTATATTGCACACCTGTAACTTATATAATATTGTACACCAAGTATACGTTACTAAAAGAAAAAAATAAATTAAAAAATAAATAGTGTAATAATGGAAACTAGTGTGTTATTTTCAATAATAGTAATTGGCCAGGTAACAGCCTTAAGACACATTTTAGTACTTGGCAAAGCAAAGTGAATTCATTTTCATTTGAGAAGTATATTTTGAGTTGGAGGGACCGAAGACTTTAATATCAATTAATATCAGTCCCCTGTTTGAACACCCCAGACCCACTTATTTCCATCTGTGGTACTTAACCTCACTTTCCTCAGCTGTAAAGGAGAACAATAACATCAATTTTGATGTCCATTAATAAAACCCCCTTTTTTCCATGCATACCAATAGGGTTCACATGAGGTTAAGGGGACTCTATAGCAGTGCCTCATCCTGTGTGCTTAGGGGATGGGAGGTAGGGAGGGGGTGGGATGACTCATCTTGAGCCAATGAATAGAGTGTCATTAAATGGATTGAGACCCAACTGGGAATATTTGGACTTTAACTGGAGAGGGCCTACCAGTTTGCATGAAAGACTCAGGAGCTTCCTAAAAAGGCTCTTATTATTCCAAGGGAATTAGTTACTGGAGGAGAGAGCCAATTTCGAGTGTTGTGTGTTGTCTATCACTCAGATTTGAAGAACTTGTGCATCGTGTCAAAACCAAGAACTGGACAAGCTGTTTTGACACAAAAGTTTTAGTAGGACACGGTAAGGGAAGGAATGTCCTGTTCTCTGTAGTGCAGTGATAGTGTTACCAAAGCAGGTCCAGCTGCTCGCTGCTCAAAAATCAATACAGAAAGAGAGAGACAAATGTAGGTAGAAAGGAAAGTTGCTTTTAAGCAGAATGCTGGCAATCTGGAGAGATGGTGGACTCAGTGTTCCCCAAAAACCATTTCCAAAGATTCTGCTCAGCCATGAAAGTTTTTAAAGGGAAAAAGGGAAGTAATCTCAGTTAATCATTGAGATAGGGGGTCAGAGTCGTCGCCATCCCCCACTGTGTGCAGGCTTGTGTGCGGGCTTGTCAACCTGTGATTTTTCTTTAGATGCTATCTTGTTCACACAGTTTGTTTATGAGGTTACTGAAGGGGGAGCTAGGGAAGAGATCTGGTCATCTGTTAATCACTTGTTCTTCATTTCTACTTCTTTGATCTACAGAAAGAATCAACGGATTCTGTTCTGTTCTGTTCTGCCTCCCCAGCAGAACATTTTGCCAATGTTAAAAAGAATGAGGTAAATCTATGTGTATTGATATAGAATATTCGCTAAGATATATTATTGTTAATTGTAAAAAGATACAGAACAATGTAAATATTATGCATCCATTGAAAATAAAGGAATTATACATATATATGCATGGAAGACATTGGAAGGATACACAAGACCATTTATAGTGATTAATTCTGAGAGGGTGACTGGGTGTGGAAATCTGGGGCAAGAGAGACTTTCATTATTTACTCTTTTGTATTATTTGAATTTCTTTTTTTGATATATCTACATATATATGTTATTACATATCACATATATGTAACTTTTTAAAACCTATGCATTGCAAAATATAAAATTGAAATTGAAAATAACTAAGTTAGTCTGAACTTTCTCATATTGACTATTACTATCTATCCCAAATAAAAGGAAAAGGACATACCATTTAGAAAATACGTAAATATTTTCAGTTTTCATATATATGAGAATATTTCTCATATATATGAAATATATATATGAAATATATATACTATATAGGAGAAATATTTTCATATATATATGAAATATATATATATATATATTAATAAGCAAGTTCCTTATTTTGGGTAGGCTGCTTTCTTCCCCAGAAGCAGAACACAGCAATAGTGCTTAAGAAGTCTGGTTCTGATGTCAAACAGCTTGGGATCCAGTATTAGCTCTGCCACTTACTAGCTACATGTCTTGGGTAACTTAACCTGTCTAAGCTTCAATTTCATTGCCTTTAAAATGTGGGAGAATAATAGTATCTACTTTTTAGGGTTATTTATGAAGAGTGAATGAAGTAGCACAGTTGAAGTGACTACCATACTGGCTGACCCACGGTAAGCACTTGATAAATATTATTAGGAAATGCATATGATGAAAATAAAGGGGACACAACAGTGAGGATTCATGGGAAGCCAATATTTGTTTTCCTTTTTGAAAAATGTGGACAGCCAGTGACAAATATGGATAATAAAACACATTTAGAGACGTTCCATTTGTGTAATTAACAATCTAGTAATTTTCAATCACTGGTTGAAGTTTAGGTCTCTCAGTGATGGCAGACCTTTGAGAGTTGAATGGGGTGTGGATAAAATGGCAGAGTTTCACAGTCAGTTTAGAAGAGACTGTGTTACCTATGTTATCTACTTGTCTTTCTGGATGCTCTTACTGTTCCTAGTTTCCCCATGTGTCATTTAACAAGGTGGAAAGAACCATGGACTGAAGAGAAAAGAGAATAATTTAAGCCTGACTCTATAACTAATGAGCTGGGTGACCTCAGGGCCATATTGCCCCTACCTGCAAAACCGGGAGACTGGCCCAGATGATCACCGAGTTTCTTCCAGATCTAACAATTCTACAAAAATGCCATGCCTGCTTAGCCCTTCTGGTCGCTACTGAGTCTATATCCTGTGTTGCTCCATTCTGATGAACTCAGATTGCGAGGTAACAAGAGAGCTTTGCAAAGCCTGAACTAAAAATAACCTCCTCCATAAATATTTTATCAGAAGCTAGAGAGCTAAATAAAATAAAAGGTAATTAAAAATCAGTATTAATGTCTGTATTCTGAGAATTTCACTTTGTTATTCATTTTGTGAACAGAAGTTTCCATCAGAGGTGGCTAAACTAAATTAAGAATGAAAATCCTTCAGAGTGTAAATAAAAGAAACAGATTTAAATTACTAAAATTTACTAAGAATAAGATTCATTTTGCTTTATGTCTCCCATTCAATTGATACAGTACTTTTAATAGGCGTACTCATTTAGCTCATATTTTCCAGCATTTTGCAGAAATGTTATACCTTATGTATAATAACGATTAAAATGCTTTACATTTGTGGAGCTGGTGTTTCATAGTTTACCAAGAGATTTTGTAGTTTAATAATTTACAACCGAAACGTCTATCTGGTCAGGAATTTGATAATATACAATATAGCTCTTTTCTCTTGTTAAAATGATAAATTGATATTTGAGTTAGAGTTTATTTTATAAAGCAAATATTGCAAGTTGGTAAAAAAAATAAAAAACTGTTCAATAGAAATGCAAAATAGGGTGGTATGCTCTGGAATGTTTGTGAGTTAGGCAATATTCAAAGAACTTCCTTATTTTAACTTTAAAATTTAAAACAACTTCTCTATATCAATAATAAAGATTCTTTGTTTTTCACCAGGCAGGGAGGTCACTTCAATATTTGATATGCAACATGGTATTTGGTATAAAGCGTGTTGTTTAACCAGGCTATTGAAATCGCGCTATAATACCAATTCATATGCTATAGGACCAAACTTTTATTCTCTATAATGCCAAAGTTCTCATGCAAACTATATTTGTTTTTGGTTTTGGAAGTTGGGACAGAAACAGCAGCAGCAAATTTCATTGTTTCAGATACTGAAGAGAAAATTTTGAATTTTAATATAAACTCATTTTAGGTATTTTAATATCATTAATTTTTGAATAGATTGTTTAGATTGGACTGCCTCATTTGAGTAGACTGGGGAAATTCCATATTGCCTCTTTCCTCCATGTTCTGGAAAATGACAGTATAGAACAGTAAAGCATTTGATTTCTCTTTGGAATAATAATGCTGAAGTGAGTCATTCATTTATTCATTTATTCAACAACAATTTATTGAGTATTTACTATTGTGCTAAGCCTCACAGGAAAGAAAAAGAAGCATATAACTGGGTACTTGCATGTACACAATGATAACCAATAACTGTAGATGGGTCAAACTCGAAGCACCAACAGTGGATACTTTAATAGAGTTAAAAAAAAAAAAATTCTGGAGTAGGAGCACTAGAATAGCCAGGGAAGGCTTTGCCCGGGAGAAAGAGCCTGAAAAGATGGGTTGGATTCAAATAAGGGGAAATAAATGGAGAAAACATCCCAGGGAGGAGAAGCCATATATAAAACGTTATAGTATTAGTCAGGCAGAAGGCATGTCCTGAAGATAATATTGAAGAAATAGGTCACAGAGCATAGAACTCTAATTACTGAAGGGGTCTGTGGACAAGTAGCATTAGCATCCCCTGGGAACTTGTAGATATGCAGAACCAGAAACTAATTCCACATATTCAGGGTCTTTGGGTGCTTTGAAGATTGGATGTCTTCCCTGATGAAAATGCAAACTTCACTCTAGAACCAAAATCTAGACATTCCTGGAAACAGTGAGTTTTCCCCCCAAGTCCACAGTGTTTGCCTAATCTGGAGAGAGGTAGTTAGGTAGATATGATTGTGGAAGTATTTGACTGCTGAGTTAAGTAGCTCACGCCTCATCCACTCATGAATTCAATAAACATTTATTGAACTCCATTGTGGTAGCACTGGGGATACAGAGAAAAATAAGCCCACCTTAAGCCCTGCCCTTAAGGAGCTCACAATCTTATGGAAAAGTAAGTAACCAACAATTATAAATATCTTTGTGCAAATGAGTTTTAAAGCGTTATAATTGAGAAATAAACATGATTTATTCTGTTAACATTTACTGAATATTTAGTATATGCAAAATGGTGGTGTTCAAGCATATTTGGGGTTGGGGAGAAGCAGAGATGGATCAGTTAAGTGGCTACCATCTAAGAGTAGGAAGTAAAGGAAGAATAAATAGGGTTTGGTCACTGTGAATTCAATGGAAGGCCAGAGAAAGAAGCACGTCTGCATTACCCATAAGTGGTAAGATAGAGTAGAATTTGGATCACTGAGCAGAGAAATAGGGAAGTTGAGAGAGTGAACCATATTTGGGGGTTTTGTTTGTTTGTTTTTTTAGTTGGGGGAGAGATATGTTCAATTTTAGATATGTGGATCTTGAACACATGTTCATAGAGAACCCTCTAGTAAGGAGGAGGAGTTTCAGGACTGGAGCTGAAGAGAAAAGCAGAGCTGAAGCAATGATTGATCAGATGCTTTTTCCTCCTAACAACCCATTTGAATCACTAGAAAGTAAATAGGATTGATTGTGCAGCTTGAAGTTGTCCGTTGATGGTTAATTACATTTTGTTTATTTTTAAATAAAGCTCCAAACCTTTGTTTTCTTAGCTGCGAACAACACAAGCAAGTTTAGTGATCTCAATCATGACTATTATGTTCACTAATATGGCTTTATTTCCTTTTCCTGTTAGTGCAACAGTAACAGCAAAAAATGACAATAACTAAGTTTTTTTTTTAATTCCATTTTCAAAGACTTACTCTAGTACATTTTGTCTGTGTGTTCATTTTTTAAATGTATTGGCTGGGACCTCCCTGGTGGCGCAGTGGTTAAGAATCCACCTGCCAATGCAGGGGACACAGGTTCGAGCCCTGGTCCAGGAAGGTCCCACATGCCGCGGAGCAACTAAGCCCATGCGCCACAACTACTGAGCCTGTGCTTTAGAGCCCGCGAGCCACAACTACTAAGCCCGTGTGCCACAACTACTGAAGCCCACGTGCCTAGAGCCCGTGCTCTGCAACAAGAGAAGCCACTGCACCGAGAAGCCCACGCACTACTACGAAGAGTAGCCCCTGCTTGCCGCAGCTAGAGAAAGCCTGTGCACAACAACGAAGACCCAACGCAGACATAACTAACTAACTAACTAAATAAATGTATTGGTTAACTTCAAAAACCACAGCTATCTTGTATCATACAAAATATGAACTGTATAAATGGTTATTATAGTCAATGCATAGCTGAGTGGTTTAAATTCCTCAAAAGTTAATTGTGTAATTTAATTTTAATATGTAGACTTTGTGCTATATTTACCTATTATGCTCTTGCTCTCCCCCAGCTCCTGGCAAGATTTATTGACTATTCAAACTACCAGCTTCTGTAAGCTCCTCTATCTGGCATATCCACGTGTGGCATTATCTCTCATCTGGTAGGGACTGGATGAATCTTACTGTGGTAGACTTGGTGGATGGAGTGTCCAGGGGTGATACCTGGGCACTAATGCCATTTCTCAGTGGTAGATCTCTCCTACATATCTGCGGTGTTGGCTCAGTTTATATAACAGAGCTTCCATGTCGGTCTCCAAAGAGACCCTTGCAATCTAGACAAATACATTCACTTTCTAGGAGAGAAAACAGAGACTCCACAAGAGAAAATTCAGAGTTATGGTTGATGGTATGGGCTTTGGTGTTAGACTAGGGCTCAAATCCAGGCTCTGTCACTTTTAACCAGATGACCTTGGGTAAGTAGAAACAAATAAGCAAAAAAAGCCAACTAGTTTACTTTTATTAAAAGAGTAATCCGGGCTTCTCTGGTGGCGCAGTGGTTGAGAGTCTGCCTGCCGATGCAGGGAACACGGGTTCGTGCCCCGGTCCGGGAAGATCCCACATGCCGCGGAGCGGCTAGGCCCGTGAGCCATGGCCGCTGAGCCTGCGCGTCCAGAGCCTGTGCTCCGCAACGGGAGAGGCCACAACAGTGAGAGGCCCGTGTACAGAAAAAAAAAAAAAAAAAAAAAAAAAGAGTAATCCATGGTATAAAATTCAAACAGTACAAAGGGTATACAAGAAAAAGTGTCTTCCTGCACTTCAGATCTGCAGTCTACTCTGCAGAGTAACCATTCCTAAGGTTTCTTGTACGAATGTTCAGAATTTCATGTATATGCATAGCATAATACAAATGCGGCTATGTAAATGTGCAAGCATATCTATGTCAATTCCTGTAAACGAAATTTTTGTCAGGGGTATGTGCATTTAAAATTTTGTATGTAGATGCTGCCTAATGGTCATCCAAAGGATTGCACAGTGGATGAGAGTGACAATTTTCCCACGTGCCACTTCTTAAAAAATTTACCAGTTAGATAGGTGGAAATGTCATCCTAATGTGGTTTCTTCAAATGTTTTTAAAAATATAACACATAGACAGAAAAACACACAAAATATAAATGTACTATTCAATGAAGTATCAAAGAAGCAAACAAATCAGGTCAAGAAACAGAATATCAGAACATTCCAGAAACTTTCCTCATGCTTCCACCTACCCACTTTCTCCTTTCCAAAAATTAACATTATCGTTCAGTTTTGCCTGATTTTGAACTTATATGCACGGAATCATACATAGTGTGCTTTCTTTGGTGTCTGCTTCTTTTGTTCAATTATGTGTTTATGATATTTCTCCAGTATACAACTGTAGTTCTTTCATTTGCCTTGTTATATAGATGTCCATCATGTAAATACATTGCAATTTATGAATCCATTCTACTATTGACAGATATTTGGGTTGTTTACAGTTTTTTATTTTTATGAATAATGCTATGTAAATATTTTTATACATGTCTCTTGTTACACATGTGCATGCATTCCTGTTACGTCTATACCTAGGAGTATGGCACTGCCATAGCCATGTCAAGATCAGTCTAGCTTTTGGGAGGATGAAAGACCACATGGAGAGAGAGGCCAACCAAGTCAGCCAATGTACCAGCTGAATATAGCTGTGTGAATAACCTCCAGCAAGATCAGAAAAAGAACTGCCTGGCCAATCCATATGATTGTGATAAATAACTACTACTGCTGGTTTAAGTCCCTACATTTTGAAGCAGTTTGTTACATGGCAATAAACAAGTGACATATAGAAACTGGTACTAGAGATGGGGTACATAGAAATTTAAAATACATGGCATTGACTTTGGAACCATACTGTGGGTGGAGGCTGGTAAAATGAAGAGGCTGTTAGTAAGAGCTGAAGGACTGGCAAAAATCTTTTAGGGTAAACCGTTGTGGAACAGTGGATAAAAACGTTGCCTGTAGTAACTTGAAATATAGATAACATAGTGAATGAACTTGCCTAGCTGGCTGAGATATTTCCAGGCAGAATATTGAGAGTGTCATTTGGCTTCTTAGAGCTGAGTATGAGCTATGGGAAGAGAGAAAGACACTACAGAACTGTTCAGTTTGTAAGAAGAATTTGGAGGAGATACAGAGAGCCCAGGCTTCCTGGGTTAGAAAATAAAACGGTTCCTTATCCCAGGTTTCTCCAGCTGGCAAGAATTTCAAAATAAGAAATGCCCCCGCGTTTCTATAATGAGATTTGAGAGGAAATAAAGCAATGAGAGAGAAACTCTCACTTCTGGTATAATAACTTCGATAGAGAGACAAGCCGGTCTTGCCCTCAGGAAAAAGAGGAAGGTGGGAGGAAGGGGTTGGGTTGGTCAAGAGGTGGTCTATAAAAGATCTGAGACCACAGACATTGGGCTACTGTGGCGTGTGTTATGTCCTCCCTAGTGAATGAGGTCCTGCTTCCTCAGCTCTCCAGGGCAGAAGACAATCACAGCAAGACGCAGTTTAGGAAGAGCCATTAATACTCTACTTAATGCCAGCTACATCTACCCCAAGGGGACAAATACTGGTATTAGAAAATAACTGTGAATACCTAGTGTGTCCAGCTACTATAACTTCCCCCTTCCTGCACCCTTATTCATGCATATGGTGCATATGAAAGCAAATATGATCCTCCAGTGGACACTGTTCCCTTAGCCACAGCTGACTGGTCCAAGTGTGGGCACCTGATTACAAAGAATTTAGTGAGTGGGTGCAAATGGTAGGGATAATTATGAAACAAGAGTGGCTATGAAGTATGGCCATAAACTGATGATTATTACAGATGGGTGTTAGGTACATGGGTGCTCATTGTTAACTATTCTCTCAAAAGTATATTATGAATTTTGAAATTGTATATCAAACAAGAATACGATGGAAGTGCTGACTAAGGGTTAAGAACCCTTAGTCTCAAAAAAGCTCAAAATATTCAGGAATTAGTTTAACCAAAGGTACAAGACCTGTACACTGAAAACTACAAAATGTTGAAAACAAGTAAAGATGACCGTAATAAATGGAAAGACATCCCACATTCATGAATGGGGAAGACTATTACAATGGCAATACTCCTCAAATTAATCTACGGAGTCAGTACAATCCTTATCAAAATTCCAACTGCCTTTCTTTGCATAAACAAATAAGCTGATCCTAAAATTCAATATGGAAATGCAAGGGATCCAGAATAGCCAAGACAATTATTATTTTTTTAAATAAATTTATTTATTTATTTTAATTTTGGCTGCGTTGAGTCTCCGTTGCTGCATGCGGGCTTTCTGTAGTTGTGGAGATACCATATGACCCATTAATTCCACTCCTAGGTATATAACTAAGAGAAGTGAAGACATGTATTTCCACAAAAACATGTACACAGATGTTTGTAGCATCATTATTCAAATAGCCAAAAAATGGGAACTCAAATATCCATCAACTGATGAATGGATAAACAAAACATGGCATATCCACACAACAGAATACTACTTAGCAGTAAGAAGGAATGAAGTATTTCATACATGCCACAACATGGATTAACCTTGAAAACATTACGGTAAGTGAAATAAGCTAGATACAAAAGGACAAACAGTGTATGATTTCACTTATATGAAATATCTAAAATAGGCAAATTCATAGATAGCTACAGAAAGGTTATCAGTAGCTAGGAGGGGAGCAGTAGGGAGTTATGGCTTCATGGGTATAGAGTTTCTGTTTGGGGTGATGAAAACATTCTGGAACTAGACAGTGGTGACTGTTGCAAACCTTGTGTATATACTAAAATTGTACACTTAAAAAATGATATTACTGTATGTGAATTATTTCTCAATTAAAAAAAAGACCCCTTAGTCTAAAGAGAAATTCTTTGACAACAAAGTACATGTTATTGAAAGGAAACATTTGAAATACAATACGTAATTTGTGAAAATCACACACCTCGTAGTGAGAGAGTAGCACTGACATATATACACTACCAAATGTAAAACAAATAGCTAGGGCTTCCCTGGTGGCGCAGTGGTTGAGAGTCCGCCTGCCGATGCAGGGGACGTGGGTTCGTGCCCCGGTCCGGGAAGATCCCACATGCCGCGGAGCGGCTGGGCCCGTGAGCCATGGCCGCTGAGCCTGCGCGTCCGGAGCCTGTGCTCCGCAACGAGAGAGGCCACAACAGTGAGAGGCCCACGTACCGCAAAAAAAAAAAAAAAAAAACCCCCCCAAAAAACCCAGATAGCTAGTGGGAAGCAGCCGCATAGCACAGGGAGATGAGCTCTGTGCTCTGTGTCCACCTAGAGGGGTGGGATAGGGAGGGTGGGAGGGACATACAAGAGGGAGGGGCTATGGGGATATATGTATGCATATGGCTGATTCACTTTGTTGTACAGCAGAAACTAAAACAACATTGTAAAGCAATTATACTCCAATAAAGATGTATTAAAAAAAGAAAAATCACACACCTAGTTATGATTTCAAAACACTCCTTAGTTTAAAAGACAATTATAAATACCCAGCGTTAAGTCCTTCTGAAGCTGATATTTATTATACTTATATATTTATACTTATTATATTTCATAGGTTTCTGCTTCATGGAATAAAATCGGAGCAAAAGAAAGTAACGTCCACTAGGTAATGTAACGCACAGAAATGTTTACGTTTCTAACTTAGGAAACTACAGTATGGTCATGTGTTTGCAAATCAATTTACCAAATGTATAGATCACGGCTCAGTTACAGAAGGCATCATAATGCAGTTACTCCAGCCTGGAAGTCAAATGATCAGAGTTGCTGTCCTGGCTCTATCACTTAGCTTGTTTCTACTTCTTCATGGGCAATTGAGATGTTTGGAATTGAGATTCCTTCCAGCTTTAAAAAATTTAAACTAATTTGATCGTATTGTGGCTTTATAGTCAAAAGAATTTTGAAATTGTGTTACTTGCTTGGACTGCATTTAAACATTCACGTTTTAAAATTTAATAAATTATTGCTGGACCATAAGATTTGAAAAGGATTAAATTATCTACTCCACTTTTAATCAATTAGACCAACTGATCTCATTCCGCTGAGAATGAACCTGATGCAATACCACCATCTGGTGGTTCCTCTTCAAATATAACAACTTTCTTGAAGAAGAGAGCTTGGCCTCTCATATCAAATAGTGGTTCAGATATGCCTAGTTTAGGAAACAAGTTTAATAATATTGCATAATATATGTTTAAGTTAACTAATGTTTATGTTATTGGCCTTAAAAACGTATAATTCAACACATTCTCTCAAATATTTGTTTAGTGCCCAAGTACAAGAACAAAACAGTGAACAAAATAAAAATACTTGCATTCATAGATGATACATTCTAGTGAGAGGCAGTAGACAATAAATAAGCATAATAAGTAAATTATGTTTAGTGGTAACTTCTAAAAAATCAGGATAAGGGGGATGTAGAGTAGGTTGCAATTTTAAATATTAATAACATTTGAGCAAAGACTTGAAAGAGGTGAGGTCAATTCCAAATGTTAGTCTGAAGAATAAAATTCCACAGACTTATAAACTAAATGTTTATCTTTAATTCTAGCACGCTGCTATACTTGTTTCCTCAAACGTTTCTTTTTGGTAAGCAGTAACTGTAAAACCAGATCAATAGTAACAGGAATGACTGCATTTTGAAAAATGATGTTGCCCTCAAGATACATACCTTTCCTATAGAGTAATGACTGCCTTTTGCTAGCATCGGAGAAGGTACAGGTAGAAGAATGGAGGGAGGGACGCTAACGCTGACCCTGCAGGCCACTGCGACGCCAAAAATCTCGTTGGCGGCCTCAGTGTAAGGCGGCTCCGCATTGGTGGCGCGGGGCTCTTCCTATTATTATAAGGTAGCCCTCTTTCCTAGTCGGAGGAAGGAGCCAGGGGAAAATCGGGTCAACGCCCGCAGTGTGCTTCAGGACCAGCAATTTCTGCGACGCCGTAAGCTGCGTCCGCTTCCAGTCAGACTGCCGCATCGAGGCCCGACGCGCATTCCCGGTTGGCGGATTCACCACTTCTTGGTGTCAGAATTTAAAATGAAAATTCGAACTTCCCTATTTCGGAAGCCTTTCCTGTCCAAGAAAACAGAATCAGGGGAGACTTGGAGTCCTTGAATTTTTTTTTTTCCCTTGCGGCTTCCGCAGTATCTACACCCTGCGCGCCGGGGACTTGCGTCGAAAGTGACGGCGCGGACGCTCAGGCTGCAGTTCCCGGCGCGCAGTCGCGGCGGCCTCGCTCCCGCCCCCGCCGGGAGGTCCGACGTGGAAGTTGCTGGCTGACCAGGCTTCCAAGGAAACCCCCTGGGAACCAGAGCCCGAGGCCGAGCCGGAGCCGGAGCCTGAGCGCAGGCCTAGGCGAGGGGAGGTGGCGGCGCTGAGGCTCGATTAGGAGTCGCTGCCGAGGCCGGGCCCAGTCTCTGCCGGTCGACGAGGGAGGACAGGCAGTTCATCATGGGTGAGGGATCTGAGAAGGGAGCCTGGGCGCGCTGAGAGGCCGAGGCCGAGGGCTGGGGTCTGGAGGAGGAGGAGAGGGGCCGGCCTGGAAAGCCCAGAGTAGCTAGCGTCTTAGGGCGCTGACTGCTGAGGACGTAACTCACCTTAGCTCTTCACCTGTGTGCGTGGACCCTGCCTCGAACCTTCGCCCCCGTCTTATCCCGTTCTCCTTTCTCCCGGCGGGGTCCGAGGTGAGGGCAGCGCGGGTCGGTGAACTTTTCCCTCATCCCTTCGGACCCAGCGCCACTTGCTGGATGGAGCTGGTCTTGCGAAGCTTGGCAGCGTGTCAGTCGCAGGTTCGCTCAGGTTTCTTGGGTGAAGGATGAGCTTCTGGATTCTCCCTGGTCGCTGGGACTGCGTCAGTTTAAACTCCAAAAGAAGGTGGTGCTCGTTATGTTTTATTACTGCTTGGCATTTGTCTGCTTACCTGTAGCTTTTCCTGTAGATAAGGTGGAGGAGGAAATGGGCAGGGAGTGTATTACTAGTCAGCGATGACATTTTAATCTCAATTTTTGGAGTGCTCATTGAGGGAACTACATTGTCATCACAAGCATCAGGTAGAGCTTCCCTCCCCGCTAGAGCCCAAATGAAGGTGCAGATTTCTTAACTTGCTTACAACCCTCCAAATGATGCAAATTCTTTGCCTTATTTAAATACCTCAGCGATTTTCTGGGGAGTTTACTTCTTGGTCTGGAACGTCAGAAGCGGTTTCTTGTCTTTTTGCATAACCCCTTCAGTTTTTTTCTTCTGCTTCTTTTTAACCTGTAAAAGGTAGAAAGGATTTTGTCAAGTCACACCCCTTGTGTTACAAATGTTCAAGGTTCTCTAACCCATGGTGGATTCATTTTTCCAGACTTGCAGCTCTTAATTTTGCCATTTCTTGGTAAAATAACCAGGTATTTTGTGTGGGATCAGTGATTGAAGGTACTTACGATGGTACTGCTGCTGTACAACAGTAATTGCTTTTCATGTTCAAGGACCTCATTGTCCCACTGTCATTCTGATTTGCCCTTTGGTTTCTGGGGGTAGTGAGGAGATCATGCTAAGATATCCATATTCTCTCGATTAGAAAGTGAGCTCCATGAGGGCAGTGTGGTCCTGTTTCTCTTATTTTTGAGTGTATCTTCTGTGCCTGCCTGACACTGTATCCAGGACATGGTAACAATCAGTAATTACTAGTTTGATGTTGAATAATGTATTTCATTGGAAACAAAAATATGCACCTATGAATCGAAGAAAATATTACAGTATTATTTAATTTGCTGTAGCTTTCAAAGGGTAAGATTAAATGTTTTGTGGACCTAGTTCATGAAATGATATTGAAATACATCTTTATTATTTTTTAAGGTGGCTTTTTCTCAAGCATTTTTTCCAGTCTGTTTGGAACCCGGGAAATGAGGATTTTAATTTTGGGATTAGATGGAGCAGGAAAAACTACAATTTTGTACAGATTACAGGTTGGAGAAGTCGTTACTACTATTCCTAGTAAGTGTTGGTATGATAAACTAATTATAGGGGCTTTCTCTTTCCAGCAAACATAACTTTATTTCTGAATAAATATATAATGTAATTAATAAGGTTCGTAAACTTCTACTATGAGCATAATATTTATAACACTTTTTTTCATAAATTTACAGACAATTTGGTGTAATTTATGAACCCCTGTGCATGGCTGGGTTCTGCTGTTTAGGGCTGTTTTAAAAGTTGGGTAGAGTTAAGCCACCTAATCTCATTGAGAGCCAGTATCTTTGTTGATAAAATGAAGATAATAAATATACATTGGCTTTGAGGGGAAAATAAATCTAGTATATAAAATACTTTGTAAACCTGTGTAAAGAATTATATAGATATGAAGTGATATTATTACATATGAAGTGGGTTTTTTTCTGTATTTGTTACTATTTGATTAAGATTAGTTTCTCTTTAGTAATTCTATTGATTATTTTTAAAAATCTGAGTTGAAGAGACTGAGTGTTGAATCTGGTACTTAAAAATATCAAGAAAAGAAACACCTTGACTTTAAATCAATTAATATCCTAGAAGAATATTCTCCAGCAATCTTAATTTACTACATAATAAGACTGTTCTGTTACTTATGCTATTTTCATTTGTTGCCCTGAATTTACTTAGATTAGTAAGATTAGTACATTTAAACTAATAGTTTGTAGAGTTTGCTCAAGAATATTTAAATTATGCCTTTAAAGTTACTCTGTCACTCAAGGTATTTCTAAATTTAGTACTATTTAAATTTCCAGGTTAAAAAAAAAGTGTAGCTTTTATGAAAGAAGAACTTTTCAAACCCTGTGTCATCTGTTACTTCTTTATGCCACCTTCAGTAAATTTCAGTTTCCTTGGTTTTTGCTTTTCAAAATCACCCAACTCAATCTGCTACAGTTGAGTCATCGTGGCCCCTGCAATACACATAGCCCAGTGGATTGCATTTCAGCAAATATGGTTCATACCACGCCCTTGTCCTTTGCAAATAACCAACACTCCTAACTGAGGTTGAAGACAGTGATTACCCTGCTACTTAATTCTAAGGGAGACATCATGAACTCGCTTTTTAGTTTTTCACTCAGGTTTGCTATAGTAATTTTTTTATACTTGCCATATACTCATAATCATCATTTACCAGTATAAACTTAAATCTAAAAAATTAATTGTCCAGTTATAGCTGTTAAGTCATTTTTTACTTTGATTTTTTTTTAAGTTTGTGAAATCTTAGTAATATTTGTATATGTAGCTCCCAAGTTTTTTTCAGTAGCCTTTCCACCTCCTTCAGATTCCTTTCAATGGAAAATAGTAATATCTTGCCTTAGGCATGTGATGCGAGAGCTCCAGCTAAGAAGGATGGCAGGGAAAAGGGATGGGACTCCTCCCCTTTGACCATCTAGCTATGACCTTATTACAGATGAGCTCTTGAGGAGGTTTTCAGAGGGTCTGTGAGATTGCCAGCCTTAGAGAACTCAGCTTCCATAAAGAGGTATACAGCCATTGCTGTGCCCTTACCTACTGAAGTTTAGAGTCTATCTAGGCTTTCTTGGTTTTGTTCCCTGTTTATTTGCAACGTACCAAAATTCCATTTTTTTGTAATACAACTGTCCTTTCTAAATATAACTTTCTGAACACTTTTGTATGCCAGTACTGTATTTTGAAGGGAGTTTAACATAATAGGGTTTCCATTGAGCTAAGAATTATATAATTGCATAGGTAGCTGGGGGTTCTTATATACCCTGAAAGTGGTGTTGATCTTGCTAATTGGTGTGCGTATGTGTGCGTGTGTAGCACAGCATACTGTCTTATCTTAAATGGGATAATATTTGAACTAACAATGTGATTCAGCAATTACTATTAATTGCTGAAACTCAGATTGGATACTTTGAAGACAGAATGTATTAGTCTACATATACTGCTATTTTGATTTCTTTTCCAGCCATTGGATTTAATGTTGAGACAGTAACATACAAGAACCTAAAATTCCAAGTCTGGGATTTAGGAGGACAGACAAGTATCAGGTATGGTGCAAAGGCCAGATCATTTTGTGGTATTGAATCTTTCTTTATTGGCTCTTTTAGGGTTACAGGAGTAAACCAAAATATGTCTTCTTCTGTAATTTAATAGGAGACACCTAGTTTAAAATGAGGTAAAACGGCCTGATTCTCTCAATTAAAATCTGAGAATTAAAGATTTTAACTAAAGAATTAAAATCTAAGGAAGCCAGTTTTTCAGATATCACTTCAATGAAAAATCTTTTCATGAAAATCTCAAGACCTAATTACTTCAGTAGTTTTTAAATAAAAAGGGTCCTCTAGTTAATTCTTGTCAGTCCCTTCCTCTGTGACAGACTGTTTTGGATTTCCTAAAAATACCTTTTGGGCCCACCATTTAGGACTAATGTGAACATAGATGCCCTCTGGAATTCAAGTCTCCTGCCCAGCATTCTGTGCTTGACATGGCAACTGTGAATGTTTAGTGACTGTCAGTGCTCACTCACTAGGGTACTTACCATCTTAAAAGATCAGTAGTGTATTCCCCAGACATCCTGCTGCCCTGTAACTCATTTTATTTCTTGAACCACATTTGAGTCAATTTCTTACTTTAGCCATTTCTACTTCGTGTCTTCAGTGATCAGTTTAATGTCTGTTACATAAAATCATATTAAAAATTTTTTTAAAAAGAACTCATTCCTCTTAAGGAGTTTCTAGTTAAGATGTAACGATCAGGTCTGTGTGGAACTTTTTTTATCGGTACATTTAGTGATTTTATAGATTATAAATATATTCTCTCAGCCTAAAGTCTGAACTCATTCTGAAGCTCCTTGGTCCTGTGATTTATGTTTCTCAATATTCTTTCCACCCCATCCCATCTGAGGGATATGATATATGTCCATCAGAAACAATGAATCATTATGGCATTGATTCTGGCATGGATGGGGAAGGATTGGCAAGTAATACACCCCACCCCATCATTGCCAAGTCCTAGCATATGAATTAACATACCAGTTTCTTCTTCTTTCAAATAATAATATATTCTCCCTTTCTGAATTTTCTTCAGGCCATACTGGAGATGTTATTATTCAAACACAGATGCAGTCATTTATGTAGTAGACAGTTGTGACCGAGACCGAATTGGCATTTCCAAATCAGAGTTAGTTGCCATGTTGGAGGTAAGAAAACTTTATTAAAATGTGGGTAAATCATTTATATTTGCTTGCTGTTTTTATTGTTTATTGTCATTTGCAGGAAAAATTAAAAGGAAAACAGGGGTCTTTTCCCCCTATGCCTTCAGTATCATTTTCTTTTGTGCAAGCTACTTTCTATTCCAAAAATACTGTTGGGGAGAGAGTTGGAGACAAAAAAAACTCCAGTCTTGTAACTTCCTTTAAACTAGATTCCTTGATTTCCAGGAAGTTCTGAGCTAAACTCTTTCTCAACTGAAGTTACTATTCTAAGTCACCCCTATGAAGTGATTGTTTTAAAATGTCTTTATTCCAGTTGTATAAATTAGCTTATGGAAGCAGACTTATTTATTATATAAATAGTATAAATATGTAAATAGTAAGAAAGTATATTTGTTTGCTTTAGAAATGTAAAGTTCAGAGAAATATATCTTCCTGGATTTCTGGCACAATTCTGGCCCCTGTTTGCCTCTCCCAGCTTTCACATTCTTTACTTTTCCCCGTGTTTACAGTGCCTCAGTCACACTGATTTTTCTGTTCTTTTCACACCAAGCTTGCGTAGCTGACACCTGGCTTAGGGTTTTGCACTTGCTCCTCCTGCTTGGAATGCTCTTTCCCCAAGTCTTTGTGTGGCTACCTTCTTGACATGTTTTATCTCACATGTTTCTTCCTCAGAGAGGGGGTCTCAGCTATCTTCTAACCCTTTATCCTACTTTATTCTTTGTAACCACTTACCGTTTCTTTCCATTATTTTAAACATGTTTGTTTACTTATATATGCCTCCCACCCAAAAGTGTAAAGTTCTTTGAGTTTACCCTGTACCCCTGATGTGTGGAACAGTGTATAGCTGTTAATTAAGAACTCAATACATTATATTCACTGAGGTTTGTAAGATAATTTATTGGCTAACTGACTGAATTCAGAGGATGCATTAATTAATCAACTAAAAGTTTTTAATATCCCCATTTGTTAAATAAGCTTCTCAAATGTACTAATTAATTAATAATGAAATTGCCTTTGCTTGAGAAAATTAGATGCATAGGTTTCCTTTTCCCACCAAAACTATGATTCTGAATTATCTGATCATTGAATGTTTAAATATAAGTTCTAGGCCACTTGATTACCTAGTTAGAAGCATTCTTAGAATGCTAGAATAGAGTTCTTGGACAACTAACTTCTTAGTAGCTTCTGAGTTATAAATTGCAGACCTAAAGTTTTAAAGTTTTGCCAAATTTTTTTTTTTACAATGTAGCATCATATTTATCATAAGAGCTTCTTAGACCAAATTCAAAGTGTAAGGAGTATTAAGGGACTGGTTAATTGCCTTGGGTATAACAGATTTTTAAAATAAAAGCTTGATTTAGATGTAATTCACATGTTATAATAGATTTTTATCATAAAGTATGGCATAAAAGAAATGGATTAACTTAAGTTCACAATTCTCAAATTGTACTGGATTGTTGTTAGGTTATTTGTGGTATTAGGATTTGACTTGTATAATCTTATGGAGAAAGAACTAAAAATTGTATTCATTCTTTAGGAAGTAACTTTTAATTGATGCAATCAATTAATATTTATGTATTAGTGATATAAAGTACATGTGGAATATGAGTCAGGACTATTATATTAAAACTTAACACAAAATCAATTTGTTTTACTTTTGTACACAAAAATTCTAAATGGAGTAAAGAATTATGTAAAATGGAAGTCATTATAAGGGAATATGTTTAAAATTTCTGGATTGAGAAGGTCCTTCTAAATCCAAGAATTGGAAGGAATTACAAAAGAAAAGATAGATTTAATTATATTAATATTATACAAACAAACAAAAAATCCACAAAGCTCAGATGCCAAACAATACAAGTTAGGGTAAAATGGGGAACCAAGACACAGTTTTACAGCCAGTGACTAAGGATTAGTGATCTTAATCGTATCAATACCTTCTGCAAATCAATAGAAAAGTGAGCAAAAGGCATGAACCTACAATTTATAGGAGAAGAATTTATTGCTAATAACATTTTTTTTTTTTTTTTGCGGTACACGGGCTTCTCACTGCTGTGGCCTCTCCCGTTGCGGAGCACAGGCTCCAGACGTGCAGGCTCAGCAGCCATGGCTCACGGGCCCAGTTGCTCCGCGGCATGTGGGATCTTCCCAGACCGGGGCACAAACCCATGTCCCCTGCATTGGCAGGTGGACTCTCTACCACTGCGCCACCAGGGAAGTCCAACATTTGTATTTTTAATACACTAATAATAAATAAGCATATAATGAAATGCTATGTTTGGAAAAATATATAGTTTCAGTTCTACCAAAGCTGCATTGGAGATGGGCACTGTCATACACTGTTCGTGGATTTGAAGTTGTTACAGCCTCTCTGGACAGCAGTTTATTAATACATGTAACAAGAACCTGAAAAAAATTTCATACTTTGATCCCATTTTTAGAGAATTGTGTTAAGGAAATAGAGATTTATACAAAGATTTCTGTATTATGATTCTGTCACTTTGGTTTCTCTAATAGTCGAGTGAAAAGAATCTAGGAAGAATCTAATACTGGAAAACAGTTATATAGTTTATGGTGCATGAATTCTTAGTGTAGAGTATAACCATTAATGTTTTAAAAAAATCTTTGAGGGACTTCCCTGGTGGCGCAGTGGTTAAGAATCTGCCTGCTAATGTAGGGGACATGGGTTCAAGCCCTGGTCCGGGAAGATCCCACATGCTGTGGAGCAACTAAGCCCATGCACCACAAATACTGAGCCTGCGCTCTACAGCCTGTGAGCCACAACTACTGAGCCCGCGTGCCACAACTACTGAAACCTGTGTGCCTAGGGCCCATGCTCCACAACAAGAGAAGCAATGAGAAGCCTGGGCACCACAATGAAGAGTAGCCCCTGCTCGCTACAACTAGAGAAAGGCCGCGCACAGCAATGAAGCCCCAGTGCAGCCAAAAATAAATAAATAAAATAAATTAATTAAAAAAAATTTCTTTGATAGTTTGGAAAAACATCCACAATTTAATGTTTAGTTTATTTTTTAAAGCAGGGTATGGAACTGTATTTAAATGTGACCTTAAATGTATATATATACTAAATAAACTATTAAGTATCTGAATTACAAAGCAGTAGAAAATACCCAAAATGTTAAACAGTGATCATGTTTAGGAGATAGGATTATGGGTGAAGTTTCTTTTCTTCATACTTCTCTATAATTTCAAATAATTTATAATGAACATTATATATTAATAATTAGGAAATATGCTTTTAAAATAATAGATTTTTTTTGGCATTTCTTCCTAAACTCAAGGGAGCAAATTGATTAGAAGAAATCAAGCCTTTTCTATGTTATTTAGGAAGAAGAGCTGAGAAAAGCCATTTTAGTGGTGTTTGCAAATAAGCAGGACATGGAACAGGCCATGACTCCCTCGGAGATGGCAAATTCACTTGGGTTACCTGCCTTGAAGGACCGAAAATGGCAAATATTCAAAACTTCAGCAACCAAAGGCACTGGCCTTGATGAGGCAATGGAATGGTAAGTATGTCTCCAGGAGCCGTTTGTGCATTTGTGTGACATGCAGCTGTGCACATACATGCGTGATTTCCCTTTGGTCTTAAGGATGAAATTCAGATTATTTATCGGTTTATCATATTGTTCCTCCACCCTTTTCTTCCACTGGTCTTCATGTACGTCTGCTTTTATTTCAACCACACCTTCTAATTATAGTTAGATAAGCCAGCTCTCTGCTGTATTTCTAGCTTTTCCCCCTACCTCACCGCACCCTCCAATTCCTTATCCTTCAGGACTTAGGTTAAGGCTCTGTGTTTCTCAAGAGCCTTCCCTGACGTAACTTCATGCCCACTGCCTTACCACACACAGAGGTCTTTGTCACAGTTCAGTGATATAATAGTACTTGTTACACTGTCTTGTAGTTGGTTTGTGCATCTGCTCATTAAATTGTCATCTCCTTGAAGACTGAGACTAGTTTTCATCTCTGAATTAATCCACATCTGGCCTGGCTGTAGTAGTAGCAGCCTGGAAAGTATATATCTGGTGTTTTTTGATTATTTATTTTAAAATTTATTTATTTATTTTTGGCTGCATTGTGTCTTCGTTGCTGCCCACGGGCTTTCTCTAGTTGTGGCGAGCGGGGGCTACTGTTTGTTGTAGTGCATGGGCTTCTCATTTGCAGTGGCTTCCCGTGGAGCACAGGCTCTAGGCGCATGGGCTTCAGTAGTTGCAGCACGCGGGCTCAGTAGTTGCGGCACGTGAGGTCAGTCGTTGCTGCGTGTGGGCTCTAGAGCACAGGCTCAGTAGTTGTGGCTCACGGGCTAAGTTGCTCTGTGGCATGGGGGATCTTCCCGGACCAGGGATTGAACCCGTGTCCCCTGCACTGGCAGGCACATTCTTAACCACTGCCCCACCAGGGAAGTCCCTGGTCTTTTTTGATTATTCATTCAAAGCATAGAGAAAGTGAAAGCTA
Source organism: Mesoplodon densirostris (assembly GCF_025265405.1). Classification (NCBI taxonomy): domain Eukaryota; kingdom Metazoa; phylum Chordata; class Mammalia; order Artiodactyla; family Ziphiidae; genus Mesoplodon; species Mesoplodon densirostris. Next base: position 80,591,370 of record NC_082671.1, read on the forward strand.
AAAGACCCTCATGGAAATTGAGTCCATAACCTCATTCTTTTAATATAAGTGTCTTAGCCTTCATCATTTAAAGTGCTTTGGAATCCACCTCCAGCATAAAATTTATATAATAAATGATCTATACCTGAAAGTTTGAAGTTAATCTTACGAAACTGTTCATTTTCTCTTCACAGGTTAGTTGAAACATTAAAGAGCAGACAGTAATTCAGTCACTTCTGCTCCTTTGAAACGAAGACCACATCACATATTGCTTTGGAAACAGTTCACGTGTGCTTTACACTACTAAATGTTTAAACTGTCTGATTGTCAGCATATACCAAACTGACTGCAACATTTGTAATAAGTATTAAAAATAAGTATTTGGTTGGAAGGGTAACTCATCGTGATTGAATCAACTAAATGTGTGTTCTGTATAATGTGAAATATTCCTTCCTTGTTATCTTGTGTTAAGGTATATATTCTATTTGTATGGAATTCTTATTCAGATACAGTCCTATTAAGGAATGTACTCTTATTGAAGAAACAGCCCTCCGATTTTAAATTAGTGGTTGCAGCTTGTTTGTATTAACACTAAAGAATATCTTAACTCAGATTTTTTTCCCCCTAAAATGAATTAAGTTTTTCCAAAGATTAGGCTCAATAGAGTAGGCTAGGAACCTAGCGTGGGTTAATTATAGTCTTCATTTGCTTAATGACCACTTTAAGCTGTTTCATTTAAAAGCTTTTGGTTATAGGCATGAAGTTGAAGTAATTATTTTGGTGGCTATCTTCACTGACCTATCTGTAATTATCATTTTATAGTATTTATGGTTGTTGGAAAATTTTTACACATTTGGGCCTTCCTAGTCAGTTTGTACAGGAACCCTGTGAGGTAGCTAGGACATCATTTTTACATCTTCATTTTTATGGACATGGACCCAAAATTCTGATAGACTGGCTTGACCAGTGTCACCTTCTAGGGAAGTGGGAAGAGGGCTTAAAGTGAGACTTCACAGGGTCAGAAGCTTGTCCCATAAACTATACCATAAATTCCTGAAAATGCCAACATTGACAACACAGCTTAACTCCTTATATAAAATTAAGCTAATTGAAGTAGACACATTACAATCAAAATAATGTCTATACATTTATTTGTCCTTACTAGTAGAGGTAGTAAAAACAATCCAAAATGGTTATATTTGTTGGAATTCACAACACATTAAAGAAAATTTCACATGAAAGGAAATTTTTAAAATATTTTAAGAAGCATTGTAAAAGATGTTTTTGCTGCCTTTGATTCCTTTTATCTACCTATAATTGAACATGTAAATTTGATTGGTGAAAAGTCAAAATCTTACTGATTCTACAGGGAGAAATTAAGTATTCCTTTAAAAATTAGGCTTACTGCTGCTAGGCTGTCAAAAACAATTATATTCTAAGGGACTTTTTAAAGGAACTTTTCAAACAACCCAGTCTACAGTATGACAGAAGTAAATAAGAGTCCTTAGTAATTACTAAAATTGGGAGCAATTTTTTCAGTTTTTAAGTTGGATAAGCAGCATTTAAAAAATTAGATGCCAGTAAAGAGAACTTAATACCATTGTGCCCCTCAGGTCTCAGGAAAGCTAGTGGTCATTCAGCTCACATGAATGTGACTTTCTTTTCTAATCTGTGGGACTTTTCTTATTCTCTAGCACCCATTCCTAATTTGATTTCTTGGAAATCTTTTGGAGACCTTCTTCCCGGGACAGGTGTTCCCAGCGCACCTAATATTACTAACTGAGCATATAACTAACATTGTTTCATAGCTTTCAAGGCACTCCTGTTGGGCAGACTGTCTTTTTCATGTTTGTATCCCTAGCATCCAGTATGGTGCTTGGCACATTATGGCACCTCAGAATATGTTCATGGTTCAAATAGTAAGCTTTTATATGTCAGCTAGGAAATAGTACATCTGCAGTTTATACTTGGGTCTGGTCAGTGGCACATGTCTAGTGCTGGGCTTGTACCCAAATGGCTAAATACTCCCCAGTGGTTCAGGAACACTGTGAAAGTAGAAGTCGGTGGAGGTGCGGCCCTGGCAGGCAAGTGCTGCCTGACGTATAGCCCTGGTAGCAAAGGCCAGCACTTGGATGATCCTGATCCCTCTGGTTTGTCACAAAGAATAGGATGGGATAAATAGAGCATACACTTATTTTAATATGGTATGAATTATAAGGTCCTTATCTAGCAGGAAACAACTGTACAGGTATGTTACAGGAGTTTGAAAGTTCTCGTTTATAAAAATCTACCGAGTATTGTTCTGTGAGAAGCCTGAAAATGAAAAAACCACCAAACTTGAAATCAGAACACATGAGTTCTAGGCACAAAGGGCCACACTCCATCAGTTGTTGTTTGTTTGGTTTTTCTTTTTGAACAAATAGCGTCAAAGTTTTCTTTTAGCTCTAACATTCTATTTTATAATTCTGGTTGGTAGTTGTGCTGTGTCATGTGATTAAATTTTTAAAAATGAGAAACTGAGGTGGAATTCTATTACCAGAATACCTGAGATGCACTTTAAATTGTGGAAATGTAAGCTCCTTGAGGGCAGGGACCATACATCATTTACTGTTAGAATCCCTTGCATCTAGTATGGTGCACTTGGCACATACTAGGCACTCAATAAATATTTACTGATGAAAACAAAGCTGTGCTCAATATACTTGAGATACTTATTCTTCCTGATTTTTGCTTTTGTATTAACTTTTTCTGATTTAAAAATTTTTATAAAAGCAATACATGCACTTTAAATCACTTAGAATTGAGTCTGCCTTCCAAGATGCCCTATGTTTATCCTTTTGGCACATTACAAACACCTTAGAAGTATGAGAACTCTTGTTTGATATATAAACTACATCAAAACACAAATTCTGAAGTTCATGAATGTTTGAACATTTGATTCCTATGCCTTATGCTATAATATTTCTAATCCCATAATTACAAATTACAAAGAGCATGGGCTTTTAATCCTGGGTTTGAATCTTAACTCTGCCACCTACAACCTGTGTCACCCTTACGTACATTATTTAATCTGAGATGAGATTCCTCATCTGTAAAATAATGAGTTTTAGGAAGCTCTCAGGAAGACTATGAGAATTAAATAAAATGTAAAGCGTAGGATAGATTCTTTCTCCCCCCTCCCAAATATATTGGGCACTAAAGAATATTGCTTCTACATCAAGTGTATAGAGAGGCAAAAGATATGGCTGAACAAGATAATGCCAAATTGTTTTCCAAAGTGGTTTATGAGTGCCCTTTCCTCCACCATGCCTGCCAACGTTTGGTATTGTCGGCTTTATAAGTCTGAAGGGTTCAAAATGGAATTTCATTCTGATGTTAATCTGCATTTTCCTAATTATTAATGAGGCTAAATACAGGAGGAGTGACTCAAAAAAATATTTAACAACTAGACAGCTGATGCAGGAGGACCCCTACTAGTCCAGGTATTAGTCCTTTAATTTCTGGTGTAGGGAGACATGGAGTCTAGGGACTCATATAGCCAGGGTGGCACTTGGGGGTCTCAAGATAGTGACTACTTACTAACCAGTACATAAGTAATAATGATACAGCCATATTTGCTAAACGTTGAGGTTTAAGGGCCATTTATATTTCCTCTGCAATGCCTATTTCTCTCTTTTGCCACTTTTCCTACTGTATTATCTTTGTTGATTCATAGGTATTCATTATATAGCCTGGGTGCTACTAATCCTTTATCAGTATATGGTACATACTATGTCCCAGTTGTATCTTTTTTGTAAGTAGACGGTCTTAATTTTAATGAAGTAGAGTTTATCACATCGTCCCTCCACAGACAGCACTTTTGGTCTTATTTTTCATATCTGAGAGGGCAAGCCCCTCACCCTATTATCCTTTTTTAAAAGCATCATGGCTATTCTCGATTTACTATCTTCCATATAAATTTTAGAATCAGCTTGTTGGGATAATATGAAGAACTCCTTTGGGATTTTGCTCAGATACGCATTTACCCAGTGGGATCCAACTGGGGATGGACTAGCAACTTATGATACTGAATCTTCCTACTCATGAACATGGCTATAATTCTCCATTTGTGCAGATCTTTCTTAATGCCTTTTGATAAAGTTTTATAATTTCCTCCATAAAGGTACTGCAAATCATTTGATTTATTCCTAAATTCTACATGTTGTCTTGCTATTTTAATGTATATTTTTAAAAAGAAAAATACATTTTAAGCTCTTTATCATTAGTGTCAAATGCTTTTTAGACAGTGAAGATACAGTAGTGGTATGAAATATTTTAATTAAAAATAGGCATGAATTATATTAAACTGTATAATATACAACCTGTGCCAAAGTTTAAATTAAATAATAAAACCTATGATTTTGGACCAGCAGATACACTAGAAAGTTCATGTTTTGGGGTAAGTTGGGACACTGTATTAGCACAGGGAGCACTTTACTCCACCATTGCTAAGTCTTTCAGGCTGTGGCTCTTTTGTCTCTTGGCCTTATAGCCGGGACGCAGGAACTCGATCTTTCTCTTCTTTGCTTCCTTTTTATTTTTGTGTTTCTTCAGCTTTTTCTTGGCAGCGATATCAGGATTAGTTACAAACTTGAAAAAAGAATAGAAATGTTAAAAAAAAAAAAAAGAATAGAAATGTTATACTACTTTTAAAGTATATGTTAAACCAATAAAAATCAAATGCAGAAATGGACCATTTTGTTCACCTTAAACATCACAAATGCAATACATGCCCATTAAAGAAAATCTGGAGCCCCAGTTATAAAGTCCCACTTCTCAAATACATCCAATTCCTCTTTCCTCCCTGGGTAAGTTTGACACACATGCATGCACACACCCCTGGTTAAAAATAGTTAAGCCTAATGAACATGCCATGTTTTCAAAGAGCAGGCCTACCTCCAAAGCCTTCCTCTTTTTCCGGAGTGCCCTTTTCTCAGTAGCCTGTTTCTGTACAGAGGCAAAGGCTAAGGAGAAGCTCTCGAGCCCAACCAGCTTTTTCAGTAATTCTATGATTTCCTGAGATAGATTCTTCAGTGAAGGATCTAATCACACACACAATAATAATCAGAAACACGTAGGAAAAAAAAAAAAAGAAACACGTAGGAAAGGACACATTTGAATATGTACAAAATTAACAACACGCAAAACTTAAACTCTCGAGGCTTTATCACTTCAACATTAAACACTGATCTAAAACTAGCCTCTTTGTTTCTGAGATGGGAGAACAAGCAGAAGTGCTGGACACAGCACTCTGAGCCACACCTCATCCAGGATGCAGCAAGAGATCAGAGACCATGAAGCAACTTCCCAAGGGAATCCCGGCTCAGAAGACATCAAAGTAATTTGAGAACTTGACAAATGTTTTGGGTTACTTTTATTAACCTGCTCAGCTCTGTGCAGATGGGGGCAAAGAAAGGTAATTGTGTTTCTCTAATTCCAGGGTCATAGAAGCTTGGCTCTGGCTGTAACCTCTTTTTTTTGGATCAAAGACTCCTTTGAGAAGCTGACAAAAAGCCATATTCTCCCACCCTTCCCTGCCTCCTCTCTCCCAAATGCAAATAGTCCAGGATTTCTGCATTCAACTTCAGGAAAGCTCATGACACCTACTGTAGATTGCAAGTTTCTTGAAGATGAGGATTGGGCCTTTTCCACCGCTGAACCCTTATTTAGGTGCTCAATAAATGTTGGCTGAGAACCAAAGTCAACCTGACTTCTAAGAAGGAAACTCTCCAGGCTATAGGACTAAAACAGCTTCTGTTTTGACATTCACTTCATTTTTGTTTTATTTTAAAATTCTTAACATCCACTTTACTGCCTCTCTTTCCAACCCCTAATTCCCACTTTTCCTAATATCAAAAGAGGTAACTTAGGATCAGCAAGGGAAATGTACCAAATGTACCAGGCAAGAAAAAAAAAATTGGAAAATTTAAAATATTTGAACTAAAAACTATTTCATATTTTTGCCTTGTAATTTTTGAGAATATAATGACATTTGTTCATTATTTTTCGCAGCGCTATGAGAACCACCCCAAATTATTTTTCTTTGAATATTTAATCTATGCATAGGAGTAAAACATCATCTTTTAGGAGAGAAACATTCACTCTTAGACACAAGAAAGCATATAGGAGAAGACAGTCAAAAATAACACAAATATGCCTTATTTGCTTGCTATTAATTGTCTTGATACCTAGCAAGTTTTCTTTCTTAAACTCTGGCAGAGAGGGAGGACAGAAAGGAAGAAGGAAGCATTCAGGAGAGAAGACAGGAATCCTAACATGCAAGTATTCAGAAGAGAGGCCGCAGAATTACCCTGGTCCGAATAGGTGCTGTTCAGTTCTCGGAACAAAGGAGCTATGATCACTGGGAGGTACGGCTTCACCTTGTCTATTCCAAGATCCATTGCTACAGCTCCGAGAAACTTAAAGATGCATGTTCTCTGAAAGTACAGATCATTTTTCTTTTATACTTGCAGCTACACAGAGTTAATTTAGAAAACAAGGTCTCTTTGGGGGCAGATGTTATTGCTGCAGTTCTGGGTAAAAAAGTTCCTAGGGACTTAGGAGGATAACTAAAACCATTAAAATACTTAAAAAAAAAAAAGACTACTTTCAGTCATTTTGCACATGCATCGCACCTTTAACGGGTTTCTAGGTGAATAAGCAGCTTCCAGTTTTGCGATCCGGGACAACTTCCGTATCAACCACAGCAGTGTGGCTGGCTCGCTCCGCTCTTCCTTCTTATCTGCACGTGTCTTGTGCTCTTCCCCATCCTCTCTGGCCATGCCATCACCTAAAACTTCCTGTTCTTCCATGTCTTCTTTTATGTTACCTTGCTTATCCCCAGAATCAGGTTCCAGTAAATGTAAGACTTTGGCTACGAACAACAAATTCTTAACAACCTTAAAAAAAGGGGGAGAGGGGAAGGGTAAGAATTGGATTCTGATTTTGCAGAAGCTAAAATAGTTATCCTACAATTAGAGAACAGAAAACTGGGTATTGCACTGTTAAATTGATGATCGAACCTTTTTTTGGATTATTCTTCAGTTTACCTTACAGTGTGTCCAAACCTATTTCCATGTAACTTTTATCCATTTGGCCTACTTCTATTCTTTAAGGTTCCACTGAGTAAATAATTTCATTCTGGACCATCCATTTACATTTTTCAAGAGAGCTCTGATCCTCATTCCATTAAATTCCTTCATCCATTCTTCACTGAAATAAGAGTTTCCCTTTATTATTTATTTATTTTGTGGTGTGTGGGCCTCTCACTGTTGTGGCCTCTCCCGTTGCGGAGCACAGGCTCCGGACGTGCAGGCCCAGCGGCCATGGCTCACGGGCCCAGCTGCTCTGTGGCATGTGGGATCTTCCCAGACCGGGGCACGAACCCGTGTCCCCTGCATCGGCAGGCGGACTCTCAACCACTACGCCACCAGGGAAGCCCGAGTTTCCCTTTATTGATCCATTTACTGAGCACTGACTAGTTGCCTTGTATACAGCGTTCCAATTCAACTTTAAAATATCCCTATTAGGTACTATTATCAGGAGAGAAAACCAAGGCTCAGAGTTGGTAAATCTCAGCCAAAGACAAAGTGAGTGGTCAGTCAGGATTCAAAGGTCTTTAGAATTCCAGCCCAAGTTCTTAAACACTGAGCTCCTCTTTCCCGCATATACCATCTGGTCCAGTTGCCCAGGGGTGATTTTTTAGTCTTATAATAATGGACCCATTTATTGAGTGCTAACTCTGCAACATCCATGAAATCTGACGTGGGTATTTCACACCCGTTATGTAAAGGAGGAAACCAAGTTGAATTTGATTTCCTTCACTATCCTGGCAACTCTGCTAGAAGAGTTGTGTACCCAAAGTTCCCCCAAATGTGGTACTCAGAATACCACACACTGTCCAAGGCTAGCCTGGCCATCAAGAGTTAATGCCAAGATTATCATTTCCTTCTGGAAGCTGGGCCTGCATGAGGACAGTACCAGATTTGGAGGCCTTTTCTCCTTGTGGCAGCCACTTCACACTGTTAACTCACTCTAAGATTAAGGTAAAGTAAAATCCATAATTTCTTTCAACCTGGGCTGGTACTAGTAAATCTCTTCCTACCTGTCCTGAGTTTGTATGGTTTGTCATCCTCTATTAAAACCATATTGTGTAAGGCCCCACCCACTGTCCACCCTGGCATGATTTCTTTGGCCTCACCTTGTTATCCATTCCCTCCCCAACCCTGCCATTTAAAAAAGTGAGAGAACTATCAATGTTCATGGCATGCCACCTGAGATCACTCTTCACATACAACATTCACCTAGTTTCTAGTGCCCCGTCCCTTAATCTACATTGCTCCGTTGTTCATAATGGCTCACAAGAGACGTGGTCAAGTGCTTTGCTTATATCTAGATACCACATCCGTGTCACTTCATTATCTACCAGCCCAACTGCTCTATCAAGAGGAAAAAGTAGGGCTTCCCTGGTGGCACAGTGGTTGAGAGTCTGCCTGCCGATGCAGGGGACACAGGTTCGTGCCCCGGTTCAGGAAGATCCCACATGCCAATGAGCGGCTGGGCCCGTGAGCCATGGCTGCTGAGCCTGCGTGTCCGGAGCCTGTGCTCCACAACGGGAGAGGCCACAACAGTGAGAGGCCCGCGTACCGCAAAAAAAAAAAAAAAAAAAAAAAAAAAAAGAGGAAAAAGTAAAATGGAGCAGTAGACCAACTATTCAAAAGCAATTCACATTTACTGCATATTTACAAATGCTTTCTTCTCCATATTTTACTTAGAATTAAATTTTATATGAAACTACATAAAGCTTTTTAGTGATGGAATCATTTATCTGCCTTCTGTTAAGGACAGACAATTCTCAGACCACACTGTAGCATGAACATTACTGCTTTCTCTTTCGCTTCCAGGGATAAGGGAAGGAAATTCAATATTACAGTTTAATATAAAAACAATCAATCAGGGACTTCCCTGGCGGCGCAGTGGTTAAGAACCCCCCTGCCAATGCAGGGGACACGGGTTCGAGCCCTGGTCCGGGAAGATCCCACATGCCGCGGAGCAACTAATCTCATGAGCCACAACTACTGAGCCTGTGCTCTAGAGCCCGCATGCCACAACTACTGAGCCCATGTGCCTAGAGCCTGTGCTCTGCAACAAAGACAAGACACCACAATGAGAAGCCCGTGCACCACAACGAAGAGTAGCCCCCGCTCGCCTCAACTAGAGAAAGCCCGCGCAGAGCAAGAAGACCCAACGCAGCCAAATATAAAATAAATAAATAAAAATAAATAAATTAATTAAAAAAAAACCCCAACATCAATCATTGTCCTTCAAAGCTTCAGTTGCAACACGGAGTAGGTATGTTAAAACTGAAGATGAAAAAGATAAACAGCCAGCCTCCCACTGCATCATCTTTATTGGGAATTTTAAACGGAGCCAGGAGTAATCCCGGTATGGACACCAGAGTCAATGAGATACATGTGCCTAATTGAACAGGTATTTAAGTGTTTGTTTATATTTCATTTAATTCCCCAAGCTTTAACTAGGGAAAACCAAACCAAACCAAAAACCAAACATAAGCTTATTCCTATACTGTTGGTAGAATAGGTCCCTTCTATTTAACTGGGAGGATTACAGTACTTACCTGCTCTCCTAGAGACTGATCCAAGAATTTGGAGTGCAACTGATGGCAAGAGGCTAGGGAGATACTTTTCATCTGTGAAAAGAAAATGGACATTGGCAGACACAATGCAGGGTATTTCTGACTGTTTTTAAAAACTCCAAGTAACTATAATGATACAACTAAGGTAGGAGATTTTGCTCTGAATGACCACCTGTGTCGATCTGGAGAGGGAAGGTTCATGACCAGAAATTGTGTAAATGTTCCCTTCTATTTGCCATAAGAATTTTAGCTCCAGGACATGGGGAGATGTAGATCATAATCCTTTAGATTATTGGCAGACAACTTTACAACATTCAAATACTTTCCCCCGCCCCGTTTTCTTCCCTTCCACTCTCTGCTCATTTCATGTTTATGGAGATCCCACTATAAGCCAGGCGTTGTGCTAGGCCCTACGAAATCGGAGACAGATAACACACGGTCCCTACCTAACATTTTCAGGACATGATCTCATTAAGTCATCAACAAGGTTATGGAGGCAGGACAGACAGTATCTTATTTGCCAGTATTGATAAAGAACTTAAATATATAATGGAAGATAAATATGCTAAATAAGCAAATCAGAAGTCTGACTAGACCAATGGTCTAAAAATTATCTTTGAAAAATCTTGGCCTTTAGGGTGACCCCTCTCTAGTTACTAACACTCCTATGGATCCACACGTGCATCAAGTTGTTGACTGTAAGAGTTTATCCCAAGGCCAACCCCAAGACAGTTACAGGAACCAGAATGAACATCTCATGTAGATGAGGGAAGGAAAGAGTCTTAGAGAAAACTTACCTTTTGGTCAAGGTCACTTGTTAGGAAGCTGACTGCTACAGGTTCTGAGAGTTTCTTTTTAGTTTTTTTGACATTCCGTTTTCTGATAAGTTCCTCCGGTTGGCAAGAGGCAAAGAGCAATCCAAAAATCTGGGCTGCGGTGAGCCAAACCCAGTTGTGCGGATGTCTCAGATGAGAGTGCACGTGACCTAAGGGAGCCAAAACGCATCCTCAGACGTCAAGGTTTTCCTGACTCTGTGGTGGTGAGCGTGACTAATTCAGGCATTTCTTGAGTATCTATTATGTGCTTGGATTTAGGAATCAAAGATGAACAAAATAGCCTCTGCTTCCCGGAAGTGACGTGGGGAGACTGGAAGCTACTAGAGAACCAATTCTACCATGGTAAATGATAAGACAGAGCTTCGAGTCAGCCTGAAAACAGACCAGTTTCATAAGAACTAGCTGAAGACTCAAGGAGATAAGGTAGCATTAACAACTACAATTTCTAAACTAAAATTAAGGTAAATATATACATGCGTACATATTCTTTTCTCATAACTATTGAAATCAGTGGCTCCAAGTAGCTGACTGGAAAGGTATCATTTATTGAGGTGTTCTATGTGCCAGGCATAGGCTAAACGTGTTACACATATTACCTGATTTAGACCTCACAACAGTTCTGTGAGGTTGGAACTGTCATTCCCACTTTATAGTTCCAGAGGGAGCTAAGTAACGTGCCAAGCTGTAACAGGCAGAACCAAGCCTGGGTCCCAATTTAATCTGGCCCCAGAGCTCATATCCTTAAACATGACCCCTTAAACTATCTTAAGGATGAGCCATTAAGATCATACTCTTATGCTACAGGGCCATTCTCCACATACCACACTTGAAACGTACAGTAGAAAAACCTTGTGATAACAGACTGAAATTCTAAATGAGCCATCTCATATCTGAGTTTTAGTCTCTGCTGCTTTATTTCATGAAGATGGTTTTACTTTTTTTTCTATATGAACCTTTGTAATTATCTCAGTGGAGCCATACCAGAGTAGGCCATATAGTAACTTAGTAACTGGATTATTTCTCATAAAATCATATGAGTTCTCTTAAAACAAGTGGGTATTTAAAACATTCATTGCAATGTCTATTTCCTACTGATTAATCAAAACTAAAATGTTAAATTAAAAATTCCAGGATCTTATTTTTCATTTAAAGAAATGAATTTTATTTCATTTTATTTTATTTCATTTAAATAATATATAACTTAAACATTCCCACAGAAGTGAAATGGTTTAGTAAATTATGGCACATTTATACTATGGATTATTTATAGCCATTTAAAAGGATATCTACTAAGTATGTTACAGTACTATAATATGCCTACTTAGGTATAAACAGGATATAAAAGTTTATGTGGAATTATGCAACCTCAAAAAAAAAAAACCTATGGTTATTTGTCAAAAGGAAGACTGGATGGAAATGTATAACAAATAATCAAGTAGCAAGGAGGATTTTGGGAAATTTTTTCCCTTCTTTTACTCCTCCATAATTAATATTCTTATTTATAAATGAAATATATTGTTTATGAGGATACATATATACATGCATATATTATTTGTTTGTTTTTTCCCCCAGAAAAAAATATTTTCACTGTAATCAATCTGCAAGGGCCTTTTAAATCTTTTTCTCATGGACTTTTCCCCTGACATTATATATTTCTAAAGTGTTTATTTTTAGATTTAAATAAAAAGGAAATACTTACTCCAGATTTTACTCAGAGTCTCAGAGGGCTTGATAAGCTGAATAATATTACATCCCTTGATGAGTTTAGTTATCAGGGTGAGAAAACTAAACAGAAGGCGATCTGCAGCTTTTTCTTCAGTCTCTTCTATTATCTAAAATTAGGAGGGATGTTAAATCAATTAAGACAATAATTTCTAAGTGTTTGATGGACATTTTTACTCCAGGAGGTACATCTATACCAGGGTTTCTCAACCTAAACACTGCTGACATTTTGGGTCAAATAGTTCTTTGCTTTGGCAGGCTACCCTGTGCACTAGAGGATGTTTAGCAACATTCCTGGCCTCTACCCACTAGACGACAGTAGCATGCCTCTACCCTCCAGTTGTGACAACCAAAAATGCCTCCAGACATTGCTGTCTCCTGGGGGGCTTAAGAAACTTTGATCATCATATACTATGGAAGATAACTTACTTTAATCTTCACTTTAAAAAGAAGATAGAACTACACTGAGTTCTTGCTTTTATTAATAAAAAAATTTTTGAACTCAAATAATATTTAATCTATTAGCTATACCACCTCAAGTAAAACTATTAAAATAAGCAAGAGTTTTACTCCCTAGCAAATAACTTACATTTGTAAAGTTTTCAGGATCAATTTCCTTTTCAATCACACGGAGAACAGTTCCAAGTCTTCTCTCAAAAGTGACTCCTTCACTTTCCACAAACAAGCCACAGATCAGGGCAGCTAGCTGTCTATTTAAGCTCTACCGAAAATAAAACCATCACAAGACAATATCAGCACAACTTGGGAAGCTGTTTCCAAAACTGTTAAATGAAGGTGGGCATGACTCTGTCCTCAGTAGTTCTTTATGATACCAGAAGTCAAGAGAATGTGGATTTTTGGTGGCTAACATGAAAAATATAGAGAAATCTTCACCACCCAGAACATTAAAAAAAGTGGTATCCACTGAATAATACATTTTTTCTCATTTTTAAATTAAAAAAAAAAAGGAAGAAGTTTCAGCCCCCCGACCCCATTCTGATTTTAATACTTAAAGCCAATATTAAGTTATGACATGTGTTGTTTATATTCCACAAAGATGGGCCAGTGATGATGAGGGTAGAGTCAGCAAGTGCTTATAATTACCGGCAAAAGTTACATCCTATAAATTGTATAAGCAAAACTGGAAACAAAGATACTCATCAAAGGGGATTGGTTAAGTAAATTATAATACATTCATGTAGAGTAACTGGGTGACATTGACCTTGTAGTGGGAATACAGGTGATTTCTGTTACTCTCTGTAACTTCTTATATTTTCTGAAATTTTACTATAAGAATATATTATTAACATAATCAAGTAAAAACAATAAAGCTGTTTGGGAAAAACTAATTCAACAATGTATAATATGTATTCTTATTTAAAGTATGAACACCAAAAGCTCAGACTTTTCTTTGCAGTATGACTAAAAGCAACCCTAACCTTCTTTGCCCCAAACCAGGTGGTAACCATATCGAAGAGCCAATCTTTTTTCTCAAGGCTGATTTTACTGAGTAAGGATTTGATTGCCATGGATGCCATCTTTTTACACATGGCAGAGTCATCGTTCACCATCATCAGACAAAGAGGAATAAAGAACATTCCACAGTTCTCGTGGAGCAATCCCTGAAAGAAAACAGACACTTATGAGCACACTCAGACTGGAATTCTCACAGATGTCCTACAGACAGAGGACCCTGGGCTCCCGGGAGCCACAGCTTGTTAACAAACACAGAGTTTGTCTTTGTGATTCACGGTACCTGAGGGAATGTGTCAAAGAGATAAGCGATCATTTCCAAGGCAGACTCTCTCCCGGTCTCATGTTCATAACTAGGGTAAGAACATTAGAAGGACTTGTTAGTAACTTTAAAATTTACCAATAATTATTTTTAAGAATTTAAGATGTTGTCTCAAGGTGCCAGTCTATTTCTTAAAAAGTGGAAAAAAACTCCATTTTCCCAATTTTAATACATGTACTTACCATGCTACTATGCAGTTGTAAATGTAATTTTGTTAGATTTTTACTGTTCTCCTAAGTGGACTCTAATGACAATCGAAGGTCAGAGTGAACTGAAAAGCAGCTTGCAGACCTGCTATATGAAGCCATGCACAGTGCTTGACAATCAAGTCAGTGATGCATAGGACAGCATCCTCAAAGGATGTGCCATTACATTTCAGCTTTGTTCTTTTCAAGACAGTCCACACATTAAAAGGAGAGAAGAACCTACCCCACTGCCTTGTGTAGTTTATGGCTTCAACTTACTTCAGTTGAGCGAGCATGAATTCCAGGTTTGGTCGCAATTTGTCACCCAGGGGATAGTCAAGAATATATTTCAGAAAAACCTAGGAACAGAAGTCACACAAGAGATTATTTGGATCCTGTCCCTCCAGGATTCCTCTTTCCTAAGCTGCTTTCTGGGACACACTGGTAGGCTACAAAGACCTTTCAGAAGGGTGATCAGTTAGGTGAAGTCCACCTCTTGAGTCAATAACTGTGCCCCTCCTCTCTCCTCCCACTTCACTTCCTCAGGTCTTGCCTGATTAAGCGTCAAGTCCTGGCCCACCATTAGCATGGCTGTTTAGGGCTCTAAATCTCAGCTCACACACTGGCAGCTCATCTCTCTGATAGGAGGCTGTGGTGAACTGAGTATGGACTGTGGTTCAACCCTGTATTTCCCCTGAAATAATAACAATAATAGAGATAATACTACTAACTTTTGCATTTACTAAATCATTTCTTTGTGTTAAGCACTGGGTTAAGTGTTTCTTGGTTGGTTTTCATTACTTCCTTAGGAAGTAGGTAATATGATCCCATTTTACAGATGAAGAGAATGGAGTTGGCAAAGAAGGTAAGCAACTTGCTCAGGTGACACTGCCAGAATCCCATGCCTAGCCTATCTGCATCCAAAGGCTCTGCTTGCAAACTACTGTATTATTCAGCTTCCTTTATTAATAAACTGTGAGAACTAAGCACATCATTTAACTTACCAAGGCCTGTTTTTCCCCAACCATAAAATGGTGGTACTGTTTCTTTCGAAGGATAGTTACAAATAGAAGTCATGTATGTAAAGTGCTGGGCATGCAGCTAGTGCTTAATAAATAGCAGCTGACCCTCCTTCTTCCTAAATGAGTTAACTTTTTCTAAAGATGGCCTCCGCAGCCCAAGCCCTCCTTTAACTCCGAGTTCATATTTCCAATTCAGACCCTTCCATTTCCCGGGTTGATATGCACTCATAAGATCAGGACAAATTTATGAACACAAATCTGCTAGTGTCACTCCTCTGTCTACTGATTTCACTGGCTCTTTGTTATTCTTAGAACAAAGCCCTAAATCTTTAACAAGACCACAAGGTCTTGCCTGATCTGGCCCCCTCCCCTGTCATTCACCTTCAACAAGCTAAGCTCTTACCCACTTCAAGGCTTATCTTCCTTAGCCTGCAAGGCTAAGCCTTATTCTTCCTCCAAACTTTGCTTATATGCCAATCCTCAGGAAAGCTTTCCCCCACTATCACATTAGGGTGGTCCTCCACCATGTCATGTGCTCTTATCATATACTCTTCCATACTTTGTCAATTTTAAGAAGCACAGTTTTCCACATTTTAACATATCTGAGATTGGGATGTCTTACAATTGATGCCATCTTACCACTGTCATAGTTTTTTTTCCTTCCTTTGAGGTATGTAAGTAATGGTGTGTCTTGTAAGTGATGAAATACAACAGTACTTTCTTCCTCCTGGCACCTAGGATGTCTGTAATTAAATAACTACTTGTGGGATTTCTGCTTTGCGCATCTCTGCTATAGGATAGACAGGGACTATAAAAATTTTGTTAACTACTCTTCCAGAAATACCAGGTACCCAGTGATACACATTAAGTGGTCAATGACTGGACCACTGGATGGAAATCTTTGCTGCAGGTTATCATGCTGCAGAAGGAAAATGTATTTCTTCATCCATCTGAAACATGCCACATATGGGCTATATTCAAAATGCTCTTTATACTGAAAAATGGCCTTACACTTGGTATGTGAATGGGCTCCTGAGTCTTAGAATAAAGCAACAGTATGACACAAAGTCTTCAGAATTCAGTGTTGACATCTCTCTACCTAAAAACCAAACAGAGAAGGCAGGGCCCAACCCTTGCCATGGGAATAAGCTCTCTCTACAAACCTGTCTGCACTGGACTCTGACAGGTTCGTTTTGTGCAGAAATTGCCAGCTTGGACACTTTGCGCATGACATCATCGATTTCTGGAACCAACAACTTTCTTGATAAAATGGCCTAAAATACAAAAGGAAAAGACATACTTATTTCATGTTTTACTGAAGATGGCCTGTTGTTTACTAAGCTGACCTGATGTTAAAAGCAGTCACAGGCAGTTTTCAAACATAATGAAAGTATCTCCACAAGAAAAGGAACATAAACTTAAAAATGGTTAAAATGGTCAATTTTATGATACATACAAGCAGACTACATGCATTTGTACAGAATTCCCTGGAAGTTTAATATAGAGCTCATGTTCAAACATTTTAATAAGCAGATATGTTAGCTTATAATTAATCAATCAAATCATAATAATCTTTATAAATTAATTTCAGAATTATCTACAGCTAGTCAGAACACTATGTTCCATGTTATTCTAAATATCTGACATGAGGCTCATTCACTGCACAATCCAACATTCTGGTGACACCATACCTTCAGAAGACCAAATGCGGTGGCTTGTCTTGTCATATCATAAATGTCCTCCTCAGCATATGCTAGTAGAACTTGAAGCTGCTTTTCAGTTATCTGGTAAGACTTCACTTTCTTCACAAGTATGGTCACACACTGCAAGTTATAACAGTGAGGTTAACAGCCAGGACATCCCACAAATCAGTATACAGTGGAATGATAAGGACTCAACACAACAGCAATGTTTTTTCACACAGGATACCAACACTCTGGCCTTAGCAAATTAATTTGGAGGAAATTTTGACCACGACCACAAAAGATGATGAGGAAAAGTAACTTTGATGTTAATCCTGGTCCTGGCTTCTTCTAAGTGCAAGTGAAAACACCTCACCTTGAAACAATTTACCACCAGGTGGAAATTCTGGCCCCTGGCAGCCCCGAGTTTTGCATAGTCCTTCAGCAGAAGGAAAAGGTGTTTCATTAGCTGTTCCGCTTTTGTTTCTGTGGAAGGCAGGGGGAACCTCAAGATCCAGATCAGGCATTGTAAAGCACCTGTAATCACCTGAAAAACAAAGTCAGACAAAGCCAATCAATTGATGAAGTGACCAAACTCAACAATCCAGCACCTAAGGCTGTGTAGACACTGAGCGACCGAGTTGAAGGAACGAAGCGCTCTGCCAGTCCACTCAGGGAGAACTGTGCTAAAAGTGTAAGGAAATAGGGACATTTCCTCTTCCCTGTTGTAGAACTTACTGCTTCTCCATAGCAGTAAGTGAAGGTATATCCCAAGCAAGTGAGAAAAGGTGCTCATATTCTTAACCTATTATGGGTAAATGATTAGATAGGCTGGCTAATTTTAGCATTTTTTTCCCTGAAAAACACATTATAAATGCCTTTCCAATTTTCTAGAATGGTACTTCAATTTAATCCATTCTTATTAAGCTTATATTATGTACACAAGGCACTCTACAGAGTGTTAGAAATACGATGATAAAAAGGATGCCTTTCCGCATTTAAGGAGCAGATAGCTGAAATTAAGCACGGGAACTATGACCTATAATTTAATATAGTTAAGTGCAGTGCCAAAGGTATGAAAAGATGTGTTGGGACCAAGTGACTACAAAAGAATCCCTGAACCTCCAGGCCAAACCTTCTAGATTACCTAGACCAGCTGGTTCACCTCTACCTAACAGACCCCTACACTCTGGTTGCCGGGATGGCCTTATTGGGCTGGATTAGACGAAGATAAAGCAAAGAGCCCAGGAGTCAAAAAGACCAGGGCTTAAAACCCAGCTCTGGGCTTCCCTGGTGGCGCAGTGGTTGAGAGTCCGCCTGCCGATGCAGGGGACACGGGCTTGTGCCCCGGTCCAGGAAGATCCCACGTGCCGCGGAGCGGCTAGGCCCGTGAGCCATGGCCGCTGAGCCTGCGCGTCTGGAGCCTGTGCTCCTCAACGGGAGAGGCCACAACAGTGAGAGGCCCATGTACAGCAAAAAAAAAAAAAAAAAAAAAAAAAACAAACCAGCTCTGCAGCTTATTACCTGTTTGACCACAGAGTTGTTAAATACTTAACCTCTTGGCACCTTTGCTGTAAAACAGGCAATCTGAGAGAGTGGGAAAGGTGTGGGCTTCGGAGTCTGACAGACTGAGTCTTACATCCTGGATCTGTGATATGGGGCAAGTCACTTAGCCTAAGGCCTGGATTTCTCATCTATGAAAGAGACACATTAATAATATATGCGTCATGGGTTGTTATGAGGATTCACAGCAGTGAGCAGTAGCAACAAGGATGATGATGACGAGATGATGATTACTGCCGTGGGGACAGCACCACTCACCCTCATGAAGTTGTGAGGATCAAATGAAGGGCTTTTACAACTGATAAGCGCTACCTACTATTATTAAATTGCTGTTAAGGGAGCCATTTAATGCAGAGAACAGAGGTGGTTCATGATGTTGTAAATCTCTTTAAAAACTCAATCATCTTGTGAAGCACGAGGCTAGAAACAAGTTCTAGGTATACCGCACAGCACAGCTCCCGCGAAGGAACAGATGCTCACCTTCACGTCCATGGAACCCAGGCAGTCTATGAGGAGAGACATAAAAGGATCCAACATTTCCAGAACATGTTCACTTGAAGACTTGATCTTGGAAGTCTTCAGACTAAGATGCAACAGCTAGAAGATTTAAAAAGACACTTCACATCAGTTGCCCCTAAGACCAAATGAGTGAGGTAAAGGTGAAATGATTTTAAGAGACCAATGTGAAAGGTTAAGATGCTTCTATTTGAAATTATAAAAAGTGTGAAGAAAAGGGAACCACCTGGGAGAGTCTCAGTAAGTGAAGAAGGTGGGAGCTCACGGTGCAGCTGAGATTCGAAGTTCATTTACCAAATGGTTATTACTCAGCATCTGCTTTGATTCCAGGTACTGGCTTGGCGTGGAGGACATGGCAATAACCAAGATCAGCAGGGTCACTGCCCTCACGGATCTTAGCCAGGATGACAGACTCTAGGGAATAATTCACTATAAATGCAGGGTGCTGTGAGAGTTCTGGGGGGACCTGGGCAGAGGGAGGAGTAGATGGTGAGGTCCTGGGGTGGGAAAAGTGTGGTGACTTTAGAGAACTGAAGGGAAGCCACGTGTACAGGATGAGGCTATGCCCTTGTGGCCCAAATGAAGGACAGGGCTCTCTCCTGGGAAAAAAGGGAGCCAATGAAGGATTAAAAAAAATATATACAATAAAACAATCACATTTGTGTTTTCAAAAAATTTAGAGTAGTTCAGAGGTGCACACTCATGGGCAAAGCAACAGTGAAAGCACTGTAAATATTAGGTCAGAATCATTAATTCTGAGAAAGTTATATCATCAAAGTAAGTACCAGCATTTCCAGCGGAAATGAGCAGTACTGGAAATTCAGTAGAGGATTAAAAGGCACAGACTCAGCGTGTGCAGCAAGTCTCACTTTAAGGTTAATTCTTACCCGAAGTCCAGACTCAATAAATATGTGCATGTTGGTTTTCTTGCTCACAACAGCTTTCTGCCCGCCTCGAACTGGAGTTGGGGGGAGCAGAAGACAACTCTGGGGTGGCAGACGTGGATCTGGTGCAGGGGCCGCTGGATTTCTGTCAATCAAGTGGAATGAAAACTAGTAGAAGGCACACTGTATGCTGCCTCCCTGGAAGCTACTATGGCCCCTTCTGGTGAGGTGAGTCCAGTACCAAATAACGTGCTCTTTGCTTGGGTTATTTTTCCCCCTTAACCACAAGACACTGAAGAGAGGATTAGGTTGTTGATCAAAGTTTCTAGAACCCCAGAAACAGAGGTCAGAGGGATGAACACACATTTAAATGAAGATGAACAGCAAGGGGCACTCCCTTCCTTTGATTTCTGAAAACAAATGCCAAGGAGTCTCTTTCAGAATACAGAAGCAAAATTCAAAGGAAGTTTACAAATAAGGTATTTAAAATCTTTGGAGGTCTAAATCTCTGATCAGAACAAGAAGTATATATTTTAAGTCTATCCCAACTTTGATTCAATAAATATCTAAAACGAAAGTGGTATTAAGTAAATGTCAAAATAATTGGTTGCCTTCACAGCTACCGCATTCAGCAGAAACAATCTTGTGTTGACATGTATTACCTGGAAAGACCTCAGCCCAAACACCACAAAGTAGAACCGTCTTACAACTCAGATAAATATACCTTTTTTTCCCTACTAAAGCAAATTATTAAATGAACCCACTTAAGAGTAACTGAGTACTGAATGGCTTATTAGAAGTATGAACCTAAAGGATAGTTGTTGTTTTCAAACTTACTTTTCCTTCTCTGTTAACAGGGGTAGATTTTCGCTGACCAAACCGTAACTAAGCAACAGAATGGATTCTGCTGTCATTTCCTGGTTTACAAGTAATCCTGCTATGATTCGACGTAAGGTTTCATGAACTTTCCGGGCCAGTTTTAAACTCGTGGTATTTTGCAAGATCTAAAGGCAGACATAAATGCATGCTGAGGTAACAAAGAACTGCATTTTGATTTGTTAAAATAGTAGTTTTCTTTTATATATTTACTTTTTAAAATATGCTTTTTGCTAATTAAAAAAGAAACACATTCTTAATAATATTTCAAACATAGATATAACATATAAAGTCAAATATACCCATGACTTCAGCCCCAGAGATAACCACTGCCAGCTGTGTATGCCGCTGGATTTCTTGTGCCTCCTTGGCACTCTCTTTGTTGATGAGGTCTGGGCACAGGGCTGGAGATAGGATGTGACACTTGGAAGATGTCAGCCTTCCAAGTGCATTAAATGGGGTGGTTTATAGGCAAGCACATACATATAACACAACATCAACAAAATGCAGTCACTACTCACGGGAAACCATGCTAAGGAAGTGGTGTGACGGCCAGGCCTCAGGGTTGGATATTAGTTATTGGGCCAAATCAGAGGAACTTAATGGGACCCCAGCACCATCAACCCGAGTACAACCCTCAGCATGTCATAGCTATTCCCCTGCATAGGACACGGATTAGTAACTTTGATTACCTTGGAGGGACTTGATAATTTACATGGAAAATAAGTGTGCTTTGTCAACTCTTTTTCATCCTCAAAACATATCTAACATTCTTAGATCAGGCTCAGATAAGCTAAATGCATTCTAGGAACAATTAGGGAGTTAATCTAGCAATAAACATGTGGAATTAGCACAGAGAACACTATGAAGGTAGGTAAATGACAGTCCCTGCCCAATAGGAAAGGCAGAATGAAAATCGTGGAAAGAATGTGAGATTTGGATCAGAAAGATCTGGAATTAAATCCTGACTTTTCTCCTTAGCCATGTTCCTTTCTATCTAAGCCTGAATTTTCTCATCTGTAAGACGGAAGTACTGTCAATCTCAGGGGACGGTTGTGCAGATTAGAAGAGATAATGAAGCACAGTGCTAAGAACATGGGTATCTGTTCAATAAATGCCAGTTCTCTTCCTCCTGGCAATCTGGGAGCAGCAGTCTGACTCCAAAGGCTACGTTCTTAGCTGCTGATGGGACCCAGCTGTATAATTCACCTGTGGTTCAATTCCTGTTGCCTTTCCTTTTGCATCTCATGGTTTATCAGGGACTGATTCTTGGATCAGAATCCAAGAATCAGAATCAGTGGAACCAGAATCCACTGAGCTGCCAGCCACATGGTACCGGTGCCCTTAGCACCAAAGCAAATCATGATGCTCAAGGCTCTTTTCAAGAACTCATGATACTGTAAGGTGGGGATCCCCTTTATTACATTCAAGTCCTTACCTCTTTTAGTGGAAGGATAAGTTTTGTAACCTGATCTTTTCCTACAAACTTGCCCAAGATTTCATAAGAATCATAACTCTTGCTTCTTCGTGCCTCCATGACCTTGGAGAGGATCTGCTTTACTTCCTTTTCTTCAGCAATGGCACCAAACAACTCATGGTTAAAAATCTTTAAAAGAAAAAAAGCCAAATGGCAATTATGTGCACTCAGCAACTTACGCCAACATAAGCAGTCTTTGAAAATGCGTGGTATGTCCAAGTCAAGGACTAAAATTAGACAATAGGAATTGCTATTAGATTTCACTTTTTTCAATGTAGTTTAGGGACCAATTACTAAAAAACAAATACAGAAACACTTCAAGGCTTACACCAATGGAAAACAAAAGAAAAATACCAGGTAGATTTACATATATAATTGTATAATATATAAACAGGCACTTCTTTGATATTATCAGAGTAGCTTAATTTCTCTTTAAGAAATTCTCATATTTGTAACTTAATTATCAAAATTAATGCATTTAATTAAAAATGTAGTATCTACATTTTTAATGAATAAACAAACGATTGTGTGCCAAATTTAATGTCTTTCTAATCCTACCCCCAAATTATCATATTATCTGATTTTAAATTGTTATTAATTTTTCACTATTCTAAATAAAGCTCTAATGAATATACTTTTGTACAAACCCCAGACCACACCTCTGATTTTACCAGCTTGAGACCTACTAGCAACAGCAGAGTGTCCATCTCACATCACTTAGGTCTCAACTTTTAAACCTCTGCTAGCCCAAGAGATGAGATAGTACATTATTTTCATATTTATAGGTTATTATTTCTTATTTTGGGAACGGATTTGTGTTCTTTGACCTCTTAAAAAAATTACAATTCCTTTCTCTAAATCTTACCTCAATCATTATATCCAAACAAGAGTCCAAATTCCCAACTTGCAGCTTGGTGGTGAGGCCTTGCAGCAACATGTAAACAGTGAAAGTTAGCACATGGACCTAAAACGAAATGTATAATAAGAATATGGATGGCTAAGAACACCACAGTAGAAAAAACAAGATTCAGAAGTACGGCGGGTGCGCACTCAGATTATGTATCTGTAATTATTGCAGGGAGAAGCTTTGACAAATGACACATATTTATATCACTGCCTAAAATCCTTTAACCAGATGGTCCCTTTTGGAAAAGATGCTCAGAAACACATCACCATGCTTAGGTTCTATTATTGTGACTGAATCAGGCCAATGATTTATAAAGAAGAGCACAAGTCTTGAACTTTTAAAAACCAACCTGTGAATTAAGGAGGCTGCCAACGTTGAATGTAGTCAAACCTGGTACAAAAAGTGTTATGAAGGAAACAAGTTTTTGCCCTTCACAGTGATCACAGCTAACATCCCTTAGAGCTTCCTATGGGCTAGGCACTGTATTAATACCTCACATGTACTGAATCATTTAATCCTCACCCACTCTATCTATGGCATAGGTGCTACATTATCAGCATTTTCAGATGAAGAAGCTGAGGCACAAAAAGGTCAATCAAACTTGCCCAAGGTCACATGAATAGGAAATGGTGGAGTCAGGATTTGAAACCAGGTGATGCCAAAGTATACAGAGTACACAAAAGGGTGTACTCTGTATACTGCTTCTGGTGCTGTAAGTTATCAAGGTAAACATCAGATAATGATCATACACTAAGAAAATACACGTGGCTGTCAATATACAGATTGGATTTTAAAGGCATAATTTCGTATGTCTCTACTTATGATCTTTAAATACTTTTACATATATAAAATATTTGCTGAGGACTTTATATAATTTTTAAAAATCCTTTTGTGGGGGTGAAGAATGAAACTCAAAGAGTACAATTTTGCTTCTGTCTACATGATTAATACTAATACCCAAACTGCTGTTCTCTCATCCTTATTTTACTTACTTTAACGAATAATGAGACAGACTGGAAGAACAGGTGGTTAAAGGAAAAAGGGCTACTTGTTTAAATACCTCAGGTGCTCAATTAAATGTGTGAATGAATCCTCAAAGACAGCTGTACTGTATTCATCCTGGTATGCTCAGTGCCCAAGAGCACCTCACAGAAACTAGCCATGAAATACAGGCTGGTTGAAGGAATAAACATGGACACTGACAGGGGCTCCGGTTCCAGGTAAGACGGAGAAAGCACACTCTATCCTGTCTCTCCCACTGAGTGCAGCTATAAGCCCCAGACAGGATGCACAGAGCTGCAACTGGGGAAGAACACCAGAGTGCAAGTACCACCAAACTCCCAGTGCGTTTACCCGTTTTCTATACAGTTATAGACGTGGGGACTGCAGTAGCCACAACACTGCTGGGAGACCTTCCTTTCCCACTGGGACTGCAGTTCTGAGAGGATGGGCCAACTAGCTGCTTTTCTCCTTCTCTGTCTTGCCACCACTTAGCCTCTGTGTGGGTACAGCTGTGGGAAGTGCATGGCAAAGTGGGAGAAATAAAGCCCCAGCTTTCCAGCTGGAGGTGTGAAATAAGTGGAAAAATAATGTGTTAGCAAAGAATCAGAAGATATAAGGGACTAAATGGAAGCTTTACAATGGAAAAAACCAAACAGACCAATAATTGAAATAAGAAAATTTACTAGATGGGTCCAATAGCAGAATGGAGATTAAAGAGGAAGGGGTCAGTGAACTTGAAGATGAATCAATAGAAATTATGCTATCTAAACAGAAAGGAAGGAGACTGAAAAAGAAAATAAAAATGGAGCCTCAGCGATGGATGGGACCCCTCAAAAAAGTCGAACAGGAGTCCCAGGAGAGGAGAAAGAGTGCAGTGCAGAAAAAGTATTTGAAGAAATAATGGCTAAAAACTCGCCAATGTGGTTAAGAAGCTCAACAAACCTCAAACAGGGTAAATCCAAAGAAATCCACATTCATAATCTAACTGCTGAAAAATAAAGACAAAGTCTTTAAAGCTGCCAGAGAAAAATAATGCATTACTTAGAGGGGAAGAGTAATTTGATTATTCATCAGAAAGGCCAGAGGAAGGCGCATCACACTTTTACAGTGCTGAAAGAAAAGAAATAACTGTCAATGCAGAAGTATATATCCAATGACAACATCCTTCAGGAATGAAGGTGAAACAAAGACATTCACAGGGGAAGGAAAACGAAGAGCATCCGTTGCCACGACACTTGCTCTATGAGCTTGCCTAGACCAAAGGGAAATGATACCAGGAAGAAATCTGGAAATTCAGAAATGAAGGAAGAGCAGTAGAAATGATAAATATCTGGGCATATTTGAGGATTAAAAGCAAAAACTCTAACGCTGCTTGATAAGTTTTCAACATACAAGTTTTCATCAAAGTAGTACATAAACAACCTTTAAACAAAGGAAGGGTGAAGGGATCTATAGGGTAATAAGGTTTTTATATTCCACTTGAAGTGGTAAAATACTGACTCTAAATAGATTATTAAAAATTAAGTATGGATATGGTAACCTGGAGCAACCACTAAAACACTATACAAAGAGAGACAGTGACAATGAATACTGGTATTTTTAGTGTGTTACTTATAACCTATAGAATAGGAACCTACCTATGAACAAATTAGGACTTGGAAGGTCAAGCTAACTACCAGAAGTCTTGGCTGGGTACTTGAGAAAAACAAGTTGCAGTGTTTCTCAAACTTTAGATCACTCAGGGATCTTATCAAGATGCAGATTCTGTAGGTCAGGTGTAGGGTCCTAATCATACTTCTAACAAGCTCCCAGGTGCTGCTGATGCCACTTGTCTGGGGCCCACACTTGGAGTAGCAAGACAGCCAGGTAACTACTCAAAGAGCTTTGCATTCCACCTGGTGCTCTTATTAATTTTATGACATGTCATACATTTCAACTCTTAAACAAATGTCTATGTTCTTTATTGTTCACATGTGTGGTTATACATTCAATATACATTCAATAAGAATTTTATTAGGAACTCAGAGAATACAAAACTTGATATCAAGTGATTTGAGAGAAAAACACAGGTTATGAAATGCAGGTCTACAAGGATCTTTTAAAAAATTAAATATAAGGGCTTTTTAAAAAACATATTTTTTAAAATACTGATTAAAAATTTTTAAATATTCTTGCTTGCTCTCTCAGTAGATCAACTTTACAAAAGATAGACCCGAAGTATCATGACTTAGTGTTTAAAGTGCAACTATTTGAACCCCAACCCAATTTGAATATAAAGTACATGATGCAATTTACCTGATAGCCACGCACAAGGGTAGTCTGTAATTCTTTTAAAATATATTGTAGGTAATGCACACCCAGATCCTCTATTATTTTTGCGAGAGTGCTGCGAGCAATGTCTCTGATTTCCTGTGCTCTGTTCTTGAGGAGGGCACACACTTTCAGCAAAATACTAGAACATGAGAAATTAATTGGCTAATTAAATTAACAGAACCAAGTAAAAATATAAATATCCTTTTGTTTCTGAATTACTCATAACCCAAATTATGCCAATTAGGATTCTAAATTACAGCAAATTGTGACAGTACTTCTCTTCCTGAAAAAGAGAAGATAGAACCAATTTTTGAGTTTCACTGAACTTTTCTGATTTGTCACACAACATACCTTGGCAGATTAGCTTCCATAACTTCCTGTGGAAGGGACTGCATTAGTTTAACCATGGCAAAAGCTAAAGGAACTCGAACTACTTCTTCATCATTCACAACCTTTGATTTTATGAGTTTGTGTTCTTCTTCTCTTTTAGTCTGTAAGAAAAATTTAGGTTAAACTAAAACAAAAATAAATGGATTAGGGACCTACCAACACTACAACCTTGCAGTTGAAAGATAAGCTCTTTTGATATATCTTATATCCATTTCTAAGTTTAATGTCTTAAAAAACAAACTCAATTATACAATTTGATAACCCTCCAAAAATTATAAAAATAATATGAATAAGAATATTCTTTTCAAAGGAGCAACCAACCAATCAATCAATAAATAAAACCAAGTATTCACTGATGTAGGGTTAAGACTGCTGCTGTGTAATATTTAAAAAGTCACATAAAATTTGTGTTAATTGGGACTTTCAGGTGTTTAAGTGACATCGTTGGTACATAAAAAATATGGTGCCTCAAATAAACTTTATTTACAAATATACAAAATGATGAAGTTGGTATTTTACATCAGGGGTTGGAAAACTTTCTGTAAAGGGTCAGATAGTAAGTAATTTTGACTTTATGGCCGCTATTGAAGCTACTCAATTTGCTATTGTAAGGCAAAAGCAGAATTAGACAATATGTAAATGAATGGGGTGTAACTGTGTTCCAAAAAAACTTTATTTACAAAAACAGGCTGCAAGCTAGATTCAGCCCATGGGCCACAGTTTGCCAGCTCAAGTTTTACACTGAGAAGGAAAGGCTCTGGCTTCATGAGAATGCACTCCTAAAATGTTACCCCTATTAAACAAGAAAAAGATGTATTTTTGTTTTCTTCCTTTTTTTTAAAAAATTTTTTGTTCATGCTGCGTGGCATGCGGGAATCTTAGTTCCCCGACCAGGGATCAAACCCACGCCCCCTGCACTGGAAGCATGGCATCTTAACCACTGGACTGCCAGGGAACTACTGAAAAAGATGTATCTTTGAATAGCAGAGAAGTGGCCAAGAAGTAGAAAAGGGAAACATACTCTAATTTTTAATAACCTTTTTTGAAAATGGGAGTCATCTTAATATCTACTTTGGAGATGGAAAAGCATATATCTACCAGTATCAAAATCATAATGAAGAAGAAACATTACTACCTTAGCTGTACGAGATGAACCTGAAGATGATGAGATAAGAGAAGGGAGATGAACTGTGAAATGTAGAGATAAAAGAAAATCCAAAAGCTGATGTCAATCCACATAGTTATTAGGAGCCTCAGTCTGACAGGGCCCCACGGACACCCCACAGAGTCACACAGACCTGCTGGGCCCCAAACAGAATGATTACCGTAGATGCCAGACATTTATGGAGCCTGGGTAGGATGTCCCCAGTTATGGTTCCTTGGATATTTTTAATTGTTTTCTCCAATTCTTCCTTATTCCAAGGAAGGAAAGAGATGGACTTCGTGATACACTCGGATTCCTGAGCTGCTGTCCCTTCACAATCATCTGGGTCAGGGTTTTCTAGCTCTTCATGCTTGTCTGCCAAAGTCTTACATCCATCTTCCTTCTCATCCTCATCCATATGCTCTAATTCCATGGCTTCATGCTCTGGCAACTCAATCTCTTCTATGGTGTCTATGTTTAGTAAACAACAAAAATCACTTTAAATTAAATAAGGAAACAACACAGTTGTGTTAAGTAGTCTTTTCTACTAACATCTAATAAAAAGTATCACTGACTATAAGGGCAAGATAAGGGCTGAGGAAACAGCAGTAAATGAGAGTGTTATGGTCCT
Source organism: Mesoplodon densirostris (assembly GCF_025265405.1). Taxonomy (NCBI): domain Eukaryota; kingdom Metazoa; phylum Chordata; class Mammalia; order Artiodactyla; family Ziphiidae; genus Mesoplodon; species Mesoplodon densirostris. The sequence continues at coordinate 80,619,988 of NC_082671.1, forward strand.
TCATTTTCTTACAGTTAGCCTAATGAGGAATAGAGACAAGTAAACTGATAATTATTAAAAAAAAGTGTGGAATAGTAAGCAAGTACAGGGTACTTTGGGATCACATGGAGAGGCTCGGGGGAGGAGGGCTCTTAACCAAAAGAAAGCTTCCAAAGTACTGTGGTTGGAGGTTTCCAAAAGCAAAAACCTACATTCATGAACATGAAAATCCTAATGGCAGCCAACAAGTCTCATGCAGAAACGTATCTTATTATAGGATTCAATTTATTAAAGAAAACTGGGCAGTATTATAGAGAAAGTCCAGACTTGGCTCTGCCAACAAGCCATGTGACTATAGTCAATTACCTTAACCCTCATGGGCTTTGGATTCTTCACCAGTAAACTGTAGATGGCACCTACCTGCAAGGCTATTGTTAGGATTAAATGTGACAAGGTCTATATTGTGCCTAAAATATATTTCTGACACTTCATTGACTTTCAAAAAAATGATAGCTATTAGTCTTCATTTTTTTTTACTGGCCGTGTAGCTTTGGGAAAGTTACTTTACTTTTGAATCTCAATTTCTCGTATCAAAAATATGCAGTAACCAACACCTAAGGTTCTTGTAAGGTCCTTATGAGGACAAAAGAAATAATGTCTATAAAAGCACATTTCACAGTAGATGCTCACTAACTGTTTCAAACTCCATTCATACCTAAGAAGAAAACAGTGAAGTGAATTAATATTTTAATTTTTTAATGTTTCTGTTTATGCAAAATTTCAAAATGCAGATTCAATTGACTGAAGATAAACTAAGGGGCTTTAGTACATTAATTATTTAAAACACAAATGGTTTCTACAAATTCAAAACAGTTTTTCTCTTCATCAGTGTGGCTCTTGAGTGATTTGATAATGAATCAAAGAATTAGAAAATTTTGAGTAGGAACACTGCAGTAATGCAAACTAAGGGCCAAGATATTTCAATGTCTTTAGCCAAAACAATTAGAATAAATACCTTGGCCTACTTAAGTGTTTATTCTTTTCCTTATTTTTCTGTGATGGCTAAATCCTTCAGAGTCTGATGTTCAATATAAGCAGTAGTAGTAGGTATCTTTACCTCATTCTGGTTTTAAAGCAAAGGCTTTTAATGTTTTACCATTGAGTATGATGTTTCATTAGTTTTTTTTTTTTTTTTGGCCACGCCACACGGCATGCAAGATCTTAGTTCCCTGACCAGGGATGGAACTGGTGCCCCCTGCAGTGGAAGCGTGGAGTCTTAACCACTGGACCACCAGGGAAGTCCCATCATTTATCTGGTTGGTTGGTTGGTTATCTATCTATCTATCTATTTAGGGCTGCATCAGGTCTTAGTTGTGGCATGCGGGATCTTTAGTTGCGGCGTGCGGGCTTCTCTGTAGTTGTGGTTTGCGGGTTTTTTCCTCTCTCTAGTTGTGGCGTGGGCTTCTCTCTAGTGTCGTGCACAGGTTTTTTCTCTCTCTAGTTCTGCCGTGGGCTCCAGAGCGCGTGGGCTCTGCAATTTGTGGCACACGGGCTCTCTTGTTGAGGCACACAAGCTCAGTAGGTGTGGCACGTGGGCTTAGTTGCCCCGTGGCATGTGAGATCCTAGTTCCTCAACCAGGGATCAAACCTGTGCAAACTGCACTGGAAGGTGGATTCTTTACCACTGGACCACCAGGGAAGTCCCCCATCATTAGGTTTTTAAAACACATCTTTTAACAGGTTAAGGAAATTTCTATCTATTACTTGTTTGATAATTGCTTTTATTATGAATGGATATTGAATTTAATCACATGTTCCCCCTGTGTCTATACAGATCACATTTTTTTGTTTGCTAATGTGTTAAGTTCTATTAACCAATAACCAACTTCATGAGTTAGTGGGGGCTTCCTCTTTTTCAGTCACCTGAAATAGCTGATATAAGGTTGAAATGATCTATTCCTTGAGTGTTTGTAAAACTTGCCTATAAAACAGTCTAGACCTAGCATTTTCATCAGAAGAAAATTTTTAACTACAGATTCAATTTCTTTAATCATTAGAGATCTATTCAGATTTTCTATTTCTTCTAAAGTCAGTTTTTGTATTTTATTTTTCTAAGAATTTGAACATTTCACCCAAGTATTCAGATGTATAAGTGCAAAGATCACAATGTTATTTTACCTTTTTCATTTAATTGTGATCTTTTAAAATTCCTAATATTTATTATGCCTTCTATTGTCATTGGTCAATCTTGTCAGAGGTTTGCCAATTTATGATCTTTCAAAGACTGATTTTTATTTTTGATGATCCTTTCTGTTGTATCTACTTCATATTTCATTAACTGTTGCTCTAATTTTTAATTCTTAGACGTTCTTTGCATTCACTGCTTAACGTTCTTTCTACACATTAAGGTGATATAATTGAATTTCTGTGTAAATAATCTACAGGTCAGATTTTTTCACCCAATTTAGTCTGGACTTCTCTACTGTTAAATAAGTTTTTTACAAAAATACTCAAACCATTCATTTTAACTTCCTCCTGACTCATTCACTGGTCACTGCTATAAGAGCAGAAAAAGGGAGTAAATTGAATTTTGCTATCTTTAATTCATGATCATAAAGTATCCAAGGATAGGAAGGAAATCTAGTTTAAGAAAGTTTAAAAAACTTACTCTCTTCCCTCTGAAGTTTTCTCATTTGTTCTTCCAGAGTTTTGTGGTCAAAGTGGAATGCTTCTAACACTATCACTAGCAAACTGTTAAAAAAATTTTCACAGAAATGTTCATTTGATTAATAATATCACTTGACTATTAAAAAGAGAGGAAAGTTAAAGACTTATAAACATTAAAATTATTTTTATCAGTCTTAGGTATTTTTTCAGTTTAACAAGTCTTAGTATCACCTCATTGATACAAGGTAAAAGTAAACTGAGATTGTACAAAGATTGTTTCAGAAAATAATCCAAAATTTACATTTTAACAACAAAACAAAAATAAGCAGTTTGACCATACCTGACACCCAACTTTTGATTGATCTGTCCCGCCTGTAAGACATGAATGAAATGTTTCAAGTAATATATATATGCCGACCAAGAGAGATGTTTGCAAATAGCTCCAATAACTTCTGTGGCAGCAATGGTTATATTTTCATGCTGTAAAACAAATCAAGAGCATCAGTGAGTATTTGCAAATAAAGTACACAACTAACTTGGTGCATTAAAAAGCTTAGACAGTAGGGGATCAGCAATTACAGAAAGGAAAGAATGCCCTAACTATACTCCATTGTTTCCCCCTAGCTCTAGGAAAAGATGCTGTCAATGAAAGGAATGACATCTTCCTCTCATTAAAGGATATTAACACATTTTGTTTTCTATTCCACTCAGACCTCCCTGATTGGTTCAAGCCTACAGACTGAATGAAGTAAATTCAATGTGTAAAAGTTGACAAATGTCAGAATCAACTACAGATTGCACCGCTGAGTATTCGTAAGTACGATGCAACGGAGACAGCTCTTTCAGACCACAATGGAGAACAGGAGCTGGATTTACCCTCACACCTTAAACCAGAAAAGTAGACAAAAATATATGAAACAGTTTTCAGACTTTGGACGTCAAATAGTGCAGGACAGTGACTCCTGAGAGAAAGGAAACAAATGAAATGAGCCGTATAGTTACCCCAATTCACTGTGTGGGGATAACTGTCAGGTCATAGCATATGAGAAGAAACCCAAAAAGGGCCCCATGTCTCCCTGAGTTAAGGGGGCAGAGTTGAGGCTGTGGAGCTAGAGTCCTCAGGGCAGAGAACCAGACAGGAGAGAGCTACACAGAGAAAAGCTGCCCAGAGAAAGAGCTCCTTAAGCTTCAGCTGAGAACTGATCAGTACACACAAGTAAGGAAGAGACAGGGAAGAACCACCAAAAAGGAAAAGATGAAACACTCATCTAAGACCACACAGGGATGAGAATAGATCATGTTCCTATCAGCCAGAGTGAAAAAACCTCATGATACATGAAGCATTAGGTATTCAGGTACTCAGAAAGTTAGTGCCTCGATGGTGGGTTCAAATAAGCACCAGACTAAAGGCTGCTCCTGCCTAACAGAGCTTAAAAGCGAGCCTCAAAAGGACCAGACAGGACTTCCCTCGTGGCACAGTGGTTAAGAATCCGCTTGTAAGGGTTTCCCTGGTGGCGCAGTGGTTGAGAGTCCACCTGCCGATGCAGGGGACGCGGGTTCGTGCCCCGGTCCGGGAGGATCCCACATGCCGCGGAGCGGCTGGGCCCGTGAGCCATGGCTGCTGAGCCTGCACGTCCACAGCCTGTGCTCCGCAACGGGAGAGGCCACAACAGTGAGAGGCCCGCGTACCGCAAAAAAAAAAAAAAAAGATCATAGATTTAAACCCAACCATATTAATAATCATATTAAATGCAAATGGTCTAAAACCAATTAAAAGGCAGAAACTATCAGATTGGATTAAAAAAACCCCAAGATTCAGCTATATGCTACCTACAAGAAATCAACTTTAAAAGTAAAATCACAAATAGGTTAAAAATAAAAGACTGTAGAAAGGTATACCATAACAATACCAATTAAAGCTAAATGTAATTTATTTTTTTCATCTACACCTCTTTCCTATTTTACTGCCATCTAACTCTGAGCTGCTTACTGGCTCTTCAAACTGGAATTTAGGGATACATTTTTTTACCCACTTAAGAAATTCTTAAAAATTTTTTGAATATCCTGAAATAATAGAGGAAACCTATCCTTGAACAAGATCATATAATCAACAGTATAAATACAAGTCACAAATCCTGATATTATCTCAGTTAGACTTAAATATTTATCAAGTCTTTACCAAGTGCCAGGCACTGTTCTTACCCACTATGAGGTATAAAAGTGAAGACATTCTGAGTTCAAATACCAGTTCTGACTCTATGTTTTTGAGAAAGTTCTATAACCTCACATATTCTCAGTTTACTCCCCTATAAAACAATGATAACAGTCCCTACCCCGTAGGGTTGAGCTGTTGTGAGGATGAAATCAGATTACATATTAAAGTACTTCGTATTGTGTCTGTACCTGGTATAGAGCTAAAGAAAAGGCAGCTGTTGTTTATTTCATTTCTTATGAGCCATTTGGGAAAACACTGAGAATTAAGGCCTATGATACAAAAATAATAGTATGCCATCTTAGTAACGTGATCATTTCTAAGCGAGGAACTATTCTGTGGTTGGCCTTTGTGAGCTAATAATAGCGAAAATAAAATAAAAGCCACCATATTTAGAGCAAGTGCCAGGCATAATTTTAAGGGCTTTAGAACTATTCTAGGCCTGTAATTATGGTGACAATATCAGTATGGATGCCACCAACCCCATCTACATTTTGGAACAGTGTGTCATGGTACAAGGAGAAGCTTACTGGTTTCTAGATCTAATGCCCTACCTTGATCATTTTCTCATCAAAAATTGGAGCCATGGCATAAGGCATGATATAATTCTGAAGAGATTTAGAAGACAGCACAATTTTGCCTTCCATTAGTTGTTTTGCCAATTTCTTCAAGGCTCTTGCTCTTCTGTGGATCTACGAGTCAGATAAAATATGAATTAGTTACTAAATAAACTCACCTACAACCAGCTCCATTTCAGTATCATGTTCCTCTTCCATGAAAATATTAAGAGTGAAATACAGTCCATGTGTTACATGAGCAAACACTTGTGCCTTGATTTGCTTTCAGAGACATAATCCATAGTATTTCTTTACCAATGGATCCTAGAGCATTTAAACTTCTTAGGAAATGGCAGGGAAAGGTGACACTATTATTGTGGTTTGTGATACCACCAAGGAAATCAGACCCCAGGAAACAATCATCTCCTATGCAAATTTGATGATCACAAAGACCAAGGAATGAGAAGCTCAGAACTTTCTGGAAAATTAAAATATATCTTTTTCTTTTTTTTCCTTTTACTTTTTTTTTTTGGCCGCACTGTGCGGCTTGTGGAGTCTTAGATCCCCAACCAGGGATTGAACCCCGGCCCTTGGCAGTGAAAGCGCAGAGTCCTAACCACTGGACAGCTGGGGAATTCCCTAAAATATATCTTTTTAAATAAGACAGAACGGTTTGAAACACTTGTTTATAGACAAGAAAAAAAAAAGCAGAATTGTTTTCTACCTGAATGTGCTTCATATTCTCGAAGAAGTCCATTTCTGGATCATGGCAATCAGTTAGCTGTACCAAGTCTTTAAATTCTGGTTGATCTGGAAAGGTTTGAATTAAACAGGAAAGCAGCGTGGTATAATCTTGTTGAATACTCTGAAAACATGGAGTTGAGAAAAATTTTTTTTTAATTTTAAAAAGAATTTGCTTCTTAGGTAATACAAAGAAACACCAAAAAAGTCATTACAATTTTTTTTTTTTTTTTTGTGGTATGCGGGCCTCTCACTGTTGTGGCCTCCCCCGTTGCGGAGCACAGGCTCCGGACGCGCAGGCTCCGGACGCGCAGGCTCAGCGGCCATGGCTCACGGGCCCAGCCGCTCCGCGGCATATGGGATCCTCCCAGACCGGGGCACGAACCCGTATCCCCTGCATCGGCAGGCGGACTCTCAACCACTTGCGCCACCAGGGAGGCCCACAATTTTTTTAAAAGTAAAACATTCCCACTGAAACAACAAACTATATAAAATCAGAAGTGACTGCCCTCTTCTCCGTTCCTCCTCCCCTGTTAAAAGTTTGCTGAATATTTATACAATCAAGTATTTTAATTAAATGTACTAAGCCTGACTGCTTTTCTACACAACTATAGCAGAAGAAGGGAAAAACAAAAACAAAAACAAAACCCACAGACAGTAGTACTTAATTGCAAACCCCAATACCTCTGTCTGGCTCTTCAATCCTTTCCTCAATTTCTCCAGGAGTGAACGATGAATGACTTCTCTGTATTCTTTCTCTGTGACATTCAAAGCAGCAAGCTTTTTGATGATATTCATCAAGCACATGCTTGCATTATCGCTTAAAGACATGTCTCCTAACTGGACACAGGAAAAAACTCAAATTATTCTGTATAATAACTATAATATTGAATATTATTTCCCAGTGAAAGAGTTTATAATATTTAGCCACTGTTCTGTATAAAACTCACTACTAAGAAATGTCCCACAGGTACTTCATACTTAAGGAAGAACCAAACATAGGGTTGTGAGGAATACAGTAAGTGACTTTTTGAAAAGTCATGCTTACTGAGAAGTGTCAGTAATTTCAGAAAATACTATGAGATGTACTATTTTTTTATTACTGATTTTGCCTTTATTTAGAAATTTGGTATTTTATCCGTCATGGATTTTTTTTTCTTTTTTTCATTTTTTATTGAAGTATAGTTGATGTAGAGATGTACTTTTTAATTCGCTTTATTTCTCAAAGCAAACAGAACAAAAGGTTCACTAAAGCCAGTTTTTTTTTTTTTTTTTTGCGGTACGCGGGCCTCTCACTGTTGTGGCCTCTCCCGTTGCAGAGCACAGGCTCCGGAGCACAGGCTCTGGAAGCGCAGGCTCAGCGGCCATGGCTCGGGCCCAGCCACTCCGCGGCATGTGGGATCTTCCCGGACCGGGGCACGAACCCACGTCCCCTGCATCAGCAGGCGGACTCTCAACCACTGTGCCACCAGGGAAACCCAAGCCAGTTTTCAATATTCAAAATCAGGTGATCACTTACAATGACACAGTTGGCTGGTATAGTTCTGGTTAGCTGCTTCAGAGTTCCTGGTTTAAGGTATGTAGGTTGTGAGTGTAGAGAAACTATTCCCAACTCAGCCAACCAGGCAGTGATTCGGGATCCCTCATGTTGAAATTTGATAAGATATATGAAGAATGAGCCCAAATGGGGAGATTACTTTTTCCTATATTATTTAATCCTTAATATCAGATGAACAACTATAAAATGCCACAAAAAGATTACTGATGCCACTACATAGTTAACTACTAATCAAGGGTTTCATTTTCCACATTTTGGAGTTTTAATTCATTTTAGCAACATGGCACTTAATACAGTTGCAAACCCCTTTTATTTCTACTATATCAATAAAAGAGGGCAAACTTAAATAATATAGTTACATAACTTAAAAAATTGATATTTAACTGACACACTATGAAATTCGCCCTTTTATTGTACAACTCAATGGTTTTCAGTATATTCAGAAGGCTTTACAACCATCACCACTATCTAATTTCAGAACATTTTCATCACCCCCAAAGGAAACCCATTAGAAGTCACTCTTCCCGTTCCTCCCGCCCCTCACAGCTCCTGGTAACCACTAATTTACTTTCTGTCTCTGTGGATTTTCCTATTCTAATACACAGCTTTTCGACTTTTCAAAGTGCTTTCACATATATATTATTTTATTCAAAATATCTGCTTTTCAAATCATGAGCATAACAGTATGGTCTTTGCCAAACAAAATATTCTACAACCAAAAGAAATTTTATATTAAACATCCCATCCCCCTCCAAACCAAATTAAGAAATGAGGTCATTTAGTCATATTATCAAAACAATAAAAAAAATTCATAAATTTTTGCTATAAAAACCTACCTCCATGTTATAGAAACAGTTATGCATAACAGGAATTAGGTAGTTAACATCCATGGTTTGCATCTCTTTAATGTAAGAGGTGATGGTCTGGAACGCTGAGAAGCGAACATCAAAGTTGATATCATCAAGATGTCTTTGATCAAAGGCGTTAAGCTATGAGAAATGCCATTGAAACCATATAAATGAAGGTATATAAATCTTAAATAAGGAATAATAATACTTTGGAAGCAAGAGACATAAGATTTTCTTTCTTACCTTGACAACATCAGTAATATATTTTAATCCACTATCAAAATCAGAAAGAGTCTAAAAGGAATGAAAAGCAGTATATTATTAGTGAATAAAACCTTAACTTGTCTGCCCGCCTCCCTCTGACTCCCTGCCACACTCAAATATATATGGAAACATCATATCAGCACCAAGCAAGCTGCTAATATGCATTCCACATCATAGTTATCTTTTGAAAAAGGGGTGATTTTGGGGTAAAAATGAATATTACAGACCTGGAAAACTGTACAAAGCAACTGTCTTGACAACTTGTTCTTAATAACTGAGAAGAGTTTTGCTAGAGGCTTGAGGAAGCGCGTAGGCTCCAGACAATGTTTCAACAGGTTTTGTACTGTCACCAGAATATCAACCTCTGTATCCTTAAGAAAAAATATTGAGAGAAATCATATTTCAGTAATTTATAAAACTGGTCAAATTGGCTTTAATATATTACAGCACAGAAAACAAATAAGTATAAATAAGAAGTAAAAGTAGTAGTATTTAGAAAAGTTATTTCATAGTCTTTTAAAAGTTCTTAGCATCTTAACTTAACCAAAAACCTATAATAGTGTCCATTAAGAGTTTCTTCCTTTAATTCTAATAGGAAATATGCATGGTTTTGAAAAATAATTTCTTCTATTTTCTAGTTAAAGAGCCAAGAAAAATGAACTTGCTGAGGAAAAATACACACTTCTGGTTGTTCACAAATCTGTGGTCTTCTAAACTGAATTACTATAGAGTAGGAGTCATTCAGTATAACTCCTGAGGCCTTATAAATGAGTGTGCAAAATGGGAAGACTTTTTTTTTTTTTTTTTTTTTTTTTTGCGGTACGCGGGCATCTCACTGTTGTGGCCTCTCCCGTTGCGGAGCACAGGCTCCGGACACGCAGGCTCAGCGGCCATGGCTCACGGGCCCAGCCGCTCCGCGGTGTGGGATCTTCCCGGACCGGGGCAGGAACCCGTGTCCCCTGCATCGGCAGGCGGACTCTCAACTGCTGCGCCACCAGGGAAGCCCGGGAAGACTCTTTTAATCAAGACTGAACTACGTTTTGAAAATCATATCAGAAACTCTAAACTATGCCTGAATATTAAAAGTCTGACTTTTCATTCAGTTTGCCACTGTCACCATATTTAAGATCAATGCATGTCTCAGGTTGCAGATTTGTTATTGATCAAAGTCAGAGAGGGGAAAAAATCCTGAAATGGATTAGAAGCTAAACAAAGGAAAATAAAGGGTTTAAGACTTTTACTGTAATGGTAGATGATGAGGTCTCCACCTTCTCGCCTGCCCCCATTCCTCTTCCTGTCCCAATTTTTCTCCTCTGTTTTCAATTTTATGTTTCTGTATGAAGTATTTTCACAAATACTCTGGGATAAATACATCACAGAATCTAACCAATAAAATTATTGTTTACAAATAAACCTAATAATAAAGTGCCACTTCAAAGACAAATAAATATGCTGTGAATTCATGCCTGAGCAATATTGCCACGGTGGAGGAAAGGCAGGAGCAGTGTAATGAGCAGAGAACTTTGTTCTTTTTCTTTCATAAACTTGCTGATCCTGGAGAAGGAAAAAAAAAAAAGGAATATGTAAGGAAGATTTATAAGTTAAGAGTATTTCTCCAAGAAGTTAAACTTTTCGTAAAAAAACATCAGTGATGAAAGACCCCGGTGGCTTTTAAGTATGTGTAAAAAGTTTAACTCAGTTATTTAGCAGTGTCCACTCTTATTTCCCTCCAACTTCAGGTTGGTGGCTACTATTCTATTGCTTTTGTAACATCTGATTGTGTAGGTGGGTTATAGTAAACTCCAATCCTATAATTAGTCATTGATAATTACTTATTTCACAAGGAAACAACATTTTAAGTGCTGAGACTTGTTTTAGGCTTTATATACAACATTTCCATATAACTCCCAAAACAGCCCTATAATGTAGGAATTATTAACCCCACTTTGCCCAGAGAAAACTGTGGCTCAGAGAAGTTGATGTCACAGAGCAGGTCTTTCAAACCTAGTCTTTCTGGTGCCTAATCACTCATCATCTTCTCACTATCACGTAGCCTATGATAAAATTTAGTAAGTATATTTCCCATGGTTTCCCATTCTGCAAAACTTAGAAATACACTTGTATAAATAAAACATTTAAAAGAAGTTCCTGGAAGATTCTAACGTATCATTTTTTATTGTTGCTGAAAGTAACAGAAAAAATAAACTTTCAACAACTAAGCCCTGTAACAATTTAGATTTTAAGATAGAATCATTTTGTGCACTCAGATTTACTAACCAGGCACTTCATAGAAATCACAATTGTATATTACCAGGTCTTGTAGTATGTAGAGAATCTTTAAAGAGAATCTTTAAAAACCCTTGCAAGATCTTCTTGACTCTTAAAAGAACAAATACAGCAACCTGCTTTTAAATTATTTTTATCAATCACACTTAAAAGAAAAATCACAACTATGTGATCTCACATAACTCGACATTTTAATTGAACAAAATATGTAAAGGCTAATAAACAGGCAAATCTATTAGTCTACCTTAGAATTTTGAAAAGTCTGTTATCTTTTATAATTAAGGCATATGTCATAAAAGGTTTATTCCAGCAGAGAAAGAGAATTCTACATTAACTTAAAAATGAAGGGCATTTAAAATACTGAAAACTTTTTTAGCTTATTGCCTTGTTAAAACAAATGAAAAACCAAGCATAATTAAAAAAAATTAAAACTACAGGTGGTAATGTTATCTTTTAAGGACCAATGTATCACTTACTTTGAAAGAATGCCCAGTTCCTTACTGACTTGTGCTCTATTCTTCTTCTTTTTCACCTTTTCTGCACTTATTGTGGTTTTGCTGAGATACTGGAGAATTGCAGGTACACGAGGTAGAATTAATCGTCCTCCTATTGTGATAGACTCTGAAATAGTGATAAATATACTGATTTTAATTAACTACGCTCTTAAAAGCTAACTGTACAATATCTTCCTAATGACAGAAAAGGAAAACACTCAATTACCATGAAAATTTAATAAATTTCAACTAAATATTAAATAACTTTCTTCTTAGTCAAAACATCTATATCATTAGCTAAATTAAAATTTTATATGAGACCCTTGAGGATTTAAACCATTTTGGGTAGTAGTAAGAGAACTGTTAAGATAATATGGTAAGAATTCAGAGACATGACAGTGGAAATCATCTGATAATGTCCTGAAGGAGAGCTGAGCTTTCTGGAGCGTAAATAATCCGAATTTCTACCTACTGCAAAGAAAATTCAGCTTATATAAATTGGTATTAATTCCTAGAGAAAAGAAACTCTTTTAATAGCGTAAGTTATAAAAAGAGTCAGATTCTATCAACTTTTCCATTCTGAGGGCACAAATGATACCTCAGAAGTATAAGAATCGTTTGCTCTGTACAGCTTACATACCATCTGCACTTTCTGTGTATACACATCCTGTCACCGGTAAGCTCAAAACTGTTTCTGTGGGTTCAAAATCTGGAAGGCTAAGAAGGTCATCGGCTATTTCCATCACAATACTAGCTGTGGTTTCAGAGAGGTTCTTTGCTGAGAGAATCGCAAAAACATTGGTCAGGATATCACATTCCGGGTGCCCAGGTTTCTGTTTAGCCAGGAAAGGGAAATATCTGCAAGAAAAAACACTAAAATAGTCATCTTCTTTTTCAATACGTTTATTTCTAAAAACATGTTCCATACAAATTTTCATAGAGTTTAATGAATATATATGTGTATATATGAATGTTAATAAGATTACTCAGAAGGGAAATTACTTTAAAATCTAAAATTTGATGGATAATAATTCTAGGCACCATACAAACATTATATTATCTACGCATTTTATGTATATTTCTCATTTAATCCTCACAACATCTCTATGTTAAGGTGGTATCCTTATCTCCACATTACAGATGAAGAAATTGAGAACTGTCTAAAGCCAATGAGCTAATAAGTCATAGAGCTGAGCTGTGAACCGTGGTCTAAGCCCTAGTTCTAAAGGAAATGTATTAAAGACAGGCTATTTTTCAATTATAAGCCTTCTAGGATATGAATGTTTATATGCTCACATAAAAACCATGTACTACAACATGAAAATTAGGAGTACAGACCACAGACCAAACAAATATTTGCTGAATTAGGATATGCAACATTCAGATTAGGATCATTTGTCAAGGGAGGGAGATGAATCCATCCCCAGTAATGAAAGACTCACACGAACGATACCCCAAAAGGTAGAGAACACAAAAGCTTTCCAGCCACAGGCAAACTAGCAATTGTTTTACGGCCAGAGATGCAATCCTAACAATCAGTAGGAAGGCCAAACTGAAAAAATTCAAATAGTTTGGCTTTACCAATTCATCATCACTGGAAAAAGAGCTCAAGCACTTTAACATACTTAGTCCTGACAGACTGAAAGAAAAGTTCTAAGAGGTTATACTCATACATCTTTGTCCAACAGATACTGGGGATACTATGCGCAGGCACCAAGCAAGATACTTTACATATTATATCTCAACAAGAGAGAAATTGTAGAAGAGAATGAGGTGGCATCCAATGATGTGGATCTATACTTGAGTAAGGACCCAACTAATATATAAACCAAGTCACTACTGTAAAGTCTTCTTGGATGAAAGTCCTTCATGGCTTATTTGTATAACAATGACACAACTATAAAATATTTCTCAAGTATGCCTATGAAGTGCTGCTTATAAATGTCCAATGAAAAAACAAGATATGAAATTGCTTTCTCAAATTGGGAAATAAATGAAAAGAGCCCTTATGACAGTAAAAATAAAACAGGCTTTCCCGAGGAAGACAATGGCAAGGTATTGTTTTTGAAGACTATTTAATGACATGGGGAAACGTTCATGACATGATTTACATGAAAAAAACAAAATCAAAAGCTAGCTATAAGGTATGATCTCAATTTTGTAAAAATGGATGCCAAGATTTTAACATCACTGAATCAATAATAAATACATTTTCTTTTATTCTATCTTTCATTCATCAAAATAGATCAGGGCAAACTTAAGTCTGTTTCCATCACTGAGATAAACAAAACAGGTTTCTCGCATTCCCACTTCACTGAAAGTTCCCACATTCTTCAGTGAATATGCATTTGGTCTGTGACACAGCATCTCTGAACCATCAGCAGATGAAGGTTCTGTAAATGGCTCATATGTCCACAAAAGGATACTGATTTGTGACCATGAGCGCTGTATGCATATTTAGATGGAGTTTTACAAAGAACAGAAGACAATGACCTAGAAAATCCAGAAAGCTTGTGAAATTTTTAAGTGGGAACCGGGGAAAAGACAGAATGCGAATTACAAATCAGCTTTTATTTTTAAGCAAACACGCAAAATTGTAATATTTGGGTGATGATGTAACTACCTAGTGTGTTTCACATCTGTTTTTCCCTTTGCCAGGTCAAATCAAACTGCTGATACAATCACTACACATTGGAAGAACAGCCATATCAATCCCAATACTACTAATTTTCTCCTTTTTTAAAAAAATTTATTTGTTTTGGCTGCGCTGGGTCTTTGTTGCTGTGTGCAGGCTTTCTCTAGTTGCGGCGAGCGGGGGCTACTCTTTGTTGTGGTGTGCGGGCTTCTCATTGTGGTGGCTTCTGTTGTTGAGGAGCACGGGCTCTAGGCGCACGGGCTTCAGTAGCTGCAGCGCGTGGGCTCAGTAGTTGTGGCTCACGGGCTCTAGAGCGCAGGCTCAGTAGTTGTGGTGCATGGGCCCAGTTGCTCTGTGGCATGTGGGATCTTTCGGGACCAGAGATCGAACCCATGTCCCCTGCTTTGACGGGTGGATTCTTAACCACTGCACCACCAGGGAAGCCCCTCAATACTACTCATTTTCAATTTTCAATTTTTTTTTTTGGCCATGCCACACAGCTTGAGGGATATTAGTTCCCCAACCAGGGATGGAACCTGCGCCCACTGTAGTGGAAGCACAGAGTCCTAACCAGGGAACCGCCAGGGAAATCCCTAATTTTCAAGTTTTAATGAAATCGTAAAAATAGCCAAAAATGTGTAAGTCTTGATATAATATACACTCTACAATTTTAATTTATATTAAAATGCAAAATGTTGTTTTATCTATTTTTTCCTTTTTTTATTGTTATAAGTAATTCAAACACTCCAAAGATATATCATGAAAAGTCTCCCTTCCTCTCTCCAGCTCACTAAACCTCCACATGCTAAGGTGACATTGTTTCTCATGTAGCCTTGATCCATTTTCTATTTCATTTTGTATTTATACACACATACATACACATATAAAAGCATTTTTCCTGGAACACACTACACCTATTATTCAGCAACTTGTATTTTTCTTCAAACTATGTATTTTGAGATTCAACTGCCTTATTCTTTTTAACTGCACTGAAAGTAGGTCACGGTGTGGTAAGAGCATAAACTACACTATTAGTTCCCTTGACCAGTTAGTCTAAAACACTGCCCTTTTTAAAGGTCAAAAAAAAAAAAAGATTATACCTTGCATTTCTGCACCAGATACTAATTAGCTTCAGTAGAGGAGTAGGAGAATACTGACTCTCAGATCCAAGCCTGCTGATCTAGGACACAAAATAAAAACAGAATACAAAATAAGAACATACACAGAATTGTAGAAAAAAACCAAACAACTGAAAAGCAGAACAAGAACAGAAATCACACCAGAGGATAAAAGAGCTAAAAGAGATAAACATTTAAAGGACAAACTGAGTAGTGAGCAATCTTTCCTAAAATCAAGTCTCTTCTACAGTCTTAGCTATAACTACACCAGTTATTATCACCAAGTGGGGACAACCAGAGAAATCAAACAAGGAAATAAGTAAGAAAAAACCCTGTGTATTTTCCCTCATGCTTGTCAAAACCCAGAGGCATACTATGTGAGGTGCTACAAAAGTTAGGTTACATTTGCTTAAGAGACAACAGTCATATTCAAATTAGCCTTAAGTATAAACACTATGGTATTGGAGAAACTAGCTCTGGAGCTTTAGGTGGTAGTGGAGGTAAAGAAAAGTGTTCTAAAACTTGCAGAAGCAAAGAAAGGCTTGATGTGAAAGAAAAGACCCGGATTAGCATTTGTGGCTGGGTGCAGACTGTGCTGGTGAAGCAGTATTAAAAGAAAAAGCAGAAGGTATCCAGGCAGAACACAGAAATCAAGCTTTACCTGGGGCCAAACTGCACCATGAAATACAGCATCAATTTCTTCTGTTCTGAACGGATAGGACTCCCAATCCAAAAAGATATCAGTTACCATTTTGATGCCAAGACGTCTTAAATTTTTCAGTGGGTTAATAAACCTCAGCTGTATCTGTAAAATAAAGATCTTCTATTAAAAAGATATCGCTTTTATTCTCGACTCCTCAGGGAGGCACTCCTGCTCAGGTGGTGAAGAATCAAGCTGGGATCCTGTTATGAAGCTCTGATCCACATGGAAACGCCAACTGAGTAAGTCATATTGCTTTTCTTACTGAACAAGAGGGGAAAGCATACTTAAAAAAACCAAGTGGTGAGATGTGTTCTATTATCAGGCCCAGTAAAATCACACTGTGTCCTTAGGGAAAAACAAAATCTCAGTGGGAACAGCTGTTTTGTATTCTACATTGTTTTACTTTTCTGAAACTGTACATTTTAAATTCAAGAGAATATGAACAAGGATGCCATTACTTTGCTATGCAAAAGTCTGAGGAATCATGATAGTTCACATACCCATCAAGTTTCTACCATTCACCTTTAGCTAATTACCTCATTATACAAGTTACAAAGAGAGGAGATGACAGGCAAGCATAAGAAGGTGACACAATTACAAGCCATTCTGTTCTGCTTCAGTTCTACTGGCAATATTTTCATTATCTGCTAGATCACGTTTGGTGACAAATAGAAACTATTACTGGTATTTGAAAAAGCATGGTATCATGACCCCCCAGAGTAGTAAGAAACTAACCTTGGCAAACATGACACCAAGTCAGACCCCCCCCCTTTCCCCTATTCCCATCCAATCAAGTAGGATCTGCATGTACTCTTCTCTTTTGTAATCAGCTGCCCAGACTTCTCAGTAATTGTTGAGCAAACTGGAGAAAAATCCTGAAAATGAGCAACTGGAGACTTTAATTCCTAGAGGAACAGTCCATATGACTGCGTTTATGGACATGTATGAATTACTTCATTGCTTAAATGTACAAAAACAAACACAAACCAAGACGACCCTCAAGAACCCTCAAGACACCTATGTCAGTGTCAGTCAATGCCCTGGAGGATCTGAAAGATATAAAAAAGTAAATGTGTAACTTAGCTCAAACACACAAATGTAGAACTTTAACTCACTTGAGCATATTACCGTGCAATAATTCATTACAGAACCTCAAGGAATTCCTTGGACTTGTCCAAGAATTAAAAAAAAAAAAAAAAAAAAAAGAACAGAACAGAAAAGAAAGCTCCTACGTGTCTGGAAGGCTAGCACCTTGCTGTCTAATGAACTGTGAAATTGCATAAATGATCCTTTGAGTTACTGATTGTTGACTCAGGAGAAAGGCTGCATTCCTGAGTAACGTCTTCTAAGTTAACCAGAAAGTCAGAGGACTTACAGAGGGTTTATATAACCTGTAGCGTTTCATGACTTAACATAGCCATGTATAGGTAGTCACTATCCCTCACTATAAGGTAAAAACTAAAATTCTCACACAATTCTCCCTATGGCCCTGAAGCTCTCATGTAACACAGACAAAAAAACTTCTAAGACCCCTTTTCAGCTTCCACTCCTGGCCCTACACAGCCTCTTTCCACCAAGCAAAGCGACAGTTTTGGAACATCAAACTGGCCTTATCATTCCCTTGCTTTCAAACCTCTCAGAGGTTTCCGAGTACACTTCAGAGTAAATCCAGCTCCTCGTCATAGCCTACGAGGCCCTACCCACCTCTTGACCTCATCTTACCCATCTTGTTCCTTGTGCTCTAGCCACCTCAGCCTTCTGTCTCTTCTCAGGATGTGTCAAGAATGTTCCACCTCAGGACTCTGTACTACTAGTCAGTTTCTCTGCCTGAAATGTTCTTCCAGTGGCTGGGGAGGTGTCAGCTCAAATATCACCTCTTTAGAGATGGCCCTGAACACCCTAGTAAAAGCAGCACCCATCCACCTCCAGATGGGTCACTTCCTACCACATTCCCTCATTTTATTTTAAATTCTTTATTTCTTTATGTCTTTCCCTAGCATGCTCATGCTTCCCTCTACTTTTGTGAATATATGGAGTGTACTTCTAACAGCTGTTTTAATGTCCTTGTCTGATTCTACTACTTGTGTCATTTCTGGGTCTGCTTCTATCCATTGGTTTTTCTCTTCATTATGGGCAAAATCGTCCTTTCTTTGCAGGCCTGGTAACACCTGACTGGATGGCAGACACTGTGAATTCTAGTTTCACTTAAATCATCTAAAAGTTTCTGAACAGGGATGCAGTTAATTTATTAGGAAAAGGTTTGATCTTCTTAAGCTTTGTTAGGTGGTGTCATAGCAGCTTTTATGCTTGGGCTAATCTGGCTCCACTACTGAGGCAATCCCCTTCCAAGGACTCTCCCTGATGCCCCAGGTCTCATGAGGTTTCTGCTCTGGCTGTTGGGAACATGAGCTGTTCCCAGCCCTGTGTTAGTCAGAGGACTGTTCTGCCTGCTCCTTTAGCGTGGTTTTACTGCTTCTAGTCAAGATGGAGTGACAGGGACCAGATTTTATTCTCCCCTCTCAAGACACTAAAAAGCTTAACAGAATATATGAAACAATGATTTCTGGACACTGGACAGCAGGCAACAGAGGACAGTAATCCCTGAGAGAGGGGAAACAGATGAGATGAGTCCTACACATTCCCCGGCTTCCTGCCTGCAGAGTTTCAGGCCTTGGTGTGGAAAGGAAGAGCCCAATCTTCTTAAAATGAGGAGACAGTTGTGCGACTTGGGGAGGCCAAGGTGGCTAGAAGTCACAGGGCCGAGTACTGGAGAAGAGACAGCGACACAGAGAAGGATTTTAAGAGGTCTGCAGAGGAGCCTCCTGAGTTTATTTTCCTCTTAGAACTTACCATCTGGCATTATTCGGATTATTTTTGTATTTACCTATAGTCTTCTCCCCAGGAAACGGAGTCCTAACCATCTCGTTCTCCACTTACAACAATGTCTGGGAGATAGTAGGTGTGAAATAAGTATTCACTGTATAATTAAATGGACAGGAACTTTTGTTTGCTGCTTCATCCCAATGCTTAGCACAGTGCCTGACAAACAGTAGGGGCTCAAGTAACATTTGTTGAAGGAATGAATGAAAGAATGATGAAAATAAAATAGTGCCTAGCAAAATGGAAGGTATATTCTAAATCTGTAGATCTTGTTAACCAGAGAATATTATTTCATTACTAAAGCAGATTTATATCCATGCATAGCCTGAAAAAGCAGTGTAAAACTTTGGCTGTCAATTTTTAGTTATGACTGTATTTGAGAGGCAGTTCATCAGGCATATCCCTAAAACAAATGAGATGAATTTTAGCCAAATTAAAACTGTGCCTATTTGTCATTAATTGAGAATCGACAGCAGACATCTGAGTCTGGGTTTTCACTTCAAGTCCCATTTTCTCCAACAAGCCTTCAGTCAGTCCATAAAAATATTAAGTTTCCCTAAACTCCAATGAGTATACTTATTGGAGTTACTTATTGAAACATACCTGTTTCAACAAAACGTAAATATATTGTCTTGAATATAATTCAGAAAACATTTCCTAAGCACCAACTCACGAAGCCTCCTGGCAGTTAGCTAGCTGACTTGTCTTGCCCGATCTTGCTACTTACCTTTACTTAAAACATTGCACTTACAATAGGCAAGCATTTACCTTTAAAAGAGGTCTGGGAAACTCTGTCTCAAAATAACAAGGACAGTGCTAACAGTATTCTATTCATTCTCCAACCACTTTGAATTAAATGAGAGTTAGAAGATGCCCTACACTTTTAGGTTCCTGAAATTAAGATCTAAGAAACATCAGCTCAACTACCTCTGACTTTGTTCTGAGATGTATACAGAACTAACCCCCTCCCTACCATTTCACCTCCTTTTTAAATAGACACTTGCTATAATCAGCATTTTCTAGCTATTCATAAATATTTATAACAGTGAAGATTCCCATTGTAGGGAAGGCCATTTTAAAGAGATGCTTGGGCTTCCCTGGTGGTGCAGTGGTTAAGAATCCACCTGCCAATGCAGGGGACATGGGTTCGAGCCCTGGTCTGGGAAGATCCCACATGCCACAGAGCAACTAAGCCTGTGAGGCACAACTACTGAGCCTGCACTCTAGAGCTCGTGAGGCACAACTATTGAGCCTGCACTCTAGAGCCCACGAGTCACAACTACTGAGCCCACGCGCCACAACTACTGAAGCCCGCGCATCTAGAGCCCGTGCTCTGCAACAAGAGAAACCACTGCAGTGAGAAGCCCATGCACTGCAATGAAGAGTAGCTCCCTCTCGCCGCAACTGGAGAAAGCCGACGCGCAGCAACGAGGACCCAAGACAGCCAAAGATAAATAAATTAAATTAAATTAAAAAAAGAAAGAAAGACAAATACTTAAAAAATAAAGAGATACTTTACATAAGAAAGAATTAACCTAGAAGGATGTTAGATATTCAGGCCCCAACCAATTTCCCAAGTAAGACACAGACTTTTACCCTAGAACAAAGTGTGTAAAGTGAATCTTTCTCACCTTTTCTCGTTGATCAAGGATGTGGGATACAGTTGCGGTCATGCAGAGCAGTATCTGCAAAATCTTTGGTAAGTATGCACTGATCAGATGACTAATGTTCTTTAATACTATCTCAAGGCTATTTAAGATACCGTGCTGACGACCCAAAGGAAGAACTTTAGATAAATCCAAATCTTCTACTGCTTGAATGACAGCAGAATGGCATTCTCCTAGTGAAACAGAGAGGAGCAGAGATAGCATGTGAAGGGAAATATTAGTTTGTTACTATTTATAATTATAGCTTCCTTTCACTTTCCCTCAATAATACAGCATTTTCTACTGTTATAATGATTTATAGATGATAATGTACTTTACTTGTATCTTTCTCCTTTTGATTCTTACCCAACATTCAATGAGCTAGATGTGATAGCTTGTACTACTATCATTTTATAGATGAGGAAACTGAGGAGTAAAGGAAAGTAAGAAACTTGTGACAGAACTAAGCCTCTAAGCCCAATTCTCACCCTATTTATACTATTCCTCGAAACCTAAGGAATTCCATTTTATTCCATCCATCAACTTTCCACACATTTTCTCCCTCTCAGCTTTCATGGACTATGCTATCTTCAGCTGTTTCAAGGAAAATGTCTTGTTACATTATAAGCTCCTTTAAGGCTGAGAATCAAGTGTTTTATTTCTCTTGCAGCCCCTGATAAATAAATAAAACAATGGTCCTTTATAAACAGGTACCATACTGATTTCATAATTTACTTAAAAGACTTGAATTGTTATTGCTTGAACTTTACTTCAAACCAACTGGTATGAGATCGTGAGCTTACTGATTCATACACCAAAACAGTCTATCCATAAGGGTATCATTAATAGCTACCCTCTTACAACAGAGGCTATTACACTGAACAAAAACTCTTCTATTCATTACAGCCAACTTCCTTCACAGGACCATATTACACTGAATGAAAACCTTTTAACAGCTATATCTATCATCCCTTCCTCTCCCCCACCCCCCGAGGCAGGGGGGGAAAGCAACACATTACCCTATAAATAAATATCTATGTTTGCCCAAAACAAAGCAATTTTAAGACTGGAGCAGAGATACTATGGTTGGGAAGATCTGTGTTCAAATACCAGGTTCACCATGGGCAAAACACTTACCTCTCTAAGCCTCAATTTCCTTATGTATAAAATGGGGACAATCAAGTACTGAAACCTAATGTGGCTGTTTTCACAGTCAACTGAGTTATACGTAAAGGGCCTATCATAATGTCTGGCATGAAGTAGGAACTCAGTAGATGTTAGCCATTATTATCACTATTAATTACTAAGATTGCATACTGGAGAACATACCACAGAGCATCACAGCTCATTGTATACACTTACTAATCCACTTTGTTTAGACCGTGAGGTTGAGAGCAGAGATTATACATCCTCATTTTTCTATATTCAACAGAGTGTCTGGGGCGCAGGAGGTATTCAACAAATCATTACGCAACAGATGAACGATTCAGTGAATGAATACATGCCAAGACAATTAAGATTAATTTTGCAGCACGCTTTAAGTTTCTAAGGAGAAACTTATTCATCATATATGGATAAGTATCATTTTTCAAATGGCCTAAATGTACAATAACAACAAAAAATACACATTTTCTAATCAGGGGCTTATTAGCACAGGGATGATGATAATCCCCAGGATCATTTATTAGCTCCACCTAATTCAATCAAAGTTTTAAAAAAAACTGCATGTCAGCAAAAAGACCACCTTCGAGATTAGGAAGAGTGACCCCCTTAGAAAGATGCCCAAGAGCGTGGGAAACAGCCTGAGACAGCAGAGATCTGAGCAGACAACATGCATGCAGAGAGGCAGCTAGTTGATAGCTACCATTCCTGAAGTGCTTCACAGGCTCAAATAGCAGGTCTAAGAATATCTGGATCTCTTCAGGCTGGGTCCCAGCGAGGAACCTCAGAATGATGGACATGCGGGTGCCAGAAGCAGATTTCCCCTGAGTTTTACTCCCAGTCTTATTCTTCATTCGGCCATACAAAATTCTAAAAAGTCCAAAGAATGTTATTTGTTTGCACATGCATCCTAAAACATTATTTATCTGCACATTAACCCTAAAACACAGTTGTTTCATTTTCCTAAAAGGCTAGAATAGTAACTCAACAGATTTAAATGGATACATTCTAAAACAAGGAAGAATGAAAATAAAAATTAGATATTTAATATGGAAAATTTTAAATAACAACAACAAACACAAGGCTAAGGGAAGCAGGAAGAAGGAAATAATAAAGACAATGACTAGAAGGTAGTTCTTTGGAAGAGAAAAAAAGCAATAAAATAGGCAAGCCAGAGATAAGTCTAATCAAGGAAAAATGAAAACAAGAATATATAGATTAAAAGGAAGTAAAATAAGAGCATAACTATAAGTAAAATAAGGAAACTGGAAAGATTTCAATTAAATGGATAATTTTCTGGAAAAAACACACATATAAATAAGCAAAAGGAACTTAAGAAACCCTGAATAAATCAGTAAACTTGGAGCTCACATAGTTTTACAGATGAATTTTTTTAACTTTCAAGGAAAAACAATCCCCGTGATATAGTTTCACAGCAGAGAGAAAGAAGGAAACAGTCCTTTTTCATTTATGAAGGTGGTATAGTTGTCATATCAAGATGGATTAAGGAAGAGAAATAAACTACATACCAATATTGCCTAGAAACAAAAAACACAACATTTCTAGCAAATCAAAATCACAATGAGGTATCACCTCACACCTGTCAGAATGGCCATCATCAAAGAGTCTACAAATAATAAATTCTGGAGAGGGTGTGGAGAAAAGGGAACCCTCCTACACTGTTGGTAGGAATGTAAATTGGTGCAGTCACTATGGAGAACAGTATGGAGGTTCCTTAAAAACTAAAAATAGAGCTAACTTATGATCCAGCAATCCTAGTCCTGGGCATATATCCAGAGAAAACTCTAATTTTTCTGAAAATACACATGCACCCCAATGTTGATAGCAGCACTATTTACAGTAGCCAAGGCATGGAAGCAACCTAAGTGTCCAGCGACAGATGACTGGTTTAAGAAAATGTGGTGTGTGTGTATATATAAACATAAATAAATAAATAAATAAATAAATAAATAAATAAATATATATATAGTGTGTGTGTGTATATATATATATATATATGAATATTACTCAGCTATAAAAAAGAATGAAATAATGCCACTGGCAGCAACATGGATGGACCTAGAGATTAGTGAAGTAAGTCAGACAAAGACAAATATTAAATGATATCACTTATACGTGGAATCTAAAAAATAATACAAATGAATCTATATACAAAACAAACAGACTCACAGGCATAGAAAACAAACTTATGATTACCAAAGGGGAAAGGGAGGGGGAGGAGGATAAATTAGGAGTTGGGGATTAACAGATACAAACTACTAAACATAAAATAGATAAGCAACAAGGATTTACTGTGTAGCACAGGAAACTATATAACTGAATCTCTTTGCTGTACATCTGAAACTAACACAATATTATAAAGACTTCAGTAATAATAAATAAATAAATAACTGGGGGAAAAAACCCCACGACATTTCTGAAAACAGTACCCAGTGCTGCATTAAAACGATATTAAAGCTGAATAAGGATTATCCCAGGAAAGCAAGAAAGAATCATTAGTAAAATCTATTAGATTAATACAGATCGATAGCTCATAGAAAAAAGTTAATATGATCATTTTAATACATGGTTAATAGTCATTCTAATAAAATTCAACATCCATTTAGCAGAAATACTAAATAACATAGTAATAAAAGCTACTTTCTGAGCATGATAAAACTACTGACTTAATATTCAAAATTTAAAGACAATGGTTTTCAAACTCTTCAATATTAGGATCCCTTTTCAATCTTAAATATTATTGGAGAGCTTTTGTATACGTGAGTTTTATCTATTGATATTTATCATAGCACAGGTTAAAACAAGTTAGCAAAAGTAACATTTCTAATAAAAATTAGTTATATATTCCAAACCTGTCCCTCCTAAAATTAGTGAGACTAGAGGCATTGTTTTACTTTTTTTTTTTCCTCTGAATTTCTTTATTGCCTGGCTTATTAGAAGATAAATGAATTCTCAAATCTGCTTCCGCATTCAATCAGTTGCAATATATTGTGGTTGAAGAAAATCCAGCCTTACACAGATATGTAGTTGGAGAAGAGAAAAATGTTTTATAAACTTTCAGATAATTCTTTTCAGATAATTGTGGATATTCCACTTTGATACTACACCAAACCTCAACAGGAAGCAGTTTCTTAAAGGCTGGTTGCAAGGTGGAATCTGAAACCATATCAGTGAACTTTGTGAACTCTGTTACATTAAAATCCATCTGTCTATCTTGCACTTTGAACAGATCTTTACCCATGAATGATCCTGTAACATGCATCAGTTACTTGGAAAACATGAAAAAAATTCCATGGGAACAAGTGAGCAGCAGAAGTGTCTTATGCATACCTCCCATTTTTGCATATAGAATAATAAAAAGACAAGTACTCAAGGCTCAAGATTCATCTAAGGGCATTGAATGAAACCAGCTTTTTATTTTATTTTTTTAAACTCCAGGTCTGTGGCGATGAAGAATGGCTAGCACAGTGGGGAGCCACTGTCCTGATTCATGCTAAGGCACCCGGAGTTTTACGCATCATTGCTTTTGCCTGGTGAGCACAAATGTTAGCACGATGGAAAGGGTAATGTCTTAGTAGTAGTATGAAAAAAGTTTTAACCTCGTGGACCTCCTGAGAACATCTCTGGGACAGCCCCCACCAAGAAGGAGCAGCCCACACTTTAAGAACGACTGCTTTACAAACATTACTGCTAAAGCCAGTAGCAAGACAAGGATAACCCAAGCACTACCACCAGTTAATTCTTCTAGGCTCTGTAAGGAATTCGTAAATTAAAACACAGAAAAAGTGGGATTTATATCATAAAAGAGAACACAAAATTCATTTGACCACTATTTACTAAGAGCCATGGAGTCTGCCTTCTAGCAGGGGAGATACACAATAAGAAAAGAGGCTACGCTGGATGACTAAGTATTGTGAAGAAAGGTTGTGCAATGGGCTCTGAGTGGGGTGGTAAATGGAAGAGGTGCCGTTAGAGAGGTGGGTCTGGCCTAGGTCATACCAGGCCCTTAAAGGCGTAGTAAGGATTCCCTTTGCTACACTCAATAAAATGGGGTCTCAAAGGGTTTTGAAACAGGGGACTAACAACCTGACCGATGACTGTTATTCACTATTATTTTTGGACCCAGAAAATCCAATGAAAACTATGAAAACTAGTAATAAAGTTTTGTAACGTGGATGGTTAAATAAAACAAATCAATAGTTTTTATATCTCATAATTAGTTACATACCAAACAAATGAATTATTTATACTATTTCTCAATAGCAAACCTTAGAGAAATACTGGATTTAATTTCAACACTATTATTAAAATAACACCATGGCAAGATCCTTCCTCATGTTAGGGACAAAATATTTAAAGTAAGTCTCTATAACAATTTGACTTCCCCAAAAGACCAATTTTAAAAGTAAATAATTAAATAAAATTCAAAATGAAATATTCCATTACAATTGCTGAAAGAATCATAATACAATACTCACAACTGTTTTTGTGACCAACTTTTAAAAAATCAGTTTTGAAAGTGTGTAAATACCTCATCAGAATAGGAAACAGATTTGCTCGGTGGGCTGCTTTCACTACTGTATTATCTTCAGAAATGCTAAAATGCACTATCTCTTCCTTAAAGCTTCTGTCTTCAAGCAATCTTTGTAAGTTTTCCCTTTAAAAATAGAATTCAGCACAAATCATCACTTAATCAATAATACTTTTTAAAAAAATATAATAGAGTACTATACATAAATGAACTATAAATGAAATAGGTATTAAGAATAGTTTATACTGTAGTTGACATCCATAAAGGAAAGTCTTCACACAAATACCTTCCAAAATGGCAAGTTTTCAAATTTTAAAAGGTAAAAGGGATTATAAAGGGTTAGTCAATAATTCAGCTGTTTATAAAAGCATAATATGAAAGCTTTCTTCAGTTCTTAGGGTGTGATTATGATGACTCCCTAAGTAATCACCAAGATTTTATGACATTGTATAAGCAAGAAGAAATGATACAGCCACCTCAACACATACTTTTCAATTAATATTCTCTCTCCTACCTTATTATCTATGGAGAAGCACTCTTAACAAACAAATATACTTCCAGTTTTCATTTCTTACCTGAAAATAGCATTATGATCACCTTAGAAAGGAGGGAAATTTCCTAGGCCTTTATAAAATTACTTTATAAGAAGATGTCTGGTAGAAAGATTAAAAATCAGTCCCCCAAATATTTCTTTAGCTTCAAATAACTTACCTGTAAGGGAGGATATGTGGATGTTTATATGTCATTATGCAATCCAGTGTTATTTTTTGCACCATTTGATCTTGGTGTAGCAACAACTAGGAATGATATTTTATAGAATAAATTAAGGAAGTCAGATATACACATACCTTGGGATCATAATTTACTTGTACTAATTTGCTCAATTAAAATTCTTAGAATCTAAATTCTTAGACGTGGGTTAAGGATGATTCCTGATAATAGCTTTACATTTTCCTGGAGGTAAAGGAAGATGAACAGAATATATGCAAAGAACAAAACAGAAACACAACTCTGGCACCTGCCTCCCACAGGCCAGATTCTCAGGTCTGTCTTTTGGCCAAGGCCAATTCCCTACATGAATCTAGGTTTACACCAACTGGGCTGGTCCTGTGACGAGACAGAGCTCTTCTAATACCGTGAAGGTAAGAGCAGTCAGGAAGATGCCAGGAGAGAAGACCTGGCTCTGAAGCCTCTCTGATCAGTCAGTTCAGAATTTTGTTTCCTGTGGACAACTGAGAGTTTTGAGCTCTGGCTCTACGAACAAGTTATATCTGAATTACGGGCAAAACAAGGACAAATTCTGATGAAATAACATGTTTCATTTAAAAAACATCCAAATGAAAAGAGAAAATCTCGTTTCCCCAGATGGTTTAGAATGACATCCAATCTGCTTCTGACGTTAATTTTTTTCTGCAACATTTTTTGGAATTCAAGGTCATATATTGTGATTTCCATGGACTATTATTCTATCGTTTTCCATTCAGTCGAAAAGATCCTGAAACCCTGGTGCTCCATAAGGCTAACTTGCCTAGCAGTGAAAAGTAGCAGCTCTCTCGGCATAAACCCTCACTCCCTTCTAAAAACGAATTCTCACTAGAAAACTAACGCTTTGTTATACTCACTGTTAATACAGCTGATCAATGTTTAGTCACCCCAACTTTCTTTAAAAATCTGCTAAATTAGTACTGTGTAAAACTGTTTCTCAAGATACAGAAAATATCTGTTAATTAAAAAAAAATTAGACTTAAAAGTGTAGATATGGGCCCTATTCCAACAATCACGGAAAACCTAGAAGTTATTTTGGCAAAGAAAAAGGGAGATGAAAGTTCACAAGTAACTGTAGTGGCAGGAATTTATTTTACTTACCTGAAGATACAGCTCATATAATTTGGATTCCAGATATAAGGCTCGTGGATTCGAAAACTTAGAGAAAACTTGCAAATGAGCAATTAACTGCCTAAAAAACAAAAGACAAACAAAAAAACCCCGAGAAAAACAGAAAAAAACAGAATTAAAGAACAGACATTATTTTCTTGAGATGACAGTACCCACTAATTTTAGTCTCTGACAGGTACTCTGAACACCTTGACTATAGCTTCACTGTTAATTACACAGACAAGTTTTAATTATTTGCATTTAGGGAATCATTCTCCAGGAATTCCAAATCTCAGGCAGGTCCTCCCCTGAAATCCAGGCTCCCCACCCCAGAAAATCATTCAGGATGTCCTCAGAATAAACCATAAATTAAACCAAATGTAGAAAGAAAGTAATCAAAATGGTAATACGTTCCAAAATTGAACACAGATAATTTTTGGAAGGATTCCTTATCTAGTTCCTATGCAGTAGACAGGAAAGTGGAAAAATATACACTTCCTCACTTTTATATAACATAAAAACTGATGTCAGGCAACAGAGGTCCAAGTTTGGGTAACCATGGCTCTTGCTTACCAAGAAGGAGGAAGAAAGAGCAATGTTCTGTGGTAAAAGTTAAATCTGAAGATGGGGTTGCCTCGAACAAACCCCATCATCTACCAAGACGAACGAGAAGAGCGCTTCTACTGCATTTACATGCTCAACTTTCTAATCCATAGACTCCACAAGGCTTTAAAAATACTTAAGCAGGGAGAAGTGAAGAGAGGTGGGAACCAAGCTGCATGTGTGGTTCGGCCACTCTGAGCTGTTGTTGACTTTGGGGAAAGTCACCGAATGTCTCAGAGTCTCAGGTTCCTCATCTCGACAAAGACAAGACCTCCCAGATTTTCTGCGAGGATTGAATGAAAGACCACAAGTTGTGGTGCTTCAGCTCCCAAGGGTTTAGCAAACAACGCATTTCTCTGTTTTAGGCAAAAGAAAGCACAACTCTGAAAGCCCTACTAGTTAATGTAGAGAAAAATGGCTGGAAATTATGACCTCTTTAAGATATTGTAGAGAAATAGGGGTAAGGGAAGCACTATTATTTATATTTAGCTTAAATGCCTGTGATGATTAGTCTTATGTGTCAACCTAAGTTGCAGTACCCAGTTATGTAACAAAACACTAATCTAGGTGTTGCAATGAAAATATTTTGTACACGTTGTTAACATCTACAACTAGTGGACTTTAAATAAAGGAGATTACCCTCAATAATGTGGATGGGCCTCATCCAATCAACTGAAAGCTATAAGAGCAAAAACTGATGTTTCTCAGAAAAGGAATTCTGCCGTAAGACTGTCACACAGAAATCCTACCCTTTGAACTTCACATTCAAGACTACAAGCATCAAATCCTGCCTGAGTTTCCAACCTGCTATCTGCCCAACAAATTCTGTACTTGCTGGCTCCTATAATCACGTGAGCCAATTCCTTAAAACAATACTCTCCACACACACACACACCCCATATATATCTCCATTCTACTGGTTCTGTTTCTCTGGAAAGCTCTGACTGATACAATGTCTCTGTAATTACTTATCACTGAGCCTTTGCAGTTTTACAAATAAATTTTTTAAATCTTCTACTGAAACATACACTCCTTCCCTCAACATTTATTATTTTTTATGTGCCACGTAGCCTTCAGGAGACAAAGAGAACAGGAGCTAATTTTCACATTCTCATTAAATACCTGCCAGTGAGGAACGTGTTCCATGGATTATAAAATTGGGTTATGAATATACTGAGATGGCCCCAAGAATGTGATTATCCATTTCCTTACATTTTCAATGATGGGGAGTGCTAGCAACATTCTAGGTTTGGCTACAAGGGGCAGGAAAATTAATTAAGACATGGAACGTATTTTTAAAGAGTTTTTAATTTACATAGATGATTTATAAAAAAAAATAGTACCCAAGGCAAGGAGCAGCACCTGATTAGAGGTATGAACAACTGTTATCAAAGTTTGAAGGTGGGTAAGATAACTTCTAGTTTAAAAGACAGGAAGAGCTTCAGTGAAGAAGCAGAATGAGAACTGTGCCTTGAAGTATGACTAGAATTTCACGTGGCAGCAATGAGGCAAAAGGGACTGCAGAAAGAAGGACATAGCAAAGGTCCAGGGGTGAGAATGGAAGAGGTATGAATGCATGAATCGCTTATTTGTTTATTCAACAAATAAACACAAGGACAAACCTTTGGATAGCTGTTATGCTGAAGGATACAAAGACGAAAACAGCAATCTCTGTCTTAGAGGAAGTAGTAGGGGATAGAATGCTCAGAGTTGTGAGAAGGTAGGAGCAGAGAAGGAACTATGGTTCCATGAAGCTTAGCCATGATCTTAGTATATAAACTCCTGTGCTTTATACACTATTTCCATTAGCTGGTAAGCCCTTCTGTGCTTGGCAAACTTTTGTCTTGCAGCTTCAAAGGTGCCCTCCCCTTTGTAAAAGTCTTCCCTTTGTGATAGAATTAAGTCATTTTTTTTTACTGTGCTCCTGTAACTCCTTTAAAAATACTTCCATTAAAATATTTCACCAGGCATGAGACTGAGCTTCTAGCTCTGCAGAAGCTAGGTACCATTCATCTCTGTTGCCCAGCACTTAGCAAAAGGACCTCGATACAGTTGCTGAATGATGAGCTAACAAACGGCTCATGGGAAAGACTCAACAAATGTGCATATCAGATTGAGATGTCAAGTGTTAAAATAACACAGCAGCACCAGTCTGGTGGATCTCTGACACCCCAATTCAGACAATATTCAAGTAAGCTGGAGTACCTTCTGAAAGCAGAGTCACTTCTTTTTTCTAACGTTTCTAACAATTCAGGTAAATGAATAATCCAGAGAGTCAGAAAGAGAATTTAACAGCATAAAAAAAAGAAAGCCAAAAGTAATCAGGAAAGAAGTCAAAAGGCAAAGTTAAGAGTGCTGATGCACTTATTTATAAGGGAAAAGATGTTCCATTCTGTGTTGCCCCAGCACACGAACATAATGTCCCGATGCTATGAAAGTGAACGACAAAGGTCAAGGGCATTTAACTGCTCCAGGCCCCAGTGCTCTCATCTATAAAAAGGTGCTACGATCAGATGACTCCAAAGTCCCCAAACTCTAACATTCTGTGGCTGAACAAGAAAAAATAAACAGTAAGCAAGCGAAGAAAAAACTCAGAACACTGGCAGTTTTCTTCAGGTTGTAAAAGAAAATCTCAGGAAGATTCAGCACTTTGGTAAATAATTATCTGAGTAATTCATCTTGTCAAAGACTGTTTCACAGGAGGTCACAAGAGGTCTCTTCCCGCTCCTCCTGGATCCGTGGATCTGTAACCTTTCAGCAACGCTGAACTTACTTGGCCGCAGCTCTTCTTGTCTTTTTCTTTTGTGAGGGTTCATCTTGGGGCGCCAGCTCTTCCCCCAACTCTTCATCCTCTCCGGCAACAGGTTCCTCTTCTATTTCCTCTGCCCCCAGCCCTCTGCCTTTTCTTCGCAGATCCTGGGTTGGTGCAACTTGTAGATCTGCTGGGTAATACTCATTGCTACAGTGGAAAGAGAGTAATATGAAACAGATGAAGCTAAATATCCTAAATGCTTATGACAGATGTATGTCCCCAGTTCACAGACTCACACACAGAAGAGACATCAGAGGCATCTTCTACAATATTTAAACTCAGCCCCTCTTAAGTACCTAATTTGACAAGTCAATCACTAACTGCAGAAGACAGCCACTTCATTGTTACACTGTTGAAAATATTTGAAATGTCTTCTTTGGACTAAGCTGATATCAGCCTCCCTGTCTCTGGAACCACAACTTGGGGAGGAGGGGATAGGGGTAGATTATATTAAAGTATAGTATTCAGTCCTCCAGGTATGACCTGGTAAGACAGGTGGGACTATCAATTCATCGCTTTTGAGGGAAGTCACAACATGACACAGACTCAGACTAAATGTCCAGGCAATGAAAATCAGTAAGGCTTTATGTTGTGGCTCCTCTAAACTAAGCTTGTGCAGTTGGTATTCACATTTGTTCTTACTGAATTCCATCCTTTTAATTTTGGTCCATTGCTGTAGGTAACTAATGTTATCTTGAAGGCTATCATTCAGTGCATTAATTTTGTGTCACTTTGGTTCATTCATCCAACAATTATTACTTTGTTGTCTGTTTTGTGCATGACACTGGGCTACAGATATAAGGAAACTGATCCGATAGACTTTGAAGTCCTCACTCAAAAATACACTGATAGGGACTTTCCTGGTGGCACAGTGGTTAAGAATCCGCCTGCCAATGCAGGGGACAGGGGTTCGAACCCTGGTCTGGGAAGATCCCACATGCTGTGGAGCAACTAAGCCCATGTGCCACAACTACTGAGCCTGCACTCTAGAGCTCATGAGCCACAACTACTGAGCCGCCGTGCTACAACTACTGAAGCCTGTGTGCCTAGAGCCCGTGCTCCACGAGAAGCCACCACAATGAGAAGCCCGTGCACCACAACAAAGAAGAGCCCCCGCTCGCCACAACTAAGACCCAATGCAGCCAAAAATAAATAAATAAATAAATTAATTAATTTAAAAATACACTGATACAATACATATTTGAGGATAGCATCCTACCAGCACACCTGGAAGAAATACACTATAGGTTAATACACAACACTACACCTAGAGGGCTGAGACACTACCATACTCAATGTTGTACTCTTAGCTAGCAGGATCTTACCCTTAATAAGTAAAAAATAAATGAATGAATGAAATGAGCAAAGTTGTCCTTTACAAACTGCACCATTATCCATTTAAAAACGTGTGTACTATACTCTCAGCCCTCAATTAACCACATGACATATTAACCTTTACCTCCATGCACAGCATGTTCACTCAGTCATTTATTACATAATTCATACAAAGCACTTATAAGAGTGTCTAACACACAGCAAGTACTCATTAAATGTCACCTATCATTGAGATACTGTTGCTATTGTTGGTCATTCATTTCTGCTTCTGGTTTGGGTCTTCTCAGGGCATGTTTACAAGGAATTCACAATTAGTCCCTAATATCAAATTATTTGAAACATATTTAGAAGTATAAATCTATAACCCCCCAAATTAAAAGCCCATAATATATTTCAAAGTCAGAATTAAAGGTGACCTTTGGGTTTTTCATTAGTTTGGATCATTTACAAAAGTATTAGTTATAGGTAATCAGTACCAAATAATCTTCAACATTTTTTTAAAATTGTGTCTTTTCAGTCTTTAAGTTTTCTTTAACTCAGAGACTCACATGCTGTTACAGGCTCTGCTCTCCATCCACACCTCACAGCACCTTGTGCTACTAGAGGAAGGTCTTTACATTAAGCTAAGGAGTAATTTATTTCTTTGGGGAAAAACTTGAAAAATTAACACGAAAGGAACTTCACATCCTACTAACACCTTTAATACCAGCTTGCATATGTACAGCCCCTTGCAATTCACAAAACAACTGATAAAACACTACATGATCTTCAAAACAAGGCAAGGAAGCTGAACGTCATTGCTCTTGTTTAGACATAAAGCCCAAAGACCTATGTGAAAAAAAGAGAAAATCATTACTCTTCCACCACCATATCTACTGACCTGTGTGCATCTTTGCTTGTAACCTTTCCCAGAATGAATTATCCATGCAAACCTCATCGCTTATGCACGGAATCCTGTCTCCTCCTGCCTATTCAAAGGCAGGGCTCTCGCGATTTTATCCTCTCTCTTGCATTACCCATTTCCCCTCCTTTCTGTATCATTCATGCTAGCATTGCCTACACACAGGCTGTTTAAGCTCAACGTCAACCCAGACGACAACAGCTCCCCTTCTGCTCCCACACCTCCTTCCACCTATGTCTACTTCCTTATTTCAAGAACTGCCCATACTTGCTGTTTCCACTTTTCTTCTCCATTTTCTCTTAAGCCATTTTAATCAGAATTTCATCCCTATCAGGTCAACCAAAACAACTCTTGTTAAGGTCACTTCCGAAGCCAATGGTTAATTCTTTTTTTTTTTTTTTTTTAATCTATCATGACAAGTAAAGTTTATTCCAATGATACAAGAAAGGTTTAACTTTCTAAAGTCAATCAGTATAGTTAGTTACATTAAGAGAATAAAGAAGAAAAAAGCATACAACTAACTTATTAGATACAGGAAAATAATCAGAAAAATTTCTCACAAATTAATGATAACCATTTTTTTATACAGCAGGTTATTAGTCATCAATTTTATACACATTAGTGTATACATGTCAATCCCAATTGCCCAATTCATCACACCACCACTCCCACCCCCCTGCGGCTTTCCCGCCTTGGTGTCCATACGTTTGTTCACTACATCTGTGTCTCAATTTCTGCCCTGCAAACCGGTTCATCTCTACCATTTTTCTAGGTTCCACATATATGCGTTAATATATGATATTTGTTTTTCTTTCTGACTTACTTCACTCTGTATGACAGTCTCTAGATCCATCCACGTCTCAACAAATGACCCAATTTCATTCATTTTTATGGCTGAGTAATATTCCATTGTATATATGTACCACCTTTTCTTTATCCATTCATCTGTCGCTGGGCATTTAGGTTGCTTCCATGACCTGGCTATTGTAAATAGTGCTGCAATGAACATCGGGGTGCATGTGTCTTTTTGAATTATGGTTTTCTCTGGGTATATGCCCAGTAGTGGGATTGCTGGATCATACTGTAATTCTATTTTTCATTTTTTAAGGAACCTCCATACTGTTCTCCATAGTGGCTGTATCAATTTACATTCCCACCAACAGTGCAAGAGGGTTCCCTTTTCTCCACACCCTCTCCAGCATTTGTTGTTTGTAGATTTTCTGATGATGCCCATTCTAACTGGTGTGAGGTGATACCTCATTGTAGTTTTGATTTGCATTTCTCTAATAATTAGTGAGGTTGAGCAGCTTTTCATGTGTTTCTTGGCCATCTGTATGTCTTCTTTGGAGAAATGTCTATTTAGGTCTTCTGCCCATTTTTGGATTGGGTTGTTTGTTTTTTTAATATTGAGCTGCATGAGCTGTTTATATATTTTGGAGATTAATCCTTTGTCCGTTGATTCATTTGCAAATATTTTCTCCCATTCTGAGGGTTGCCTCTTTGTCTTGTTTATGGTTTCCTTTGCTGTACAAAAGCTCTGAAGTTTCATTAGGTCCCATTTGTTTATTTTTGTTTTTATTTCCATTACTCCAGGAGGTGGATCAAAAAAGATCTTGCTGTGATTTATGTCAAAGAGTGTTCTTTCTATGTTTTCCTCTAAGAGTTTCATAGTGTCCAGTCTTACATTTAGGTCTCTAATCCATTTTAAGTTTATTTTTGTGTATGGTGTTAGGGACTGTTCTAATTTCATTATTTTACATGTAGCTGTCCAGTTTTCCCAGCACCACTTATTGAAGAGCCCATCTTTTCTCCATTGTATATCCTTGCCTCCTTTGTCATAGATTAGTTGACCATAGGTGTGTGGGTTTATCTCTGGGCTTTCTATCTTGTTCCATTGATCTATGTTTCTGTTTTTGTGCCTACCATAGTGTCTTGATTACTGTAGCTTTGTAGTATAGTCTGAAGTCAGGGAGTCTGATTCCTCCAGCTCCATTTTTTTCCCTCAAGACTGCTTTGGCTATTCGGGGTCTTTTGTGTCTCCAAACAAATTTTAAGATTTTTTGTTCTAGTTCCGTAAAAAATGCCATTGGTAATTTGATAGGGATTGCATTGAATCTGTAGATTGCTTTGGGTAGTATATTCATTTTCACAATACTGATTCTTCCAATTCAACAACATGGTATATCTCTCCACCCGTTTGTATCATCTTTAATTTCTTTCATCAGTGTCTTATAGTTTTCTGCATACAGGTCTTTTGTCTCCCTAGGGAGGTTTATTCCTAGGTATTTTATTCTTTTTGTTGCAATGGTAAATGGGAGTGTTTCCTTAATTTCTCTTTCAGATTTTTCATCATTAGTCATTTTTCCCTTGTTGCTTTCAATAATTTTTCTATGTCTTTAATTTTTGTCAATTTGATTACTACAAGTCTCGCCGTGTTTCTCCTTGGGTTTATCCTGCCTGGGACTCTCTGTGCTTCCTGGACTTGGTAGGTTATTTCCTTTCCCATGTTAGGGAAGTTTTCGACTATAATCTCTTCAAATATTTTCTTGAGTCCTTTCTCTCTCTCTTCTCCTTCTGGGACCCCTATAGTGCGAATGTTGTTGTGTTTAATGTTGTCCCAGAGGTCTCTTAGGCTGTCTTCATTTCTTTTCATTCTTTTCTCTTTATTCTGTTCCACAGCAGTGAATTCCACCATTCTGTCTTCCAGGTCACTTATCCGTTCTTCTGCCTCAGTTATTCTGCTATTGATTCCTTCTAATGTAGTTTTCATTTCAGTTATTGGTCATCTCTGTTTGTTTGTTCTTTAATTCTTCTAGTCTTTGTTAAACATTTCTTGCATCTGCTCGATCTTTGCCTCCATTGTTTTTCCGAGGTCCTGGATCATCTTCACTATCGTTATTCTGAATTCTTTTTCTGGAAGGTTGCCTATCTCCACTTCATTTAGTTGTTTTTCTGGGGTTTTATCTTGTTCCTTCATCTGGTACATAGCCCTCTGCCTTTTCATCTTGTCTATCTTTCTGTGTCGGTCAATTCTTATTCTTCATCTGACTGATGTCTCAGACACATTTGATTCCACTGTTTACTCCTTCCTTGAAATACTTCCTTCAAGGGACATTAAGTGGTCTTGGTTCTTCTGTCACTCTTTCCTGGCCTCCTTGACTGACTCCTTATCTTCTAACCTCTAAATATTGCTGTCAGTCCTTGGAAATTTTCCCTCTCTACATTTATACACCCAGGTGTGATTTCATTCCTTGTCTCTTAATTTTAAAAACCATCCATATACTGATGAGTCTCAAATTTACTATCTTTAAACCAGACCTTTCCCCTGAACTTTAAACTCTACATTCAACTGCCTACTTGAGATCTGTGCTTAGATGTCTATTCAGTATCCTAAACTTAACATGTCTTTAAAAAAATGAACTCTTGATCTTCCTCACAAGTCAGCATACTTCTGCATTTCTGCCAATCTCAGTAAATGGTAACTCTGTTCTTCCAGTTGCTCAGGCCAAAACCTTACAGACATCTTTGATTCCTCCCCTTCCTCCTTCATGCACCCCCCAAACCCCCATCCCACGAGTGATCTGCTGGCAAGTCCCACAGGCTAATCTAGTTGTAATTCTTCAAAAATATATCTTTTTGAATTGAAATCCTTCAAAAGGTGTTCAGGATTCAACTACCTCTCATCACCTACACTATTCCCACCTTGGTCACCATCACTTCTTGCCCAGATTTTTGCAGTCTCCTCCCAACTCTACTCTGCAGTCCCTCTGCTCTCACCATTGCCATCCCACAGTCCATTCTCAACATGGCAGCCAGAAAAATCCTCAAGAAAACTTAAGTCATGTCATCCTGCTTAAACCTCCCAATGGCTTTCCATTTCACTGACAGTAAAAACCAAAGTCCTTACTATCACTTAAAGGCCCTACACATATTCAGTCTCCTGTTAATTTTTTGCCCTCACCTCCAACTACTTTCTTTCTGGATCACCCTGCTGTAGCCACGAGACTCCCTAGCTGTTCCTTGAACAAGCCTGGCAGGCTGTGGTCTGTAGCCTGCCTAACCTAAGCCTACAGCATTTTCCCATGTAATGAAATGATTCCAGAAAACATAACTTTTTATTAATTGACTTGTAGTGTTCTATATACCACATCCCTTATCTTTAGAGTTTTAAAGCAATCTGACTCTCACACAGCATACCTAGTCAAAATAAAACAGTGCTCCAGAAAGTTCTTGTTATTCCTTGAGAGCACATTCCTTGGCATCATGGGAAACAGTCAAGAGGTTCAAAACAGAGTGGCTGAGGTTGAGTTACTGGAAAGTACTTTTAAGCCCCAGGCAGGCAAGAAAACAACAATAGGGCAAGAAATAACAAGGCCACTGTACACTGATCTAACTCAGTACGGCCTTTCTTACTTTCTTACTTTAATATATTATATATATTATTAACAGCATTTGTGGGCTGGTTAAATTTTGATTCATGTAAGATTAAGTGGTAAACAAAAGTTGTTTAGTTGTTATCTGATGGAGCCAGTGCTTTAGAGAGGTGCCAATGATTTGAAAAGATGACAGATTTAAGAAAAGAACTCAGCCAATCTGGGAATTTAGTACTTTGCACCCTCTCTTCCTCACACTCTACCAGAGACATATTCTTAGGCAAGAACACTTACTTGATAAATCTCAAGAAAAGCGGGGAAAGCTCCCTGGACCGTGGCTCTACCCTTTCTGGGAATTTTGCCAGAGCTCGCCAGAGCAAAAACCGAAAATTGGTATGGTCCAATCTTTCCTGAAGGTCGGTTTTCAATGTGAACTGCTCATGATAAAGAGTTCCAACGTTTCCTTCCTGAGTCTGCTCCGAACTTGCATCTCCAATGGACTTCTCCTCATCTCTTGTGTCATTTTGCAGTTCTTTCTCTGAAAGAAAAAAGGTCATCATAACCACTAGAGAAATGTTAACAACTACCTTGTGTGTTTCTGCCAGTAACGGCATTCATTTCTCTAGTAATACAAGCAAACGATAACAGTATCCAAAGGTTATCAAAGATAATACATTTCTCATTTCCGCTTTCCAATTTCATGTGTAATTACGCAGTAGAAATTAAATAGTTAAACAACCATTTCCCCCTGCAGCCCCCTCCTTCATATCCCTTTACATACCAGCATGTGTAGCTGCTTTTTCTAGATGTTCATAGTAGACTTTCCAAAATTGCTTATTTTCCATTTCGCGTGCATGAGAACTAAGAGTAAAGATCATAAAACAAAACATGTGGTATGGACCCTATTTTGAGATATCTCATACAAAAAAAAAGTGAAAGGATATAACTGAAGTACTAATTAAGCTATCCCTGAATGTGGGGTAATAAACAACTTTTGTACTTTATTTTTCAAAATGCCTGTTCTGCTAAGGTCTAATATTTAGGGTTTTGAGAGGCCACACATAATATATTTCCAATCTGACAAAAAGCCAGAGTAGGCCCTCTGAAGACAAATGCCTGCAGAAGGACAGTTGTCTATAAATGAGGCACAACATATGTATTTTTTATGTGATTATGAAGGTCCTTTTTAGAGCTAAAGGGTTTTGGATACTAGACAGCAAGGGTTTTAAATTAAATTTTTAATTTTTAAATTAAAGTTTGGCTCAATGACTCAATATAGATAAATAAAATTATACAATTATTTTACAGTACTTATTACTGTAAAAAAATTCAATAATACAGGTGTATAATATAAAGTGAAAAGAGAAAGTTCTCCAAAGTTATTTCAAAGTACAGAGAAACATATATAAAACACTTGAATTGTCAAAAACTTGGCCCCAGATAGAATAATTAATGTTTACTTTTTCTTCACCTTGTCCCACAAAGGCTTTAAGGTAGCTATAAATACCATACACACCCATTCACTTAAATCACACCCCAGAGTATAATACTGGCTCCATCATCATTCTGCAGTAGTGAAAGCACAACAGCTTCATCCATTTCACCCAGGCTTACCTTATGAGTTCAATAACAGGATCCCAGAGAGCACTGAAGTTAACATATAACATGCCTAACAGATAACGAAGTGGTATCTGCAAGCATAGGAAATTAGTTTAGATTAGCACCAAAATGCAAGGATCCTGACTTGGACAACCTGAGGTTTGGAAAGAAGCTTCTGCTTTAAGAAAAAACTTGCAGGTGCCAATCCAAAATTCAGGTACAGTCATTTTCCTCCTCTCCCCAAAATGTCACTCGCTATTTAATAGAGAAGAATCACTTAAGAAAACATAGTACTCAAACTCACTCCAGATGTTCACGAATAAAGGATATATTTGAATAAACAGATTTGATTCATGATTAAATTCACTCCTAACAAATACTGCCATCACCTGACAAGACAAAACTTGAACGGTAATCAGTAAAGCACAGGTGCCAAAGAACCCAGCAAAGCACTATGTGAATGGCAGCTGAGGCTTTATAAGCAGATGTGTTGAGTTCTCAAAACTAGGCATTAAAAGAGTTCAGTTCAGAGGGTCTGAAGTTTTCAGTCTCCTTTTGGAATGACAGTCACTGTCACTAGCATCCCCATTCGCTCAGGAAACATCAGGTAAAGTGGTAGTTCTATTATTATTTGGGGGTGGGGTGCTTGTGTCTACCTTAGCAGCAGAGCCCTTTTCCAAATGGAACATAACACAGGATGCTGATATACAGAACAGGTTAAGGAAAGAACTGCTCTGCTTGAAAGGGGAAGGCCTCCACTTGGCCTTCTTCCCAAAGGTATAGTGATGTATCCTCAAGGGTCATGGATGGAAAATCCCTGATACAAAAGGTAGAGGGCTGACGTCCTGCAGCAGTGAACAAATCTGGAG
Organism: Mesoplodon densirostris; assembly: GCF_025265405.1. Classification (NCBI taxonomy): domain Eukaryota; kingdom Metazoa; phylum Chordata; class Mammalia; order Artiodactyla; family Ziphiidae; genus Mesoplodon; species Mesoplodon densirostris. Next base: position 80,660,656 of record NC_082671.1, read on the forward strand.
ATGAGTATCAGGCTGTCAACTTGACCTTGTTCCTCCTGCTGCCACCTACTACCTACCCTCACACACTACACACATACTCAGGAGAAGGGAGGATAGTAAATTATTTCTACTGTTGAAAAGGCTGCAGAGCCATTTAACTCAAAGCACTGAACAGAACTGGGTATTTACTTAGTTTTAATTTCTTTTTTTTTATAATTCTTGCTTTTAAAAATTCTTTCTCTCTCTCTTTTTTTTTTTTTTTTGGTGACTATTTAGTATGCTTCTCTTTTTTCAAATGCCAGCTAAACAGACTTTAAAGTATAAACTGAGTTAAAAAAAGAACCCAAAAAACACTGTTTTTACCTCCTGTAACGGCCCATCAGGGACTGCAGTCTGTACCACATCATGTCTTAGTTTTCTCAAATGAAGAAGCTTCTCTCTGTAATCATTCACAGTGGCTGGCACAAGTTCTGCCTGGCGTAATATAGCAAAGACAGACTGACGCTCTGAGAGCCCGTCATCCTGAACAACCAGAGGAAACCAGGAGGCAGGTCAGTATTTTGATTTTCCAAAAAGAACATTAAATGTGAACAGAAGTCTAAAAAAGAAAAACTGGCATATATTAACGTTTTAAATTAAATAAGCAACACATTTTTTGAGTAAATGATTCATTCTTCCTCACGTCATTTACTTTTTGGTAGATTATCTAGGTTTAGTGTCTAGCATAGACATGACAAGTAAAAAACAGGAAAGTAATTCTCAAAATCACTCAAGTTGATTGGCAATATCTTTTGAAATAAAGAAAATGTATATATACTTTCACTGTACAATTCTACTTCTAAGTAGAAGTAATTTCTACTTCTGGAAGTAGTCATTTGCATTACTGAAATGTTTCCCTGAACAAAGATATCTGTGTAAGGATGTTCACGGCAGTATTATTAGAAATGCTGAAAAACTACCAACAACCCACCTAAGCATCCATCAAGAGGGAACTGGTTAAATACAATATTTTAAACTGTGGGGCACTATTCAAACTTCAAAAGAAATGAGGTAGGGCTAGAGGTACGGATATGGAAAAACTTACATGACACCATTTGGTTAAATGATGTGTGTATATACAAAAAGTCTGAAAGAATAGTCACCAACTAACTGTGGATTTTCAGTGGTGGCCTTGCTGAGGGGATGGGAATAAGAATTGCAAAAAGTTTTTTTCAAACTTTGTGATAGATATTTACACGGTATTTGAATTTTCTGTAAAATTATCATTTTGGAAAACAATATGTCAAGTTATATTTTTTAAAAGTTACCCAAAATGAACAGTTAAAATACCTCCATTAATTCTGGAAGCCGAACCTCAAAGTGGTTTAGGATCCTTATTGTCAAAAGCCGAATCTAGAGAAATTAAAAGGCATGTTTCAAACTCCAACGTTTAAACATAAGAAACTGATTAAGAGTCAGTGAGACCTAAGTTTCATGGAATTATGAAAGATATACCACTTGTCAGAGTAATACATGTTTATTCTATTCCTTATTTCATATTCAACACCAACTGACACCTTATTCAAATGGTACGTGGAACAATTAATGACCAGACTAGACTGAGAAGATAAGGTTGCTCATAAAATGGTGTTGCTTCTTTGAACTATGACACTATAAGCATCTCTGTAAATAAGCGCAAAGAATCTGATTAAGCTTACAATTCCACTGAAATTAATGGTTTTTCTTTCTAAATAACATGTTCAGGTATTTCTATACACCTGAATGAGCAGCAGAATCACCTACAGAGCTTTGAAAAATCATGCAGATACGTCACTTCCACCCTATGCCTGCAGAATCAGAATTTGAGGGTGTTGGAACCCAGAATTTATATTTTTAGTAAGTGCCCCAATTAATCCTGCTGCAATCAGTTTGTAGGTCAGTGTTTAGGAATCACTGCTTTAAATAGAAACCACCCCAAAGCAGCATTTTCTGATTAAGGAGCTCTGACAACCACTGGCAATACACGTATAAAACAAAAGATGAGAGGCAGAGAACACACCACGAAGCCGCAGTACCTTGGATATGCCAGTTGAAATGTTTGCTCGTAACTTGGGAAATAATTCCATTAGAGCTTCCTCTGAAAGTGGCCCCCTGCAGCCACATAAGGATAATCTCTGATAATAGAGATCAGCCAACAGCAACACAGATGGTTCCAAAGGAAACGCTCTGCAATGAGATATTTATTAGACCCAAACTGTACCATACACCACAGAGAACTTAGGCTATACTAGAAACCACAGAAAATTATCACAGATGAAGGAAATGTAAGAGGGAACAGGTGAAAGTTTTACATGGACATTTAGCATCACTTGAGACATGAAGAAGCTGAGGTCCACCAACAGTGAGCCACACACTCAAGGAAAGACACACAGCCAGAGGCAGAGGCAGGATTATAATATGGTATTTTGACTGACGTCAAATGCTGTCTTTTCAATCCACATACTCATAAGTGACAGTGACATACGGGGGGATATATAATATTCACTGAGTGTTTTCCATGTGCCAGGTACTGAGCTATGAGGGAAGCAGTACAGAGCAGGGGGCCGGCACATCAGCTCTGGGGTAGGGCAGCCCAGGCTTGAAGCCAGCCCATCATCATCATCATCCATGTAACCCTGGACAAGCCACTTAACCACTATGTGCTATCCTCCAACAAATATTTACTGAGTACCTACCATGTACCAGTGACTTTTCTAGATACTGGCTATAGCAGGAAACCAAGGAAAAAGTCCCTATCCTCCTGGAGCTTATATTCTAATAGGGGAAGGTCACCCACATATAAACCATAAATAATGACAGTGACGAGGACAATGGAGAAAAGTGAATCAGGAAAAGGAGGCTGGACTGAGAGACTGGTGCATGGGGGAGAAGGCGAGAGGGCGAGGGGGTGGAGAGGAGTGCTGTTTGATATGGGGGTGGTCACGGAAGGCAGAGACTGAAGGAAGTCAAGAAGTGAGCCAAAAGGCATCTGGAAGAAAAGCATTCCCGGCAGAGAGAGCAGCGATGCCAAGTCCCAGACAGGTGTGCTTGCCTATGTGAGGAGAATCGAGGAGACCAGTGCAGCTGGAACGGAGCGAACAAGGAGGAGTGGCTGGGGGTGAGGCCAGAAGCCAGGGCCTAGACTACACAGGGCCCCAAGGAACATGATGAGGACTGCGGGTTTTATCCCGAGCAGGCTGGGTGCCACGAGAGCAGGGTTTCTCATCAGTGGCTCTGCTCACGCGGGCCAGGTGACTCTTTGTTGTGAGGCTGTCCAGTGCACAGCAGGGCGCTCCTTACCCACCACACTCCAGTAGCAGCCCCCAGCTGCGATGACCAAAAACGTCTCCAGAACGGCCCGTGGTTGAAAATCACTATTTCCGAGGGTTGGTGGCAAAGAGAGTGACATGTTCTCTTTCACGGAAAAGAATCATCCTTGTTGTTGGGTACAAAACAGACAGCAGCAGGGCAAGGATGGAGGCAAGGAAACTTGTTAGGAGGCTACTGCAGTCATCCAGATGAGAGATGGAGGTGGAGACCAGGGTGGCAGCGGGTGCTGAGCAGCTGGGGTTCTGGATTTATTTAAGAACTCGAGTTCCCCCTTCTACAATGTTAACAGTACCTATACCTCAGGGAGTTGTTGTGAGGATTACAATAATAACGTAATAATAATGTACGGAAAGTACTCAGAAGAGTGACCGGCACATAATAAAAATTCAATAAATGCAATTTGTGTATTGTTATTACTGCACGCACAGTCTAATTCAATCTCCACGAGGTAAGTACTGCTACTCCCTTTTGAGAGAGAATAAAGTTGAGATTAACTAACTTACTCAAGGCTATCTAGCTAGTAAGTGATGAAGACAAGGTTCAAATCCGGGTTGTCTTGGCTGTGAAACCTCCGGCGTAACCAGTAGCTAGTGCAGCACCCAGCACTGAGGCCTGCATCTACAACTTTCACAAATGAAAACTTGCACTGCCACCCTCCAAGCCAATTCGCTCCTATTAGAGGTTTCTGGGCCTCCTAGGTTAAAAGCACCTGCCCGGGATGCCAGCTGGCCTTCCACAGGGGACAGACAAATCCCACTCTGTTATGCATGCTTTTCCGTTTTAAAACCTCCACAGATGCCTTAAATTGTTCCCACCAAAGAATACAGTGTGAGAAGTTTAAACAGAATGACTTAAAAAAAGGGGGGGGGGGCTTCCCTGGTGGCACAGTGGTTGAGAGTCCGCCTGCCGATGCAGGGGACACGGATTCATGCCCCGGTCCGGGAAGATTCCACATGCTGCGGAGCGGCTGGGCCCATAAGCCATGGCCGCTGAGCCTGCGCATCTGCTGCAGTGAGAGGCCCTTGTACCGCAAAAAAAAAAAAAAAAGGGAACACATACGGATTACGGTAAGTAGGAAGACAACAAAGAAAAACTCCTCCTTAAAAAAATTTAAAGCAATTCAATTAACAATAGAGAGACAGTGGCCTTGCCCAGATTGGGGAATGTACAGAGATTCTGGATTACTGCACTAAGTCTTTTAACTGGTCTCCTTTACCCTCCTTCAGTCTCTTCTCGACATAGCAGCTTGAGTGATCCTACTTTGGCCTACGCCACTCTCCTGCCAAAAACACCTCCTGTGGCTTCCCCTTTCACTCACAGTAAAAGCCAAGGCCCTACAATGGCCAAAGGTCAAACACTACCTGCCACCACGCGCCCCATATCCTCCTCTCCTTCTACCCTCTCCTCGCCCTACTCAGCTACAATAGTTCCTTGCTGCTCAAGCAAGGCACCCACACAGAGCCTCGGCACTCACATCTTCCCTGGGTTTGGGACAGAGTGCCCCAGGTCCCAGATATCCCATCCCCAGGGCTTACTCCCTTGCTGCTTCTGGGTTTCTGCTGAAATATCTCCTTGGTGAGGCCTTCCCTAGTTAAAACTCCTATTTGTCCCCAGCCTCCAGACTCTCGCTGTCCCGACTTTACTACTGTCTAACATGCCATATATTTTACTTGTTTATTTTGTTTAGTATATCTTCTTGCTAGTGTGTTAGCTCCATGAAGGCAGGGAATTGTGTGTTTCATTTACTGTGTCTCCCAGTGCCAAGAACAGGGCCTGGTACATGAGAAAAACAATGAATACTTATTGAATGAAGTAAATGAGCAAATCTGTTGTTAAAAGCATGTAAATAAAATGGACTAGACTCCAGAAACAGAAGCAAACTACTACTTCACAAGATATTTAAAACGCCTGACCTTTAGAAAGGGTGCTAAGCCGAGCAATGAATGGCTCCCAGTAACGGCCCTGTGCTATGACCCAAATCAAAATAAACTTAAAAAAACCCCAAAACTGGATTGTTTTGGTATGTAGTAAAAGGACCACAGGAAAGTTTTCTGAAGTGCTAAGTTTGTCAAGCTGAGAAACACTGTGAAAGCAGAAACGTGTATGTTGGAGCCACGGTGCCATGTCATGTGACCAGCATTATACACCCACTTCACTCTGCAACACTGATTTACATACACAGTAAAATACCCTTTCACAAAGATGAATCTGTATTTAAAAATTGTATCCAAAAATGTTCTTATTTTAACTGGAGGATTTAAATCAATAATAAATTTCCTACAGGAATACAACTCAGGTAAAAAATAGATCCAAGATTTTGCCAACACAGAAGCTTTTATATTTCATTCATTATTAAGCTCAATGTAAGATATGTTTACTCACAATATTAAATTCTTCACACGTTCCACAGAAACCAGATGAAGAAGTTCAGAAGATTCTTCCAAACTTAGCAGAGTATTTACAGCTTGACAAAGAACAAATAAGTTTCCTTAAGGCAGAAAAACAGGAGAAAACCCATTACTTCTTTGACACAATAACTATAGACATCTCATTTTATCTACCACTTGGTATTTATACAGAGTTCTTAAAGTGAATCTGTGCCTTCTAAAGGATTATCTGTCAAATGTCAGAATATAACAGAAAGGAACTGAAAGGGGGTTCCAAGTCTTATATTTTAACTTTCTTAAGAGAAAAATATATTCAGAAATAGAGAATAAAAATGTACGTTCCCTTCAACTGAGATGAGGAGAAAATTCAATGGTTCTACCAACTGGTATTATCAAAATTAGAACTTTTGAGAATAGACTTAGACTTTTCAAAAGCTAAGAAATTATCTTTGTGTAAAACTCATGTTGATTTTATGACTCAAATTTATAAGAAATCACATATCCAATGGCTACTACCTATAATTGACTCAATTTATATTAATTAGATAATCATTTAATCCTAGACCAGAGGTTGGCAAACTATGGCCCACTAGTCAGATCTTGCGGGTAGTCTGTTTTTATATGGCCAGCAAACTAAGAATGCTTTTCACATTATTAAAGGGTTGTTTAAAACAACAAACAAACAAACAGAATTTGCCACAAAGACTGAAGACAATGTGGCCCACAAAAGCTAAAATATTTACTGTATTGTCTTTTACACAAATATTTTGCCAACACCTGCTCTAGTTAGAAAAGGGCTATCCAACAGAACTTCCTTTCTGCAGTGGTAGAAAGGCTCTATATTTCTGCCAAATGTACTCACAATCCAATATGGTAGCCACTAGCCACATGTGGCTACTGAGCACTGGAAATGGGGCAGGTCTACTTTATTCTTTAACATGTCTGCTTAGTATCTAACACAGAACCTAGCAATTAATATTTAAATGAATGAGTACTATACACGTGTTAGGAAAAAAAATACCATGCTAGAATAAAACACAACACCTATTATTATTTATTTTTGTAGCAAAATTTTTTTTTATTAATCTTATTTTGATCAAAATACCTACTTTTAAATTGCTGTTCTCAGCTAGTTGGGGGAGATGGACAAGTATATAACAGGAAATGGTGTTTGGGGCAGGGCAGTCTAATTCTGCCTGTATGAGTCATGAAGACCTTTCTAGAGGTACTGTGTTTGAGCTGAGTTTTTAATTTAATTTAATTTATTTATTTTTGGCTGCCTTGGGTCTTTGCTGTGCGCGGGCTTTCTCTAGTTGCAGTGAGCGAGGGCTACTCTCTGTTGCGGTGTGCAGGCTTCTCATTGCGGTGGCTTCTCTTGTTGCGGAGCACGGGCTCTAGGCTCGCAGGCTTCAGTAGTTGTGGCTCGTGGGCTCTAGAGCACAGGCTCAGTAGTTGTGGCACACAGGCTTAGTTGCTCCGCTGCGTGTGGGATCTTCCTGGACCAGGGCTCGAACCCGTGTCCCCTGCATTGGCAGGCGGATTCTTAACCACTGCGTCACCAGGGAAGCCCTGAGCTGAGTTTTGAAAGCTAAGCATGAGTTCACCAAATGATGAAAGACCTAGAAAGGACTCCAGGCAGAAGGGACACATGTGCAATGGTAGCCAGAGGGACATACAAGAGAGTGTCTTGCTCTAGGTAAGCAAATGCCTGTAGCACGAGTGTATACCAGGGCTAGACTGGGCGTGGAAGACAGGAACAAGACACAAGCTGGGACTCGAAGTTGAGTCTGATTTCTTAGACCATGGCAGCCTTCTACTACTTCACCTTTGGACTCAGCAAATGTTCAAGCTGTCCTGACTTTGTCACCACATTATGAGGTACAAGGGTAACGCCTCCATCTCGGTCTCTTTTTTTCCTATTTACATACAGGGGGTTCTGCCAGAACACAACGGCAGTACTATTCTCTGGTATCTGTGTGTTTACAGTTACTCTGGGTGTGCCAGAAAAGACAGACAAGAGAACAAATGGTGATTGTAACTGACCTTTTCCAAAGCTCCCACTGTCAACAGTCATGAAGAGTGACTCTATGAAGCAGGTGACTAGGGGTATCACCTTCTCTTTCTCCAGGGGTCTGTCCAAGAAGTGGGGAGAAAAAGGGAAATGCTCAGACTAGCATTCAATGGCTTTTTCATGAAATGGCAAAAAATGGCTAATAAATGTTTTCATCAGCTTGCTAAAACACCTTTCACAATTAAACACAGTTGATTTTCTCACCTAATATGAGGTAACACGACAAGGGCCGCCCAAGACCATGAAAGGTAAGTAGTCTCTTTATTTGGGGGTAACTGAATTATAGATAAAAGATGATCTAATACTGAGATCTGTTCCTTTCCTCCCTTGGATCTGGTCTTCTTCTGCCTTATATTGGATCTGAAGGAAGAAAAGATAAACAAATATTTAAAATAAGAGAGGATATAATCGCTCTTGCCCTCTGAAGTTTGAAATAAAATTGGTTCCTTTCCATGCATGGAGCATTAGCGGGAAGGAAGGAACTGGTGGTGACAGTTGAATACAAGTAACTAAACAAAAGTGACTCATTTACTGATTTTTCAGCGACAGACTTTTTCAACCCCATTAGTTCTACTTTCTTCTATTTTCTATTTTAATTTGCTTCATAACTAAAAGCAACTCTCTTCCAGTTTTAGGTATTATTTCTGAATTTTGTGCTGATGGACATGTGTTTAAGAACTGGAGAGGTAATTTATTGGCATGAACTGACTTCCTCCATCCCCTCTTTCCTTTCTGACATGAATTTTACTGCTTCACCAATGTGGAGAATGATGTTGCAAAGGAATCACAGTGAATTTGACAAATGTCGCTAAAATGATTATGACTTACAAGTAACTTTTGGACTTCCCTGGCGGTCCAGTGGTTAAGACTCCACTCTTCCACTGTAGGGAGCGTGGGTTCGATCCCTGGTTGGGGAACTAAGATCCCGCATGCCACGTGGCCAAAAAAAAAGCAAGGAGTAACTTCCTCGGAGGCTTTAATCTGATAAGTGGTTACTCAACACTATTTTCTAATATGACATTCAGTTTTAGGTATCTGTTACTTTGGTGGTATTCTTGTTTGCCTCTATTTTTGCCAGTGAACTATACCTCAGTCCTATGTGAAAGACAGAAATCCAGTGGAAAGAAAAGTCATAGAAACAATAAGTAAATTGATCTGTTTTTATAATTAATCCTCCATGTCCAGTTTGGTTAACTTATTATGGAATAGAAGTAGAATATCAGGTTTTTATTTCTATACCTTTTTATCATTAAAGTTAACCAAAAAAGTGGCATTCTCTTTTATTTCATACTTATCAGGATACTGAATGCTTGGAAATTATGATAGATAACTAAGTTAATTTTACTGGTAATTTCTAAAAGTCACTATACCTTGATATACAGTCTTTCTAGTATTAACCATAACTCAATAATCGGCAAAAATCTTACGAATAAAATATTGAGATGCTTTATAAAGATGACTCATTAGCTGCCATGTCATTCCCCTGCTTCGTCACACCTGCCAATGAGCTCCTCCAATAAAATCCATACTCGCCTCATCCTGTAAGGCCTTGGGTGATACAACCCTCCCCTCCTTCACTCACTTCCTCTCATTCCACTCTCCTCCTTACTCAATGCTCTTTATCCACACAGGCTTTCCTTTTGTTCCTCAAACACACTCGGCTTCCTCCCATCCCAGAGCCTTTGCCGGCACGCTTCCCTCTGCCTGGAAAGCCTGTCACCCAGCCTTTCTTTGCCAGGTTGGATCCTTCCACCGTTACAATCGGACCAAAGGTCCCCTTTCTAGACAGGAGTAGTGCTGCCTCTCTGTCTACTCTGTCTCGAAGCCCTGTTTTATTTTTCTTTTTATCACTATCTAAAATTAACTTGTTTGTTTATCTGCCTCACACGCCTGTCCCCCCAAGACTGTCATCTCCCCCAAGAAGAAACCTTTTTCTTTTTCATTATTATATCCCAGTGCCTAGAACAGTGTCTGATACAATAAGTACCTGTCAAATGACGGAATAAATTTATCTTCTCAAGAGTCTTTTCACATCGATTATCTCCTTTTATTCTCACAATAAATCTGTGAGATAAGTGGATGGAGTGTGATCAGGAATATTCAGACAAAGGTGACCATTCACGTATTATTCTACGGGGTGATGGAAGTTTTCTTAGACAAAGAAATACAGAAACTGTGGCACTTACCTTAAGTTAGTATGCTTCCATTTATTAGGAATGATAAGGGAACTGGTTTCCTGATCTATAAATTCTAGAGGCACACCCACTCAACTATTTGAAACACAGTAAGCAGAATCCTCTCAAATATTTACATAAACTTTGTTTCGACTTCCAAAGAGTATGTACTGTTTTTAATGAAATTGAGAAAGTAATCCATAGACCGTTTAACAATTCAAACAATGCAAAGGTTTATAATCTGAAAGCTAATAGTCACTTCTTTCTTCTCTTTACCATCCTCCTGTCATAAACAAAGGTAACAGTTTTGTGTCTCTTTAGGGGGTCGTCAATTCTCCCCAAATTGACCCACAGATTTAATGCAATTCAAATCAAAATCCCAGCAAGGTTTTTTTTTTTGTAGACATAGACAAGTTTCTTCTAAAATTTATACAAAAGGGCAAAGGACCAGGAATAGGTGAAACAATCTTGAAAAAGAAGAATACAGTGTAAGGAATTTTTTTAAAGATTTCCAGATTTATTTTATGCTATAGTAACAAGATTGTGGCATTAGAGGAGGACAGACACATAGATCAATGAAACAGAATAAGAGCCAGAAACAGTCCCACACACTTGTGCCCAGCTGATTTCTGACACAAAAGCAAAAGCAGTTCAATGAGGAAGAACAGCCTTTTCAACAAATGTGGCCAGAGCAGTGGACATTCAGAGGCAAAAAAGGAAACTTGACCTAAACTTCACACCTTATATAAAAATTAACTCAAAATGGATCATGGACTTAAATGTAAAACATAAAATGATAAAACTTAAAAAAATAGGAGAAAATACTTGGGACCTATAGTTAGGCAAACAGTTCTTAGACTTGACATCAAAAGCATTATCCATAAAAGGAAAAGTTGATACATTGGACCTCATCAAAATTTAAAACACTGACCACTGAAAAATCTTGTTAAGCAAAGGAAGACAAGTTACAGACTGGGAGAAAATATTTGCACCATCACGAAGCAGACAAAAGGACTTGTAGTAGAATATATAAACACTCTCAAAACTCAACAGCAAAGAAACAATCAATCAAATCAGAAAATGGGCCAAGGAAATGAACAGATATTTCAGTAAAGACGACATGCAGATGGCAAATAAGCACATGAAAAGATGTTCAACATCCTTAGCCATTAGGGAAATGCAAATTAAAACCACAGTGAGATAGATATCACTATATCCTATCAGGCCGGCAAAAACAAAAAAACAGTGAAAATAATAAATACTGGCAAGGACGCAGAGAAACTGGATCACCCATACTGCTGCTGGGAACGTAAAATGGCACAGTCACTCTGGAAAACCATTTGGCAGTTTCTTATAAAACTGAACATGGGGCTTCCCTGGTGGCACAGTGGTTAAGAGTCCGCCTGCCAATGCAGGGGACATGGGTTTGTGCTCCGGTCCGGGAAGATCCCACATGCCGTGGAGCGGCTGGGTCCATGAGCCATGGCCGCTGAGCCTGCGTGTCCGGAGGCTGTGCTCTGCAACGGGAGAGGCCGCAACAGTGAGAGGCCCGCATACCGCAAAAAAACCCCAAAAACTGAACATGAAAAATAAAACGAAGCAACAAACAAAACTACAACAACAACAAAAAACTGCAAAACAAAAACAAAAGCCCCAAAACTGAACATGCCCTTACCCTATAACCCAGTAAGTCCACTTTGGGGCATTTATCTCAGAGAAATGGAAAGCTGCGTACATGAATGTTTATAACAGCTTTATTCATAAGAGCCAAAAACCAGGAATGACCTAGTTATTCCTTTCAACAAGTGAATGTTTAAACAGACGGCTACATCCATTACCATGGAATACTACTCAGGAATAGCACACAAAGATGTTCAACATAAAAAGGAGTGGATTACTGATGCACACAACAACTTAGATGGGTCTCAAGGGAATTGTGTTGAGTGAAAAAGCCAATCTCAAAAGCTGTACTGCATAATTTATATAATATTCTTGAAATGACAAAACTGTAAAAATGGAGAATAAGACTAGTGGTTGCCAGCAGTTAGGGATGGAGTGGGGAGTGGCAGGGTGAGTGTGGCTATTAAAAAGTAGCACGAGGGGGCTTCCCTGGTGGCGCAGTGGTTGGGAGTCCGCCTGCCGATGCGGGGGACACGGGTTCGTGCCCCGATCCCGGAGGATCCCACGTGCCGCGGAGCGGCTGGGCCCGCGAGCCATGGCCGCGGAGCCTGTGTGTCCGGAGCCTGTGCTCCGCAGCGGGAGAGGCCACAGCAGTGAGAGGCCCGCGTACAGCAAAAAAAAAAAAAAAAAAAAAAAAAGTAGCACGAGGGATCCCTGGTGGCGCAGTGGTTGGGAGTCTGCCTGCCGATGCAGGGGGCATGGGTTCGTGCCCCAGTCCGGGAGGATCCCACGTGCTGCAGAGTGGCTGCGCCCGTGAGCCGTGGCTGCTGGGCCTGCGCGTACAGGGCCTGTGCTCCGCAGCGGGACAGGCCACAACAGTGAGAGGCCCGTGTACCGCAAAAAAAAAAAAAAATAAAGAAAAGAAAAGAAAAAGAAAAAGTAGCACGAGAGATCCTTGCAGTGATGGTACAGCTCTGTATCTTGACTTTGGTGGTAGTTGTGAATAGACATGAGATAAAATTGCACAGAACTATATATCCATATACATACAAACACAGAGATGAGTGATGTAAAACTGGTAAATCTGAATAAGGTTGGTGGGTTGTACCAATGTCAATTTTCTGGTTGTGATATTGCACTAAGCTTTTGTATTGGGTTGGCCAAAAAGTTCATTCAGGTTGTTCCGTAACATCGTGTGGAAAAACCCGAACGAACTTTTTGGCCTAGTCAAATAAGATGTTGCCACCAGGGGAAACTAAGTGAAACGCATATGGAAACTCTCTGTCCTATTATAACCACACATGAATATAAATTGTTTTAAAATAAAAGGTTGAGAAAATTAATAGTGACCTCTTTCTTTCACTTACCACACTCTTGAAGTTAAATAACCTGTTTCTGTATCCTTTCACACGTGTTCCTATGCTTATATATACTTTTGGTTTTAACTTTGCAAAATGGGATCACGTACTCTTCTACAACTTGGTTTATTTATTTTTAAAAATTTATTTATCTATCTATTTTTGGCTGCATTGGGTCTTTGTTGCCGTGCGCGGGCTTTCTCTAGCTGCGGCAAGCGGGGGCTACTCTTTGTTGCGGTGTGCAGGCTTCTCTTGCTGCAGAGCACGGGCTCTAGGCATGCGGGCTTCAGCAGTTGTGGCATGTGGGCTCAGTAGCTGTGGCTCGCGGGCTCAGCAGTTGTAGCTCATGGGCTCTAGAGAGCAGGCTCAGTAGTTGTGGTCCACGGGCTTAGTTGTTCCACGGCATGTGGGATCTTCCCGGACCAGGGCTCGAACCTGTGTCCCCTGCATTGGCAGGTGGATTCTTAACCACTGTGCCACCAGGGAAGTCCTACAACTTGCTTTTTTCACATAACAATGTATCACGGACATCTTTCCAGTTAATACATGTAGATCTTCAGTTTTTACAGTATTCTGAATGCATTATTTTTAAATGGGTAATCCTACCAAGAATACAGGGAATGAAGACTTAGAACTTACCCCACTGTCTGTTCTGAGAAAAGCAGAGGGTACTTCTCAATTGCCATGGAGCCAGTGGTGGGAGGTGCTGCTTTGTTCAGAATGAGTTTGGCCAAAATGGCCAGAGCTTCATCTTTGCCTGCAGCGTCATCACTCAGGAAGCAATTCTCAATATACAAGAGAAAGGTGGGTAGAAAAAGCTAAAAATAAGAAAGAAAATCACATTTATTAACAACAGATATAAATTTCAGAACACCTAATGAAGAGAAGATTCTAACACTTCCACAGAGAAAAAAAGAGATCATAGATAAAGGCTCAGAAATCGTAATGACATCAGACCTCTGCAAAGGAACAGTGGAGGCCAGAAGACAATGGAGCAATGCCTGAAAAACTAAGGGAAAATGACAGAATCTAGAATGCTGTACCCAGCGTACTGGTAATGTAGTTTGAGGAGAGAATAAAGGCACTTACAGATGCACTAAATCTCAAAATTTTACTTCCATTCACCCTTTCTCAGGAACCTCTGGAGAATGTGTTTCATCAAAATAAGAGGGGAAACTACAATAAGAGAAAGAGACACGGGACCCAGGAAACAGGAGAGAGGCAAGTCCTAGTATGACATCTGTGCAGTGGGCAGAGAAAGCAACCTGTTCAGACTTGAATGGCTCTAGGAGGGATGTCTCCTAAAAAGAAAATAGAAAAACAAAGAGCTGCCAAATGATCTGCCAGTTTGCCACGTGAAAGGCATTCTATGATGCTGTTGGCAGACTCACCAGCAATTTCAAGTTTTTAAAGAATGAGGCAACTGGTAACTTCAGGAAAAATGAAAGGGTATACAAAAAAGGAAATATAATTATAAAATACTCCTTGATTATAGGGATTAAGTATTTAATGAATATGAATTCAACCAAAATTTATAATGTAACTTTGTTGAGCAGATGAGAAGCGTAAAAGAACTAGAAATCCACCTACCCAGGAGGAAGCCTAAAGACGAGGACTAAAACTAATGAGTCAAGGAAAAGCAGTATGTTCAGATGATTTAAAAATATAAAGTAAATACTAGAAAAAAATAGCTAAAAATCATTAGATGTGCTTGTTCCTGGTGAGGAAGATGGGAGTGAATATGAAGTGAGTGCCTCTTAGCCCTGTGCAACATTTTAAACAACATACATAGAGTACTCTGATAAAAATAAGTTTTTTAAAAAAAGATCACAGGGACCAGGGGAGACGGAAAAGATGCAGCTGCTAAGAAAACCAGAGAGAAATAAAGAGCCCTCACTGGGCAGGAAGCAACAGGGCTAGGACATGTATAAAGAAGTGTTTTTCTGAGACAAATGAAAATATATATTAAAGACTAAAGGGAAAAATGAGAGAAGAGATACAGAGATTTCCATGAAGTGTACTGTAGAATCACCAGTTAGAAAGAGTGGCAAATGTTTGATGAGGGTGAGGGGCAAGGATAAAATAAACTCAGGATTTGGTGAGAAAGATTTCTACCTCATTCTATCAGGGAGCAATTCATTCTGTAGCAATGAAATGAATTCATAACCCTCCTCCAATGCAAACTGTTTCAGAAACTACTTTCTATGCTTCAAATTCACAGTTTAAGCTCCTTAAGCCATTTTTTTTCAAATTTATCACATGGTTCTATAACTTCCTAAAAGATTATTAAAAAAACAAATTGGTTACCTAGTATCATTTAAAATGCTTAGCATGTGGAATAAAGTTTCACATATGACCTAGAACTGGAATATAACTGCTTTAAAAAAAAATACATGAACTAAAACATCAAATACTTATTCTATTCCTTTCAAAAAACAAAATCATAGGATTTTTAAATTGATTATATCATGACAAATTTAAAACAAAACAAATCTAAGACTTAATATCTCACTCACCTGCTCAAACTGCTTCATAGCAAACATGACTTCCGAAAAATCCAAAATTAAGCATCTTTCAAATCTGCTCTCAAAAATCTGTGGACCACAGGCAAAGAATAGTAATGTAAATACAAAGAGAGTACTTTCCCATTCCTGAAAATAAAAACATCCGAAACCTTCAAGGTCCTCTAAGTTGCAAGCAGGAAGTGTGGGATGCTTGATACAAGTTAAAATAGTCATGGAAGGCAAAAAGAACTGGATTGTTGAATTTGCCACTGTACAGATGGACACACCAGGTGTGAGACACAGGCACTGGGCCTTCCTCCTCGGGAAAGAAGCTACTAGAGTAAAGGTACGGTGGGCACACTTCAACCAGTATTCTAAGTGCTCGGCCTTCTCCAAACGGACTTACAAATGTGAAGGGCTGTGTTTCTAGTGATTGCCTAAGAGCTGCTCCATTCTTTCCCAGCTACAGAGAATTACAAAAGGGCAAGTAGCACGACTTTACACCTTCCTCTAAACTTTATACTGTTGCACTACATGAAGCTAGGAAGAACCTAACTGATCTATTTTCAATTCCACTTCCCTCCAATTCATCTTCTAAACTCACTAAAATGCCAATCTCATTAAATCATTTCCCTGCTTAACATTTTTCCAGGGCCCTCCACTACTTGGAGGATAAAATCCAACCTAACTTTTCAAAGCCAGGCAAAGCCTTGCTGATATACATCACACTTCATGTGTCCATGTGCCCAGCAACATAGATTTTTGAACATATTTTTGCCATTCTCTCTCCTAGAGTTTTTAACACCTTCTCTGACTGGCAGACTGCTATTTAACCATCAAGGACTATCCAAAATATTAGTCCTTTGAAAAGCTTTCTCTGTCCCTCAACCCCAGACAGAATTAACCTTTATGTTTCGACGTGACATAAATAGACTGACTCAACAGATTTTAACTACATACTCCCAGGGCCCCACTTCCCTAACAATAAAAAATCACAGGCAGGACTTCCCTGGTGGTGTAGTGGTTAAGAATCCGCCTGCCAATGCAGGGGACATGGGTTCAAGCCCTGGTCTGGGAAGATCCACGTGCTGCAAGCAACTAAGCCCGTGTGCCACAACTACTGAGCCTGAGCTCTAGAGCCCGTGAGCGACAACTACTAAGCCTGTGTGCCACAACTACTGAAGCCTGCGTGCCTAGAGCCCGTGCTCCGCAACAAGAGAAGCCACCGCAATGAGAAGCCCGCGCACCGCAACAAAGAGTAGTCCCCGCTCGCCATTAACTAGAGAAAGCCTGCGCGCCGTAACGAAGACCCAACGCAGCCAAAAATAAAAATTAATTAATTAATTAATTTTAAAAATAAATAATTTTTTAAAATCACAGGCAAAAATAAATAAATAAATAAAATAAAAGTTTCCACTCTGCAATATCTAGTCCATAGCCTGAACTTGGTTAAGTAAATATTTGTTTGCTGAATATCTGCTGAACAGATTTAGCTTTTATCACATTTTGTTTTGCTTATTTCCATTAAAGCACGCGATTCACATCTCCTTAACAAGATTATAAATTCCCTGAAGACAGAGCCTTTGCCAAGCTTCATTTATATTCCCCAGAAGGCTTACTCAACGCTAAACACAGTATTAACTACTCAGTTAATATTTGCAAAAGTAAATTACTTTTTCTATGGTTTCTTCGATGAGGGTCCCTGGCAAGGAAACATTTTCACCTAGGATCAAAGCAGAAATTACATCCAAGAGGGTCGCCCGGCAAGATGTGGAGAGATGGGCTATTTGTAATGTTTGAGACAATACCTGTAAAATAAAAGGAAAAACAAGGCACACTTAGCAATCAGCCTCTAATGAATAGGCTCTAAGCAAATTAAGTTGGGAACTCACTTTACAAACGTCAACAGGTTTGGTTATCTTTGATCCATTTCCATGTTTTACAAGTATCAGATATGTTTCTAACAACCTTTTAAACTGTTCAGAACTTTCCCCACAGTTAGTCTTGGTTACTTTCGTATGTAGATCCAGGAGTGATTCCTGTAAATGAAGAATTTATAAGAAAGAATAATTACCAAAGATCAAACTCATCTGTTAATTTAATAACGAAAATATTGTGTGAAGCAGTTCAAATTTTCATTCTTTTTCTGTGAAAGAAAAAGACACATTTACTGGGAGTCACTGATGATAACCGCTAACATTTCTGAATGCACTGTTGTAAGTTCTTTACAAGTATTTCCTCATAATCCTCACTGGCAGGGAATACTATTATCCCCATTTCCCAGATGAAAAAACTAAGGACCAGAGACTTAAATTTTCCCAAGTCACACTAGCTGTAAGTGACAAAGCCAGGATTCAAACAGAGGCCTCAAGCTCCAAAGCCTGTGCTCTTAACCACTATGCTCTACTGCATCTCAAGCTATCAAAGCAAGTAAAAATAGTACAGGGGATAGAGGTAAGGAAAATCCTAGTAAGTATAAACAAATATGATGACAACAATTATAAAATACAATATCCAGGAGTGATCTGCTTAATTAAGAACAACAATCAACTCTTAGACTCCTAATTACACACAAATACTTAAAAATCAGAACTCACTTGCAAACATTCAAAAAATATACCAAAATGTTCCTTGTAGATGTAGAACGCTGTGGATTTGACCATGTTTTTGAGTGTTTCTCCAACTAAAATCCATGGAAGTTGAGTTTCTGTTTCAGTAACTGGTCCTAGCTTTTGCAAAATTAGCTTCACTGCCTGTGGGAATCCAAGAATCATGAAAATGAACATGCACACTCTTATTCTTAAGTATTACATTGGTATTTCCCTCTCTGATTATTCCCCACTCTGCTCAAGCTACCTTAAAATCTGATCCAGGATAATCAAGGATATGGCAGCTCTGGTGGTTAACTGCGTGTCCCAGAAGAAATTTCCAAACTACGATGGGGAATTTTATCACACAATATCCCCCCGTCCCCCATCGATCAAGTTATGTCACCTTCTAGCATCCAGGATGAAGAGAGCAGTGATTTAAAAAATTTTTTGATTGACAGATTGATTTTTTGGCTGTGCTGCATGGCAAGTGAGATCTTAGTTCCCCAACCAGGGATTAAACCCATGCCCCCTGCAGTGGAAGCGCAGAGTCTTAACCACTGGACCACCAGGGAAGTCCCGAGCAGTGATTTTTTTTTTTTAAATGAAAAATACCTAATGACCCAGGGCCTACAGTAGGTAAGCATTGTTTTTAAAGCCCTAATGCGCCCCATTGAATGTTTTCTATTTATTCTAGGCAATCCTCTCTCCATGTCGTCTGTGTAAATCTTAACTATTTTCTTTTAATCCCTTTCACATAGATTCAAGGAACTCCTCCCAGTTACTTACCGTCTCTGTACAGGAGTGAAACATATTTCTAACTCCTTTGCACATTTCAAAGAGCAACTGTCCAACTCCTTCTACTTTTTCCGGATGTTCGTCAAGATCAAGAAACATTAAATTGAAAAGTGCATTTTTATCAGAAACCTAAAACACAAAATGCAAATGGAAAACTGTATTTACAACATAAACATATCCTAATGAATAATTATGATTTGCTATTCTAAAGATTCATATTTAAACGTAATTAGGATAAAAATTCTAAAAGGAATAGTGACACTTGCAATGATTTCAAACTGTTGCAAGAGTATATTATCACTTGTAATGTCACACAAAAGAGTGATTAATTCATTGGTATAACATGAAGGTATGTACCAAGAAAAACTACATAAGGCAACATTCTATCTTTTAAAGTAAATAGTATGCTTATATTTTATGAGTATAAAAGAAATTTAATAGCAATGTTTTTGTTTTATTACAAAAACTCTATTAAAAACAAACACAAATGACACTATACAATCAGTTCCTTCCAGGATATTTTTTTTTTTTTTTTTTTTTTTTTTTTTTTTTTTTTTTTGCGGTATGCGGGCCTCTCACTGTTGTGGCCTCCCCCGTTGCGGAGCACAGGCTCCGGACGCGCAGGCTCCGCACGCGCAGGCCCAGCGGCCATGGCTCACGGGCCCAGCCGCTCCGCGGCATATGGGATCCTCCCAGACCGGGGCACGAACCCGTATCCCCTGCATCGGCAGGCGGACTCTCAACCACTTGCGCCACCAGGGAGGCCCCTTCCAGGATATTTTTATAAAAATTTCTGTTAATCTCACTGTTCATGCATAGACTGACTTGAATTAGAAAAATATATATATATATACACTAAGTAAGAATAAAAGAGTAACCCCAATTATTTCACATTAGTAAGCAAAAACCACCTTATGGTGAGATAAACTCAAAACAGTAACAGGTTTCTCTTTATATAAAAAATATTAGTCCATAATAACTATATTATAAAAGATATCTGCTTCCGTTCATCAGATTCTTGAGGATTAATGAGCAATAAACACATACATGATCAAACTAACCTTTCTCATCAAAAAAGTAAAGCTTTCAGCAGCAAAATTTCTTATATGTAGTTTTCTATGAGCCAGAAGTGTACTATACATGCTATAAATGAGAAAATAAGACATGTTTAATTAATCATCATTTTAATAAAGATGTACTACATGTTAACTATATGCCCAACACTGTGCAAGGTATGCAAGAAAGATGTAGCAGCTATAATAACACAGATGTTTAAAATCTCATTCGATTACCACGACACCCACATGTCAAACAGAAGACTGAAGGTCATAGACATTAAGAATCCTAGGATTGGTGGCACTGGTCATATAAGAAAGACTATGAAAAGATGAAACTTGTAGTGATCCCTGAATGACAGGAAGAATCCAGGTGGGGACTGGAGACCAGAGATCAAAGCAAGAGCAAACACGGGGTGGGCAGAAGTGATCACAGTCAAGGGATAACAGAGAGGGACTTCCCTGGTGGCGCAGTGGTTAAGAATCCACCTGCCAATGCAGGGGACACAGGTTCGAGCCCTGGTCCGGGAAGATCCCACATGCCGCAGAGCAACTAAGCCCGTGTGCCACAACTACTGAGCCTGTACTCTAGAGCCCACCAGCCACAACTACTGAGCCCACGTGCCACAACTACTCAGACCTGCGCCTAGAGCCTGTGCTCTGCAACAAGAGAAGCACCGCAAGGAGAAGCCCAGGTATCACACTGAAGAGTAGCCCCGGCCTGCCACAACTAGAGAAAGCTCATGCACGGCAACAAAGACCCAACACAGCCAAAAATAAATAAATTAATTAATTTTAGAAAAAGAGAGAGAGATATCAGAGAGGCTCATCTGTCTAAAGGAAGGATGATATGGGTGGGGAAGGCAGCTCCAGATACAGGTGCTCGGGTCAACAGGTGGCTCTGAACACTAAGCAAAGGAGTGGGGACTCTAGCTTACATCTAAGTAAGCACTTACTATGTTACTTCATCTAATCAGCACAACGACTCTGTGGGGTAGGAACTATTATCCCTATCCTATAGATAACGAAATAGGGGCAGAAAGGCTACGCAACATATTCAAGGTCATACAGCCATGCAGCTATAACTAAATAATGACTCATATAATCACATTGTTTAAACTGGTCTCCCAAATGAAAGAAGAGCATGGAATATATCTCTCCTATTTCTGCCATATCTCCAGCCCCTAATTGTTCCTTGGTCATAGCAGGTACTAATAAGTGTTGGCTGAATAAGAAATGAATAGTTTCAGAAAGAGAAATTGGGCACCAGTATAGGGTGATATAAAGGAAGAAAGAGGCTGGCAGTCCAACTAGGAAGTTATTCAAGTCATAAAAGCTTGGGCAAACAAGGGCATGACAGAGGGCCAGTGGCAGAGGGAAATGGTAATGGATGAACCCAAGAGACATTTCAAGAGTCCCTGCAATGAAACCAAAGACCTTATAGTATCCCCAAGGCCCGTTATGGCCAGGCCCCCTACTACCACATCTCTGACATCACCTGATTACTCTCCCCCCATACACGTTGCTGCACCACCCAGGCTTCCTCAGTGTTCCTCGCTCATGCAAGCCCCATGCCCAGGACGTTCTCCCCCTGATAAAACGTAAACTTCGTAAGAGGGATTTTTATCTGGTTTATTTGTGAGTGCGTCTCAAGCCTGATACACAGTGTACAATAAGAAGTCACTGGATTGAGTACGTGAATAGCAGAATCAAGAAAATGTGAAGTGTTTGAAGACAACTGGGTCAAAGATGCCTCTAAGTAGCCAAATCTCAGTGATGGGAAGAGTGATGGTATCACCGTTAGAAACTGGGCGACCAAACAAAGCCTGGCATTGAGTACATATTTACTGAACACACAAATGAATGAGAAGAGCTGGCTTGAACAGGAATGTGCAGACTTTGATTTCAACAACAGTCAAGTGAAAATATCCAGGCTGCTGAAGATGTCATACAGAAAGCAAATAAATTTATAACTGGAGAGCCTGACTCAGGAGGTAAAAAAGTAACAGCAGAAGTCATGAAACCAAAAAAACTATATATCCCCCAAGATCTTGCTGGTTTTTAATGAAGTAATCTCGGTAGATTTTACCAAAATCTTCATAGAGAACTAGTAAAGGTCAGAAAAATAGTTCTTTCTCATTCCGTGTTCAAAGGAGGGTAGAGTGAAGGGAGGTGGTACACAAACAAAATCGACAGTCCTATCCCATATCCATACTTATACTGGGTTGGGGTAAAAGGTTAATCTTACGTGTTCCTGTGCCAATTGAAGTATGTAGAAGGAATCAGGACGCCAAGTAGAAAATTCCACTAAGTCCCAGATTGAAATAGATTACAAACAATCTTTGCCTTAGTTTAAACAAAAAGCTGGTACAGAATTCATTCTCTTTCCCTGTCCACACTTACTTACAAATACTGAGTGTCTCTTTTGTCTTAATCAATATTTTAGGGGCTAGGAAAATGCAAATATTTAACATGGAGTTCTTGAAGAGTTTATAGGTTTGCAGAGGACACCATTACATTAGAACAAACGATTATAACAGAAGTCATGTGACATAAGTGGTAGAG
Organism: Mesoplodon densirostris; assembly: GCF_025265405.1. Taxonomy (NCBI): domain Eukaryota; kingdom Metazoa; phylum Chordata; class Mammalia; order Artiodactyla; family Ziphiidae; genus Mesoplodon; species Mesoplodon densirostris. The sequence continues at coordinate 80,683,103 of NC_082671.1, forward strand.
AACGCCAGACATATTCAGAGTACAAAGCTCTGATTTCTGGACAAGGTGCCCGGGCATGTATATGGAAGCTATGGATTCAAGTCAGGCTTTGATAGTGGGGGGTCTGATTTCAATATCTGGAGATAAGAGAAGGTCAGGTCAATGCAGACTGATGGAACAGACTATGGACCACTTTGGCTGGAGAACCAACTTTTTATAAGGAAATAATTAGAGACTGAGCTTGAAAGGAAGTTTGGCGTCAGACTGAAGACAGGGAAAAGGCAATTAAAGAACATATTAAAGTTAGGTAGCCACGTCAGCAGGTGCAAGTGACAGGTATTATGCGTGTTTTCATTAAATACAGATGGGAGTCAGAAAGTCTCTGCTGGTTGTCAGTATCAATAAAAACTGCCCTTGACCAAAAAATTAAAAATTAAAAACTTAAATGCTAAAAAATATCATTGTAGAAGAGGATCATTCTACTTAGGGGCTTCAAGCACACAGTTGTTTCCCCAGAGGCAATCTTGACTATTCGATATATGTATATTGCTTTTGCTTTCAAAACTGATGCAGATGGGGAGCAAAACTGACTGCAAATGGGCATGAGAAATCTCTTGGAGATGATGGAAATGTTCTTAAACTGGATTGTGGTGACGGTTGCATAACTTTATAAATTTACTAAACAGCACTGAATCATATATAAAATAAAATAAAATTTTAAAGCAAAAAAAAGAAGAAGAAGAAAAGAAAAACCCATGTGAGAGAGAGAAATGGTCACCTGTATATACTGGACATGTCCTTCACCATTAGTCTCCACAGGTACTTGTACAGATAGGACAGTGAGGTGAAAGCCCATTCTAACAACTCCGTGTCCTGAGTCTCCAGGATTGAAGCGATAGTCAGGAAAAAATCCTGAAAATGGGGATAGAAGTCCGTCTGCAGATCTCGTGCCAACTGTACAACTAAACTGGATGAAAAAAATAAGGAGAGGTAACTGATTCTGATACATGTAGATCAAAAACCAAATACTACAAATCTGTTTCACAAATGACAACCTATCGCCTATGATGAAAGGATTAATTAAAGCTACTAAACCAAGTCTCAAGAGAGGTATAAAATTTTTCACGTTTTAAGAGTTGAGCAAAGAAATCAGGCTAGAGCTTGTACCTTCCATCACAAGTTATAGTCAATCATTCCTATAGTGTCAAAGAAAAATCAGGTTCTTGTAAAAGTATAAAAAGCAAAAAAGTATACCCCTAAGATTCTGCTTTACAGTAATGTACTAATATTTTCATCTAACAAAAAAAGGTAAATTCTTGTTTCTAAATTACAAACACCAGATCTAAAGCATATGTAGCTATAAAACAACCTTTCTTAAAATTCAGATAAATGTTGTTGCCTTTCTTTCAACATGCTACTTACTCCAAAAGGGGTTGATAGGCATAACTGTTCTTGACTTGCAGGTGAGTCTTCAAACTCTGAACTATCTCATTTTGATGATAGACTAGCTGATTGAAAGACTGGCATTTGTGAATAACTTCTTTGTAAAATTTCCCTGGGTGGGGGGGAAAAAAAAGAATAAGTTCTGCTTTTCCATCACACCAATATTTAGCTGTTTTGACCATATATAGTACAAATGATGGGTGAATAAAATAGAAACAAAATAGAAAATACCAAAGTGCTCCGTAAGGTTCAGTTCTCTCCACTTCAGTAGACCCTCAAAAAAGTAGGTTTCAACTTCCTGCCAAGATTAAAGCAGTTCATTAATCAGACAACTCAAAGAAAAACTATAATCAAAGTAAATAAGAATAATGATATATTAATTCCTTAAGACAGTGATGATAGTCAAGAGTTGAAAAACTCCTCTTAGTTTTTTTTTAAACAGGGCATTAACTAACACATCTAAAAAAGCAATCAGGTGTAAAATATGGGCAGAAGATTTAAAACTATGTAATAGTCACACTAAAAAAATTTTTTTTTCTGTTTTTCACAATTTTAGGCCAAGAAAAATGTTGACTCTTACAGTTCTTTCATTCTGCTTTTGGAAATATGAATTGCTACAACCTTATAGACAAGTAATCTGGCATTTCTATTAAAATTAAAAACAGGTATGTCCTTTGATCCAGCAATTCCCTTTTTGGAGATATTTCTTATAAAATTTGTAAATATACAAGTATAAAGACATTCATTCAGCTTTATTGTTGTGGTGGTGGGGACATAAAAAAGCCTAAATATCCAACAAAAGGAAAATGGTTGGTATACATATTATGGTCTCTACATAATAAGGTATATTATGTGGCTATTAAAAAGAATTATATCTATTATTAAATTAGAAGGATGTTGATAGTATACTTTCAAAGTGAGAAAAGCAAGTTTCATAGTGAAGTAAATGGTAGGAACCAATTTTTCTTTAAAAAAAAAAATACCTCTATAAGTGTTTGCACATATTTATATGAGAGAAAAGTTCTTACTTAGATGACTACCGAATCATCACAACTGGTTACCCTGACTCCAGAGCAACTGGTTGTTCTTTCCTCCACATTAAAGCCAGAGAGAGATCTAAACTTTACAACTGATCATGTCACACATTCCCCTGCCTTATAATCCTAGAATGACTTCCCATAGCTTCAGGATAAATCCAAACTTAGCTTGACATATGAAGCCCTTCATGGTCCTTGATTATCTCTTCAGCTTTCTCTCTCACCAGCTACCCCCTTCGCCCATCTGTAGTCACCATCAACATAAACAAACATCCCACATGCAATTATAAGCATACTGAAATGCTTTGGCGTTTCTTGAATGTGACATGCTCTCTTTAGCCTCTGTTCCTTTATAAAGGCTTCTTCCTCAGCCTGAAACAGCCTTTCCTGTTCTCTTTGCCATGCTAAAACCTATACAAACAAGACTCAATTCAGGTATCACCTTGTCTACTTCACCTTTCTGGACACCTCACCTTACACCCTCACAGAATCTAGGTTAGGATCACTTCATGGTGAGTTCTCAAAGCATTACGTGCCTACCTAGATAACATCATTAACACACTGAATTCACATATTGGAGACAAGGCATTCAAAGAGACAGTGAGCGGAGTCTGACTAGAGTCAAGTGAAAAATAGTAAAAACTGACCTTGAATCCCTAATTTAAAGGCATGTTATACAGGACCTTAAAAGGCTGTCAGAGAAATAATGACTTGATGCAGCGAAAACAAGATTTTTGAGTAGAGGTGTGACTGAGTTACAGCATGGTTAGAACTGGAAAAAATTATGTGGTTTAGCTCCCCCATGTTTTTTAATAAAGGAGGAAACTGAGCCCCAGGAAAGTGACTTGCTCAAAACCTCTTGAAAATTGTAGTTTCAGGAATACGGATCTGTAGCAGTGCTCGGAATGCACATAGGAAGGGAGTGGTTGGAATCAGAAGCCACCTGAGAATCAAGTAAATTTTCTAACACCACATCACCCAATAGAACTTTCAGCAATGATGGAAAATGTTCCATATCTGCACTTGGTCAGTATGGTAGCAACTAGCCACATATGGCTACTGAGCATTAGAATTTTTAATTTACTTTACTTTAAATCTAATTTGTTATGTGTGGCTACTGTTTGAGAGAGCACAGGTCTAATGCATTTCATGTTCATAAAAGAATGGCTTGAGAAACAATTCACTTCAAAGAGAATCTAAAAATCCAACTATGAATACTTGAAGATCAGCTCATTTAACATTCTCTTACCTCATCATAGCTTGCAGTTCTATCAATCCGGTGAATAATATCGATATTCACATTTCCCAATCGTTCAGCAAACGTAAGAAACTGCGGGGGAGAAGTATATTTACAACACATCCACATTTTATACTTATCGCATCTTGAATATCTGTTTGAGTGCTGTATAAAAATCATATGTGGACAATGTCCTTGTGGCAGTATAAAGTTTAAAGGTTCAATGTGCCTCCTTACGTTCTATCATTAGAAATAATGTTATGCTTCGCTTACAATTTCAGAGTTGTATTTTCAATCAATCGTAAAATGTATAACTGAGTTTTACAACTAGAAGTAGACATCACTGATAAATCACAAAAGTTAATTTTAAAAACAAACTGAAAGACAAATGCACTGCACTACTGTACGAAGATAATGAAATATTTCTATGGATATATTTGCAAAATGTCATTTCAAACAAAATTTCCATGCTAGACTGATGGATTGACCTAGGTAAAAGCTAGCAACGTGGCCTCGCCAGATCTACTGCTAGATTTCATACCCTGCTGCAGGTACAGGATCTGGCTAAGTCGTGGCAACAACAGTGTTTTTAAACATATACAGACCTACGGCTGTAGAGTAACAAAGAAACCCTCAAGGAGCAAACCGGGAAAGTGGTTAGTAGCCAGTAGCTGGAAATCACTCACCTCCTCCCACCGGCCCGCCCCCCATTCGGTCTTCAAGGATAAAAGAGCAGAAAAGAATTCCTAAACAGTTAGTTTGTGACACTGAATTTAACTCTGGCCTGAAGAGAAGTCTCAGCCAGGCCAGACGCCACAAAACATGGGCGAAATCTGCAGTTGAAGCTTCCTTCCCCATCCCATATTTACTACACCCGGAGAGAGAGAGAGGCTCTTTTGCTAGAGCCTCCGGACAAATGACTTCCGCTCGGCCCAGAGCACTGTAGCCCCGGGAGTCCCGCTCAGAACTAGTCCCACAGCCAAGTTTCTTCACTCACCCGGTAAGTGTTCTCGATCTTGTGAGAAACTGGCTTTGGCTTCATGGCTGCAGAGGGGCGGCGGCCCGCGAGGATCTCGGGAGTAGTTGAAGGGATGCTACTGACTGCAGACAAGGGAAACTGGCTCCCACACTTGCACTCCCACGTACTCAGACTCTTTCTCACGTGCGGCTTGAACCCCTGGGCGCCGCCATGTTGGAGACGGGTAGCCGGCTGAGCGGGTCACGTGGGCGGAAGAAGCGGACGGAGCAGGCGCGCCCGCCCTCTGCGGCCGACTGGAAGCTGGGAAGCTCTGGCTGAGTGGGTATGTGGGCGCGGCGTTTTTTGAACTCTCTTCAGTAAAGGTTTATAAGAAAAATGTGTATTTTTATCATAAAAGAAAACATGCCTGTCATCATTAACAGCCAACAGCTACTACCTCTCACTATGTATACTGCACCAGGCAAAGCTCTTTACATTCATAATTTCACAGAAAAGCGCATTGTGAATGTTGCATGACTACAGATGAGGTACATATTTCTAAGTCCCTTTGGCATACGGAGAAAGCAAGGATGTGCAGCCGGTAAGTGGCAGCCTGGCAGAGGTCACTGAGTTCCAATGTCTGATATTCTTTTTTTTTTTAACATCTTTATTGGAGTATAATTGCTTTACAATGGTGTGTTAGTTTCTACTTTATAACAGAGTGAACCAGTTATACATATGTTCCCATATCTCTTCCCTCTTGCGTCTCCCTCCCTCCTACCCTCCCTATCCCACCCCTGCAATGTCTGATATTCTTAACCACTATTTTTCCATTTAAAATTGGAAAGGACTTTTAAAGAAAACTCATGGTTTCATGCACAACCAGTTAACGTTTTGGTATTTTCCTACCATTCTTATGTCCTGTTGTTAAGCGTAATTATACAAACAGGTGTGTGTGTGTGTGTGTGTGTGTATGTTTTTTCACTTACTCATTCAACAAATAGTTCTTGACAGTCTGCTATGGGCCAGGCTCTGTTCTGTGAGCTGAAAGAGACTAATAATATTAATAATAATTTTGTTTGGAAATGTTCAGTCTGAGGTGCTTACATCTTAGATAGCCAAGAAGAGATATTCAGTAGACAAATTGAATATATTCCTGACTAGACCTCAGTGTAGAGGTCAGGGCTGGAGGTGTGACTTAAATACACTTTACAGAAAGTGTGAAGTTATTTAAAGCCATGGAACTGGATGAGGTGTTTTAGGGAGAGAGTGATGAAAAGGAGGACAAAGAAGAGAAGAGGACCCAAGTTGAACGTTGGAATGCTCCAACATTTAACAGTGACCAGAAAGGTTACTGGGAAAGAGAGCCAGTGAGGTAGAAACAGACTAGTCCTAGCCTGGAAGCAGAGCCAGTGGCCAACTATAGTGAAAACTGAGGAGAGAGAAGTAGCTGCTGAACCTGACAAGGTGATGGTCACTGATGACCTTGACAAGTATGGTCCGGTGTAGAGGAAAGGAAGCAAAATATGTATGGATTGAGGAGGGAATCAGGTGAAGAAGTAAAGTAGATAAAGCACTTTCATATTGTTATTGGCATTACAACATCAATGTTTTTATGTTATCACAGGGTTGCTGTAAATATTTTTAATGGATTCATAGCATTTATGGATTTTATTTTTTAATAATAAAATATAGAAGTGCCCAATGTTTGACTGGCTTCCAGTAAGCTAATTGGCTTTTTTTCTTTTTTTTCCCTTAGGTGGTTCTTCACCTTGTTGGGTCACAGAGCCTTCAAGGAGTCTAAGAAAGCTGTAGACCTTCTCTTCAGAAAAATACTAATAAGCTCATTCACACTAAAATGTAGATGATTTCAAAGAGAAGTCTGCAGTTACCTGAGGGTAAGAGCCCCTACTCTAAGCAATGTTCCCAACCTATTGCTAAAATTACCCCCAGATAATTATGTCCTTTTGCTTCTCTGTTATTTATTTTTGGTAATGGAGTTAGTGGGACAATAAGGAGTAGAGAGAAACATGAATATCAAAAAACTGACACAAGTTATATATTGCATTGTTACTCATTATATGGTCCGTATAATATTGACAGCTCTGGTTGAACAATTTCTCAATACAACATGGTGGTTAAGAGCGTAGATGCTAGAACCAGATTGCCTGGGTTTGAATCCTACCTCTGCCATTTATTACTGGTGTAGTCTTGGGGAAGTTACTTACCCTCTCTGAGCCTCAATTCCTTTTATGTAAAATGGAGCTAATGAAAGCACCTACCTTATAGGGCATTGCTGTGCAGAGTAAAGAAGCTAATGGATGAAAGGTGCCAGGTACCATAACTGCACAACCTTTGACAAGTTACCTAACTAACCTTCCTGAGACCCAACTTCCTGATCTATTAAAAGGAAGTGATAATAATACCAGTTTTTCAAGGAATTGTATTGGCACACAGAGAATGGTATAAATGTTTGCTGAATGGATAAGTAGTCTACTGTCCGGCTACCTGACAAGGTCCTTAAGGGAAGAAACCATGTACTTTTTCAACTTTGTATCACCAGTGTATCCCGTGAACTTAAGAGTTTAATGATGTTTGTTGAATTAACAAAGCCTACAGTACTTTGTTTGACCCTGACAAACTCAAGACTAATGTAACTCCTGCACTGGTTGCGGGTTGTGCCACAGGATTTTTAAGGTTTCTCCCAAAGCTGTTTCTGAGGCTCTGTGGAATATCCAAAGCAGCCATGAAAAACACCACTGTTTACTTAGGAATCTTCTTGCCCCCCAGCTTTTGCCCTCCATGCCAAGGCCTTAAACACCCCTTGCAACCCTCTGTTTCTTTTTACCACAATGGTTCTGCCTGCCGCATCCATTCCAGCTAGTTCACTTAGACACATAATTCTTTCGTTCCTTCCTTCTTAAGCTTGATTGGGAAGTTTTGCTTTTTAATCTTTGTTTCCTTAGTGTGCACTCTAATTTAAAGCCCAAGGGACTACAAGAACACATGAGAAGTTTGCCTAGCCTAGTCATGGAAGGCTTCTAGCTGGAGGTGACATCTAAGCTGAGATCTGGAAGATGGATAGAAGAAAACGAGGCAAGGGAGGAGCATGGATACAAATGGTGTTATCTAGGTAGAGGGAACAAGGGAAGGAGCAGTATATGCAAGGGTTCAAAGTAGTCAAATACACATTTGGTTATTTTTAGCTCTTAATCCAAAGCCACATCCTCTCAAGTTAGCACTGGGCGTTGGTATCACCCTTAGTATCCTTGGGCTAATAAAAATAAAACAAGGAACAGGGTGAAACTCAGAGGTAGGGAGAGCCTCAGTTTCCTTAACTGTAAAGTGGGGACAACAGTAATCCAAGGCTCTTGAAAGATGAGTAAGATATTGTATGTGATGTCAGGAAGGGGGCAGGTCTGCATGGTGGGGCTCAAAAGATGCAATATATCAAATGGGAAATGATTCTGACTCAGAATAAGGAACCAAGGAAGTGAGATCTCAAACCGATAGAGGGGAGTGAAGGGAAAAGAAGAAAGCGTGGCCAAGGAAGATATTTTAATAACTCTTAATTATGGTAGTTAAGAGAAGCTGACCCAAAGATTGTTCCGTTCTTGTGAGAACCATGTTCACTGTTGTGTATAAATTGGGAGGCAGCAAGAGCATGGAGTTTGGATTCAGAAGAACATTTGGATCCCAATTCTAGTATTTTCCATGTATTAGCTGATAATTGGACCAGTGACTTAATCTCTGAGCCTCAGTTTCCTCACCTTTAACTAATAACCAAGTCTGCCTTTTTACTTGCTGGTTAGTAAGGAGATCCTTTGACATAAAGCAGGTCAAAGTCTCTTGTAACTTATACATGCCTATATGAACAGTCTTTCTTATTTTTATTGTTTCTTTTTCAACCATATGATCGCTTTTTAGCACTGAGACCATTGAGCTTCTATTCTCCTTTCCTGGTTTATGCCTCAGGCATCAGAGACATTAGACCAGAAATTGCAAAGTGGTAGGCTTCACCAGCCCAGTGTGGCACACAGATATATTTTGCTTACCAAAAATGTTCTTGAAATATTTTAATTTGTAAAAAATCTGGAGCTTTCAAGTGAAAATCCAGATTTCTAGCTTCTCTTGAAAAATTTAAAAAATCCACAACACTGGGCCCACATTTGGAAGAACAGCAATCACTCCCTGTACTCCAAGCCCTGACCCCCTCGCTGGTTTAGGTCTGAGGTACCCACCTGGCTCCCTCAGGCATTTCATTTTGCAGCACCTGCTCAAGAAGAAGGCTGTTGTCTTCGGTTTTAAATATGTCTCTTCCAGAGAGCAGATCATTGACGCTGCTGCCATTTTTACTGTTTAATACAGTGAGTGACTCAGCATTTTACAGGGGAGCTGGTGCAGTTTTTCCGTCGGTGTGAAAATATATGGAACACCCTTCCCCACCTCCTGAAACACACATACAGACATGCACACACGCTACTGCCTTCTGTGTTCAGCTTGTTTTCCTTCCCCACTTTCACTCGCTGTTGGCATTTGTGTCGTGAACCTTAAATTCCTTATTTTCTTTTAAGAGATGTCAGAGGATAACCTAAATTAACCTGCTTTTTGAACAATTTAAACACCTACATATTTTTACATACTCACTTTCATGATTTCTACTCTTTATTTTTATCCTTAACTTGACATCTTCTGTAGGAAGGATAAAGGTCTCACAGTTTGGATTTATCTCCCCTTCTCCATTTTCCCACCCTCCCCTTGGTTATATCTTTGCATCCGAATTGGCTTTTGTTCTATTACATCTTAGTTGCTCCTTTGAAGGAGAAGAGAGCTTGGACTATGCTGCCAGGTGTCCCAGGCTCTCACCCTTGTCACTGCTATGTGAACCTCAGTTTACTCACCACCAAATTAAGGGTAATACTGGTGCCCCTCATGGAGCTGTTCCGAAGAATCACTAACCTACTACTTTGGTTATCAAGTGTGGTCCCCAAGCAGCAGCAGCAGCACCCGATCGGAACTTGTTAGACATGTGAATTCTCAGGCTTCACCCCAAGCCTGTTGAATCAAAAACTCTGGGGATGGGGCCCAGTAATCTGTACTTTCACAAGCCTTCCAGGTGATTCTGCTGCAGGCTCAAGTTTGGTAATCACTCACCTCCTGTATGTTAAAGCACTTAGAACGTTGTCTAGCACATCCCATGTGCTATAGAATGTGTTTACTATTATTACTGTTTAGTCTTTTATAAGTATTTGCTATTATCATTATTTTGTTCTCCTATCCACATCTGCAAGGTAGGTTGTATTATCCTCACTTTAAAGATGAGGGATCTGAAGTTCGGAGAACTTCTAAGTGGTGGAAAGACTTGAATTCAGGTCTTCTAATTTGAGTTTGCCTTTTTGCCACCCCACAGCTTAAGAGTGTGAACTAGAAGGGACAGGTTTAGAGAAATAAATGCTTGGATGTTATGGTAGACATTTGTTGATTTCTTGACAGTGTTTGTTCTCTCTTCCTCTGGAAGCAGCATCCTTATTTTCCTTTGAGGAATCACTCTTCCCTCATTCTTACTGTCTGAAGTTCAGACTAGACACCTAGGAGGGCCTGTGTCCTAAGTTGTATTTCTTTGGCCAACTAACTGGTTCAGAGGCAAGCATGTGTCCCAAGCTGGGCCAGGGACCCTATCTAAAAGTTTCGTGAGAGCTATTGGGAAAGAGGTGCTTCTTCTTCTTGAATTTTTGCAAGATGATAGGAGCCTGAAGCTGTTGGTGGCCATTGTGTCACTTCATGGAGAGGTCTGCCTGAGAATGAGCTCTGTGCAAAGTAGGTGAGAGACAGGGAGGGAGAGAGATTGATTGAGATGAGCTTATGTGAGCCAATGGATCCATCCACCCAGTCCTTGGACTTTTCAGTCACCTTAGTTCACTAATTACACTTTTTATGCTTAAGCCAATTTTAATTGGATTCTGTCACTTCCATCCAAAATAATACTTATACAGCTGACTTAAAATTTTTGTGTTGGGGCTTTCCTAGTGGCGCAGTGGTTAAGAATCCGCCTGCCAATGCAGGGGATATGGGTTTGAGCCCTGGTCCAGGAAGATCCACATGCCACGGAGCAACTGGGCCCGTGAACCACAACTACTGAGCCTGCGCTCTAGAACCCGCAAGCCACAACTACTGAAGCCCGCGCGCCTAGAGCCCATGCTCTGCAGCAAGAGAAGCCACCTCAATGAGAAGTCCGTTCACTGCAACGAAGAGTAGCCCCTGCTCATTGCAACTAGAGAAAGCCCGTGCACAGCAATGAAGACCCAACGCAGCCAAAAATACATAAAATTAAAAATAAATAAATTTATGAAAAAAAAATTTTGTGTTGCTGATAAACAAGACTGGAAACTTAAGCCTTCCTCTCAACATAAACATTTATATGGTGAATAAGAGTCAAAAGAATCAAAGACAAAATCTTGATAATAGGAGTCAATGTGATGCATTGGAAAGAATACCAGACCAGGAGTTATAAAACCTGGGTTCTAATCCTAGGAGGTTCACTCAGCTGTGTGACTTTGTAAAATTAACCCTGCACCGAAAGAAGTAATGTACACATATATGCTTTGAATATTGCATTATGTGAAGTCAAGTAGTTATGAGTTGCTCCCAAAACTTCTTATGTATATACAATGGTATGTTTTCAGTATCAGTTGGGGAGGCCGAGAACGGGACGCTTCTGTTTCTTATATATCACTCTTTGAGCTGGGTGATAGAGTACCTTTAAAGATACACTTAAAAATACATCTTAAGGGCATCCCTCGTGGCGCAGTGGTTAAGAATCCACCTGCCAATGCAGGGGACATGGGTTCGAGCCCTGGTCCAGAAAGATCCCACATGCCACAGAGCAACTAAGCCTGTGCACCACAACTACTGAGCCTGTGATCTAGAGCCTGTGAGCCACAACTACTGAGCCCGTGTGCCACAACTACTGAAGTCCATGCGCCTACGGCTTGTGCTCCGCAACAAGAGAAGCCACCGCAATGAGAAGCCCGCGCACCGCAACGAAGAGTAGCCCCTACTCGCCGCGACTAGAGAAAGCCTGCACGCATGCACACACACACGCACACACGCGCACACACACACACACACACAGTGGAATACTACTCAGCCATAAAAAAGAATGAAATTTTGCCATTTGCAGCAATATGGATGGACTTGGAGGGCATTACGCTAAGTGAAATAAGTCAGACACAGAAAGACAAATAATGTATCATATCACTTAATAAAAAATACAACAAACTAGCAAATATAACAAAAAAGAAGCAGAATCACAAATATAGAGAACAGACTAGTGGTTACCAGTGAGGAGAGGCAGGGAGAGGTAACATTGGAGGGGGAGTGGTAGGTACAAACAATTGGGTGTAATATAGGTTACAAGGATGTATTGTACAACACAGGGAATATAGCCAATATTTTGTAATAACTGTAAATGGAGTGTAACCTTTAAAAATTGTGTAAAAAATTTTTTAAGAAAGAACCCCTATCAACTTTTAGCTGGTAACATGACCATACATTAGAGACTACATTTCCCCCCCACCCTCCATTTTGTACCTGGATATAGTGTTGTGACCAAGTTCGGTCCAAGGGGATATGAGTGGAAATGTTTTGTGTAACTTTCAGTCAGGTCATTAGCTGAAGGACAAAGCCACTTGCTTTGTACCCTTTCTTCTTCCAACTGGCTAAGAGATGGCATTGACTGGAGCATCCTTGGAAGCCAAGTGTGGAAGATGGCAGAGCCCCCAGCTTTGGACTGCTCAATTCTTGACAGTTACACAAGAGGGAAATAAACGTCTATCTAATATAAGCCACTTCGGGTTTGGATTTCTTTATTATTTCGGCTTAGCTGGTACTTAATTCAGGGAACACCAGAGCAAAGTGAGAAGGGTTTGCTATGTTATATAAGGTAATCAGGGAAGCAGAAATGTGAAGGAAGGGAGGGAGGGACCTCTGGAGATGAAGATAATTCCAGGCAGAAGAACAGCAAGTGCAAAGGCCCTGAGGCAGGATTGACCTTCAGTCTGTTCCAGGAATAGCCAGGAGCCCAGCATATCAAGAACACAGCAAGTAGGAGGGGAAGTCAGAGGGTTGGGGAGCAGATCACATAGGGCTTAATAGACCATACTAGGAAATTGCTGAAACAGCCTCTTAGAAAGAGCTGCTGTGGTCCCAAGGCAAGGACAGTGGAAGAAGGTCCATGGAAGAGGACATCACCAGATGCCTTGTGGGACCAGAGAAAGGAAGATTGCTATCCTCTTCTTGGTCATCTGTAAGACGATTTTTGCTTATATTCATGGGAAATTCTAGAGACAAAGACATTGTGATTTCAACATATACTCTTGGATGTATTCTCTTAAGCAAATACTGTATTTGTAATAAAATGCTGTCTGGGCAGATGTGTTTTCCAGAATTTCAGTGGGGATTTAACCTAAGTTATGAGTAATCCTCCACCAAGAATGACCACATCCCAATGCCCAGGAACATCTCTGTCACAAGAGCTATGCAGTCACAACGTTATAAGCATTCCCCATTTTACAGACTAGGGAAACCCAGAGAAATCAAATGACTCACTTGAGAGGGCACAGTAAATTAACAGCAGAATTGGGAACTAGAATCCAGGTGTCCTGACCACCAATTTAATACCCTTTCCATTACAATTAACTTTAATTCAGGCTAGGTATAAAAGGTGATGGTGAATATTAAGTCACAAAACAATCCCTAAGGACATTTGCACTGGATTTGGTTGGGGTATCCATTATTTGTCAGCAGCAGGTTTTTTCCCCTAATGATTCTTTGCGCAAAGCAGTGTGGGATGAAAATCTGCGTTGATTGCACACAGTCAGATAATCTAGATGGAGGTAATTCGTGTTAATAAGGCCTTTTATTTATAAAGGACTTGGAGGTTTCTAATGAACTTAGCACCCATCAACTCCTCTGATCCTTATGGCATCCCTGCAAGGTAAGCAGGGTAGATATAATTTCCATCACATTATAGATAAAGTAATCCCAGAGGCAAGAAGTGACTCCGCTGAGGTCACACATCTTTGATTGACGGTGCCAGACTTTCTTACTCCAGGCTCAAAAGACTTGTTGCCACATGTGTCTGCCCAGATGATTAATAGCTGACACTTTATAGCTCTTACTATGTACCAGATACTGTTCTAAGTGCTTTGCATATTATGACTCATATACTCTTTCTACAAGGTAAATTCTGTTATTATCCCCATTTACTGATGGGAAAACTGAGACTGAGTTACCCAAAGTCACATAGTTTCATAAAGCAGTCAGAGCTGGAACCCAAATATACATAGACCGTATCCAGAACCTGTGCTTTTGGCCACTGCACTGTGCTACCTCTCCAGTTAGGACTTGCAAGCAATTTTACGCTTCATGGACACACATCAAGAGTCTTTGAGATCAAGTTCAGATGCCTCATCATTCTAATGCCTATCCTAAGACCTTCCTTAATGTGTATGGCCACTTGATATTATCTACTTACATGATAGAGAGATGTGATCAAGATTTGATTTTTAGACATTCATCTGGGTGGGGTGGAAGAAAATTGGGCATAACAATAGTTACTTTGGCATGAATGTTGAAAAGTTTTTACAGGTAACAGTGAACAGCCTACTGTTCTGCAGAAGAATCAATGCTGAGAAGTCATTGCTTCACTCTCTTTTTCTTTAATTCATTAGTAATATGGAGGAGTATAGAAGACATGCATAGTTTCCATATATTCTTTTGGTAGCACTACTTTTATTTTCTTTTAGGGAATCCCCTCTATTTATTCTTGGTGCATGTGGTTTTAATTCCAACCCATCTCCTATCTCCAGGGTTGGATGCATGATCCATACCCAGGCCCAGTGTATCTCCCTGAAAAAACAAAGTGATTGGTTTGGGGATAGGTCTGTGATCCTAGTCAGTCCAGTGAATGTTGTCCCTAGGACCTTTTTTTTTTTTTGCGGTACACGGGCCTCTCACTGTTGTGGCCTCTCCCGTTGCAGAGCACAGGCTCTGGCCTTGGCTCATGGGCCTAGCCGCTCGGCAGCATGTGGGATCTTCCCGGACCAGGGCACGAACCCGTGTCCCCTGCATCGGCAGGTGGACTCTCAACCACTGCGCCACCAGGGAAGCCCGTCCCTAGGACTTTTACTTGAACTGTTGGGAAACAGAAACCCTCTTTCTATTTAATGGTTAAATACAATAGAGCGCAAACTGGAGGCTACTGGTGGCTATCTTGACCTGTGAGGGAATATTTGCGTTAGAATGAAGCTAAGACAGATAAAAATAGAATGAAGAGATAGAATCAAGTTCCTAATGACAAATTTGGAGCATCTAAATCTAGCTGTGTCTACCCTTGAACTTTTCAATAATATGAACCAATAAATTCCCTTGTGTGTTTAAGCAAATCTGAGTCAGATTTCTGTTGCTTGCAACCTAGATTAATTTTCCTGATTGATTACTTAATTGTTCTGATTAATACAGGCATAATTCATATGCCAGACTTTCTGCTTTGCCTGAAAGTGAACTGTATCAGTTACTGCCACAATAAAGCTGCATAAAAAACAACCACAGTGGGGCCTCCCTGGTGGCGCAAGTGGTTGAGAGTCCGCCTGCCGATGCAGGGGATACGGGTTCGTGCCCCGGTCTGGGAGGATCCCATATGCCGCGGAGCGGCTGGGCCCATGAGCCATGGCCGCTGAGCCTGCGCGTCCGGAGCCTGCGCGACCGGAGCCTGTGCTCCGCAACGGGGGAGGCCACAACAGTGAGAGGCCCGCATACCGCAAAAAAAAAAAAAAACAACCACAGTGACATGCAACAAGTCTATGGCTGGGTGGTTCTCATGTTCTGGGTTTGTCTTGGTTGATCTTGGCTGGGCTTGCTGGCATCTGTGGTTTGCTGACCAAGTGGTTGGGGGCTGGCTAATCTAGCATGGCCTTGGCTTGGATTACTTGGCTACATAGCTCTGCTTTGTGTGGTCTCTCATCATCCAGCAAGCTAGCCTGAGCTTTTCTCATGGACAGGTAGAGGCCTGAGACAGCCTGGAAGAGTGCAAGACCTAGGCTCAGGACTGTCATACACCACTTTGACCTTATTCTATTTGGCAAAGCAAGTTACAAGAATAGCCCATATTCAGTGGGTGGGGAAATGGTCTCCATCTCTTGATGGGAAGAGCTGCAAGTTCTCATTGCAAAGGGCATAGCTACAGGGAGGAGTGGAGAATTAGAACCATTTTTGTAATCAGTCCACCACACTCCTCCTTATTACATTTATAAAACAGTGGTGGTAAAGAGATAAAATAAGCAACTGCATACTGGAAATTACCAGTTGCTTACCAAAGGTAGCACGTTCCTTCAGTGCAGGATATGATGCTTACCTGTCCTTATTTCACCCATTTGACATGTGTGGTTTTTCTTTAAGTTGGAAAGAGTTATAGAAACTCTGTTCCAAAAAGAGACTTTGAAGGTCATCTGGCCCAATCGCCACATTTTTCAGAAGAGGAGACCAGACCCCAAAATTAGGGAACTTTCCCAGGGCCATGCAGAGGTGGATCTGGACCCTTATCTGGTGACAGCAGGCTTTCCATCATCTCGTGCTGTTCCCTTCCCACGCCAAGGCAGTCCATGCTTGAACTTTGGAGTCAATCAGCCTGCGTTCTAGTCCAGGCCTTATCACCTATGAGCTATGAGACTTTGGACAAATTATTTAACCCCTCTCTGGATGATGACAGTAGCGCTTATCACATAGGGTTGTTGTGAGGGTTCAATGAGAGAAGGTAAATAAAGCACACAGTAAGTGTTCAATAAATTTTGCCTGTCATTGTTTCTTAAAACACAGCATTTTTCTATTTGGCTTACTCCTGTCTACGTTTAGTCTGGGTTTAGGAGTTTAGGGGAACTGAACGTATCACAACTCCTAATATTTAGATATCAGGGAGTAAATTAATCTTTTAAAATTATACTAGATTAAAATTCCACATTTTCTTATAGGAAGAGATGCTTGTAGCCTAGTTCATCTGCTTCTTTACTAACACGCATTTCCTGAGGGTGTACTCAGAGTCAGGCATTGTATTCGTTTGCTATTGCTGCAACATATTACCACAAACGTAGTGCCTTAAAGCAGTATGGTAAAGCAATTCAGTCCTGGAGGTCACAAGGACCTCCAGGCTGCATTCTTTCTGGAGGCTCTAGGGACAATCTGTTTCCCTGCCTTTTCCAGTTTCTGGAGGCTCCCAGCATTCCTTGGCTCGTGGCTGCACCACTCCACCCTCTGCTTCTATCATCACCTCTCCTCCTGTCCCTCTGCTTCCATCGTCTCATTGCCTTCTCGGAACCTCCTGCCTCCCATTCAGACCTCTCCATGTGGCTTGTGCTTCCATATAGCATGGTAGCCTGGGGTAGACAGAGTTCTTACATGGCGGCTCCGAGCTCCTAGATGAGTGTCCTCAGCAAGCAAGACAGAATCTTCAAGGCCATTTGTGAACTAACCTTAGAAGTCACACAGCTTCATTTCGCCATGCTCCTTTGGTTGAAGCAGTCAGAAGCTTACCTAGACTCCAGGGAAGGGATCACATGCCTTGGTGGAAAGAATTTCAAAGAATTTGTAGTTACATTCTTAAAAATGGACTGGACTTCCCAAACAGGAGTTTTTTTCGGTAGCCACTGCGTTTCACCTGCCTTGGACTGTGGAGGCCTCTGAAGTTGGCAATGGTTTCCTGCACACTTCTGAGTCGGACGGCAGCAGATCTCTGGCTCAGAGGCAATGACGCTGAAATCTAGTGGGGGTCCCCTTGAATTTTGCTTCTCAGGTCTTTCTACCCATTCTGTGAGCAGCTAATTTCCTGTATTAAATACCCTTCTACTTGAAATACCTAGAGTGATATCTGTTTTCCCTATAGGAATCTGACTGATACACACTTCAAAGTCTGCTCTCTTCACTGCTGTCTCTCACATTATTAACCTTCACCGCTTTTCTCATGCTCCCAGCCTGCTCCCCCACGCCCCACCCACATGCCCACACACCCAGCATGCCCCTAGGAAGACGACTCTGCTTCTTATTGCTCAGAAAAAAGAATGCGTTGGGTATGACGTCCCTCAGCTATCCTCTCTACCCAACTGGAGCTATAGCTACCCTTTTTGTTTCCTTCTGCTCCATCTTAAAAGAATTCTTCTGTACTTCTAGAAAAAAAAGAAGGTAAGACTTTTTTATGTGGTACATGACACCTTTTATTTACCTTTTCAACCTAATTTTCTGCCACTTCCTCATATGTTCCTGTACTAATTACAGTAAACTAACTGCCTAGATACATGAAAAAGGTGGAAATGTTGCTGTAACAAAAAAAACAAAAATCTATCGTGGCTCAAACACAATCAAAGTTTATTTCTTGCTCAAAGAACAGTGCTGGACAGGTGAATAATCAATGGAGCAAGCCCTCCTCTTTTTAGGGACCCAGATTGATGGAGACCCAACCGTTTTCAACATGCGCTTTCCAAGCTCACCTTTCCAGACATCCAGGAGGGGAAAAGCATATGGGGGATATACATAGAGGAATTTTATGGGTCAGGCCTAGAAATGTCTTTTCTGCTCCCATTCCATTAGCTAGAATTCGGTCACATGGCTACATCTAACTGCAAAGGAGGTTGGGAAACGTAGTCTAGCTATGTGCTCAGGAGGAAGGAAAAAAATGGGTTTTGGTGAATATCAGTCTGTGCCATTGTGCCTTAAACCTTGGAAAACTTAATTATTCAACAGTTTAACTTAGTCACTTCTAAATTAAGGATAATAATAGCATCTCCTTAGGGCTGTTATAAAGATTAAACGTACTGTACTTTAAACCAACCTTAGAACATGGCCTGGCACATAATCAGCATCCATCCATAACCGTCAAAGTTATCTGTTGTTGTTGTTATTATCATTACATCATCATCATCATTCTTAGAGACTCAGCTTAAGTATTACTTCCTATGTAAAGCCTTGGTTCTCCCTTTCCCCTCCTGCCCATTTCTCTCCCAGAGTTATATTGTATTATAACTGTTGTATGATTGGTCCCTCCTCTACATGCTACTTGAGAGCAAGGAGTGGGTTTAATAATTTTTGTATCTCAAGTACCTAGCATAGTCCCTGGGATATGATAGATGTTCACTAAATATTTATTGAAGGAGGAAAAAGGAAAGTTATGGAGGAAAGAAGGGGACTTCCCTGGTGGTCAAGGGGACTTCCCTGGTAGTCCAAGACTCCACGCTTCCAATGCAGGGGGCATGGGTTCGATCCCTGGTCAGGGAAGTTCTGCATGTCATTAAAAAAAAAAAAGTCTATGGAGGAAAGAAGGAAGGGAAGAAAGGAGGGAGGGAGGGAGGAAGGAAAACCATGTAAGGGTCAACATCTTGTCATGGGTAGATTCATGAAAGGGCCACCTGGTAAACTGCATGGTGGCTTCAGTCATCGCCATACCCCAGCTCCCAGAGGGTCTGAGCTCCTCCCAGCTCAGGGGCCAAGGCTGTTTGCATGTCCTTCACACCCTGCATTGGCTGCCCTTGTGCACCGCCTCACATCCTCTCAGCCTAGCTTTACTCCAGCCATTGCTGCAGCCTCTGGCTGCCAGAGGTGTGAGCCTACGGTCCCTCACCTCAGGTGCCTGCATCTCATTCTGCCCTGGGGCTGCTCTCACTCCACTTCTTTGGACACCTGCAGAAATATGTTTTGACTTTCACATATGCAAACACGAGAGTGCAAGGAGTAGGCATCTCATGGGGCAACTGAACCAGTGAAGGACAGGAGCTAGTGGATAAAAGTTCCTTTTTTCCAGCTCTTGGGTAGATGATTCTGGTAGGGTGACCAACCCATCCTGGTTTTCCTGGGACTTGCCTGGTTTTTACGCCGAGAGTCCCACATTGCAGGAACCCCCTAAATTCTGAAAGGCATTCTACAAGAGTTCTCATGAGGTTCCAGTGGGGGTCAAGTCCCAGATGCCCAGAGCTTAATAACACACCAGAATTGCCTTTCCCTACCTACTTCCACGCAAGCCCCTGTCTCAGGCTCTGCTTTCTGTTGGTCTTTGAATTGGGAAGCTCTGAGCTTCCCTATGCAGTGATGAGTGTTTCCAGCTCTAGAAAACTAAAAAACGCAGAGGCAGAGGAAATGAGTCAGGGCCCCAAATAGCCAAATTATCACTTTCCTGATGTTGCTACAAAATTAATCTGGAAGATACGGTATCATTTAAAGGTATTATCAGGAAATGTATCCACAGTACCAACTAGACAAGATTTCAGGGCCAAGAAGATTTGCCTTTAACTTTTAAGAAAGATCTTCATAAAAACTGAAGAACTGGGGCTTCCCTGGTGGCGCAGTGGTTGAGAGTCCGCCTGCCAATGCAGGGGACACAGGTTCGTGCCCCGGTCCGGGAAGATCCCACATGCTGCGGAGTGGCTGGGCCCGTGAGCCATGGCCGCTGAGCCTGTGCGTCTGGAGCCTGTGCTCTGCAATGGGAGAGGCCACAACAGTGAGAGGCCCACGTACCGCAAAAAAAAAAAAAAAACAAAAAAAAAAACTGAAGAACTTGAAGCCATGACATGACAGCCAGTGGTGTGCTAGAGCGCCTTGTACCTGCTTGTGAGAGCTGATTCCTAAATATTCAGGAATTTTGCAAGCCAAACAATCATTGGTAGCTTGAAACCAGCCTTGGGAAGAGTACTGACACCGTAGTACTCTTGGAAAACGCTGAAATTGGGGCTCCCTCTACCGCCGGAGCTGGTTTACCAGCCCATCACTACATCCAGCTTTGATCACTGGTAGCTTCTTATCCAGGACTGTGGCTAAATTAAGTATGTGTGTCTTAAAAAGATTTTTTTTTCTCCCCTGCTTTTTGGATTGTGGACACAACAATCAGTCATTAAAACCTGTCTTTCTCTCTCCCTCCACAGAGGTTTTCTTTACAGATTCTATGAATCTGAAAGATGCAAATTCCTGTAGAGATCTTTGGGAGGATTACACACCCCCAAGCCCTGCAGGTCCTGCCAGGGGCTGGGCCCTGCCCAGAAGCTCTCAGAACCACATCAAGGTGTCACGCTGCTGTTTCAAGGGAGTTTGTCCTTATGAATTGCCTCTCTGGGGACTTTGGGCAATTCTGGAAGGATTTTGGAAGCCTGGTTGGAATCCTTGCTGTGTCACTTGGTAGCTCTGTCACTGGGCAAGTTACCTAACCTCACTGAGCTTCCTTATATGTAGACTGAATAATACCTACTTGAGTTTAACCAGAAGCTAAGGAAATTTAAGCGTTAAGGCACCTCACTTGTATGAGCCCCTCATGGGGGCTTCATAAACTTCACCCCTCACCCCCACCACAAAGTATATAATCTTCAGAGACTCAGACAACTCGGATCAGCTCCTGCTTGTGGGACTGAATCATATAACACGTGCAAAACGCTTAGCCCAGGGTCTGGCCCAGGTAAGAGCTTCATAAATAGTCCCTGTTGTAATGCAGGTAATTTCCCTCCCTCACCACAGGTCCCACATCATTTTCCTCCACCCCCTAAGTGTCAGCACTTGTCCGTGTTCTGTTCATAGTTTGCTTCTCCTCCACCTACCACTCTGGCTTCTTGCCAATCACTTGCCACTTGGCCAAATTTATTCCAAGAGGTGCAGCATGCAGTGCCTCACTGCCTTGATTTTAATGATGGGGAAACAGTGTTTAGCAGTTATGTTCTTCATCTCCTTGTGATGTGACAGCAAGGAGAGACTGTAAATCAATTGTCCGAAGCTCCTTGGTGTGACGGGGAATCAAAGTCATATTAACACTTAACAAAACATCCAACAGGACAGGAAAACAAAGGACAGTTGAGGCAACGCTGTGATGCTTTGGCAGTTGTTAAAATAAAAGGCCAATTGTCCGTCAACCATGATGTAGAGATATTTCCCTTAAGAGCATATGTATCTCAGAATTATCAAAAGGCTCTAAGTCACCCTAATAATGGGTTTTTACCACAGGCAGAGGGAATGTAAGCCACATTTAGTGCACTTGGCACTGCAGTTGTAACAAGAATTTCAGAGCCATTCGTCTTTACTCAGGGTGAGTTAAGGGAGTGAATAGCATGCCTGGGAGCCTGACGTGCACTCCTTCCCTGAGCTGTAAGAAAAGACCTTGACTCAGATGCAACTTAGGTGCAGCCCTTACTGACAGAATGTTGTATAAAAGGCAACCTGAGCGGTGATGAGTTAAACCATTTCTCTGGTGCTTTCTTTTTATTTAAAAAAATTTTTTTAAACATCTTTATTGGAGTATAATTGCTTTACAATGTTGTGTTAGTTTCTGCCGTATAACAAAGTGAATCAGCTATACATATACATATGTCCCCATAACCCCTCACTCTCGCGTCTCCCTCCCACCCTCCCTGCCCCACCCCTCTAGGCGGTCACAAAGCATCTCTGGTGCTTTCTATTACGCAGTGCTGGAAGCTGTCCAGTCAGGTGGAAGGAGTGAGGCCATTGGGATCAGATGAATCTGATTTAATCGTGGCTCTGCTTTGTACTGGTATATGACTTAGACTATTTATGCAACCTCTGATCCTCAAGTGTCCTCATCTATAAAATGGGAATAATACCACTCACCTGCAGGATTGATGAAACATAGCAAGTACGTAATATATGTTCATTTTCTTACCCTATTCTGAAAGCGTAGAATCCAAGTGCAATTCTGGTATTCTTAGAAATTGTTTATATAGCTTTTCTGAATCTTGCATTATTCTAGTAGTTGAAACATTTTGTCTTATTACAAAAGCAATATATTTTTTAATAAATTTATTTATTTATTTATTTTTGGCTGCACCGGGTCTTCCTTGCTGTGTGTGGGCTTTCTGTAGTTGTGGCGAGCGGGGCCTACTCTTCGTTGCAGTGCACGGGCTTCTCATCGAGGTGGCTTCTCTTGTTGCGGAGCACAGGCTGTAGGCGCGCAGGCTTCAGTAGTTGTGGCACGCGGGCTTCAGTAGTTGTGGCTCACGGGCTCTAGAGCACAGGCTTAGTAGTTGTGGCGCACGGGCTTAGTTGCTGCCTGGCATGAGGGATCTTCCCGGATCAGGGCTCGAACCCGTGTCCCCTGCATTGGCAGGCGGATTCTTAACCACTGCGCCACCAGGGAAGTCCCACAAAAACAATGTATTTTTGTAGCACAAGAATTAGAATATTTAGATAAGGAAAAAGAAAAAACTAAAAAGATTACACATAATTCCAATATGTAGTTATAGCTTCTGTTAAAACCCTTGGAGGTATCCTTCCAGAACATTTTTTATAA
The DNA here is from genome assembly GCF_025265405.1 of Mesoplodon densirostris. Classification (NCBI taxonomy): domain Eukaryota; kingdom Metazoa; phylum Chordata; class Mammalia; order Artiodactyla; family Ziphiidae; genus Mesoplodon; species Mesoplodon densirostris. The sequence continues at coordinate 80,706,076 of NC_082671.1, forward strand.
ATACTTTTATTATTAAAATATAATTATACGATACATATTATTTTATAACCTGCTTTTTAAAAAGACAATAGATCTTATTTATAGGAACCCTTGGGGAAAATCTCTTTCCTAACAAGCGAGGCAACAACTCTTCCTTATCATGGGAAACAGTTGAGATTAACACACTAGTGCAATTGTCTATTGTTATTAAATAAGTTATACCAAAACTTCAGTGACTTTTTCCCAGAGAAAGGCCAGGTAGCTGCTATAATGAAAGAAAAGCAAATGACATTTACAGATACCATTTTTGAAGCTCCTTTGTTTAGAAATCATGTTTGTTTTCTTTTAACAGTTTTATAAAAACTAGAAAGAAACTTATCCCTTTGTATTCAAAATAAGGCAAAAAGAGATTTGTGATTGAATATCATCTTAGATTGAGCTACTATAAGAAAACACCATGGACTGGGAGACTTAAACAACAGACACTTATTTTCTCACAGTTCTGGAGAATGGAGGTCTGAGTTCAGGGTACCAGCAGATTTGGTTCCTGGTGAGAACGCCATTCCTGGCTTACAGATGGCTGGCTATCTTACAGCTGTGTCCCTACATGGTAGAGAGAGAGTGAGCTCTGGTCTATTCTACTTATATGGACATTAATCTTATCATGAGGCTCTACCCTCATGACCTCATCTAAACTTACTTACCTCCCAAGGCCCACCTTCAACATGTGAATAATGGAGGGAGGGTAGAAACATTCAGACCATAACAAGTATTGTTACAGGTCCATAACGTCTGCTCTAGAAAAGATAATAAAAGGGGGCAAAATACCGCTACCTTCCCTGATCCATCTTGTTGGAAAAAATAATTGAATTGAACAGGCAACCAGGCTACTATTTAGATGGTTGATGAATCTCACCCCTGGCTGAGAGATAGAAGCAGTACAGGTTACATCTGTATACTAGTGAAGCATTTTGTAGGGAACCAAGGTAGAATGGTGCCTAGTGGTCCACCTACTATCTCTTGTATCCTCAATATCTTTCTTATTAAAGAAGACAAGAATCAGAATAAAATCTTGCCAAGAGAGGGGCTATATCCCTAATTTGGGCAAGCCTTAGACTAATCCAGACCATCTTTCTATAACAATAGATACAATATAATATTTGCATAGTATGCAGTTGTATACATTGTTTCTCAATTTCTCAGATGGAGATGGGGATTAAGAGACAGATCCAACTATTTATAAAAGGCCTACTTCAGGTATTACCTCTTACTATCATTCAACAAGTACTGTTTGAGCTCCTACTGTGTTCAAGGCACTGTCTTCTGTGCTAGGGGTACTATGGTAAACAAGACAGGACTTCCCTGGCGGTCCCATGGTTAAGACTCAGCGCTTCCACTGCAGGGGGCATGGGTTTGATCTCTGGTCAGGGAACTAAGATCCCACATGCCACGCCACGTGGCCAAAAGAATAAAAAAAAAACAAGACAGGCAGGGTTTGTCTTCCCATGCAACTTATAGCCTGCTGTTTGCTGACGTAAACCACCATAAAAAAAAATTTATAAACTTATTGCTGATGACTCTAAGACTTCCACTTGGTGATGCATCAGAATGTCAATTTCACTTGAGAATTTAAAGGGGAAAGAACATCACTTTTTAAAATGAAAACAAACCTTAAACATTCTGTGAAGTTGAAGCCTACATTTTTAACGAAATTATAGAGGAAACGTGAGGCGGCACGAATATTTCTTGCTTGCAGCATCTGCTCACACCTACAGCCCCAGTCACACAGGGTTGAGAGCTGGCTCTCCTCTGCATGTTAAGGGCATTTTGGTGGAATTGCTTGAGAAGAATTGCTCTTCAATGTATATCTCCTTCATCGAGTTGTTGAGAGAATTAGATGAGGTGACCCATGTGAGATGCCTAACACTTAGCACTTAGAAAATGCTCCATGTGTGTTGGAGTCACTGCCCCCATTCCTCACGACAGTGGTAAGAAACATCCACAGGCTTTGGAGTCAGACAGACAAGGGTTTGAACACTAGCTTATCACTTATTTGTTGGAGCATCTCCAAGCCTCATTTTATGTATGAGGATGTCCTTTCCTGGGATAGGGTGCCTATCCACACTGCTTTTAGGGTTCTGGCTCCTACCTCTAGGATTTAGAAGAGGGAGGAGGGACAGAGAGAGCAAGCGAGCAAGCGAGCAAGTTGTTGTTAGGAAGAGGGGAAGGGCTTCCCTGGTGGTGCAGTGGTTGAGAGTCCGCCTGCCAATGCAGGGGACACGGGTTCGTGCCCCGGTTCGGGCAGATCCCACGTGCTGCGGAGCAGCTGGGCCCGTGAGCCATGGCCGCTGAGCCTGCGCATCTGGAGCCTGTGCTCCGCAACGGGAGAGGCCACAACAGTGAGAGGCCCGCGTAACGCAAAAAAAGAATAAGAGGAGAAAAAATTAAGACCATTTGCATACCAGAGCATCTGAGTAGGCCAGTATGAGCAGGCGATTGATTTGTTTGTGAATGTTTCTCTCTGAGGCTGGGGATGTTTCCTTCATCCTCATCACCTAAGCAGAGGTCTTGAAGCCCCTTTTCTTCCTCAGCCAAAGACTGCCCCTGGCTCTGCCAGAGGGAAACTGGATGGCTCCAATCTACTCTTCACCTCAGTCATAGTCTAGAAAGTGAGGCCTGGAAGTAGAACAGAGGGACAAAAAGATTGATGAGACTTTGGGAGAAGGAGGAGAGAAGACATGCAGAAGGAAGGGATTCCCTGATCCCAGTTCACGAGGATGTGGTGTAGACTAATAGATGGCTCAAGGGAAGAGCTATGTGGCTGCTCCGTAGAGAGTACCCCAAGTGAAGAGCCCAGTGAAGAGGTGGGTGGTCATACTCACCCCCTCCCTCTCCACGCTCATCTCCCTTCTTAAAGGTTTAAGACCTAAGCACTGAGAATACCAGGGTGCCACACCACCCACCTGCCTACCACTTCTGTAACTGTGACTGGTTTACTGAATGAGCTGAATTTAGTGGCATAAAACTTCTAGCCAGTGCCATGTTCTGGTACATTTAGTAATAATTATGACTGCCCTGAACATGCTTTCCTTTACCTGGAATGTTTTCTTATCCTTCTTTTCTTGGTGAGCTCTTACTAAACCCTCTAACGTCAGATGGGACTTCCTCTCCAGGAAACCTTCCTTGACCCTACCTTGAGCTTCCATAAGACATCCCTGCCCTATGACTGTGTGAGTATGTTAGGCTCCTTGAAGGGGAGGAATGGTCTTATTCATCTTTTATCCCCAGGCCCTGCCTAACAAATAGTAGCTGTTATGATTTTGGTTTTTATTACCCCTCTTATCTTTGGTCAAAAATGATAGTAGAATTTAAAAAATGATAGTAGAAGCACCTCCGACTATACATATTTGCAGATTGAGTTCCCTGGGAAGCAGGCTCTGAGATGGAGTTTTGTGTGTAAGAAATGTACTGGGGAGGGCTGTCAGGATCAACACCTCTAGAGTAATGAATGAAGCAAGATGTGGCAGAGGGAAAAGTTGGGCTACAAGGGTGCCACAACGAAGGCCTCAGCTAATCCCTTTGGAACAAGATCCCTTTGGCCCTGCAGAGTGGTTCTGAGTCGTCCTGAATTGGAGCAAAGGACCAAGCCTTTTCACCACAGTATCAATCAGTCAAAACATGCAGGCTGCCCCTGAGAAGGGGGCATGATCTTTGATGAAGAGGCTCTCTTCAGCTGAGGACAGTGTGAGCTATTGGGCATCTTGGCCTCCACGGCTGAGGGAATGCGTGCTTCAGTCCTGAGATTGACTGGGGCATGCCGTGTCTATCATCGTCCACACCTGGCTGCTTTGTATTTCGATTCACCTGCTTCGTATAAAAGGGTTCTCCTGAGTAGCAAATGTGAGTACAGTCTGTCCTAAAAGGTCTGTACACCAACATGGGTAAAGAGCTCGACATTCTGGTTTATACATCAGTTTTCATTAGCTTGGTGAGCATGAGTTTTGTCTAGGTAGATTTCTGAACCTAAAATTAATGAAGGACAAGACTGGAATCTTAGAGAGCCTGCCAAGGTATTTAGAAGTCCTTGGAAAAGCTCTCCATTCAACTATCTCTCTATAAATTTGGCATTTCCTGAGCAATAGAAATTTCTTAGAAATGTAGTTATCTGCAGAGAAAATTTTAAATGAATATGCAAAAATTTGAGGTTGCAAGTTTTGTTATTTCAACCGCTGCAAAGTCGATCCTAGACTAAGGACCCCCTTCTACCCCTGGCCCTAAGGTAACTTCCAAAGTCCTGCCTGAACAACAAGCAGCCTCTCCTTCATTGATAATATTCAATAGTTTTAAAATAATCGATATCTAAAAGAGTTGTAAAATCGAAGATGGTGACCTAAACAAAGTGAAACTTTGTGAGTGTAGAAATGGAGCCTTGGAGATCTGAGGGGGTATTTGAAGAACACTGATGTTTCAGTGGGTGGTGAGAGAAGCAGGGAGGTTTAAACCAAGTTTCTGTGCTTAGCTCTTTAGTGAAATTAGAGTTGGCACAGTTTTCTTTGGCCCTTTCAGCTATATTCTGAAAACAAGGTGGGGGACATTGCCAAAAATAACCTGCCCTTTGTTTGACCATTGCATATAAGGTGACTTAATACATTTTAGAAGTCACAGGACTTCTCGTCTCAGATGGGCCTCCTACTGTTATAGGTTGAATTGTGTCCTCCTAAAAACGTATATGTTGAATATGTTGAAGTTCTAATCCTCAGTGTCTCAGAATGTGACCTCATATGGAGATGGGGTCTTTACAGAGGGGATCGTGTCAAAGTGAGATCATTAGGGTGGACCCTAATCCAATATGACTGATGTCCTTGTATAAAGTTTGGAGATTTGGAGACAGACATGTATACAGAGAGAACACCAAATGCACATGAAAATGGCCATCTACAAGCCAAGGAGAGAGACCTGGAACAGATCTTCCCTCACAGCCCTCAGAAGGACCGTCCCTGCCAACATTTTGATTTTGGACTGCTAGCCTCACCCGGTTTGTGGTACTTTGTTACAGCAGCCCTAACAAACTAGTATACCTACCTAGACGGACTCTTGCCCATTCCCCACAGAGGCAATTATAGACTGTATGGGAGGGGTCTACTGGTAGCAGGTAATAGAACTTAAGTGAAAAGTGGGAGTCTGTTGTAATGGCAGATGGTCATCTTAGAAACCCAAGGGCAAAGGTATGGTCTGGACCTCAACCAGGGACAAATTGGAACCAGGGACTCATTTATTATCAGAGCTGGTCATATCTCTGCAGATGGACTGGCTTTGAGTCGACAGACCTTATAGTAGGACAGACAGATAGGTTCCCAAGTTTACATAGCTGAGGTCCAGTTACTTGCGAATGACCAAAACAAACTGGGGGAAGGGACATTGGCTCAGCTGCCATCGCTGGTTTTACTCCTGGTGTCCCTGCCTCAGAGCAATCATATACCAGCATCTCTCCAGAAAGCATCCTCTGTAACCATGTATAGATCATGGAGGGAAAGAGGCCAATTAGTTTACTGTGGTGTAATTTCCTAGGGCTGCTGTAACAAATGATCACAAACAGAAATTTATTCTTTCACAGTTCTGGAGGCTAGAAGTCCACGATCAAGGTGTCTGCAGGGCCATGCTCCCTCTGAACGTTCTAGAGAAGAATCCTTCATTACCTTTTCCTAGCTTCTGCTGGTGGCCAGCAATCCTGGCGTTCTTTGCCTTGTAGCTGCAGCACTCTAATCTTTGCCTACATCTTTACATGGCATTCTCCTCTGTGTCTCTGTGTTCAAGTTTCCTTCTCCTTATAAGGATACTAGTCATTCAATCAGGGCTCACCCTAATCCAGTATCACTTAATCTTAACTTGGTTACATCTGCAAAAACCCTATTTCCCAATAAGGTCACATTCACAGGTTCTGAGGCTTAGGACTTGAACATATCTTTTGCGGGGGGTGGGGGGTGGGTAGGACACAATTCAACCCACAACCAATCAGTATCCACTACACAAAATTCTAACAATTTTACTAGTTCTCTTCCTTCTTTGACTTTTCTACCTCCTGAGATTCACCGGAGACCTTCGTGAGTCAGCAGCCTAACTTTTCATAACTCCACTGTCTGTTATGTATTGTCAGTCACCTCTACCTTCCTCCTTCTTATCTTGAAAGAAATGTCTGGATAGGATTGTCAGATAAAATATAGGACACGTGTTTAAATTTGAATTTCAGATAAACAATAAATTTGTAGTGTATTTCCTAAATATTGCATGATGTCCTGAATTTTTATTTGCTAAATCTGGCAACCCAAGCTCCTGCGTCAGTCTTAAAGATCTGGAAGTTCTTTAGATGAGGCGTGTGTTCTCCGGTTTGCCACCACACTGAAATATCTACACCTGACCTATTTCATTTAGTTATGTGCCTGGCACCTGTAGGCATTTCAGTTTGTAACACCTCTTCTGGAGTTGGAGGCCAGTTAGAAGGTCGAAAGTCAGGTGAAAGATGACCAGAGACTGAACTAAGGCAAACACATAGAAGTGAAGAGGAGAGGGATGGATTTGAGAGCTGATAGGATGCAGAATAAAGTATTTGGTATCTGTTTGAATGACTCTAGTTTTACAACCTGGGCTATCAAATGAAACCAGTAACTGAAATAGGAATACAGGAGGAAAGGGGAAAGTAGTAGCCTTGTACTTAGACTTGCTGGGTTTGGGATGTCCTTTAGACAGTTGGATATGTGATGCTCAGTAATGAGGTAGGAGCTGAAGATGTAAGTTCAGAGCTATAATCATGTGGGTAGTAGTTGAGATATGAAAGTAGTTGGGACTTCCTAAAGAGAAACAATAGTAGTAAAAGAAAATAAAACCCTGTGGAAGACCAATATTTAAAGTAAAGAGTGGAAGGAGTCCAGCAAGGAAACAGACATGGTTAGGAAGTAAATGAATCAGAGTAAGCAATTTGGACTGGGTTCTGTGGGGTGGTGCTTTTGCTGGCCTCACCTGGGCTTATTGCATCTGCAGTCAGCTGCAGTCAGCTTCTCTGATTCTGCAAGTGCTTTACAAGCGTCTGTCATGTTTGATGTTGTGTCACATTTGCCTTTGCTGCATTGGCCAAAGTAAGTCACATGGCCAACCCAGACTTGAGGGGTGGAGAAACAGGTTCCACATCTGTGTAAAGGCATAGGCATACATAGATGGAGGAAGGGGAAGAATTTGTGGCCATCTTTACAATCTACAACATGGTTTTATTACCTCCATTTTATAGAAGGGAAAACTGAAGCACAGAGAATTTAAATAACTTGCTATGCTCACAGGGCTCCAAAGTGGCAGATCCAGGAATTGAACTCAGGTAGTCTATCTCTGGTCTATACCCTTAACTATGTTACACCACCTCTCATAATAAACACCTTGCAATAATAGACATTCAACAAAAATTGGCTCTTCCTTTTTTAACAGCATAAAGGGCCTCCGAAACCATTATTAATAGAAATGCTTGTGGCAAAATATTATGCATCCCAATCAGTGGTGATTGTCATTGATTGATACTGATGTTTTTTAAGAACCAGGGTTAATCGTTATGAACTTTATTTAGCCAAAGGCATAGAGCAACAAATGTTGCTCTCAGAACCACAAGAGGTGGTTAAGAATATAGAACATAAATTGAAACCTATGCTAAGTTGAGGAAAACAAAACCAGTAACATTTTGAAGGTAAGTTGGTCATTTATTTATCCAATGATCATTTGTGAGCTAGTCCTCATACATTAACTTGGAACTTGCAAACTGGCCAAATTGTGAATCAGTTAATGTGAAATTAAAACCTTAAATAAATGCCACGTCCTAAGACTTACAGAATACGGCTCAGAGTTCAGATATGTATTTCACTTCTAAGTCACAGCAAAACAGTGAGAGGTAAGGCAGTGCTCTAAGTGAATCTATGGAAGATAAATACCATTCAGGGATTCAGAGGAGGGAGCTCATGCCCTCAAAGGGGCTTCAAGGATACAGGCGGGACTAGCCACAGTGGGCACTTTGTATGCATATGAATTATGACTTGAGTGGGAGGCACTTGTCTAGAATGCAGGTTCCAAGGCCCCATTCCTGCATAGTTTGATTCATCAGGCCTGGAATGGCCTCCAGCAAGCCACATTTTCTTATCCTTACCCCCATGGGATTCTGATACAGATAAGCCACAGAGCACATTTTAAGAAACAGATGGCAGTAGACCCTCAGCCGTGGGGGGAGTTGAACAGAAAGGAAGGTAGAGAAAGATAAGGCCATTCTAGATGGGTACTTGATCACAAAGTTCTTTCAGTATGTTTCCTATATGTTATCAAATATAATTCTTTTTTTTGAATGGAGGTCTTTGTTTATTAGCCACTAATATTCTTCCATAAGGTTCCCTTACACAAGTAAAATGATGATTGGCATGTTTGTACATTGTAACCTTGTAGGAAATGAGAAAATTATGGGATAGACAAATATTCATCAATAGAGCACTGGCCAAATATATTTTCCAACAAGCATACAATGGAATACTTTCCAGCTGTTCAACGAGGAAGCTTTTTATGTACTGATACGGAGGAAACTCAAAGACATATTAAGTGAAGAAAGCAAGGTATAGAGGGATGTGTATAGTATGTTGTGAATTTAGGTATAAAGGAGGGGAGATATATATTGGTATTCACTTGTATATATAGAAAAACAATCTCTGGAATGTCATTTAAGGAACTAGTGAGAGTGGTATTTATTGGGGGAAGGTGGGAGCTGGCTGAATGAGGGGGAGAGAGAATTTTGACTGTAATTATTTTTAGGCTTTTAGATTTTTTGTTCAGGTGAACACATAATGATATATAATCTTTTTGAAATGTTAAATGAATAGAAGGCAGGAAGAAAGAGCCATGCGTAGATTCCAGCAGGGTCTCCTACAAGGTACTAGGAAGGCCATTTGGCTCAGGGCATGACATTCAAAAAGAGTCTCAAAATTCTACCTCCAAATGAGATTTTATGCCCATTCACAAAGACTGCATTTACCAGCAACTTTAAACTGTGCCTCATTACCAAGTCACATCTTCTGTAGTATATTTTGAATTAATGTTTTTATAAACTGCAACTACCTTTTTAAAAAATTATTAATTAATTAATTAATTTTTTGGCTGTGTCGGGTCTTCGTTTCTGTGCGAGGGCTTTCTCCAGTTACGGCAAGCGTAGGCTACTCTTCATCGCGGTGCGTGGGCCTCTCACTATCGCGGCCTCTCTTGTTGCAGAGCACAGGCTCCAGATGCGCAGGCTCAATAATTGTGGCTCACGGGCCCAGTTGCTCCGTGGCATGTGGGATCTTCCCAGACCAGGGCTCGAAGCCGTGTCCCCTGCATTGGCAGGCAGATTCTCAACCACTGTGCCACCAGGGAAGCCCACCTTTTTTTTTTTTTTTTTGGCTGTACTGGGTCTTCGTTTTCTTCTTTGTTGCGGCGTGTGGGCTTCTCTAGGTGTGGCGTGCAGGCTTTCTCTAGCTGTGATGCTCGGGCTCCAGAGCACGTGGGCTCAGTAGTTGTGGCACATGGGCTTAGTTGCCCTGTGGCATGTGGGATCCTAGTTCTCCGACCAGGGATCGAACCCGAGTCCCCTGCATTGGAAGGCGGATTCTTAATCACTGGGCCACCAGGGAAGTCCCCTAACTACCTTTTAAATAGCACGATTTGTACTCCATATTATGTTCTGTTTAAAAATTAACTTGTTAACTTATTAACTTATAAATATTTAAGAAAACCTACACATCAAGTAACCATGTGTTTGCATTTCTTTACTTCTTTTTTTTTTTTTTTTTTTTTTTGCGGTACACGGGCCTCTCACTGTTGTGGCCTCTCCCGTTGCGGAGCACAGGCTCCAGACGCGCAGGCTCAGCGGCCATGGCTCACAGGCCTAGCCGCTCTGCGACATGTGGGATCCTCCTGGACCGGGGCACGAACCCGTGTCCCCTGCATCGGCAGGCAGACTCTCAACCACTGCGCCACCAGGGAAGCCCCGTTTCTTTACTTTTTTATACTGTCAGGAGCTTCACGATGTATTGTAGTACCTGGACTTCTTTCTATATGGCTCTGTATCAGCCCTGACCTGTTTGGAGCTAACGACTGCACTCAGGAAGGCAGTCTGGGGTCTTCCGTAAGTTAAATATATGATTATTCTTCACAGTAGGATCTCAAACCAAAGTCTGGTTCGTGAATTTCTATGTGTGGTTAGTATGTAAAGGTGTGTGTTTGCAAACTATTACTTAGTTTGGACTGTGAGGTTTTTCTTCCTAATCCAGTTGAAAGAGACTATATATCTGTAAGTTCTGCAACCCTCACTGGATTGAAGAGAGTTCAGGATTTCAGACTGTGCCACTTTCACAGAATGTGGGTGTATGTTTACTGAAACACACATGGCCATACATATGTTCAAGTGTCTCTTTGTAAGAAGGGTACAGTATAAGCAGAAGCTTTGCTTCTGCTAGATATGTCAGGTACTATGATAGGCCCTGGGCAACTAGAAAATGCCCATTTTCCATTTCCTTAAAAAAGAGAAACAGAGAAGCTGACCCTTCCTGTTTTCTCAGGAACCTTTGTGACTAGGAATTCCCTGTAACTAGAGTGGGTATCCTGGGAATGTGACCATGCTGTGTGGCTCACCTGTCATTTAGCCAGAATCGGTCATGTGGGGATTGTATTGGGATTGCCCAATGCCAGCTCTTCCTAAATCTGCATCTGGATCAGCCCTGCTGCAGCCAGAGCTGCCCACACTGGAAATATGTGGTGACATCATGTTGGGGCTTGGTGTGTGGGGACAGGACACACAGTTCCTGGAATTTGCCCTGTTGGCCTCCCATGAGGTGGCCTCTGTCCTACTTTCCCAAAACTTTCCTCCAGCTAGTCTAAAGCTGGGATAATGAGGCTACAAATTATTTACTCTGAAAATTCTGACTCTCTTCCAGGTAAATCTTTAGTACATGTTAAATGATTTGCGTTATTAGGAGAGCCAAGAGACTCTAGCAGTGCATTTCTGTTTTTTTTTTTTAGAACAGTTTTTATTTTTTAATTTTTTTAACATCTTTATTGGAGTATAATTGCTTTACAGTGGTGTGTTAGTTTCTGCTTTATAACAAACGGAATCAGCTATACATATACATATATCCCTATATCTCCTCCCTCTTGCGTCTCCCTCCCACCCTCCCTATCCCACTCATCTAGGTGGATACAAGGCACGGAGCTGATCTTCCTGTGCTATGTGGCTGCTTCCCACTAGCTATCTATTTTACATTTGGTAGTGTATATAAGTCCATGCCACTCTCTCAGCAGTGCATTTCTTTTAGTTTTATTTAAGAGGAATTCATGGGGCCCTTTCACTTTGCATTAAGGATGAGAATGTGGGAAGGGGGGAGTGGGTAAGAGAACTAGCATTTATTTAGCACTTGCTCTATACCAGGAAGTTTATATATGTTATCTTTTGGGGAACCTAGACTCGACTGAGGTCTGCGAGGCCAGGGGCCATGCCTTACTTATCTGCTAGCACAGTGCCTTATCTGTAGCAAGTGTCTCATGTTATTGAATGAAATGAATATATATGTGTATATGTTATGCACCCATGTCTGTCTGTCTGTCTGTCTATCTGCCTATGTATCTGTCTATCTAATCTTTGCCAAAGCTCAGGTCATTTAAAATTACATTGACCTTTGTCAACTGAAAAAAAAGTGCACAACGAGAGCTGTGAGTTCAGTTTTCTTTGGGGCTTACTGAGGACTATAGCCCGAGAGACAGCCTCTCAGATAGCTCTGAGAACTGCCGCACAAAGAGGTGTGGAGAGGGGGAGGTCAGTATGTATAGATGACTTTGGTGAAGTGGGTCTATGCAGTCAAGCATACATCTTGGTAGAAGGTCGCTGCTAGCCACGAGGAGCAGACGTCTCCATCAATGATTTTAGTGCCTTTCTAGGAATGAGAAGATGCAAGAAATTGGATTCATGAAATTTTCTCCTGAAAATATCTAACTCTCTGAAGACGTGTTCTGCCCAAAAGACCTGTTCTGTCTTTCCCAAAGCACAGAGGGCCTTATTCCTGATCTCCGCCCTGAACTCCTTTCAGCGTAGGTTAAACGTCAGCAACTGTAGTGGCTAGTGGCTTCATTCTTTTAGAACCAGATGGCGAGCGACATTCTTTAGTTTGCACTTTGGTCTGAGTTGAAGGCCATCCCATTATTTCTTTATGCAGTAGTTGATTTTATACTTGAATTTCATGTAACTGCAGAGCGAATTAACTTTTGAACCTGAAGATGTTTTCAGAAGTGTAAATTGGATGCATCTGTGGGTTTGATGAAAATATTACTTTTTAATTAAAAATGTTTACATTGACTTTATTTTCATTACCAATAAAACAGGACTCTCCAGTCTTCTTATGGTGAAATTTTGGCATTACGAGCAGTTGAAGATGAAGCATTCATATTGGAAAGTTGAATGGGGAGGGAGAGAGAAAGTGGAGTCGCAGGAGGGAGCAAATAGGCTCAGCTTTCACCCCTCCCTACACTTCTTAGATATTTCGGTCACGATTTAGAATTAAGATGAACTAATTGGAGACATCATTCCGGGAATTCTTTATGTCTTATAATACTTTAAATATATTAGGTCAGTGATTGATTCCCAAAGTTTAGTCATTCTGCACTGCAGGATGACTAAATTCACATTTGCTATACCTTTCTATTACCTGTATGTGTATTGATTTGACTTTTAAATCAACTCACTTAAAATTAAATTTTTTTTGGAAAGGGGACTTTCATATTGTTACCATAAAATTGGAGACAGGCATCACTTGCTAAAAATTGAATGTAACTATAAAATTAAATCTAATGAAAACAAAACGTTAGAAAAAATTCTAACTAAACCTGTCTTTCCTGTTCTCTAAGCCCGAGGCTTGCCCCTTATTTAGAGAACTGCTAAAAGGCCAGCAGCAAGCTGAGAGTTTACCCTGGAAGTAATCAGGACAATTTAGAAAGGAATAACTTAATTTAATTAAGTTAAGTTAAATTTTAACTTAATTAAAAATTTTAATGCCTATCTGAGCCACACCTAAAATTATCTCCAGTAATATACATCATCCCACACGTTGCAAAACATTTTATCACAGAAGAAACTTCTCATGATTTTGACGTTTGCTGCATATACACAGGTTTTTTTTGTTAGAAACACCAGTCATGAAAAATGGAAGAAGTAGTCTTCCATGTAGAGGTTTAGATGTTTCAATTTAATGTGTCTGGTAGAAATTTTCCAGTTAAAAGTACATTGGCCCCAATGTCTCATCCTCCTTCTATCTCTTTGAAGGGAAGAAAGGCAATACTAGTCAATGGGAATAAGGGACCAATGGCCCATTGTAGTCCTAATATCGCTACTGGTTTAGGAGGAAGTCCTCTTTCATAGAGGCATCTCCCACCTCTTGAGGGGAAAGAGCGGGAATGGTTAAATTGATCTCTTCTATACATCGGCTCACAATTCTGATGATGTTTCTGCCCTTGAGGGTTCTTCTTCCTGAAGGTTTTGCCAGCTGTGGTCTGTATCTGTTAGTGCCTTCTCCAGATAGGTCCTGGTAGTTCTCATTGGTGCAGCTCAGGTCTCTCATCTCTCCCTGCAGTTCACGGATACTTCAAGTCAAGGGCTGCAGGCATTCACTTGATAAAGGATTACAGATTAGCCGCAACCACATACTTATAGTGGAGCTGCATTAAATGCATATTTAACTTTTGCATGAGAGAGTACAAATTGGAAACTTGCCCAAATTGACATGGTTGGTCTTTACCAAGGCTTCTTCCAAGGCTGCCCTCACCTTCTCCTCCTAAGTTCCATCCTGTGGACAGTTTGTTAGGGTGTTGTGCGTGTGTGTGTGTGTGTGTGTGTGTGTGTGAATATCTGTCACTGACTTCTCCCCCAGCTGGGGTGACTTGAACCTTATTCCAACTCCATTGTTTCACTGTCATTAGAATCCTGGTGGGAGGTCTCCATTCCTGAACAGACTGCGTTTCTATCTGTGCTGATGATGCCAGCAACCCCCCCCCCCGACATATTCTCCAGTTTATTACAAGGGAGCATAAATGTATATGCAATATATATCTATACCTGAGCTCATAAATGTGACATCTAGGAATCAGAATTGTTTTTCTTCTTTTTTAAATTAATTAATTAATTTATTTAGGCTGCATTGGGTCTTCGTTGCTGCATGGGGCTTTCTCTAGTTGTGGTGAGCAGAGGCTACTCTTCGTTGTACGTTGCAGAGCACGGCCCCCAGGTGCGCCGGCTTCAGTAGTTGTGGCTCACGAGCTCCAGAGGACAGGCTCAGCAGTTGTGGAGGCTGGGCTTAGCTGCTCCGCAGCATGTGGGAATCCTCCCCGACCAGGGCTTGAACCTATGTCCCCTGCATTGGCAGGCGGATTCTCAACCACTGTGCCACCAGGGAAGCCCCAGAATTGTTTTTCTTAAATGGGCTTATAAGTGGATTGGGTATGTATCATATTCTAAGTAAATGCTTCTAGATGCAATTTTAGGTATCAACTATGGATTTTCTTTCATGTGCAAAAATTTAAACATTGATTACACACTAGCAGAAATAATAATAAGCGCTCTTTATTTTATCACTTAGAAAGCACTTACTATGTCCTAAGTTGCTTTATAATTATCAACTCATTTTGACTTTATCATAACCTTATGAGCACCCACTACGTGATTGTAAAGTACTGTACTTTATTACATTACCTCTAATTCTCACAATAATCCTTGAAGGTAGTTAGTATTGTTCCCACTGTTGTGACTACTCCTGAGAAATGGCCAAAATTTGGTCTGGATGTCAAGACTGATGATGTCGCACACACACCAAGAGGGTATGAAAACGTTTATTACTCACATAATGAGGCTTTCTGGGGAGAGCAGAGTGGCTCCCAAACAGAGCAAAAACTGGCTTGAGCGAGGGTAAGGAAATGAGACTGGCTTGGGATTTTTTGGTGGTTAGGGGTTGGGATCAGGGTGAGGGTTCCCACACATGGTTTGAACCTCCCACCAACACCAAGGAGGGGCACCTGGGCTTTCTGATCCATTTCCCCAGATGCAGCGCAGAGGGGAAGAGGAAGAGGTGAGGTTTAAAAGCTGTCAGTAGTCAAACATCAGAAAATGGAGTCAGCCTCTTTATTATACCCATTTTACTAATGAAGAAATTGAGAATCTCTGATCTTATGCTTTGAATTAGGCATAACTTTGGATCATGTGTAATTTAGTCCACATTGTTCTGTGGTCACATACTAGGTACCCATCTTGAAAATGCACACCCCTGATCATTTAGGGAAGTGAGAGACAGTAAAGCCAAAATACCATCTCAATCTGTCTATACTAGAGAGACTAGAAAAGCAGTGTAGCTTGGCATAGTGGAAGGCGCATGGCCTTTAGAACCAGAGGTGATTGCTTATTATTTAGCTTTACCACTTACCACTTGTGGATCTTGGGCAACTTACTTAGCCTTTTTGAGCCTTAGTGAAACAGAACATCAGAACATCTCTAGTGATGTGAACTTTATGAGACATCCCATTGCATTTTGGGGAGTTCTGTTGGAAAATTGTTTCTTAGATAGTGGATTTCACTATGCTAAGTTTGTTTCTCTGAACAATGGCAGTATCAAGGCAGGTTATCAGGAATTCTAGAGTACAGAGACACAACTGGCCATCTGGAAAAAATATTAAAAAGGACTTTGGAAAGTAGAGATTAGATCCAGGGACGTAAGGTCCAGCTCCTTAGCAAAGGTGAGATGAAGTCATCCTCAGCCTTTGGGGGAATCCAAAAGACACTACCCTGAGTGAGGAGAATGTTGAAGTGCCTAGGCCATTCATTCATTACTGGCAATAATTTTGGTACAACACTGGGGTTTGCTCCTCAAATATTGCTTCAACCCTGTCCCAGGAGAGTTTAATTCTCAGGCTGGTTCTCCATCCTACTGTTTTACAAGCCCAAACGTGAATGCCTCTTTTGGAATTGTTTGGGCAAAAGTCTCAGGGCTGACTCATTGATCTAAATTGAGTCACGTGCCCACATTCCAAGCCATGAACCAGTCACTGTGACTCTGATTTGTTAGGTCTGAGTCACTCATCTATACACCCTGGCGTGTACAGGTTCAGGTCAGTCACCTGAACTGCATGGACTGATAGTGTGGGAGAATATATACCCAGGAAACAAAACAAAAAAAAATTGGTACTGATGAACCTAGTTGCAGGGCAGGAATAAAGATGTAGACATAGAGAATGGACTTGAGGACACGGGTGGGAGGGGGAAGCTGGGACGAAGTGAGAGTAGCAGCAACATATATACACTACGCAATGTACAATAGATAGCTAGTGGGAAGCAGCAGCATAGCACAGGGAGATCAGCTCGGTGCTTTGCAATGACCTAGGGGGGTGGGATAGGGAGGGTGGGAGAGAAGCTCAAGAGGGAGGGGATATGGGGACATAAGTATGCATACGGCTGATGCACTTTGTTGTACAACAGAAACTAACACAGTATTGTGAAGCAATTGTACTCCAATAAAGATCTATTAAAAAAAAAAAGAAGGAAAGACTGAGGAGGTGATGCTGAGCAAGCAAAACAACAGATGTTCATTACAGGTCTCCCCCAAAAGTGACCTCATTCATATATTTCTAACTGTGGGGAATTTAGGGTCTGCCCCAAAGGTAACATTCACTTATACCTTGATGGCAATGGAGACCCTGGATTTTTGCAGTTCTTTATTTTCCCCCTTTCTCCTTGCTACCACTGTCCCTTTATATGCTGGTCTTATTAGGGTCTCAGTAGATGGACTGGACATAGGACTCAAAGCACAGGTTTCCACAGAGATACTGGGACTTCACCTAAGTCACACTATTGATGAGTCCCAGCACTTAGAACCTAGTGCCAAGGTCTCCATGCTATTGATTCAGACCTTCCAGAACATACACAGGCTTTCTCTGTGACAGAAAACTGCTATAACTATATCTTCAGAATTGTTCCATATTTATCACAGGTCATGTGTACCTCTGATCATAACAGTAGGCACCATCTAATGAATGCTTACAAATGAGCTTTTGAAACATTGCCTATTTATAAGTTGGAAATTGCCTGTGAATTTGGGAATGTGTGCCAGCATTGAACTGACTAGACATGCTATATTGGACATGAGCCAACAGGGTTTTATTTTTTTTTATTATTTATTTTTTTTTAGATGTTGGGGGTAGGAGTTTATTAATTAATTTATTTTTGCTGTGTTGGGTCTTCGTTTCTGTGTGAGGGCTTTCTCTAGCTGTGGCAAGTGGGGGCCACTCTTCATTGCAGTGCGCGGGCCTCTCACTATCGCGGCCTCTCGTTGCGGAGCACAGGCTCCAGACGCGCAGGCTCAGTAGTTGTGGCTCACGGGCCTAGTTGCTCCGCGGCATGTGGGATCCTCCCAGCCCAGGGCTCGAACTCGTGTCCCCTGCATTAGCAGGCAGATTCTCAACCACTGCGCCACCAGGGAAGCCCAGGGTTTTATTTTTTTATCCCTGTGTTTGACTGACACAAATTCCCTTGTGCTAAACCACTCAACTGTAGATACAGCAATCTTTTTCTTCCATTCCTTCCCATAATCTCAAAAAGGTGAAATTTGAACTGGAGGTAAGGTAGAGATAAAGAATTAATTTATAAACTAACAGGAAAACAATGTGTCCTATCTATTATATAGAATGTACTATATGTATTGTATAAAATATAAAAATTATAAATATAATAATTATAGAAATTATATATATATAATATATATATACAATTTCCTCCAAAAGGAAATTTTGGGCTGCAAGCAACAGAAACCCATTCTAACTAGCTTATGTAAAAATGGAATTTATTGTCTGACATACCTGAAAATCTAAGGGTGTACCAAGCACCCTCAACCTCAGAGCTACTAAAAAGGATTCTGAGTGACCCTTTTTGGTTTGGTTTCCAAGAAAATTCTGGTAAATATGGAATATCGGATCTCTTTATAATTCCAGGGAGAATTTTTATCAAACTATAATATAACATGCACATATCATAAGAGTACAGATAGATGAATTTTCATAAACTAAATGCACCCTTATACCCAGCACCCAGATCATGAAACATTACCAACACCACAGAAGCCCTGCTGCATGCTCCCTTTCAGTCATTGTCCCTATTCCCCTCCCCCTGTCAAAGACAACCACTGTCCTGACTTCTAACAACATTGATTAGTTTTGCCTATTTTAATATTTTATATAAAGGGAACAATACTATACACTGTCTTTTCTGGTTGGTTCTTTGCCCAACATTATGTTTCTAAGATTCATCTATATTATTGTTGTAGCTGTAAATTATTCATTCACATTTCTGCATAGAATTTCACTGTGTGAAATATCGCAATGTATTTATCCATTCTGCTATTGATGGGTATTTGGGAAATTTCCATTTGGGGCTACTATTTGCAGTGCTGCTACAAACATGCTAGTGCATGTCTTTTGGTGAACACGTGGATCCATGTCCCTTGGGTATATACCTAGGAACAGAATTGATGCATCTTAGGGATTGCGTACATTCAGCTTTTGTTTGGTACAACAGTTTTGCAAAAGGTTGTACCAATTTACACTCCCACCAGTGTTGTATGTGGATTCTGGTTGCTGCACGTCCTTTCCAAGACTTGGTATTTTCCATCTTTTTCATTTTAGCCATTCTGGTGGGAGAGTAGAAATGTTAAATTAGGGCTTTAATTGGTAATTGCCTGCTGACTTATAAAGATGAATACTTTTATTTTTTTAAGTCTTTCACATTTCCCTCTTTTTCTTTTTCTTGACATTTTAATTTTTTTTTATTTTATCTTTGTTTTTTATAACATCGTTATTGGAGTATAATTGCTTTACAAAGTTGTTAGTTTCTGCTGTATAACAAAGTGAATCAGCTATACATATACATACATCCCCATATCCCCTCCCTCTTCCATCTCCCTCCCACCCTCCCTATCCCACCCTTCTAGGTGGTCACAAAGCACCAAGCTGAACTCCCTGTGCTATGTGGCTGCTTCCCACTAGCTATCTATTTTACATTTGGTAGTGTATATATGTCAGTGCTACTCTCTCACTTCCTCCCAGCTTACCCTTCCCCCTCCCCATGTCCTCAAGTCCATTCTCTATGTCTGCATCTTTATTCCTGTCCTGCCCCTAGGTTCTTCAGAACCATTTTTTTTTGAATCCATATATGTGTGTTAGCATATGGTATCTGTTTTCCTCTTTCTGACTTACTTCACTCTTTATGACAGACTCTAGGTCCATCCACTTCACTACAAATAACTCAATTTCATTCCTTTTTATGGCTAAGTAATATTCCATTGTATATATATGCCACATCTTCTTTATCCATTCATCTGTTGATGGACACTTAGGTTGCTTCCATGTCCTGGCTACTGTAATAGAGCTGCAGTGAACATACTGGTACATGACTCCTTTTGAATTATGGTTTTCTCAGGGTATATGCTCACTAGTGGGATTGCTGGGTCGTACTGTAACTATATTTTTAGGGGTTTTTTTTGTGTGTGTGGTATGTGGGCCTCTCACTGTTGTGACCTCTCCCATTGCAGAGCACAGGCTCCAGACGCGCAGGCTCAGCGGCCATGGCTCATGGGCCTAGCCGCTCTGCGGCATGTGGGATCTTCCCGGACCAGGGCACGAACCTGTGTCCCCTGCATCAGCAGGCGAACTCTCAACCACTGTGCCACCAGGGAAGCCCTCTATTTTTAGTTTTTTGAGGAACCTCCATACTGTTCTCCATAGTGGCTGTATCAATTTACATTCCCACCAACAGTGCCAGAGGGTTCCCTTTTCTCCACACCCTCTTCAGCATTTATTGTTTGTAGACGTTTTCATGATGGCCATTCTGACCGGTGTAAGGTGATACCACGTTGTAGTTTTGATTTGCATTTCTCTAATGATTCGTGATGTTGAGCATCCTTTCATGTGTTTGCTGGCAATCTGTATATCTTCTTTGGAGAAATGTCTATGTAGGTCTTTGGCCCATTTTTGGATTGGGTTGTTGGTTTTTTTGATATTGAGCTGCATCTGCTACTTGTACATTTTGGAGATTAATCTTTTGTTGCTTTGTTTGCAAATATTTTCTCCCATTCTGAGGGTTTTCTTTTCGTCTTGTTTATAGTTTCCTTTGCTGTGCAAAAGCTTTTAAGTTTCATTGGGTCCCATTTCTTTAGTTTTGTTTTTATTTCCATTTCTCTAGGAGAAATGTCACAGAGTGTTCTGCCCATGTTTTCCTCTAAGAGGTTTATAGTGTCTGGCCTTACATTTACGTTTTTAATGCATTTTGAGTTTATTTTTGTGTATGGTGTGAGGGAGTTTTCTAATTTCATTCTTTAACATGTAGCTGTGCAGTTTTCCCAACACCACTTATTGAAGAGACTGTCTTTTCTCCATTGTATATCCTTGCCTCCTTTGTCATAGATTAGTTGACCATAGGTGCGTGGGTTTATCTCTGGGCTTTCTATCCTGTTCCATTGATCTATATTTCTATTTTTGTGCCAGTACCATACTGTCTTGATTACTGTAGCTTTGCAGTATAGTCTGAAGTCAGGGAGTCTGATTCCTCCAGCTACGTTTTTTTCCCTCAAGACTGCTGTGGCTATTCGGGATCTTTTGTGTCTCCATACAGATTTTAAGATTTTTTGTTCTAGTTCTGTAAACTATGCCATTGGTAATTTGATAGGGATTACATTGAATCTATAGATTGCTTTGGGTAGTAGAGTCTTCACAATATTGATTCTTCCAATCCAACAACATGGTATATCTCTCCATCTGTTGGTATCATCTTTAATTTCTTTCATCAGTGTCTTACAGTTTTCTGCATACAGGTCTTTTGTCTCCCTAGGTAGGTTTATTCCTAGGTATTTTATTCTTTTTGTTGCAGTGGTAAATGGGAGTGTTTCCTTAATTTCACTTTCTGATTTTTCACCATTAGTGTATAGGAATGCAAGAGATTTCTGTGCATTAATTTTGTATCCTGCAACTTTACCTAATTCATTGATTAACTCTAGTAGTTTTCTGGTGGCATCTTTAGGTTTCTCTACGTATACTCTCATGTCATCTGCAAACACTGACACTTTTACTTCTGCTTTTCCAATTTGGATTCTTGTTAGTTATTTTTCTTCTCTGATTGCCATGGCTAGGACTTCCAAAACTATGTTAAATAATAGTGGTGAGAGTGGACATCCTTGTCTTGTTCCTGATCTTAGAGGACATGGTTTCAGTTTTTCACCATTGAGGATGATGTTTGCTGTTGGTTTGTCATATATGACCTTTATTATATTGAGGTAGGTTCCCTCTATGCCCACTTTCTGGAGAGGTTTTATCATAAATGGGTGTTAAAGTTTGTCAAAAGCTTTTTCTGCATCTATTGAGATGATCATATGGTTTTTATTCTTCAATTTGTTAATATGGTGTATCACATTGATTGATTTGCATATATTGAAGAATCCTTGGATCCCTGTGATAAATCCCACTTGATCATGGTGTATGATCCTTTTAATGTGTTGTTGGATTCTGTTTGCTAGTATTTTGTTGACGATTTTTTCATCTATATTCATCAGTGATATTGGTCTGTAATTATCTTTTTTTTGTAGTATCTTTGTCTGGTTTTGGTATCAGGGTGATGATGGCCTCATAGAATGAGTTTGGGAGTGTTCCTTCCTCTCTAGTTTTTTGGAAGAGTTTGAGAAGGATGGGTGTTAGCTCTTCTCTACATGTTTCATAGAATTCACCTGTGAAGCCATCTGGTCCTGGACTTTTCTTTGATGGAAGATTTTTAATCACAATTTAAATTTCATTATTTGTGATGGGTCTGGTCATATTTTCTATTTCTTCCTGGTTCAGTCTTGGAAGGTTATACCTTTCTAAGAACTTGTCCATTTCTTCCATGTTGTCCATTTTATTGGCATAGAGTTGCTTGTAGTACTCTCTTAGGATGCTTTGTATTTCTGTGGTGTCTGTTGTAACTTCTCCTTTCTCATTTGTAATTATATTGATTTGAGTCCTCTCCCTCTTTTTCTTGATGAGTCAGATTAATGATTTATCAATTTTGTTTATCTTCTCAAAGAACCAGCTTTTAGTTTTATTGATCTTTGTTATTGTTTTCTTTGTTTCTATTTCATTTATTTCTGCTCTGAAATTTATGATTTCTTTCCTTCTGCTAACTTTGGGTTTTGTTTATTCTTCCTTCTCTAGTTCCTTTAGGTGTAACGTTAGATTGCTTATTTGAGATTTTTCTTATTTCTTGAGGTAGGCTTGTATTGTTATAAATTTCCCTCTTAGAACTGCTTTTGCTGCATCCCATAGGTTTCTGATCGTCATGTTTTTGTTGTCATTTGTCTCTAGGTATTTTTTTATTTCCTCTTTGATTTCTTCACTGATCTCTTGGTTATTTGGTAATGTATTGTTTAGCTTCCATGTGTTTGTGTTTTTTACATTTTTTTCCCTGTAATTGATTTCTAATCTCATACCATTGTGGTCAGAAAAGATGCTTGATATGATTTCAATTTTCTTAAATTTACTGAGTCTTTATGTGTGACCCAAGATCTGATCTATCCTGGAGAATGTTCCGTGTGCACTTGAGAAGAAAGTGTAATTTGCTGTTTTTGGATGGAATGTCCTATAAATATCAATTAAATCTATCTGGTCTATTATGTCATTTAAAGCTTGTGTTTCCTTATTTATTCTCATTTTGGATGATCTGTCCATTGGTGTAAGTGAGGGGTTAAAGTCCCCCAATATTATTGTTACTGTCGATTTCCTCTTTTATAACTGTTAGCAGTTGCCTTATATATTGAGGTGCTCCTATGTTCGGTGTGTATATATTTATAATTGTTATATCTTCTTCTTGGCATGATCCCTTGATCATCATGTAGTGTCCTTCCTTGTCTCTTGTAACATTCTTTATTTTAAAGTCTATTTTATCTGATATGAGTATTGCTACTCCAGCTTTCTTTTGATATCCCTTTGCATGGAATATCTTTTTCCATCCCCTCACTTTCAGTCTGTATGTTTCCCTAGGTCTGAAGTGGGTCTCTTGTAAATAGCATATATATGGGTCTTGTTTTTGTATCCATTCAGTGAGCCTGTGTCTTTTGGTTGGAGCATTTAATCCATTGACATTTAAGGTAATTATCAATATGTATGTTCCTATTACCATTTTCTTAATTGTTATGGGTTTGGTTTTTTAGGTCCTTTTCTTCTCTTGTGTTTCCCACTTAGAAAAGTTCCTTTAGCATTTGTTGTAGAGCTGATTTGGTGGTGCTAAATTCTCTTAGCATTTGCTTATTTGTAAAGCTTTTATTTCTCCATCAAATCTGAATGAGATCCTTGCCGGGTAGAGTAATCTTGGTTGTAGGTTCTTCCCTTTCATCACTTTAAATATGTCCTGCCACTCCCTTCTGGCTTGCAGAGTTTCTGCTGAGAAATCAGCTGTTATCTTTATGGGAGTTCCCTTGTATGTTATTTGTTGTTTTTTCCTTGTTGCTCTCAATAATTTTTCTATGTCTTTAATTTTTGTCAGTTTGATTACTACATGACTCGGTGTGCTTCTCCTTAGGTTTTTCCTTCCTGGGACTCTCTGTGCTTCCTGGACTTGGTAGGCTATTTACTTTCCTGTGTTAGGGAAGTTTTCAACTATAATCTCTTCAAATATTTTCTCGGGTCCTTTCTCTCTCTCTTCTCCTTCTGGGACCCCTATAATGCAAATGTTGTTGCATTTAATGTTGTCCCAGAGGTCTCTTAGGCTGTCTTCATTTCTTTTCATTCTTTTCCTTTATTCTGTTCTGCAGCAGTGAATTCCACCATTCTGTCTTCCAGGTCACTTATCTGTTCTTCTGCCTCAGTTATTCTGCTATTGATTCCTTCTAGTGTATTTTTCATTTCAGTTATTGTATTGTTCATCTCTGTTTGTTTGTTCTTTAATTATTCTAGGTGTTTGTTCTTTAATTCTTCTAGGTCTTTGTTAAACATTTCTTGCATCTTCTCTATCTTTGCCTCCATCCTTTTTGTGAGGTCCTGGATCATCTTCACTATCATTATTCTGGATTCTTTTTCTGGAAGGTTGCCTATCTCCACTTCATTTAGTTGTTTTTCTGGAGTTTTATCTTGTTCCTTCATCTGGTACATACCCCTCTGCGTTTTCATGTTGTCTGTCTTTCTGTGAATGTGGTTTTTTTCCCAGAGGCTGCAGGACTGTAGTTCTTCTTGCTTCTTCTGTGTGCCCTCTCATCCTTAATTTATTTCATCAGTGTCTTATAGTTTTCTGCATACAGGTCTTATATCTCCTTAGGTAGGTTTATTCCTAGGTATTGTATTCTTTTTCTTGCAATGGTAAATGAGAGTGTTTCCTTAATTTCTCTTTCAATTTTTCATTATTAGTGTATAGGAATGCCAGAGATTTCTGTGCATTAATTTTGTATCCTGCTACTTAACCAAATTCATTGATTAGCTCTAGTAGTTTTCTAGTAGCATCTTTAGGATTCTCTATGTATAGTATCATGTCATCTGCAAACAGTGACAGTTTTACTTTTTTTCCAATTTGGATTCCTGTTATTTCTTTTTCTTCTCTGATTGCTGTGGCTATAACTTCCCAAACTATGTTGACTAATAGTGGTGAGAGTGGCCAACCTTGTCTTGTTCCTGATCTTAGTGGACATGCTTTCAGTTTTTCACCGTTGAGAACGATGTTGGCTGTGGGTTTGTCATAGATGACCTTTATTATGTTGAGGTAAGTTCCCTCTGTGCCTACTTTCTGGAGGGATTTTATCATAAATGGTGCTGAATTTGGTCGAAGCTTTTTCTTCATCTATTGAGAGGATCATATGGTTTTTATCCTTCAATTTGTTAACATGGTGTATCACATTGATTGATTTGTGTATATTGAAGAATCTTTGCATTCCTGGGATACACCCCTCTTGATTATGGTGTATGATCTTTTTACTGTGCTGTTAGATTCTGTTTGCTAGTATTTTATTGAGGATTTTTGCATCTATTTTTTCGTCAATGATATTGGCCTGTAGTTTTCTTTTTTTGTGACATCTTTGTCTGGTTTTGGTATCAGGGTGATGGTTGCCTCGTAGAATGAGTTTGGGAGTGTTCCTCCCTCTGCGATATTTTGGAAGAGTATGAGAAGGATGAGTGTTAGCTCTTGTGTAAATATGTGACAGAATTCGCTTGTGAAGCTCTCTGGTCCTGGGCTTTTGTTTGTTGGTAGATTTTTCATCACAGTTTCAATTTCAGTGCTTGTGATTGGTCTGTTTATATTTTCTGTTTCGTCCTGGTTCAGTGTTGGAAGGTTCTGCTTTTCTAAGAATTTGTTCCTTTCTTTCAGGTAGTCCATTTTTTTTGGCATATAATTGCTTGTAGTAATCTCTTATGATCCTTTGTATTTCTGCAGTGTCAGTTGTTACTTCCCCGTTTTCATTTCTAATTCTGTTGATTTGAGTCTTCTCACTTTTTTTGTTTTTTTTGCGGTACATGGGCCTATCACTGTTGTGGCCTCTCCTGTTGTGGAGCACAGGCTCCGGACGCGCAGGCTCAGTGGCCATGGCTCATGGGCCTAGCCACTCTGCAGTATGTGGGATCTTCCCTGACAGGGGCATGAACCCGTGTCCCCTGCATCAGCAGGCATGCTCTCAACCCGTGCGCCACCAGGGATGCCCTTCCCTTTTTTTCTTGATGTGTGTGGCTAATGGTTTATCAATTTTGTTTATCTTCTCAAAGAACCAGCTTTTAGTTTTACTGATCTTTGCTATCATTTCCTTCATTTCTTTTTCATTTATTTTTGATCTGATCTTTGTGATTTCCTTCCTTCTGCTAACTTTGGGGTTTTTTGTTCTTCTTTCTCTAATTGCTTTAGGTGTAAGCTTAGGTTGTTTATTCGAGATGTTTCCTGTTTCTTAAGGTAGGATTGTATTGCTATAAACTTCCCTCTTAGAACTGCTTTTGCCGCATCCCATAGGTTTTGGGTCGTCATATTTTCATTGTCATTTGTTTCTAGGTATTTTTTGATTTCCTCTTTGATTTCTTCAGTGATCTCTTGGTTATTGAGTAGTGTATTGTTTAGCCTCCATGTATTTGTATTTTTTACAGATTTTTTTCTTGTAATTGATATGTAGTCTCATAGCATTGTCGTCGGAAAAGATGTTAATACAATTTCTTAAATTTACCAAGGCTTGATTTGTGACCCAAGGTATGATCTATCCTGGAGAAAGTTCCATGAGCACTTGAGAAGAAAGTGTATTCTGTTGTTTTTGAATGGAATATCCTATAAATATCAATTAAGTCCATCTTGTTTAATGTGTCATTTAAAGCCTATGTTTCCTTATTTATTTTTGGATGATCTGCCCATTGGTGAAAGTGGGGGGTTACAGTCCCCTAGTATGATTGTGTTACTGTCAATTTCTCCTCTTATGGCTGTTAGCCTTTGCCTTATGTATTGAGGTGCTCCTATGTTGGGTGCATAAATATTTACAGCTGTTAAATCTTCTTCTTGGATTGACCCCTTGATCATTATGTAGTCTCCTTCTTTGTCTCTTGTAATAGTCTTTATTTTAAAGTCTATTTTGTCTTATATGAGAATTGCTACTCCAGCTTTCTTTTGACTTCCATTTGCATGGAATATCTTTTTCCATCCCTTCACTTTCAGTCTGTATGTGTCCCTAGGTCTGAAGTGGGTCTCTTGTAGACAGCATATATATGGGTTTGTTCTTGTATCCATTCAGCCAGTGTATGTGTTTTGGTTGGAGCATTTAATCCATTTACATTTAAAGTGATTATCAATATCTATGTTCCTATTACCATTTTCTTAACTGTTTTGGGTTTGTTTTGGTAGATCATTTTCTTCTCTTGTGTTTCCTGCCTAGAGAAGTTCCTTTAGCATTTGTTGTAAAGCTGGTTTGGTGGTGCTGAATTCTCATAGCTTTTGCTTGTCTGGAAAGGTTTTAATTTCTCCATTGAATCTGAATGAGTTCCTTGCTTGCTAGAGTAATCTTGGTTTTAGGTTTTTCCTTTTCATCACTTTAAATATGTCCTGCCACTCCCTTCTGGCTTGCAGAGTTTCTGCTGAAAGATCTGCTGCTAACCTTATGGGGATTCCCGTGTATGTTATGTGTTGCTTTTCCCTTGCTGCTTTTAATATTTTTTCTTTGTATTTAATTTTTGATAGTTTGATTAATTTGAGTCTTGGCATGTTTCTCCTTGGATTTATCCTGTATGGGACTCTCTGCACTTCCTGGACTTGATTGACTATTTCCTTTCCCATATTAGGGAAGTTTTCAACTATAATGTCTTCAAATATTTTCTCAGACCCTTTTTTTCTCTTCTTCTAAGACCCCTATAATTTGAATGTTGGTGCATTTAATGTTGTCTCAGGGGTCTCTGAGACTATCCTCAATTCTTTTCATTCTTCTTTCTTTACTCTGCTCTGTGGTAGTTATTTCCAGTATTTTATCTTCCTGGTCACTTATGTGTCTTCTGCTCAGTTATTCTGCTATTGATTCCTTCTGGAGAAATTTAAATTTCATTTATTGTGCTGTTCATCATTGTTTGTTTTCTCTTTATTTAGTTCTAGGTCCTTGTTAAATGTTTCTTGTATTTTCTCCATTCTATTTCCAAAAATTTGGATCATCTTTACTATCATTACTTTGAATTCTTTTTCAGGTAGACTGCCTATTTCCTCTTCATTTGTTTGGTCCGTTGGATTTTTACTATGCCCCTTCTTCTGCTGTGTATTTCTCTGTCTTCTCATTTTCCTTAACTTACTATATTTGGGCTCTCCTTTTTGAAGGCTGCAGGTTCATAGTTCCCATTGTTTTTGGTGTCTGCCCCCAGTGGGTAAGGTTGGTTCAGTGGGTTTTGTAGGCTTCCTGTTAGAGGGGACTGGCGCCTGTGTTCTGGTGGTGAAGCTGGATCTTGTCTTTCTGCTGGGCAGGACCACGTCCGGTGGTGTGTTTTAGTGTGTCTCTGACCTTATTATGATTTTAGGCAGCCTCTCTACTAATGGGTGGGGTTGTCTTCCTGTCTTGCTAGTTGTTTAGCATGGGGTGCCCAGCATTGTTGCTTCCTGGTCTTTGAGTGGAGCTGGGTCTTAGCATTGTGACAGAGATCTCTGGCCGATTGATATTATGTGGGGCCGGGAAGACTCTGGTGGTCCAGTGTCCTGAACTCAGCTCTCCCACCTCAGAGGCTCTGGCCTGACACCCCACCGGAGTACCAAGACCCTGTCAACCACCCGGTTTGATCAGTAATGATAGTCCTAGCCTCTTGATTACTTGTCTTGTTTTTCCAATTCTGTGCGGAAGTAATGAGTTCTTCCAACTGGGAGTGGCTCTGTTCCAAATTCTGCAGTGTTGCCTATAAAATGAGAAGGTGATGTAGATGAGCTACATTAGTCTTTCCTCAAAATCGACTCCATTAAGAATTACCTGATTCGTTTGCGTCACTTCAGAGTGAATGAATTAGATGGCTGGAGGAGAGCTGGAAATATGTCTGAAGGAAGGTTTTGGAGGCAAAACTCCAGTGTGTGTAGTGGATGGTGGGCAGGGGCACTGTCAAGATGAATACTTTTAAATATGCTTCTTAGCTATTTGTATATCTCTTTTTTAGTAAGTCTTCTAGCCACTGTTCTATTAAGTGTCTTTTTCTTACTGATTTGTAGAAGTTCTTTATATATTCTGGATTTGTTCATTTGTGCCTTATAATTGTTGCAAATATCTTCTCCAACTTTATGGCTACTTTTTCATTCTTAATTATGTTTCTTGATGAAGAAAGTTATCAGTTTTAATATAACCTAATTCATCAATTTTTTAAACTTTTGAGCTTAGTGGTTTTAATATCCTATTTAAGAAACCTTTGCAAACTAATTCAGTGATGTTTTTATCATATCACAGTGCTGTTTTAGGGGCCACAACTTCAGGTGCCTTATCAATAACAGGCATCAATTTGGGTTTATATTTCAGTAACTTTGGAAAGATCCCTGAGTTTTTGTTTCTGTGTAGAGTCCAGTAGCCAACATATATGTCTCGGGATGTTACATTTCAGTAAAATATTGTTTTTATCTTACTTTTTTTTTGGTGGGTTATTTTTTTAACCGTCAAATTGAGAAGAAAATTCAAAATGTTGTTTACTCGACTTTTTTTTTTTTTCCAGAGACATCTTGGCCTAAAGAAAAAAGCATCCATTTAGTGCAATGGCCTTTTGTCTCATGCTTTTTAGTAGCAAATCATCCACTCTCTTTGAGTCACAGTACTCTCTTCTGCAAAAGCTCTGGAATAATTTCTGCCAAGTCAGGAGTAATTTCTACCATGTCATGGTCCTCCTATGAAAATAATAACAACAACAGTAACAATAAGATGATACAGTACCTACAATGCACCAATACTTTGTGGAGTAGCTACCATACTTGGAGGACACACTGCCAAGAACTTTGGCAAGTAACAGTGAGTATGACATAGAATCTCAGGTTTACTGTCTACCAGGAGTGACAGAAAAGTATCACAAATGATTGAAATTTTTTTTTTTTTTTTTTTTTTTTTTTTTTTTTTTTGCGGTATGCGGGCCTCTCACTGTTGTGGCCTCTCCCGTTGCGGAGCACAGGCTCCGGACGCGCAGGCCCAGCGGCCATAGCCCACGGGCCCAGCCGCTCCGCGGCATATGGGATCCTCCCGGACCGGGGCACGAACCCGTATCCCCTGCATCGGCAGGCGGACTCTCAACCACTGCGCCACCAGGGAGGCCCCTGATTGAAATTTTTAATGGAGAAAGTTAATGCACCAGGGAGTAAACTCATTTGATTTTCTCTGGAGAAATGTTCTCTTTTTGTACAGCTCTTCCCAACAGCAAAAGACTCTATAGAGTTAAATGCAAATGATAAAACTAATACAGGACTTATGAAGCCAAATACATAAAATTTTCAGTAGTTGAATGCAAATCTTTAGTCTGACACTAACACTTGATACTATGTACATATCTGTGGCTCTGTTTTGTTAGTTCCTGCTCAGCTATTTCTTTATTTTGGAAGGCAAAATACTCTTTCAAAGCCTGCCATTGATTAAAACCATTTTTGGGGACTTCCCTGGTGATCCAGTGGTTAAGGCTTTGTGCTTCCAGTGCAGGGGGCACAGGCTTGATCCTTGGTCAGGGAACTAAGATCCCACATGCTGTGTGGCGCAGCCACAAAAAAAATACATTTTGGAAAACTCTAAGCACTTCTGTGAAAGCCAGTTTACAAGGCCTATCAGAAAACCTGTCTGTTTATTGACGTTATTTTAACTGAAAGTGGCATTATCCTTCTTGGCATCAGACTTCACTTTGAAAGACTTTAGACTGTGTCTGAAATCACAACCACCTTCCACAGAAGACTGTCACCGACTAGTTGTTTTCATAGACATACCCAGGGTAGGGCTATCAGAGTTAGCAAATAAGAATACAGGATCCCCAGTTAAATTTGGATTTCAAATAAATAGTGAACACTTTTTTAGTATAAGTATGTACCATGCTTATACTAAATTCAGATTTAACTGGGCCCCTGTATTTTAGTTAGCATCCCTACCCAGGTATTGAAGATAATTCTAGAAGAGGAGTTTCTGTAACTGCTTTGTGTAGTGGTGGCATTACAGGACTAAAATACAGTCTCTCAAGGCAACTACCTTAAAGAGGATAATCCTCGTTTACACATTTAGATCATGAGATTTTTTTTAAGGTTCACCTTATCTTATTGTCAGACTTCATAACATCATAGCCAAGAAAGCACACATTAGGAGGTAACAAGCTACAAAAAGCATGTGGATTTCATTAGTATACGTTGTTTATTATACCTTGACCAATTTCTTAAATTTTAAAACAAACTACTTCCTGGCATCCTCTCTAAAATCAACCTATGCTTATTTAATGAGTCAGATCAACTGTTTTTTTTTTTTAAGAAACCATTCTATTGAGGTAAGATTGGCATGTAAAAAGCTGTACATATTTAATGCATACAACTCAATGAGTTTGGTCAGATCAACTAGTTTTATTCAAGTATCTTAGGGAACAATGAATAAAACAAACAGAAAAGTTGTACTACCATAACAAAAAATGAAAAGGGGAATTCCACATTAGAAATTGGCCTTAAGTTTGACCAGTTCCTGGTCTTAACTCTGTTTCCTCTAACTTCAGTGGTGAAGAAGCATGAGAATGTCTAAGGGAGTACCCCAGTGACTCATACCTTTGTTTACCCATCATCTAGTGACGGCAACTTGTCCTTAAGAACCCAGCAGTAAAACACCACCAGCTTATAGAAATAAGAGGTCTGAGGCTGTGAGGTTTGAGGCATATGGCCAGGTGTTTTGTATACTTTCAAGTATTTTAATAATGCTTATTAAAATATAGTCAGTGCTTCCTGACATAGTACGCCTTCTATACTCAACATGAATTTGCTTTGAATCATTTTCTTTGTGCTTCCAGTAGTTTCCAGTTTTGTTTTTCAAAGCAAAAAGTTACTTTTCTTTTTTTGAATATTTATTTTACTTATTTATTTGGTTGCACCGGGTCTTAGTTGCAGAGGCTCCCTAGTTGTGGCTTTCCAGCTTCTTAGTTGAGGCATGTGGGCTCCTCATTTGTGGCAGGCAGTCTCCTTAGTTGTGGCTCACGGGCTCCTTAGTTGTGACCTGCAAACTCTCAGTTGTGGCATGCATGTGGGATCCAGTTCTCTGACCAGGGATTGAACCCTGCATTGGGAGCGCAGAGTCTTAACCACTGTGCTGCCAGGGAAGTCCCAAAAAGTTACTTTTCTATAGAAGGCAATCAGTAGAAGAATTTGGCCAGAAAGCAGGAAAGGCAATAAGGCATCTTTTCTCATTCTGTCAAGAGGAAATGTCTTTTAAAAACTTAGACTTTCTTTGATTAGCCAATTATTGTTTTTCAACAATCGTATCTTACTAATTACAAAGTGAGATGCCTAAAGTTGGAAGAAAGTTGAGAATTGTTACTGCTTTGGCAAATCTGAGTCTTGGCCTAAGGGTAGAAAGTAACTGAGATGTTAAAGATGAAAGAATTGCTAAGAGGTTCAAAGAAAACAACCAAATGAAAAAGAAAAGAGAAGGAAACAATTTTTAACTCTAAGAAAAGCAACAGCATACATAAGAAAGTCAATTTCTTCTTAGTACACTATGTGCCTTGGCTGTGAATGATATTTATACAAAATACATGCTGAATTTTCTCTAACACAAATCATGATATAGTTCTACCAGGAAAATTGGAGACACGATGTGTGTGTATATGTGTGTGAAGGTGGGGGAAGGAGGGACTTGATAAGGGCGCTAAGTCTTCAGTTTCCCTGGCAGGAAGGTAATAGAACATACTTAAACTATAAAACATCAGGAAATAGTTATAGTACATAGCTACTTAGAAATCTGGAGGTCAATACTAGAAGAAACAGCTAAAAAAACATAAAGTGGTTTTTCTGGAGAGTGAGAATCAAGGGTGAGGACACTTGTGGGAATGGGTATTGCTGGCTTGGTGATAAGCCTTGTGATACCATTTGACTTTCTTACCCATATACACGTATTAGCTTAACAAAATTAAAACTTTCATAAAATCAAGGACCTCTCCTAAAACTAAACTAATATCAAAATTTTTAATAATAATAAAACAAAAAGAGGAGATGACTGTTTGGGGGCAGGATATGGAATATATTCTTAGTTTCAAATAAGTTCCACAAATAAATAAGACTTCAGGAACATAACCTGTTTATAAGGATGGGCCTTTCTACATTTCAAACCAGCAATGGTGTGAGATCTGCCTTGGGAGGTTCTAGATACAGCCTGGCTTCCCCCACCTTGTCACCTTGTTCAATTCTTTCCTGTTTCATGTTGGGAATAAACAGTTTTACCTCTCGGAGGATTGCAAATCACCAACCTTAACAAAGCTAATGTTTCTAGGTCCATCAAACTCAGTTTTCCTAGAAGTGAACATGGGACTGAACTTTTGAGGCCCAACGGCCCGTTTTGGATCTGAGAATGAGCTGGGAAACTCAAACCTCCTTCCTTTTTTTACTCTTTTCAAGGAAGTAAAGGGACTTGTGATGACGCTTAACGGGGAGGACTTTTTCCAGATTAAGCAAACGGGGTGCCATGGAAAATAAAAAGTGGACAATACATTCAGCTTAGTGGGACTTTGCAAACTTCCAGAATTGTTCAATCAGACTTCAAGTCTCTGGGGAAAAGAGAAAGTTCTTAGTCTACTAGGTTTATACTTGGGTTTAGGTTAGGTTGCAGGTGCTTTCCGCTTGGCTAGCAAAATCCCTCCAACTGCTAGAATTTGAAAAGCAGCCAGGGCTGAGCTGGGAGCATTTCTCATGTTTGTGCTGGGCCAGGCTTCCCCCAGGAGCCGGTTATCCTTTGCCATCAAACACCCATTGGTCAGAGAAAGTTCCAACGTATCACCTGATCCAGGTGGCTGCCCTGAGGAGAAGAAAGGAGTGGAGGGGACACTCACAGAGCCAGTGAGCAGGGCTCTTGCAGTGTAGGGAGACACTCCTTCCCTTCTACCTTTACAAGAAGGGACATTCTGGTGTGTTTGTTCTCTGCTATGGGCCCTTCTCCTCATCCTAGAAGCTCTGGGCCCATTCACTGCAGTAGAAGGATCGTTCTCTGCTAGTTCCATCACAGAGAGGACTGGCCAGGGACCTTTGCCTGAATCTCCAGTGACAGCAGCCCATGCCACATAGAGCTTGAGAGTCAAGGACAACCTTGTTTCTCTGGTGCCGCATTCATAAGACATTTCCCTTAGACATTTCCAGGTTTCAGGAACAGTAGAAGCACATCTTCACTTAAGCCTGAAATGCAAAAGTTGAATTACCTAGTAAATTAGAGAATGGGTATCTATTTTGAGATAGGTGTCTTTATAAAAAGCTTCACCATGGAACTTGGGCTATTAGACTGATTAAAATTCTACTTAAAATACAACTTTCTCAGACATGTATAGCACAGTAGTGCTAGGTCTGGGTATAAATGCTAAATTAAAAAATGCCCTCGGGCTTCCCTGGTGGCGCAGTGGTTGAGAGTCTGCCTGCCGATGCAGGCAGGGGACACGGGTTCGTGCCCTGGTCTGGGAAGATCCCACATGCTGCAGAGCAGCTGGGCCCGTGAGCCATGGCCGCTGAGCCTGCGCATCCGGAGCCTGTGCTCTGCAACGGGAGAGGCCACAACAGTGAGAGGCCCGCGTACTGCAAAAAAAAAAAAAAAAAAAATGCCCTCAACTATTTTTATGGATGATTTTCTGCTATAATAGAAATAATAGTTTGTTAACTTTCCTCCTAAATCCTATTCCACAACTAGAATATAAGATCCTTGAAGTCAAGGACTATATGACTCATTTCTTTTTATCTCAATTCCTGACCTAGATCTTATACATACTAAATTCTCAATATATTCTGTGTGTTGATAATGACATTTACAAATACATTCTTTTATTTATACAAAATATTGAGGAATAGCCATCAAAAAATAAGATTTAGATTAAGAGTATATTAGGTCTTTTTTT
Organism: Mesoplodon densirostris; assembly: GCF_025265405.1. Classification (NCBI taxonomy): domain Eukaryota; kingdom Metazoa; phylum Chordata; class Mammalia; order Artiodactyla; family Ziphiidae; genus Mesoplodon; species Mesoplodon densirostris. The sequence goes on from NC_082671.1 coordinate 80,740,684, forward strand.
TTCTTTTGTGCATATTCTAATTTTTCTACAATGACTGGGGGTGGGTGAGAATCTCTGCCCTCGACAACATTCTTTCCCCTAAGAGAGCAAATGGGCCACAAATATATTTGAATGTAATAATAAAACATAAATAAAAATAATCAAAGGTAATTATTGAGCACTTACTGTATGTCAGGAACTGCTTTGAGCTCTTTAAATGTGTTAGCTCATTTAATCCTAAAAATGATACAGCTAATCACAGCCATCTCAAAATCATCTTAAATATCCTGTGCTCAAAAACTGGGTTATTTCCTGATTTTATGCAAGCAGAATAACATACTTACTGTACAATCCTATTCATCACCACATTATGTGTTATAAGTAGAGGTGCAAACAAACTAAGGAATTGTTTATGTGGTTTTTTTTTGGTTATTTTTGGCTGTGTTGGGGCCTCGTTGCTGTGCTTAGGCTTTCTCTAGTTGTGGCGAGTGAGCACTGCTCTTTGTTGCCGTGCGCAGGCTTCTCATTGTGGTGGCTTCTCTTCTTGTGGAGCACGGGCTCTAGGTGCATGGGCTTCAGTAGTTGTGGTGCATGGGCTCAGTAGTTGTGACTTGTGGGCTCTAGAGCGCAGGCTCAGTAGTTGTGGCGCACGGGCTTATTTGCTCCGTGGCATGTGGGATCTTCCCAGACCAGGGATCAAACCCACGTCTCCTGCATTGGCAGGCAGATTCTTAACCACTGTGCCACCTGGGAAGTCCTGAAATTGTTTTTTATGAGTAGAGATTTTGAAACTGACAGTCTACTGGGTCTCACATCACTGCCTTGTGGCATAAAGAGGACTGACTCACTAGATAAAAATTCTCCAAGTACCACCCTGACTAATTCATCTTATAAGGCATGGAGTGATCACACATGCATTTAAAATGATTCTATTTAAAGTAAAATACAGCCTGTAATATACAGAGTTTTCGAGGTTGGTCTTCTAGCCCTGAGAATTCCCCCATCAGATGGGCAGTGGAAGCTAGTTTACCCTACCCACGGTTCTCTAGTGTTTCCAGGGAAGCAAAAACCATGAATAATGAAAGCAAAGAGAAGTCCGTGCAAATCCAGGGCCAACCCATCACCCCACCCAAACCAGAAAATCAGGAGCCTAATACCATGGAATGTGCTGTGCCTCTCCCTCCCACCAGCCACCCACCAGCTGGATGCAGGACTTCCTGATATGTTCCTGGAACTCAGGGAGGATGCAATTGGGAGAACAGGTCAGACCATCACTGCCATAAACTGGAGCAGTCACTGCAGTACAACAGAATTTATTATGTTAAAGAAAATAATGATAAAGAGTGCTAGTACTGAAAACCATTTCACTTATTTACTGTAGATCAGCCTCCTGACATTCTAGGACATTTCTGCCGTCAGGCCCAGAGTGAAGAACAGACACTAAAGAAGGAAGGAGTGGGAGTGACTAGTGTTGATAGAAAGGAGAATCGGAATTTTGGAGCTGAGAAGCCCTAAGATCTTCCATTTCCCGAAGAGGAAACAGAGGCACAGAGAGACTCAGGGAGTTACCTAAGATCACACAGCATAGTCAGTACTATTGGAATCTAGAAGTCCAAAGCACACTGGACTTCCGGTTCAGTGTGCTTTCACCAGGGATATTCCTTTTTTATTTAGTTAGTTTTCTTTTTTAAATAAAACAATGAAACATTTCAAAAAATTTGGAAATTTTGGCAACAACAAAAAAAATCACCCATAATCACAACTTTCCAATAACTATTATCATTTTTGTATATTTTCTTCCCATGTCTTTATTTTCATGTTTAACATTACCATAATCATTAACCATACATATTTCCATTTTTTAAAACAAAAGAAAAAACATTTTCTTACAATTTCAGTAATTTTTATGTGCATTCCTATTTCTTTATTGAATGTCTACATGCACCAGGTACTGTTCTAAATAAAACAATGTCCCTGTGCCACAGAACTAACATTTTAGTGGGGTGGACATAGAACATATAAACAAGTAATATATGACATTCCCCAACCAATGATGATAATTTGTGCCTGAAAAAGGGTGAATTGTGGGGTGAATTCTCATAGGCTGAAAATGTAATTAACATTAATTTTCAACAAGAAAAACATTTTTTTCTTGAGCCTCCCTTTTATGTTAAAAACAACACCAAACCCATCAAAATAGACACAAGGATCTCATAAATAAGTAATTATCATAGGATTTATGTCTGTGTTCACAAAGCATCCATGTGATACCCAGAGTTTATGTAATTAGATGTTTAATGCAAAAAAAGAAAAGATGAATAATAAAGACTAAAAATATGGATGAAATGATGCACAAGATGAACACCTCCGTGAGTCCTTTTTTTTTTAACATCTTTATTGGAGTATAATTGCTTTACAATTGTGTGTTAGTTTCTGCTTTATAATAAAGTGAATCAGTCATACATATACATATGTTCCCATATCTCTTCCATCTTGCGTCTCCCTCCCTCCCACCCTCCCTATCTCACCCCTCTAGGTGGTCACAAACCACCGAGCTGATCTCCCTGTGCTATGCGGCGGCTTCCCACTAGCTATCTATTTTATGTTTGGTAGTGTATATATGTCCATGCCTCTCTCTCACTTTGTCACAGCTTACCCTTCCCCCTCCCCATATCCTCAAGTCCATTCACTAGTAGGTCTGTGTCTTTATTCCCGTCTTACCCCTAGGTTCTTCATGACGTTTTTTTTTTTTTTTCTTAGATTCCATATATATGTGTTAGCATACGGTATTTGTTTTTCTCTTTCTGACTTACTTCACTCTGTATGACAGACTCTAGGTCCATCCTTTAAAAGGAGGAACTTAGGGCACCCCTCATCATTTTCAAGACTGCAAGGATGATACATGGGTGCATCTACTAAATGTGCTCAGAAGCTTCCTAAACCCCAGAAATCCAAATCCATCCTCCTAAATGTGAAGAATGACTCATAAGCTAAATTGGCGGTATTAAATAAAACTGATTAAGTCTCTCTACCTGTGACTGGCACAGATGGCACCTCCAGTGGAATCCTATGGGACATAATTCATTTTCCTTGTGGATATGAATTATCAAAGCAAAAAATGCACTGGACAGAGTTATAGAGCCGTGTAGCTGATAGGGTCTTGGTGCTCGGCCATGTATCAAGCCTGAGCCTCTGAGCTGGGAAAGCCAAGTTCAGGACATTGGTCCACCAGAAACGTCCCAGCCCCACTTAATAACAATTGGCGAGACCTCTCCCAGAGATCTCCGTCTCAACACTAAGACCCCTCTCCACTCAACGACTAGCAAGCTCCAGTGCTGGACACCCCATGCCAAACAACTGGCAAGACAGGAACACAACCCCACCCATTAGCAGAGAGGCTTCCTAAAATCATGATAAGTTCACAGATAACCCAAAACACACCACCAGAGGTGGTCCTGCCCAGCAGAAAGACAAGATCCAGCCTCATCCACCAGAACACAGGCACCAGTACCCTCTACCAGGAAGCCTACACAACCCACTGACCCAAGCTTATCCACTGGGGGCAGACATCAGAAACAATGGGAACTATGAACCTGCAGCCTGTGAAAAGGAGACCACAAACACAGTAAGTTAAGCAAAACGGGAAGACAGAGAAGTACACAGCATAAGAAAGAGCAAGGTAAAATCCCACCAGACCAAACAAATGAGGAGGAAATAGGTAGTCTACCTGAAAAAGAATTCAGAGTAATGATAGTAAAGATGATCCAAAATCTTGGAAATAGAATGGGGAAAGTACAACAAACGTTTAATAAGGGCCTAGAAGAACTAAAGAGCAAAAAACAATGATGAACAACACAATAAATGAAATAAAAAACTCTCTAGAAGGAATGAATAGCAGAATAACTGAGGCAGAAGAATGGATAGGTGACCAGGAAGATAAAATAGTGGAAATAACTACCACAGAGCAGAATAAAGAAAAGGAATGAGAAGAACTGAGGACAGTCTCAGACCTCTGGGACAGCATTATATGCACCAACATTCGAATTATAGGGGTCCCATAAGAAGAAGAGAAAAAAAAAACGGACTGAGAAAGTATTTGAAGAGATTATAATTGAAAACATCCCTAATATGGGAAAGGAAATAGTCAATCAAGTCTAGGAAGCACAGAGAGTACCATACAGGATAAATCCAAGGAGAAACATGAAAGACATATATTAATCAAACTATAAAAAAATAAATACAAAGAAAAAATATTAAAAGCAGCAAGGGAAAAGCAACAAATAACATACAAGAGAATCCCCATAAGGTTAGCAGCAGATCTTTCAGCAGAAACTCTGCAAGCCAGAAGGGAGTAGCAGGACATATTTAAAGAGATGAAAAGGAAAAACCTACAACCAAGATTACTCTACCCAGCAAGGATCTCATTCAGATTCAATAGAGAAATTAAAACCTTTCCAGACAAGCAAAAGCTATGAGAATTCAGCACCACCAAACCAACTTTACAACAAATGCTAAAGGAACTTCTTTAGGCAGGAAACACAAGAGAAGAAAATGACCTACCAAAACAAACCCAAAACAGTTAAGAAAATAGTAATAGGAACATACATATCAATAATTACTTTAACTGTAAATGGATTAAATGCTCCAACCAAAAGACATAGACTGGCTGAATGGATACAAAAACGAAAGCCATATATATGCTGTCTACAAGAGACCCACTTCAGACCTAGGGACACATACAGACTGAAAGTGAAGGGATGGAAAAAGATATTCCATGCAAATGGAAATCAAAAGAAAGCTGGAGTAGCAATTCTCATATCAGACAAAATAGACTTTAAAATAAAGACTATTTATTACAAGAGACAAAGAAGGAGACTACATAATGATCAAGGGATCAATCCAAGAAGATTTAACAGTTGTAAATATTTATGCACCCAACATAGGAGCACCTCAATACATAAGGCAAATGCTAACAGCCATAAGAGGAGAAATTGACAGTAACACAATCATACTAGGGGACTGTAACCCCCCACTTTCACCAATGGACAGATCATCCAAAATGAAAATAAATAAGGAAACATAGGCTTTAAATGACACATTAAACAAGATGGACTTAATTGATATTTATAGGACATTCCATCCCAAAACAACAGAATACACTTTCTTCCCAAGTGGAGAAGAACTTGAGAAGAACAAGTTCTTCTCAACTTGAATGTTCTCATTGAACATTCTACAGGATAGATCATATCTTGGGTCACAGATCAAGCCTTGGTAAATTTAAGAAAATTGAAATTGTATCAAGTACCTTTTCCAACCACAATGCTCTGAGACTAGATATCAATTACAGGAAAAAAATCTGTAAAAAATACAAACACATGGAGGCTAAACAATACACTACTCAATAACCAAGAGATCAAAGAGGAAATCAAAAAATACCTAGAAACAAGTGACAATGAAAACACGACGACCCAAAACCTATTGGGTGCACAGGGAAGAGGGAAGTTTATAGCAATACAATCCTACCTTAAGAAACAAGAAACATCTGAAATAAACAACCTAACCTTACACCTAAAGCAATTAAAGAAAGAAGAACAAGAAAGCCCCAAAGTTAGCAGAAGGAAGGAAATCATAAAGATCAGATCAGAAATAAATGAAAAAGAGATGAAGGAAATGATAGCAAAGATCAGTCAAACTAAAAGCTGGTTCTTTGAGAAGATAAACAAAATTGATAAACCATTAGCCAGAGTCATCAAGAAAAAAATGGAGAAGACTCAAATCAACAGAATTAGAAATGAAAAAGAGGAAGTAACAACTGACACTGCAGAAATACAAAGGATCATGAGAGATTACTAGAAGCAACTATATGCCAGTAAAATGGACTACCTGGAAGAAAGGGACAAATTCTTAGAAAAGCACAACCTTCCGATATAAACAGACCAATCACAAGCACTGAAATTGAAACTGTGATGAAAAATCTTCCAACAAACAAAAGCCCAGGACCAGATGGCTTCACAAGCAAATTCTATCAAAAATTTACAGAAGAGCTAACACCTATCCTTCTCAAACTTTTCCAGCACATAGCAGAGGGAAGAACACTCCGAAACTCATTCTATGAGGCCACCATCACCCTGATACCAAAACCAGACAAAGATGTCACAAAAAAAAACATAGGCCAATATCACTGAAAAACATAGATGCAAAAATCCTCAATAAAATACTAGCAAACAGAATCCAGCAGCACATTAAAAGGATCATACACCATGATCAAGTGGGGTTTATCCCAGGAATTCAAAGATTCTTCAATATACGCCAATCAATCAATGTGATACACCATGTTAACAAATTGAAGGATAAAAACCATATGATCATCTCAATTGATGCAGATAAAGCTTTTGACAAAATTTAACACCCATTTATGATAAAAACCCTCCAGAAAGTAGGCATAGAGGGAACTTACCTCAACATAATAAAGGCCATATATGACAAACCCACAGCCAACATCATTCTCAACGGTGAAAAACTGAAACCGTTTCCACTAAGATCAGGAAAAAGACAAGGTTGCCCACTCTCACCACTATTATTCAACATAGTTTGGGAAGTTGTAGCCACAGCAATCAGAGAAGAAAAAGAAATAAAAGGAATCCAAATCAGAAAAGAAGTAAAACAGTAACTGTTTGCAGATGACATGACACTATACATAGAGAATCCTAAAGATGCTACCAGAAAACTACTAGAGCTAATCAATGAATTTGGTAAAGTAGGCAGATACAAAATTAATGCACAGAAATCTCTTGCATTCTTATACACTAGTAATGAAAAATCTGAAAGAGAAATTAAGGAAACACTCCTATTTACCACTGCAACAAAAAGAATAAAATACCTAGGCATAAACCTACCTAAGGAGATAAAAGACCTGTATGCAGAAAACTATAAGACCCTGATGAAAGAAATTTAAGGTGATACAAACAGATGGAGAGATATACCATGTTCTTGGTTTGGAAGAATCAACATTGTGAAAATGACTTTACTACCCAAAGCAATGTACAGATTCAGTGAAATCCCTATCAAACTACGAAGGGCATTTTTCACTGAACTAGAACAAAAAATCTCACAATTTGTATGGAAACACAAAAGACCCCAAATAGCCAAAGCAATCTTGAGAAAGAAAAATGGAGCTGCAGGAATCCGGCTCCCTGAGTTCAGACTATACTACAAAGCTACAGTAATCAAGACAGTATGACACTGACATAAAAACAAATATAGATCAATGGAACAGGATAGGAAGCCCGGAGATAAATCCACGTACCTATGGTCACTTTATCCTTGATAAAGGAGGCAAAAATATACAATGGAGAAAAGACAGCCTCTCTTCAATAAGTGATGCTGGGAAAACTGGGCAGCTACATGTAAAAGAATGAAATTAGAACACTTCCTAACACCATGCACAAAAATAAACTCAAAATGGATTAAAGACCTAAATGTAAGGCCAGACACTATAAAACTCTTAGAGGACAACATAGGCAGAACACTCTATGACATAAATCACAGCAAGATCCTTTTTGACCCTCCTTCTAGAGAAACGGAAATAAAAAACAAAACTAAACAAATGGGACCTAATGAAACTTAAAAGCTGTTGCACAGCAAAGGAAACCATAAAGAAGACAAAAAGACAACCCTCAGAATGGGAGAAAATATTTGCAAACAAAGCAAAAGAGAAAGGATTAATCTCCAAAAAGTACAAGAAGCTGATGCAGCTCAATATCAAAAACACAAACAACACAATCCAAAAATGGGCACAAGTCCTAAATAGACATTTCTCCATAGAAGATATACAGATTGCCAACAAACACATGAAAGAATGCTCAACATCACTAATCATTAGAGAAATGCAAATCAAAACTACAGTGAGTTATTACCTCACACCAGTCAGAATGGCCATCATCAAAAAATCTATAAACAATAAATGTTGGAGAGGGTGTGGAGAAAAGGGAATCCTCTTGTACTGTTGGTGGGAATTTAAATTGATACAGCCACTATGGAGAACAGTATGGAGGTTCCTTAAAAAACTAAAAAGAGAACTACCATTTGACCCAGCAATCCCACTACTGGGCATATACCCTGAGAAAACCATAATTCAAAAGAGTCATGTACCACGATGTTCACTGCAGCTCTATTTACAATAGCCAGGAATGGAAGCAACCTAAGTGTCCATCGACAGATGAATGGATAAAGAAGATGTGGCACATATATACAATGGAATATTACTCAGCCATAAAAAGAAACGAAATTGAGTTATTTGTAGTGAGGTGGATGGACCTAGAGTCTGTCTTACAGAGTGAAGTAAGTCGAAAGAGAAAAACAAATACCGTATGCTAACACATAAATATGGAATCTAAAAAAAGAAAATGGTTATGAAGACCCTAGGGGCAGGACAGGAATAAAGACGCAGACATAGAGAATGGACCTTAGGATATGGGGAGGGGGAAGGGTAAGCTGGGACGAAGTGAGAGAGTGGCATGGACTTATATATACTACCAAATGTAAAATAAATATTTAGTGGGAAGCAGGTGCATAGCACAGGGAGATCAGCTCGGTGCATTGTGACCACCTAGAGGGGTGGGATAGGGAGGGTGGGAGGGAGACACAAGAGGAAGGAGATATGGGGATATATGTATATGTATAGCTGATTCACTTTGTTATGCAGTAGAAAGTAACACAACATTGTAAAGCAATTATACTCCCAATAAAGATGTTAAAAAAAAAAAACCAAACTGATTAAGTCTAATTCTTGTAACACCACCTACCCCTACAGCACAGTTCTCTCCATGGACTAACCAGTATAATGGAAGGTAGTGATGTGATAGGGGGAAAAGTGTACATATATGTATATATCATCTCCAGATAAAAGAGGATAGGGGATGAGGAGTAGGGATGGGGTTAGGAGAGTCACATCTCATATAGAATAATCAGAGAAAGAAGGTCTGACTGCTCAGAGGTGACATTTCAGCACAGCTGTGAATGACATGAGAGAGTGAGCCATGGGACTATCTAGGAAAAGACCATGCTGGGAAAGAAAAAGTAAGTGCAAAGGCCATGTGGCAGAGCTTGCTGGATGTGCTCAAAGAATGGCAAGGAGGCTGGTGTCAGGGAGCCCAGTGAGAGAGGCAAGGTGGTAGGAGCTAATGGTGTCCAGGTGCTAGGTTAGGAAGGGCCTTTCTGGCTGTGCTCAAGATCTGAGTACTTTGGAAGTCAGTGGAAGATTTTGAGCAAGGAGTGACACAAACAGATTCATATGTGAAAAATAAACTATAGGTCAGAGAGATAAATTAGGAGAATATCATGGGATTCAACTGAGAGAAGGAGGTAGGTTGGATCAGGGTTACAGTGATTCAGACAGAGAGAAGTAGTTATATTGAATATTTTAGTTGTATTTTGAATATACAGCCACCAGGATTTGCTTTGAGTTGAATGTGACCTATCAGAGAAAAAGAGGAATCAGTACTATTAACAATAGCAACAGCTAACAGTTACGTAATGCATGGTCTGTGCCAGGCCCTGTTTCTATGCTTTACATGTATTAATCAGAACTGCAATAATACTTCATGTCTTTCTAGTGCCTTCTCTATGCCAGATTCTAAATGCTTGAACACACATCACTCGCATCATCCTTACAACAGTCCCATAGAGTAAGCACTATTATTGTCTCCACATTCAGATGAGAAAAATTGAGGCAGAGAGGGCTTCAGTGGTGTGTGTAAGAGTGACCCAATAGGAAACGGTGGAGCTGAGCTTTGACCCCTGGCATTCTGGATGCAGGGTCGAGATTCCTAAATGCTGCACACAAGACCTCTTGTGACGTCAAGGTTTTGACCTGAGCAACTGGGTAGGTGGTGTTGTGATCAACTAAGACAGGAATATCTGGGGCCTATTAGACCTCCAACTGGAGCTGTTGTGTGGTCGTTGGATGTAAAGAATCTGAAGTTCAGGGGAGAAGCCAGGGCTGAATGATCAGCATATATATGGCATTTAAGGATAAGGGACCAGGTAGAGGAATAAAGTTCATTTGACGTCAATGTTAATTTGTTAATTTGAATTCAAATTAAATGTCTGTTGGGTATCAGGTATGGTACTAGGCACCAGACATACAGAGGTAAGGGAATCACAGAGTTCTTGCTCTTGAGAATGCATCAGGCAAGAAAGAAGAGAAAGAGGAGGAGGAAAGGGAGGAGGGGAAAAGGAGCCAGAGCAGGAAGAAGAAGGAGAAGCCATTAATGCTATTGGCCTGTGGGCTTTGCCTAATGAACCCAGCCGCAACACCCCATCAAAAAGCCGGATAATTCACAAGCCTCTGCCCAATGATTCATCAAGTATGAGGGGAGAATAAAGGGTTTTTCAGGCATACTGGCTCTCAAAAGAATTACCTCCCATGGACTCTTTCTCAGGAAGCTTCTGGGTAGTGTGCGCAGCCCAGAAAAGGGAGTCTACCAGAAAAGAAACCTGAGATTCAGGTAATAAGAGACCGAAAGGATAAAGACTGGGGAAGTCCCTGGAATCTGATACACTGAGATCCCAGGGCAACAAGTGTGCAGCGGGTCTGGAGGTCAGTTAAGTCCACAGTGATTACATGTTGTATTGAGACATATTGATGGAGATTTACACTCTTGGGGAAGAGTTTGGGAAAGAAATGACTGGGGGAAGGAGGCAGGGGGTCTCTTTTTGAGAGTATGTAGATACTCCCTCAATCTCCCAGTCTTCGGTATAGAAGCCCAGCCACAGTTGTCCCCAGTGACCTCTGTCCACAGTTGCTCTGGGTTGACCTCTTCCGCGAGTGAAACTTCAGTTTTCTGCTGGGGTGGGGAAGGGACAGTTGCCCCCTGTGGGGGGCGGGAGGGAAGGCAAGGAATTGGGATAAAATTTCCTTATGTACACATTTCCACCAGTTGTTTTCAGACCCCTCCCCATCAACTTGTCTCTCTTTAAGAATTATTGTTACCTCCAAATCCTAATCCTTTGGTGGCCTCTGAGTCACATATAAGCCTACTTCTGGGCCCTCCATACTGCTGGCTTGAAGTTCAGCTTCCTCTGGTTTTTTAAGTAGGTTTCTAGTTATTCATCTGCTTTCCAGCTTCCAAAATTTTATCCTAGTTCTTTTGTCTTTCACTCTATCTTTTATGGTTTATGCTGTTTTTATCCCACTACAATCAATTTTAGTGAGGTTTGGGAGGAAACAAAAGATAAATATATGTGTTCAGTCTGCCATGCTGTTTAAAAAGTAGTTTTCTTTTAAATTGTAAAATATTTGCTTAGAGCTTAATGAATAATTATAAAGTGAACAGTCATTAACCAATCCCAAGTCAAGAAATAAAACCTAGCTAGCACCCTAAAAGCCCTCCAGGTGTCCCCTTCCTGATGGCAACTAGCTACCTCTCCCCAGAGGTAACACTAATCTGCCTCTGACTATTACAGCTTTTCCTTCTTTTTCTTTATGGTTTTACCACCCAAGTCTCCATTGTGAAACAACACAGTTTAGTTTGATCTGTTTTGGAATTTTATATAAATGGAGTGAAAAGTGAATATTCTTTTGTGTTTGGCTTCTTTTACTCAGCTCTGTAAAATTCACTCATGTCATTGTTCACATCCATTTTGATTGGATGAGTATGCCCCAAACTGTTTATCCGTGTTTCTGTGGATGTGCTTTTGGGTTGTTTCCAGTTTGGAGTGCGTCTCCTTGTTGTGAACATTCTCGTACATACTCCTCAGCGCACATGTACACAAGTTTCATTTGGTACACAGCAGGGAGTGAACATTCTGGGTCACATTACATGGATATCTTCATCTTTCTATTACCCATCATTTTCCAAAGTGCTTCTACCAACATTATATGCAAGTTCCCAGTGCTTCACATTCTCGCCAACGCTTCATATCATTTGAGTTTAGTTTTTGTCAATGTGGTGGCTGTGCAAACCTAACATGTATCGTGGGAATTATTTTGCTTTGTTTTCCATGTACTTGCCATCACTTTATCACCATGCTTTATGAAAGGATTTCTGAAACTCTTTTCTCATGAAGGCCAAATCTGTAAGGCAATCTGTTTGCTCCATTGTTATTTCTTGTAGTTGTTCCACGTGGAGCCTTCTGACCTCCTGCTCCCATCTGGACTAGCTGCTTACTCGTCCTTCTCCACCTGCTGTTTCTTGTCATCCTTTCTGCGTTTTCTCCCTCTTTTCGTGGAGCACATTCTCCAGAAGCTTCATGAGAAACAATGTGTAGGGAATAACACTCGAGGCTTTGCCTATTTGAAAACATCGTGATCCTCCTCTCACTCTTGATTTGACAGTTTGATTTGCTCTAGAATTTTAGATTGGAAATAGTTTTCCTAAAAGAACTGTGAGGATATTATTTTATTGTCCTCTAGCTTTCAATGTTGCTGTTGAGAAATCTCATGCCATCCTGATACCTGATGTTTTTATGTGACTTTTTTTTTCTCTCTGGAAGCATTTAGGATTGTCTATGTGGTCTGGTGTTTCACAATGTTGGGTCTCAAGTGGGTGTTTTTAAATTCACTGTCTACACACAGTGAGAACTTTCGACCTAAAGAATCACGTTCTTAAGATTTTTAGAAATTTTCTTGTATTTTCCTTTGAAAGTTTCATTCTCTCCATTCTCTCTCTAGAATTCCTATAATTGTGTTTTAGACTTCCAGGATTGAACCTCTAAATTTCTTTTCTTTTAGCTTCTGTTTTTCATCTCTCTGTATTTTTTGTTCTGCTTTATAAAAGGTTTTCTCAGCTTTACCTTTTAACTCTTCCACTAATTGTTCATTTCTGTTCCTTATTTTTTAATTTCCAGGAGCTCCTTCTTATTCCCTAAATGTGACATTTTAACAGCCAACTCTTCACATTTCATAAATATGGAATTTTCCTTGTTTTCTCAGGAAATGATAACTCTAGCTTTTTTTTTTTTTTTCTTTTGAAGGTTTTCCTCTGCTTTCTGCAGTGACACTGTTTTCTTAATGTTTCATTCCCAGTTTGTTTTGGTCTCTGTCTTTTACGTGAAAGGTTTTCCCAAACGGATAGTGATCCCCGGCTGTCATTCAATCAAGGAGAGAGACACCACAAGCTAATCAGAAACTGTGTGGAGACTGGGCTTGTGGATGAAAGGGTCTCACTTTAGGATGATCATGTGAGGGCCCTGTCTTTATATAGAACCCCTAAATGCCAGTGTTCTCTTGGGCTGGTTGGTTTCTCCAGAAAGGAATCCTCTCCAGTCCTGCCTGAGAGAGTATAAAAATTTGGCAGTCAGCATGCTGGTATCCAAATAGTGGAAAGGATGGGGAGGGTGTCTCATCACTCTTTAGGCAAACATTTTCTAATCCCTGTTTTCTAGGAAAACACCTCACTCCAGGCCTTAGCTGTGACTGGTTCCTCAGCCAGAGGTTCTTTAATTTAACCTTTCCAGGAAGGGTGTTTTTAGTTTTCTGACAAGAAAATGGAGAGGGAGTTACCTGGCTGCCCAGAAAAGCCTTCTAGGTTTCCATTCTACGTCCCATCCTTACCTTTAAAGGTATACGGCACCTTTGTTTCTGACTCTTCCTGGGGGGTACTGTGCTACAATCTGTTTTGTTCTTGTTGGCCTCCTTCCCTTAAGGTATTTAATAGGTGAAGAAAGCTAAAACCCAAGTCAATTTCCACTTGTTTATCTGCATTCATTCTTCCAAAATTGTCCTAAATCTTTCACTGGCAGTCACACCTTCTCACCTTCTCTTTGTTTTTTTTTTTTTGTCTTTATTTTTTTTAATTCCTTTGATGGCATTTTAGTCATCTTAGTGCTGTTTCAGGAAGTAGTGGAGTATGTGCAATCAACATATTTTATTAGACATTGTTCCTTCTTTGTGTTTAACTTTCTGTATCCAAAAGAGGAGTTGAGATTGCTTGCAATAAAAGATACATAGGCAAAAAAGATTGAAATCTGGGGAAAACAACAGAAGTCAAGCAGCAAAAGAAGGGAAATATCTGTGCCAGAAAACCAGGCTAAGGATGTGGGCTGTGATAGCACAAAAGTTGGCCTTACTGAGCTACCATAGCAGTTCTGCTAAAAACAGAAACATAAGGAGTTTCATAGCCCTCATTCCCTAACAGGAAGCACACTAGGGCATCAGATAAATCTCCTCCTACTAAATTTATTGAGCTGGTTGATCCTATTACCTAGTCAAGTACCTAATACTGCAACTCAGAATTGATTACACTGAGTTGGTTAGAGTGAAACTCAGATAAGAAACAAAATAAAAGAAGACCTGTGGGAGTAGTTCTGAGTCATTTACACCTCTCCCACCTCAAGCCCTGTGGTGACCCCTGTGGATGATGAATGTCACCTGCCACATCAGTAAACAAAGGATGTAGTAAGTCATCTGTCACTGCAGCTACCCCCCAACCGTGCACCCTGAGGGGATTCAGGATGGAGAAAAACAGGATACTGGCCCTAGATAGTTAAGGTGTATACCAAAGGAGTGATTTCAGTAAGCCCAGACTCTTGCATCTTCCCATATATAGAAAAGCACTAAATGCATTAACTTGGGATGTCTGGTTTTCTTTAATTAACAGTAATCTTTTGATGTTCTGACTACTTGGTTTTTGTTGTAAAGACTCCTATATATCCTGATTCCTCCCTTACCTCTTCAGAGCAGTTCCTCAGAGCTATCTGAGAGACTATCTCCCAGGCTTAAGTCCTCAGTATGTCTGCTGAATAAAACATAATTCTCAACTTTCAGGTTGTGCATTTTCTTCAGTCGACATCACTGACTCTTGTACTGCTTTAAATTCCCAACTTTACTCAGTGTTCCTAGGTGGAAGTGGAACCGAACAGGACACTGTGGGGCCTTCCCAGGACAGGCCTTTCCCCCATATCCTCTGCTTTAGCTTCTCTCCGAAGTACCTAGATAACAGTATTTGATGTACATTTCCTGAGTTGTTTTACAGATGTGAAACCCCCCTCACCAAATGGAAGATGTTAACTACTTGATGACCATAAGCACACAGGCCCAGGCCTCCTGGAGCCTAAGGACTGACAATGTGAACCCCTGTGATACCACCCTGTTCCCTCACCATCAGCTAATCAGAGAATTGTGCACAAGCTGATCACATACCCTGTGACGCCCCGCCCCACCCACCTGGCTTTTAAAAATGCTTTGCGGAAACCCTTCAGGGAGCTTGGGGCTTTTTAGGGCATGAGCCACCCGTCTCCTTGCAGGGCCCTGCAATAAACCTTTCTTTGCTCCAAACTCCAACGTTTCGGTTTGTTTGGCCTCACTGTGCGTCGGGCACACAAACTTGCGCTCACAATTTTGGCTAAGCCAGCCGAGGAGTCTGTGCCCGTGGCAGGTCGACCCCAGCAGAGGGCAGCCCCTTCCCTGAGCCTCCAGCAGCTGCCAGAGCCCATTTCGCTCAGGAAATCTTGGAGGCACTGTCCCCGACAGGTGTCGGCCGCCCATGGCACGAGGCTGTTTGGAGCCGAGAAACGTCTGGAGCCGCAGTCCACATTCGGTGTCCTTGGGTGAGTCACTCCAGCTTGCGCAGGCTGGGAATTCTCTCCACTGCATCTGGGCTGCTTCCCTTGCGGGAAGTGAGCCACTGGGTCCACTTTCTTTTGAGAGCTGGGCCAATCTGTTTGGAGGCCTCCGTCTGGGAGTGGAAGCGGAATTTTAGACTATACCTCCTCAGATTTTCTGTCTTTGTGACCGTAGCTTAGTGGTTTGTGTTTTTGTGTGTATCATTTTGGGGTGAGCCACTCATGGTCCATTCTCTTTCAGGAGCCAGGCTGCTCTGGAGCCTCCGTCTGGGAATGAACGTGGAATTTCTGGACCATGCGTCGTCTGATCCTTTGTTTGTGGGACCATATGTGTGTGTGTGAGTACTTGCATTGACCAGTTGAGACGTCTTTGGAGAATAATGGGGTTCGTGTGTGATGACCCCAGGGTATCCTTCCCTGTTGCATTAGTTTCACCCGAGGCAGAGCATTGGGCTTTTCCCTTGTGAACTAGCCTTGGTCCTTCATTCAGCTTCATCTCCTATGGGGCATTGGTTGGCGTTCTCTCCTTTTGGACTTATGGGGCATCGGTTGGGAATCTTCCTTTTGGGGCTAGGGAACTGTGACCCTGAGAGACCGATCTGAATTGCTGTTTGCTTGATATTTGATAACACTGGCCATGAGTAATTAAGTATGGACGATCAGAGCTCTGTTCCATCTTACAGTCCCCTGGGGTATATTTGCAAAACTAGGAGATCTTTAGCTATGCTCCCTAAATGAAAGAAAATGCCTCTATACTCTCTGAGATCTGGAGAGCAAAAGCCCTTAAGGGCTCGGCTATTACATCAAAGTTGGTCTTTTGCAATTGCTTTTATCTTGAGGGTGTGTGTGTGTGTGTGTGTGTGAATGAGTGTCTCGGTACCTGAGTTCAATCCCTTTTTCTCTTCCTGGTTTTGCTGAAAGTGAGGCATGCGAATGTGAGCAGATGATATGTATTATTGTCTATTACTGTTATTTGTTTAAACTGAAGTGGATATTTGGGAACTGGAAAAAAAAGAAAGTTCCCTGAAAATAGCCTAAGATGGCTAGGTTTTGTATTAGTTAAAGGAGGAATTTGCATTTCTCTTCCTGTGCCTTTGAGATGTAAATGATCTACCTGGGATCTCTGGAGCTTATCTAATCAAACTATATTGCTTGGAACTGAAGAAAAAAAGGGATGCAGGAATAACATTTTAAAAAAAAAACCCTCAAAACTGCTAGGAATGCTCCCTCAGCCAAACTTTAATTCATAAGCTTCATAAGAGTCAAGAACAAATAGTAAAGCCTTAGTCATCTGAGCAAGCAACTTTAATGTATTCCAACTGTTCTTTGTAAGCTAGTAAGTTTGTATTGTAATACCCCATTCATAACTGAGTTTTTTCAAGTGACGCTATGAGATCTCTAGTATTGTTTGTTTATATGTCTGTGTACACATTATACACATGAGATATCTCTGCCTTTGGAAAGTATTATCAAAATTGAATTTGTAGGGCTTCCCTGGTGGCGCAGTGTTTGAGGGTCCGCCTGCAGATGCAGGGGACATGGGTTCGTGCCCTGGTCCGGGAGGATCCCACATGCCGCGGAGTGGCTGGGCCCGTGAGCCATGGCCGCTGAGCCTGTGCGTCCGGAGCCTGTGCTCCATAACAGGAGAGGCCACAACGGTGAGAGGCCCGCGTACCTCAAAAAAAAAAAAAAAAAAAAAAAATTGAATTTATAAAGAGCTCTATTTAATTCACTTTAAGTGCTTACAAAGTAAATATAAAAGAAGCTAGACAAAATGAGTTTCAAGTTCACATGAACAGGGAAATACTCTATTAAGTTAATACCTGATATTAAGGTTAGTTTAAGTTTGTTGATCTAATTAATATAGATCTGTCTTTAGAGTCATCAACATTAAGTATAATACGTTTACTGCACCTAGGTTTAATAGAAGTTAAATGAAATCTTGTTATATCTGTTGCAAATCTGTCAGCAAGAAAAATAACTTGGTATGATGATTTCAAGATCCAATTAGATCACTCTCAGGTTTCCAAACTTCACTTTTAGAAATTCTTGGGAAATTCTTTTATTTATTTTTTTTTAGTGGCTTAAAAGAACAAATATTTATTATCTTACAGTTCTGCAGGTCAGAAGTCTGACATGGGTCTTACTGGGTTAAAATCAGGGTGTTGTTACAGCCGCTCCTCTTATCCAGAGAACCTGTTTTCTTGCCCTTTCCGGCTCCTAGGGGCAACCTGTATTCCTTGGCTCGTGGCTTCTTCCTCCATCTTGAAAGCAGGCAAAAATCTTAATGCTGACAAGCACGGTAAAGTAGCGTCAATACGACAGCATGTTTAGCATTTTCTTTTAGGCAACAAGCAGTGCTGGGTTGTGGGGATTTATGACGATGAGCAAGCCCAGTCCCTTTTCCCAAGGAGCTTATTTTACTCTCACAGGAGATAACAAAATGGCATAGATGTTTGATAGAGGAGGCACCTTTCAGAGCAGCTCACCAGCTCACCACCTCCCACATGGGAAACTAGTCCCCCTTCCCCACTCTCAGGGTGAATCTGTACAGCCACAATGGGAACCCTGCCCTTCTGGCCACTGCTGATGAGATTGGGGTCCAGAGACATGGGACCCAAGCTGCACCAATCAGATTTCCTCTCCAAGGGATTGAAAATTAAAATTCAAAGGTGCTAATCAACCTCTGTTGTTTACTGAATTAAGGGCATATAAGCACTGGCTTGGACATTTCTGGCCCTATAACTGTGGCAGTGCAGAGAAAACCCATCTGGAGAGAGAGGGGAAAATGAAGCAGGTATGTAGAGTGGCTTCCTAGTTTCTGCTTTTGGACTCATGGAATCTGTGAGATTATCCTGCATTAATAGCCTTGATTAAAACGACTACAAGACCATACCAGTATGAAGGCCAAAAATGCAGTACAAACATGGTAAAAATGCTCAAGACAGGGAGAGAGTACATCTGGTTGTGGGCTGGTAGGATTAGGAATAGTGAAATATTTCATGAAGAATGTTGAAAATTGAGTCCACCTTTAATGATGGGTGAGACTCTATCACCCATCTCACCCAGGAGGAGGTGGGGGTGAGAGCAATTATACAGAACCATAGATGGGAGAGAAAACTAGGGGGGAGGCATGTGCCAAGGTGAGTGGGGATGGTTGTCTTCTTGTGAAGGTTTGAGTTCCTCGCATGAGCTATGACACATGTCAGCACATTCTAGGTCGTTTTTCCACTTGAGCATAATTACCAGCAAGTGTCAGTCTGTTCTCATTGACCTCCCTAGCTACTCTGCTTTAAAAAAAATTAAAGAGGCCATTCAGAAAAACTCCTATATTTCTACAGAAGACAAAAGGATGTGTGAAGCAACTAATAATACAGTGCTATAATTTTCAATATAAATTTCTTATTTCCTTGTTTCAGGATAAATGGTAAATAAACATGTTCCCAGCAGTGTGAGGTGAGTAATAGGAATACCAAACATTATTTCACTCCAAGGAAACCTGTTTGGCTCTGTTGGCCATCTATATCTAGGGCCTTCAGATGTAGCAGGCCACCAATTTTCAGGGCCACCGATTACTTTTCTGGGGAAAAAGTTTATTTTGCCAAATTTTAAAAACATACCATAAATGGGACTGGGAAAAAGGTGTAATATAAACCTATTGTGGTTTAAGTTTCTATTTTTCACAAAATATTAAATGTGAATATACTTCTAAAACCTGAATGAACTGTGCAGTTATAAGGCATTGCATGAATAAGCTTATTATGTATTTTTATATGTTTATAAGTACACTGATTAGTGAGAGGGATAAAAGTGAACTCAGTAGGAAAGGTCTGGAGAGAAACAAAAAATGTGAGACCTTCTACCCTATAGCTAATATTATTTACCTTATTTAGGGAGGGATCTGGTTTATAAACTAAAGTAACTTTTAGGCAACAAGACAATAATGTTTTAAACTTGAAGGCAGCTCATGTAACTTTCTTAACTGCTGACTTGTTAATAATTTTAAATATTATTTGTTCCCAAACCAATCTTTTTTTTTTTAATTTATTTTTTGGCTGCATTGGGTCTTCGTTGCTATGCTCAGGCTTTCTCTAGTTGCAGCGAGCGGGGGCTACTCTTCGTTGTGGTGTATGGGCTTCTCATTGCAGTGGCTTCTCTTTGTTGTGGTTCACAGGCTCTAGGCATGCAGCCTTCAGCAGTTGCAGCACGTGGGCTCAGTAGTTGTAGCTCATGGGCTCTAGAGTGCAGGCTCAGTAGTTGTAGTGCATGGGCTTAGTTGCTCCGCGGCATGTGGAATCTTCCCAGACCAGGGCTTGAACCCGTGTCCCCTGCATTGGCAGGCCGATTCTTAACCACTGCTCCACCAGGGAAGTCCACCAAACCAATCTTTATCATAGCCTTGTATTTAGAGCTTCTGTGAGCTTGAAATCCTGTCCTTCCTTCAGCAAGTGTCTGACACAAATATAATCCCATTACAACAGATGTCATTGCAACATTCTGTGTATCACGGGAAGTGTTTCCTATTGCAGCCATGACTCTTCCTTAAAAGGATGTAGTTTGTATAACAAGACAGTTGGGGATAGTGCCTGTACCTAATCTTAATGAGCTTTGACTTTACAACATCCTGTGTACTAAGTGTGTTCCTAAAATCAATGCATATTGATTATAAAACCAGCAGATCACATGTCAAAATGCACTTGAGAAATGCTTTCTTCAAGGGCTGTGAGCAACTGAGTAAGGGGTAGCCCGCTGTGACTGGGCACCGCAGCGTCCCTCTGTGTCCCCCATTCTGAATCAGCCACTTCACTCGTGCTCCTGTCTGCTTCTATGTGGCCCTAGTGTTAGGGGTCTTCTGAGTGGTTTCTTGAGGAGAGAATAGCTGTTTGTCAAAACAAGAGGAAAAACCAGAGACTGTCAACTTTAAGTAGAGAAGGGTAAGGTAGGAACTAGTCATTGGCATAGTTGATTTGTGTTTTTAAACCTGAGGACTTCTAACTTTGTCAGCTAAGGATGACCCATGGGGAAATAGTAAAAATTCTTGGGAAACTCTGAGAAAGAAGTTTGTTTGGTGAAGGTTGTGGTTAAGTTAGATGTGGCAGAGACTGCTGGTCATCCCCCAGTGTCTATTCTCCTGTTCTTCTTTAGAAGTAGGGCCCCCAAATTTAGTTTGGCCCGTGGCCCCTTAGCACAAAGACTTCATTTCCCAGCCTCTCTGGAAACTAGATGTGACCATGTGACTAAGTTCTATTCAATGAGATATAAGTGGAACTGTCACATAAAATTGATGGGAAATGTCCTTGAAGGATGTGGACATACCCTAAGCAGCCCTTTCCTTCCTCTTGCTGAGATGGAAATCAAATCTGAAGATGGTAGAACTGTAAGAGAGGAGTTTGGATCCCAAATCATTTCATGTAGCCTCACCCCTCTCCCCACCTCCATCCTCAGCTACTTATCTTTGGACATCTTTAAATGTGAAAGAGAAGTAAACATTTATCTTGCTTACACCATCGTTATTTTGGTTCCTGTTGTTCTCAGCCAAATGCAATATTAATTGATAAAATGGGTAAAGAAAACATAATGATAAATTAAAGACAACTGCTGTAGGTCTAAATGTAGCTTTAAAATAAAAAGTAGTTCCTGATGTAGCTTCGCTCATTTTTCCTCCAAAATGTCTATGAAACACAGAAAAAAGATGAAATTTGCAACATTAAAAACCAAGACTGGGCTTCCCTGGTGGCACAGTGGTTGAGAGTCCGCCTGCCGATACAGGGGACACGGGTTCGTGCCCCGGACTGGGAAGATCCCACATGCCGTGGAGCGGCTGGGCCCGTGAGCCATGGCCACTGAGCCTGCGTGTCCGGAGCCTGTGCTCCGCAATGGGAGAGGCCACAACAGTGAGAGGCCCACGTACCGCAAAAACAAAAACAAAAACAAAAAACCCAAGACTGAGTCAATTTATTTGAGAGAATTTCCTAATAATCCCTTCCTTTGTCTATTCACATATTCAACAAATATTTTTAAAAATAACTACCATGTACCAGGTTTTAGACCCAGGGAGTATAGTGATGAACAAAAGAAAGAGAAAGTCCCTGCCTTCATGGGGCTTCTATTCCAGCTGGAGAAGACAGACTACAAACAAGATAAACAAAGAATTATGTCAGAGTGTATTTGTATATTAAACAACAACAACAACAACAACAAGGTAAGGGGAGTAGAAAGCGATAGGTGGAATGGGCAGGGAAGGTTTTTGGAGGAGATGACATTTGACCTGAATGAAGTGAAGGTCGGAGTCATGGTGATATCTGGAAGAAGAGCATTCAAGGCAGAGGATGCAACACATGCAAAGGCCCTGAGACAGAAACAGGCTTGACATGTTCCAGGAACAGTGAGAAGATAATGTGGCTGGAGTAGAGTAAATGGAGAAAAGAAGTGGTAGGAAAAGATGTCTGAGAGCTGGTCAAGGGCCAGAAAATGTAGGATGAATTGCTAGGAAGTCACATTTAACTGGACTAAAAACATGCATCGTGGTCCATTTTGAAAAGGAAATGTCTCCCTAAAAGTAGGTGGGAAGACCACTTGTCCTCCCCACAACTACTACTACTATGCTGGGTTCAAAGTCATAACATCTCCCATCATCAGAGAATTGGACAGCCAACCCTCTGTTGTCTGGGTGTTTTCCACCAAAATGCCTCTCTCTCCGTGCAATCAGAGGCCATCATCTCCGGAGAACATATCATCTCACTTAATCCTCTGGCAGGACGCTAATGGGGGTAGAGTACACTGGCAGCACACAGTGAATCTTGGGAGGGGTCGTAAAGTAAAGCACTATAGTTTGTGTGGAGATGGAAGAACCCCAGATGTAGTGGATGCTATAACTTTTATGGTGCTGTTTCATGGTGAGAGTTTGAGCTCCAGGCGGTGACAGTAGGAGAAAATACTGTCTCTGTCCAAGAGAGTCATAATAAGTGCAAACATAGTATATTTCACACAGTTGGGACATAATTCCAAACCATGTAATTGTTTAAATAATTAAATCACTTGGATTTAGCTTATATTTCCTTCTTTATTTCCTTTCAAAAGTGTTATACACATAACGTCAGTTTACAAAAAAATAAAGTCTGATATAGCTTTCTTCACATAGCAGGCTGGGCTAAATGCATTCTGTGGGTTGTTTACCAAGGGTCAACAGGTAAATTATAAAGATGTATGAAGATGAACAAGGATGGCTTGAAATATACCTATGCCAGGGCTTATTTGGCCAGAGGGCCTATTTTAGAAGAAAAACCTGAGGATCACATTGCTTTACAGGCATGACTCATGTTGTTAGTAATATTTCAAGGCAAGCCACTTAAAATACTGAGTGCTACTACTGCAAATGATCTTGTCTTCATATGCTTTCAGGTATCTTCATTTAGGTGTACATATTTGTGCCTACATTTAACATGTGTCTACATTTGTACTCTACAAAGGTATAGCATTGTGATTAAGAGAACAAATTCTGTAACAGACCTGGATTAAAAATCTTAATCTCTACCGTTTCCTTGGGAAAGTGTTTTGGCCAGCTTCCTTATTTGAAAAATGGAGATGATTTCTATACCAAGGGTAATTGTAAGAATTACACTAGTTAATGTACAAGGTGCCAAGCGTGTTATATGTCACATGGTAAGGCTCATTAAATAGTAGGTATTTCTGATATTATAGCAACTATCATTTGTAGCAGAGACTGTTGGGAATCAAAATTGTTTGTTGAATGAAAGCGCAGGCAACCAGTAGCACAGACTTGTTCCTGTCCTTTGTAACTGCTTACGTGCCTAAGGACTGGGTCCTCAGCTCACTGCACACTGTCACCCGAATCGCCCATCAATTTGTCACATAAGGCAATTGAAAAATTCCAGGTGTATCTTCCTGTAAGGACCCGGTCTGTTGAACTGGAAAGCTAAAAGTAAAGGCATGTTAGCATATGGTATTTGTACGGGTGGGATAGGGAGGGTGGGAAGGAGATGCAAGACGGAAGAGATATGGGGATATATGTATCAGTATAGCTGATTCACTTTGTTGTAAAGCAGAAAGTAACACACCATTGTAAAGCAATTATACTCCAATGAAGATGTTAAAAATAAATAAATAAAGGCGTGACAATTGCCCTTCGACCCACCTCTCCCATAGGTCACCTGCTCATTTAAATAGTGCGTTCCCTAGGGTGCCACTTGATAAAATTTTCTCTGAGCGCTCCTTGAGGATTCGCCAGAGGCGGCTGGAAGCTTCAAGTTCTCACCTGCCCAGGTGTCCGCGGCGCTCGGGGAGCCAGCCACCCTGGCCTGGCACCTGGGGGTGGGGTCCCCGAAGTCCCATTTCGGGGGGCTCTGCTGGCTGCGGTGGGCGCAGAGGCTGCTGCCAGAGCGTACCCTCCGTCCCCTTTCGCGAGACGCTGGGTGCCGGCGGGGACCGACACCTGCCAGACGCCTCTAATCCCCTTAGGGCGCCGCGCCCGCCGCGCGCGGCTCGGGAATCAGTGAGAGCAGGGCGCGCAGGTGAAGCTCCGGCTCCAGCTGCGAGCCGCGGAGCCGCCAGTTTACGCGCAGGGCCCCGGCAACCGCGCGGCCATGGACTCACCGCGGGGCATCGGCACCTTCGTGGTGTGGGACTACGTAGTGTTTGCCGGGATGCTGCTCATCTCGGCCGCCATCGGCATCTACTACGCCTTCGCGGGGGGCGGCCAGCAGACCTCCGGGGACTTCTTGATGGGCGGCCGCAGGATGACCGCCGTGCCCGTGGCGATGTCCCTCAGCGCCAGCTTCATGTCGGCTGTCACCGTCCTGGGCACCCCCTCCGAGGTCTACCGTTTTGGGGCCATATTCAGCATCTTTGCCATCACCTACTTCCTTGTGGTGGTCCTCAGCGCGGAGGTCTTCCTCCCGGTATTCTACAAACTGGGAGTTACCAGCACCTACGAGGTACAGGGTGAGGGAGGGCCCGGGGAGAGGTGATGGGGTGAGGGGAGTACTTTTCAGGCTCCTGGACGGGTTTTCCTGGGGGCAGACTCTCCACCACATCCAAGTCTCTCTCCGTTCATATCCATCACCTCTTCTGCCCGCCCCTTTTGGGGAGAGGTGTCTTGTAAAGGCGAAAAATAATCTTGGGACTTAACTTGCATGAGCTCAGGGGAAGAGAGAGGCTCCCAGAGTAGACGGAGTTATCCGGACTAGTGCTCAGTAAGGCCATTTCTGCTTTAACATCTTTGATTCCAAGTCAAGGGGAAAGATTTTTCAACTTATTATCTTGGGGAAGGGTAAGTCTCAGCTCCTCCTCCTTGAAAGGAATCCCCTCATTCCGGGTCCTTGGTCCACTCACTTCTCCAGGAAGTATGGGTACTCTCCGCTCCTTCCCTCTCCACAAACATGCCTTCCACGGAGAGTCAGGCACCCACATGGTTAAGGTTCTGAATCTCGTGTTTGAGACCAGATTCTACGCTTACTAGCTGGGTAACCTTGGCTGACTTATTTAACCTTTTGTGCCTCTTTCTTAGTCTCAAAATGGGAATAATTATACTACCTACCTCATCTGGTTGTTGGGGGGATTAAATGAGATGATGCAAGGGCAGCATTTAGAATCGTGTCTGGCACAGGGTAAGTGCTGAATGAATGTTGACCATAAGTATTGGGGTGATTGTGGTAGAGGTTGTTCCCTTGGGATCACTAGGAAAATTTGGCTGCAGAGTTCTTAAGCGTCTCTGCCTTCTCTGTGGAGAGATGATTAAGGGAAACCATCTTTCCAATTGCACAGGTCCCCTGGTTATAAATTTTCTCAAATTGTCGGCCAGAAAGGGCTTTGCAAAGATAGTGTGAACGTTTGGTTTAGTTTAAAGAGCTGTTGAATGGGAGTGTCGGGCGGGGGGGATAAAAGTTTAGAGGAGTGGTCGGGCCCAGTTCCATGAGTTCCATGGACAAACGTGCAGAAGTGTTCCCTCTAACAGACCATTATCCAAGGACCCCGAGCCTCATTCTCAGCAGCCACCTTGTCCTTGAGTTCATGTAGTGTTTGCCCCAACCCAGAGCCACTGGATGGTGGTTTCTTAGTGAGGCTGGTTCAACTGGTGCTGGGGATGGGCCCCAAAGGCACAACAGGTGTTGGTGACACACTGCCTGGGCTCTAATGAACTCATTGCAGGGTGAGGTGCCCCTGGTGCAGCATTGCCTTCTTTGCACTCTGGTCATCGTGTTTGAGAGCGTTTAGTCATTGCCCCAGAAGTGAGCAGGGTAGAGTTTCTTTGTTTTGCTCAAAAGTGACAAACTGATTACCCCAGACAAACTCAGTCTTAGGTCTTTTTTGTTGTTGTTGGCCCTTATAGTGTTTTGAAAAAAATTTAATTTAGCATTTAATGATGAGAAGTCAAATAAAATTCCAGATTCTGACTTCTTCTGAAACTTAAAAGACTAGTGACACTGGGCTCACATTCCCTGTGGCAATGGGAACCCCATTTTATAGCTGTTGCTGTCATTCCCTATTAATTTCTATATTGAGGTCTCTTCATTGTATCTGCATGGTTACTGTCTTATGGTAGAGAAATCTATCTGCATTTAGGTCTTTATCAAAAATGCAGAAGGGAAAATGGAAAGGACTGAAGGGAGTTCTTGCTTTGAGGGAGATGTCAGAGGACATATTTCTTAATGGATATGAGGAATATTTCAACCTGGTAATATATGAACGCCTGGCTGATCCAGTTGGTGTATTTTACGTGATGAGATCTGTAGGCATTTTGAGTCTGTGAGCTCTGATCTGTAGTTAACTCCAAAACCCAGAAAGGGTTTGAAGAACCTGGCAAGAGGACTTCAGTCCCCATAGGTGAATGCTCCTCTCATAATCACTGACCTGTGCCTCTTTGGGTCAGCAACATTAACTCAACCAGAAACAGATTTCCCACACATTTGCAGGGGTGGAGGCTAAGTTAGCAGGGTTCCAGCTAAAAATGGCAAAAAGTGAACGTTTACTGAATGCTTAATACAGGCTGGGCACTGGGTTGCCTGTTTGACATACATTATCTGACTCAATACTCAAAATAATTCTTATACTGTGAGAGCCCCATTTTGCAGACAGAGATTCCGAGTAAGTTAAGCTACACAAGAGAGCCTGAAGCAAAGTGGACACATGCCTAGAGGCTGTGCAGTGGTGCATACTGGCTGCTTCTGAAGGCTCCGGTGAGTGTTATAACCCTGAGCGGAGCTTAGAATGGTGCAGGCAAAAGAGATGTGGTGCAGGACACAAGGGGTTGTGGACACACTGGGGGTGTCCACGCCTAGCAGATGCCAGACCACTGGGGACAGGGAAGTTAGGTAACATGCTATGTCCCTGGCAGTTGGTCATGGAAAACACTTTCTTGTGGCATATTTTGTTTGTTTTATGCTGAGAGGTGGAATCAACTATACAGAATAAGAAGTCCAGCATTGAGATACCCTGGCATTCTTGTGCAAGTATGAAATCTTTCCCTAGTTCCAGATTGTTAGCTACAATTGGCTGTTCAGAAGCATTTGTGATATCTATTTATCACTGCCTTCAAGGTGTAGTCCTGATAGGTGTATAGCAACTTCCAGATTCACAGAGAAGAAATATACAGGAGCCCAACTGCATTCACCGTTTCTTCAGGATGTTTCTGGATCCAGCAAAATCAATGTGTTTGAACTACGTTGCCAGACTCTCTCTCTCTCTCTCTCTCTCTCTCTCTCTCTCTCTCTCTCTCTCTCTCTCTCTCTCTCTCTTTTAAAAAACATTCAATAGAAATCTTAGTGTCCCTAAGTTATTCAAAGTACTGAGGACTATGAGAGATCTCAACTGACTATAGGTGTTACTGAACCAAACTTGGGTCCTCTCGTCCATGTGCAGTAAAGCCAATCTACTGACACCAGGTTGCAGTGGAGGAAAGTGCAGCTTTTATTATTAGTCTGGGGCAGCTAATGATAAAAAAATCCTGAACTCTCCAGTGGGTTTTAGGGAAGCATTTTTAAAGGCAAGGTGAGGGAGGGGAGTCACAGAGTTTGTGACCACCTTGTGCACAATTCTCTGATAGATTGGTGGTGAGGTAATAGGGCAGTGTCACAGGGGTTCACATGATCAGTCCTCAGGCTTCAGTAGGTCTGGGGCTACATGCTCATGGTCATCAAGTAATTAACTTCTTCCATTTGATGGAGCTTTTAGCATCTGTAAAACAACTCAGGAAATGTGCATCAGATACTGTTATCTTGGTACCTTGGGGAGGAACTAAAGATTCGGTGACTGCCATATTGCTGATTTACTTTTGAATTGTTACTAGTTCTCCAGGCCCACCTGCTCCTTTGTCACTACATGCTCACACCCTTTCAATCATTAATTCTTGACCCAGGCTTTTGTGACTCAGGGGAGGCCTGGAAGACTACAGCTCTTCTATAAACAAGAGGCAGGCAGAGGACATGGGGGCAGGGGTCTGTCCCGGGAAGGTCCATAGGGTCCTGCTTGGTAACATAGACACCTACTGTTATTCTGTAGTTTTGTCTAGAAATCTAGAGCTATTCTCTGAGCCTACTGATCAGTGACTTGATCTTTAGGTATTTCTTTAGCAGCCCAGTATCTGAGATGGACAAAGACTGTCCCTGCCATTCGGTAAACAAAGGATGTTGTGGCCACCAAGCCATCAGCCACTGCAGCCACCCCCATGGTGCACCCTGAGAGGAATCCAGGATGGAGAAAAATAGGATAGTGGCCCTAGATAGATAAGATGTATATGAAAGGAAGGCTTTCAGTAAGCTCAGACTCTTGCATTTTCCCATACACAGAAAAGCACTAAAATCATTAACTTGAGACATCAGTTCTTTGTGATTAGCAGGAATCTTTTGACGTTCAACTACATGTTTTGTTTTGTTTTGTTTTGTTTCCCAGCAAATACTCCTATATATCCTGGCTCCTCCCTTACCTCTTCGGGACAGTCCCTCAGAGCTGTCTGAGAGGTTGCCACCCTGGGCTATAGTCCTCAGTAAGGCCTCAGAATAAAACATAATTCTCAACTTTTAGGTTGTGCACTTTTTTCATTCGACACTGAGTTAGTGATAGAATTCTTGGTTCTGTCTTGAGTTAGTATTGTGAGAGGGGGAAAAAAGAAAAAATATATATATATATTTTTCTTCAACTTGCTACACTCTTACCTCCATCACATTTTCCTCTTCAGTTTTCTTTAGTCTCCAGTGGTATGGATACACGTACCTAGAAAAGGCAAAGACTTCTCTGTCAATTCATGGACATTTTTTTTTTTTTTTTTTGTGGTATGCGGGCCTCTCACTGTTGTGGCCTCCCCCGCTGCGGAGCACAGGCTCCGGATGCGCAGGCTCCGGATGCGCAGGCCCAGCGGCCATGGCTCACGGGCCCAGCCGCTCCGCGGCATATGGGATCCTCCCAGACCGGGGCACGAACCCGTATCCCCTGCATCGGCAGGCGGACTCTCAACCACTGCGCCACCAGGGAGGCCCGACATTTATTTTTAATAGAGTTTTACTAAAACAACTCAGAAGAAATAACACAGCTCTGTTCCCATGCTTCAAGACACTTCTTGGGTTTTCTAAAAAGTCTTCCAAAATATACTTGGATGATTTCGACTCATGTAATTCACTGAGATTCAAATTCTCAAGGCCTATGGATTTGGTTACCAGCTTTTTAATGTCTTAACTCTTAAGTGAACAGTTTACAACATTTCCCCATCCACTTACATCATTTGATAGTCTCCAAAATCCTGCAAAGTAAGTGGGGAAAGAATGATTACTATGATCCACATTTTCAAAAGGAGGAAATTGAGATTTAGAGTGTCCCAAGCTCGTAGAGTCAAGAGTAAGGCTGGGGGCTTCCCTGGTGGCGCAGCGGTTGAGAGTCCGCCTGCCGATGCAGGGGACACGGGTTCGTGCCCCGGTCTGGGGAGATCCCACACACCGCGGAGTGGCTGGGCCTGTGAGCCATGGCTGCTGAGACTGCGCATCTGGAGCCTGTGCTCTGCAACGGGAGAGGCCACAGCAGTGAGAGGCCCGCGTACCGCAAAAAAAAAAAAAAAAAAAAAAGAGTAAGGCTGGAACAAGGGCTGGAACTCTTGCCCCAGAGCACTCACTACACTGCATTGTATATTCTTTACTCATCAGTTATTTTAGGAGTTCCTATTATGTCAGTGCCACTCACTCACTCTGGATGAATCTTAGACACATGGACAGTTTTCTTGTTATTTTGAATAACAGAGTGGTTAGGTGCACAGAGTTTGGCATCAAATGGTCCTAGATTTGCATTGTGTCTCCAACAATTATTAGGTTGCAGCCTTGGTATTCTCTCTGTGCTCCAGTGTCCTGGTTTCCAACATGCACTTATGTATAGTAACTGCCTCATGGAGTTGTTGGGAGGACAGGGCATGCAGCAAAAACTCTATAAAGGGCTTCCCTGGTGGCGCAGTGGTTGAGAGTCCGCCTGCCAATGCAGGGGACACGGGTTCGTGCCCCGGTCCAGGAAGATCCCACATGCCGCGGAGCGGCTGGGCCCGTGAGCCATGGCCGCTGAGCCTGCGCATCCGGAGCCTGTGCTCCGCAGCAGGAGAGGCCACAGCAGTGAGAGGCCCGTGTACCGCAAAAAAAAAAAAAAAAAAAACTCTATAAATGTTAGCTGTGATTATGAAGCAAAAATATCTGGTGTCTTTTCCTCTGATATTTACCTAATGTCAGTTTTTCCTTCCTCATTTTTTCTGCTATATGAAAAGACTACTGTCAGCCTTAGAATTCTCTCTATGTGTAGTAATAATATTCAAGTTAAACAATGTCTTGGACCCCGGCTTCCTTCCAGCTCTAAAATCCTAGGATTCTAAATCTGTAATACATTCTGATATATGATTTTGGAGATAAGCACACTACTGACATACCTTGGAGATATTACAGGTTCAGTTCCAGACCACCACAATAAAGGGAATACTGCAATAAAGCGAGTTGCAGGAATTTTTTGCTTTCCCAGTGCATATAAAAGTTATGTTTACACTATGCTGTAGTCTATTAAGTGTACAATAGCTCTATGTTTAAAAAACAATGTACATATACCATAATTTAAAAGTACCTTATTGCTAAAAAATGCTAACCATCATCTGAGCCTTCAGCAAGTCATAATCTTTTTGCAATAGTAACATCAAAAATCACTGATCAGAGATCACCATGACAAATATAATGATAATGAAAAGTTTGAAATATTGCAAGAATTACCAAAATGTGACACAGAAATATGAAGTGAGCAAATGCTGTTGGGAAAATAGAACCGATAGACTTGTTTCACGCAAGGTTGCCAGAAACCTTCAATTTGTAAAAAATGCAGTACCTGTGAAGAACAAAAAAGCAAAGTGCAATAAAATGAGGTATGCTTGTGTATTATAAGATATCGCAGATGTCACGCTTGGCTCTGAACAGAAACTCACTTAGGCTGATTTAAGTTAAAATTTTTTATTGTAAGGATATGGGAGTAGCTCATAGAATAGGTGGAAAAGCTGAGCAAACAGACTTTGAAAAGGACAGAAGCGAGGGCAGCCTCTTCAGGCCACCCTGTCAGTATCAGCCTGCTTCTGCTCCAATCATTTTCTGACTTTATATCTTGCCTCTAAGATTCAAATACCCATTGAGAAGAGAAGCTGATTGGCTGAACGTGGGTCATGTGACTATCTTTTGGCTGAGGCTGGGCACCTTGATTGACATTTCCACCACAATTGCCTAAAGTGGGAAAGGGTTGATTCCCTAAGTGTATCAAAGGAAATGTACTGGGTAGATACCAAGAGAAAGGGGAGGACAACACTTTGCTCATTCTAAAAATGCAGAATATAATTCCATTGGTATGACATTCTGCAAAAGGCAAAACTCGTAGGGATGGAGAACAGGTCAGTGATTGCCAAGGTTTAGGGGTGAGAGGAGGGTTTGACTACAAAGGAGCCAGAAAGGAGAAACTTTTGACGGAGTTTCCTGTGGGTGATGGAGCTGTTCTGTGTTAAAACCCATTGAACAGTACTCTAAAGCAAGGGTCAGTTTTTCTCTATGTAATTTAAAATAACAGTGAAATAGGAATGCAGAATACGAATTAGTTATGAAGTTGCTTTAAATTTCTAACTCCTTTACTTCTTAAGCTGCTGGTTTTTAAAAAGTGTCCAGAAGTTTTACATATTAACCATTTTTCCTTTTTTGGAAACAGTATTTAGGACTCCGATTTAACAAGTATATTCGTTTCTGTGGAGTAATCCTCTTCATTGTTCAAACAGTAAGTAGCCCTCAGTTCATTTATTTTCTCTTTTTTTCATGTACAGTGTTTTTAAACAGGGCATCTGGGTCAAGCTTATTTGGTACATACATGACAGATAAAAAAGGGATGTTGAAAATAGGAGGAAACAAAAAAGGACAAACACTTGTCACTACATAGCATTAATCCTTAAGATCATTAAACAGTGTTTCAGCAAATGCATTACTTCCTGGGAAAACAGAATGATTTAAGTAAACATGGAATATTATATTGATCAAGCAACACTTACGTTACTTTAGGAAAGTATGCTTTTCCCTCTCACACCTCCCTCTGTCCCCACCAAAGTGACAGTAAGGGCATTACTGAGATGACAAAGATATTTGAAGGAACTGTAGTAGCTGATAGTAGGAATTGTAATAAAAGGAAAACAAGTTGTATGTTTCATAGTATTTTGCAACATATTAAGCAATAAATTTAATAGGAAAATTAACTGACATAGGAAGACATTAGGAAATAATTTTCTTTGTTTGAAAGCATACTTTAAAAAATGAGTCAGTGCTCTCTTTTAAAAATCGAACTGTAAAACCCACTTGATGCACTCATTGATGTAAAACAACAAAATCATGCACTCTGGCGGAGTTTTTAAAGCCAAGAACACAGTCCAGTACTTCAAGAATATGCAAGTGTAGATTTACTGCTTGGCACAAACGGAAAGCAAAGATTTGCCAAGCAATCAGTGACAGAGAATGCTTCCCATCCTTCATCCAGGCTGCTGGAGGCTTATCATGATCATTGTCACATCATTTAGACCTATCTTCCTCTTGGTAGCTAAGTGCTTTAAGAATGAGTTTAATAATGGAGGTCCAGGAAGGCGTTTTCATTCTCATCCGTTTTTATAATTCATTTCTCCATTCAAAAGCGACCCAAGCATTTGCTACAGCAGGACAGAGTGCCTTTGCAATTATTTAACTCGACTCCATTTTACATGTTTGTAAATTATGTAACTTAAATTGTATCTGTCCTTAACACTTGCAGTATAAAAGGAAAGAGCCCTCTGGGGTCTGGTAGAGATTCTGACACAGAGCTGAGGCTGGTAGCCCTCATTCGACAGCGGAGTTCAGACACTCTTTGGATCATTG
The DNA here is from genome assembly GCF_025265405.1 of Mesoplodon densirostris. Lineage (NCBI taxonomy): Eukaryota > Metazoa > Chordata > Mammalia > Artiodactyla > Ziphiidae > Mesoplodon > Mesoplodon densirostris. The sequence continues at coordinate 80,773,620 of NC_082671.1, forward strand.
TTAGAACTGCCAACAGAAATGAAAAAGTGGGGACAAATGTTAGGAAGGTGGCCTGTGGTCACATTTTCAAATCTTTAACTTGGACAGAATAATGACTGTGAAAAGCTAGTTCATTCTTGCAAAAAGAGGGGAGCTTTAGAATCTGCTATTTGAAAGACTTACTTCCATAGGTCACTCGTGCAATTTAATCATTCAACTACTGTATAACATGTTTTTTTCATATGTTTTATACAGTAATCATAGAATTAGCTTCTATGTATTTGAAAGATCAAATGCAATGAAAATGGTATTCTGAGAAAAAAGAACATATTTATCTTACTGTTGTACCCCAGATTAATAAATATTTGTTAAGTGTATGAATGAAAAATAATAAATAATATTAAAAAGGTAGAATAGAATTTTTGTTGGCTTTCAGGAAATTTTAGGGCAGATTTACACTTTTGTTTAATTAGTGGTCATGCAAACTTTTACAAACAAGGTTCCACAATTTTCACTGTTTTCCCAATTAATTATGCAGTGATTAACAACAGCTTGAAAGCATATGAATGAGGAAGCATCTCCTTTTAAATTTGTATTCTTTCTCTCTTTCTAATTGTTCTAGATCTAGGAAAATTGATTTCAAACTTGAATTGATGTATCAATGACTATCTGCACTAAGCACAACATGAAAAGTCCATATTTTTACACAAAATTGGTCATAAAAGATTTTTGTGACCTATGACCACACCACAAATGGAAAAGGAGAGTCAACTTCACTTAAATAACATTTTTCAAGTTACAAGCAAATTTTATTAAGTATATTGAAACTGTAGTTTTAATTCATAATTAAATTTATAGAAAAATATCAATATTTCATTTTGTAATTCATAAACCATTTATTTGGTTTTCTTTTTTCCCCTAGATTTTGTATACTGGAATTGTTATTTATGCCCCTGCCCTGGCTTTGAATCAAGGTATGTTTTAGAGTTACCAATATGTTACTCACATTTGGGGGTTCACTTTTAACAGAACTTATTCTATCTTTGGGGAGATGGGGAGGTGGAGGAATGCTTCCAGTAACCTGCATCAGCTTGAGGCGGGCCAGGTGGGTTCAGTGTCTACACTAGCAGCTTCTCTGGGTTCCTGGATCATAGCTTCAAAAGGTCTGTAGACTTCACTGGGCGGTGTTTCTCTGGGATGTGCCAACCAGCCATTCTCCATCCCTTCAGAATGAACGCCCCCTGTAGTCAAAATCATGAAAGACTGCACTTCCTCCCTTTGTGGCTCTAACTTGGAGCCCTTCTCCAAGAGGCTTCTGCATTATTCAGCTCAGACTCGGTCCCGTTGTAAAATCTGGCAGGGAGAGAAACTTTTCTTCTCCCCATTTCTAATGTGGCCCAAAAAGAAGAAAAAGAGATCTGTGTGATTTGAAATATCAGATTGCTCCTAGTTACCAAAGGACAGATGGCTATAGTATCCCTGTAAACAAATGTGTGATGATTCTAGTGATCAACAAATTACTATACTTTCTAGATTTGGGCAGATAACAGCTGTGAAACTGAGATTGTTTACTGTGGCAAATGTGTGTGTTAGTCATACCTTCAAAAGGCTTCAGGGGAACTCTACATTCTCTGAATTCTTATCAATCAGAAGTGAATTTATCTCTAAAACTTCCTTGTAAAATGGACAAGTGGACTCTGTGATGGGAACAATGTGGTACAGTTCCTCAAGTTAATATAAAATGGACAGACAACCCCAAAGAAAACAAGAAAAAAAAGAAAGAAAATGGAAAACCCCAGCTAACTCCACATTCTAATTTCTTGATTTCATAATACATAGATAATAAAGCACAACAGTATTGTTACAAAGAAGAACTCCATTATATAATGTGCTATTGAATTCTGAATGTTAGGCATGTTCCATGTCGATATTACCAACATCATGGTTGGATCACTTCATATGTAAAGAGCTGAACTATAAACTTCATAAGTTACCTATTGGCTTTAAGTGTAACTAAAGATGTTGGCTTTAGAGGTTTTTTTTTTTTTTTGCAGTACGCGGGCCTCTCACTGCTGTGGCCTCTGCCGTTGCGGAGCACAGGCTCTGGACGTGCAGGCCCAGTGGTCATGGCCCACGGGCCGGCTTTAGAGTTTTAAAGTGCAGTTTTGGGAATAAGAAAGCACTGCCTTCAGTGCTTCAAGAACTCTGTTCTTATCAGTTATTGAGCCACTCCCTAGGAGTAAATTAGGATCCAAAGACTGCATTTTGACTATTTGAGTATCAGTTGTGTATTTTGCTGTACCAAGGGAGTAGACACAAGCATAGACAGGGTACTTGGTGTGCAACAGATGCGCCATAGAAACTTGTTTAGCTGAGTTGGAACTTAACATTCTCTAGATACAATTTTTTTAAACTTTTTTTTTTTTAATTACGGAAAACTTCAAACATACACTAAAATAGAATAGTGTATTGAACCCTAATGGACCCTTAACTCTACACTAATAATTATCAACTCTTGGTTTAATTCACTTCCTATTTCCCTCACTAGATTATTTTGCTGTAAATCGGAGATATTTTATCATTTCATCTGAATTCCATATGTCTTTTACATACTTTTTTTTTCATTGAGGTATAATCAACATATAACATTATATTAGTTTCAGGTTTACCATAATGATTCAATATTTGTATATATTACAGTGATCACCACAATAAGTCTAGTTAACATCCATCATCATACATAGTTACAAAATTTTTTTTCTTGTGATGAAAGCTTTTAAGATTTGCTCTCTTAACAACTTTTAAAATATGCAATACAGTATTATTAACCATGCTGTACATTACATTCCCATGACTTATGGATTCCATGACTGGATGTTTGTACCAGGATGTGTGTTTTTTGTTTTTTTTTTGATAAATTTATTTATTTATTTTTGGCTGCATTGGGTCTTCATTCCTGCGCGTGGGCTTTCTCTAGTTGTGTTGAGCTGGGGCTACTCTTCGTTGTGGTGCGCAGGCTTCTCATTGCGGTGGCTTCTCTTGTTGCGGAGCACGGGCTCTAGGCATGTGGGCTTCAGTAGTTGTGGTGCGCGGGCTCAGTAGTTGTGGCTCGCAGGCTCTAGAGCGCAGGCTTAGTAGTTGTGGTGCACGGGCTTAGTTGCTCCGCGTCATGTGGGATCTTCCCGGACCAGGGCTCAAACCCGTGTCCCCTGCATTGGCAGGCGGATTCTTAACCACTGCGCCACCAGGGAAGTCCAGGATGTGTTTTTTTAAACACAATTGTACCTTTATCATTTCTAAAACATTAACATTAATACCTTACTGTCATCGATATAAGGTCAGTGTTCAGATTTCCCTGATTTTTTTTTCAGTGTTTGTTAGAATCAGGATCCAGATAATTTTATGTAATTGTAATTATTTCATTTGTCTCTTACGTTTCTCTTTCTTGCTTTTTAAAATCAAAAACCATATTTTATTGAGATATATTGTAGCTTATATACAATAAAATGCCCAGAACCTAAGTGCACATTTGGATGAGTTTTAACAATTTTGTGTACTTGTGTGACAACCACCCAACTCAAGATATACAATATTTCTATCATCAAATCCCAGAAAAATTTTTTTGATTCTTTCTAATGAATCCCCCCTTCCATTCCAAGCAGCCAGTTTTTATCACCATAAATTAGTTTTTCCTGTTCTTAGATTTTATATAGTGCCTTTTTGCATCTGGTTTCTTTTGCTCAACATAATGTTTTTGCGGCATTCATTCACGTTGCTACATGTATCAGTAGTTCATTCCTTTTTATCGCTAGTATTTTATCATATACATCTACGAAAATCTGTTTATCCATTCTGTTGTTGATGGATGTTGGGTTATTTCCAGTTTTAGGCTATTTTGAATTAAGACTGCTAAGTGCATTCTTGTACAGGTTTTGTTTTGTCTTGCTTTGCTTTTTGACACACGTTTTCATTTTTAGTGGATGAATACCTGGAAGCAATATACAGTTAAATACACACTATTCTGACCCAGCACAGGGTAGGTGCATGTAAAAAATTTAAGAGAAACTGCCAAATAGCTTTTCTAAGTGGTTATATCATTTTGCATGCCCACCCCACAATGTGTGAGAGTTCCAGTTATTCTGTGTCCTTGCCAGATTTTGTATTTGTCTTTTTGATTGTAGCCATTCTAGTTGTATGATCTATTATCTTATTATGGTTTTAATTTGTATTTTTCTGACGACTGTTGATGTTGAGTTTACTGAGTTTACTGGCTCATTCATAAAATGAATACAAAACAGACAAATAACCTAGCAAAAAGTAGGCAAAAGACTTGACCCGTCACTTTACAAAAGCAAATATTCTACCACCCCATTACATAGCCTATTTATACGTTTACCCAGGCCTTTTAAAATTTCTCTCAGTAATGTTTCTTAGTTTTTGATATTGAAATCTTGTACATATTTCTTAGATTTATTTCTAGATAATTGATGTTTTTTATGCTATTGCAGATGGTATTGTTTTATAATATCATTTTCTAATTATTCATTTGCAAGTAAGGAAAAATACAATTGCCTTCTATATGTTGATCTTCTATCCTGAGAACTTGTTAAATATATTCATTAATTCAAGTAGGCTTTTGGCATATCCCTTATGATTTTCATGTTGTTTATGAATAGAGACAGTTTTACTACTTCTTTTCCTGTCTGCATGCCTCTAATTTCTCTTCTTTGTCTTAATGCGCTGTTAATGTAGAAAATTTTATTGATTTTCAAATGTTAAACCAATTTTCATCCTTGGGATAAACCTCACTTGGTCATAATGTATTAACCTTTTTATATATTGCTGGATTTGATTTGCCAATATTTTGTTAAGGATTTTTACAGGTTATGAGGAATATTGCCCTGAAATTTACTTTTCCTTTAATATCTTTGTCAGGATTTTGGTATCAATTATACTGGCTTTATATGATTTGGGAAGTGTTCCCTCCTCTATTTTCTGAAAGAGTTTGTATAAAACTGTATTTCTTTCTTAAATGCTTGAAAGAATTCACAATGTGGGCATCTGGGCCTGATATTTGTTTGTTTTCGTAGAAAGGTTTTGGTATATGGATTCAGTTTCTTTAATAAATATAGAGTTATTCATATTTTCTTGTTCTTATAGAGTCATTTTGGTGAACTGTATTTCTTGTGAGCTAGATCTAGAAGCTTTCTCAGACTTCATTTCAACTTTTTGGAGAGACTATTCCATATGCAGTTTTCAACTCTTTTGAGTTAATACCAAAGAGCGCAACTGTGGGATTATATGATAAGAATATGTTTAGTTTTGTAAGAAACCACCAAACTGTCTTCCACAGTGGCTGTTACCATTTTGGATTCTTATCAGCAATGTGTGAAAGAGTTATGTTGCTCCACATCCTTGCCAATATGTGATGTTGTCAGTGTTCCAGATTTTGGCCATTCTAATAAGTTTCTTGTTTTCATTTGCATTTCCCTGATGACATATGATGTGGAGCATCTTTTCATATGCTTATTTGCCATGTATATATCTTCTTCTGTGAGGTGTCTATTAAGGTCTTTGGTACATTTTAAAATCAGTCTTTTTTTTTACTGTTGAGTTTTAAGAGTTTTTGTATAATTTGGAGAACAGTCCTTTATCAGGTGTGTCTTTTGCAAAATTTTCTTTCATTCTGTGGCTTATCTTCTAATTCATCTGATATTATCTTTCACAGAGCATATGTTTTTTAATTTTAATGGAAGTCCAGCTTGTCAATTATTTCTTTTATAGATTGTGTCTTTGATGTTGTATCTAAAAAGGCAGCATCATATATAGGTCTATGAGCCATCTTGATTTAATTTTGGTGAAGGGTGTAAGGTCTGTGTCTAGATTCTTTTTTTTTGCATGTGGATGTCCTGTTGTTCCAGCACCATTTGTTGAAGAAACTATCTTTGCCTCACTGAATTGACTTTACTCTTTGGCCAAAGTTCAGTTGACTTTAATTATGGGGGTCTATTTCTGGGCTCTCTGTTCTTTTTCATTGATCTATTTGTCTATTCTTTCACCAATATCACACTCTCTTTTCTTTTTTTTTTTAAATTTATTTATTTATTTTTGGCTGTGTTGGGTCTTCGTTTCTTTGTGAGGGCTTTCTCTAGTTGTGGCAAGCGGGGGCCACTCTTCATCGCGGTGCGTGGGCCTCTCACTATCGCGGCCTCTCTTGTTGCCGAGCACAGGCTCCAGACGCGCAGGCTCAGTAGTTGTGGCTCACGGGCCTAGTTGCTCCGTGGCATGTGGGATCTTCCCAGACCAGGGCTTGAACCCGTGTACCCTGCATTAGCGGGCAGATTCTCAACCACTGCGCCACCAGGGAAGCCCCATACTCTCTTGATTATTCTAGTTTCATATTAAGTCTTTTCTACTTTTTAGTTTTATCTTTTTATTTTTGGCCGCATTGGGTCTTCGTTGCTGTGTGCAGGCTTTCTCTGGTTGCAGTGAGCAGGGGCTATTCTTCATTGCGGTGCATGGGCTTCTCACTGTGGTGGCTTCTCTTGTTGTGGAGCACGGGCTCTAGGCGCACGGGCTTCAGTAGTTGTGGCTTGCAGGCTCTAGAGCACAGGCTCAGTATTTGTGGCACATGGGCTTAGTTGCTCTGCAGCATGTGGGCTCTTCCCAGACCAGGGATTGAACCTGTGTTCCCTGCATTGGCAGGCAGATTCTTAACCACTGCACCACCAGGGAAGTCCTCATATTAAGTCTTGAAGTCAGGTACAGTCAGTTCTCCAGCTTTCTTCTTCTTCAATATTGTGTTGGCGATTCAGAGTCTTTTGCCTCTCCATATAAACTTTCGAATCAGTTTGTCAATTCTCCACAGTTTGTCATTACCCACAAAATAACTTTCTGTGATTTCCATTGGGATTGCACTGAATCTGTAGATTAAATTGGGAAGAACTGACATCTTGACAGTATTGAGTTGTCCTATTCATAAACATAGAATATCTCTCCACTTATTCAGTTCTTTCATTTCATTCATCAGAGTTTTATAGTTTTCCTCATATATACATCTTGTATATATTATACATCTTGTATATATTACATATACATCTTGTATATATTATATTTTTTTAGATTTATAGCTAAGTATTTCATTTTGTGGGGTACTAATGTAAATGGAAATGTGCTTTAAATTTCAAATTCCACCTGTTTTTTGTTGGTATATAGGAAGCTGATTGACTTTTGTTTATTAACCTGTATCCTGCAAACTTACTATAATCATTTATTAGACCTAGGAGATTTTTTGCCAATTATTTCAGATTTTCTGCAAAGATGATCATGTCATCTGTGAACAAAGAGAGTTTTATGTCTTCCTTCCTTCCTTTGTACCTGATCTTAGTGGGAAATCTTCGAGTGGCTCACCATTAAGTATAATGTCAGCTGTAAGTTTTTGTAGATAATCTTTATCAGATTGAGAATGTTCCCCTCTATTTCTAGTTTATTGAGAGATTTTATCATGAATGCATGTTACATTTTGTCAAAGGCTTTTTCTGCACCTATTAATTTTATAATATGATTTTTCTTCTTTAGTCTGTTGATGTGGTGGATTCCATTAATTGATTTTCAAATGTTGAGCCAGCCTTGCATATGGTGTTTAATTATTTTTATGCTCTTAAAATTTGATTTGCTAATATTTTGTTGAGGATTCTTGCATCTATATTCATGAGAGATATTGGTCTGTAGTTTTCTTTTCTTGTAATGTCTTTGTCTGGTTGGTATTAGGGTGTTGCTGGCCTCATAGAATGAGTTATAAAGTATTCCCTCTGCTTCTATCCTCTGAAAAAGATTGGTATAATTCCATCCTTAAATATTCAGTAGAATTCATCACCCTCTGAGCCTGGGGCTTTCTGTTTTGGAAGGTTACTAATTATTGGTTCAATTTTTAAAGTAAATATAGGTCTATTCAGATCATTTATTTTTTTCCTGTGTGAGTTTTGGCAGATTGTGTCTTTCAGGATATTGGGTCATTTCATCTGGATTTTCAATCTGTGGGCATAGAGTTGTTATCCTTTCATTAAAAAAATATAATATGCCCCTTTACTTCTTAAATAAATGGTAACAAATTATATAGATTTTTCTCTATCTTGGCCCCATTTTAACACGCACAACTTGCCTTTCATGGACTGGTAGAATAATGTGTTTATTTGAACCATGACAACAAATATCCTATGACCCCATTCAGTCTGGGTAACTACCTCCCAATATCAAGCGGTGTCTTAGCTTAATTACAATATAAATGCTTTTTCATGTATTTGATTTAGCCCATGTTGGATACTGTATGGTACCTGAGGGTAGAAGCCAGGTCTATTTAACTCATCAAATAAAGTTTTAAACTCCATTTGTTTTGGTACATTTTTTGATACTTGGACCTAGTTTATGGCTAGTAGGTGTAGAGGTAGGTGCCCAATAAATGGTATAGCTTCCCCCTGATGATTTTTTGAGAAGTGCTTATATATGTTTCATAGTTACACGTGCATTTTCTTTTCTTCTACAGTCACAGGATTCAATCTGTGGGGTGCTGTAGTGGCTACTGGTGTGGTCTGCACATTCTACTGCACCATGGTATGTCAAGAACATTATTTCTCCTTTCACTCTACACACTTGCTTTGCAAAATTGAAAATTTCAATCGTTGCATGCTGCAATCTGGGTTCTTCATACCTGCCTCCCACAGTATAACTTTTTTTGTAAGGAATATTCAGTCCAGGGTAAAATTTGATCCTTTGTAGGACATTGATCATAACTGATATTTTTTTCTTTCATTTGAGCCATGCCATGGTCCCCAACCTTGTCTCCTAATTCACTCTCACTGTTGCTGTGTTACTATAGCTGTGCTCATAGTATTCCTCAGCTTAGAAACCTGAGATAACTTCCCATTGCCTTTAGGCAGGAGCAACAGTCAAAATATGTAAGAACCAGTATGGCATGGGCACTGATATTATCATGGTTGCTGATCCTTAGCAGTGGTGCACGTCTTATGCAACCCCTGATATTCTAGGTCTTAATCCTTTAGTTGCTCAGTGTTTTGGAAGACAAGGCCCTCAAGGAGGGGCTGGTTCAGGGACTGGAGGGGGACACTTGGGAAATTTGTGGCGGTGGCTAGTACAAAACAATTTTAGTTTTTTCAACAACTGGTATGTCCTTCTTTGTGCATACTGGTTGAATTTCAGCCCTGCCTATGGGATAAAATCTATGATATTGCCATTTGCAATTTGACTCTGAATTTTTTTCCCAACAGTATTCGCACACCACTCCATGGCACTCCAAAATATATATCTGGCTGCACTCAACATGCCACATATTTTAACTTCTCTAAGCTTTTGCCCATGCTATTTTCTCTATTGGGAGGACCTTACATCTTGGACTCTGCTTATATTTGAAAGTTTGGTCTAAGTATTACCTTCCTGACTATCTCCCTTGGGTGCACTTCTTGGCCAAGATCCACGTTTTCGTTATCTTTGTCCAGCATGGTGTATAAGCATGTAGATGCTTAATAATGTCTGGTAGAAGCATTAATCCTAATGTACTTTCCCTTCAAAGGGTGGTCTTAAAGCGGTTATCTGGACGGATGTTTTTCAAGTTGGGATCATGGTGGCTGGATTTGCATCTGTGATTATACAGGCTGCATTGATTCAAGGTGGAGTCAGCACTATTCTAAATGATGCTTATAATGGAGGAAGATTAAACTTCTGGAAGTAAGTTGCTATTTACTTCTTGGTTAATATAACATTCCTTTTGTTTTTTTCTGTTAAAAAAATCTCTTGGCTGAAATAGTAAGTTTACATTAGAAAACAAACAAACCGTTAAGGATGTGGTACAAAAATTTGAAGCTGGGAAGTTAATGCGTAAGGAATTTCCACCAGGTCTTTAAGGGGTTAGTCAGTTGGTAGTTAGCTACATGGAGCTGAGGATGGTGCTTCCTCCTGAGAAGGGATTGATAGCAAAAGAGTATTTTCTTCCAGATATTAAAGTCTGGAATAGGTTGAAAGGTGTGGGTAGGGAAATAAGGGAAGATATACTAGAGAGAGAAGAAAAGGAAACCTCTTAAGAAAAAAACACTAAAAGACAGTGATTCCATTTTGACAGTTCTTTGTTTCAAGCAGCCTAGAGAATTTCTCTTTTAACATTACCCTGATAATGTATAGTATATTATTATTATGCTACATATATATGTGTGTATTATATGTGTATAAATGTTACATAATGTACATTATATATTAAATATTATTTATTGAAAATTGACTAGAAAAGTTACAGCTGATGCCTCAAGTCTCAGTATAGCATAAGATATAACATCTTCAACAGCTATTTACTTTTCTGAAAGAAGGCTAATGGAGAAACTAGGTATTTCATCACAAATATATCACACAATTAAAAAAAATAGTTTAGGGCTTCCCTGGTGGTGCAGTGGTTGGGAGTCGGCCTGCCGATGCAGGGGGCGCGGGTTCGTGCCCCGGTCCGGGAGGATCCCGTGTGCCACGGAGCAGCTGGGCCCATGGGCCATGGCCACTGGGCCTGTGTGTCCGGAGCCTGTGCTCTACAACAGTGAGGCCACAACAGTGAGAGGCCTGTGTACCGCAAAAAAAAAAAAAAAAAAGAAATTTTAAACACCTTGGGATCAATAGTGTCTTCCTTGTACATCACATTCAACATGCAGGGGGGGCTCATTTTGACATAGACCAACTTATTTTCTCTTTCAGTAGCCCTGTTCTGAGATGAGCAAGCTGAAATCATTGGCAAAAGGAAAGAAAATCATTTTGCACTTGGTGGCTCTCTTCCCAGTTTTCTGAAAATAGGAGCTAATGTATGAGAAGAATGTCAGAAATTGAACAGGGTCAATGTGTTAATTTGCAAGAATGAATTACAGTGAATCAACTTCAGCTATTCTCAATAGTTTTTTTTTCTTTTACCGCAAGATTCAGATTCCAAGGAAGAGAGCCTCCAGTTGGCCTAGCGTGGGCATGATTCCATCCTGTAGCTAGTGCAGAGCAGAACATTTTGGTTGACTACTATTTAGACTATTTAATGGAGAAATGGTAGTTTCCCCAAGACAAACCTAGGTTGCTGTTACCAGAAGAAGGGGGAATGGATACCAAGAGGCAGAAACAACCAGTGGCTACTTGGGAGATGTGGATTACTCCCAAATCTCTTCCTAGTCAGCTAGGTTGAGGGGAAAGAGTGTGGAGTCAATCATTTTTATGCAAAATAACTGTCACTTTATACAAAGAGTACATACATTGCTGCATTGAAACGATAACTTATACATCAGTAAGAGGTTCTAAAAAGTAAAAGATTAGACATTTTTATGACTGTTACAAGGTTGCCAGCAATTAAGAAATAATGAAAAGCCTTATTGTATATCCCTTGTTATTCAAATATGTTTTGAGAATATGGTGGGCAATAGATCTGCTCTTGTTTTGATAAATGAAGGGAAGGATTTTGTGTTGGTATTTTCTGTATGGTCTATAGTTGACATATGTATTCTGTATTGCCAAAACCACTGAATTGGATGTTTTAAATCTTGTCTTACTTCCTTCAAGTAACTCACTGAACCCTTTGGTTCTTGACTTTTATTAGCTAGTATAGTAGCTACTTTCTCTATGGGAGAAAGGGCCAACACCCTTAAAACTCTTAGACTTTGATATTAAGTGTTAGAGAATGGAATAGAGAAAGGGCCAACACCCTTAAAACTCTTAGACTTTGATATTAAGTGTTAGAGAATGGAATAGAGGCTCTTATCTTTCCATAAGAATGCTGGAAAAATACATAAAAATGTAGCACTTTACTCAACTGATCTCAAATATAAGCTTTGAAGTGGAATTGCAGAACTTCATAATTTTCAGAGAGTTTCCATTGAAACTAATTCTGCAGAAAATTTTCAAGCTTATATTGTGTATGAGAGATGAACAGACTCATTCCTTCCAAGGTGATACATTAAGAAGGATTAAAAGATGTGTTGAATGTGGAAGTTGAGCTTTCTTTGTAGCAATGTTTTGTAAATGTCATAACGACTTTGAACTATGAGTACTTAGTTTGTGCACACAGCATTTTTTTTTTTTTTTTTTTGCGGTATGCGGGCCTCTCACTGTTGTGGCCTCCCCCGTTGCGGAGCACAGGCTCCGGACGCGCAGGCTCCGGACGCGCAGGCTCAGCGGCCACGGCTCACGGGCCCAGCCGCTCCGCGGCATATGGGATCCTCCCAGACCGGGGCACGAACCCGTATCCCCTGCATCGGCAGGCGGACCCTCAACCACTTGCGCCACCAGGGAGGCCCCACACAGCATTTTAAGAACAGATTATAATGACATGAAAACCATTAAACTGCATTAATTGAATTCTTAAGCTTGAATATAAAGTAGAACTATGACTATACATGTGCTAGGGGAGGAATTACACACACAAAATGTGTCAGTATTGTGTTCATTTCAGTACAATTTCTATTGCTGCAGTGTACCTAGGAATCTCTTTCTCTCTCTCTTTTTTCAGCTTCATGCTCCTCTCTGATTACAGCATGGCAAACTTGTTTAAATAATTTCCTATGGCCATGGGAGAACAATTTCTGTAAATGCTCAGAATGATTGGAAAATTCATTTTTTCCCCCAGTCCCATCCAGAATTTCCAAATCTCTGAAAGTATCCATTTTTATTTCATTGAACTTAAGAATATTTCTACCTTTTATATTACTTAATCGATACATATTTATGTATGTATATTTATAAATATTTATTTATATTTATGTAGGTATACATTGCTTGTTTCCAAAATTACTCTAGGAAGTTTTCTGTAGTGTTTGGCTGAGACTTCAAATTTGTTTTCTGTTTGTTTTCATTTAGTTTTAATCCTAGCCCTTTGCAAAGACACACATTCTGGACGATTGTTATAGGAGGGACCTTCACATGGACCAGCATCTATGGAGTCAACCAATCCCAAGTGCAGAGATATATTTCCTGTAAAAGCAGATTCCAGGCAAAAATGTAAGACAAACTATGGTATATGAATCATCAATAACTATCAGTTGTCTTTATGGAAACTCTTTCAAAAGTCAAGCTTTGCTCAAGTTTAAGTCTTTTGTGTCATGAAATTCTAAGAGATAGATAAATGATATACTACAAAAGGATCACATAGAACAAAGTGGCATTGTATGTTTTAAATCAGATATTTAAAAATATTTATATCAATTATTAAGTAAAACAAATCTTATCAAATAAATAGGCATTTATTCTGCATCTGTTTGTATGAGGAACTGTAGAGAATAAAAAATGATAAATATATGGCTCTTGTCATGTAGGAACTTAGCATCAAATTAGGAAAATATATGCAAGTATGTGAAACGTAAACTAACACTAGAGGTATAACAGTTCTGTGAAACAGTATAACAATATAGAGGAAATGTTCTAGAGCATTATATTGCCAGATGTGCTGGTGCATTTTATTTTCAGACACAGTTGTGGGTTTATAACCTTGTTCTAATACTTGCTACTTGAGTGATTTGGCGTGAGTTACTTAGACTCTCCGAGCTTCAGTTTCTAAACTTGTAAAATGAGCATAAGATATCACACATCTCGTGGAGGTATTATAAAATACTGGGTTTGGGACACATGTGGTAGGGATCCAGTAAATGTGAATTCCTTTTTCCACGTCAAATCATGGGATGTGAAGGCAGGGGATAAGTGAGAGATTCCTGTCAAGCAGGCAGGTCCTGAAGAATGACCATATGTGGGCAGGTGAAGAAGTGTGGGAGAGCATTCTGAGTAGGCAGAGTGATTTGGGCAAAGCACAGAGGTGGGAAGGACAGCATGGTCAGGGGACTCTCCAGCCTATCTTGGCTTCAGCGAAGAGTACGAACAGTATCTGGTTCTTTGTCAGGAGGCCTCAGATAAGCTTGGTGACTAGTGCTCTTCATGCTGATATATCAGGCTATGCATTTAGGGGCTATAAAACTCTAAGTAGCTTCATTAATTGTAACAAGGGGGTTGGAGTAGGAGGAGTGGCAGTTCTGTTGCTATTCAAAGGGGAATGTGAGAAATATATGAGGTCACATGTCAATATATGAGAGTAAATTGGTTTAGACATTATCTGTCTTTGGTAAATTCCACAATGAAAAATCTATATGAATATGAGTATAATAACTGGATATGGAATCCCCCAAAAGTGAGCTTAGGAGTTCTGCTACTTTAAGACACTCTAAAGGAATATAATTCATATATCTATTAATCCATGTACGTTAGCACTGATGCCTCTCCCAAAGTAATTGTGCACATGCTCTTCTTTGGGAACACGTTTCTTTGAGAACATGGAACTCAAAAAGCCAATTTTATAACTGAAAGAACAGCATTAGAGCTTTCTTAGTAAGAAACAGTTTCCTTCAGAATAGTCCAATGTGTCTCTTTAACAAGAGCTCAGGGGGACCATTTTCTCCCACTTTTTAACATTGGCTCCATGGGAAGAATGAGTCCCAGCCAAAAAGTCAAGACCTACTGACATTGATTGACTGGGTACAATATCAGATCTACATGAATGGCATTAAAGTAAAATAAAACAATATAATAAAGTGTTAACTCATATATAAGTGAGGTGTGGTGACTGAGAAAGTGTCTGGGTATATTTTCTGATGATTTGGAAATGAGATATAGTTACAGTACTTTTAGACAATAACAAAACATGTGGTGAATGTAGTCAGTCAAGGAAAAAGGCTAGCAATCTGTTGTGGGACCTGCTGCAAGGTAGCTTCTCCTGGAAGCAGACTCTGAGATGGAGGTTAGCATGCCAGAGTCTACTAGGGGATCACCACTGGAACAGAGAAGGAAGGGAAGGAAGAAGGATTGGCTAGAGGGAGAAGTTGGACTGTAATGCGGTCTCAACAGAGGCCTCAAGGGGAGCCCCAGAGCTGGGATGACCCTTCAGACTGTCCCAAGTTGGCCTGAGGGGACTTAGCCTTTAAACCTCTGAATCCAGTTGTCATCTTATGCAGGCTTCTCTGGGGAAGGAGGTACGAGTTGGTGGGTGTGGGGAGACCTCTCTTCAGCCTAGGGCAGCTTATCAGTGTCCACTACAGCACCCCCCGGGGGGGGGGGAAATGTAAAAATGTAGCCACCCTAGTGGGAGAAATATTTACTATCAACTGATTATTAAGACATAGCATTCAATGATATTAACACTAATAATACCAATAACTACCATTTAACAAGTGTTTATTACATGCCGTTGTACTATATGATATATACTATTTTATTTAGTTTCACATATAACTCGGTGAGGTAGGCATTGTTATTTCTAGCTGTAAATGAAGAAACTGAGGATCAGAGAGGTTAAATTACTTGCCCAAGGTCACATATGGTAGGGAGAGCTAAGATTTATGCTCAGGACTGACTCCAGTGCTATTATGTAAACATTTACACTCTACTGGAGCACACACCATTTATTAAAATGCTGGACATTGTTTTGGAAGATACCTGTCCAAGGAATACAGGTTTGCCTTTCCTATTTAACGGATGGCATCACAAACTACATTTAAACAAGCTTGACGAGTTGCTATGTAAAGGCTAACAGTGTTTAGCAGTTTATAATTGCATCACTTTTAAAGGTAAAAGGAATAATAGTCACTGCCCTGTTGACTATTAAAACCTCTATTTCGTGACAAGACGTCCTGAAGGACGGTAACTAGACACAATTATAAAGCTAATAATGCCCATGGAACTCTGACCAGGAGGATACATTCATTCAATGGCAAAATCCCATCTGTTCCAAGTATTCCCAAATACAGTGTTGACTGACATCATAAACAGAAAGTTAGGCCAGAATAAAATCCGTAGCATTTTCGAGAACCAAAAGAGAATGCACATCTATTGAATATAATCATGAAAGTCTCGTCTATTTATGTAACAATTTTCCTCATCTTTGAGATGGAAATTAAAATTGTCAGCTGCTGGTTTGTTTTCACTTCTTTAGGTCTCTCTACATCAATCTTGTGGCACTCTGGTTGATCCTGACCTGCACAGTGCTATGTGGGCTCGCCATGTATTCCAGATACCGTGACTGTGATCCTTGGACAGCCAAGAAAGTGTCTGCACCAGACCAGGTCCAGTACCATGTCTTTCTTACACATGCAAGAATGACATTCAGAAAGCTTATTAGCTGGGAGGAAAGAGTGTTCATGTTCTTGTAAAGTAAGAGAAAATAGGCACAATATAATCATTTTTAGTTTCTATAAAGCATTTGGAAAAAATTTATTTTAGCAGCTATAGCAAAAATGAAGAATGCTACATCCAATAAAAATATTGAAATACCTGGCTAAGTTTCAAGGTAGGTGTTAAATAGAAATAGCTCAAGGCTGGGAGTAGAAATATAAACACAGTTTTAAAAAAAGCCCAAAACTATATACAAACTGTGGTACCGTAGAACATTTTGTGGGTTTAGATTGTTCATTGATAAGCAGTTTACCTTCCAGTTGTTTTTTTTTTTAATTTATTTGGCTGCGCCAGGTTTTAGTTGCGGCACACGGGATCTTCGTTGCCGCGTGCAGGATCTTTTTTAGTTGCAGTGTGCGGGATCCAGTTCCCTGATCAGGGATCAAACCAGGGCCCCCTGCATTGGGAGCGTGGAGTCTTAACCACTGGACCACCAGGGAAGTCCCACCTTCCAGTTTTTAAATGATAGGGAAATGGATCTAAAAGTGAACATTTATTGAGCACCCGCTATGTGATGAGGTTCTGTGCCAAGAGCTTTGCATGCTTTATTTCTTTCAATTCTCACAACCCTATAATTCTAATTTTATAGACAAGGAAATGAATCTCAGAGAGGTTATATAATTTGCCCAAGTTCACGTAGTTAATGAATAAGAATAGCTGCAAGCACTCATCAAATACCATGGGCCAGGCACGATTCTAAGTGCTTTATATAAATTTTAACTTTTAATCCTCACAGAAACAGTGCTGTGATGATCTCCCTTTCAAAAATGAGGACACTGAGGCACAGAGAACTTAAATAACCAGCTGGTAAACCTGGAGCCAGGATTCCAACCCAGGCAGGCTGCCGCCAGTGTCCTAACTTTGAACCTCTATGCCATAGACCATCTTTCAGAAAGTGTAGCTAGAATCCAAACTCAGGACTGCCAGAGTCAATTGTAAATTAAGGGCCCAGGGGACTTATTAGAATGATGACAGGTTGAACTTTATGTTGGTGTAAATGAATAACATACTCCCAGAAAAATACAACTTTGTGGGGTTAGGAAATGAGAGCATCCTTGATCTGTGTATCTCAACCCTATCTTTTTTTTTTTTTTTTTATGCAGTACGCGGGCCTCTCACTGTTGTGGCCTCTCCCGTTGCGGAGCACAGGCTCCGGACGCTCAGGCTCAGCGGCCACGGCTCACGGGCCTAGCCGCTCCGCGGCATGTGGGACCCTCCCAGACCGGGGCACAGACCCGCGTCCGCTGCATCGGCAGGCAGACTCTCAACCACTGCGCCACCGGGGAAGCCCTCAACCCTATCTTAATCTTTGCCCTGCTGTTGATAAACGGATCTTTCTATTTGTTCAGAGAATCCAAGAATCGTATTTACTCTGAAGATGGAGGCACTATTCCATTATATTTTCTCTAGTCAAGAATATTTTGTGATTTTTGTCAATCGTAATTATCTGTGAAGACCATAGGGGCTAAATTTTTTTTCTAATATGGCTTCCTCTTACCCTGGGCCAAAAAAATCCCCCAAAAACCAAAAAAACAACAAAAAAATTTTTTTTAACCTACAACTTCCTAACCTTGAGACCACTTGTCATAAATTGTACAC
Source organism: Mesoplodon densirostris (assembly GCF_025265405.1). Taxonomy (NCBI): domain Eukaryota; kingdom Metazoa; phylum Chordata; class Mammalia; order Artiodactyla; family Ziphiidae; genus Mesoplodon; species Mesoplodon densirostris. Next base: position 80,791,431 of record NC_082671.1, read on the forward strand.
AGGGGGTGTCTTGCATGCATGCATTTATCATTTAGAGAGCATGTGATAAATTTTTGAAAAAGAGATTTTCTGTGAATGATTCCACTAGTGTATTGATTATTAACCAGTTAATTCAATTGACATTTTCCTGGGGTTACAATGGAAGTAAGGCAGTCAGTAGAAGATCAGGTCAAAAGCTTAACCCAAGAGAGCAAAGATATGTTTCTGCTACACTCCGCTGTAGCTCACAGTGAGGAAGCCAGATTAGTGCCTAGTTATAGTTTTACTATTTTTCTATCAATCTTACCTGGTGGATTCTACCTATACCTGAGGGGTCATTCAGAATCTAAAATATAAGGCTGAAGATTTTTGAGAAAGTTGACGATAGGGTAGAGGATTTTGGATCTCGTTTTAATACTAATGATGGAAACTTAACTTTGGCTTATGTATAGAATACTTCTTGAAGTTAAACTTGTAAGATGTCTTGGGAAAATGGGTGTTGAACTCATAGAGTAGTGTTATTCTCTTTTTCTGAGAATAAAGAATTAATAAGCTTTAGTTGTTAAACGAGATCAAAGAGGCTGATGAGAATGGGCATAGCATCCACTGTGTACTATTGGGAGAAGGAATCAATGATGTTTCAGTGAAATGAGAGGGCATTTTTCTAGAAAATTATCCTCTTAGGACTCTTTTGATTGAAAAACCAGTTTTGCCGAAAGACTGCCACGTAACACCATGCTGAAGGCATACACCTCCCCATCCTTATTTAATATTTATTTTTTAAAAGGTAACTTATCAAAAAGCAAGTATTAGGAGGTTTTTTTTTTAAAGAAGCAAGTTGAGGGATTTTGTGAGGTTACTCTCCACTCATCACTATGTCTCATACAACAGTTGACCCTTGAAAAACATGGGGGTTAGGGGTAGCGACCGTCTGCACAACAGAAACCTATGTATAATTTTTGACTCCCCTAAAACTTAACTACTAATAGCCTACTGTTGACCCGAAGCCTTACTGATAGCATAAACAGTTCATTAACACATATTTTGTATGTTATATGGATTATATACAGTATTCTTACAATAAAGTAAGCCAGAGAAAAGAAAGTGTTATTAAGAAAATTATGAAGACAAGAAGACACGTTTACAGTACTGTACTGATTGATACCATAAGTTTACCTTGTCTGTTTACAAGATGAATCGTCTGTCAGTACCTACATCAATGTTGTGTTATGTGACACAAAACACTGCAGATGTTACACTTTTTACTAGCACAGGATGTCAAAAATGAAAGATAATGTACAAAATAAATTCATATTCATTTACAGGTATAACAAGTCATGCATTGATAAAGAAGCAGCAATATGATTGCTTTATTATAGCCTAGTGTAATCGATACGATCGCTTTGTGGTAGCCTCGCCTATAATAATAAATGAATCATTATAAAGTTTGGATGGCATACAGTATTACAGTCATATTGATCATACAGCATTGGAAAGATTGTTTGTTTTTTTTAACTCACCCGTGATCATCGGTTGATGCACAGTTTCTCCAATTATGAGAGAGGCATACTGTGTAGTATAATTATATAAATATAATTCTTTGAAAGCAAAGTTATAAAACAGTAAAAAAAACCCCTAACACATTATTTTTATATTAAATGTCACTCACCTCATGCCTATGTAAGGGTAGGCTATCCTTGCATACATACTATGTAATACAAATCATGCATACAATGTTCTATACGTACATTTTTCTGTATTTATTGAAAAAAATCAACATTTAAGTGGACCTACACTGTTCAAACTTGTGTTGTTCAAGGGTCAACTGTATGTGCAACTATAATTACATTTTCAATCCTGAGCAGTGATTGACGTTCACAAATATAATCTTGAGTCATCAAGTAAAGTTAAATTAAGTGAATTCTTCTTACTTAAGTGCAGAGGTATGTAAAATATTTCCTTTAAATTGATTTATTATTCCAAAGAATGAGAACAACTACCTATTACTGAGCCTATTCTGTGTACTATACTAAGAATTTACACAGATTATCTAATTTAACTTTTATAGCAACTCTATGAGGTTAGGATTATTATTCCTATTTTATAGATGGGGAAACTGAGGCTCAGAGAAATTAACTAACAAAAGCCACATCTGTCTGAATCCAGAGCCTGTACCCTTAACTACTGTGCTATTCTTTTCTTTAAGTGTTAGCAGGTAAAGAGTTTAATTTTATATATTTGGACATTTCAGTTATGTGGAATAGCTTCCTCCAGTTCTTGAAGAACACAAGATAAAGGAGGTGTTAATTAATTTCATTTCATAGCAAATAGTACTCAAGAGTAAATTTTGGAATTTTTCAGCTCATGCCTTATTTGGTACTGGACATTCTGCAAGATTATCCGGGACTTCCTGGACTTTTTGTGGCCTCTGCTTACAGTGGAACATTAAGGTATGAACTATGACTCTAATAATACAAGATTTCCCTTTTGGGATCTTTCTTTTGTTATTGGATATTTGGGGGGGATAAAGCTGAATTCTGGACATGAGCACAAATGGCCCCCATATAGGTAAAGTACTCCGTGTCTTCTCTCTGTTGGTCCAGCTCTTCTCTCTACGGGCTGGATATTGTCATCAGTCTCTTTTGTTTTTTTAATTAATTAATTAATTAATTAACTTTTGGCTGTGTTGGGTCTTCGTTGCGGTGCGTGGGCTTCTCATTGTGGTGGCTTCTCCCGTTGCGGAGCACGGGCTCTAGGCACTTGGGCCTAAATCAAGTATACTTCAATAAAAAAAATTTTTTTAAAGTAATGTAGTAGAAATCTGGTTATATTTCAGAAGTGACAATATGTTTTCCCTTTTCTTTTACCTTGTTAAAGTATTATTAAAGTTTAAACATTATTCATCAAAATTGTGATTTTCCCTTACAGCACAGTGTCCTCCAGTATTAATGCCTTAGCAGCAGTAACTGTGGAAGACCTAGTAAAACCTCACTTCCGATGTCTCTCAGAAAGATCTCTCTCTCGGATTTCCCAAGGAATGAGTAAGTTTTTGTTTCACAGTTCCATTTTAGCTCTGGGAGATGATTTTTAGAAATACCAGAAATTCTTTTCCATGGAAAATATAGAGTAAGTGAGTGTGAGTGTATATACACTCACATGCGTGTGACTTAATGCAGTCATGCCCATTTGCAATCAAGATTTGAGACATACTTCAAACAATTGTCAGGCTACCACAAAAAACAATTGCCAGGGGTGCTATTTGGCTAGCCTTCTTTCCTACCTTCTTCCTATCCCAAATCTATGTTAAAATTCTTAGCCATAGTTAAAAATTTAACCCTTTACCATCTGAAACTTAGACCACAGTTTTAAGAAATATTCTTAGTTTGGAACCAAGAGCTGTGCTTTTTCTGTATTACCTAAGAGGGCACTGCCAGTTTAAGATACAGTCTGTGTGTATGGATGGAAGATAAAGGAACAGAGCATTATGAGTTTTTACTGGTCTTGATTGTCTGTTCTCTCTGCACATGTAGACTGTCCAGAAGGTAATAAAATTGTCCAAGGTATGCTCAACTCCTTCATTTAATATGAATGCTTAAATTCATAGATTATAGGACCTTATTAGGGGTTAAATATCATATTGAATGGAAAGGTCTTTAACCTCAGTTCCCAGATGTCCCAGCTGTAATAGCTGACTCAAAAAAACCTGGCTAGCGTACTCCCTTCTTCATTTTCAAATCTTGGGTATACATATTTTGGGATGAATGACTAACGAACTTATTATTTTAAAAAGAATCTTTAACCTCAATAGCACTAACAGACTGTCAAAGACATAGTAAATAATATTCTGTTTTAAACCATAGTTCTATATATAATTGTCATGACTGTAGCCTGGAATAAGTACTTAATTTATATTCTTCAGTGTCCCCTAAATTTAACTAGCATTGCATCATTTTATTATGTACCTGATTTTAATCCTGGAGCGTAATTTCAGAATGGTACAATGTTTCCTAAAGGGTATTTAGATGGGTTCATTATGGGATTGTTGAAGCTGTGTGGTTTAGTAGAACGAATAGAAGCTTTTGAAGCTAGACAGACTCCGTCTTGTTTCACCAGTTAACTAGCTGTTAGCCTTGAGCAAACCCATCTGAGCCTCTGTTTCTTTATATGGAAAATGAGAACAAAAAATATTCACTTTGCAGGTACTATGAGGTTTAGAGATAATCCATGTAAAAGAAGAGCCACTAACTGGTACTCAGGAATGATGTTGATGATGATTAATAACAAATCAACTCCGCTAGTGTAGATGAGGCTTTCATTCATTTTGAAAGGTTGTATATAGTCATTATCTTGAGGTATATACAGTAAGGACATCATAGAGAAGAACACGGCAAATGACTTGAATGTTTCCGATAACTTTGAGTACAAAAAACCACAATGGTGACCATTCATGAGCTGCCAATTAGAGAAGAATTTAGCTAAATATGTTGGAAATACTGTTTATAATAGAGTTTGGAGGTATGAAAAATCATTGCAACAAAAGCACTTTGAAAAAAATTAATGTAAGTTTTTCCATTCGGGTGCAATAAGATTACTCACTACGCTTAACAAAGGTGTGAGTGCTTGTGTTAAGTAAGATAGAAATAACATAAGGAATTCAGTAATTTTTTGATGAGCACATTTCTCATTCATTTTATTTTTTGTATTTTGAAGTTTATATGTGGAAAATTATATTTTCAGATTTCAGATTTCAGGTGATTTTTGCTGAATGGAAGTCTTTAAAAATAAGAATAGAGGGTGGGTTTAATAAAAAAAAATTTTCCTATAGTAATTTTGAAAGCAAAATGTATACTTGGAGAAAATCTGGAAAATACTGAAAGCCAAAAGAGAAAAAAAATCCCGTAAGCTGACCACTGATGGTGGCTTGAGAATTTGTATAAAGTTTCAGGAAAATAGTTTGGTAGAAGGAGGAATATAATACTTGTCTTGAAACTGCCTTTCTTTCCTAGATTAACAGGAAAGGTTTGTGGATATTCATGGAGATTATGAGAAGGTTAAAGGTCCTAAAACACTCTTTGGTGTGGATTGCTACTTCCCAGGAGAAATGAACACTTAAATTCGGAAGACTTTCTGAAGTTTATTACTCCCTTCCCCCATTATGTTATACAGAGCAGAGCTGAATTGTGTCCTGTTTCTGGCAAACTGAAAACAGACACCTGAGCCTTCCTTTTTTTTTTTTTAACATCTTTATGGAGTATAATTGCTTTACAATGGTGTGTTAGTTTCTGTTTTATGACAAAGTGAATCAGATATACATATACATATATCCCACATCCCCTCCCTATTGTGTCTCCCTCCCACACTCCCTATCCCAATCCTCAAGGTGGACACAGAGCACGTAGCTGATCTCCCTGTGCTATGCGGCTGATTCCCACTAGCTACCTATTTTACATTTGGTAGTGTGTATTTGTCCATGCCACTCTCTCACTTCATCCCAGCTAACCCTTTCCCATCCCCGTGTCCTCAAGTCCATTCTCTATGTCTGCGTCTTTATTCCTATCCTTCCCCTAGGTTCTTCAGAACCTTTTAATTTTTTTTAGATTCCATATATATGTGTTAGAATATGATATTTGTTTTTCTCTTTCTGACTTACTTCCCTCTGTATGACAGACTCTAGGTCCATCCACCTCACTACAAATAACTCAATTTTGTTTCTTTTTATGGCTGAGTAATATTCCATTGTATATATGTGCCACATCTTCTTTATCCATTCATCTGTTGATGGACACTTAGGTTGCTTCCATGTCCTGGCTATTGTAAATAGAGCTGCAATGAACATTATGGTACATGAATCTTTTTGAGTTATGGTTTTCTCAGGATATATGCCCAGTAGGGGGATTGCTGGGTCATATGGTAATTCTATTTTTAGTTTTTTAAGGAACCTCCGTATTGTTCTCCATGGTGGCTGTATCAATTTACATTCCCACCAACAGTGCAAGAGGGTTCCCTTTTCTCCACACCCTCTCAATCATTTGTTCTTTGTATATTTTCTGATGATGGCCATTCTGACTGGTGTGAGGTAATACCTCATTGTAGTTTTGATTTGCATTTCTCTAGTGATTACTGATGTTGAGCAGCCTTTCATGTGTTTGTTGACAATCTGTATGTCTTCTTTGGAGAAATGTCTATTTAGGTCTTCTGCCCATTTTTGGATTGTGTTGTTTGTTTTTTTGCTATTGAGCTGCATGAGCTGCTTATAAATTTTGGAGATTAATCCTTTGTCAGTTGCTTCATTTGCAAATATTTTCTCCCATTCTGAGGGTTGTCTTTTTGTCTTGTTTATGGTTTCCTTTGCTATGCAAAAGATTTTAAGTCTCATTGGGTCCCATTTGTTTAGTTTTGATTTTATTTCCATTTCTCTAGGAGGTGGGTCAAAAAGGATTTTGCTGTGATTTATGTCATAGAGTGTTCTGCCTATGTTTTCCTCTAGGAGTTTTATACTATCTGGCCTTATATTTAGGTCTTTAATCCATTTCGAGTTTACTTTTGTGTATGGTGTTAGGAAGTGTTCTAATTTCATTCTTTTACATGTAGCTGTCCAGTTTTCCCAGCACCATTAATTGAAGAGAGGCTGTCTTTTCTCCATTGTATATTCTTGCCTCCTTTATCAAGGATAAAGTGACCATACGTGTGTGGGTTTATCTCTGTGCTTTCTATCCTGTTCCATTGATCTATATTTCTGTTTTTGTGCCAGTATGATACTGTCTTGATTACTGTAGCTTTGTAGTATAGTCTGAAGGCAGGGAGCCTGACTCCTCCAGCTCCGTTTTTCGTTCTCAAGATTTCTTTGGTTATTCGGGGTCTTTTGTTTCTCCAAACAAAGTTTGAAATTTTTTGTTCTAGTTCTGTGAAAAATGCCAGTGGTAGTTTGATAGGGATTACATTGAATCTGTAGATTGCTTTGGGTAGTAGAGTCATTTTCACAATGTTGATTCTTCCAAACCAAGAACATGGTATATGTCTCCATCTGTTTGTATCATCTTTAATTTCTTTCATCAGTGTCTTATAGTTTTCTGCATATAGGTCTTTTATCTCCTTTGGAAGGTTTATTCCTAGGTATTTTATTCTTTTTGTTGCACTGATAAATGGGAGTGTTTCCTTAATTTCTCTTTCAGATTTTTCATCATTAGTGTATAGGAATGCAAGAGATTTCTGTGCATTAATTTTGTATCCTGCTACTTTACCAAATTCATTGATTAGCTCTAGGAGTTTTCTGGTAGCATCTTTAGGATTCTCTGTATAGTATCATGTCATCTGCAAACAGTGACAGTTTTACTTCTTCTTTTCCAATTTGGATTCCTTTTATTTCTTTTTCATCTCTGTTTTCTGTGGCTAAAACTTGCAAAACTATGTTGAATAATAGGGGTGAGAGTGGACAACCTTGTTTTGTTCCTGATCTTAGTGGAAATAGTTTGTTTTTCACCATTGAGAATGATGTTTGCTGTGGGTTTGTCATATATGGCCTTTATTATGTTGAGGTAAGTTCCCTCTGTGCCTACTTTCTGGAGGGTTATATCATAAATGGGTGTTGAATTTGGTCGAAAACTTTTTCTGTATCTATTGAGATGATCATACGGTTTTTATCCTTCACTTTGTTAATATGGTGTATCACATTGATTGATTTGCATATATTGAAGAATTCTTGCATTCCTAGGATAAACCCCACTTGATCATGGTGTGTGATCCTTTTAATGTGCTGTTGGATTCTGTTTCCTAGTATTTTGTTGAGGATTTTTTTTTTTTTTTTTTTCATTTTCAAAAAAATTTTATTTTCTCAATATGTCATTTTTGCCAATATACACAATGAAGTGTGTATATGACTGCAGTTTCTTAATCTCTCTGAAGTTCAGTTTCCTTATCTGTAAATGTAGATTTCACCTACCTAACAGGGTTGCTATAAATAATGTATTTAAAGCACATAACACAGTACATGACACATGATAAACAATACAGAGTACTATTTAATTGCAAAGAATGTGTTGTCAATATTAATTCATAACGACTATCTATTTTCTTTCACTACTAATAAGATGTTCTTTAGCTTTTCCTAAGTAGAAAACAGTTACCGTATTCAGAAGAACAATTACTTATGGGTTCTTTCCACTGCATTATGTAAGAAGTAAGAGCTGCTAACGTTCTCCTTCTTCATGAAATGCATACTATTTTTCCCATGATAAAACTGTTCTATCAAATAAAGTTCTTTCAAAGGTGGCTGTCCCATTTCTAGGAAATGAATTGTTTCTTAATTATTTGGCCTAAAAGATGATGTCATGGATGTCACAAGGAGAAAAATACTTTCTGATATAAATGTCTTTTAACATTCTCTAGCATAAAAGTTTTTATTAAAGTTCTAGGGAAAATGCTAATCACACATGAAAAATAAAAAGCTGACAATGCATACACAGATAATACATTTAATACATATTCTTTAGTTTTCAGATAACTCCTGATATCTCAACTGAAATAAACCTTTTTCTGGATACCAACCTGTTTGTGGGTTGATCAGAATACTGCCAGGTGGTATGCCTGTCGCTTCCAAGGGAAGCAAAAAGAAGCTAGTGCTAGGAGATGCGACTTGCCCATTTAGGCCACCATCAAAGGAAAGAGAACTATGAGTGCTGACAGTTGGATAGACGACAGGTGCGCCATGAGAAGACTGGCTGAGAGCTGTACCTGGAAGAGGCTGCTGGATGTGAGAGAGAGAGCCCGTAGATGACCCTACACTACCAGAAGACTCAGAACCTAGGGGAGGAGTAATGAAAAAGAGGGAATTTTTTAAACCTCATATAAAAACGCAGGTTTTAAATATGTAACAATAAAATTCACATTGCATAACATGCAGTTACCATATAAAAGCATGAACTATTTTTGACTTACTGTACAATTTTGCTTCCCCTCCCCACCAAGAACAGGTTTAATACAGCAAAACTGATCACATAAGTTGCCAGAGAAGTCATAGCCAAAGCATGCAACTAAAGCAAGTCTATAATACTGGGTTGGCCAAAAGATTCGTTCGGTTTTTTTCCGTAAGATGGCTCCAGTAGCACTCAGTCGTCCCCAACTTCATTCGAAACAAGTTTGTTAGACTGTATGCGACAGCTGCAGTTAAAAAAGGCTTACCAAAATTGGTGAATTTTTGTATAGCCATTTTAATATTGAAGATGGAAGAAAATAGCAACATTTTCGGCACATCATGCTCTATTACTTCAAGAAAGGTAAAAACACAACTGAAATGCAAAAAGAGATTTGTGCCATGTATGGAGAAGGTGCTGCGACTGATCGAACACGTCAAAAGTGGTCTGCAAAGTTTCGTGCTGGATACTTCCTGCTGGACGATGCTCCACAGCCGAGCAGACTAGTTGAAGTTAGCGATCAAACTGAGACGTTAACTGAGAACAATCAACGTTATACTACGCGGGAGAAAGGTGACATACTCAAAATATCCAAATCAAGCACTGAAAATCATTTGCACATTTGCATTGCTTGGTTATGTGAATCACTTTGATGTTTGGGTTCCACGTAAGTTAAGCGAAAAAAACCTTCTCAACTGTATTTCTACATGAAATTCTCTACTGAAACATAATGAAATCGTTCCGTTTTTTTTTTTTCTTTTGCGGTAGGGGGCCTCTCACTGTTGTGGCCCCTCCCGTTGCGGAGCACAGGCTCCGGACGCGCAGGCTCAGCGGCCATGGCTCACGGGCCCAGCCGCTCCGCGGCATGTGGGATCCTCCCGGACCGGGGCACGAACCCGCGTCCCCTGCATCGGCAGGCGGACTCTCAACCACTGCGCCTCCAAGGAAGCCCTGAAATCATTCAGTTTTTAAAACACATTGTGACGGGCGATGAAAAGTGGATACTACAAGATAATGTGGAATGGAAGAGAACATGGGGCAAGCGAAATGAACCACCAACCACACCAAAGGCCGCTCTTCATCCAAAGAAGGTGATGTTGTGTAAATGGTGGGATTGGAAGGGGGTCCTCTATTATGAGCTCCTTCTGGAAAACCAAATGATTCACTCCAAGAAGTACTGCTCCCAGTTAGACCAACTGAAAGCAGCACTCAACGAAAAGCGTCCGGAATTAGTCAACAGAAAACACATAATCTTCCATCAAGGTAACGCAAGATGGCATGTTTCCTTGATGACCAGGAAAAAACTGTTACAACCTGGCTGGGAAGTTCCGATTCATCCGCCGTATTCACCAGACATTGCACCTTTGGATTTCCATCTATTTCAGTCCTTACAAAACTCTCCCAATGGAAAAAAATTTCAATTCTCTGGAAGACTGCAAAAGGCACCTGGAACAGTTCCCTGCTCAAAAAGACAAAAAGTTTTGGGAAGATGGAATTATGAAGTTGCCTGAAAAATGGCAGAAGGCAATGGAACAAAATGGTGAATATGTTGTTCAATAAAGTTCTTGGTGAACATGAAAAATGTGTTTTTTATTTTTACTTAAAGACCGAAGGCACTATTTGGCCAACCCAATAACATCAGCCACAGACAGCCACAAAAAACGCATTACCCAAATTCCCAAAAGGACAAAGTTATGTATATTTTTACCTTTTAGATTAACACCTAGGAATATACAGATTATAATTTTTCCCCCAGGACAAAGAACTTAGCACAGCCAAATGCCCAAAACCTCTTATATCAGAAACCCCTTATCTATAAGAACACAGAAAGATTAAGAGTAGTGTAGGAAATAACAAAAATGATAATTCTCTATCAAGAGAAACAACTGTCAGGTTTCACTGCAGACTTTCATTTTCAGCTCGTAATCATAGCATCTTCCTGTAACGTAAAGTCAACTTTCAATTTTTTATCATAGCAAGGGACAAAGGTAGAATAAAAATATTCCAAGTACTTATATTAGCATCAGCTTAAAATTTATTTCTCACTGTACTTAATGAGCTAATTTGATAATTTATTTTTAACTGCTTTCCCACCTCTAATCTACTTAATTTTCTATTATACAGAGACTGAAGAAGTCACTGACTTTCAGTATAATGGCTTAAGGCAGACAATGAGACAATGAAGGAAAGGAAAAGATTTTGATGATGTAAATAGTTAATTAGGTTTTGAATAACAGAATGGACTCTGGGATGGAGAATTAATTTTTAATGAATGACATAAACAAATATGATACACTATAGAGATTGCCTCGGAAGGATAACTTCTATTTTAAGTTGTGCCAAAAAAGACTATCTCTAAGAACTATATGAAAAAAATTTTTTTCCTAAAAAAAGAATTAAATATTTATTTTCATCTCTGAAGATAATATAGATTATAAATAGTACATGTTCTAAAAATGTTTTAGGGACTTCCCTGGTGGTCTAGAGGTTGAGAATATGTCTTGCAATGCAGGGTCACTGGTTTGATCCCTGGTCAGGGAACTAAAATCCCACACGCTGCTGGGCAACTCGGCCTGTGCGTTGCAACTACTGAGCCTGCGCACTCTGGAGCCTGCGCACCGCAACGAAAGATCCCCTGTGCCATAACTAAGACTCGATGCAGCAAAAAAATATAAATAAATAAAAATGTTTTAATTTGGCTGTGTGTCTAAATGACTTTCTCACGACACATGAGTACTTTATTTTCCTGTTATGATGACACGATGACTAAGTGACCGTTTATCAAATAAATGCATATTTGGTACATATGCATATTTCTTATATTCATAAAATTTACTATCTTTAACAAGAGTCTATCATATACACTAAGACATTTTAAATATCCACATTATAAGTTAAAAAGATGACAAGTGCAATTCACAAACCTTAAGAATTTAAAGTACTGAATTACAGTCAGAGATGAGAAAAATTTACTGTCACCTTCAAATTTACACCTCTCCCTTCAATTGTTATCTGTGTAAAACCATAATTCTAGGCTTTACCTGAAAGGATAAAGAGCCATTTCTGCTGATTTTCATGCTTATTTTGGGATACAAATAAAGATCCGTGAGGATCCTAAAAGAGACGTGAACTTTAGTATCGAAGCCAGTGAAAGTGAAAAGAGAAATATGCTAGGAGCCTAAAAGTTACATAATCTAAAAGCAAAGAAGCTAGTAGAATGAGAATGTTATTGAAATTTCTACTTATCCATAATTACATTGTATTATATTTCTTTAGTTTTTAAATTCCTCAAAAACTTCTCAGCAATTTTATGTTTTTTTGGAATGGCAAACGAACTTTATCATGAAATGCACTCAATAATATGATAGTATTAGCTGAATTTCAGCTAATAGTATTAGCTGAAAATGCAATCAATGTTAACTAATCCTAGGTAAGGAAAGATGCCTTCTGTAAATCTCTCTCACACAGAGAATAAATCCTAATGTCAGTAAACGTGTTACCTCTTAAGTACTTTGGAGGTGCTCAATGTACGGCTGGTAGGAATCCTATATTTTAGGATAATTACAGAAGCCACATGATGAATAAAGAGCTAAGACAACATTAGGGGAACTAATGTTTTGACTGCACAGTTCTAGACAGATATTTATACCTGTTTTTGAAAGCCTGCCTATGCTTTTGCTGCTTCCAGAACTATCACCTCTTGTCAGAACTGAAATTCCACTGAAGCTGCTGGCTTTAGTTACAGCAGGCTTGAAGTTTCGGAGAGAGCTGTCTGAATCTGTGCTGCTCCAGGGTCGGGGTTCAGAGTACTTCAACTCGTTCTCAGTGCTGCTTTGATGGCTATTTGTTGATCTCCCTGAAGAATCTTTATTAACTCTAAATATCTGGCGCCTCTGCTGGGTGCTACTAGCATCCTCGTCTTGGATTCTTTTGTCAATAATATAATTCTCTTGGGAACACAGGGAATCTTGGGAAAATATTCGGTCTCTAGCTCTCTGGTACTCTTCTTCTCTTTCTTCTATAGATTTGCTTCTTCTGTCATCTTTCAAACGTATTCTCATCTGGTTATCATCTTTGTCAAAGCTAGAGTTATCTCTCTTGAGGATATATCGTTTCTGAAAGTCTTCACCTTTATCATCCTTAATATGTTCATTAAATTTCTGATCAGGTATTCTTGTATTGCTAGTTTTGTTTACTATGACAGACTTCCCACTCTGATCAACATTGTGGTCTAATCCAAAGTAAGCAGCGACTCTGTGTAATAGCATCCTATGGTAAGATGTCATTGGGGGGAATTTTTTACGTGGAGACTCATTATTACCAATGAAATCTAAAATTTCTTGTTCCAATTTCAACAGCATCATTCTGTCCCTGGGATTGTTTTTTAATGTATTTACTAAAAATTCATGTAGATCTATGCCAGTTGAATCAGTGTATTCTTGACTGGAATCTCTTGATAACATTTTTCTGGGCAACTTATCACTGGCTTTTTCTTTTTCTGCTTCATCTTTTGAGGGCTTCTCCTCTTTTTCAAATGATTGTGTTAACTGGATCTGAATTTTCTCCTGCAAATCAATATTGTTGTCAATGCAACGTTCATTCTTCTCTGCCAAAATCTTCCCATAGTTTTCGGATTTGATAAGATTTTCAACTCCGGTTGTATCTTTCACTTCTGCCTCCAAATCCTTCATTGTTTCAGTTTCATTTTTTACAGTAACAGTATCAGACATCCTCATTAGCAAAGGTTATTTTAGAATTCTACAGGGAACTTGAAGCCTTATGTGTTCTATGGATTTGGGATTGTGGTGTCCCACAAAAATAAAATAAAATAATCCAAGGTTCTTTCTCACAGTTGTCAGCCAGGATGTCAATTGTCTTGACCAATTTGGAATCTGGCAGGAGGAGTCCCATGTCCTTGTCACCACTGTAGATTCCTGGACTGAAATGGACTGTCTTGAATCAAATATATCATACCTTTCAGTGGCCCGCGTTACTGAGGAGGAGGAGGAGGAGGAGGCAGTTGGAGCGCGGCGCGGCGGGGCGACGGCGGGGCTGGGTGGGTGCAAATAAGAGTCTTACGAAAGGGAATTAACCCCATCACCAGCCCGGACACCGGCTCCTTGTTGAGGATTTTTGCATGTATGTTCATCAGTGATATTCGCCTGTAGTTTTCTTTCTTTGTGACATCTTTGTCTGGTTTTGGTGTCAAGATGATGGTGGCCTGCCTAGTAGAATGAGTTTGGGAGTGTTCCTCCCTCTGCTATATTTTGGAAGAGTTTGAGAAGGATAGGTGTTAGCTCTTCTCTAAACGTTTGATAGAATTCACCTGTGAAGCCATTTGGTCCTGGGCTTTTGTTTGTTGGAAGATTTTTCATCACAGTTTCAATTTCAGTGCTTGTGAATGGTCTGTTTATATTTTCTATTTCTTCCTGGTTCAGTCTCGGAAGGTTGTGCTTTTCTAAGAATTTGTCCATTTCTTCCAGGTAGTCCATTTTATTGGCATAGAGTTGCTTGTAGTAATCTCTCATGATCCTTTGTATTCTGCAGTGTCAGTTGTTACTTCCCCTTTTTCATTTCTAATTCTGTTGATTTGAGCCTTCTCCCTTTTTTTTCTTGATTACTCTGGCTAATGGTTGTTCAATTTTGTTTATCTTCTCAAACAGCCAGCTTTTAGTATTATTGTTCTTTGCTATTGTTTTCTTTGTTTCTGTATCATTTATTTCTGCTGTGATCTTTATAATTTCTTTCCTTCTACTAACTTTGGGTTTTGTTTGTTCTTCTTTCTCTAGTTCCTTTAGGTGTAAAGTTAGATTGTTTATTTGAGATTTTTTGTTATTGCTTGAGGTACGATTGTATTGCTATGAACTTCCTTCTTAAAACTGCTTTTGCTGCATCCCATAGGTTTTGGGTCATCGTGTTTTCATTGTCATTTCTTTCTAGGTATTTTTTGATTTCCTCTTTGATTTCTTCAGGCATATCTTGGTTATTGAATAGTGTATTGTTTAGCCTCCATGTGTTTGTATTTTTTACAGATTTTTTCCTGTAATTGACATCTAATCTCATAGTGTTGTGGTTGGAAAAGATACTTGATATGATTTCAATTTTCTTAAATTTACCAAGGCTTCATTTGTGACCCAAGATATGATCCATCCTGGAGAATGTTCCATGAGCTCTTGAGAAGAAAGTGTATTCTGTGGTTGTTGGATGGAATGTCCTATAAATATCAATTAAGTCCACCTTGTTTAATGTATCATTTAACACTTGTGTTTCCTTATTTATTTTCATTTTGGATGATCTGTCCATTGATGAAAGCGTGGTGTTAAAGTCCCCTACTATTATTGTGTTACTGTCGATTTCCCCTTTTATGGCTGTTAGCATTCACCTTATGGATTGAGGTGCTCCTATGTTGGGTGCATAAGTATTTACAATTGTTATATCTTCTTTTTGATGGATCCCTTAATCATTATGTGTGTCCTTCTTTCTCTCTTCTAATAGTCTTTATTTTAAAGTCTATTTTGTCTGATATGAGATTTGCTGCTCCAGCTTACTTTTGATTTCCATTTGCATGGAATATCTCTTTCCATCCCCTAACTTTCAGTCTGTATGTGTCCCTAACTCTGAAGTGGATCTGTTGTGGACAGCATATATACGGGTCTTGTTTTTCTGTCAATTCAGCCAGTCTATGTCTTTTGGTTGGAGCATTTAATCCATTTACATTTAAGGTAATTATCGAGACGTGGACCTGTCCACCAGAAAGACAAGATCAAGCCTCAGCCACCAGAACATAGGCACTAGTCCCCTACACCAGGAAGCCTACACAACCCACTGAAACAAACTTAGCCACCGGGGACAGACACCAAAAACAACGGGAACTACGAACCTGCAGCCTGCAAAACGGAGACCCCAAGCACAGTAAGATAAGCAAAATGAGAAGACAGAAAAACACACAGCAGGTGAAGGAGCAAGATAAAAACCCACGAGACTTAACAAATGAAGAGGAAATAGGCAGTCTACCTGAAAAAGAATTCAGAATAATGATAGTAAAGATGATCCAAAATCTTGAAATAGAATAGACAAAATACAAGAAACAGTTAACAAGGACCTAGAAGAACTAAAGATGAATCAAGCAACAATTAAAAACACAATAAATGAAATGAAAAATACTCTAGATGGGATTAATAGCAGAATAACTGAGGCAGAAGAACGCATAAGTGACATGGAAGATAAAATAGTGGAAATAACTGCTGCACAGCAAAATAAAGAAAAAAGAATGAAAAGAACTGAGGACAGTCTCAGAGACCTCCGGGACAACATTAAATGCACCAACATTCGAATTATAGGGGTTCCAGAAGAAGAAGAGAAAAAGAAAGGGACTGAGAAAATATTTGAAGAGGTTATAGTTGAAAACTTCCCTAATATGAGAAAGGAAATAGTTAATCAAGTCCAGGAGGCACAGAGAATCCCATACAGAATAAATCCAAGGATAAATATGCCAAGACACATATTAATCAAACTGTCAAAAATTAAACACAAAGACAACATATTAAAAGCAGCAAGGGAAAAACAACAAATAACACATAAGGAAATCCCCATTAGGTTAACAGCTAATCTCTCATCAGGAACTCTACAAGCCAGAAGGGAGTGGCAGGACATATTTAAAGTGATGAAGGAGGAAAACCTGCAACCAAGATTACGCTACCCAGCAAGGATCTCATTCAGATTTGATGGAGAAATTAAAATCTTTACAGACAAGCAAAAGCTGAGAGAGTTCAGCACCACCAAACCAGCTTTACAACAAATACTAAAGGAACTTCTCTGGGCAAGAAACACAACAGAAGGAAAATAGCTACAATAACGAACCCAAAACAGTTAAGGAAATGGAATAGGAACATACATATTGATAATTACCTTAAATGTAAATGGACTAAATGCTCCCACCAAAAGACACAGATTGGCTGAATGGATACAAAAACAAGACCCATATATATGCTGTCTACAAGAGACCCACTTCAGACATAGAGACACATACAAACAGAAAGTAAGGGGATGGAAGAAGATATTCCATGCAAATGGAAACCAAAAGAAAGCTGGAGTAGCAATTCTCATATCAGACAAAATAGACTTTAAAATAAAGAGTATTACAAGAGACAAAGAAGGACACTACATAATGATGAAGGGACCAATCCAAGAAGAAGATATAACAATTGTAAATATTTCTGCACCCAACATAGGAGCACCTCAGTACATAAGGCAAATACTAACAGCCATAAAAGGGGAAATCAACAGTAACACACTCATAGTAGGGGACTTCAACACCCCACTTTCACCAATGGACAGATCATCCAAAATGAAAATAAATAAGGAAACACAAGCTTTAAATGATACATTAAACAAGATGAACTTAATTGATATTTATAGGACATTCCATCCAAAAACAACAGAATACACATTTTTCTCAAGTGCTCATGGAACATTCTCCAGGATAGATCATATCTTGGGTTACAAATGAAGCCTTGGTAAATTTTAGAAAATTGAAATTGTGTCAAGTATCTTTTCCGACCACAATGCTATGAGACTAGATAACAATTACAGGAAAAGATCTGTAGAAAATACAAACACATGGAGGCTAAACAATACACTACTCAATAACAAAGTGATCACTGAAGAAATCAAAGAGGAAATTTAAAAATACCTAGAAACAAATGACAATGGAGACACAACAACCCAAAACCTATGGGACGCAGCAAAAGCAGTTCTAAGAGGGAAGTTTATAGCAATACAATCTCACCTTAAGAAACAGGAAACAACTCGAGTAAACAACCTGACCGTGCACCTAAAGCAATTAGAGAAAGAAGAACAAAAATCCCCCAGAGTTAGCAGAAGTAAAGAAATCATAAAGATCAGATCAGAAATAAATGAAAAAGAAATGAAGGAAACGATAGCAAAGATCAATAAAACTAAAAGCTGGTTCTTTGAGAAGATAAACAAAATTGATAAACCATTAGCCAGGCTCATCAAGAAAAAAAGCGAGAAGACTCAAATCAATAGAATTAGAAATGAAAAAGGAGAAGTAACAACTGACATTGCAGAAATAGAAAAGATCATGAGAGATTACTACAAGGAACTCTATGCCAATAAAATGGACAACCTGGAAGAAATGGAAAAATTCTTAGAAATGCACAACCTGCCAAGACTGAATCTGGAAGAAATAGAAAATAAGAATAGACCAATCACAAGCACTGAAGTTGAAACTGTGATTAAAAATCTTCCAACAAACAAAAGCCCAGGACCAGATGGCTTCACAGGCGAATTCTATCAAACATTTATAGAAGAGCTAACACCTATCCTTCTCAAACTCTTCCAAAATATAGCAGAGGGAGGAACACTCCCAAACTCATTCTACGAGGCCACCATCACCTTGATACCAAAACCAGGCAAGGATGTCACAAAGAAAGAAAACTACAGGCCAGTATCACTGATGAACATACATGCAAAAATCCTCAACAAAATACTAGCAAACAGAATCCAACAGCACATTAAAAGGATCATACACCATGATCCAGTGGGGTTTATTCCAGGAATGCAAGGATTCTTCAATATACGCAAATCAATCAACGTGATACACCATATTAACAAACTGAAGGAGAAAAACCATATGATCATCTCAATAGATGCAAAGAAAGCTTTCGACAAAATTCAACACCCATTTATGATAAAAACCCTGCAGAAAGTAGGCGTAGAGGGAACTTTCCTCAACATAATAAAGGCCATATATGACAACCCCACAGCCAACCTCATCCTCAATGGTGAAAAACTGAAAGCATTTCCACTAAGATCAGGATCAAGACAAGGTTGCCCACTCTCACCACTCTTATTCAACGTAGTTTTGGAAGTGTTAGCCACAGCAATCAGAGAAGAAAAGGAAATAAAAGGAATCCAAATTGGAAAAGAAGAAGTAAAGCTGTCACTGTTTGCAGATGCCATGAGACTATACATAGAGAATCCTAAACATGCTACCAGAAAACTACTAGAGCTAATCAATGAATTTGGTAAAGTAGCAGGATACAAACATAATGCACAGAAATCTCTGGCATTCTTGTACACTAATGATGAAAAATCTGAAAGTGAAATCAAGAAAACACTCCCATTTACCATTAAACAAAAAGAATAAAATATCTAGGAATAAACCTAAGGAGACAAAAGACCTGTATGCAGAAAATTATAAGACACTGATGAAAGAAATTAAAGATGATACAAATAGATGGAGAGATATACCATGTTCCTGGATTGGAAGAATCAACATTGTGAAAATGACTCTACTACCCAAAGCAATCTACAGATTCAATGCAATCCCTATCAAACTACCACTGGCATTTTTCACAGAACTAGAACAAAAAATTTCAAACTTTGTTTGGAAAAACAAAAGACCCCGAATAGCCAAAGCAATCTTGAGAACGAAAAACGGAGCTGGAGGAGTCAGGCTCCCTGCCTTCAGACTATACTACAAAGCTACATTAATCAAGACAGTATCGTACTGGCACAAAAACAGAAATATAGATCAATGGAACAGGATAGAAAGCCCAGAGATAAACCCACACACATGTGGTCAGCTTATCTTTGATAAAGAAGGCAGGAATGTACAGTGGAGAAAGGACAGCCTCTTCAATAAGTGGTGCTGGGAAAACTGGACAGGGACATGTAAAGGTATGAGATTAGATCACTCCCTAACACCATACACAAAAATAAGCTCAAAATGGATTAAAGACCTAAATGTAAGACCAGAAACTATCAAACTCTTAGAGGAAAACATAGGCAGAACACTCTATGACATAAATCACAGCAAGATCCTTTTGGACCCACCTCCTAGAGAAATGGAAATAAAAACAAAAATAAACAAATAGGACCTAATGAAACTTCAAAGCTTTTGCACAACAAAGGAAACCATAAACAAGACCAAAAGACAACCCCTCAGAATGGGAGAAAATATTTGCAAGTGAAGCAACTGACAAAGGATTAATCTCCAAAATTTACAAGCAGCTCATGCAGCTCAATAGCAAAAAAACAAACAACCCAATCCAAAAATGGGCAGAAGACCTAAACAGACATTTCTCCAAAGAAGATATACGGACTGCCAACAAACACATGAAAGAATGCTCAACATCATTAATCATTAGAGAAATGCAAATCAAAACTACAATGAGATATCATCTCACACCAGTCAGAATGGCCATCATCAAAAAATCTAGAAACAAATGCTGGAGAGGGTGTGGAGAAAAGGGAACACTCTTGCACTGCTGGTGGGAATGTGAATTGGTACAGCCTCTATGGAGAACAGTATGGAGTTTCCTTAAAAAACTATAAATATAACTACCATATGACCCAGCAATCCCACTACTATGCATATACCCTGAGAAAACCATAATTCAAAAAGAGACATGTACCAAAATGTTCATTGCAGCTCTATTCACAATAGCCCGGAGATGGAAACAACCTAAGTGTCCATCACCGGATGAATGGATAAAGAAGATGTGGCACATATATACAATGGAATATTACTCAGCCATAAAAAGAAATGAAATTGAGCTATTTGTAATGAGGTGGATAGTCCTAGAGTCTGTCATACAGAGTGAAGTAAGTCAGAAAGTGAAAGACAAATACCGTATGCTAACACATATATATGGAATATAAGAAAAAAAATGTCATGAAGAACCTAGGGGTAAAATAGGAATAAAGACACAGACCTACTTGAGAATGGGCTTGAGGATATAGGGAGGGGGAAGTGTAAGCTGTGACAAAGCGAGAGAGAGGCATGGACATATATACATTACCAAACGTAAGGTAGATAGATAGTGGGAAGCAGCCGCATAGCACAGGGAGATCAGCTCGGTGCTTTGTGACCACCTGGAGGGGTGGGATATGGAGGGTGGGAGGGAGGGAGTTGCAAGAGGGAAGGGATATGGGAACAGATGTATATGTATGACTGATTCACTTTGTTATAAAGCAGAAACTAATAAAAAAAAAAGACCCGGTGCAGCCAAATAAATAAATAAATATTAAAAAAAATGTAATTATCGATATGTATGTTCCTATTACCATTTTCTTAATTGTTTTGGGTTTGTTATTGTAGGTCTTTTCCTTCTCTTGTGTTTTCTGCCTAGAGAAGTTCCTTTAGCATTTGTTGTGAAGTTGGTTTTGTGGTGCTGAATTCTCATAGCTTTTGCTTGGCTATAAAGATTTTAATTTCTCTGACAAATCTGAATGAGATCCTTGCTGTGTAGGGTAATCTTTTTTTTTTTTTTTTTTTTTTTTTTTTTTTTTTTTTGCGGTATGCGGGCCTCTCACTGTTGTGGCCTCCCCCGTTGCGGAGCACAGGCTCCGGACGCGCAGGCTCCGGACGCGCAGGCTCAGCGGCCATGGCTCAGCGGCCATGGCTCACGGGCCCAGCCGCTCCGCGGCATATGGGATCCTCCCAGACCGGGGCACGAACCCGTATCCCCTGCATCGGCAGGCGGACTCTCAACCACTTGCGCCACCAGGGAGGCCCCTGTGTAGGGTAATCTTGGTTGTAGGTTTTTCCTTTTATCATTTAAAATATGTCCTGCCACTCCCTTCTGGCTTGCAGAGTTTCTGCTGAAAGATCAGCTGTTAACCTTATGGGGATTCCCTTGTATGTTATTTGTTGCTTTTCCCTTGCTGCTTTTAATATGTTGTCTTTGTGTTTAATTTTTGACAGTTTGATTCATATGTGTCTTGGCATATTTCTCCTTGGATTTTTCCTATATGGGATTCTCTGCGCTTCCTGGACTTGATTGACTATTTCCTTTCCCATATTAAGGAAGTTTTCATCTATAATCTCTTCAAATATTTTCTCAGTCTCTTTTTTTTTTCTCTTCTTCTTCTGGGACCCCTATAATTCAAATGTTGGTGTGCTTAATGTTGTCCCAGAGGTCTCTCAGATTTTCCTCAATTCTTTTCATTCTTTTTACTTTTTTCTGCTCTGTGATAGTTATTTCTACTATTTTATCTTCCAGGTCACTTTTCCATTTTTCTGCTTCAGTTATTCTTCTATTGATTCCTTCTAGAGAATTTTTAATTTCATTTATTGTGTTGTTCCTCTTTGTTTGCTCTTTAGTTCTCCTAGGTCCTTGTCAAACGTCCCTTGTATTTTCTCCATTCTATTTCCAAGATTTTAGACCATCTTTACTATCATTACTCTGAATTCTTTTTCAGGTACACTGCCTATTTCCTGTTCATTTGTTTGATTGGTGGGTTTTTACCTTGCTTCTTCATCTGCTGCGTATTTCTCTGTCTTCTCATTTTGCTTAACTTACTGTGTTTGCAGTCTCCTTTTCGCAGGCTGCAGGTTTTTAGTTCCTGTTTTTTTTGGTGTCTGCCCCCAGTGGGTAAGATTGATTCAGTGGGTTGTGTAGGCTTCCTGGTGGAGGGAACTGGTGCCTGTGTTCTGGTGGATGAGGCTGGATCTTGTCTTTCTGGCGGGCAGGACCACGTCGGTGGTGTGTTTTGGTGTGTCTGTGAACTTATTATGATTTTAGGCAGCCTCTCTGCTAATGGGTGGGGTTGTGTTCCTTTCTTGCTAGTTGTTTGTCATTGGGTGTCCAGCCCTGGAGCTTGCTGGTTGTTGAGTGGAGCTGGATCTTAGCATTGAGCCGGAGATCTCTGAGAGAGCTCTGGCCGATTGATATTAAGTGGGGCCAGGAGGTGTATGGTGGACCAATGTCCTGAACTCAGCCCTCCCACCTCAGAGGCTCAGGTCTGACAGCCGGCCAGAGCACCACCCTGTCAGACACACGGCTCTGAGAAGCAGTGGCATGCTGGCATGCAATCTGGGAAGGATGTAGGACATCATTAGAACCAGTGATGTTTTAAGCCAGGCCAGATGTTGGAAGACTTTTTTAGATTGCTGGATTGTTTTAAAAGGATATACCTCAAAACCAGCCAGATGGAAGAGATGAATTTGGCAAGATATGGAAAAGGGCATGGAGCATCCATGCCCTCTCTGAGCATGCCACGTGTTCGCCAACCCAGAAGCTCTCTGAGCCTTCCTTTACCAACAAATGTTTATGGAGGATTACATTAATAACACAATAGTTATTAGGTTTTAAATCCCTATAGTTAATCTTAGGGAATCTTTACCAATATAACCTAATGTAATTAATCCTGGGCCAGAATATCAGTGTTTTCTTTCCTCTTTGCACACTGCTGATCCTGTAGAACAACACCCCTTTCCTTTTTTAGCTGGCTCTGAGGTAGGTGACCATTCTTTATTATAGTCATATTATGTACTTTGAATCAAGGTGTGGTAGCTTATTCTATTGAGAATCCTAATCCTCTAAGTCTGGATTTTACAATGGCTTTTACATCATCCATCTAGGTGTGCTGTTTGGAGCTTTGTGTATTGGAATGGCTGCGCTGGCATCACTAATGGGAGGTTTGTTGCAGGTAAGAGCTAATCCTGGAAGGTTTGAGTCATAATCACTAAATTCTTCTTCTTTTCTGTTTTTTTTTTTTAACTGTTGATGTGACCATCCTTAACAGGCTTTTCTCTCTATATGTCTACACATAGACATACCAAGGAACATAGATGACTAAATTCTTAAAAATTTTTTTTTAAATTAATCTTTCCATTTTGAGATCATTATAGATTTACATACAATACTAAGAAATAATACAGAGAGACCCCATATACCCTTTACCCAGTTCCCTCAATGGTATGAGACCTAGGTTGATGTTCTTTTTTTCCCTTTTCCCCGTGGATGTCCTGTTGCTCTAACACCATGTGTTGTGAAAGCTGTCTTTCTTCCATTGAATTGCCTTTGCACCTATGTGAAAAATCAGTGGGGCATATTTGTGTGGGTCTATTTGTGGTTTCTTTGTTTTATTCCATTGGTCTATGTGTCTATCCATCTGCCAAGATCATACAGTCTTGATTACTATAGCTTTGTAATAAGTCTTGAATTCAGAAGTACTGATTCCTCCCACTTTATTCTTATTTTTCAAAATTCTTTTAACTGTTCTGGTTCCTTTGCCTTCCCATATAAAGTTTAGAATAATCTTCTCTATATCTGAAAAAAAAATCTTGCTTAGTTTTTGACAGGATTGCCTTAAACCTGTAAAACAATTTGGGAAGAACTGACATTTTTACTGTGTCGAATCTTTTAATCCATGAACGTAGTGTACCTCTTCATTTATTTAGATTTTCTATGATTTTTTTCCACCACTACTCTGTAATTTTCATATACAAGTCATGTTTATATTTAGTTAGATTTACACCTAAGTATTTCATTTTTTTGAGTGATTGTACACAGTATTGTATTCTTATTTATTTATTTATTTTTTATTTATTTTTTGCTTTATAACAAATTTAATCAGTTATACATATACATATGTTCCCATATCCCCTCCCTTTTGCGTCTCCCTCCCACCCTCCCTATCCCACCCCTCCAGGTGGTCACAAAGCACCGAGCTGATCTCCCTGTGCTATGCGGCTGCTTCCCACTAGCTATCTACCTTACGTTTGGTAGTGTATATATGTCCATGCCGCTCTTTCACTTTGTCACAGCTTACCCTTCCCCCTCCCCATATCCTCAAGTCCATTCTCTAGTAGGTCTGTGTCTTTATTCCTGTCTTACCCCTATGTTCTTCATGACATTTGTTTTTCTTAAATTCCATATATATGTGTCAGCATACAGTATTTGTCTTTCTCTTTCTGACTTACTTCACTCTGTATGACAGGCTCTAGGTCCATCCACCTCATTACAAATAGCTCAATTTTGTTTCTTTTTATGGCTGAGTAATATTCCATTGTATATATGTGCCACATCTTCTTTACCCATTCATCCGCTGATGGACACTTAGGTTGTTTCCATCTCCGGGCTATTGTAAGTAGGGCTGCTATGAACATTTTGGTACATGTCTCTTTTTGAATTATGGTTTTCTCAGGGTATATGCCCAGTAGTGGGATTGCTGGGTCATATGGTGGTTCTATTTGTAGTTTTTTAAGGAACCTCCATACCGTTCTCCACAGTGGCTATACCAATTCACATTCCCACCAGCAGTGCAAGAGTGTTCCCTTTTTTCCACACCCTCTCCAGCATTTATTGTTTCTAGATTTTTTGATGATGGCCATTCTGACTGGTGTGAGATGATATCTCATTGTAGTTTTGATTTGCATTTCTCTTACAGTTGATTTTTGTATATTCGTTTGTATCCTGTGACTTTGCTGAACTTATTAGTTCCTGGGATTTTCTACAGATAAAATTATATCATCTTCAAATTGGGATAGTTTTATATCTTCTTTTCCAATCTGTATATGTACCTTTAATTTCCTTATTGCCCTGGGTTGAACTTCCACATTATGTTGAATAAGAGTGGTGAAAGTGGACATCATTGCCTTGTTCTCCAATCTGAATGAGAAAAACATTCAGTGGTTCATTTTGAGTACATTAGCTGTAGGATTTTTGTACATGCCCTTTACCAAATTAAGGAAATTCCCCTCTATTCCTATTTTTCTGAGAGTTTTCATCATGGATGAGTGTTGAATTTTGTCATATGGCTTTTCTGCAGCATTCGATATGACAATATGATTTTCTTCTTTAGCCCTTTAACATGGTGTATTATGCTGATTGATTTTCAGATTTTAAGCTGGCCTTGCATTCCTGGAATAATCTTCTCTTGGTCATGGTGTATAGTTATTTTTATATATTGCTGAACTCTATTTGCTGATATGCTAAGAATTTTTGCATCTATATTCATGAGAGATGCTGATCTGTGGTAATATTTTTCTGTAATGCCTTTTCTTGATTTTGGTGTTAGGGTCATACCAGCTTCATAAAATAAATTGGGAAGAATTCTCTCCTATTTTCTGGAAGAGATTGTGTAAAATTGGTGTTAATTCTTCTTTAAGTGTTTGGTAGAATACTCTAGTGAAACCATCTGGGCTTGGGGATTTCTTTTTTGGGAGTTTAAAAATTATGAATTCAGTTTCCTTAATAGTTATAGCTGTTCAAATTATCTGCTTCATAGTGGATGAATCATGGTAGTTTGTGTTTTCGAGGAATTGCTCCATTTCATCTAAGTTGTCAAATTTAGGTGTGTGGAATTATTCATAGTATCCCCTTATTATACTTTTGATGTCTGCAGGGTTTTTAGTGATATCTCCTGTTTTATTCATAATATTGGTAATTTTATCTTTTATCTCTTTTTTTAGTCTTGCTAGAGATTTGTCAATTTTATTGATATTTTGAAAGAATTAGCTTCTTGTTTCATTGATTTTCTGTATCATTTTTCAGTTTTAAATCATTGCTTTTTAAAATTATCTTCATTATTTTCTTCCTTCTGCTTGCTTTGGGTTTATTTTGCTCTTCTTGAAGTGTGACACTAGATTACTGATTTTAGACTTTCTTGTAATGTGTGCACTAATTGCTAAAAATCTCCCTCTCAGCACTTTTAGCTATGTCCCATAACTTTTCATATTTTGTATTGGAGTTTTAAAATTTCCTTTGATATGTCCTTTTGACCCATAGATTATTTAAAAGTATGTTACTTAGTTTCTAATTGTTTGGAGATTTTCCTGTTATCTTTCTGCTATTGATTTCTAATTCCAATTAGAAATTCATTCCAATGTGGTCAGAGAACACGTTCTGTATGATTTTAATTCTTTTAAATTTGTTGAGGTCTGTTTTATGGCCCAGAATATAGTATTTTGGTATCTGTTACATGGGCACCTGAAAAGAATGTGTACTCTGCTGTTGTTAAGCATAGTGTTCTACAGGTGTCAGTTAGATCCTGCTCATTGATGGTGCTGAGTTCTTCTGTATCCTTCTGATTTTACGCTTATTTGTTTTTATCAATTGTTGACAGAAGTGGTGAATTCTCAACCTAAAGTGTGTAGTTGTCTCTTTTCCTTTTAGTTCTATTAGTTTTTGTTTGTATTTTGCAGTTCTCTTGTTTGGTGCATATACATTTAGGATTTCTATGGCTTCTTGGTGAATTAGTCCTCTTATCATTATATAATGTTCCTCTCTGATAATTTTCTTTGTCTGAAAACTACTTTATCTGATATTAAATAGTTACTACTGCTTTCCTTTGATTAATGTTTGCATGATATCCTTTCACTTTGAACTTGTCTATATCATTATATCTTAAGTGAGTTTTTTGTAGACAGCATATAGTTGGGTTATGTTTTCAAATTCATCCTGCCAATCTCTGTCTTTTTATTGGGGTATTTAGACTTTTAAATTTTAGTATAATTATTGGAATATTAGGGCTTAAGTCTGCTGTTTTTTGTTATGTTTGTTCTTTCTGTTTTCATTTTTTTAAGTGGGATACTTAAACATTTTTTAGAATCCCATTTTGATCTATCTATATTGTTTTGAGTTTGTCTATTAGTGTAGCATTTTCATTTGTTGCTTTATGTGTATATACATAACTTATCACAGTCTACTTGTTTTGTCCTTTTACCAATCCGAGTAAAGTATAGAAATCTTACCTCACTTCTGTCTCTTTACCCAGTTTATAACACACTTGTCTTAAATATTTACTTTGCATACGTTTTGAATTACATTAGACAGTGTTATAATTTTTTCTTCAACAATCAAACATGATTTAGAAAACTCAAGAGGAGGAGGAAAGACTATTATATTTATTTTTGCTTATTGTGTTCTTTCTTTCTTCTTGATTTCTCAAGGTTCCTTCTTTTACCATTTCCCTTCTATTTAGAGAACTTCCTTTAGCCATTCCTTTAAGGATAAGTCTGCTGGCAACAAATTTTCTTAGTTTCCCTTTATCTGAGAATGTATGGATTTCCCCTTTATTCCCAAATGATATTTTTGCCAGGTATAGGATTCTGAGGTGACAGTTCTTTTTTTCCAACACTTGAAAAATATTGTGCCACTTTCTTCTGGCTTCCATTATTTTTAAGGAGAAATCTGCTGCCATTCTAATTGTTTTCCCCATAGGTAAGGTGTCATTTTTTTTTCTCTGGCTGCTTTCAGAAATTTTTATTTGAAGTTAGTTTACAGAAGTTTAATTACGATGCGTCTTGGCATGTTTTTCTTTGGGTTTATTCTGTTTGTAGTTTGCTTAGCTTTTGAATCTGTAGGTTTATGTTTCTTGCCAAAGTTGGGAAGTTCAAACATTATTTCTCTGAGTACTTTTCAGCCCCACTCTCTTTTCTTACCTAAGATTCGGATGATATGAATGTTAGATTTTTTGTTATATTCACACAGGTCCTAGTGACTAATTTTTAAGCCTATTTTCTCTCTGATTTTTTCAGATTGGGCAGTTTTTATTGGTCTATCTTCCAGTTCACTGATTCTTTTCTCTGTCCCCCCCAATTCTGCTGTTGAACATATCCACTGAGATTTTTATTTAAGTTATTATATTTTCAGTTCTAAAATTTACATTTTTTTCTTCTTTATATCATCTATGTTTTTGCTGATACTTTCTTTTTCTTTTTCTTTTTTTTTTTTGCTAAGGCCTTCTACTTTTTCATTTGTTTCAAGCATGTTCTAATTGCTCAAGCAGTTTTATCATGGCTGCTTTAAAATTTGTGAAATAATTCTAATATATCTGTCACTTCTCTATCAGCATTTATTGATTGTCTTTTTTCATTCATTTTGAGATCTTCCTAATTCCTGCTCTGAAAAGTGAACTTCAGTTGAAACCTGGACATTTTTATATTATGTGATGAGACTCTAGATCTTACATGCACCTTCTGTTTTGATTTTCTTT
Source organism: Mesoplodon densirostris (assembly GCF_025265405.1). Taxonomy (NCBI): domain Eukaryota; kingdom Metazoa; phylum Chordata; class Mammalia; order Artiodactyla; family Ziphiidae; genus Mesoplodon; species Mesoplodon densirostris. The sequence goes on from NC_082671.1 coordinate 80,820,071, forward strand.
CTCTGATACCACTTCAACAGTGTAAGGGAGGGAGCTGTCTCATTACTACCAGGTGGATGTAGAAGTCCAGGTTCCCAAGTTGGCCTCTGTTGACACCCAAGGGAGGAATTTCTTATTTTGCTGGGTGGGAACAGTCTCCACTGACATCATGGTGAAGGTGGTCTTGTTCCTGCTGGGCAATGGTGAAAGTCCTAATTCTCCATTAGGCCTCCTATGACATTGCCTTAGCAGGGAGGGAATGGGGTGCCTTGTTATAGGCTGGTAGGGGATGGAATCTAGGCCCCCTACTTGGCCTTTTCTGGCATGTGTATGTGGGAGAACAGTTTATTCTGTGGCATTTGGCTGGAATTGAGCAGTTATTATCTAAAAGTTTTCTTTCTTGCTAAGTTGCTCCTTTTCTGGTCTTTGCTGGATTTTTTTTGGCCTGCACATGTTGTCATTTCTGAATTGCCAGCTTCTTCAGCTCTAAGACTGGGATATGTGGGCCAAAAAGAAAACTCAGAGACCTCACCATTATATTGTTCTTCAGGTCCCGAAGTCCTAGCTAGTCTGCCTTCTTCTCTCGACCTTTTAGCTTCTTCTTATGTTTGTTTTATATGTAATGTCCAGGAGTCTTAGTTTTATTAGCAGGAGGAATAGGGAAAAGTACACCTACTCCATCTTCCTATGAGTGGAAATACATTTTTTATTGCCTAAAGGGTCCTTCATGTCTTGTGGCATTTGCTAAATTTTTGTTAGAGAGCATTTTTGTGTTGGAAAACTGTCTTGCTTCTTTGGAGGTGTTGGAATGGAGAGGACAGATTAATCTTTGGAATAGCCTCTTTTTAAAAAAAATATTTATTTATTTACTTACTTACTTGGTTGTGCTGGGTCTTAGTTGAGGCAGGTGGGCTCCTTCGTTGTGTCAGGTGGGCTCCTTAGTTGCAGCATGCGAACTCTTAGTTGTGGCATGCATGTGGGATCTAGTTCCCTGACCAGGGATCACACCTGGGCCCTCTGCATTGGGAGCGTGGAGTCTTATCCACTGCGTCACCAGGGAAGTCCCCTAGCCTCTTCTTTCTGAACCTTGAGTGGACTTCACTGTTTTTAGCATCCAAGCCTCAGCATGGACTCTTCTCCCTGTCTGGAGTACCCTTCAACTGTCTAAGTGTCCTTCAACTGTCTAAGTCTTATTTGTTCTTCAAGTTTCAACTTAAACATTATTTTTCAAAAAGGCCCTTTCTGTTCCCTGGATAGGTTTGAGTTCCCCTCTACCAAATGTTCCCAGAGCACCTTGTATTTCTTGTATCATCCCCATTACAATACTTTATTGCAGTTATTTATTTAATGTCTGTTTTACTAAATAGTTTATAACTCCATGAAGGTGAGGATTATGACATCGTTCTTTGATACTGTATCAAATACCTGGTGCCTACTGCAGTGTCCAGGACAAAGTAGACATTCTACAGATTCAGGTTGAATGTACCTATTTATGTATTGGTTCATAAATACCTACTTATCTGATCACACCTAAGTGGTCCATGAAACTTCCATGGCCACCTGGGCTCCAACTCTAGGACCAGGACCCAGAAACTTGAAGGTTAATGCTGGGCACAGCAAGTCCTCCAGGCTCCTGCTTCAGCCCCAACTTGGGTCCTTTCTGCTGGTGGTTGCTTAGGGCATACCAGTTGTTAAAATAGTGTGATCTCATTCTGAGTGTATGAATTAGTGAATGAATGAATTAGGTCCAGAAGCTCTAAGCTTCCCTGGTACAAGTAAGCCATAACCAACAAAACTCCTCTTTGTGTGCTTTCCTCCATAGTCTGCATTATTACTTATAGTTCTTATTGTGATTGATTTCCCCTTTTTCATATACCAGCTCTGGCCTGAGTATAGATAATGAGATATTAGGAGAGTCATCATAGGTCCAAGGCAACTCTTCCTTGCTTTATCTCTAGCCAAGGTCTTATTTCCTGAGATGGGTATTTTGGGGGTGTATTCTTTATATCTCCAAAACTGGCTCTAGGTCACACTGTCGCAGTGACCACTACATGGGCCAAGTGACTTCTTTCACATTTTCCATAAAGTCTACCTTCCTTCCTACTGGACTCTGGTTCAAGAGATGCTGTGAAATGACTCCTTAGGATCATATCCTGAGTCCATATCCTCCTCAAACACTAGTTCTCCTCTGTCATCATATCCTCACTCCTTTCCCTAGTCCATGAGTTAAGCCTCTTTTTTTTAACCCAGGACTGTAGTCTGTACGCTCTCAAATTTTTCTTGACTTGATATATATTTTTTTGATTTATTCATTCTGTTCTCTCTGTCACTTTTACTCTGTGGACAAACCGGTGTGTCCCTGATTCTTCTTTTATGGTTCTGTCCACTTTCAAAAATTAGCCATTTGAATATTGGGAACACACATCTCTTGAAAGTTTCAGCTATTTGCATTTCTCTATTCTTCATACTGTACATTTTCTTTCACTATCATGATTTTGGCATCTCTACATCAAAGCAAAGATTGCAATTAGTTAGGTTTAAATCTTTCTACATGATTTGATCAATCTTTTTTTTAACCATACTTCTCATTCTCGTTCTATCCTTAGGAAATCAAGGATAGCATTGGGTTTCATTGCCATCTCTGGTCTCTTAGCAGTAATTATCCACAATCTTCTTTTGCAGGGGATTTTGAGACTACCAAGGCACAAAGAAGTGATGTGGTTGATTATTAATATCTACAAGAACAATACCAGGAGGAGTAGTGTCCCTCTTGTCTCATGAGTCTCTAACCTCTTTACATTTTGCTTTTTTTATTGAGGGTACTTGAATGAACTGATGGAACTTGCGACTGAGAAGTAGAAGCTTCCAAGTTCTGATTATCTCTTTGTCAATGGCAAGGCTGCCGTGATTGTCAGGAGGAGGCTGAATACTTTAAATCCTCATCCTGATGAAATTACTTTAAAGCATTTTAACTTTGGATTTGAGATTGCTAATTGATGACTTCTTATTATTTTTGTAGGCCTCACTCAGCATATTTGGTATGATTGGGGGACCACTTCTGGGCTTATTTGCTTTGGGGATTTTGGTTCCCTTTGCCAACTCAATAGTAAGTATTAAAAATGAGTATGTGTAAAGCCTACTTTTCCAACTGCAGTAGCGTCTCTATAATGTTTTCTCAATTGTAAAGATATGGTTCCTTTGATATTTGTCATTAGTGACCTGTCTTGATGACTTAAATTACTCATATTGACTTTGCTGGGATACACAATGAACGTACTATGCATTGGGACCCTGCATGTGTGAAACTAAATGGAAACTACCAGAATAATATATATTATGAATATCACATAATTAAATTATATAATAACATAATGATATTTATAACTAAATTATGATATTATAGAGTATTATATAACATAACTAAAGGATATATATTATGAAACAATGTACAATATGATATATATTACAATATATATTATGAATATTATATAACTAAAGGAACAATATTTTGTACGCATCTACTTTTTTGCTGTTCTTGAAAATTAATCACTAGGATTCAAAGGAGATCGACAGGCTCAGATATACAAGATTTCAGGGCAGTAGAGCTGAGGATACCTGTGACTAGCCGGAGTACAGTAAAGAGAAGAAATAGGATAAGATCTTCACCACTTTGGTCAGAAAATTTATACTCCTGATATTTAAAGATGTAGCTCCACCAACATGGTTTTAGACCCAAAGGGGTGATTATAACTGGGAATTGTATTCAGGAAGAGGTAATAGCTCATTTCTTCTACATGGACATATCTGTGCTTTGAGGCCAAGTTTTGTTTAGAATAAGTGAAATTGAAATTACTTCTCTGAAATCCAGGAGGAACTCCACTAGTTCAGTCCTGCTATAAGCTGAAGTTCAGGAAAAGCTGGTAATGTATGTGTGGTTGTTTCAGACAGATGGAGAATAACTGCAGAACTATGACTTTACATTCAGAATTCCATTTTCCTCATGAGGCATTAGGAATTGGTAAGGCAGATACTACTAAGGGCTATCATCATTGTTATTATTGTTAACAATAATTCTCAACAAAGTGTCTTATGAAAAGCTAGTTTGGCAGAAATTAATCAAAATGAAAGAGAGCAATTTGTGTCCACCTCAGAATCTTGAAGCTTTGATGAGATTCTTTGCATTATGAAATGCATAGTGGTTTGTTGAATGCCTGAAATATTAAAAGAAGACTGCCTTTTGATTTTTGACATTTATTTCCACCATGAGTTGCCTCCAGAAATGCTATAGCTGACTAGGTCCAACACGCCCTTAGAAGGGGAAGTAAGAACTGTTATTCCTGTCGTAATATCTGATCATTATTCTTAAAGAAACGGGAGAAATTTCACCACAGAGGAAGCAGCTTCCCAGCTCAAGATTTGCTTTCATCTCCATCATTTGGAACTAGGGCTTAAATCATTCAAGGACTGACTGACTGATCAAAAATACTTGGATTACTGGTGAAAAGCAGGCAGGGGAACCCACGTCTTCCAAAGACTGGGAAACCAAATGTCTTCAGAGAGGAAATCTCCACTTATCTCTAGAGATGGTTTGGTTGTATGTACCATTGCTGTCATTTGTGAAAACAGCTGGCTATTTTCCCCTAATTTTCCTGCAGTACAATTACAGTCATGCATGTTGCTATGTATAGGAATAAATTCTGTGGATGTTTTCTTCTTTGTATCTGTTGCTGCTCAGATGGCATGCCATTTTTTCACAGATTAAATAAAAATAGAGGGAACAGTTGGCCTGAAGTCAGCTGCATGACTGTTGTAGTTATTGAGTGTAAAGAGACAAGGAGGCCAAAGCAGAGTGCTGGCCATGGAAACAGAGTGGAAGGAATGGAATTATGAGACAAAGGAAAAGAAAAATGGGCAGGAATTGGTGATTGGTGAGATAGAGATATGAATTACGGGGTGGGGTTCCAGAGACCCCAGGACTTTGGGCTGAGGGACCAGGGACCCATGCTGCTCTTGGCAAGATGCAAGGAGCTTACAGGGGAAAAGAGTTTTAGGAGGGGACTGGTAAATTTGGCTTGGACCATGTTGAGCTTAAGCTCCTAATGTTAATTTCCATTTCAAAGCAAACTGTATTATTGTTTTTGAAAAGCACTCGTGTTTTGCAGGGAACACTTGTGGGTCTGCTGGCTGGATTTACCATTTCTTTGTGGGTCGGAATTGGAGCTCAAATTTATCCTCCACTTCCTGAGAGAACTATGCCATTAAGCCTTGAAACCTATGGCTGTAACAGCACATACAATGGGACAGATTGGATGACAACCACAGAAATGCCAGTTTCTACCAGTACTTTTCAAGTATACAACATTGAAAGGTATTGAGTTGAGCTTTATAATGATGTATTTTTTTTAAATGTGTGTGACAGGTAGAGAACCCCAGTTGCTTTTCTTGCCTTCCGTGCTGTGATTTTGCCTAATTCTGAAATGGGGAGAGCCCATGTGGCTTTCTGGCTATTATATTTTGTTCAGAAATAGCAAAAAATGCCATATTTTCTTAGTTTCAATAGAAACGTCTACCTCACCTACAGATGCAGAGAAGACTTGAATAGTAACAAAAAAAATTATTTTATGGGTAAATGCTGATAAATACTGGCTCCAGTTGAATGAAAAATTGCCTCTGTCCACTGAAAAACCTTTAAAATGAAAAGTAAAATGATAAAAGACACATTGCATATATAGTTTTTGAAGTATAGCCTTTACCAACTAAAAGCTACAGTTTATCTAAATATGTTGGATAATTGCTATTTGTTCAGTTTTAAAGATTCCAAATCTTTAGAGCATTGGCAATAAGTCTCAGCAGTGATCTTCCTGCTAGAGTTTTCAGTTATGCAATACATTTTTGAGCTTCTGGATATTGATATTGTCTGATTTAATGAAATGATGTAGACCTTTTTTTATATCACTATTTCACTGCACAGTGGATGTGAGGGCAAGACTACCCTTAGTGGATATATATCAATACATCTCCAGCCTTAAAGCACAAAACCCATGGATACATTCAAGGAATACAAAGATGAGGCCACTTCCCCTAAAGTATTGCCCCAGTTCCAGCTTGCCTAGAATGAAACCATTGGAGAATCATTCCATTTAAGACAAGACATGGCATCTCCCTCTTAAAATGGACACACTCCTGGGAGAAAGAATGTGACCATACATATAAACATCATTGGTGATTTATGTCCCAGAGGGAATTCAGCAGTGAGAACACTTGTCAGTGGGAGTTCAAGGCTGGTAAACTCTGCATGGGTAGAGAGAAAAGATAGTTCCAGAGCCTGAGGCATATATGGGGGAAGGTTTGACTAGGTGGGGTGCTGGGGTGAGAGGGGTGCACAGAAATACAGTGAGTAGTCCGGATAAGCATGAATGCACTAATGTGGGGGGTGTAGTCAGGAAGTCATTAGAGAGTGAAAAAGGGAGCAATTATTAATTAATTAAGTGTAAGTAGGAGGACGTTGAAGTTGTGCTTTTTGTTTTAAAATTTTGCTTAGCATTTGTCCTGATTATGTAAATGTCTCTTTTAATTTAAAAGAGTAAGGCAAATTGGTTATTCAGATTTCTGAGACAAATGAATTAGCTGAGGTTTACTATGTGCCTGGTACCATAACAATCACTTTTATATGTTAGCTTATTTATAAAATAACTCAGCTAATAAACAAGAATTTTTGAGCATGAACTATGCACCTGGCACTGGGCTGACCATTTATGTAATATCCATAGACAGTCTTCCCCTCCCATCCACTGTGGTTCCTGCCTTCCAGGCAATTATAATCTAGCTGGAGAGAACATGCTACTATACACAAAACAAGGAACTCAGTATGCATGATAAGTATAATAACTAGCTAATAAATAGTTGAAAGTTTTTGTTAAAAGAATGATTATAAACAAAGTTGGAGTGTAGATTAGCACAGACTTCAGGATCTACTAATACTTGAAGAATGCAGACGTTGGCTAGAGGAGAAGGTCTGGAAAGTTATTCTTGTCACAGAAAATGACCAGAAGGGAAGTTGAACAAGAGAATAAACAATTAAACAATGTTGTGAGCAGTAGTATTCATAGGCTCTCATGGGATCCAGGAGGAGGAAGAGCCTAACTCTTCCTGGGTGGAAGATGCTTCTTAGAGAAGTATTCCATGAACTGGAGTTACTCAGGTGAACAGGATTGGGCAGAGGGGACCAAAGGAAGATGGAGTGTATGTTGCAGAATGAAGGCAACATATGCAGAGGCATGAAGGCCTGAAGCCACATGGCATCTTAGGAAATCATGCATAGTTCAGTATGGCTAGAGTCCAAGGGGAACGAACGCACAGCTAAAGGTGAAGTAAGATACTTTTTGGTTGCCTAGGTATTGGGTTTCAGTTACCCAGATTCAGTTTTTATTTAAGTTTCTAGTACTTGATGGGTACATATTGATAGCTTGTTGTGCTTTTAACTTGCATTTCCCTTATGATTAATGAAGTTCAATACCTTTTTACATGTTTATTGGCCATTCGTATAACTACTTTTGTGACTTGTCTGTTGAAATCTTTGGTCCATTTTTAAATGGGTTCTCTGTCCTTTTCTTTTTTTTTTTTTTTTCTTTTCTTTTTTTTTTTATTTTACAAATTTAATCAGTTATACATATACATATGTTCCCATATCCCCTCCCTTTTGCGTCTCCCTCCCACCCTCCCTATCCCACCCCTCCAGGCGGTCACAAAGAACCAAGCTGATCTCCCTGTGCTATGCGGCTGCTTCCCACTAGCTATCTACCTTACGTTTGGTAGTGTATATATGTCCATGCCGCTCTTTCACTTTGTCACAGCTTACCCTTCCCCCTCCCCATATCCTCAAGTCCATGCTCTAGTAGGTCTGTGTCTTTATTCCTGTCTTACCCCTATGTTCTTGATGACATTTTTTTCTTAAATTCCATATATATGTGTCAGCATACAGTATTTGTCTTTCTCTTTCTGACTTACTTCACTCTGTATGACAGACTCTAGGTCCATCCACCTCATTACAAATAGCTCAATTTCATTTCTTTTTATGGCTGAGTAATATTCCATTGTATATATGTGCCACATCTTCTTTATCCATTCATCCGACGATGGACACTTAGGTTGTTTCCATCTCCGGGCTATTGTAAATAGGGCTGCTATGAACATTTTGGTACATGTCTCTTTTTGAATTATGGTTTTCTCAGGGTATATGCCCAGTAGTGGGATTCCTGGGTCATATGGTAGTTCTATTTGTAGTTTTTTAAGGAACCTCCATACCGTTCTCCATAGTGGCTGTACCAATTCACATTCCCACCAGCAGTGCAAGAGTGTTCCCTTTTTTCCACACCCTCTCCAGCATTTATTGTTTCTAGATTTTTTGATGATGGCCATTCTGACTGGTGTGAGATGATATCTCATTGTAGTTTTGATTTGCATTTCTCTAATGGGTAAAGATGTTGAGCATCCTTTCATGTGTTTGTTGGCTGTCTGTATATCTTCTGTGGAGAAATGTCTATTTAGGTCTTCTGCCCATTTTTGGATTGGGTTGTTTGTTTTTTTGCTATTGAGCTGCATGAGCTGCTTATAAATTTTGGAGATTAATCCTTTGTCAGTTGCTTCATTTGCAAATATTTTCTCCCATTCTGAGGGTTGTCTTCTCGTCTTGTTTATGGTTTCCTTTGCTGTGCAAAAGCTTTGAAGTTTCATTAGGTCCCATGTGTTTATTTTTGTCTTTATTTCCATTTCTCTAGGAGGTGGGTCAAAAAGGATCTTGCTGTGATTTATGTCATAGAGTGTTCTGCCTATGTTTTCCTCTAGGAGTTTGATAGTGTCTGGCCTTACATTTAGGTCTTTAATCCATTTTGAGCTAATTTTTGTGTATGGTGTTAGGGAGTGATCTAATCTCATACTTTTACATGTCCCTGTCCAGTTTTCCCAGCACCACTTATTGAAGAGACTGTCCTTTCTCCACTGTACATTCCTGCCTCCTTTATCAAAGATAAGGTGACCATATGTCCGTGGGTTTATCTCTGGGCTTTCTATCCTGTTCCATTGATCTATCTTTCTGTTTTTGTGCCAGTACCATACTGTCTTGATTACTGTAGCTTTGTAGTATAGTCTGAAGTCAGGGAGCCTGATTCCTCCAGCTCCGTTTTTCGTTCTCAAGATTGCTTTGGCTATTCGGGGTCTTTTGTGTTTCCATACAAATTGTGAAATTTTTTGTTCTAGTTCTGTGAAAAATGCCATTGGTAGTTTGATAGGTATTGCATTGAATCTGTAGATTGCTTTGGGTAGTAGAGTCATTTTCACAATGTTGATTCTTCCAATCCAAGAACATGGTACATCTCTCCATCTATTTGTATCATCTTTAATTTCTTTCATCAGTGTCTTATAATTTTCTGCATACAGGTCTTTTGTCTCCTTAGGTAGGTTTATTCCTAGATATTTTATTCTTTTTGTTGCAATGGTAAATGGGAGTGTTTCCTTGATTTCACTTTCAGATTTTTCATCATTAGTATATAGGAATGCCAGAGATTTCTGTGCATTAATTTTGTATCCTGCAACTTTACCAAATTCATTGATTAGCTCTAGTAGTTTTCTGGTAGCATCTTTAGGATTCTCTATGTATAGTATCATGTCATCTGCAAACAGTGACAGCTTTACTTCTTCTTTTCCCATTTGGATTCCTTTTATTTCCTTTTCTTCTCTGATTGCTGTGGCTAAAACTTCCAAAACTATGTTGAATAAGAGTGGTGAGAGTGGGCAACCTTGTCTTGTTCCTGATCTTAGTGGAAATGGTTTCAGTTTTTCACCATTGAGGACGATGCTGGCTGTGGGTTTGTCATATATGGCCTTTATTATGTTGAGGAAAGTTCCCTCTATGCCTACTTTCTGCAGGGTTTTTATCATAAATGGGTGTTGAATTTTGTCAAAAGCTTTCTCTGCATCTATTGAGATGATCATATGGTTTTTCTCTTTCAGTTTGTTAATATGGTGTATCACATTGATTGATTTGCGTATATTGAAGAATCCTTGCATTCCTGGAATAAACCCCACTTGATCATGGTGTATGATCCTTTTAATGTGCTGTTGGATTCTGTTTGCTAGTATTTTGTTGAGGATTTTTGCATCTATGTTCATCAGTGATATTGGCCTGTAGTTTTCTTTCTTTGTGACATCCTTGTCTGGTTTTGGTATCAAGGTGATGGTGGCCTCGTAGAATGAGTTTGGGAGTGTTCCTCCCTCTGCTATATTTTGGAAGAGTTTGAGAAGGATAGGTGTTAGCTCTTCTCTAAATGCTTGATAGAATTCGCCTGTGAAGCCATCTGGTCCTGGGCTTTTGTTTGTTGGAAGATTTTTAATCACAGTTTCAATTTCAGTGCTTGTGATTGGTCTGTTCATATTTTCTATTTCTTCCTGATTCAGTCTTGGCAGGTTGTGCATTTCTAAGAATTTGTCCATTTCTTCCAGGTTGTCCATTTTATTGGCATAGAGTTGCTTATAGTAATCTCTCATGATCTTTTGTATTTCTGCAGTGTCAGTTGTTACTTCTCCTTTTTCATTTCTAATTCTATTGATTTGAGTCTTCTCCCTTTTTTTCTTGATGAGTCTGGCTAATGGTTTATCAATTTTGTTTATCTTCTCAAAGAACCAGCTTTTAGTTTTATTGATCTTTGCTATCGTTTCCTTCATTTCTTTTTCATTTATTTCTGATCTGATTTTTATGATTTCTTTCCTTCTGCTAACTTTGGGATGTTTTTGTTCTTCTTTCTCTAATTGCTTTAGGTGCAAGGTTAGGTTGTTTATTCGAGGTGTTTCCTGTTTCTTAAGGTGGGATTGTATTGCCATAAACTTCCCTCTTAGAACTGCTTTTGCTGCATCCCATAGGTTTTGGGTCGTCGTGTCTCCATTGTCATTTGTTTCTAGGTATTTTTTAATTTCCTCTTTGATTTCTTTAGTGATCACTTCGTTATTAAGTAGTGTATTGTTTAGCCTCCATGTGTTTGTATGTTTTACAGCTCTTTTCCTGTAATTGATATCTAGTCTCATAGCATTGTGGTCGGAAAAGATACTTGATACAATTTCAATTTTCTTAAATTTACCAAGGCTTGATTTGTGACCCAAGATATGATCTATCCTGGAGAATGTTCCATGAGCACTTGAGAAAAATGTGTATTCTGTTGTTTTTGGATGGAATGTCCTATAAATATCAATTAAGTCCATCTTGTTTAATGTATCATTTAAAGCTTGTGTTTCCTTATTTATTTTCATTTTGGATGACCTGTCCATTGGTGAAAGTGGGGTGTTAAAGTCCCCTACTATGATTGTGTTACTGTCGATTTCTCCTTTTATGGCTGTTAATATTTCCCTTATGTATTGAGGTGCTCCTATGTTTGGTGCATAAATATTTACAATTGTTATATCTTCTTCTTGGATTGATCCCTTGATCATTATGTAGTGTCCTTCTTTGTCTCTTCTAGTAGTCTTTATTTTAAAGTCTATTTTGTCTGATATGAGAATTGCTACTCCAGCTTTCTTTTGGTTTCCATTTGCATGGAATATCTTTTTCCATCCCCTTACTTTCAGTCTGTATGTGTCTCTAGGTCTGAAGTGGGTCTCTTGTAGACAGCATATATGTGGGTCTTGTTTTTTTATCCATTCAGCCAGTCTGTGTCTTTTGGTGGGAGCATTTAGTCCATTTACATTTAAGGTAATTATTGATATGTATGTTCCTATTCCCATTTTCTTAATTGTTTTGGGTTCGTTATTGTAGTTCTTTTCCTTCTGTTGTGTTTCTTGCCTAGAGAAGTTCCTTTAGCATTTGTTGTAAAGCTGGTTTGGTGTGCTGAACTCTCTCAGCTTTTGCTTGTCTGTAAAGGTTTTAATTTCTCCATCAAATCTGAATGAGATCCTTGCTGGGTAGAGTAATCTTGGTTGCAGGTTTTTCTCCTTCATCACTTTAAGTATGTCCTGCCACTCCCTTCTGGCTTGTAGAGTTTCTGCTGAGAGATCAGCTGTTATCCTGATGGGGATTCCCTTGTGTGTTATTTGTTGTTTTTGCCTTGCTGCTTTTAATATGATTTCTTTGTGTTTAATTTTTGACAGTTTGATTAATATGTGTCTTGGTGTATTTCTCCTTGGATTTATTCTGTATGGGACTCTCTGTGCCTCCTGGACTTGATTAACTATTTCCTTTCCCATATTAGGGAAGTTTTCAACTATAATCTCTTCAAATATTTTCTCAGTCCCTTTCTTTTTCTCTTCTTCTTCTGGAACCCCTATAATTCGAATGTTGGTGCGTTTAATGTTGTCCCAGAGGTCTCTGAGACTGTCCTCTGTTCTTTTCATTCTTTTTTCTTTATTTTGCTGTGCAGCAGTTATTTCCACTATTTTATCTTCCACCTCACTTATCCGTTCTTCTGCCTCAGTTATTCTGCTATTGATCCCATCTAGAGTATTTTTTATTTCATTTATTGTGTTTTTAATCGATGCTTGATTCGTCTTTAGTTCTTCTAGGTCCTTGTTAACTGTTTCTTGCATTTTGTCTATTCTATTTCCAAGATTTTGGATCATCTTTACCATCATTATTCTGAATTCTTTTTCAGATAGACTGCCTATTACCTCTTCATTTGTTAGGTCTGGTGGGTTTTTATCTTGCTCCTTCTCCTGCTGTGTGTTTTTCTGTCTTCTCATTTTGCTTATGTTACTGTGTTTGGGGTCTCCTTTTTGCAGGCTGCAGGTTCGTAGTTCCCGTTGTTTTTGGTGTCTGTCCCCAGTGGCTAAGGTTGGTTTAGTGGGTTGTGTAGGCTTCTTGGTGGAGGGGACTACTGCCTGTGTTCTGGTGGATGAGGCTGGATCTTGTCTTTCTGGTGGGCAGGTCCACGTCTGGTGGTGTGTTTTGGGGTGTTTGCGGACTTTTTATGATTTGAGGCAGCCTCTCTGCTAATGGGTGGCGTTGTGTTCCTGTCTTGCTAGTTGTTTGGCATAGGGTGTCCAGCACTGTAGCTTGCTGGTCGTTGAGTGAAGCTGGGTGCTGGTGTTGAGATGGAGATCTCTGGAAGATTTTTGCCGTTTGATATTATGTGGAGCTGGGAGGTCTCTTGTGGACCAGTGTCCTGAAGTTGGCTCTCCCACCTCAGAGGCACAGCACTGACTCCTGGCTCCTCAATTTGGGATGATTTGTTGTCTATTCATGTATTCCACAGATGCAGGGTACATGAAGTTGATTGTGGAGCTTTAATCCGCTGCTTCTGAGGCTGCTGGGAGAGGTTTCCCTTTCTCTTCTGTGTTCTCACAGCTCCTGGGTCTCAGCTTTGGATTTGGCCCCGCCTCTGCGTGTAGGTCGCTGGAGGGCGTCTGTTCTTCGCTCAGACAGGACAGGGTTAAAGGAGCAGCCTCTTCGGGGACTCTGGCTCACTCAGGCCGGGCGGGAGGGAGGGGCACGGAGTGCGGGGCGAGCCTGCAGCGGCAGAGGTCGGCGTGACGTTGCACCAGCCCGAGGCGCGCCGTGCCTTCTCCCCTGTCCTTTTCTTATTTCTTTAGGATTTCTTGATATATTCTAGATACAAGATAAGTTTTGAAAGTATTTTTCTCCCACTCTGTGGCTTTCCTTTTTACTCTCTTAGTGATGCTTTTTAGTGGTCAGAAAGTCTTAATTTTAATTGAGTTCAACTTATCAGTCTTTTCCTATATGGTTAGTCCTTTGTGAATTCCGTTTAAGAAATCTTTGCCTACCCTGAGGTCATAAAGCTATTCCTCTATTTTTTTATTTAAAAGTTTTCTTGTTCACCATTTCCATTTGGGAAATGTAATCCACTTTGGAATTGATTTCAAGTGATCAAGATTCATTTTTTCCCATATGGATATTCTTTTTTTTTTGGACTAGAAGAACCGTTTTTTTGTTTGTTTGTTTTTTCACAACTCACACACACACACACACACACTGTATTTTATCTTTACAAGAGATAAATAAACTGACACCAAGCATTGTAAATGGATAACCACAACAAAAGCAACAATGATTGCAATTACCAAACACGAAACACATTCATACTATGTCATAATATTGACATTCAGTCCAGTAATCCTCCACTGTAACAGCTCCTTTACTTTGCAGTGAAAATTGATTTGTATATTTTTTGCCTCTGAGTCCTTGTGGGATTTTTTTTTATTCAAACAGAAAGTCAGAAAAATTATAATCATCCTCATCAGTTCACTCAGTCCCATGTAATTAATTTTTTTATCTTGATCTTTTGTTAGCACTTTTATGAATTCATCAGTTTACCATTAGCGTTCTGAAAATGATTATTCATTCAGTTCAGCAGTATAGTCAGTTACCAGAAAACTGTACTTGTCAGAGTATTTTCCATGAATTCCTTGAAGATGAAACCCTTTTATAGGAACATTTTTGCGAAAGCATCAGAGTACACCCAGAACTGTCTGTAAATGACAAAAGACTTAAAAATGACCCATATGGATATTCTATTAACCAAACACCATTTATTGAACGGAGCCTCCTTTTACCACACTTTGCAATGCAGTGGCAACTTTGACATAAACCAAATGTCTATTTTTCTGTGGGTCTGTTTTTCAGTTTTCTATTCGGTTCTATTTTGTCTGTCTTTGGCCCAATATATCACATTATCTTAATTTAACTAGCTCACCTCTATTTTTCCCTTCTTTCTGGGATGTTGGCTTCTCAAGTTCTAACTGCCATGATCTCTCTGAGGTCTTCAAAAACCTGCCTCCTCCCATTTCCCAGTTATCATATTTTGTTCTTGGCAGAATGGTGGGTCTACTCTATCAAAGCTGAAAGTGGAATCCTAGAGCAGTTGTTGTAGAAGCAGATCAGGTCATGTCACTCCTCCACTTAAAATACTGCAGTGTGCCCTCCAAGTTCATCCATGTTGCTGCAAATGGAAGTGAAATAAGTCAGACAAAGACAGATACTGTATGATATCACTTACATGTGGAATCTAAAAAACAACATACTAGTGACTGTAACAAAAAAGAAGCAGACTCACAGATATAGAGAACATACTGGTGGTTGCCAGTGGGGAGAGGGAAGGGGGAGAGGGGCAATATAGGGGTCGGGGATTAAGAGGTACAAACTATTAGGTATAAAATAAGCTACAGGGATATATTGTACAACACGGGGAGTATAGCCAATATTTTATAATGAATATAAATGGAGTATAACCTTTAAAACTTATGAATCACTATATTGTACACCTGTAACATATAATACTACACATCAACTCTAATAAAATGTAAATTTAAAAAATAAAAATAAAATAAAATAATAAAAATACTGCAATGTGTGCCGCTATCCAGAGAGTAAGATCCAAACTCATCCAAGTCCTACGAAAAGACCTCTAACTCATCTTGTACCATTCTATATCTTGTTCTTTATGCTACCATCTGCTGATGTTTACCTCTCTCTGGAATGCTTTCTCAAGAACTTCTGTTATTCAGATCTCAGTTCAAATGTCTCTTCTTCACAAAGACTTTCCCTGACCACTCCTTAGTGTAGTTCCTTTTTTCTACCCTGTTAGTGTCACATTACCTTGTTTCATTTTCCTTATATAATTTCCACCAGTGGGAATTATTATGTTTATTAATTTGTTTACTTGTTTATTACATTTCTGTATTAGAATGTAAACTTTCTGAGGGCAGGAACAACCTTATCCAGCTTTTTTATGGCAGACTTTCCAATAACAAGAACAGTACCTGGGACACAAAGCAGAGTTGAATGAATAAACATGGACATTTAGTATTCTAGTATGTGGTTAAGATTAAGTCATACTTTTAGTTCCTGATCCAATAAGATAAAATTGGAACAGCAGATGTGGACATTAAAAACATGATTAAATATTATATTTTGACTTTGCCATGAGGTTTATTGACACATACTGTTAGCTGCTAGTAGCATGCATGAAATCTTACGGTTATGTTTTTCTCTCTCTTAGGACTCCACTGATGGATAACTGGTATTCTTTATCATATCTATACTTCAGTACTGTTGGAACTTTGGTAACGTTATTTGTGGGAATGCTTATCAGTTTATTAATAGGTAACTAAACATTAATATTGCTGTATTACCGTTGCATTAGTTTTTACTATATCTGTTTTATAGGTATTTATGTTATTTTACTATAGTCCTAACAACTAGTTTAATTATTTGTTCCATTTTACTCATGGGAAATTTTATGGCCTGGTCTTGAAAACAGAAGACCCACCTCAATTTGAATCTTTGTTATGCCATTTATTAGCTGAAAGAACTTATAGCTATAAGTCTATATAGCTACTACATAGCTACTCTGAGCCTTAGCTATCCTATGTATAAAATGAGGATAATGATTGACCTGCCTATCTCACAGGTCTCTGTAAGATAAAAATAAAATGCTTGAAGAAATTGTGTATAGCTACTACAATGCTAGGGATTTTACACATACCATTACAATAGCTCTGTGCCATGATCTTCTCATTGTCCTGCACTGACTCTTTGTACAGAAGTATACACATGTAAGGAATAATAATTATGATCTTTATATCTAAACATAGTGTGAAGGCTTTTCTCAGATGTTCATAAACTTTAAAAAAATATTTTTAAAGGAAATCAAACCAATAATACACATAGCATACACAGCTCTCTGGGATTGCTATAGAACTGTTACCCTGGGACTTCATTTTGTCCTCGTTCTGTGAATTCTCTTGGTCTCCCTCCAGTGTTGGATTCCCTGCTGCCTGTATCCCATTACTCCTAATTCTTGTTTACACCCTTAACTGAATGGGGCACATACTACAGCACATTCTCGAGAAAGGGTGGACAAGAGATCTTGGAAACATTGCATAGCTGAAAAAAAAAAGTCTTTAATTCCTCCTTATGTTTGATAATTGCTGATAATTTGAGTAGAGAATCCTAGGTTGAGAGTAACTTTCTTGTTCCTGGAGGCTGTGTTACTTCTCTTCGACTTGCCTTGTTGCCGCTGAGGATACCAGTGCCCTGCTGCCTGCTGGCCGTTCGCATGTGACCCATTTCACAATGACTGCCTTGCCCTAGCCTCTCAGGAGGGTTTCAATCTGAAGACCCATGTCCTGCAGTTCTAGGGCACTTTCCGATATTATTTCTTTTGTAATTTTCTGCCATTTTCTGTTTTCTCTTTCTGGAAACTCCTGTTAGTCAAATGTTTTAAACTTGGACAGTCCTTCTGATTTTCTTATCTTTTCTCTCCTATTTTCCATCTCTGTATCTCTTATGTTTACTACATGGGTTATTTTTAAAATGACTTTTCCAGTAATTTTCAAAGGAGTGCTCTGATTCAGTTTTGAGAATACTCTGTAAGGGAAGGAGGGCAGGTAGAGGCTATTGCAGTAGCCCACGTGAGCAATCACGGTGGCTTGGAGCAGGGCAGTAGTGTGGAGTTGGGGAGAAGTGCTGGGCTCCCTAATTTCCTACGTTTCCTCACACATACACATCCAGAGCAACCAAGCAGGGGGAGGCAGCTCCCCTGCCTTCTTTATCAAATGTATTATGACTAGTCAGAAATCCTATAATTTGTCCAAGTATGCCTGATGTCTTTGTTTGCTTTATACTGTAAATCTACCAGCATGGTGCTACTTTATAGAATTCTACCATCTCTCATTGTTTTTTGGCACCTGGATAGAACTGTCTTTGAAACTTCTGTGATACTTATATCACAGGATGTATATTTATAATTAATAAATTATATTAATAATTAGTGGTGATATTAATATAATTGTATCAATGATTATATTAACATTATATAATTATAATTATTTTAGACATTATAATTTATAATTATTGTAAACTTATAATAATGTTTGTAACTATTTGTTACCTCTCAAACAGTTGTTTAAACTATTCTCTTTCTTTTCAAAAAGGACTATGCTTTTTCTTGTAAGTAAAATTTCCAGCACAGTAGGTTTACTCTCTTATCTGTTGTGATATATTTTAAGACAGATCTTAAACTTTTCTCACCAATAACCCAACTGTTCAGATCTGGAACACACCTAACCAATCTCATTTTCCTATTTGACCTTTGGTCCTTTTTCAACCCTTTTTTTTTTCCTTTAAAAAAATGGGAGTGTCAGTGTACTCCCTCTGAGTGCTCCTTTTTTCCCCCCTTAAATACTTTGATTCTGATAACCTTCTACAACTTTATCTTTTGCTTTAAAAAGTGAAGGTGAACAGGCATCCAGTGATTTAAAAACACTTCAACTTCATTAATCTCATATATAACTTATTCCCACTTCATACCATCAGTGAGAACCTTGCAAAAAAAGTCTAGAAGCATAAAATCCTGATGCTCCTTGGGAAATATATTTAAAGATCTACTGTAGGATACTAGGAATATGTAGGAGTTCAGGCCAAACAGACTTGGTTGGCATTTCAGCTTCACCTAATCACAGATGGTGCACGATGAATGTGTCTCTTCACTGGTAAAGTGGGGTAAATTTTTTCCTATGTAGACTATGAGCTATGAGTGCAGTGATTATTTTATTTATCTCTGTCTCTCCAGCACCTGGTAGAGTCTCTAGAACATGGTAGGCACTCAACAATATTGAATGAATTAATTTTAGGTTGAACCCATCTCCTGAACAACAGAGGTTCCCTTAATTAAAAACCTAGTATTTATACTAAAATGGTGTTTCTCAAACTTTAGAGGGCAGAAGAATCACCTTGGAAATTTGGTAAAAATCAGGACTCAGTGGCTCCACCCACAGAGGTTCTAATTGGGTCAGTCCAGGTTGGAATCCAGGAATCTGCATGTTCGGTACATCTCCTAGGTGATTTGGATAGAGGTAGTTGGAGAACAACTCTTTGAGATACACAGTTTTAAAAGCCTCCTCTCTGATTCACAAATAAAATACCGAGCCAAAGAATAATTTTTGTAGAGCAAAACTTTAGGGAAGAGAATTTGGATCAAGCACCTATCATCATACTGGTTTTCATTTAAATAATTTATCCAACAATTCATAATTTCCTGCATTTCTTCACACATTCATAGCCACTAAACTGGGGAAGGGCAACTCCATCAAGCAGAGGTTTGATATTTTATTGGTAGATCATGAAGGATGCATTTAAACCAGTTTTCCTACCAGTATTGGGCCAGATGACTCTTCCCTAGTTGATACCAGATGAGACAGTTGGCTTGCATTTAAGAACCACCTTATTTATCTTTAAACACTAGACTCATATGTATCCCAGTGACAGGCTTGCAGAATCTGAGACTGACTGAGGGAAGAGAAATGGTAGGTTATGTCTCCAGCACTACTTAAAAGACTCTTTCTCTTTGTGTTTTATAAATGCATAGAAGTGAATGTGCCCAAGTTAAATGTGTGTATGATGGTCCGTCACTGGGTAGTTACAGATATCTTTTTAACAATGTAAATAATGTATGTTTTTCAGGAGGAAGAAAACAAAACATAGACCGCAGATTCCTACTAACCAAAGAGGACTTTTTATCCAATTTTGACATTTTTAAGAAAGTGAGTTGGCTTTCTTTTTCCTTAAATTAGTAAGACTATGCTTTTATCACCAGGGCAGAATACTAGTTAATCCTCAGACTTTCTTTTGGACAAGGAAGGTATTTGCCTTCCTTTTTTTAATGATTTATTTCTGTTGTTTATCTCTGCCTCAATAGACTACAAAGCTGATTTAGAGAAAGAAAAGTAGTAGTAACAATTATTTAGAGTTGAACGAACAGTTTCTTTTTTCTAATCACCATGTTAACATTTTCTTTTAGAAGAAGCAAGTTTTAGACTATAAATCTCATCCAGTAAAAGATGGTGGAACTGATAATCCTGGCTTCAACCATATTGAATTGAACTGCACAGATCAAAGTGGCAAGATCAATGGGACTCGTTTGTGAAGCAGCTGTGATGCTAAATTATCTTAAACAGTGTCCCAGTTTTATGTTTTTGAAGATAGTTGGATCAGGTTTAGATTGATTTTTTGTCCTATCATGAGTGTTTTGGGGGAACTTTGGGGGGATTAATTTTTATTAAAGCAAATTTTGACTTTTACTTTCTATACTCATTAATTGATGCTACTCTGGATGTAAGAGTTTCAGCATCAGTATTTTCCTGTCTCTCTACTATTATTTCAGTGAAGCTGTAGTTGTGAAAGTTTTGAAAGTTGTGACTACATATGTGCTGAAAAGCTAATACACACATATACACACATACTCGACGGTCAAAAGCATATTCTTAAATTAGGGCATCATTAAAAATATTTCCCTGCATTTGGTGCTAGCATATATTTTGGGGTTTTCTGAAATCATAATTAATATTGAAAAGAACCTTTCTCCCTCCTACCACATACTCTGTTCTTAGGGAGCAATGAAGTGACAGGTCTGTGCTGTCTCGATCTTTGCTTCTCATCAACCCCTGTCAGCCCAGGGCACGTTTAATCTTGGAATTGATTCTGGCTCGGGAGGGTGGTAATCAAGAAACATCCTGTTTGGGACAGAACATGGGCCCAATGGTCAAGGTCTTTTTGGTGCTATGCATCTCCTGTGCCTTTTTGCTTGTTAACTAGAGTTCCTGGCCATTGGCTGCTTATATTGCCTTTCTTAGACTCTGGTTCTTATCTGGATTCCTAGTTTCTCACCCACTAACTTTGGTTTTGTTGAACATTTTACCTTTGCTCGCCTTGCTAATTTCCTGTTCACTCTATTGCTTTGGGCTTGTGTATGTCTTGAGACACCCAATGTGAATCATGCTACCCCAGGTCCTGGTTCACTGCATCCTGGCCTATAAATATAAACTCCCATGAGGCTTATACTGACCAAAGTACTTTCAGCTAGGTACTTACAGATTTGGTGATCCAAGAACATTTACACAATTAAAAATGGGTAAGCTCTGTGGAATTAGATGATTCCATTGAATGCTATGAAGCTGAATGTCAACTAATTTGCAATGATTTAAATTTAAAGGTACATATGCTTAGACATATTGAATTCCAATGTATCCACCTGGTTGATGAGCTAAATTACATGGGCAAATACTACTATTTTTGTTTAGTGTTCCGGAATTACTGAATATATGCTATGTTCCACGCTTTAAAATTTCAAGTAGCAATCTCAAAGTTTATTTTGTTTATTTTCCTACATTTCTAGCTAAGACTTTGGTTACAGGCTTTCATCAATAACTTATTTTTTTTCTACAGTTCACACATTAGATACTATTTAGAAGGGTATTTTTTTAGCATTACACTGTTTCAAAATAATAATGTGTGAAATATTTAGGTACATTAAAATATTTTATGATTAAATAATTTTTGCTTATTGTCTGATATTTAGGTGAGCATGCTGTACAGAGGTTGACAATTAAAAACATTAAGAAATGTTTTTAATGTTTTATTCATGTTATTAAGAAACATTAATAAAAAAATAAATAGCATTAATCTAAAGCAAAGAGATTTATACATTTAAATTAATGATATAGTCACATATTTTCTAAGTGTATAGTTGTTATTTTTTAATCAACATATTTGTAAGCATCCATCAAACTTTGTAACTCTTTCTATGATTTTTTTTTTTTTGCTGTACGCGGGCCTCTCACTGCTGTGGCCTCTCCCGTTGCGGAGCACAGGCTCCGGACACACAGGCTCCGCGGCCATGGCTCGCGGGCCCAGCCGCTCCGCGGCATGTGGGATCTTCCGGGATCGGGGCACGAACCCGTGTCCCCTGCATCAGCAGGCGGACTCTCAACCACTGCGCCACCAGGGAAGCCCTTTCTATGATTTTTTAATGAGTAGGAAGATATAATCTTATTTGTTTTATGTGAGTGTGATTTGAACAATTGTTATTTATTTAGTAATTCTAAATGCACATGTGTGTACTTTCCTTCAATTTTGGAAATCAAAATCAGGTTATTTAAATAATTTTTTCTCTTTTCTGACTGCCAAGGAGTTATGGAATATATTCTTTTTTTGTGTGTGTGTGGTATGTGGGCCTCTCACTGTTTTGGCCTCTCCCGCTGCGGAGCACAGGTTCCGGACGCACAGGCTCAGCGGCCGTGGCTCACAGGCCCAGCTGCTCCGCGGCATGTGGGATCTTCCTGGACCGGGGCACGAACCCGTGTCCCCTGCATCGGCAGGCGGACTCTCAACCACTGCGCCACCAGGGAAGCCCTGTATTCTTAATGAGAGATATAATACTTCCATTCTTGTCCACTTTCTTTTAGGAAAATATGTCTTTGTGACATTAGGAATTGTCAATATTTTACTTTTATAAACACATGAGAGTACCAGATCCCTATCTTAAGAAATCAAAGTAATGTTACTATTAATAATTAAAAATTATTTATCTTATCTAAATCTTTGGGTTAAACCAAATAAAGGTAAAATGTTAATATAATGTAAATTTAAAAATCTAATGTTCTTAATTATTTTGAATTACAACAGTGCTAGTGGGAGGGAAAAGCCACATAAGTTACCTATTTCTTTTGCCACTAATAAGTTGTATGACCTTGAATTTATCCTTAATCTCCTCTAATGATGGAACTTAACACTAAACACATACCTACCTCACAAAAATAATGTGACCATCAAAGATCAGATAGTGCTTTATTAATTCAAATAGTGTTACTTAAAATTTCAATTGAAATTGATTGGGAGTCAAAATTTGAGACAAAGTTTATTTGCTAGTTTTGAAAAAAGATAAGCCGTTAATAATTTGCAGTGTAATGATATGGAAATAGTTCCTTACTCTAAAAAAATATATGCCATAGAAATACTAAAATGTAGTTAGGAATCAGCAGGATTATTCTAACAGAGAGAATGTAAACTCTAAAGAAAGCTACAGACCAATCATATTCACTCCATAGAGCAAAGAAAATTTTATATGTAGGATATAAAACAGTATACATGTATATTCATCTATTTAGTTGCTTATGCAATCATTTTCTCTCTAGACCAGTGGTTCTCAACGGGGCAATTTTGCATCTCAGGGGACATGTAGAAATATCTGGATCCATTTATGGTTGTTACATCTGGTGAGGAGGTGCTACTGGCATCTAGTGGATAGAATTCAGAGGTGCTGCTAAATGTCTTATGGTGCACAGGGCAGCCCTTCTCCTCCACAACAACAAAAAATGATCCTGCCTCAGCTATCAATAGTGTGGAGTTCAAGAAATCCTGCCCTAGAGGCCAAGGTTGAAATCTTGATTTTCCTGAAGTCACACACCTTGCTTGTGTTCTTTTAGGGAAATTGCCTTGACTCATCTACAGGTGAGGATTAAAGTATCGCTAGCATATGGAATGTTATGATGCAGAATAATGACCATATATTTTCACAGCATTTTGAAAATATTAAGGACTGTAGAATTGTGAATAACTATGAAAACAACTCTTAAGAGAGTTCATTTCTTGGGCTTCCCTGGTGGCACAGTGTTTAAGAATCTGCCAGCCAATGCAGGGGACACGGGTTTGAGCCCTGGTCCTGGAAGATCCCACATGCCGTGGAGCAACTAAGCCAGTGCGCCACAAATACTGAGCCTGTGCTCTAGAGCCCGCAAACCACAACTACTGAGCCTGCCTGCCACAACTACTGAAGCCCACGTGCCTAGAGCCCGTGTTCCACAACAAGAGAAGCCACCGCAATGAGAAGCCTGTGCGCCACAATGAAGAGTAGCCCCTGCTCGCGGCAACTAGAGAAAGACTGCACACAGCAACGAAGACCCAATGCACCTAAAAACAAACAAACAGATAAATAAACAAATTTATTAAAAAAAAGAGTTTCATTTCTTAACATGATTTCCAACATTAACACATATTAGGATGAAGGAAGTATTAAATATGTGAGTATGAAGTTTTCATAATTTTATTTATGATAACTCCAGAAAATATAGTTTATTGTTAACAACTGAGTGTCTGTCCATGATGTAGATACATGGGACAGAGATGGAGCTGAGATGGGGGAGGTAAGTCTCTGTGTTGATTCTTATAGGAAATTCTGAGTTTTATCCAATAACGATTGTTGATATGGAGTCAACTAAGTGAATGACCCTTTAGTTACTGAAATTCACTGTATAATCACTGTAAAATTCACTTTTAGGGCTTCCCTGGTGGCGCAGTGGTTGAGAGTCCGCCTGCCGATGCAGGGGACACGGGTTCGTGCCCCGATCCCGGAAGATCCCACATGCCGCGGAGCGGCTGGGCCCGCGAGCCATGGCCGCGGAGCCTGTGTGTCCGGAGCCTGTGCTCCGCAACGGGAGAGGCCACAGCAGTGAGAGGCCCGCGTACAGCAAAAAAAAAAAAAATTCACTTTTACATTTAAGTTGTATGCCCATTGTTTGTGAAAAAACTTGAGGAGACTGAACATTATAATGTAAAACATGGTTGCATTTCTGACTTTTCAACTTGCTGATTAAACTCTACAAGTGTCTTTCAGCTGTCTATTCTTGGGGGATAAGTATCAAATTGAATGTAATTAACTTTATCAGCTTTTACAGAAAGTTATTTCCACTCTATTTACCACACAAAGGACTCTTCCTATGTACTATGTATGGATTATAAAAGTGTAAGCAAATAAACATGTAGAACATATCACTGAAGGATATTTTATATTTTAAGCAATTAAGACTATATCTGAAAATACAATAGAAAATAACATATTTAATACTGGAAATTTCTTAGCCATTATCTCCTTGAATATTCCCCCTCTCCCATTTTCTCTATTCTGTATCTCCTTACCTCCTATTAGATGACTGTTGTAACTTTTGATCTCATCCCCCATGTCTCCTGATCTGGTTCATAATTGTTATATTTTTATATTCATCACAATCTTAGAACATTTTAATCACCCCCAAAGAAACCCCATATCCATTAGCAGTCAGTCACCATTTCGCCCAACCCCATTAGCCCTAACTGACCACTAATCTACTTTTTATCTCCACAGATTTTTCTATTCTGGAAATTTCATATAAATGAAATCACATGAAAATCAAAAGACCCCAGTATGTCTTTTGTGACCACAGTGGTCTTTTTTGACTGGCTTCTTTCACATAGCATAATGTTTTCAAGGTTAATTCATGTAGCATACATCAGTACTTCATTCATTTTGATGGCCTACTAATATTCCATTGTACGGCTATACCACATTTTATTTATCCATTCATCAGTTGATGGACATTTGTGTTGTTTCCACTTTTAGGCTATTATGAATAATGCTGATCTGAACACTGTGTACAAGTTTTTGTGTGGATGTGTGATTTCATTTTTCTTGAATATATACGAGCAGTAGAATTGCTGGGTCATGTGGTAACTCTATGCTTAACCATTTGAGGAACTACTAGACTGTTTCTAAAGTGGTTGCACCATTTTACGTTTCTATCAGTAGTGTATGAGGGTTCCAATTTCTCCACATCCTGACCAACACTTGTTGTTAAATGTATTTTTTATTATAGCCATTCTAGTGGGTGTGAAGTGGTATCATTGTGATTTTGATTTGCAGTTTCCTGATAGCTAATGATGTTGGAAGCTTTTTATGCTTATTGGCCATTTGTATATCATCTTTGGAGACATGTCTATTGAGATCCTTTGCCCATTTTCAGTGGCTTATTTGTCTTTTTATTATTGAATTGTAAGCGTTCTTTGTATATTCAAGATACAAGTTTCTTATCAGATATATAATTTACAAATGTTTTCCTCCACTCCGTGGGTTGGAGAGAGTTTTCTAAGTCTCTGAGTTATAAAGTGACGTGATCTAAACAGATCTCAAGTTTCAAAGTAGAGAACGTAAAGCCTCCTATTCACACACTTAAGATAGAGTAGGAAGCATGATGTTTCAGTAAATAAGACAAAGTACAGTGCAATTTAAAATAGGGCCAGTTGTGGCGGTAGTTGGAGAAACAAAAGGAGACAGGTGAAGCAGGTGGAGAGATAAGAAATAGGAGAAAGATAAACACATAGACTTATTTCCCCACTGAGGCCATGCATGGGTGGAAGCCAGGATACCCAGGCAAAGGCAAGACTGCAAAAAATGATAGGAGAGTCAAGGTATACCTTGGTTTACATGCTGTTGGAGAGGTAAGAGGCTGGCTCAAGAAGGCCATCTACAGGGGAAGTGATCAAGCAGAGAAAAAGATATTCAGAAAATTTAACCAATGATCTTACCCATTCCCTGGAGCATTTGATTGCCTCCTTGGCTCTTCTTCACTTTCAAATAATCAGGTGTTTGATGTTTATAGCTCGGAAAAGGAATGCTTCCACAAATACCAGAGAAAAAAAGAGATTTCTTCTTGGCTTTTAAGTGTCAAAAGTCTAGCCTCTTAGGTTGACAGGATAAAATATCTTGGGAGGTAAGAGCTAAATTCTCAAATGCCTAGAGTAGAAATGGATTTCTGATGCTAGGAGGGTTTAGAGGAAGCCAGGAGGGTTAATATATTAATGAGTCTCTGAGGAAGGGTCTGTGTCCCACTTTATGTGGTGAGCCTTGGGATGGCGGCAGCAAACCACCATAGGTTAGTGGGATTTGAGAGAAACAGCAAAACCTGTGCCCCGTCTCCTGCTTAGAGCTGAGAGCCACAAGACCCCAGTAAATACACAGCTGAATGGTGTATCTGGGCAGGCATATGACCTTGGGGTGTTAGACTTTACCATGGTTTATAAGCACAGAAGCAGAAATTACTGCATGAAATGTCTAGGTGACTAGGATTTTAGCCTCACAGTTTCGTACAACCTAGTGTAGTGTAAGAGCAGTATGGAAGTAAAGAAGGAAAACAACAGGGGAATTAGGCTCAAACAGGCTGAGACTGGCTGAGATTGACAAGTATTTTATGGTTTCCGAACAGAAGATGAATATTAAAAGCTTAGACAATTAAAAAAAACCTAGGCAGATGGGGGAGTGAGGATGGGAAGAAGTATTATTCCCTTTTATAGCAAGTAGTCAGTCAATACTGTAGCTAAAAATTGATTTCAATCTCTTAATGCTTTTCACGATCTCTCTTCTTAAACTTAGTCATCTTTGTTCACTGCTGTATTCTGAGCGTCTAGAATAAGAGCCTGGCCCAATAAATACTGTCGAATGAACGAATCTATAAAATTACTGCCTCTTAGAGTTTTCATCCACTTGTTTGTTTGTTTTTAAATGAGTCACAGGTTTGATTCCCTGAGAAGCAGTCTGACACGGAGTTTGGTGTGCTTAATGTTTATTATGGGGAGCCTTTAGGATCCACACCTGTGGAAGGAAGATGAGAGACGCAGGTTTCGGCGGAGGTGGAAGTTGAGCTGTAATGCCAATCCAAGGACAGTCTCCCCACAGAGGCTCTGAAGTGCGGGGAGTTAACTTCAGAGTTAACCCCATTGGGCCAAGGTAGTCCAGGCTTTCACATCCCGGCGTCAACCAGTCGTTGATGTGGGTAGGCACAGGAAGAGGTGTGGTCTTGGACCACGTGATCCTCTGCAATAAGGCCTTCCCGAAGAGCTGAGAGATAAAAGCTGTCTGCCGTAGCCCTCCCAACGGCAGGGGCTAGCAGTCCTTCGCTGAACGGGGATCTCGGCAGTGTACTACGGTGTCCACTTCACAAGGTAACTTATCTATTTATTTGTTTTATTTATTTATGTTTTTTGCGGTACGCGGGCCTCTCACTGTCGCAGCCTCTCCCGTTGCGGACGGAGCACAGGCTCCGGACGCGCAGGCTCAGCGGCCATGGCTCACGGGCCCAGCCGCTCCGCAGCATGTGGGATCTTCGCGGACCGGGGCACGAACCCGTGTCCCCTGCATCGGCAGGCGGACTCTCAACCACTGCGCCACCAAGGAAGCCCCGGTAACTGCATTTTAGCGACGTTAAATCATTTGTCTAAGGTCAGACACCTTGGATCTGAAGTTAGTTTTGTCTGACGCCAAAGCCCAAGACCTTGATATTTTGCTCTATTGAACGTGTTGATGTAAGCTCACTCCTAAATTGGTGAGGGTGGGGCTTGGAGTTAGGAGGGCTTATTCTCAGGCTTCTGAGATACAAAGTGCAAGTCAAAGTGGCAGACCTCTGTGTGGCCCTGACCCACTCCTTTAAGCAACGCCCAGTGCCCTGCTCAGCAAGGAAACTGCAGTGACAGTGCTTTGTATTAAATATGATTAACTGGTAACTATTACAGTTTGAAATTGCTCCCCACCGACCTTTCCACCGGGGTAATATTCTTTAAAATATTATACAGTCACAAAACGGAACCATTCAGCTTGCATTGTAGAGTGTATTCAAATTATGGCAAAATATTGAGTAGATGGGTGGTTTTCAATGTGTGGCTCCCAGCCAACAGTATCAACACCACCTGGGTACTTGTAGCAATTGAAATTCTTGGGCCTACCTTAGAACTCCTGAATCAGAAACGCTAGTGGTCGGGTTCAGGTGATTCTAATACAAGCTAGAGTTTAGTTTGAGAAATACTGGACTAGATAGTGATAATTAGTAGGAAAAAGAAACTGCATTTGCAATAGCAAATAAACTGTATATAAGTGTTTCCTTTAAAAATGGTTTGAATATTTCCTCTATTTGTTCACTGGATTTGCTTTGCATATTGGACCCCAGCCCTTCTAAATGATCACAAATTCCTAATTAGTGAGGTCTGAATTAATGAAAGTTAAAGATTACCTCTTTGAGGGCTAAGGTCTAGGCAAGCTGAGTGCAGCTGTGTATAGGGTCCCACTGATAACACCTTTAGTATTTACCCCTCCCTACCAGGGTATTAATGGGCTCCAAATTGAATACTTCAAGTATTTAAAACCACTACTGCCATAGAAACATTATTCAGCAAGCTTCCTTAATTTTTTTTGTTGAAAATATTATAAAATTGGTGTCTAAAACCAGGTAGTCAATGGGTGATCTGGGGAAATGGCTCAGTATCCCTGTTAGGAAAACAGTAGCTGGACTTAAGTGGGTTTAACTTCTTCACTAAGATAGAGGATTGTATGAATTGAGGTTTTACACTTGGCTCTTTCATGTTGAAATTTATTTACAGGAAAATGAGTTAACACTGATTGCATCCTATAAGCACTAAATCCTTGACGCTTTGTTAGGCACTGAGGAAAGTGAAGGTGGGATTCTTGATTTCTGTCACTTGCAAGCTCTCTGGGGATATAGACAGATATGCATGCACCAGTGGAGGAATAACACACGGGGAAAGAGTCTGAGTGAATGGGGCAGGTTGTGCGATAGGAGACTTCTGGGGAGAGGGGAGCCCAGTGGACAGGACTCTCTGGGAGACACACTTGCTGAAAAGTTGAAGTCTGAGCTAGACCTTAAAACTAGAGATAATCTGACTAGGTAAAGAAGAGAGGAAAAATGTTTTTCCAGGGAGTGTGGTGCCTGGAGGGAGGTGTAAGTAAAGCTTGGGAAGGAGTGAAGGAACCTGCTCTTCTAGGGGATGTGAGGAGATCCTGGCTAGCATGGAGGTTGGTACTGAGGTGAAGAAACATTATGTAAGTAGTATGGCTGGTTTGAAGGACTAAGATGCGGAGTTAGGACTTTTACCAGAACTTCCCTTTGAATCCAGGAGGGTCTGCTGCCTGCGAGGGGCATTTGCTGTATTCTTAATCTGCCTCTAGTGTACATTAGACTATACTTACAGTAATGCAATGCATCATCAAAGGAAGGATAAATGGGTTGCAATTTCCTTTATTATTTTCTTTATTTTTATTTTTTTTGCTGTACGCGGGCCTCTCACGGCTGTGGCCTCTCCCGCTGCGGAGCACAGGCTTCGGACGCGCAGGCTCAGCAGCCAGGGCTCACGGGCCCAGCCGCTCCGTGGCATGTGGGATCTTCCCGGACCGGGGCAGGAACCCGCGTCCCCTGCTTTGGCAGGCAGACTCTCAACCACTGTGCCACCAGGGAAGCCCCAATTTCCTTTATTTAAGACACCCTGGAAAGCATATTTATAGAAAATTTACGTAGAAAGTTATTTCTAGAGAGATTTCCATTTTAAAAAATCAGCTAAAATAAAATTTTGCCAGTTCCACGATTAACCCCCCTGCCAACTGTTTGGATAACTTTATATCCACACAGGTGAGGTTTTAATGAAGATTATAGTGTTGAAGTAGGATATTTCTAATATTTTAGTCTTATGAAGACTCGTTAGGTATATTAAAAAATCCTCAAATGACGGCCTACTCATTACACCTGATAATTAACATTTCCACCATCAACACTGGGAAATAGAGTTCATCAGAAACATATGCTAATTTTTTTGCTGGCTGTGTTGTTTGTTTTTGCATGCATTCGTTCAATAAACACTTGATTTCTTTCTTTTTATTTTCCCAGTTTTACTGAGATATAATTGACATACTGTGCTGTATAAGTTTTAAGATGTACAGCATAATGATTTGACTCACATAAAATGTGAAATGATTACCATAATAAGTTTAGTTAACGTCCATCATCTCATATAAATACAAAAAAGAAAAAGAAAAATAAAGTTTTTTCCTTGTGAGAGCTCTTAGGATCTTAATACTTTCAAATATACCATGCAGCAGTGTTAGCTATAGTCATCACGTGCCTTATATCCCTATACTTATTTATCTTTTCTTGAGATATAATTGACATATAACATTATATTGGTTTCAGGCATACCACATAATAATTTGATATTTCTATATAGTATGTGTATATTACTAAATGATGACCATAATATGTCTAGTTAAAATCCAGTATCACAAATAGTTATAAAATTTTTTGTGTGTGATGAGAACTTTTAAGATCTACTCTCTTAGCAAATATACAATAAAGTATGATTAAGTGTAATCACCATGCTGTACATCATATGCCCACGACTTATTTATTTTATAACTGGAAGTTTGTAACTTTTGACTACCTCTCCCATATCACCCATTCCCTGACCCTGCCTCTAGCTACCACCAATTTGTTTTCTGTATGAGTATCCTAAGCACCTCACAATTGGCTGCCTCTGTGTTAGTCCCTGGGATGAGTGAGTCTGAGCATGTGAGCCCTCTAAGAGCCATTTATCAGTTTGCTCTGCTCTTAGGGATGTGAGTCCTATTGGTTTTCACAGCTAGCTGTTTTGGGGGCTCATCTCTCAGGTGCAGGTCTTAAAAGTTGTGGTGCCTGATGTGGGGTTCAAACCCTTTCCTCCTCAGGGAGAAGGTCCAGGTTTTGAATTCTGATTGTAGATTGTCACACTGGGGGTGGGGTTTAGGGTGAGTTTGTCTCAGCCTCTTCTACCCACTTTGTGGGTTTTTAATCTTTTCCCCAATGTGTTGCTCACCTAGTTTTAGGGGTTTTCTGTTTTTTGTTTTTTTTCCAGAGGAAATTGTTCCATATTTAGCTGTAGATTCAGTGTGTCTGTGGGAGGAGGGGAGCTCAGGATCTTCCTACCTTGCCATGTTGAACCAGCCATATTTTTTTTTTTTGATTACTGTAACTTTATAATATAGCTTGAAATCAGGAAATGTGTTGCCCCCCTCTTTGTTCTTTTATTCTCAGGATTTCTTTGGCTATTCACAGTCTTTTGTGGTTCTATATAAATGTTAAGATAGTCTTTTCTACTTCTGTAAAAAAAAAAAAAAAAAAAGCCATTGAAACCTTAACAGGGATTGCATTAAATCTATAAATGGCTTAGGTAGTATGGACATTTTAACAATATTAAATTTTCCAATCCATGAACAAGGGATATTTCTCCATTTATTTGTGTCTTTGATTTCTTTCATCAGTGTCTTGTAGTTTTCAGGGTAGAGATTTTTCACCTCCTCAGTTAAATTTATTTTTAAATATCTTATTTTTGTTGCCTCTGTGAGATTGTTTTCTGTATTTCTTTTTCAGATAATTTGTGTATAAAAAGCTTCTGATTTTGTATGTTAATTTTGTGTCCTACAACTTTACTGAATTGATTGATTAGATATAACAGTTTTTTTGTGGAGTCTTCAGGATTTTCTATATATAAAATCATGTCATCTGTAAATAGAGACCATTTTACTTCTTCCTTTCCAATTCTTATGGCTTTTATTTATTTATTTATTTTCTTGCCTAATTGCTCTGGCTAGGACTTCCAGTACTATGTTGAATAGGAGTGGTGATAGTGGGCACCCATGTCTTTTCCTGATCCTAGAGGATCATCATTAAGTATGTTGTTAACTGTGGCTTTGTCATATATGGCCTTTACTATGTTGAGGAACATTCCTTCTCTACCTAATTTGTTAAGAATTTTTATTATGAATGGATGTTGAATTTTGTCAAATGCTTTCTCTGCCACTATTAAGATGATCATATATTTTTTCTTTCTTTCTATTAATGTGATGTATCCCATTTATTGATGTATATTGAACCATTTTTGCATTCCAAGGATAAATACCACTTGATCATGGTGAATTATCCTTTTTATGTGCTGCTGAATTTGATTTGCTACTATTTTATTGAGGATTTTTGCATCTATATTCATCAGGAACATTGTCCTGTAGTTTTATTTTCTTGTAGTGTCCTATTCTGGCTTTGATATCAGGCCCATGTTGGCTTCATAAAATGAGTGTTCCCTCCTCTCTGATTTTTTGGAAGTTTAAAAATAAGAATTGGCATTCTTTCTTCTTTAAATGTTTGGTAAAACTCACCAGTGAGGCCATCTGGTCCTGGAATTTTTGTCATCGGGAGATTTTTGATTACTGATTCAATCTCTTTACTAGTAATTGGTCTGTTCAGATTTGCTGTTTCTTCCTGATTCAGTCTTGGTAGGTTGTATGTTTCTAGGAATGTTTGCATTTTTTCTTAGTTGTCTAATTTGTTGGTGTATAGTCAGTCGTTCATAGTAGTCTCTTATGATCCTTTGTATTTCTGTAGTATCAGTTGTAATGTGTCCTTTTTCATTTATAATTTTGTTGATTTGTTTCCTATTTTTTCTTTGGTTAGTCTAGCTAAAGTTTTCTCAATTTTGTTTACCTTTTCAAAGAACCAACTCTTAATTCATCACTCTTTTCTATTGTTTTCCTATTCTATATTTTATTTATTGTTGCTCTAATCTTTATTTCCTTCTGTCAGTTTTGGGCTCAGTTTGATCTTCTCTTTCTAGTTCCTTTAGCTTTAGAGTTAGGTTGTTTGAGAGCTTTCTTGTTTATTAATATAGACATTTATTGTTGTGAGCTTTCCTCTTAGCACTGCTTTTGCTGCATCCCATAAATTTTGGTAGGTTGTGTTTCCATTTTTGTTTCAAGAGATTTTATTATTTCACCTTTAATTTCTTCTTTGATCCATTGGTTGTTCAGGAGTGTTAATTTCCATGTATTGGTGAATTTTTCAGTTTCATCTTGTTACTGATTTCTAGTTTTATCCCATTGTGATTACAGAAGATACTTGGTATGATTTCTGTCTCCTTGAACTTGCTAAGATTTGTTTTGTGACCTAACATATGGTTTATCCTAGATAATGTTCCATGTGCACTTGAGAAGAATGGGTATTCTGCTGTTGTCAGACAGAATGCTCTGTGTATGTCTGTTAGGTTCATTTGATGTATAATTTTGTCCAAACCTGTTTCTTTATTGATTCCTTATCTGGATGATCTATGTTGTTGAGAGTGGAGTATTAAAGTCCCCAACTATTATTATATTGCTGTGTATTTCTCTTTGCAGCTCTGTTAGTTTTTGGGTTACATTTTTAGATGCTCTGATATTGGGTATGTATTTACAATTATATCTTCTTGATGGGTTGACCCCTTTATCATTATGTATTGACCTTTGCCTCTTTTTACCATTTTTAATTTAAAATGTATTTTGTCTGATAGAGCTACCCCTGCCTTTTTTATTTATTTATTTATTTTTTACTACAATTTGCTGAAATCTTTTTCTACCCCTTCATTCTCAGTTGATGGGTGTCTTTAAGACTAAATGAGTCTCATATTGTTGGATCTTTTTTCTTTTCTTCTTTTTTTTGGGGATCTTGTTTAGCCATTCTGTGTCTTTTGATTGACTGGAGAATTTAATCCATTTACATTTAAATGGATTGCCATTTTATTGATTATTTTCTAGTGGTTTTGTAGATCTACTCTTTCTTCTTACTGCTATCTTTTTTTCTATTTTGATGTCTTTTGCTATCAGTTTGCTTTATTTCTTTATCATGGTGTGTGTGTGTCTGTGTGACTACTATAGGCTCTTCCATGTGGTTATCATGAGATTTGCATATAAAACCTTAAAATTTTAACACCCTATTTTAAACTGATAACGATTTCACTTTGCTAGCATTCCTAAACTTTATACTTTTACTTCCTGCCTCACATTGATGTTACAGGTTACATACTTTTTATATTGTGTATCCAATAACAGATTATTGTAGTTGTGGTTATCTTCTACTACATTTGTTTTTTTTTTTTTTTTTCCCTTTTTGCGTTATGTGGGCCTCTCACTGTTGTGGCCTCTCCCGTTGCGGAGCACAGGCTCCGGATGCGCAGGCCCAGCGGCCATGGCTCACGGGCCCAGCCGCTCCGCGGCATATGGGATCCTCCCAGACCGGGGCACGAACCCGTATCCCCTGCATCGGCAGGCGGACTCTCAACCACTGCGCCACCAGGGAGGCCCTACATTTGTTTTTTAATTTTTAAACTAGAGTTGTAAATAAGTTATGCACCACCATTACTATATTATAGAATCTTTCTTTGACACTATATTTAACATTACCACTGAGTTTTATGCTACCTTCTTGTGTTTTTATAATGTTAATTAGCATCCTTTTACCTCCACATAAAGAACTCCCTTTAGCATTTCTTGTAAGGCAGTTCTAGTGTTAATGAGCTCCCTCAGCTTTTGTTTGGGAAGGTCTTTATCCGTTTCTGAAGGACAGCTCTGCCAGGTATAGAATTCTTGGTTGGCAGTTTTTTCTTTCAGTATTTTGAATATATCATCCCATTGTCTCCTGGCCTGCAAAGCTTCTGTGGAGAAATCTGCCTATAGTCTTATGAAGGTTCTTTTGTATGTAACTCCACTCTTTTTTCTCACTGCTTTCAAAATTCTTTTTGTCTTTCACTTTGACAACTTAACTATAATGTGTCATGGTGTAGCCCTCCTTGGGTTCACCTCTGTGGGGACTTTTGGGCCTCATGAATCTGGGCATCCATTTCTTTCCTCAGGTTGGGGGGTTTTTAGCCATTATTGCTTTAAGTATTCTTTCTGTCTCTTACTCTTCTTCTGGAATTGCCATAATGCCACTATTGTTTCTTTTAATTGTGTCCTATAAGTCACATATTATTTCTTCACTCTTTTTTCTATTTGCTCCCCTGACTGGACAATTTCAAATATCCTGTCTTCTAGGTCACTGATTCCTTCTTCTGCATGGTGAAGTCTGTTTTGAATCTCTCTTTTGAATTATTCAGTTCAGTCATTGTAATTTTTAGCTCTAGGATTTTTTTTTTTATGGTTTCTGTTGTTGAACTTCTTGTTTTGTTTAGCATTGTTTTCCTGATTGTTTACTTGTCTGCTGTGTGTTCTTATAGTTCACTAAATTTGTTTAGGAGGATCATTTTGAATTCTCTGACAATTCATAGATCTCCATTTCTTTAGGTTCAATTATTGGACCTTTATTTGTGTCCTTTGGCGGTGTCATGTTTACCTGATTTTTTTGAACCTTGATTCCTTACGTTGACATCTGTGCATTTTAGTAAATGGTCTCCAATTCCAGACTTTATAGGTTCTCTTTGACACAGACAGTTCTTCACCATTTGGCTCAGTTTGGGTTTCTGGACATGTTTGCTGGTAATAACTTTGGGCAGGTGGGGCTTGCTATCAGGGTGTATTTTCAGGTGAGCCCACTGCCCAAACTGAGGTCTGGGGTGGGTACTGCTGGCTGAAAGCAGTTGGATAAGAATTCTGGCTCTGTTCCCTACTTAGGTGAGGTTGTAGGATGGACTCCATGGTTACTGGAGTTCTCTGGTCAGGCTTACTAGATAGTTGGAACTGGGTACTATACTCAGCAGTAGGCAGAACTATGAATTAGCTTCTCTGCCTTGGTATGGCAGCAGGACATGCTCCAGGGCCTGCACAGCTCATCGTTTGGGGATCTGAATCAGGCAAGAGTGTGCACTGATTTCTATGGCCAGATGAGGTCACTGGTTTTGCTCTGCAGACAGAAAAGCCACGGGTTGTGTTCTCTGTTCAAGTACCACTGTATTCAAGTACCATCCAAGGCTGTTGGATGGGCTGCACAGTTTCCAGTGTGCTCTGATTGGGCAAGCTGAATGCTGTATTCAGCAAAGGGCAGGCAACAATTAGTTTCCCTGCCCAGATAGAGCAGGAGAATCGTCTCCAAGGGTGGCAAGGCTCTTTGTTTGTGGTCTTGACGCAGGTCAACCCATGCCCCAGGGGGCCAAACAGGGCTGCTGCCTTTGCTTTGCAGTCAATCATCTCTGCCTGCCATACTCTCTGAGTGTTGCTGAGCTATGTAGCTTCCAGGTGTTTTGGCCAGGCTTTCTGGTCAGGTGGGCCAGGAGCTACAGTCAGCAGTGGATAAAGTGATGATTTAACTCCTCTGCCTGGGTGAAATGGGAAGGCCAGCTCCAAGCGTGCTCTCAGGTGTTCTGGATCAGGTGTTCTGGATCAGGTTTTCTGGTCAGGAGCGGCCAGGAGCTACACTCAGTAGTGGGTGGGACTATGAATTAGTTTCCCTCCCTGGACAGAGCTCTGGACACCTGCATGCCTGGCAAGGCTCCCTGTTTGTGGTCTTGACTCAATTTGATCCGTTCTTTCCAAGTGCCCTGGCCCTGTGGTGACGCAGACTCTGCAATTTTCAGCTCAGCCTGCCATTCTGTGCTCAAGCATTCCTGAGCTATGTAGTTTCCAGAGTTTCTGGTCAGGGGGTGCTGGGAGCTGCACTCAGAAGTGGGCTGGGCTATCACTCAGCTCCCCTGCCTGGGTAGGGCAGACCAGGCTCCAGGGCTAACAAGGTTCTTCATTTGAGGACCTGAATCAGGCAGACCTGCACCCCACTGAGTTCCCTAGTCATGGCTCTGCAGGTAAGCAAAGCCTCTGACTGGGACTGCTGGTTGGGCCCTGCAGGTAGGAACTTGGTCTATCAAGATCCGAGTGCTGGTTGTTGCAAGCCCCTACCCGCTTCTTTATCATAATTAGATTCTCAGTGGTCAAGCCCCATAGATTTCCCCCAATTCCTGCGGGGTGAGACGAGAGTGGGGGCTTCCAAGAAGCGACCCACAACACAGTGGGGGCTATATATTCACCCCGGGGTCTCATTTCCCAATAAAGGAACCCTAGGCTCAGGGGAGGACCTCTCAATGTGATGCTGTGCTGGCCTGGGGGAGGGGCAATGTGGTCAGCATGTAACCATTCTTCTTCTAATATCACCTGTCTTGGTCTCCGTGGTGTGGGG
Organism: Mesoplodon densirostris; assembly: GCF_025265405.1. NCBI lineage: Eukaryota > Metazoa > Chordata > Mammalia > Artiodactyla > Ziphiidae > Mesoplodon > Mesoplodon densirostris. The sequence continues at coordinate 80,857,406 of NC_082671.1, forward strand.
GAGGTGCTTCAGCCTCACCCCTATGTTCTAGGATTTTTTTTTTAATTTTTATTTTATATTGGAGTATAGTTGATTAACAGTGTTAGTTTCAGGTGTACAGCAAAGTGATTCAGTTATACATATACATGTATCTATTCTATTTCAAATTCTGTTCCCATTTAGGTTATTACAGAATACTGAGCAGAGTTCCCTGCTGCTATATAATAGGTCCTTGTTGGCTATCTATTTTAAATACAGCAGTGTGTATATGTCAGTACCAAACACCCAATCTATCCCTTCCCACCACCCTTCCCACCTGGTAACCATTAGTTTGTTCTCTGTGAGTCTGTTTCTGTTTGTAAATAAGTTCATTTGTATCATGAGGTATTTGTCTTTCTCTGTCTGACTTACTTCACTTAGTATGATAATCTCCAGGTCCGTCCATGGCATTATTTCATTCTTTTTAATGGCTGAGTAATATTCCATTGTATATATGTACTACATCTTCTTTATCCATTCCTCTGTTGATGGACATTTAGGTTGCTTCCATGTCTTGTCTATTGTAAACAGCCCTGCAATGAACATTGGGGTGCATGTATCCTTTCAAACCATGTTTTTCTCCAGATATATGCCCAGGAGTGGGATTGCTGGATGACATGGTAGCTCTCTTTTTAGTTTTTTAAGGGACCTCCATACTGTTGTCTGTCTCGGTCTCTGTGGTGCGGGGGAGGTGCTTCAGCCTCACTGCCATGTTCTAGGATTTTCTTAGTGGTGTCTTATCCATGAATAGTTGTTAGTTTTCTTCTTGGGACAGGGAGGGAAGTCAGAAAGTAACTATGTCTCTATTTTGGTGATGTCATTCCCAACACTTGATTTCTTACAAAGTCCCTCAGAAATTAGCCTTTACAACCTTCTTTGCCTTTCTCTTCTACAAACCTAAACACATCTTAAGATATTCACTACGTGTTCCTTGTACCAAAAACAGGGAAGATGAATGAGTGTATTCGCTGTGCTGGTAGAAAGAAATGAAGGGAGGGAGAGAGGAAGGGAGGAAAGAGAAGAATTATATGCTAGAAATGTATCAGGGATTGTGATTGCCAGAGGCACTTGCAATAGCAAAGGCAGAATTCCATGGGCAAAAGATATTTCTGGCCAGAGTCTTAGGTTCAGTCTATACTCAGATCAGGTAGAAAGCGATACTTAACAAATGTTTACTTCCTTATCCTGACCAGTGCGTTGGGTGGTCATCTACCTAGTTCTGAATGTTCATGGCCCATTGCAAACCCAAGGAGGGTTCACATTCCTTCCCCCTGCGTCTGCCACTCTTCCTGCTCCAAGGAGTAGGAGAGAAGCTATGGATGTGTTAAATCCAAAGATCTATTGGTTCCTGATGCTTAGACGTAGAGCTTCAGGCGTAACAAGCAAAAGTCACAATACTGGGTCAGTAGAGCAATTTGTCTGTTTGGAGCATCTCTTTGTATTTCATCTTTTGAGACTTTCCTTGGAAATTCCTTTCCCCAGGGCTGATGTGAAATATTTCATAGACTTCTTAGCCATGATTGAAAAGAAAACTCTGCCAATGGCCGCTTGTGTTCAGTTCCCATAAAATACATCTCCTTAGTTTAGGCTCTGCTAGGGTTAGTACAGTTGACCTTTGAATAGTGCAGAGGTTATGGGTGCCAATCTCCGTGCAGTCAGAAATCTGCATATAACTTTACAGTTGGCCATCCATATACACAGTTCATGGATTCAACCAATCATAGGTCCTGTAGTACTGTATTATGTATTTATTGAAAAAATATCTGTTTATAAGTGGACCCTCATAGTTTAAACCTGTGGTGTTCAAGGGTTAACTGCATTTCACTCCTAGGAACATCAGGTCAGAAGGAGTACTAGAAAGAAGCTACGAAATGGCTGAAGTTCTAGCCTGCCCGAAGCCACTCTTGACAACTGTTCCCATCTAAGGAAACATTTAAGGTTCTTGGGAATCCAACAGCTCAGGAATCCACAGCGAAAATGAGACAGTGTTGATGGATGCGGTAATGGGAGCATTCCCATTTCCCTGACTGGCACAGGCAAGCTGATAACATAATTCAAAGTCAGGTTCTGCAATCTCTAGAAGAAGAGTAATTACAATAACAGGCATTACTTAGAAGGAAACTCCCCCATCAGCCCCCCTTCCCCCATCCAGACAGATAGTCCCTTTGCTAGGATCAGCAGAGCATACTAGCAGGCAGGGTAATCAAAAGCATCGTATGTATCATTGGTTATATTTCACATTTCCTCAACAAAGTGCATCAGTGGCATTTTCCAAACTCTTCTGAGTGATTTCTAATTAGTTGGCTTGGTACCCTCTCTAAGAAGGTAGAATGGAAGCAATATGGAAAAGGTAGGTTAGGAAGAAAAATGTAGTCTCTCTGAAGGATGAAGTGATTTCTCAGCAGTGTTTGGGAGTGACAGACTTTCTTTAAAGACCCCACTCTATGATTCCTCATATTTTGTGAGAAGAAACTGCAACAGAATTTCAGAAGACCCGGCTAAAAATATTCCATGTGCATAAATTTATTTTAAATTTTATTGCATCACATTATACAAGCATTAAACATGGCTTCATGTTGATGACTATTTAAATGTGAAAATTCATCATGTCAGTACCTTTTGGCTATTTACAAGTAAGGAAGTTCTATGTACTTTTATATATCTCTGTATTTGTATGTACATATGTAAGAATACATGACTATACATATGTACACACAGAAATACATCTATGGCCATACACATAGCTATAGATATGTCATATATAATCTCCTCAGAAAGATCTGAAATTAAAAAAAAAAGAAAAAGTTGTAAACAGGGTCTTGTTTGTGTTGTTCGGTGACACGGAATTAGGACCATATGACATTCTAGGAATGTGTGTCCAGGTGTCCAAATACCCTTTTCAGCCCAGTGTCTGTAAAATTCACATGGGATAGAATGCAAAAAATGTAGCAAACAGGCTGGAAAACAGGTCCAGTATACAAGTTCCCCTTGGTTTTAAAAACTTGAGAATGTAACTGCCCATGATGTGCATGCTTGCTTGGTCAAGAATGGTCTATGGATAGATAGCATTTGTGTGCTGGGCTGCAATGTGATTTCACAGCAGCATGGTTTCCCAGGCAGTCCTTTAAGGGTGCTGACCCCCCTGCCACTGCCGACCTCGGAGACATGCACTGCGGTTGCATTTTAGTCATTCACTTGAATGTGCTTTTGCACAGCTGGGAGAAGTAAACAGAATTCAGGTCCTTGGCCTGCAAATGAACTGTTACCTGGGAGAAAAAAAAAAAAAGGTATTAAAATCCAAAGTACACATGATGGCTTAAAGGACATTATGTACAATGGTCTGTACTTAGTGTGAATCAAAGGCATTCGAAGAATCTGTAACCCTGAACTAAGTCAGGTATGGTATAAACATTACTGTGCCTGCTTTACAGATGAACAGACTGAGTCAGAAAGGCAGTCTGAAGGAAGGTGACTTCCTGCCAACTGTTGGGAGAATAGAGACAGACAAAGACTATGCTTTCAAGCAAAATGCACAGATGTCCTCTTTGGGGAGAAAGCAACCCATAATGATGAGGCTAGAAGGAACTCTCAAGTGTGAAGGGCCCTGCAGCCCAGCACAGCCCCGAGGTGAGGACAGTCCCCCGCGGCACGCTGGTCTCTGGGCACTGGAGCAGTTCTCTTCACTAACAGTGTGTGCCTCCTACCCCAGTTCAAGCCGTTGGATAGTCAGCCTCTCTCCTCTGAAAGCTGACCAGAGCCAGAGAAAAGGTGGTCAGAATGGGTGCAGGGGGCCAGGGGCTTGGAGCAAATGATAGAATCCCAGAAGGTTAAAACCAGATAGGCTCTTAAAGTATTGTTTAGTCCAACTCCTTTTCTCTTGAAGATGTGGACACCGAATCCACGGGAATGCTCCACCCCAGGTCATACAGATAGAGAACAGACAGCCAGATCTAGAATCCGCTGGACTACAATGCAACGCTTAACAACAGTGCAAATCCGATGTAGTATTTGATAGCATTTTGTTTTGTAAATGTCTCACACTCATAACCTTATTTGAGCTGCAAATTAGTTCCACCCAATAAGCAGGCTCAGAAACATTAAATAATTTTCCTGAACTCATATAGCCAAATGGCAGATCTGGAAAATGGCAAAATTACTAAGTAGCAAAACATTTCTTGCCTTTAGTGAAGCCAAGGCCTACTTTGCAATGGAGGGCAGAACCAATTCAACATCTGTATCCTTTTATATTACCCCTGTGGTCTGGGGTCTAGGTGATATCCTCCAAGTCCACCCTCACACCCAACTCACAGTAACCTCCTGGACTCTTAATGCAGGATAAAACTTCACTAATTTAACAACAAGCATCTCTGCAGATATCTGCTATATCGTAACCTATATGAAAAGTGAAAAACATACATTTTTTTCCTGTATATCTCATTTTTCTTTTGGAGGCCAAATTTTGGAAAACATTTCAAAGTTAGTCTCCAAACAAGTGGAGAGAGAGAGAAGTGAAGGCAAGGAAGGCAAAAGAAATGCTGGAATACTAGATTCACAGAGTATAAAAACTGAGGGCTCATCTTATCACTGAAGAAACTGAGGCGCAGAGAAGTTAAGTGACTTGTCCAAGGACACACAGATAGTAATTGCCTTGCCAGAGAGAAGGTTTCAGAAGAACTTTCTGATATGTGGGAACATCATGAAAGTTTCTTACAGTGTTTTTAAGCGTAACGCACCCAACCTTTATTAATTAAATGTGCATTTAGTGGGTGCCATGTACTTACCGCTGTGCTAACCAGCTGGAAGAATAAATTACAGTCCCTAGAGACTTTCCTAAAGATGCTTACAGTTGTGCTGGGGAAGTCTAATAACTATTTGAAAATCACAAATTAACAACACATATCAATATCTGTCAGTACGTGTGGTACTGATGCAGTAACCAGGGGTGTTTATAAGGAGAAAGTCTCAGTGGGCTGATGAGTCTGAGGATACCTTCTTAGCGGGTGTGGATCAGCCTGGGAGGAAACAATAAATGGGTGATGGAGGGAAGGCCATCTTGGGTGAGATGAAAAAGTGACTTTAATATCCCCATGGTAACATACCCCTTCTTTCTGATGAAAGAGAATAGCCAGGCTAGAGTGGAAGGGGGAGGAGGGTTTATTTCAGGGGACACCTAGGCCAACTCATGAAGACCTTGGCTGCCAGGCCAGAGTGTGACACAGAGACAGAGAAGAGTTGCAGGAGTTGTGTGCAAAGGGAAGATTAAGTTAAATTTGCAATTTTAGTAAGAAACAAGCTGGTTTTGAAAGCTCCTAAAGGATTTATTTGCATCCCTATCAGGAGAACAATGGCAAGCTTTGATTCAGGGAGTTGAAAGCGCCCCTCCCAGACAAGGAGAGGTTTCAGACCATGAAACACTTCTCACCGACCTGTTCACGGCCACTCATTGTGGTGTGCTTTTCCATTTTTCTTCCTCTCTTTTCGTTCCTTCTGAAGACGCTCCAGTTCTGCTTCATACATCATCTCCTGAATCAAGTACTTCTCTCTTCTCATTCGATCCCTTAGATCTTTTGGGAGGTCTGGGATCAGATATGAAATGAGGTGTTTTATACAAAACACGAGGTGCTAAAAACACAGGGGAGAATACAACAGTCAGGTCTATTGTGCAGCCTTAGCGGAAAGAGCTCTGGAAGCTGGTCAGGAACAGGGACGTGGAGCCTCTGGTGTGTCTGGGAAGTGGAATAAGGCCAGGGGGTGGGTGTGAGAGGAAACAGAGTCACAGGGATAGGTGAGGACTGAACTTGGTGTCATGGCACCACACAGGAAATGAGAAGAGGACTCAGGGAAGAAGGCGGAGAAGCAATGGCCAGAAAATGCAAAGGAGAGCCAGAAGAATACACTGCGGAATCAGAAAGCCCAGGTTTGAATTCCAGCTCTACTTTTACCACTGAAGAGCTATCTGTTTACCTGAGGATAAGTCACTCTGAGCCTCAATTCCCTCATCCACAAAATGGGTGTTCTTATGAAAATTTTAAGAAAATCTTTTGAAATGCTTCACAGACTGTGAAATACTTTATTGCAGTGGTCTGGAACCAAGACCACAATATCTCCGAGGTATGCCTGAATAGGAAACTTCTAGTCTGAGCCAAGAGGCAGCCTTCACTTGCATTAATCTGGCTTTAATATAAGTATGTAACAAGAGAGATGAAAGTTCCATTTATGGGTATAGTTATGGGAATGCAAACTATTTTTAGTAGCAATTTTCTTAAAGAGTAAAAGAAAATAGATGGTGTATTTTTTTTTTTTTTTTTTCGCGGTACACGGGTCTCTCACTGTTGTGGCCTCTCCCATTGTGGAGCACAGGCTCCGGACCCGCAGGCTCAGTGGCCAAGGCTCACGGGCCCAGCCGCTCCGCGGCATGTGGGATCCTCCCAGACCAGGGCACGAACCTGCGTCCCCTGCATCGGCAGGCGTACTCTCAACCACTGCGCCACCAGGGAAGCCCTAGATGGTGTATTTTTATGGACACATAATACAGGCAATTACTAGGTAGATTATACTTTATAAGTAATGTCATGATGATGCATAACCAGAGGCTACCGCTTGTAACACTCAGTTCAGTGTTTTCCAAACATTGCCCTTAAATGTCAGAAGCATCTTGGAGGGCTGTGAAAAGCAAATTGCAGACATAGTGTGTCAGAATCTCTGGGAGTGGGGATGGAAAAACTGCAATTTTCCTGAATTTTAAGAACAGCAGCCCTAGAATATTAAACTTAGGACCAATGGGACTTCCCTGGTGGTCCAGTGGTAAAGAATCCACCTTCCAATGCAGGGGACGCGGGTTCGATCCGTGGTTGGGGAACTAAGATCCCACATGCCGTGGGGCAACTAATCCTGCACACCACAACTACTGAGCTCGCACACCTCAACTAGAGAGCCCACGTGCCACAAACTACAGAGCTCATGTGCTCTGGAGCCCACGTGCCAGAACTAGAGAGAAGCCCATGCACAGCAATGAAGAGCCTGCACGCCGCAACAAAAGATCCCGCATGCCTCAACAAAGATCCTGAGTGCCACAACTAAGACCAGATGCAGCCATAAAAATAAAATAAATAAATAAATTTAAAAAATAAGTACTAAAAAAATAAATTTAGGACCAATGATTCCTGACTTATTCTTTAACAGTCAACCCTGGACTTTCAAATATTTCTTAGAAAATTCAGGTACTTTAAGGAGAAGAAAAAGAAGAGAAAGAGATTACATAGTATTACTTATTCCTGCTTCTGGACTTAAATAATCATATTGAAAGTTCTCATAACTTACATTCATTCATTACTTCTAGTTACTTCATTATGTCAGAGGAAATAAAGGAGTTGGTTGAGAAAACTTACCTCGAACACAATGATAAAAGCCAGTCGGGCTGCTAAGACGTGCCAGAACTGCAATGTGTAGCCGTAGGGCACCAGTGAATGAGGAGGGTCACGGTAGTCTCGGTATCTATAAACACACAGCAGAGTGTTACATTCCAAATTATGATTTTCCTGACTCCAAAATCTCTTCCAGCCCCACTATGTAGTCCTCATTCACGGGAGAAAAGTATACAAAGTTTCTGTATACTAGACATCTGTTGTTTTGCTTGTCCAGCATCTCTTCTGGTAAAAGAATCTCTCTTCTTCTCTGGGGAATTATCTGTGTGGGCTGGGCAGGGTTCTCCCCCTCCCTGACCCCAGCTCAGAAGATGAGCCAGACCTGATCAGTAAGACTCATCACCAGATCTTCTGCTAGAATGATTACTTAGTGAATTATCACAAAGCCCACAGAAGGTAAAAGCCTGGAGCTTCTGGTGGGCATCACAAACTGTGTGAAGTGAGCCTGCTTGAGAATGCAGTCAACAGAACAAAAGCAGAGCCAGCAGAAAGGTGGTCTCTTGCTGACACTGCTGGAGACTTGGGATCTAGTCATTGCTAACGTTAATATCACCCCTCCAACCTGCTGGTTACCTGAACCAATGAATTTCTTTTTAAGTCAGTTTATACTGGATTTCTGCCACTTGCCACTAGAGTCCTTCCTAAAATGTGCTCCAACTGTAACTTCTGAGTAAGCATCAACTTCCACAGATGTCTGTTATCTACTAGGTGCCAAGCACTATCCTAGGAACTTAGATCCATGAGACTCCATTTTATCCTTACCGTATCATTACTATTCTCAGGTGGAAAAGCTGAGAAGTGACTCTCAACGTCATACAGTTTTCATGTGTTTTGAATGTTCTTTTCATTTGCTCCAGAAATGTGAGAAGATATGGAAATATTGGTTATTACAACAGTTCTGCTGTGTAGACATATTAAATTTCCCTTGTCCGAATAAAAACTATGATTGTCCAGGTACCTAACCTTAAGGTTGGCACTAATTTGCATATGAGGATACAGGATAATTTCTATGCAGGGCATCCTTGAAAGTATCAAGGACTACAAAAATATGAGCTGTGACCATTATCATCATCAATATCATCTTAATTATTATTAGTGTCTATGGAATATAATAGTAATGTATCATGATTATTTTGCCAGTAATGTGATATTTATGATGAGTACTTGGTGCTGAAATTAAGAATGAATCTGTTTTTCTTTGTCTGACTTACTTCAGTAAGCATAATACCCTTCAGGTCCATCCATGTTGTTGCAAATGGCAAAATTTAATTCTTTTTTATGGCTGAGTAATATTCCATTGTGTGTGTGTATATACACATATATCTAATTATATATCACATTTCCTTTATCCACCCATTGATGGATACTTAGGTTGCTTCTATACTTTGGCTATTGTAAATAATGCTGCTATGAACATTGGGATGAATATATCTTTTCTAATTAGTGTTTTTATTTTCTTTGGATATATACCCATATGCTTAGTGAAGTAAGTCAGACAAAGGCAAATACTGCATGTTTTTGCTTACATGTGGAATCTAAAAAATAAATAAATAAATATAACAAAATAGACTCATAGATACAGAGAACAAACTAGTGGTTACTGGTGGGGAGAGGACTTGGGGGAGGGCCAAGATAGGGGAGGGGATTAAGAGGTACAGACTACTAGGTATAAAATAAATAATATACAAAGATGTAACATACTGCACAGGGAATATTACCAATATTTTATAATAACTTTAATTGGAGTATAATCTATGAAGATATCGAATCACTATGTTGTACACCTGAAACTAATACAAAGTTGTAAATCAACCATACTTTAAAAAAAAAAGTGAATGTTAGTGCCTTCAAACTGTTGGTTCTCCCTATGATGATAAGGATTAGATAATCATTGAAAACACTCATTCTAATATATTGTTACATAATCTGCTCCTGTCATAGGTCCAATAAACAATGCCTGAAATTTTAGGAAGAATAATTTTATTCAGGACTAAAAGTTTGCATAGACTATTCTAACCTTCTTTTACTTTTTGCAGAGCACAGGCAGTCAAGAACCAGGAATTGTGTTTTCCAATTAAGATAACATGTAATTCCTTTATTTGTCTTTAGATACCTATATTTCAAATATAGTCCAAGTAAATATTCTAGAAGGAAAAGGAGCAGTATGCTTTTTATTATACACATGGTTAATTATCAGACAAAAGTATATATAAAAGGAGGGAACCTGAATTGCTTCAAGAGTCACCATCATTGGGGCTTCCCTGGTGGCAGAGTGGTTAAGAATCTGCCTGCCAATGCAGGGGACATGGGTTCAAGCCCTGGTCTGGGAAGATCCCACATGCCGCGGAGCAACTAAGCCCATGTGCCACAACTACTGAGCCTGTGCTCTAGAGCCAGTGAGCCACAACTACTGAAGCCCATGCACCTAGAGCCTGTGCTCTGCAACAAGAGAAGCCACCACAATGAGAAGCCCGCATACCGCAACAAAGAGTAGCCCCCGCTCACCCCAGCTAGAGAAAGCCCACATGCAGCAACGAAGACCCAACACAGCCAAAAATAAAAACAAATAAATAAATTAATTTAAAAAAAAAAGAGTCACCATCACTGACTCCTTAAACTTTCTACACAATAGTGTTCATTAGAAAAGGGAAGTTCTTTTCAGGACCCACTGGTCCCTTTCCTATTTATGCTCTTCTCTGCTCTTGACTTTTGCCCTTTGTTTTGCCTGCTCCATCTCCTAGCTTCTCAGATCTTGTTTGGCATTTTTTTTTTTGCGGTATGCAGGCCTCTCACTGTTGTGGCCTCTCCCTTTGCGGAGCACAGGCTCCGGACCCGGACGCGCAGGCTCAGCAGCCATCGGGCCCAGCCGCTCCGCAGCATGTGGGATCTTCCTGGACTGGGGCACGAACCCGTGTCCCCTGCATCAGCAGGCGGACTCTCAATCACTGTGCCACCAGGGAAGCCCTCGTTTGGCTTTTAATTTGAAGAATTTTGACAAATCTCTTCCTCCTCAGATACCTTCTAAATTCACTGTGTGGAAAATCATAGTTTTTCCTTGATCTTGCAGACCATTTTCCTTGACCATTTCCAAAAAATACAATTCAGATGTGTCATTCTTTTTTTTTTTTTTTTTTTGCGGTATGCGGGCCTCTCACTGTTGTGGCCTCCCCCGTTGCGGAGCACAGGCTCCGGACGCGCAGGCTCCGGACGCGCAGGCTCAGCGGCCATGGCTCACGGGCCCAGCCGCTCCGCGGCATATGGGATCCTCCCAGACCGGGGCACGAACCCGTATCCCCTGCATCGGCAGGCGGACTCTCAACCACTTGCGCCACCAGGGAGGCCCAGATGTGTCATTCTTAAAATTCATGCTGTAAACTCATAGCAAATAAATGAATTCCTTTATTCAGCATAGCTGAATAAACTAGTATGCATCAAATATAAACAGCCATTAAATATAAATATGAAAACTAGAAAGTTGAAATACTTTTATCACTCAATGAGAGTAGATTATCAAACACAATGACCATTTGTAAAACTGTACACATACGATATGCAAAAGGTAAAGGGTTTTAAGTGGTGGTTTTAAATGTTAATTTATGTTTTTTTAGTATTTTAAAAATTAACATTCTTTACATGTGCTTTTTAATATTTAGGAAACATACTCATGGCTATGGTAAGTTGGCAACATTTTAGATAATTTCTATGTAGGGATCAAGTTGTTGAGAATATGCATCTATTTGTTTAGGCTGTGTGTCATATACATCCATTTGTGATCTGTCACAGAGTTCTGCTAACCTGTACTCAGAGGAACACAACACATCTACGGTGGCACTTAGGTTCTGAGAACGAGAATCAGAAGTTGTGAAATTCTTAGGAAGTTTGTTTTCAGAAGCAGCAGGTTTCTGGCTTCCTACTCTCTTAAGCCATTGTACCATAAAGTCAAGTTTCTCTGTAGAAAATTTCTTATTGCTACCCTAAGGGAATTAAAACTCAGTGGTGCCAATGAGTTTGTCATTTGCTTTGCTGCTGGCAGCTGTCTCCAGAATTACGTGCTGGAAAGTATACTGGAACCATGTTTGGGGTTTGCCTAATAATGATCTTGGGTAATTCATGAAGCGTTGCTGGACATCAGTTTTCCCTATCAGCAAACTTAGGGTGTGTCCCACCCTGCTGTAAAATTTTGGACTCACTCTTTTCTTCTATGAGCTTGCAGATGACTGTTGTAAGTGGAGCTCTCAGTTCACACCGCAGTCTACCCCTGGTCTCTTGGCCTTTTCCACTCAGCAGCAGTTTTGGTGAGGGCCGTGCTCAGATGTCATTTGTACCCCGTGTTTCTGTTTTTGATGCAGTCTAATTTTTTTGGAAAATGATCGGCTGCATGTTCTCTGGCACTTGTACAAAGAAAACACTTCCCTGCCCTTCTATAGAAACAGCCAGGACACCAAGCCTCAAGATAATCAGTCAGTTTCACTCTTCTGATCTTTTAGCCTAGTACCTTCCAAGATACAATGTAGCCCAGTGGTGTTAATGTTTGGAGGATTTTTCCAAGTGAGTCAGAACTGTTTTCAGAAAGTAAAACTTTAAATTTCTTGGCTTCAATTTTAGCACCAGATATATTCTAGCACCAGTTAATTCATTCCCATTTTTTTAAACTGTGAAAATAAAAACATATGTACATTTCAAAGAATGATAAGTGAACCTCATACAAGTTAAGCTACAGATCACGGTCAGTGGCTTAGAAATGCCTCACTGGCAAAGCCAGACACCCTGAGAGGTGATGACTATTGTAATTTTCTGCTTCTCTTTATAATTATGCTACTTATGCAAGTGTTCCTAAATAAAACAGTGCTTAGTTTTATCTGCTTTGAATTCTATATAAATGGAATCATACTGTTTTATTTTGTGAGTACATTTAAATTGCACAATTTATTTTTGAGTTCTCATTTCTATTCCATTTTCTATTCATATGTTAAACACCACACTGATATAATTATTATGATTTTATACTATATCTAATGTAAGGTAAATATCCACCTTGTTATTCTTCAAAAATATCTTGACTGTTCTTCATCCTTTGCATTTCTTTATAACATTATTTTGGCCCTCTGTTGCACAAAATTGGACTAATCACAAGTCTTAGTTTTTTTTTTTTTTTTTTTTTTTTTTTGCGGTATGCGGGCCTCTCACTGTTGTGGCCTCTCCCGTTGCGGAGCACAGGCTCCGGATGCGCAGGCTCAGCGGCCATGGCTCACGGGCCCAGCCGCTCCGCGGCATATGGGATCCTCCCGGACCGGGGCACGAACCCGTATCCCCTGCATCGGCAGGCGGACTCAACCACTGCGCCACCAGGGAGGCCCACAATTCTTAGTTTTTATAACTGATCTTATTAGTCCATTCATGTTCTTCTTTTCTGCAATTTTTATGTTTATGTATTTAATAGGTTAATAACATAATGAATGATCATAAATCCTCCATGCAACCCAAGAATTAAAATATTACTGGGGACTTATATCCACCTCTGGGCTCCTCCTTCATCTCATCTCCTTGCTTCCCTTATCCTGAACTTCATTTTTATCATTAACATATTTTTGTTATGTATATGTATATTCATTTGTCTGAATATGATATTGTTCAGTTTTGTCTTGAACTCTCTAGAAAGGATGCTATACGGTATGCAGCCTTCTGAGACTTGCTTTTTTTTTTTTTTTTTTTTTTTAGCATTGTGCCACTAAGATTTATCTGTGCTGTTGCATGTGGCCATTGCTGTACAACAGACTCTAGTATGAATATATTGTTGTTTTATGTAGTGTATATTTCAATTTATACTCACAAGCTGGTCATTTCTCTCTTTGCTTTCATATTCCCTAACCATGTAAAGCTTTGAAAAACAACGTGTTAAGTCTACCCAGTTCAGCAAATGCCCTTTGGGTAAAAGTTGGTTGCAGTGCTCAACATAGTACTCTGGATTCTGCTTTTATTTATTATTAAAAAATTTTGTTTCTCGTGATAAGAGCTTTTAAGATCTACTTCCTTAGCAACTTTTTAAAAATTGAAGTATAATCGATTTACAATATCATGTTAGTTTCAGGTTTACAGCACAGCAGTTCAGAATATATATATGTATATTCTTCCTCAGATTTTATAATAATCCTTCTAGGTTATTATGAAATATAGAGTATAGTTCCCTGTGCCATACAGTAGGTCCTTATTGGTTACCTATTTTATATATAGTAGTGAGTATATGTTAATCCCAATCTCCTAATTTATCCCTCCCCCACCCCCCTTTCCCCTTTGGTAACCATAAGTTTGTTTTCTATGTCTGTGAGTCTCTGTTTTGGAAATAAGATTATTTGTGGGGTTTTTTTTAAGATTCCAAATTTAAATGGTATCATATGATATTTACCTTTCTCTATCTGGCTTACTTCACTTAGTATGATAAGCTGTAGGTCCACCCATGTTGCTGCAAATGGCATTATTTCGTTCTTTTTAATGGCTGAGTAATATTCCATGGTATATATGTACCACATCTTTATCCATTTCTCTGTTGATGGACACTTAGGTTGCTTTCATGCCTTCGCTATTGTAAATAGTGCTGCAATGAACATTGGGGTGCGTGTATCTTTCAAAATTATGGTTTTCTCCAGATACATGCCCAGGAGTGTGATTGAAGGACCTATGGTAGCTCTATTTTTAGTTTTTTAAGGAACCTCCATACTGTTCTCAGTAGTCACTGTACCAACTTACATTCCCACCAACAGTGTAGGAGAGTTCCCATTTCTCCACACCCTCTCCAGCATTTATTTATAGACTTTTTGATGATGACCATTCTGACTGGTGTGAGGCAATACCCCATTGTAGTTTTGATTTGAATTCTCTAATAATTAATGATTTCAAGCATTTTTTCATGTGCCTTTGGCCATCTGTATCTCTTCTTTGGAGAAATGTCTATATCTTCTGTCCATTTTTTGATTGGGTTGTTTGTTTTTTTGATATAGAGCTCTATGAGCTATTTGTATAGTTTGGAAATTAATCCCTTGTCAGTAACATCATTTGCAAAAATTTTCCCCCATTCGTAGGTTGTCTTTTCGTTTTGTTGATGGTTTCCATTGCTGTGCAAAAGCTTTTAAGTTTAATTAGGTACCATTTGTTTATTTTATTTTTTATTTCCATTAGTCTAGGAGATGGATCCAAAAAGATATTGTGGTGATTTATGTCAAAGAGTGTCCTGCCTGTGTTTTCCTCTAGGAGTTTCATCCTATCTGGTCTTATATTTAGGTCTTTAATCCATTTTGAGTTTATTTTCGTGTATGGTGTTAGGGAGTGTTCTAATTTCATTCTTTTACATGTAGCTTTCCAATTTTCCCAGCAACACTTATTGAAGAGACTGTCTTTCCTCTATTGTATATTCCCACTTCCTTTGTTGTAGATTAATTGACCATAGGTGGATGGGTTTATTTCTGGAATTTCTATCCTGTTCCATCTATTTCTGTTTTTGTGCCAGTACCATACTCTTTTGATTACTGTAGCTTTGTAATATAGTCTGAAGTCAGGGAGCCTGGTTCTTCAAGCTCTGTTTTTCTTTCTCGGTTGCTTTGGCTATTTGGGGTCTTTTTTGCTTCAATACAAATTTTAAGATTTTTTTTAACATCTTTATTGGAGTGTAATTGCTTTACAATGGTGTATTAGTTTCTGCTTTATAACAAAGTGAATTGGTTATACATATACAGATGTTCCCATTTCTCCTCCCTCTCACCTTCCCTATGCCACCCATCCAGGTGGTCACAAAGCACCGAGCTGATCTCCCTGTGCTATGCGACTGCTTCCCACTAGCTATCTATTTTACGTTTGGTAGTGTATATATGTCCATTGCCACTCTCTCACTTTGTCACAGCTTAAACTTCCCCCTGCGCATATCCTCAAGTCCATTCTCTAGTAGGTCTGTGTCTTTATTCCCGTCTTTCCCCTAGGTTCCTCATGACATTTTTTTTCTTATATTCCATATATATGTGTTAGCGTACGGTACTTGTCTTCCTCTTTCTGACTTACTTCACTCTGTGTGACAGACTCTGGGTCCATCCACCTCACTACAAATAACTCAATTTCGTTTCTTTTTATGGCTGAGTAATATTCCATTGTATATATGTGCCACATCTTCTTTATCCATTCATCTGACGATGGACACTTAGGTTGTTTCCATCTCCTGGCTATTGTAAATAGAGCTGCAGTGAACATTTTGGCACATGCCTCTTTTTGAATTATGGTTTACTCAGGGTATATGCCTAGTAGTGGGTTTGCTGGGTCATATGGTAGTTCTATTTGTAGTTTTTTAAGGAACCTCAATACTGTCCTCCATAGTGGCTGTACCAATTCACATTCCCACCAGCAGTGCAAGAGTGTTCCCTTTTCTCCACAACCTCTCCAGCATTTATTGTTTGTAGATTTTTTGATGATGGCCATTCTGACTGGTGTGAGATGATATCTCATTGTAGATTTGATTTGCATTTCTCTAATGATTAATGATGTTGAGCATTCTTTCATGTGTTTGTTGGCAATCTGTTTATCTTCTTTGGAGAAATGTCTATTTAGGTCTTCAGCCCATTTTTGGATTGGCTGTTTGTTTTTTTGTTATTGAGCTGCATGAGCTGCTTATAAATTTTGGAGATTAATCCTTTGTCAGTTGCTTCATTTGCAAATATTTTCTCCCATTCTGAGGGTTGTCTTTTGGTCTTGTTTATGGTTTCCTTTGTTGTGCAAAAGCTTTGAAGTTTCATTAGGTCCCATTTGTTTATTTTTGTTTTTGTTTCCATTTCTCTAGGAGGTGGGTCCAAAAGGATCTTGCTGTGATTTATGTCATAGAGTGTTCTGCCTATGTTTTCCTCTAAGAGTTTGATAGTTTCTGGCCTTACATTTAGGTCTTTAATCCATTTTGAGCTTATTTTTGTGTATAGTGTCAGGGAGTGTTCTAATCTCATACTTTTACATGTACCTGTCCAGTCTTCCCAGCACCAGTTATTGAAGAGGCTGTCCTTTCTCCACTGTACATTCCTGCCTCCTTTATCAAAGATAAGTTGACCATATGTGCATGGGTTTATCTCTGGGCTTTCTATCCTGTTCCATTGATCTATATTTCTGTTTTTGTGCCAGTACCATACTGTCTTGATTACTGTAGCTTTGTAGTATAGTCTGAAGTCAGGAGGCCTGATTCCTCCAGCTCCGTTTTTCGTTCTCAAGATTGCTTTGGCTATTTGGGGTCTTCTGTGTTTCCATACAAATTGTGAAATTTTTTGCTCTAGTTCTGTGAAGAATGCCGGTGGTAGTTTGATAGGGATTGCATTGACTCTGTAGATTGCTTTGGGTAGTAGAGTCATTTTAACAATGTTGATTCTTCCAATCCAAGACCAAGGTATATTTCTCCATCTATTTGTATCATCTTTAATTTCTTTCATCAGTGTCTTATAATTTTCTGCATACAGGTCTTTTGTCTCCTTAGGTAGGTTTATTCCTAGATATTTTATTCTTTTTGTTGCAGTGGTAAATGGGAGTGTTTTCTTGATTTCACTTTCAGATTTTTCATCATTAGTGTATAGGAATGCCAGAGATTTCTGTGCATTATGTTTGTATCCTGCTACTTTACCAAATTCATTGATTAGCTCTAGTAGTTTTCTGGTAGCATCTTTAGGATTCTCTATGTATAGTATCATGTCATCTGCAAACAGTGACAGCTTTACTTCTTTTCCGATTTGGATTCCTTTTCTTCTCTGATTGCTGTGGCTAAAACTTCCAGAACTATGTTGAATAAGAGTGGTGAGAGTGGGCAACCTTGTCTTGTTCCTGATCTTAGTGGAAATGCTTTCAGTTTTTCACCATTGAGGACGATGTTGACTGTGGGTTTGTCATATATGGCCTTTATTATATTGAGGAAAGTTCCCTCTATGTCTACTTTCTGCAAGTTTTTTTTTTCCTAAATGGGTGTTGAATTTTTTCGAAAGCTTTCTCTGCATCTTTTGAGATGATCATATGGTTTTTCTCCTTCAATTTGTTAATATGCTGTATCACGTTGATTGATATGCGTATATTGAAGAATCCTTGCATTCCTGGAATAAGCCCCACTTGATCATGGTGTATGATCTTTTTAATGTGCTGTTGGATTCTGTTTGCTAGTATTTTGTTGAGGATTTTTGCATCTATGTTCATCAGTGATATTGGCCTGTAATATTCTTTCTTTGTGACATCCTTGTCTGGTTTTGGTATCAGGGTGATGGTGGCCTCGTAGAATGAGTTTGGGAGTGTTCCTCCCTCTGCTATATTTTGGAAGAGTTTGAGAAGGATAGGTGTTAGCTCTTCTATAAATGTTTGATAGAATTCGCCTGTGAAGCCATCTGGTCCTGGGCTTTTGTTTGTTGCAAGATTTTTAATCACAGTTTCAATTTCAGTGCTTTGTGATTGGTCTGTTCATATTTTCTATTTGTTCCTGATTCAGTCTTGGCAGGTTGTGCATTTCTAAGAATTTGTCCATTTCTTCCAGGTTGTCCATTTTATTGGCATAGAGTTGCTTGTAATCTCTCATGATCATTTTTGTTTCTGCACTGTCAGTTGTTACTTCTCCTTTTTCTTTTCTTATTCTATTGATTAAAGTCTTCTCCTCTTTTTTTCTTGATGAGTCTGGCTAATGGTTTATCAATTTTGTTTATTTACTCAAAGAACTAGCTTTTAGTTTTATTGATCTTTGCTATCATTTCCTTCATTTCTTTTTCATTTATTTCTGATCTGATCTTTATGATTTCTTTCCTTCTGCTAACTTTGGGGTTTTTTTGTTCTTCTTTCTCTAATTGCTTTAGGTGCAAGGTTAGGTTGTTTATTCGAGATGTTTCCTGTTTCTTAAGGTAGGATTGTATTGCTATTAACTTCCCTGTTAGAACTGCTTTTGCTGCATCCCATAGGTTTTGGGTCGTCGTGTCTCCATTGTCATTTGTTTCTAGGTATTTTTTGATTTCCTCTTTGATTTCTTCAGTGATCACTTCATTATTAAGTAGTGTATTGTTTAGCCTCCATGTGTTTGTATTTTTTACAGATCTTTTCCTGTAATTGATATCTAGTCTCATAGTGTTGTGGTCGGAAAAGATACTTGATACAATTTCAGTTTTCTTAAATTTTCCAAGGCTTGATTTGTGACCCAAGATATGATCTATCCTGGAGAATGTTCCATGAGCACTTGAGAAGAATGTGTATTCTGTTGTTTTTGGATGGAATGTCGTACAAATATCAATTAAGTCCATCTTGTTTTATGTATCATTTAAAGCTTGTGTTTCCTTATTTATTTTCATTTTGGATGATCTGTCCATTGGTGAAAGTGGGGTGTTGAAGTCCCGTAGTATGAATGTGTTACTGTCGATTTCCCCTTTTATGGCTGTTAGTATTTGCCTTATGTATTGAGGTGCTCCTATGTTGGGTGCATAAATATTTACAATTGTTATATCTTCTTCTTGGATTGGTCCCTTCATCATTATGTAGTGTCCTTCTTTGTCTCTTGTAATATTCTTTATTTTAAAGTCTATTTTGTCTGATATGAGAATTGCTACTCCAGCTTTCTTTTGGTTTCCATTTGCATGGAATATCTTTTTCCATCCCCCTACTTTCTGTTTGCATGTGTCTCTAGGTCTGAAGTGGGTCTCTTGTAGACAGCATATATATGGGTCTTGTTTTTTAATCCATTCAGCCAGTCTGTGTCTTTTGGTTGGAGCATTTAATCCATTTTACATTTAAGGTAATTATCGATATGTATGTTCGTATTCCCATTTTCTTAATTGTTTTGGATTTGTTATTGTAGGTCTTTTCCTTCTCTCATGTTTCCTGCCTAGAGAAGTTCCTTTAGCATTTGTTGTAAAGCTGGTTTGGTGGTGCTGCACTCTCTCAGCTTTTGCTTGTCTGTAAAGCT
The DNA here is from genome assembly GCF_025265405.1 of Mesoplodon densirostris. Classification (NCBI taxonomy): domain Eukaryota; kingdom Metazoa; phylum Chordata; class Mammalia; order Artiodactyla; family Ziphiidae; genus Mesoplodon; species Mesoplodon densirostris. Next base: position 80,876,783 of record NC_082671.1, read on the forward strand.
TTTAATTTCTCCATCAAATCTGAATGAGATCCTTGCTGGGTAGAGTAATCTTGGTTGCAGGTTTCTCTCCTTCATCACTTTAAATATATCCTGCCAGTCCCTTCTGGCTTGCAGAGTTTCTGCTGAAAGATCAGCTGTTAATCTTATGGGGATTCTCTTGTGTGTTATTTGTTGTTTTTCTTTTGCTGCTTTCAATATGTTTTCTTTGTATTTAATTTTTGACAGTTTGATTAATATGTGTCTTGGCGTGTTTCTCCTTGGACTTATCCTGTATGGGACTCTCTGTGCTTCCTGGACTTAATTAACTATTTCCTTTCCTATATTACGGAAGTTTTCAACTATAGTCTCTTCAAATATTTTCTCAGTCCCTTTCGTTTTCTCTTCTTCTGCTGAAACCCCTATAATTTGAATGTTGGTGCGTTTCATGTTGTCCCAGAGGTCTCTGAGACTGTCCTCAGTTCTTTTCAATCCTTTTCCTTTATTCTGCTCTGCAATAGTTATTTGCACTATTTTATCTTCCACGTCACTTATCCATTCTTCTGCCTCAGTTAATCTATTAATCCCATCTAGAGTATTTTTCATTTCATTTATTGTGTTGTTCATCGTTGCTTGTTTCATCTTTAGTTCTTCTAGGTCCTTGTTAAACGTTTCTTGCATTTTCTCTATTTCCAAGATTTTGGATCTTCTTTACTATCATTATTCTGAATTCTTTTTCAGGTAGACTGCCTATTTCCTCTTCATTTGTTAGGTCTGGTGGGTTTTTATTTTGCTCCTTCATCTGCTGTGTGTTTTTCTTCTCATTTTGCTTATCTTACTGTGTTTGGGGTCTCCTTTTTGCAGGCTGCAGGTTCGTCGTAGTTCCCGTTGTTTTTGTTGTCTGTCCCCAATGGCTAAAGTTAGTTCAGTGGGTTGTGTAGGCTTCCTGGCGTAGGGGACTAGTGCCTGTGGTCTGGTGGATGAGGCTGGATCTTGTCTTTCTGGTGGGGAGGTCCACATCTGGTGGTGTGTTTTGGGGTGTTTGTGGACTTATTATGATTTTAGGTAGCCTCTTTCTGCTAATGGGTGGGGTTGTGTTCCTGTCTTGCTAGTTGTTTGGCATAGGGTGTCCAGCACTATAACTTGCTGGTCGTTGAGTGAAGCTGGGCTCTGGTGTTGAGATGGAGATCTCTGGGAGATTTTCCCCATTTGATATTACGTGGAGCTGGGCGTTCTCTTGTGGACCAGTGTCCTGAAGTTGGCTCTCCCACCTCAGAGGCACAGCACTGACTCCTGGCTGCAGCACCAAGAGCTTTTCATCCACACGGCTCAGAATAAAAGGGAGAAAAAGTAGAAAGGAAAGAAAGAAAGAAGATAAAATAAAATAAAGTTATTAAAATAAAAAATAATTATTAAGAAAAAAATTTTTTTTAAAAGAAAACAAAGAAACAAAAAAACAAAATGGATAGATAGAACCCTAGGACAAATGGTGAAAGCAACACTATACAGACAAAATCTCACACAGAAGCATACACATACATTCTCACAAAAAGAGGAAAAGGGGAAAAAATAATAAATCTTGCTCTCAAAGTCCCCTCAATTTGGGATGATTCGTTGTCTATTCATGTATTCCACAGATGCAGGATACATCAAGTTGATTGTGGAGATTTAATCCGCAGCTCCTGAGGCTGCTGGGAGAGATTTCCCTTTCTCTTCTTTGTTCGCAGAGCTCCTGGGGCTCAGCTTTGGATTTGGCCCCGCCTCTGCGTGTAGGTCCTCGGAGGGCGTCTGTTCTTCACTCAGACAGGCCGGGGTTAAAGGAGCAGCTGCTTCGGGGGCTCTGGCTCACTCAGGCCGGGGGGACGGAGGGGTGCGGTTGCGGGGCGAGCCTGCGGCGGTAGAGGCCGGCGTGACGTTGCACCAGCCTGAGGTGCCCCGTGCGTTCTCCCAGGGAAGTTGTCCCTGGATCCCGGGACCCTGGCAGTGGCGGGCTGCACAGGCTCCCGGAAGGGAGGTGTGGATAGTGACCTGTGCTTGCACACAGGCTTCTTGGTGGTGACAGCAGCAGGCTTAGTGACTCATGCCCGTCTCTGGGGTCTGCACTGTTAGCCGCGGCTCTCGCCCGTCTCTGGAGTTCCTTTAAGCGGCGCTCTTAGTCCCCTCTCCTTGCGCACCAGGAAACAAAGAGGGAAGAAAAAGTCTCTTGCCTCTTCGGCTGGTCCAGACTTTTTCCCGGACTCCCACCCGGTTAGCCGTGTTGCACTAACCCCTTCAGGCTGTGTTCATACCGCCAACCCCAGTCCTCTCCCTGCGCTCCGACCGACTGAAGCCCGAGTCTCAGCTCCCAGCCCCACCCGCCCCGGCGGGTGAGCAGACAAGCCTCTCGGACTGGTGAGTGCTGGTCGGACTGGTGAGTGCTGGTCGGCACCGACCCTCTGTGCGGGAATCTCCCTGCTTTGCCCTCCGCACCCATGTTGCTGTGCTCTCCTCCACAGCTCCAAAGCTTTCCCCCTCTGCCACCCACAGTCTCCGCCTGCGAAGGGGCTTCCTAGTGTGTGGAAACCTTTCCTCCTTCCCGGCTCCCTCCCCGAGGTGCAAGTACCATCCCTATTCTTTTGTCTCTGTTTATTCTTTTTTTCTTTTGCCCTATCCAGGTACGTGGGGAGTTTCTTGCCTTTTGGGAGGGCTGAGGTCTTCTGCCAGCATTCAGTAGGTGTTCTGTAGGAGTTGTTCCACATGTAGATGTAGTTTTTATGTATTTGTGGGGAGGAAGGTGATCTCCACGTTTTACTCTTCCGCCATCTTCCCCCTCCTCAAATTTTAAGATTTTTTGTTCTAGTTCTGTAAAAAATGCCATTGGTAATTTGATAGGGATTGAATTGAATCTGTAGATTGATTGCTTTGGGTAGTGTAGTCATTTTCACAATATTGGGTCTTCCAATCCAAAAACATGGTATGTCTCTCCATCTGTTTGTGTCACCTTTAATTTCTTTCATCAGTGTCTTTTTGTTTTCTGAGTACACGTATTTTACCTCCTTAGGTAGGTTTATTCCTAGGTATTTTATTCTTTTTGCTGCAGTGGTGAATGGGATTCTTAATTTCTCTTTCTGATCTTTCATTGTTAGTATATAGGAATGCAAGAGATTTCGGTGCATTACTTTCGCATCCTGCAACTTTACCAAATTCATTGATTAGTTCTAGCAGTTTTCTGGTGGCATGTTTAGGATTTTCTATGTATAGTATCATGTCATCTGCAAACAGTGACAGTTTTACTTCTTTTCCAATTTGGTTTTCTTTTCTTTCTTTTTCTTCTCTGATTGCCGTGGCTAGGACTTACAAAACTATCTTGAATAATAGTGGTGAGAGTGGACATCCTTGTCTTGTTCCTGACCTTAGAGGAAATGCTTTCAGTTTTTCACCATTGAAAATGAAGTTTGCTGTGGGTTTGTCGTAAATGGCTTTTATTATGTTGAGGTAGGTTCCCTCTGTGCCCACTTTCTGGAGAGTTTTTATCATAAATGGGTGTTGAATTTTGTCAAAAGCTTTTTCTGCATCTATTGAGATGATCATATGGTTTTTATTCTTCAATTTGTTAACATCGTGTATCACACTGATTGACTTGCATATACTGAAGACTCCTTGCATCCCTGAGAGAAATCCCACATGATTATGGTGTATGATCCTTTTAATGTGTTGTTGGATTTTGTTTGCTAGTAGTTTGTTGAGGACTTTTGCATCTATATTCATCAGTGGTATTGGTCTCTAATTTTCTTTTTTGTAATATCTTTGTCTGGTGTTGGTATCAGGGTGATGGTGTCCTTATAGAATGAGTTTGGGAGTGTTCCTTCCTCGCCGTTTTTTGGAAGAGTTTGAGAAGGATGTTTGATAGAATTCACCTGTGAAGCCATCTGGTCCTGGGCTTTTGTTTGTTGGAAGATTTTTAATCACAGTTTCAATTTCATTACTTGTGATTGGTCTGTTCGTATTTTCTATTTCTTCTTGGTTCAGTCTTGGAAGGTTATACCTTTGTAAGAATTTGTCCATTTCTTCCAGGTTGTCAATTTTGGGGGCATAGAGTTGCTTGTAGTAGTCTCTTGTGATGCTTTGTATTTCTGTGGTGCCTGTTTAACTTCTCCTTTTTCATTTCTAATTTTATTGATTTGAGTCCTTTCCCTCTTTTTCTTGATAAGTCTGGCTAAATGTTTATCAATTTTGTTTATCTTCTCAAAGAACCAGCTTTTAGTATTATTGATCTTTGCTATTGTTTTGTTTGTTTCTGTATCATTTATTTCTGCTCTGATCTTTATGATTTCTTTCCTTCTACTAACTTTGGGTTTTGTTTGTTCTTCTTTCTCTAGTTCCTTTAGATGTAAGGTTAGATTGTTTATTTGAGATTTTTCTTGTTTCTTGAGGTAGGATAGGTAGGATTTTATTGCTATAAACTTCCCTCTTAGAACTGCTTTTGCTCCATCCCATAGGTTTTGGATCGTTGTGTTTTCGTTGTCATTTGTCTCTAGGTATTTTTTGATTTCCTCTCTGATTTCTTTAGTGACCTCTTGGTTATTTAGTAATGTATTGTTTAGCCTCCATATGTTTGTGTTTTTACCTTTTTTTCCCCTGTAATTTATTTCTAATCTCATAGTGTTTTGTTCAGAAAAGATGCTTGATATGATTTCAATTTTCTTAAATTTACCAAGCCTTGATTTTTGACCCAACATGTGATCTATCCAGGAGAATGTTCCATGTGCACTTGAGAATAAAGTGTAATCTGCTGTTTTCGGATGTTCTATATATCAGTTAAATCTGTCTGGTCTATAGTGTCATTTAAAGCTTGTGTTTCCTTATTAATTTTCTTGTGGATGATCTGTCCATTGGTGTAAGTGAGGTGTTAAAGTCCCCCACTATTACTGTGTTACTGTTGATTTACTCTTTTATAGCTGTTAGCATTTGCCTTATGTATTGATGTACTCCTATGTTGGGTGCATATATATTTATAATTATTATATTTTCTTCTTGGATTGATCCCTTGATCATTATGTAGTGTGCTTCCTTGTTTCTTGTACTGTTCTTTATTTTAATGTCTATTTGATATGAGTATTGCTACTCCAGCTTTCTTTTGATTTCCATTTGCATGGAATATCTTTTTCCATCTCCTCAGTTTCAGTCTGTATGTGTTCGTAGGTCTGAAGTGGGTCTCTTGTAGACAGCATATGTATAGGTCTCGTTTTTCTATCCATTCAGCAAGCCTGTGTCTTTTGGTTGGAGCATTTAATCCATTCACATTTAAGGTAATTATTGATATGTATGTTCCTATTACCATTTTCTTAATTGTTTTGGGTTTGTTTTTGTAGGTCCTTTCCTTCTCTTGTGTTTCCCACTTAGAAAAGTTCCTTTAGCATTTGTTGTAGAGCTGGTTTGGTGGTGCTGAATTCTCTTAGCATTTGCTTGTCTGTAAAGCTTTTGATTTCTCCGTCGAATCTGAATGAGATCCTTGCTGGGTCAAGTAATTTTGGTTGTAGGTTCTTCCCTTTTATCACTTTAAATATACCGTGCGACTCCTTTCTGGCTTGTACAGTTTCTGCTGAGAAATCAGCTGTTAACCTTATGGGAGTTCCCTTGTATGTTATCTGTCATTTTTCCCTTGTTACTTTTAATAATTTTTCTTTGTCATTAATTTTTGTCAATTTGATTACTGTGTGTCTCGGTGTGTTTCTCCTTGGGTTTATCCTGCCTGGGACTCTCTGTGCTTCCTGCACTTGGGTGGCTATTTCCTTTCCTATGTTAGGGAAGTTTTCGACTATAATCTCTTCAAATATTTTCTTGGGTCCTTTTTCTCTCTCTTTATTTTTTCTGGAACCCATATAATGAGAATGTTGATGCATTTGATTTTGTCCCAGAGGTCTCTTAGGCTGTCTTCATTTCTTTTCATTCTTTTTCTTTATTCTGTTCCACGGCAGTGAATTCCACCATTCTGTTCCAGGTCACTTATCTGTTCTTCTGCCTCAGTTATTCTGCTGTTGATTCCTTCTAGTGTATTTTTCATTTCAGTTATTGTATTGTTCATCTCTGTTTGTTCTTTAATTCTTCTGTCTTTGTTAAACACTTCTTGCATCTTCTCGATCTTTGCCTCCATTCTTTTTCTGAGGGCTTGGATCATCTTCACTATCATTATTCTGAGTTCCTTTTCTGGAAGATTGCCTATCTCCACTTCATTTAGTTGTGTTTCTGGGGTTTCATCTTGTTACTTCATCTGGTACACAGTCCTTTGCCTTTTCATTTTGTCTATCTTTCTGTGAATGTGGTTTTCGTTCCACAGGCTGCAGGATTTTAGTTCTTCTTGCTTCTGCTACCTGCTTTCTGGTGGATGAGGCTATCTAAGAGTGTTGTGCAAGCTTCCTGATTGGAGGAACTGGTGGTGAGTAGAGCTGGGTGTTTCTCTGGTGGGCAGAGCCCAGTAAAACTTTAACCTGCTTGTCTGCTGATGGGTGGGGCTGAGTTCCCTCCCTGTTGGTTGTTTGGCCTGAGGGGACCCAGCACTGGAGCCAGAGGCTCTTTGGTGGGGCTCATGGTGGACTCTGGGAGGGCTCACACCAAGGAGTACTTCCCAGAACCTCTGCTGCCAGTGTCCTTGTCCTCATGGTGAGACACAGCCACCCCCCGCCTCTGCAGGATACCCTCCAACACTAGCAGGTAGGTCTGGTTCAGTCTCCTATGGGGTCACTGCTCCTTCCCCCTGGGTCCTGATAAGCACACTACTTTGTGTGTGCCCTCCAAGAGTGGAGTTTCTGTTTCCCCCAGTCCTGTCGAAGTCCTGCAATCAAATCCTGCTAGCCTTCGAAGTGTGATTCTCTGGGAATTCCTCCTCCCATTGCTAGACCCCCAGATTGGGAAGCATGATGTGGGGTTCAGAACCTTCACTCCAGTGGGTAGACTTCTGTGGTATAATTGTTCTCCAGTTTGTGAGTCACCTACCCAGTGGTTATGGGATTTGATTTTATTGTGATTGCGACCCTCCTACCATCTCACTGGGGCTTCTTTGTCTTTGGATGTGGGGTACCTTTTTTGGTGAGTTACAGTGTCTTCCTATCGATGATTATTCAGCAGTTAGTTGTGATTCTGGTGCTCTCGCAAGAGGGAGGGAGCGCACGTCCTTCCACTCTGCCGACTTGAACCAAATTGCTGCAGCTTCTACATCAGCACTTGCATGTTATGGGTGCTGCTTCTTAAACCTCATGAACTAACCTCTGCTAGCTTCCAACTTTTCTGTAGCTTCCTTACCTCTCCTGGCCCTCACAGAATTGAGAGAGTGAGGGTCTTGCTCTGGATGAAGCTTTGGCTTAAGGGAATGTTTTTTCTGGTTTGATCTTCTGTACAGACCACTAAAACTTTCTTCAGATCATCAGTAAGGCTGTTTCACTTTCTTATCATTTGGGTGTTCACTGGAGTAGCACTTTAACTTTCCTTCAAGAACTTTTCCTTTGCATTCACAACTTGGCAAACTGTTTGGTGGAAGAGGCCTACCTTTTGGCTTATCTCTGCTTTCAGCTTGCCTTCCTTACTAAGCTTAGTCATTTCTAGCTTTTGATTTAAAGTGAGAGATGTGTGGCTTTCCTTTCTCTTAAACACTTAGAGGCCACTGTACGGTTATTAATTGAATTGGCCTAATTTCAATACTGTGTCTCAGGGAAGAGGGGAGCCCACGGAGAGGCAGAGATGGGGAAACAGAGCAGTCAGAACACATTAAGTCCACTGTCTTATATGTGCAGGGTTTGTAGTACCCCAGAACAATTATGATAGTAACATCAAAGATCACTGATCATAGATCACCACAACAAATATAATAATAATGAAAAAATATGAAATATGGCGAGAATTACCAAAACGTGACACAGAGTCACAAAGTGAGCAAATGCTGTTGGAAAAACAGCACTGACAGACTTTCTCGATGCAAGATTGCCACAAACCTTCAATTTTTAACAAATGCAGTATCTGCGAAGTGCACAAAAATGACATATGTCTGTGTGTAACAAATTGTTTTTCTCTTGCTGCTTCAAATATTCTCTCCTTGTCTTAACTTTTGATACTTTAATTATAATGTCTTAGTGGGGGTCTCTTTGGGTTCCTCTTACATGGGCTTCCTGGATCTGGAAGTCTGGGTTTCACCCAGAGATTATGTTTTAATCTGTGTGGGTCACAGCCTCATAAAGAGACTTAAAAATTCTCCAGGGGATTGTAATGCATAATCAAGTTTGAGAACCACAGCTGTAAATCCACTCAGTCGAAAATGGCCACTGTCTGAGCAACACCTCCCCACGGCAGAGCCAGCCCAGCTGAGGCTCAGAGTGCCACACTTACCTACAGTACTTGAGAGGAGTCCCCGAGAACTCACTGCCATCAGACTCAGGCTCAGATCGGTTCTCAAAGTCAGAAATTCGGAATACAGACAAGCTGGCGTTCACATAGCCAACCATGCACCTACAAAAGAAAACAGATTCTCTAATTAGGACTCTGATCTCCTCTGCATCCAATTCACCAAGGCTCTACTTCCTAGAAATCCCTGCAGTTATAGGTGCCTTACTTGGACCTGCCTTGTCACAGTACTCAAGTTGGAATACACTGAAAAGCCCTGGGTATGTTGAACGAAGAACGAGTCATTCTTTTGTTATAGTCCTTTTTGTGCAGAATCATCATCTAGACCATCACTACCCCAATCAGTGCTTCAGTGAAATGGGCAAAAGCATTGCATGATCAGCATAAGTAAGTCACCACTTCTTTCATTGATGACACACATACATATGCACACATAATCACATTCCTTCATTAATGATTATCTATAATTTCTCATAATGCCCTGAATATAACTAGTATGAATATAACCCCCCTCCCAACTCACATCCCATGCTACAGTCATGCTAGATTATGTGCCTTTCACGTATCATATACTTTCATGCCTCTGCTCATGTTGTCTTTTCTCTTGGGATTCCTTACTCATGTTTTACAAGTGGTAATAGTGTTCACCAACTGAGATGTCACCTCTTTTGTGAAAACGTCCTAATCCCCCCAGACAGAAGACTCATTCCCTTCTCTCTGTGGTGCAGCTATATTTACTTCACAATGGCCATATAGCTTATATTAGAGTTGGCTGCATACATGTATGTCTTCTCCTTTGGACTATAGTGGTTTTTTTCTTTTTTGGATGAGAAGAGGTGTGATAAATATTTTGGTATCCTAGGACAGTCTCATGCAGTGTAGGAATCCAGTAAATACTGAATTCAATTTATTTGATTGGAGGAAAATTAAAGTACCAGAGATTCTATCAAGGTCTTGAAGATGGATCAGGAATAAAACTATTGCCTGGACCTCCCAGGGATATAAGCTTCTTGAGGACATGGCTTTCTTTCTGTGTTGGGGAATGGGGGTCAGTATATTACAATACAAAAAACTTGGGCTTTAGGGTCAAATTGTAGCTCTGCTGCTTTCTAGCCATGTGATCTTGGCAAATTATGCAACTCTTTAAGCAACAGAAGTGTCCACCTCATAGGGTCATTGTGGGAGTGAAATGAAATGATATATGTAAAGCAAGTGATATAATGCTTAGCCTATAGCAAGATCTTAATAAATGTGAGTGGTATTATTCATTTTATTTCATGCACCTCGGAGGTCAATAAATATTTAATTATTAATTGAAAGAATAAATCATGGTCTTCAGACTCTCTTCATTAACATGTCTGATGTGATTATCCAAAGTTGCTGAATACCAAACCCAAGTGATAACACAAACATAGTTCTGAGAGCACATAGGTTCTGTGCATGTGTTGTCTTGCTCAAGACAAGTCACTGGTTTCATCGTGGCCTTAAAAGAAATGAACCAAGCAGAAGGACCCATTTGTCAACAGTCACTCATGGGTGAAACCAATGGTCAGTGCGTGTGTAACATGCCCTACTCCCACTGGCAGCAGGCCTCTCCCATCACTCCATAAAAAGATAATTTGAAATGATTTCTCCCTCATCTATGAACTGCCTAGAACATGACATGAAAACAGAAGCTTGATGATGATTAGCTGTCACAGAGAGGGAGCCGGTTTTGTGAAATACAGAATAGGGCAGAGTCTTTTCAGGAGCTCAGCTGTGGGAAGGGAAAGGTGCTCTGGAAACTGGCAAAAGCAGGCCCAGCATTGAAATGGAATAATTACAACCCCTCCTACATTCTTCTCTCAAACAGCAGCCCTGAGCTTTACTAAGATTAAAGCTGCTCATGGCTACTCTGTTAAAAACCTCAGTAGAGAGCCTAAATTTGAATGAAATACCCATCTCACAGGCTGAATACCTTACATTCAAAATAAAAGATAAAAGGGAGACATAGTTGAACTCTTCATTAAGCATATTCATGTAATGTCAGTCATGAATCTAGTTGAAAATGTGCCTTTAGCGGGCATGTACTCCTTCTGGGTGCAAAGCATTACACATGGAACTAATAAGTCTTCCTTCCATATAATTTCCATAATCAAGGAAGAAGAGGAACTGCTAATGCTGAATTTTCTAGGCATTTATCTAATTCTTTTCACTGTGGTAGAATCTTAGCTTGCCAACATCAAACAGTTGAGACCATCATCAATTCAGGGAAATGAGGTTTCCCACACTTCATCATATAGAGTTCAGCCAGTGGCATCCATGGGTCAACTCAGTGACCTATTGTTACATCAGGAAGGTCACAGGCAGCAGCAGATCCCATGTCTGCTAAGTTTGCTGGCAGGAGGTCTATGTATCGTCACTGTGACACACCCCCAGCTCCAGGTGAGACACAGGAAAGACGAGGCTACACTGATGATCAGGGAGAAGTGAGAGGGAAGGAGAAAAAAGTATCAGACAAAGGAAGAGTTTCCTGAGAATATAAAATAATGAAGTCATCAGTTTTCTTAAGGGGTTGGCAGATGGCCTCTAAAGGCATTTCCAAGAAAGAAGATTCAGAAAAATGTCTTATGCAAGGGCAGCATTGTTTGAATGAGAATGCATATGTTTTCCAAGTAACTTCTGAGAAGACATTTATTTAAATGTGAGAATTCTGGTTTTAAAACCATTCATTACTTATTGCTTTCCATCCTTTACTGTGGGGGAAAAGGATGAGCTAGTGATCATTATCACCATTTTCAAGGGAGAGAACAGAATCAGAAGGTGACTTTTGAGTTTGTAGATTCCAGATCAAACTCACTGCAGAGTGTCTTTTTTTTTTTTTACAACTTTATTGGAGTATAATTGCTTCACAATGGTGTGTTAGTTTCTGCTTTATAACAAAGTGAATCAGTTATACATATACATATGTTCCCATATCTCTTCCCTCTTGCATCTCCCTCCCTCCCACCCTCCCTATCCCACCCCTCCAGGCGGTCACAAAGCACCGAGCTGATCTCCCTGTGCTATGCTGCTGCTTCCCACTAGCTAGCTATTTTACGTTTGGTAGTGTATATATGTCCATGCCTCTCTCTCGCTTTGTCACAGCTTACCCTTCCCCCTCCCCATATCCTGAAGTCCATTCTCAAGTAGGTCTGTGTCTTTATTCCTGTTTTACCCCTAGGTTCTTCATGACATTTTTTTTCCCTTAAATTCCATATATATGTGTTAGCATACGGTATTTGTCTTCTCTTTCTGACTTACTTCACTCTGTATGACAGACTCTAGGTCTATCCACCTCATTACAAATAGCTCAATGTCGTTTCTTTTTATGGCTGAGTGATATTCCATTGTATATATGTGCCACATCTGCTTTGAATTCTACTAAATTTGCTTTTGAGGTTTTAGGCATTGTGACTCAAATAGCATGGGGATAGGGTTGAAAGGGCAAAAGAGCAAGGGGAAATAAGGTCAGGTTTGTGCATTTTAATCAGACATGCTTTGTAGAAAACAAATGACTAATTTATTTATAGGTTAATTTGTAGATAACTTTATAGGTAATAAATTAGGCTAGTGAGATAAGCACAGAAGAAAGTGGACTTCCGACTTCTTGCATTGAAAATGTCAGACATTATGAAATAAGAAGAGTAGCCCTCTGTAACCATAAGCTTTATCTTCTGAAATACAACTTTGCAATTGGTTTTGGTGTTGATCAATTTAATAGATTTATAGCTCATATAAATACATTATTTATAGTTCATTAAGATATTTGTAGCTCATTCTGTGAAAATTCGAGCACTGTGTCCTTGATCAAATCTCTAACTCCTTATGGTATAACTATTTTTACAGGAAAATCAGCTTGATTTATACCACTAGATCAGGTATATACCTCACAGTAATTTTCTAAGGCCTGCATATATCCTTAGAGAATGTTCCCAAACTCTAATCCATGTCTACCTGATAACAAAGTAATTAGTTTATTGCATTCATTGAGGGTGAGGGATCAAACTGGTTATTTGTGCTTTCTGGAAAAAAAAAATTAGTTTGCTGATTGAAATTTTAACTCTGATTGACAGAACAATTTTATAATATACACCTTCAACTTGACCTCACAATTTCTGTCTCCTGATGTCTGCCCAGAGGTGATTTTAGTTCTCTAAGCTCTTTCTAAAGGACCCTTGGGAAGATACCCTGAAAGACGAAGTGACTTCATTTTGTAGGCAATGAACAACACTCTGATCACTGGCAGCTGGAAAGACAGAATGTCTTAAGAGGGAAGATGAAAACATTTGAAAAATTCTTGTGTATCCGCTGTGTGGAGACCACTGCCTCAAACCACAGTATTCCTTTCACGTACAGATCTGGCTGAAAAATGAGAATGTCTTCCCCACTGTGCTGCTAAAGACTCGTCTGCTGAGCAGACGAGTGTTGAGACTGGTGGGAATGCGCAGCCAGGAATAACTGAAGCACGCTGTCATAGGGACACAGGGCCTGTGAACTGAATGACCCTGGACACAGGAGTGAAATTCTCATCCATGGAGGAGCCAGGGAAACCTGTAAGGTGAGGGAAGCCTGGAGTTCTGGAGAAAGGTGACTGGTTGGTTGGAATACTGTTGATTTAGGGTCAATTTAAATTGAAATATGGCATTTCCACAGCCGGATTTAATCTAAGTGGGATCTCACTCTGACTGCACATGCTACCTTAAAAGCCTATGACGTCTAAAATTTGACAGTGCTGCTCCTCTATGAGTTCAGTCATCTCTGAAGCATTTTTAAACTGGAAAAAGAAAAAAACCTAAAAAGGATAATAGAGTAGCTGATGGGGCAGAAAATAAGATTCATGAAGAAACATACACAAATGTAACTATTTGAAAATGAGAAAAACGACTAATGGATTAGAAGATAAAAAGTAGACCTACAAATATTGAAGGTAGCAACAGGCTCTTAAGAGAAACATTGTTAAAAAAAAAAAAAGGCCCAAAGAGCTCAGTAAAACTGAATTAAGGAGGCTATTTAGAGAAATTCTAATCACCATTAAACATTGTCTTAAATCTAATAGGCTGTCAAAATTCTAAAGCTTTGATTCATTATCAACTGCACATAAATGTTCCCACTTTATTTTTTGGTTTCCTCCAGAACAAGACAGGTATTACCATATTTGAAGTAGCGGAAGAATGGAAGTAACCATCAAGATTTAAATGCCAGGGAGTTGACTGTTAGATGAGTTGGATAAGCCCTTATTGGCAAGGGCCCCGAGGGCTATGAGGTTCAGGATGAAGGGCACTGTCTGAGTCTAGGCTTTACCTTTGTGTGGGCTCCATCAGTTACTCTGCCTTGTGATTATGGATTTAACCTCTCTCAATCTCTTTATGCTCTTCAAAGCGAGGCTAATAATGCATATCCCGCTACCCGCGTTGTTTTGAGAATCAAATGAAAAACATACATGAAAGTGGTTTGAACAAAGGTAAGCTTTTCTAGGCTGAGTCAAGCAGAGAATGTTCACAACAGTTACAGGTAGAAAGAAATGCATGCATAGTACAATGTAAGTCTTTAAATTTCTCTTGAAATGGGATGGTATGCTCACAGTGGCTAGATAATTCACCTTTAATGGCCACGTGGTTAGTGAAGAACTTTATAGAAGCTTCCTCAAATAGCTGGATTGTGAGCTTTATCTCATTCAGTTATCTATGCCTTAGAGCATTTATGTAGGATGAATAATGAAATTGGACCTAGGTCAGGTGTGTATAAATTTAGCTGACTTGATCTGGTGGCACTGTACTCCTTGGGGGCTGATGGAACTACACTGGCTATAGAGGATGAATTAGTTTGGCTCAGACTAGTAAACTAAGAGGCAGGGCTGCTTGTAGGAATATGCAGGAGCCTAAGTGATATGACTTCTGGGGAACCAGAAGGACCCTATGATCCCAACACACATTCCACTCTGACCTACAGACATTTAAATCCCACAGTTAATTATATTATTTTGACATTAGCCAAACAGGGTTGTTTTATTTTTTCCCATTAAAGTATGTTGGGACTTTTTACCTTTTTTCCAAGGGTGTAGGAATGAAAGCTAGGGGACATGTTATAATTTTGCCAAGGCTTTAGCTGACCAGAAATACAGAGCCTTGGTTTTGGGAACCATTGAGGTGATGCCATAGTATTGATCTCTCAGCAAGTTAAGTTTACCCAATTTGCCTGTGGTAATATAGACACTGGTCAAGTCCATAGCCAGGAAAGAATCATTCAGTTACTTATTCCACAAATATTTATGGAATACCTTGTGAGTACTTGGCACATGATTGCACATTTCCCATGTAAAGTTTGCAGAGTCTACACATGACACAAGAGGAATCAAATTATAACTATACTTTTATAAACTCATAAAAATGGCATAACTATACATCATGGAACACTTTTTTTGCTACACACATTAGCATACCACACACTTCTGAATTCATGGTGAGCAGGAGGGGGGAAAATGATTATTTGCTTTTCTCACATTGGATTCCACCTAAAACTTCTATGACTTGTATGACTTCCAACCCTTCAATAGATCAGAATGTGTTTTCTTTGGCCAAAAGTGTTATTGTATCATATTTCCACCTCCCCACTACAGGCCTTCCGTCCTGGACTTGTGTCCCATGTACTCCAATGCAGAGGCTTCTGACTGAGTGTCCAACAGCACATAATGGCTAGGAAATGAGGATTTCATGATGGCTTTATGGCACACTTACTTTTGCCCGGCTTCTCCTTGGCCTGCACAAGGTCCATACTTATAAGCGTACACCAAGCGAGGGATAAAGTCAGATGTGATCGCTATGACAAATGCATTTGTAATAACAGAGAGAATTCCAATGCCTTCAAGAATTCCATACCAAATTCCTATTCAAAGAGAAGTGTTGAATTAATTCCAGAACAACAGCAGAGGTGATAACTGTAAAAACAACTGGGGTAATTCATTTTCAATAGTCCTTTTCACAGGTCCTTCCACCATCCCAAATACTGATTCTTGCAACCAGGAAGAAGAATTTGTACCTTCAAAAACCTTGGCATTGAAGGAGTTTGCATGGAAGTGCCCATGCTCATGACTTAAAAATCAGTCGGGTTCAGATATAAGTAGAGAATTCTGGTCAATGATAAGGCACCAAACACTATCTGATAAGATTGGCACATGCAATGTCAAGATGCCACCAGACTGGGAGCTCCTTGGGGGTACCTATAGGGTCTCTCCAGTCAATCTTTATGGACCAAGTTCCTGATGCACTGACCCAGAGCAGGTGCTCATTGAGTGTGTTTGTTTCATTGGGACGTTCAAAGACCGCTGAGTTAAGCATATACACACTGAATTCTCTTCTACACACACTGGCTGAGCACCTGCCTGCTCTATCCTAAGCACTGGATGCAGAAATGAATAAAAGACAGTCTCTGATCTCTGCCAGCTTTTGAGAGGCTGCACCTGATTCAACTCAGCATCTCTAGTCAAAAACCAAAGGCCATCTCTGCCTCTATAAAAACTAGATCATACTTCCTATGACTCAGGCAAACATTTAGGAAAGAGCAAAACAAAGTTAAGCAAATGGGAGATCTACTTTAAAAAGGAAATAGATGGTAATAAATCAAATTTTTAGATTCCAAAGTCTTAGGATAGAAACAACCAAATTGAGAATCTATTTAAGCACAAATTCTCTAGCACTGGAAATTATAAATTTCAAAATAGGTAGCTGTACTTGTTATCTAATATTATTATTATTTATTTATTTATTTATTTATTTTTGCTGTGTTGGGTCTTCGTTTCTGTGCGAGGGCTTTCTCTAGTTGTGGCAAGCGGGGGCCACTCTTCATCGCGGTGCGCAGGCCTCTCACTATCGCGGCCTCTCTTGTCGCGGAGCACAGGCTCCAGACGCGCAGGCTCAGTAGTTGTGGCTCATGGGCTTAGTTGCTCCGTGGCATATGGGATCCTCCCAGACCAGGGCTCGAACCCATGTCTCCTGCATTAGCAGGCAGATTCTCAACCACTGCGCCACCATGAAAGCCCTGTCTGGGCTCGAACCCGTGTCTCCTGCATTAGCAGGCAGATTCTCAACCACTGCGCCACCATGAAAGCCCTATCTAATATTATTTAAAGCTAACAATTATTCTTTTGTGAGAGTTAGCTGAGTCATCTTACATGGAAACCAAATGTAAAAATCTAAAGCTGGTAGCTGTTTTATTTTATCTACCAGGTGGTTAATATCTTTTAAAAACACCCAAAATCCTACTTACCTATGTCTTTGGCCCTTGAAGCTAAAGGTCGCCTCCACTGTGTGACAAATTTATAAGCGTCAAGTCGAATTTCAATTATATTATTCAGTAAGGCCAGAAGTGGTGCTAGGGGAAAAGCTGCCACAAAGATAGTTGTAAATCCAAACTGGAGAACTAGGGAAGGAAAAAGAACAAAGAGTATTGGTTTTCCAGTACTATTTTCAAAAGGATAATAATTTGAATGTGTCATTGTTTTAACCCATATTTTTCCCCAAAGCACAGGGAACATCTCTTCTAGAAAGACGGCCAGGACACTTGAAAAAGAGGTACTCCCTGAGCCTGAAAGCAGTGGCATCCTAGGAGCAATGATCATACCTAGAGTCCAGAGCTTGTTTTCTAAATACCATTCTCTAATAAAAGGAACCAGGGCTCCTTAGAGAAATGTTTGATTACAGAGCTATGGCAGGGAAAAGACAAGATTAGTCTGGAATATCTTGTGATGCCAGAAAGTTAGGAAGTGCTTGAGAAATGATGGGGACACATCAATAGGACACAGGATAAACTTGAAGGAGGTCCCAATGGCCAAAGCTGGAAAAATTTGTATAACAAAATAAATAAGGATAGTATTGGATTACAACCCAAAGACCAAGTATCCAAGTCCATACTGAAATAAATACAAGTATAAATATATACTGAAATAAATAAATGGGGGGAAAGGGACAGCTCTTTCTTATGACAGAATTCTAATTAATAAATGTAGAAGGAATGACTAAAAATAGAAAATCACCAGTAGTCAGACACCACAGTAGTAATTGTTGCAGGCAAGAGCCATCAAAGAATGCTAAAATTAGGGGAAATTATATGGAAAAAAATGATTTTTACATTCTCAAAGTATCTCCCTACATGTTAGTAATTAAAAGGAAAAAATATGTTTACTATGGAGAAAGCTGATAGACATCACCTTAACTGAGTGATCCAAGTTAATACCACCAGTAATAAGACATATTGACATCATACCCCCAAGATGGTGTACTGAGGAGGCTACAATATCCTTTCTGTGGAATTTTTGCCAAAAATGCATAACCTCAACCTAATCATGAGAAACCATTAGATAAACCCAAATGGACCTTCTACAAAACTAGTAGTCTTAAAATAAGTTAAGATCGTGAAAAAGACAGAACTGTCATAGAATGGAGGGAACAAGGAGATGCAACCTAATGCAATGTTGGATGCTGGAATGGGTCATGAACAAGAAAAAAAGACAGTGGAAAACAGGCAATATTCAAATAAGGTAATTAGTTAACAGTACTGTATTAATGTTAATTTTCTGGCTTCAATATGTATGTAAGATGTTAACCTTATGAGAAACAAGGTGAAGAGTATTTAGGAACTCTGTACTATGTTTGCAACTTCGCAAAATAAAAAGTTTTAAAAAAGGCAGTGCCTGACGCAAAACAAGCAGATGGCATAATTGAAAAAAATTTAAAAGCACTTGGCTGAATGAATGACTGCATATTTTCTACTGTTTTTACTTTTAAAACCTTATTTTAGAAAGTAACAACAAAACAATGACTAACACATGCACCATTTTCTATGTAACAGGCACTGTTCTAATTACTTCACCTATTTTAACTCAATTTTCACAACCACTCTATTTGGATACTATTATTATCCTTATCTTACAGCTGAGGAAACTGAGGCACAAAGAAGTCAAGTAATTTGCCCAAGACACATCACTAAGAAGCAATTCTAACATGGGTGATATGGTCCCAGAGTCCTGAAGAGTCCATTTACCTCATCTCTCTGATACTGCCACCTCCAGGGTATCCCCCATCTTTGGTTACATTCATACTCAGTGACTATGCTGGTTGGCACTTCACCCACCAATAGACACAGGCATTCCCTTCAGTTTTTCCCTTGGTTCCACTTTTCTCCTGACTTCCCTCTTTCCTTGGGTGAGTCCATCTGCTCTCATGACTTTATTATCTGTCTGATGAGGTTTCCCAATTCTCTCTCTCTCTAACCCTGACCAGTTGTCTGCTGCTACGCTACAGAAGCAGCACTTTCCAAACCAATCTCTCAATCTCATCCTTAAACCTGCTCCACCTTTCATGTCCCTCTTCCCCACCTCCCCTCGGAGCTGTCTTACATAAAAACCAGCTTTTAGCTAGCTCAGCCTTGAGAACTAATAGCCTCCAAGTCCCCAAAATTAATTACCCTTCAAAAATGTCTCTCATCTCTCCCTCCTCTCCACTGTCCCCAAATCAGACTCTGATTCTCTAACTGGCTTCTCTGCCTCAGGCTTTCTCCTCCTTCCCCCATTGCCCTACTATTAACGTTGGTTAAAGCCCATCACTCATCACCTTCCTACTCAAAATGTTTCAGTTGGTTCTTGTTGCCTGTAGACTAAATCCCCAACTTTTTCCATGCCATTCAAGTGTCTTCCAAACCTCATGTCCAAACATGCCCCATGACCCAGACAGGTGTCCCAAACAATCCTCTGCCCATCCACACTACACTTCTATTTTTATGGGGTCATGTCATGTACTTAGTGTTTCTGTTCATACTCTGGTGAAATTCTATTCTTTCTCCAAGTGTGAGCTCAAGTGTGCCCTCTTCTGGGCACATTTCATTAACTACTGCTTCCTCTGTAGCTCCCACAACTCTGCTTATCATCATAGAGCTTATTTTGTCTTAATTTTATGGCTCTTTACCTGTATAGTATCAGGTCTTATGTTTAAGTCTTTGATCCAATTAGAGTTCTTTTTGTGAGTGGTGTAAGATAGGGGTTCAATTTCATTGTTCTGCATGTGTTTATCCAGTTTTTTCAACACTATTTGTTGAAGAGACTATTCTTTCCTCATTGGGTATTCTTGGCTCTCTTGTCAACAAGTAGTTGACCACATATGCGGAGGGTTTAATTCTGGGCTCTGTATTCTGTTCTAATGGTCTATATGTCTAATTTTATGCCAGTACTGTACTGTTTTTATATTACTCTAGCTTTGTAGTATAGTTTGAAGTCAGTAAGTGTGATACTTTTGGATTTGTTTTTTCTCCTTAGGATTTCCTTGGATATTTGGAGTCTTTTGTGGTTCCATACAAATTTTAGGATTGTTTTTTCTATTTCTGTGGTGAATGCCCTTGATATTTTGATAGAGATTGTGTTGAATCTATAGATCAGTTTGGGTAATATGGACATTTTACAATATTCTTCCAATCCATGAACATGAGATGTTTTTCCATTTGTTTGTGTCTTCTTCAATTTCTTTCAGCAAAGTCTTGTAGTTTTTGTTATACAGATCTTTCACTTCCTTGGTTAAATTTATTCCTAGGTATTTTATTGTTTTTGATGCTATTGTTTATGGGGCAATTTCTTTGTCAGATACTTCATTGTTGGTATACAGAAATGCAGCTGATTTCTGTATGTTGATTTTATATCCTGCAATTTTATGAAATTTGTTGATTACTTCCAACAGTTCTTTGAGTCTTTGGGATTTTTGCATGTAAAATCATATCATCTGCAAATAGTGATAATTTTACTTCTTCCTTTCTGATTTGGATGACTTTTATTTATTTGTTTTACTTAATTACTCTAGCTAGGACTTTCAGTATTATATTGAATAAGAGTGATGGGAGTGGGCATTCTTGTCTTGTTCCTGATGTTAGAGGAAATTTTTTCAATTTTCTCCATTGAGTATAATGTTAACTGTGAGTTTGTTGTGCGTGGCCTTTACTATGTTAAAGTATGTTTGTTCTATGCCCAATCTGTCAAGATTTTTATCATGAAAGGATGTTGAATTTTGCAAATGCTTTTCCTGCATTTATTGAGATAATCATGATTTTTATATTTTATTCTATTTTTTGTTTTGGTAGTACAAGATCTTTTTAATAATTAGAATCAAAGCCTGTCCTGAAACTCAAGTCCACTTAATTCCAAAACCACTTAAAATTTTAATGGAAGGAGGGACAAGATGTCCCCAAACAAGAATAAGATGGTGTTTATCAAAACAGTTTTGGACCTACTCAGGGCTTCAACTCCGAACCATAGTTTTGGGGAAAAAAAAAATAAGACAAAATGTGTCATTTCCTAGAAGAGTCTAAAGTGGAGTTGTCAGTTATCTGCTTTTAGCATTAGAGGATTTTTTTTTCTGGTATATATTCTTTTAGTGTATTTAATATTCTGCATGCACACATACAGATATTATTGCAAAAATATGAAAATCTATTTTATAGTCTTCATCAAATGATCACGTTATTGTGATTGCTTATTTAGTTGTCTCTCCTACCAGGAAGGCAGGAATAATATCTCACTTACCATCCATCACTCTTCTACTACCTAGCATAAGACCTAGCACAGGAAGACAGATATATGATAATGCATACATCTAGGAATTTTTATAAATATGCCAAATTGCCCTTGTGGCAGTTGTACCAATTTAAAAACCCACAAGCAATTACGAGAAGTTCATTTCCCTTCGTTCTTCGCAAAACCTCATCTTATAACTTTTAAAGAATTGTTGCCATTTTGATGGGATTAATTTGTCTCTCATTTTTCTTTCTTTTTTTTTTCACACACACACGGTACTTTATTTTTACAAGAGATAAATAAACTGACACCAAGCATTGTAAGTGGATAACCACAACAAAAGCAACAGTGATTGCAATTACCAAACATGAAACACACTCATACTATGTCAAAATATTGACATTCAGTCCAGTAATCCTCCACTGTAACAGCTCCTTTACTTTGCAGTGAAAATTGATTTGTATATTTTTTGCCTCTGAGTCCTTGTGGGATTTTTTTTATTCAAACAGAAAGTCACAAAAATTAATAATCATCCTCATCAGTTCACTCAGTCCTGTGTAATTAATTTTTTTTCATCTTGAACTTTTGTTAGCACTTTTATGAATTCATCAGTTTTCCATAGAGTTCTGAAAATGCTTATTCATTCAGTTCAGCAGTATAGTCAGTTACCAGAAACCTGTACTTGTCAGAGTCTTTTCCAAGAGTTCTTGAAGATGAAACCCTTTTATAGGAACGTTTTTGCAAAAGCATCAGAGTACACCCAGAACTGTCTGTAAATGACAAAAGACTTAAAAATGACCATGGTTAAAGATTTGATGAAAGTGCATAATAATGCAATCGACAAGGAAATTTTAGTTATTTCTGAGATACATTTTAAAGTAATAACAAGACTTATGACTTATAACATTATACCAGAATATATAAGGTTTTTAGAAATTTCATGTAATGTCTGAAACATTTACATTAACATATTTCCATACAAATAACCCAAAGAAAGTTTAGTATTAGTTGTTCTTTTTTGTTTGTTCATTTGTTTTTATACTGCACGTTCTTATTAGTCATCAGTTTTATACACATCAGTGTATACATGTCAATCCCAATGGCCCAATTCAGCACACCACCATCCCCACCCCACTGTGGTTTCCCCCCCTTGGTGTCCATATGTTTGTTCTCTACATCTGTATCTCAACTTCTGCCTTGCAAACCGGTTCATCTGTACCATTTTTCTAGGTTCCACGTACATGAGTTAATATATGATATTTGTTTTTCTCTTTCTGACTTACTTCACTCTGTATGACAGTCTCTAGAACCATACATGTCTCAACAAATGACTCAACTTAGTTCCTTTTAATGGCTGAGTAATATTCCATTGTATATATGTACCACCTCTTCTTTATCCATTTGTCTGTCAGGGGGCATTTAGGTTGCTTCCATGACCTGGCTATTGTAAATAATGCTGCAGTGAACATTGGGGTGCATGTGTCTTTTTGAATTATGGTTTTCTCTGGGTATATGCCCAGTAGTGGGATTGCTCGATCATATGGTAATTCTATTTTTAGTTTTTTAAGGAGCCTCCATACTGTTCTCCATAGTGGCTGTATCAATTTACATTCCCACCAACAGTGCAAGAGGGTTCCCTTTTCTCCACACCTTCTCCAGCATTTGTTGTTTGTAGATTTTCTGATGATGCCCATTCTAACTGGTGTGAGGTGATACCTCATTGTAGTTTTGATTTGCATTTCTCTAATAATTAGTGAGGTTGAGCAGCTTTTCATGTGTTTCTTGGCCATTTGTATGTCTTCTTTGGAGAAATGTCTATTTAGCTCTTCTGCCTATTTTGGATTGGGTTGTTAGTTTCTTTAATATTGAGCTGCATGAGCTGTTTATATGTTTTGGAGATTAATCCTCTGTCCATTGATTCATTCGCAAATATTTTCTCCCATTCTGAGGGTTGTCTTTTCGTCTTCTTTATGGTTTCCATTGCTGTGCAAAAGCTTTGAAGTTTCATTAGGTCCCATTTGTTTATTTTTGTTTTTATTTCCATTACTGTAGGAGGCGGATCAAAAAAGATCTTGCTGTGATTTATGTCAAAGAGTGTTCTTCCTATGTTTTCCCAGCACCACTTATTGAAGAGACTTTCTCCATTGCATATCTTTGCCTCCTTTGTCATAGATTAGTTGACCATAGGTGCATGGGTTTATCTCTGGGATTTCTATCTTGTTCCATTGATCTATATTTCTGTTTTTGTGCCAGTACCATATTGTCTTGATTACTGTAGCTTTGTAGTATAGTCTGAAGTCTGGGAGCCTGATTGCTTGAGCTCCATTTTTTTCCCTCAAGACTGCTTTGGCTATTCGGGGTCTTTTGTGTCTCCGTACAAATTTTAAGATGAGTTGTTCTAGTTCCATAAAAAATGCCATTGGTAATTTGACAGGGATTGCATTGAATCTGTAGATTGCTTTGGGTAGTATAATCATTTTCACAATATTGATTCTTCCAATCCAACAGCATGGTATATCTCTCCATCTGTTTGTATCATCTTTAATTTCTTTCATCAGTGTCTTATAGTTTTCAGCATACAGGTCTTTTGTCTCCCTAGGTAGGTTTATTCCGAGGTATTTTATTCTTTTTGTTGCAAAGGTAAATGGGAGTGTTTCTGTAATTTCTCTTTCAGATTTTTCATCATTAGTGTATAGAAAGGCCAGAGATTCCTGTGCATTAATTTTGTATCCTACAACTTGGCCAAATTCACTGATTAGCTCTAGTAGTTTTCTGGTGGCATCTTTAGGATTCTCTATGTATAGTATCATGTCATCTGCAAATAGTGACAGTATTACTTCTTCTTTTCCAATTTGTATTCCTTCCATTTCTTTTTCATCTCTGATTTCCATGTCTAGGACTTCCAAAACTATGTTGAATAATAGTGGTGAGAGTGGACATTCTTGTCTTGTTCCTGACCTTAGAGGAAATGCTTTCAGTTTTTCACCATTGAGAGTGATGTTTGCTGTGGGTTTGTCGTATATGGCCTTTATTATGTTGAGGTAGGTTCCCTCTGTGCCCACTTTCTGGAGAGTTTTTATCATAAATGGGTGTTGAATTTTGTCAAAAGCTTTTTCTGCATCTATTGAGATGATCATATGGTTTTTATTCTTCAATTTGTTAATACAGTGTATCCCATTGATTGATTTGTTTATATTGAAGAATCCTTGCATCCCTGGGATAAATCTCACTTGATCATGGTATATGATCCTTTTAATTTGTTGTTGGATTCTGTTTGCTAGTATTTTGTTGAGGATTTTTGCATCTATATTCATCAGTGATATTGGTCTCTAATTTTCTTTTTTTGTAGTACCTTTGTCTGGTTTTGGTATCAGGGTGATGGTGGCCTCAGAATGAGTTTGGGAGTGTTCCTTCCTCTGCAGTGTTTTGGAAGAGGTTGAGAAGGATGGGTGTTAGTTCTTCTCTAAATGTTTGATAGAATTCACCTGTGAAGCCATCTGGTCCTGGACTTCTGTTTGTTGGAAGATTTTTAATCACAGTTTCAATTTCATTAGTTGTGATTGATCTGTTCATATTTTCTGTTTCTTCCTGGTTCAGTCTTGGAAGGTTATACCTTTCTAAGAATTTGTCCATTTCTTCCAGGTTGTCCATTTTATTGGCATAGAGTTGCTTGTAGTAGTCTCTTAGGATGCTTTGTATTTCTGTGGTGTCTGTTGTAACTTCTCCTTTTTCATTTCTAATTTTATTGATTTGAGTCCTCTCCCTCTTTTTCTTGATGAGTCTGGCTAATGGTTTATCAATTTTGTTTATCTTCTCAAAGAACCAGCTTTTAGTTTTATTGACCTTTGCTATTGTTTTCTTTGTTTCTGTTTCATTTATTTCTGCTCTGATGTTTATGATTTCTTTCCTTCTGCTAACTTTGGATTTTCTTTGTTCTTGTTTCTCTAGTTGCTTTAGGTGTAAGGTTAGATTGTTTACTTGAGATTTTTCTTGTTTCTTGAGGTAGGCTTGTATAGCTATATATACAAGCTTGTATACCTTGTATAGCTTCCCTCTTAGAATTGCTTTTGCTGCGTCCCATAGGTTTGGGATCATTGTGTTTTCATTGTCATTTGTCTCGAGGTATTTTTTGATTTCCTCTTTGATTTCTTCAGTGATCTCTTGTTTATTTAGTAACGTATTGTTTAGCCTCCATGTGTTTGTGTTTTTTACTTTTTTTCGCCTGTAATTCATTTCTAATCTCATAGCGTTGTGGTCAGAAAAGATGCTTGATATGATTTCAATTTTCTTAAATTTACTGAGGCTTGATTTTTTTTTTTTTTTATTTTGCGGTACGCGGGCCTCTCACTGTTGTGGCCTCTCCCGTTGCGGAGCACAGGCTGCAGACGTGCAGGCTCAGCGGCCATGGCTCACTGGTCTAGCCGCTCCGCGGCATGTGGGATCTTCCCGGACCGGGGCATGAACCCGTGTCCCCTGCATCTGCAGTCGGACTCTCAACCACTGCACCACCAGGGAAGCCCCGAGGCTTGATTTTTGACCCATGATGTGATCTGTCCTGGAAGATGTTCCATGCGCACTTGAGAATGAAGTGTAATCTGCTGTTTTTGGATGGAATGTCCTATAAATATCAATTAAATCTATCTGGTCTGTTGTGTCATTGAAAGCTTCTGTTTCCTTATTTATTTTCATTTTGGATGATCTGTCCATTGGTGTAAGTGAGGTGTTAAAAGTCCCCCACTATTATTGTGTTACTGTCGATTTCCTCTTTACAGCTGTTAGCAGTTACCTTATGTATTGAGGTGCACCTACGTTGGTTGCATATATAATTGTTATATCTTCTTCTTGGATTGATCCCTTGATCACTAGGTAGTGTACTTCCTTGTCTCTTATAACATTCTTTGTTTTAAAGTCTATTTTATCTCATATGAGTATTGTTACTCTAGCTTTCTTTTGATTTCCATTTGCATGGAATATCTTTTTACATCCCCTCACTTTCTGTTTGTATGTGTCTCTAGGTCTGAAGTGGGTCTCTTGTAGACAGCATATATATGGGTTTTGTTTTTGTATCCATTCAGCAAGCCTGTGTCTTTTGGTTGGAGCATTTAATCCATTCATGTTTAAGGTAATTATTGATATGTATGTTCCTATGACCATTTTCTTAATTGTTATGGGTGTGTTTGTGTAGGTCCTTTTCTTCTCTTGTGTTTCCCACTTAGAGAAGTTCCTTTAGCATTTGTTGTAGAGCTGGTTTGGTGGTCCTGAATTCTCTTAGCTTTTGCTTGTCTGTAAAGCTTTTGATTTCTCCATTGAATCTGAATGAGATCCTTGCCCGGTAAAGTAATCTTGGTTGTAGGTTCTTCCCTTTCATCACTTTAAGTATATCATGCCACTCCCTTCTGGCTTGTAGAGTTTCTGCTGAGAAATCAGCTGTTAATCTTATGGGAGTTCTCTTGTATGTTATTTGCCGTTTCTCCCTTGTTACTTTCAGTAATTTTTCTTTGTCTTTAATTTTTGCCAGTTTGATTACTATGTGTCTCTGCGTGTTTCTCCTTGGGTTTATCCTGCCTGGGACTCTGTGTGCTTCCTGGACTTGGGTGGTTATTTCCTTTCCCATGTTAGGGAAGTTTTCGACTATAATCTCTTAAAACATTTTCTTGGGTCCTTTCTCTCTCTCTTCTCCTTCTGGGACCCCTATAATGCGAATGTTGTTGCGTTTAATGTTGTCCCAGAGGTCTCTTAAGCTGTCTTCATTTCTTTTTCCTTTATTCTGTTTCACAGCAGTGAATTCCACCATTCTGTCTACCAGGTCCATTCTTGCCTCAGTTATTCTGCTATTGATTCTTTCTAGTGTATTTTTCATTTCAGTTATTGTATTGTTCATCTCTGTTTGTTCTTTAGTTGTTCTAGGTCTTTGTTAAACATTTATTGCACCTTCTCGATCTTTGCCTCCATTCTTTTTCCGAGGTCCTGGATTATCTTCTCTATCATTATTCTGAATTCTTTTTCTGGAAGGTTGCCTATCTCCACTTCATTTATTTGTTTTTCTGGGGTTTTATCTTGTTTCTTCATCTGGTACATAGCCCTCTGCCTTTCCATCTTCTCTGTCTTTCTGTGAATGTGGTTTTTGTTCCACAGGCTGCAGGATTGTAGTTCTTCTTGCTTCTGCTGTCTGCCCTCTGGTGGATGAGGCTATCTAAGAGGCTTGATGGAAGGGACTGGTGGTGGGTAGAGCTGTCTGTTGCTCTGGTGCGCAGAGGTCAGTAAAACTTTAATCCACTTGACTGTTAATGGGTGGGGCTGGGTTCCCTCCCTGTTGGTTGTTTGGCCTGAGGCAACCCAACACTGGAGCCTACCTGGGCTCTTTGGTGGGGCTAATGACAGACTCTGGGAGAGCTCATGCCAAGTACTTCCCAGAACTTTTGCTGCCAGTGTCCTTGTCCCCACGGTGAGCCACAGCCCCCTCCTGCCAGCCTCTGCAGGAGACCCTCCAACACTAGCAGGTAGGTCTGGTTCAGTCTCCCCTGGGGTCACTGCTCGTTCCCCTGGGTCCCAGTGTACACACTACTTTGTGTGTGCTCTCCAAGAGTGGAGTCTCTGTTTCCCCCAGTCCTGTCAAAGTCCTGCAATCAATTCCCATTAGGCTTCAAAGTCTGATTCCCTAGGATTTCCTCCTCCTGTTGCCAGAACCCCAAGTTGGGAAGCCTGACATGGGGCTCAGAACCTTCGCTCCAGTGGGTGGACTTCAAGTGTTCTCCAGTCTGTGAGTCACCCACCCTGCAATTACGGGATTTGATTTTACTGTGATTTCACCCCTCCTACCATCTCATTGTGGCTTCTCCTTTGTCTTTGGTTGTGGGGTATCTTTTTTGGTGAGTTCCAGTGTCTTCCTGTTGATGACTGTCCAGCAGCTAGTTGTGATTCTGTTGTTCTCACAAGAGGGAGTGAGAGCATGTCCTTCTACTCTGCCATCTTGGTTCCTCCTATATTTTATTCTATTAATGTGATATATTACATTTAAAAATTTGTGTATGTTGAACCAATTTTGCATTCCAGGGATAAATCCCATTTGGTTGTAGTGTACAGTTATTTTATTGTGTTCTTGAATTTAGTTTGCTAATATTTTCAGAATTTTTGCATCTATATTCATCAAGGATATTGATCCAAAGTTATCTTTTCTTATAGTATCCTTATCTGGTTTTGGTACTAGGGTAATGTTAGCTTTGCAGAATGAGTTTGGAAGTGTTCCCTCCTCTTCAGCTTTTTTAAGCATTTGAGAAGGATTGGTATTAATTCTTCTTTAATTGTTAGAAAATTCACCAGTGAAGCTGTCTGGTTCTAGGGTTTTCTGTGTTGGGAGGCTTTTGATTACTGATTCAATTGCTTTCCTCATTATTGGTCTTTTCAGATTTTCTATTTATTGCTGATTTTCTTGGTAGGTTGTGTGTTTCTAGAAATTTATCCATATCTTCTAGGTTATCTAATTTGTTGGCGTATAATTGTTCATAGCTTCTTATCCTATTTCTGTAGTATCAGTTGTAATGTCTCCTCTTTCATTTCCAATTTTGAGTCCTCTCTTTTTTCTTAGTCTAGTTAAAGGTTTGTCAGTTATGTTTATCTTTTCAAAAAACCCAGCTCTTGGTTTCATTGATCTTCTCTATTGTTTTTCTGGTCTCTATTTCATTTATTTCCACTCTGATCTTTATTATTTCCTTCCTTCTGCTAACTTTGGGCTTAAATTGTTCTTCTTCTTCTAGTTCCTTGAGATGTAAAGTTAGAGTGTTTGAGATCTTTCTAATTTCTTAATATATGCATTAATTTCCTCTCAGAACTGTTTCTGCTGCATTCCATAAGTTTTGATATGTTGTGTTCCCATTTTCATTTGTTTTGAAATAATTTTTAATTTCCCTTTTGATTTCTTCTTTGATCCGTCATTTGTTCAGAAATGTGTTCAGTTTCCACATGTTTTTATGTTTTACAGCTTTCTTCTTGTGGTAGATTTCTAGTTTCATACCACTGTGGTCAGAAAAGATAGTATGATTTCAATCATCTTATATTTGCTAAGATTTATTTTGTATCCTATCATATGATCTATCCTAGAGCATGTTCTATGTGCATTTGAGACGAATGTGTATTCTGTTGCTATTGGATGGAATGTTCTCTATATGTCTGTTTAGTCCATTTGGTTTAAAGTATGCCTCAATTCCAATGTTTGCTTGTTAATTTTCTGTGTGGATTATTTGTCGCTCACAGTGGGACACTGAAGTCCCCATTATTGTACTGTTGTCTGTTTCTCCTTGAGATCTGTTAATATAGTTGACCTTTGAACAACATGGAGGTTAGGGCCCCAACCATCTGCACAGTATCCACATGTAACTTTACAGTTTGCCCTTTATTTACATGGCTCCACATCCATGGATTCAGTCAACCACAGGTTATGTTGTACTGCAGTATGTATTTATTGAAAAAAATCCGCATATAAGTGAATTTGTGCACTTTGAACCTGTTGTTCAAGGGTCAACTGTTTTTGCCTAATATATTTAAGAGTCAAGTGTATTTGCTTAATATATTTAAGTGCTCTGGCATTGGGGGCAAATATATTTATGATCGTTATATCTTCTTGGTGTATTGACCTCATTTATTATTATATAATGAACTTATTTGTCTCTTCTTTCTTACTGTTTTTGGCTTGAAGCCTATTTTGTCTGATATAAGTATGGGTACCTCCCCTTTCTTTTGGTTTCCACTTACCTGAAATATCTTTTTCCATTCCTTGACTTTGAGCTTATGTTTGTCTTTAGAGCTGAAATGTGTCTCCAAAAGGCAGCATATAGTTGGGTATTTTTTCAAAAATTTATTTTATTGAAGTATAACTGGTCTACAGTTTGTGTTAATTTCTGTGTACAGCAAAGTGATTCAGTTATACATATATATACATTCTTTTTATATTCTTTTCCATTATGGTTTATCTCAGGATAGTGAATATAGTTCCCTGTGCTATACAGTAGGACCTTGTTGTTTTTCCATTCTATATATAATAGTTTGCATCTGCTAATCCCAAACTCCCAATCCATCCCTCCCCCAACCCCATACCCCTTGGCAACCACAAGTCTGTTTCTGTTTCATAGATAAGTTCATTTGTGTCATATTTTGGATTCCACATATAAATGATATCATATGGTATTTGTCTTTCTCTTTCTGTCTTACTTCAGTTAGTAAGATAATCTCTAGGTCCATCCATGTTGCTGAAAATGGTATTATTCCATTCTTTTTTATGGCTGAGTAGTATTTCATTGTATGTATGTACCACATCTTCTTTACCCAGTCATCTGTCAGTGGACATTTAGGTTGTTTCCATGTCTTGGATATTATGCATAGTGCTGCTATGAATATAGGGGTGCATGTATCTTTTTGAATTATAATTTTGTCCCATTATATGCCTAGGAGTGGGATTGCTGGATCATATGGCAACTCTAGTTTTTTGAGGAACTTCCATATTGTCTTCCATAGTGGCTCACCAATTTACATTCCCACCAACAGAAGGAGGGCTCCCTTTTCTCCACACCCTCTCCAATATTTATTATTTGTAGACTTTTTGATGATGGCCATTCTGACCGGTGTGAGGTGGTACCTCATAGTAGTTTTGATTTGCATTCTCTAATAATTAGCGATGTTGAGCATCTTTTCATGTGCCTCTTGGCCATCTGTATGTCCTCTTTGGAGAAATGTCTCTTTAGGAGTTCTGCCCATTTTTCGATTGGGTTATTGTTTCTTTGTTATTGAGTTGTACAAGCGGTTTGTATATTTTGGAAATTAAGCCCTTGTCGGTCACATCATTTGCAAATATTTTCTCCCAGTCCGTAGGTTGTCTTTTTGTTTTGTTTACAGTTTCCTTTGCTGTGCAAAAGCTTATAAGTTTGAATAGGTCCCATTTGTGTATTTTTGCTATTTCTATTGCCTTGGGAGACTGAGTTGGGTCTTGTTTTTTTCATTCATCCAGCCACTCTGTGCCTTTGTATTGGTGAGTTCAATCCATTTCCATTTCCATTTACATGTAGAGTGATTATTGATATGTAATGACTTACTACTGCCTTCTTACCTTTTGCCTTCTGGTTGTTTTATATCTTTATTGTTCCTTTTCCCCTGTGTTTCTGCCTACCTCTGTAAGTTGGTGGTTTTCCATGGTGATATGCTCAGTCTATCCCTTTTGTATGTTTGTTGAATCAGCTCCAGACTTTTGCTTTGAGGTTACCGATAAGCTTACATACATCTTATAGGTAAAATAGTCCATTTTATGCTGATAGCAACTTATCTTCATTTGCCTACAAAGGCTCCACCCTTTTACATTTTTGATGTCACAATTTACCTCTTTCTATGCTGTGCATTTGTTAACAGATTATAGTAGCTATAGTTATTTTTAATGATCTTTTCCTTTAACCTTTATAGTATAGTTAAATGGTTAATATACCATTCTAATACAGAGTTACCATTTTGTGATTGTTTATTTTTTCACCGTTATCATTGTTGTATATTTTCATATGCTTTTATGTCACTGATTAGTGTCTTTTCATCTCAGCTTGAAGGACTTATTTCAACATTTCTTGCAAGGCAAGTCTAATGGTGGTGAACTCCCTTAGCTTTTGTTTGGGAAAGCCTTTATTTCTCCTCCATAGCTGAAGGATAATTTTGCCGGATAAAGTATTCTTGGCTGTCAATTTTTATCTTTCAGCACTTTGAATATGTCATTCTACTCTCTCCTGGACTGTAGAATTTCTGCTGAGAAATTCACTGACATCCTAATTAGGGTTCCTTTGAAGGTTAGTTTTTTCCCCTAGCTGCCTTTAAGATTCATTATAATGTGTGATGGTTTCATTAATGTGCTTGGAGAAGGTCTTTTTGCATTGAGGTAATAGGGTGTTCTGGTAGCTTTGTGGACTTGTATGTCCCATTTCTTCTCCAGGTTTGGGAAGTCCTCAGTTAATATTTTTTAAATAAACTCTCTGCCTCTTCTCTCTTTTTCTTCTGGCACACCAATTATTCTTAGATTTGTCTTTCTGATAGAATCTAATAGTTCTCATAGGATTTCTTCATTTAAAAAAAAAATCTAATTTCTCTGTCTTCTTGTGACTGAATAATTTCTATATTCCTATACTCCAAGTCATTTATTCTTTCTTCCAGCTGGTCTGTCTTATTACCTGTGATCTCTGTTGCATTCTTCATCTCATTCATTGAATTCTTCAGCTCCAGAATTTGTTTGGTCTCTTTTACAATTTCAATCTCTTTGGTAAAGAACTCCTTCTGTTCATTAATTTTATTCCTGAGTTCACTGAATTGCCTTCCCATGTTTTCTTGTAGCTCAGTGAATTTCTTCATAACATCTATTTTGAATTCTTTATCACTTTGAGTGCAACATTATTTTTCTTTACGAAACACTGTATTTCCTTGATTTTTCAGTGTTTGACCATATGCACTTCTGCGTTCACATTTGAAGTAACAGACACCTTCCCCAGTTAAGAATTTATACTTACTTTGCTTTCAATAGGTTATAAGCCTAGTAACTTTTATTGTATGCCAGACATACAGAAGCTGTAGATCAAGGGTCAGCAAACTACAGCCTGAAGGCCAAATCTGAATAGCTCTCTGCTTTGTTTCTGTTCCTTTTTTAAACCCACCTGTGAGCTAAGAATAGTTTTTACATTTTAAGTAGTTATATAAATACTTATACAACCATCTAAAATATAATAGCCTCAATCTTGCCTTGCCTCTTGGCCCCCCAAAGCCTAAAGTATTTACTACTAGCCCTTTAAGAACAAGTTATTAATCTTTGCTCTCAGTGTTCTTTTCCAGCAGAAACGGTTCCTCATCTTGCGCTTAGGCAGCTAAAGAAAGAGAGGATCACTCCAATGTGGTCACGAGTTAAGCCAGGCTGGTAATGGGGTACAGTAAATTTGTAAAGCTCAGTCCACCTCTCTGGCTGTGACTGAGAACGTGGTGGGCCTTTATCTTGGCCCTGAAAGACCACAAGAGGCTCAGTTCTGTCCTTGGGGAGGTTTTGCAGTTAGTTCCTTAGCCTCTTGCCCATCACATCTTCAAAATATTACATTATTAGAGATGAAGAATGGCTCTAAATAAGATAAAATTTCAACTCAACAGTAAGCAAGCTAGAATAATCCTAAATTGTTTGCACATAACACAGTTTCAAAATATATAAAGTAAAAGTTGACAGAACTAGAAGGAGCATAAGATAAAATTCCCAGGTTGACTGTGGACCCTTTTCTTAGTAACTAATAGATAAAATAGACAAAGTTTAATAGGACATATACGATTTGAACAACACAATTAACCTTGCCAATTGACAGACAACATTATACTCAACAACTGCAGAACACACTTGAAGCACTTATCTAAATAGTCAATATGCATAAAGGGCATAAAGCAAATCTCAACATATATTAATAGCCTAAAATAACACAGAGTACCCTTGACCACAGTAGAATTAGAAGAAAAAAGTTTGATGTCGGTTGGAGACAAGATGGTGTAGTAGAAGAACTTGAGCTTGCCTCCTCTCATGAAGCCACCAAAATCACAACTAACTAACTGCTGAACAACCATGGACAAAAAAGACTGGAACCTATGAAAAAAGATATTCTACATCCAAAGACAAAGAAGAAGCCACAACAGGACGGTAGGAGGGGTGCATTCATGATACAATCAAATTCCATACCCACCAGGTGAGTGACCCACAAACTGGAAAATAATTATATCACAGAGGTTCTCCCACAGGAGTAAGAGTTATAAGCCCCGAGTCAGGCTCCCCACTCTGGGGGTCTGGCATCAGGAGGAGGAACCCCTAGAGCATTTGGCTTTGAAGGCCAGTGGGGCTAGATTGCAGGAACTCCTCAGGGGAAATAGAAACTCCACTCTTGGAGGGTGCACAGGAGGTCTTGTGTGCACTGGGACCCAGTAAAAAAAGCAGTGACTTCATAGGCGCCTGGGCCAGACCTACCTGCTGGTCTTGGAGGGTTTCCTGGGGTGGTGGGGGTGGCTCACTGTAGCGACAGGGACACTGGTGGTGGAGGTAACAAGGAGTATTCATTGGCGTGAGCTCTGCTGGAGACTGCTATTTTGTCACCAAGACCTGATGACCACCCAAAAGCCAGTAGGCTCCAGTGCTGAGATGCCTCAGGCCAAACAACCAACAGGGAAGAAACACAGCCCCACCCATCAGCAGACAGGCTGCTTAAAGTCTTCCTGAGCACACAGCTACCTCTAAACACACCCCTAGACATGGCCCTGCCCAATAGAGGGATAAGACCCAGCTCCACCCACTAGTAGGCAGGAACCAGTCCTTCCCACCAGGAAGTCTGCACAAGCCTCTTAGACCAGCCTCACCCACCAGGATGACAGACACCAGAAAAAAGGAACTACAATCCTGCAGAATAGAGACCACAAACACAAAGTCAGACAAAATGAGACAGCAAAGAAATATGTTTCAGACGAAGGAAAAAGATAAAACCCCAGAACAACAACTAAGTGAAGTGGAGATAGATAGGCAATGTACCCAAAAAAGAATTCAGAGTAATGATAGTAAAGGTGATCCAAGATCTCAGAAAAAGAATGGAGGCATAGACCGAGAAGATACAAGAAATGTTTAACAAAGAGCTAGAGGTTATAAAGAGCAAACAAACAGAGTTGAACAATATAATAACTGAAATGAAAAATACACTAGAAGGAATCAACAGCAGAATAAGTAAGGCAAAAGAACGGATAAGTGAGCTGGAAGACAGAATGGTGGAAGAAATCACTGCCATGGAGCAGAATAAAGAAAAATGAGTGAAAAGAAATGAAGACAGTCTAAGAGACCTCTGGGACAACATTGAATGCACCAACATTTGCATAATAGGGGTCCCAGAAGGAGAAGAGAGAGAAAGGGCCTGAGAAAATGTTTGAAGAGATTATAGCTGAAAACTTCCTAACAGGGGAAAGGAAACAGTCACCCAAGTCCAGGAAGTGCAGAGAGGCCCATACAGGATAAAACCAAGGAGGAACACGCACACAGTAATCAAACTGACAAAAATTAAAGACAAAGAGAAAATATTAAAGGCAACAAGGGAAAAGCAACAAATAACTTACAAGGGAATCCCCATAAGGGTATCAGCTGATTTCTCAGCAAAAACTGTGCAGGCCAGAAGGGAGTGGCATGATATATTTCAAGTGATGAAAGGGAAGAACCTACAACCAAGAGTACTCTACCCAGCAAGGCTTTTGTTCAGATTTGACAGAGAAATCAAAAGCTTTACAGGCAAGCAAAAGCCAAGAGAATTCAGCACCACCAACCCAGCTTTACAACAAATGCTAAAGGAATTTCACTAGGTGGAAAGAAAAGGCCACAACTAGAAACAAGAAAATTACAAATGGGAAAGCTCACCAGTAAAGGCAAACATACAGTAAAGGTAGGAAACCATCTAAACACAAATAGGATATCAAAACCAGCAACTGTGAGAAGAAGAGTGTACAGATGCAGGATATTGGAAATGCATTTGAAATGTACAGACCAGAAACTTAAAACAATCTTCTGTATATATATAGACTGCTATATCAAAACCTCATGGGAACCGCAAACTGAAAATCTTCAATAGATAAACACACAAAAAAGAAAAAGCATTCCAAACACAACACTAAAGATAGTCATCAAACCACAAGAGAAGAAAACAAAAGAGGAAGGGGAGAAAAAAGAACTACAAAAACAAATCTAAAACAATTAACAAAATGGCAGTAAGAACATACATATTGGTAACTACCTTAAATGCAAATGGATTAAATGTGCCAAACAAAAGACATAGACTGGCTGGCTGGATACAAAAACAAGACCCGTATATATGCTGTCTACAAGAGACCCAATTCAGATCTGTGGACACATATAGACTGAAACTAAGAGGATGGAAAAACGTATTACATGCAAGTGTTAATCTAAAGAAAGCTGGAGTAGCAATACTCATACCAGACAAATTAGACTCTAAAATAAAGACTGCTATAAGAGACAAAGAAGAACACTACATAATGATCAAGGGATCAATCCAAGAAGAAGCTATAACAATTGTATACATGTGCCCAACACAGGAGCATAAGGCAAATGCCAATAGCCATAAAACGAGAAATGGACAGTAACACAAAACAGTGGGGGACTTTAACACCCCACTTACATCAATGGACAGATCATCCAGACAGGAAATCAATAAGGAAACACAGGCCTTAAATGACATATTAGACCAGATGGACTTAATTGATATAGAGCATTTCATCTGAAAGCAGCAGAATACACATTTTTTTTAAGTGTACATGGAACATTCTCCAGGATAGATCACATGCTGGGCCATAAAGCAAGCCTTGGTAAATTAAAGAAAATTGAAGTCATATCAAGCATCTTTTCTGACCACAACACTATGAGATTAGAAATCAACTACAAGGAAAAAAAAAAACTGTAAGAAGACAATGACAGCGGGATAGCTAGAAAATCCTCAAATATTTTGATATTAAGCAACACATTTCTAAAAAAACCCCATAGGTCAAAAATAAACTACAATGGCAATTAGCAAATGCCTTGACGATGAAAGTATAG
Organism: Mesoplodon densirostris; assembly: GCF_025265405.1. Taxonomy (NCBI): domain Eukaryota; kingdom Metazoa; phylum Chordata; class Mammalia; order Artiodactyla; family Ziphiidae; genus Mesoplodon; species Mesoplodon densirostris. The sequence continues at coordinate 80,913,313 of NC_082671.1, forward strand.
CATATCAAAACTTATAGGATACAGCTATGAAGCAGTATTCTTAGAGAAAATCATAGTTCTAAATGCCTAAATTAGAAAAAGAAGAAAAGTAGAAAATCAGTTATTTAAGCTTCCATCTGAAGATGTTTGGAAAAGAGAAAATTAGGCCCAAAGAAAGAATAAGGCAGGAAATAAGAGCAGAAATAAATGAAAAAATTAATAAACCTCTAGCCAGATTGTTAAAGGAAAAAAGCAAAAAGCACAAACTATGAAAGTATAAATGAAAAAGAGAACATCACTACAGACCTTATGTACATTAAAAGTTCATAAGAGTATTATAAACAACTTTATTCCACTAAATGTGAAAATTTAGATGAAACATAAGTTTCTTGAAAAACACAACTAAACCACAGACTACTGAAATGGTTACTTGAAGAAATAGAAAATCTGAATAGTCATATATCTATTAACTAAATTAAATCTATAATTAGAAACTTTCCTACAAAAGACATTCCAGGTCCAGCTGACAAAAGATTCATATCCAGAATATATAAATAACTTCTAAAATCACTAAGAAAGAGAAACAGAACAGAATCATGGGCCTGAATGGGAATTCACAAAAGAGGATACCCAAATGACCAGAAGCATATGAAAAGGTATTCAGCATTTTAAGTTGCCATGAAATTTCAAATTAAAACAATGATGAGGTACTACTGCATACGAACCAGAATGGCCAAAATTTAAAAAGACTGACACTAACAAGTTTTAGTGAGTATGTGGATAACTGAAGCTCTTATATTGCTAGTTGGAGTTTTGAAAACTGTTTGCAGGTGTCTACTGAAGATCCACAAATGCATACATTATGATGGCCACTCCACTGGTAGCTCCACTCTTGCATAAATTCCCAACAGAAATACATACAAACGTTAACCAAAACCCATGTTCATAGCAATATTGTTTGTAAGAACCCAAACCTAGAAATAACTCACAAATCTCACCAGTAGAATGGATGGGTAAATAGTGGTGAATTCCTGTTTTCAGGGGTCTAGAAGATCTGCAGACTCACAAACTAGTTCATCCACTGGCACACTGATGCCTGCACATCCACAAGTAAGTTTGCCTCTTTTTTTTTTTTTTTTTTGACTCAAGTTTGACAGAGGCTTTGATTCTTATTAAAATGCAACTATCTAGCTCATTAATCCTTAGCAGTGCTCAGAAGTCCATTTCATGATATGGGAAAGGATTGAGGGATTGGTGAGGAATTGGTGGGGGAAGGGGAGAAAGATGGAATGGAAAGTATCTGGTATTGGAAATGAAAAAAAAAACTACATGTGACTAAGGAAAGATGGAGGTGGGTATCAAAGACAAACTCACTTGTTTCAAAATTTTGCTTCAGGTACACATTCTATGAATACTATACAAAAATGAAAATGAAATTTTACCTGTAGCAACATGGAAGAATCTTATAAATACGATATTGAATGGAATAAGCCATTTACAAAAGAAAATGTATAATTCCATTTCTATAGAGATTAAAAAAAAACAAAATTAGAAGTCAGGAAACTGGTTGGGGAGGGTGTTATAACTGGGAGAGGAAACAAGGGAGCCTTCTTTGATACTGATAATATCCTATTTCTTGATGTAGCTCACAGGATGACATTTTCTGTAAAGAGCCAGATAGTAAATATTCCAGGCTTTGTGGGCCATAAAGTCTCTGTCACAAGTAATCAGCTCTGCTGCTGTAGTGCAAAAGTAACTACAGATAATATGTAGAGGCCTGGAGACGAGATGGCAGGGTAGAAGGACTTGAGCTCACCTCCTCTCATGAAGACACCAAAATCACAGCTAACTGCTGAACAACCCTCAACAAAAAAGACACAATACCACCAAAAAAGGTAGTCTACACCCAAAGACAAAGAAGAAGCCACAACAAGACTGTAGGAGGGGCACTTTCATGATATAAACAAATCCCATACCTGCTGGGTGGGCAACCCACAAACTGGAAAATAATTATATCACAGGGGTTCTCCCATAGGAGTGAGAGTTCTGAGCCCTATGTCAAGCTCCACAGCCTAGGTAGGGGTCTGGCATCAGGAAGAGGAGCCCCCAGAGCATTTGACTTTGAAAGCCAGCAGGGCTTGAGTGAAGGAGCTCCACAGGAGTGGGAGAAACAGGGACTCCATTCTTGGAGGGTGCACACAATGTTTCACATGCACTAAGACCCAGGGCAAAGCAGTGACTCCGTACGAGCCTGGGCCAGACCTACCTGCAGGTCTTGGAGGGTCTCCTGGGGAGGCGGGGGTCAGCTGTGGCTCACGGGGCAAGGACACTGGTGGGAGATGCTTTTTTGGCACTGAGACCTGGCCCCACCCAACAGCCTGCAGGCTCCAGTGCTGGGATGCCTCAGGCCAAACAAGCAGCAGGGTGGGAACACACACAGCCCCACCCATCAGCAGATAGGCTGCCTAAAGTCGTCCTAAGCAAATCGGTCAGTGTGATACACCACATCAACCAATTGAAGAATAAAAACCATATGATCATCTCAGTAGATGCAGAAAAAGCTTTTGATAAAATTCAACACCCAATTACGATAATAACTCTCCAAAAAGTGGGCATAGAGGGAACGTACCTCAATATTATAAAGGCCATATATGACAAACCCACTGCTAACATCATACTCAACAGTGAAAAGCTGAAAGCATTTCCTCTAAGATCAGGAACAAGACAAGGATGTCCACTCTCACTACTTTTATTCAACATAGTTTTGGAAGTCCTAGACAATGGCAATCAGAGGAAAAAGAAATAAAAGAATCCAAATTGGAAAAGAAGAAGTAAAACTATCACTGTTTGCAGATGACATGATACTATACATAGAAAATCCTAAAGATGCTTCCGGAATAGTACTAGACCTCATCAATGAATTTGGTAAGGTTGCAGGATACAAAGTTAATACACAGAAATCTGTTGCATTTCTATACACTAACAATGAAAGATCAGAAAGAGAAATTAAGGAAACAATCCCATTTATCATCACATCAAAAAGAATAAAATACCTAGGAATAAACCTACCTAAGGAAGCAAAAGACCTGTACTCTGAAAACTATAAGATGCTGATGAAAGAAAATGAAGATGACACAAACAGATGGAAAGATGATATACCATGTTCTTGGACTGGAAGAATCAATATTGTCAAAATGACTATACTATCCAAGGCAACCTACAGATTCAATTCAATTCTTATTAAATTACCAGTGGCATTTTTCACAGAACTAGAACAACAATATTTTAAATGTGTATGGAAACACAAAAGACCCTGAATAGCCAAAGCAATCCTGAGAAAAGAAAATGGAGCTGGAGGATTCAGGCTCCCTGACTTCAGACTATACTACAAAGCTACAGTCATCAAAACAGGGTGGCACTAGCACAAAAACAGAAATATAGATCAATGGAACAGTATAGAAAGCCCAGGAATAAACCCATGCACCTATGGTCAATTAATCTATGGCAAAGGAGGCAAGAAAATACAATGGAGAAAAGACAGTCCCTTCAATAAGTGGTGCTGGGAAAACTGGACAGCTACATGTAAAAGAAAGAAACTAGAACATTTTCTAACACTATCAACAAAAATAAACTCAAAATGGATTAAAGACCTAAATGTAAGACCAGGTACTATAAACCTCTTAGAGGAAAACATATGCAGAACACTCTTTGACGTAAATTGCAGCAAGATCTTTTTGGATCCACCTCCTACAGTAATGAAAATAAAAACAAAAATAAACAAATGAGACCTAATTAAACTTAAAAGCTTTTGCACAGCACAGGAAACCATAAACAAAATGATAAGACAACCCTTAATGGGAGAAAATATTTACAAACGAAGTGACCTACAAGGGATTAGTTGCCAAAATATACAAATAGCTCATGGAACTGAATATCATAACAAAAAACACAACCCAGTCAAAAAATGGGCAGAAGATCTAAATAGACATTTCTCCAAAGAAGACATACAGATGGCCAACAGGCACATGAAAAGACTCTCAACATCACTATTTATTAGAGAAATGCAGATCAAAACTACAATGAGGAATCACCTCACACTGGTCAGAATGACGGTCATCAAATAGTCTACAAACAATAAATGCTGGGGAGGGTGTGGAGAGAAGGAAACCCTCCTACACAGTTGGTGGGAATGTAAATTGGTACAGCCACTATGGAGAACAGTATGGAGGTTCCTTAAAAAACTAAAAATAGAATTACCATACAACCCAGCAATCCTGGGCATATATCTGGAGAAAACCATAATTCAAAAAGATACATGCACCCCAATGTTCATTGCAGCACTATATACAATGGCCAAGACATGGAAGCCACCTAAATGTCCATCAACAGAGGAATGGATAAAGAAGATGTGGTACATATATACAATGGAATATTACTCGGCCATAAAAAAGAATGAAATAATGCCACCTGCAGCAACATGATGGACCCAGAGAATATTGTGCTTAGTGAAATAAGTCAGACAGAGAAAGACAAGTGCTATATGATATCACAAGTGGAATCTAAAAAGATGATACAAATGAACTTATTTCCTAAACAGAAAGAGACTCACAGACTTCAGAAACAAACTTATGGTTACCAAAGGGGAAGGTGGGGAGGAGGGATAAATTAGGAGTTTGGGATTCACATATACACACGACTATATATGAAATAGGTAATCAACAAGGACCTACTGTATAGCACAGGGAACTCTACTCAGTATTCTGTAATAATCTATATGGGAAAAGAATCTGAAAAAGAATGGATATACGTATATGTATAACTGAACCACTTTGCTGTACACCCAAAACTAACAACATTGTAAATCAACCGTAATATAAAATAAAAAATTAAAAAACTATAGATAATGTGCAAATAAATGGATATTGCTGTGTTTCAATAGAAGGTTATTTACAAAGCCAGGCAGTGGACTGGCTTTGGGTCTGAGGGCAGTAGTGTGTTAACCCCTCACCTACATAGATTGGTTACATTTGTGCATAAATTTGTGAATATTTATTGATCTGTACACTTTTGATTTATATGCTTTTCTCACTATATATCCTACTTCAATGAATACATTTAAAAAATATAACAAAGCAGGAAAGTCATTAAGAAAATAACAAAAACAACAAGAACAGAAGCAAGCAGTTAGGATTCACTGGTCTGCTTGTAATGCTGCTTCTGAGATTTGTTTCTTGCTGCAAAGATACTGGAGTATTTGGAGCACTACCAGTTCTTTTCATGCACTCTGTATACCAACATTATTGTTCATTTCCTTCTTTATGGGAGGAGAATCCATTAAGAGACCTCCAAGTGGTTAGTTCTCTTAATGAATTCCCTTTATTAAGTGTTATTATCACTGCCCAGATTGATTTCTTCTCCAAGTTATATCATTCTGCCATTCTATAATTGAAACTCTAAAAACATTGGTAGGTACTTAGGACATAAGCTATCTAAGAAACATTAAGTATCAACTCTACTACTGCTTTAATTTTCAGATTTGCCCAGAAAGAACTTCTTTCAGAAGTAATGTATCTTGCCCATCCCTACCCCCACTTTCACCCCAATGTTACAGAGCTTAAACATAATTAGAAAAAAAGAGAAAAGCTATCCATGCTCAGTGTATCTGCTAAGGGATCTTGTTAAGCTTTTCTCCCCTGGAAGATAAGAAGAATAGAAAAATAATAATAATGACATGGATGACATATATCAAGTACATTCTATGAGCCAGGCATTTTTCTAAGCCCTTTCCATGTGTTAGTTTATTTAATCCACATAAAAATGCTCTGAAGTGGTTACTTTTTTTTATCCCCATTGTAGAGAAGAGGAAAGTGAGACAAAGAGATTAAGTAATTGCCCAAGGTTTCACAGTTAATAAGTGAGGGGCTGGGATTTGAACTCAGGTAATCTCTTTCTAAAGCTCATGCTCTCAGATACATGCTAAAATAAGTAGCTTGGATTTGATCATAGAGAAATCAGATTCCTTCAATAGAAGTGTAGCATAGCTTAAGCATTCCCAGCTTCCTGCCACCCCCTCAAGGGAAATGACTGTCCCCAGTCTACCCCCTACTGACTCATACTGCAGCATCTATGCCACTTTATTGCACTTACCTTTTATATCTCTGACTTTCCCCCACTGTGCACTCTTTCAGAGCTGGGACTGTGCCTGATTCCTTGTATCGCTAGTGCCAAACATAATGTCTGCCTGGACATAACATGGCTCAAAAGATGTCTGCTGGATACAAACTACTATATATAAAACAGATAAACAACAAGGTCCTACTGTATAGCACAGGGAACTATATTAAATATCTTATAATAAACTATAATAGAAAGGAATATGAAAAAGAATGTTTATATTCTTTTATGTATATATGTATAACTGAATCACTTTGCCATACACCTGAAACTAACACAACATTGTAAATTAACTATACTTAAATAAAAAAAAAACTTGTCTGCTGAGTGAATGAATCAATCACACCATGAGTGATCACTCCTTTTTCTTTGGTTCACCAAGTTTTCAGCTCATTTTTTTCTGGTGACTTATTACAAGGGACAGGACACAATGTCATGAAGAATGTGAAGTGACTTGGCACTATTTCTGTCAATAAAGCTTCTTAAAGCAAGAACACCCTTCCTCTGCATTTAGCTCAAGAATCCCCATACTGCTAGCCTCGATGATAATGGTGTATGTCTAGTTAAATGTAGCTAGAATTTACATTTATAATTAATAGGCTAAAACAGACAACAAGGTCCTACTCTATAGCACAGGGAACTATATTCAATATCCTATGATAAACCATTATGGAAAAGAATATGAAAAGAATTATAACTGAGTCATTTTGCTGTACAGCAGAAATTAACACAACATTGTAAATTAACTATACTTCAATAAATTTTTAAAAATCAGATAAAATAGGCTATTTTCATACTCATTTCTAAGTATTCATCGAAAAGTCCGTAGGCGTTCATTGGCTGAAGGTTGTAGTCCTTTTCCCACTGTGGGAAACTTATTTTCCTTTCAGGTCCATGTTCTTGTCTTACTTTCCTTCTAGTCCACCAATTCTGAATTAACCTGCACAACAAGATCAATTTATTTAAAAAAATGTATATAGCTGTTCATAAGACAAGTAATAAGAAATAGAATTAGAATATAGAACAATAGTTTTAAAAATTTAGGACAGGCTGCCAAGGAAATGAAGCCTTGGATTAGCAAGGAAATAACAATGGAGGCTACACTTCAAGCATTTGTACTTGAAAGTGAACAGAATGATCGATGAACTTATTTTAATCATTCACGAAACTGTCTCTCGTCCAGTGTTGCTTTGGAGGGTTGGGTAGAGGACTGAGAACATTGATAAGCTGATCCCCCAGTACAAAGGCAACCCGCAGGCCTCTTGAGAAGAAGATGGTTTGGCCTAGCTGGCTTAGTTGAGGACCCATGAGCAGTCTTACCATGGGGTGCTGACCTGCATACTCTGACTCGAGGGCCCTAGAAGGTCTGCAAACCCACAAAGGTTTCCTCCTCTCCTGGCATACAGAAGCCCACAGGTCGACAACTGGATCTGCCTGCTTTCGGGTTGAGTTTGACAGAGGCTCTGATTCCCAATAAAATGCATCTCACACTGGTGAGGTTAGTACATTAATCCTTGGCAGTGTTCAGAAGTGCATCTTACGATACGGAACAGGGTCGAAGAAATAGGGGTGGCGGGGGTCAGGTTTGTGTACTGTAGGGGGCAAGGAGAAAGCTGAGGGGTATCTGAGAGTAGCGATGCCAAAGCAAAAACAAATGTGAAATAAACTAAATAAGGGGATGGGTATCAAAGACAATTTTGCCTACTTCACAATTTTGCTCTATGTCCATATTAGTAGAAGATAAATATAGTTCCCTTGATGTCTATGACAGTTTGATAAGTTATGGATGATACTTTAAAAGAGAATATAATGCTTCTAACTTTTAAATTTTATGCTTTTTTTAAAAAGTTTTATAGAAAACATCAACACTTGGAAGAAGTTTTCTAAAAATAAATCTAAGAAGAGAAAAATTACTGGCAGTGGTTCTGACAGGGAGCTAAGAGATGACTTTTCGAAGTGAACCAAGTTCCAGCTAATTGTTCTGGCTGAGTGGTCTTCCCTGAAACCTGGAATTCTCTGTGGAGACACTTGGGCTGACCTGGAAACCTGTAGGTGTAGAATTAAAGAAGAAATAGAAGTGCTGCTGATTTATGTCCCTTTAAAACTTAACTGACCAGAACTGAGCAAACAGAGCCAAATTCAATGTTATCCTTACAAAGGTGATGCAAGTTTTTGCCCATTGCCATCAACATAAACTGTTATCATCAGGTAATGATGTTTTTACTGGTTAGGATATGCTTACTTAGAAATATTCCAGTTTCTTTTTTGAATCATTTCTTTAGGTCTTCTTTCCATAAGTTCCTTTCCTGTACAGTTGAATTTAAGGAAGTTTAAAGAAATTACCATTTCTGATTTATTGCAGGGGTTGGGGAGTAGAGACCTCGTTAGTGTGTCGTCATCATTTAAAGCAGCCTGGAAGCAGGTATCCACTTATTTAGGGGCCCACAGAGACTTCTTAAAGAATATTCACTTTTGTTTATGGGATTTGTGCTAAATCTTCCAAAAGAGCCAATGTTTATTATTTTCATGATTTGTCTTTGAATATCTAAGCATGAAGACTTAGCTCCAGGCACACACACACACACACACACACACACACACACACACACACACACACACACACACACACACACACACACACACACACACACACACACACACACACACACACACACACACACACACGCTTAACTGCTGAGTCTGCATTGCTTATCTTACTTGCCACACCTAGAAAAGCCAACGAGACATGCTGCCTCTCAAGTATAGATATCTAAGGTACTTACGGGTAGCCAAGTTCCATGAAATTATTCCAGGTCTGCTTTAGCACCATTATAATACCCATTTGCATACAGAGATCAATAAGGCATCCACTAGGGTGGCACTGCGAGGTAAGCAAACACAGAAATTCAAGAATCAATGGACAGGAAGAACAGCTGTCTGGTTTCTAATCTGCACAAAGTTGCCTTAAGCCTGTTTAACGCACGTCTGTAGGAAACAAGGAATGATGGGAGAATACCGACCTCTTCTAGTCTCCACCTGTTTATCAGCCTCAAGTAGGCACCTGGGTGTCCTGTGAATCTTCAACACACACAGAAAAACAAACCATTAGCATCCTGTAGCCTTCAGTGAATATTATATTCAGATTAGCACATCCTCCAGTGAAAATTACTGGCGCAGTAAGGAACAGGTCTCAGGGAATTAGGAAAACTCTCTGGAACTGGCATAATGGCAGCTTCTGGAATTCTCTGGGGGATATTTCTCTCCTGGCCCTTCTGTCTGGCTGCTGACCACAGAGGCCAGTTCTTGCTGCCTGCTGTGACTTTTAACTTTTTCTGCTGAATATCAAGTGGCTGTTGCGTAAGCAGCAGGTTGGGTTTAAACACATCAGATCTTTTTGAATATTAGTAATGCCGTGTTTTTTATTTTTTAAAACTAAACTATTTGACTAGCATTCCATGCTGAAGTAGCTAGAAACTGCGGAGAGGCTGCTCATCCATTTCACTAAAACCCAATACTCGGCTCTTCCCTGGTTCTCGCCTCCTCAGACACACTTCCTGGTGTAACGAAGTTCATGGTACCTGGACGTTCCAAATCCTCAGAACTGCTGGATTCAGAAGCTACCCAGTCCCCTTCGGCATCCTACGTCAGCCCCCTTTCCTGTCTGAATGTCCTTCCCTCCTCTGTGAGGTCAGGGATCTGGGACATGCCACCTGCTCTTATAGGTGTGAGATCCAGAGGCCTGATTCAGGTACAGATGGAGCCTGCAAGTTTTACATTCACACTTCACGTGTGCAAACTATTTTCTTCTACTCACCTTAACAAGAAAAGGTACAAGGGACTTTGATGGAGACCATTCCCCAGAATGGGAAGGGAAAGGAAAGGAGACTGATCTTCTCTTTATACACTTTATAAAAGTCACCCTAAAGGCTGGCCTCTCTGTCACCTTGGTCAGTGACCTCTGTCCCTGGCCGGGGGAGATGTGGAGAGAATGGGTTCTTACCTTCCGAGGAAGAACGCGATGTAAAACGTGGAGCTGTTCAGATTGACAAACTGAAAAAGAAACATTTTCAGGGTGAAGCTGTTCTCCCACTCGGACTCAGTGCGAGGCTGTTCTGTGGACACAAGGGGAGCAGACTTTGAGAGGCTGCATCTGACCCCTTCTCAACTCCCTCTGTCCAGCTCCCCAGACGCACGGGGTGGGAGCACAGGCTTCCTAAGGAGGCTGCAGGAGGGCCCAGCTTGCCTACAGATGACATGCGACGGAATGGACCATCCACGGGTTCCTCAAGCTCCCAGACCAGCCCCAGCGAGGCTTTGGTGGGAAGTGACTACTGACTTGTCTGAGGGCAGGGAATATCGTTTGTTCCGCTCTTCCAGGATGCCCGGAGAGCCTGGAGTAGAGACAGCCAGGCTGAAGGGGCCGCACTCCCGGCCCTGGCTCCTTGCAGGAGCCTCTCCTTTTGCTCTTAGTTTCCACCTGTGGGGTGGGGCCTGTGTGGCGTCAGGTCCCCTCCCATCTCCTAGTAACTCCTTGGTCTCGACTTCTATTTCTGCTGTGATGTGAGGTGCTACTGGGAGAGAGGGAGTCAGACCCCCCCCATCTCAGAATGAGCATCTGACCCCGTTACCTGTCACCCTCATCCACCATCATTTTCATTCTCAAGGACAAGTACCGAGGAGGTGACCTCATCTTTAGAGCTTTTATTATATAGCAGCATCTTTGTCTTACAACTTCCTGACCTCAGTCAGGCACCAATTCTCATCTTCTTGTATTTCAATTTCCATACAGCAAATGCCCTTTGGACATTATGATACAAACCAAAAATATGGATCAATCCTCCAACCTGAAATCTCATGTCAAATGCGCTTATCCTTCCCTGGAAGTTGCATCCTCACCTCAAATAACATCAAAGAAAATGCATTTAATGCAATAGCACTTTCTGGTTCCACATTCCCTGAGCTTCTAATTGCTCATTTACTATTTCACCCCATCAGTTCCTTTCCCACAAACTATAGCTCAAAATGCTTCCCAGGAGGATATCTGAGAAGGGAGGGGAGAAAGAATGAGAATCGGATTTAAAATGGTTTAAGTGTCAATTTCAGAACAAGGCCATACTGCTGTTGAGGGAAGAAATGACAAAGGATGCTTTACTTCACTTCTGCTAATGAACTCTTGGTTACACAGGAAGGTCTCCTAGCTCATCAGCCAGCTGGGTGGGTTCCCAGGTGGCCCAACCACAGATTGACCATGGCTGTTATCTCCACAGGCATCTTTTCCAGCCTGGAGCAAGGTCCCCCCTGGACACAGTCTATCAATGGGCAGTTACCTCTTCTGTGGACATAAACTTCTATCTTTTTGGGCAAAGAGTGGCGGTGATGGAAGATTTCAATGAATTTAAAGGAGATATGCCAAGTGCCTAGCTCTGTATCTGGCACATAGAAGGGCTCAAACAGAGGAGATGCCAGATGTATCTGGCATCTTTTATTATAATGATTATTATAAATAAAAACACTTTTGTGATTTTTTTCTCCCTTTGGCAAGCTACATATGGGAATGTGCTAAAACAGGTTTTGTGTGGGAGCATGTAATTTTCTCAAACTGCATAGAGTAAAATGACTAATATCTCATTAATGAAATTGGGACAATTCCTCTATTTTGAAAATGTAGTAAATGTACAGCTCATAGCTGGTTACCAGATTGTTCTGGTGCCTTACAAAGTCAGAGAAACGTTCCTAGGGATGACTTGTCCAGATGAATGTCACTTCCACAAATGTCAGTAATGGTTAGCCTGTCTACATAAAAGACTCCCAGTGTTCAAAGCAACTAACTTTGCTGTGATTTTATATGCCATTAAAACTTGCTGTGTTTTTAATTAAATAAAAATTGTAGGCAACAGCAAATGAACACTTTTCTAAATGATTATAGGTACTTCATACACATGTACTTTTGTAAGAGAAAACCTACTTTAAATTATATTAGCTCATGAAAGATAATGTCTAAATGCTTTAAAGCTTTAGGTAGGAAAGATTCTCTCAATTCCTAGACATATTTAACATGTCCTGTTGAGGGCAAAGAACAAATTGTTGTATGCAATTCAAAATAAAGGGAATATTTGTTTTCAGCAGTGTTTCAGAAATGAATCTTTGAGAAGGTATTTTTCAGACCACAATACTGTACTGTGAAGTAAAGAGGGTTCCACTTACCTAAATTTGTCAGAAGCAGTGCAACTTTTTCATAGAGCTGTAAAATAAATTTAATACATTTAACAAACTGTAGATGTTCTAAAATCTGTAATTATGAAATAAATAGGTAAGTAAGTCATAAATGAAAATAATTTCATTAACCATCCACTGCTCAAACAATGAAAACATCATCAACAACTGTGTCCTTTCAGGACAAGAAAGAATTGTACAAGGTCCCATTTTAATATTTTAAAAGTCTCACTTCTTGGGCCTCCCTGGTGGCGCAGTGGTTAAGAGTCCGCCTGCCGATGCAGGGGATACGGGTTCGTGCCCCGGTCTGGGAGGATCCCACATGCCGCGGAGCGGCTGGGCCCGTGAGCCATGGCCGCTGGACCTGCGCGTCCGGAGCCTGTGCTCCGCAACGGGAGAGGCCATGACAGTGAGAGGCCCGCATACCACAAAAAGAAAAAAAAAAAAAAAAAAGTCTCACTTCTTGTTTTGGGGTGAATAGTTCTGTAACAACAGGCCAGCTGCCTCTAATTATCAGCTTGCTAAGGGATGCTGGGCAAGTCACAACATTCCTGGGCCTCCTCAATGTAAAATCTCCTCAATGTAAAATCTCTAAGACTGCTTCTGATAAGAGTCTGTAATCCTATTGTTTTTATGGGCTGATTTTCTAGATTATAGCATTCCTAAACACCAAAGTGATCAAACATTATTGGGAACCGCCAAACTTATGGTACTCTGCTTTTCTATTAGTGAATTAGATGCATCCCTAACTCACCCAGCCATCTGGTAAATGGAGGGTCCTAATAGGATGGAAGGGGTGTGTGTCCCTGTGCTTGTGTGTGTGTATGGAAGTATAGGGGGTACAGTTAAGGGCAAACCCAGCTCTAGGAGATTCCCTAGGGAGGATATAAATTGAAAAAGAAAAGAGCAAGTGCTTTCTCTAAAATGAAAGATGATAAATGAAAACGAAAAAGAAAACTAGTCAAATGGATTTGAACAATATGAAAATTAAGATCACATTTAGACTAAAGTAGTGAAATTTCACTGGTTAAAATTCCCCAGGCTGGAATAACAGCTTTACTGCCAGCAAGCTGTAGGTCTTGGGCATGTTACCTCACCTCTTCTTTAGACCATCGTTTTCTTTACATGTGGTTGAGAATGGGTATTGGACACACTCATCTTGAGGTCCTTCCTAACTTTTGCATTCTCTTACCCCAGATTTCTTCTAACTACAGAAATAGTCTAAATACTCAGATTGTATGACTCCAAACTTTCAGCAAAGACTGTGGTTTGTTATATTAAGATATAAATAATTCACATGGCCACAGTATCAAAGTTTGTATATAGAAATCTCAGACGCTTGGAGTCCAATGTTAAAACAGACTGGTATAATTTTCAATAAGAAATCTTGTGTTATAGATGAGTCATACATCTCAATTTTATCATAAAAATAAAATACTGGTAAACATATTAGGACAGATATTCTAATCAAAATTATTTTAATATTACAAAGGCATGGTATTATTAAAGTTACTTACATAATTATCAAGGAAAATTAAATTCAGCTGGTGAGACAACCTTTCTCAAAAATATAATTTTTTTTTTTTTTTTTTTTTTTTTGCTGTACGCGGGCCTCTCACTGCTGTGGCCTCTCCCGTTGCGGAGCACAGGCTCCGGACACACAGGCTCCGCGGCCATGGCTCGCGGGCCCAGCCGCTCCGCGGCATGTGGGATCTTCCGGGATCGGGGCACGAACCCGTGTCCCCTGCATCGGCAGGCGGACTCTCAACCACTGCGCCACCAGGGAAGCCCCCTCAAAAATATAATTTTTGATTACCTAGTTCATCCTTTAATCTTTCATGTTGATGTACATTTGTTAAAGCGCCTTGCTTTGCACACTTGTCTCAAAGGCCTTGAGAGCTGGTGACATGCCATCGTTATTTTTGTTTGGAAACTGAAAAAATTGGAATTTAAAAAAGGAACAGCACAGGAGTTGAAATATAATTATTATTAACCTTTTGAAAAGTAAGGTAAAGTGTATGAGGACACTGGGATTCATGGCACCTGTGAACATTTTATCTTGATGATACAATGAGATGGATAGTGAGCCTTTGAGCAGGATGCAACAGAAAAGAGCACATAAACAAAGGGACTGATAGCCAACAAGAGAGCGTCACATGAGTGGTTTCTGGAAAAGGCCTGATTTCTCTTTAGCCAGTTGAGACAGAAAGCACGGATAGTTTGTTCTGATAAGGGTAGTAGAAGATCTAAGTTTCCAAACTGGATGCCACAAATGGTTACTGTTAGAATCTTTAACTAACAGCAAGCTTTCTGATCCTAAGGATATGTCCAGAAGAAGCTATGAGCACTTCTAATTTTATCTTGTCCACCTGATCAATATATGTGGGTTTGTTCTGATGCAAGCCATATTTTCTGGTTTAGTTCTTTTTGGAACAAGTCATTGTGGTTTTCACTGTTTACAGATTATAATGAAATGTCAGATTCATTTTGGTATGGCTGAATAAAAAGGATGGTAATAACTTTTAATGTCTTCCTTTCTTGGCATATATAGCTTGAGACCACTATATTGAGATGTTCTTTGGTCACTAGTGAAGCAGAATAAAATTGAAAGAGCATGACAAGGAGGATTGAGGAAATCTATCTATTCACTCTGTCTTTGAACTATTTATTTTTCAAGACATGGAATAAAATGAAAACCCCGTAACTGGTCACTAAGAGGCATAATAGTTTGTTAGGATCCAGAATACTTTTGTAAAATAATATGAGCTTTATTTTTTAAAAAATGCACATAAAAGTAAACACACATTGTCAAATCCAGAAAATAGGCATTCCTTATAGATCTTCTTCAGTTAGGATTGGAAGAAAGTCAGAAATAGGATATATGATCTATAATAATTATTTGAAAGAGGTTTTAATGAACATAAATACCAATCTAGCTCTCAAGATTTTTATATTCAGTTAATGAAAAAGTATTCATGATTAATGTCCAAATGATTTTTTTTTTTTGCAAGACCAGTATGGCCAAAATTTTAAGTAATTGAAAACAATTTATATAGCTATAAAAACTATATTATTGAGTCATAAAAATGTCTTAAATTGAGCCATTTCAGCAGTCATTAATAGTTTAGTTCTGAATTGGTCAAAGCTATGTTATAGTCATTAGTCTGTCGTTTGTCCTTTATTCAATATTTGCTTTTTAAGGACTTAAAATTTTTAAAAATATATTTTGATGAAGAGCTTTCCCAGCTATATTACACACTTGGTTGCCTTCATAATGGAACCTGCAAGGCTTCAGGGCATAAGACAGGAGTGTAAAGGTGTGTGCTGGATGTGGATGTCCTCAGAGATGGCCGAGGAGGGTAAGGCAATTGGTCACTGCACAAAAGGGTCCTGGATGATGCTAGTTTTAGAGTGTGTATGCTTTTTATTTTCTTTCCTTCCCCTTGCTATGGCTTGTCATTTTCTGACCTTGTCGGTATTCTTGCCTTAGTAACCTTCTGTTATTTTAGTTTGATGTTGGCTGAGAAATCAGAACACCAAATGTGTTCACATTATATCTAAAAATAAAGAAAAGGGCTTCCCTGGTGGCGCAGTGGTTGAGAGTCCGCCTGCCGATGCAGGGGACACGGGTTCGTGCCCCGATCCCGGAAGATCCCACATGCCGCGGAGCGGCTGGGCCCGCGAGCCATGGCCGCGGAGCCTGTGTGTCCGGAGCCTGTGCTCCGCAACGGGAGAGGCCACAGCAGTGAGAGGCCCGCGTACAGCAAAAAAAATAAATAAATAAATAAAAAATAAAAAATAAAATAAAAATAAAGAAAAAAAAAAAGAAAAGAAACCTTAAGGGCATTCCTAAGAATGATACGTGTCAGCTTGAGTGTGTGGGCTTGGTCATCCATTTTGGTGACTCAGAAACCCTTTGTTAAATAAAACATGTAAGGGCCTCCCTGGTGGCGCAGTGGTTGAGAGTCCGCCTGCCGATGCAGGGGACACGGGTTCGTGCCCCGGTCTGGGAGGATCCCATATGCCGCGGAGCGGCTGGGCCCGTGAGCCATGGCCGCTGGGCCTGCGCGTCCGGAGCCTGTGCTCCGCAACGGGAGAGGCCACAACAGTGAGAGGCCCGCGTACCAAAAAAAAAAAAAAAAAAAAAAAAAAACGTAAAAAGCCTAGCTGTCTAGCTCCTAGCACACCGTAGGTGCTTTGTAGTGGCCCTAATTATATACTGTTTCATCTCCCCTCCTGCTTTGTTTTTGGTTTATTTCTTCTTGTCTTGGCTGTGTTCCACGAAGCAGAGGTTTTTGGATAAGTGATTTTCAGTTAAATGAACTGACAGCACTGGCTCCTGGCCAAACTGTACCAGCAAAAAGCATGTGTTTAGAGACCCACTGCATATACGCAGAAATTTATTTCTTAAGGTGTGTAAATGAACTTTTAGTAAGACATTGGAGAAGAGAGATGATTAAATACAGTAAGCTTTAATTCACGGCATCCTACCCGGACACAGAATCTTTTACTGCTCGGGCTGTTCGGTTAATTTCACTATGAATCACTCCCCTTCACAATGACTATTCATTCCACAATTAACTTTGAGACTAGCTGAACCGGGGACAGGGGGAGTGCAAGGGAGTGACAAACATCCACTTTCAGTCTCCACTTGACCAAGCAGTTACACAGTCATCATGTCAGAATGATCTGCAAGTGCTTTTTTTTTCCTACCTTCTGGATTTTTAAACTTTTTTTCTAAAATAATAAAGAAGTTCCTGTATTTTTAACAATAATAATAAGTTACCTATATTTCATTATCTCGGTGATTTCAGCACAATGGCCCAGATTTAAGTTGCAGTATAAATAAGGGTGAGGGGAACTATAATTGAACACTTATTCCATGCCTGACACTATACATGATACTCTACATACATTATTTATTCCCTCCTACAAACCTCAAGTCTAACAATGTCAGCCATTGCCTTTTGTTCTGCAAATAGTAACAACAGTTTACTGAGAGCCTACTATAAGCCAGAGCCTGTTTCTGGCAGGCTCTGCCAGAAACAGAGGCTGCCAGAGTTTGGAAACTTAGATCTTCTACTACTCTTATCAGAAGAGACAAAAGTTTCTGCCCTCTTGGGGCTACATTCCAATGGAGAAGATAAATAACAAAATAAATTAAAAAAATAGCCTATTAGATGGCGATTAATGCCATAGAACAAAATTAAGCAGGCAAGGAGCTAGGAGATGGTCAGACGGCAGGAGTGGGTTGCAATTTTAAATTGAGTGACAAGGGAAGCCTTATACTGGAAAAGTAACAGTTGAACAAAGACTTGAAGGAGGTGCAGGAGTAAACTCTGCAGACCCCATGGGAAAGAATGTTCCAGGTAGAGAGAAGAGCAAGTCAAAAGTCCTAGGGTGAGAGCTTACCTGGCACATTGAAGAAAGAAGGGAAGGCCAGTGAGAAGCAGGAAAGTCAAGGTGAGGAGGGAGGAGACAAAGTCAGAGACCTCACTGGGGCCAGATGAGGGAGACCCTGGGTCTCCATGTGAAGACAGAACTTTTATTCTGAGCGAGAGGGAAGCCACTGGATACAGTGAACAGAGGCTGACTTACATGGATGAAGCTTGCTTGCTCTAGCTGCTATGATAAGCCTGGATTGAGGGAAGCAGACGTGGAAGCTGGGAGACCAGCTCGGAAAGCACTGCAATAATCCAGGTGGGATATGCTGGGGACCTGGACCAAGGTGGGGACTGGGGATGTGTGAAAAGTGATCAAATTCTGGTTACATTTCGATGCTGAGAGAAGCAGAGAAGTTTCAGCCTGGGTGACTACAATGGGGCTGCAGGAGGAGCTCATTCTGGAGGGAAGATGGGGAGTTGGGGGTTGTGTGTTAGGTGAGGATGTTTGGGGTTCAAAGGAGACAGCTGGGCTGAAATATACATTTGAAAAAAACCTGAAATCAACACAAGCTACAAGTACCACCCTGAAATATTCCTTGCTGGGTTATCGCAAGAAATGCTTTGGATACTAATTTCCCATCATTCAGAAGCAAAAGGAAACAGGAACCAACACTACTGAGCTATGTCACAGAGTCTGAGCTGGGCCTTTAAAATATATTTTTTCTCTAAATTTCCCCAAGACGTATACAGTGTTATCTTACTGGATAAATAAGGGAACTGAGGTTCAGAGAGGGCAGGTGCCTTGCCCAGTCTTACAATGTAGAAAATCCTGGAGGCCAGACTTGACTCAAGCCTTCGGTATCCCCAGATGAGTTCACCTTATGCCAGGCACTTTGCAGCCAGGCCATAAGTGCCACATAATTGACCAGCCTCTCTAAGGCCAGGTCCCTTTAGAAACAGAAGAAAACTCACCTGTAGCACACACATTTTATCCATTTGACTAGCTACCTTGCAGCTCACTTACCACGTTCAGCAGCATGATGATGCAGAAATTGATGCACACGGCAGTCCCTGTGGTTGCAACCTGAGAATTATTCCGGATTAACGCCCACTTAAAGGCAGCGAAAGTGCTGACGGTCACCACCCTGTAAATGACGATCCCAAACACGGCGGCAATCACCACGCAGATCTGGCAGGAAGACAGAGGACACCCAGTGAGCACTGTGAGGGAAAGTTGGAGGAAGGGGCTCCCGCCATCTGGAAAATCCTCGGATGAGGAAACGAGATAAAGCGGCAGTGGTCCTGACTCAAGACACCACAACAAAATGCACACTTTTCATGTGGTTGATGCTTTCTCTTGTCTGTTTGTACGTTCTTTGTTATCCAAACAGAAAAGCCACAGAACTTCAGAGCTGATAAACCGTTAAGCTATGGGGTAACACTGGGGTAACAGAGTTCCTTGCATACTGTAAAGATGAACATTGTTTCAATTACCATATTCGGTTTTATACATCTATTTGCGTAGTATATACTAGGTTATGACAACGTTTGTATTTCTTACTGTATGGGCATTGTAAAAAAAAGTTTGGAAAACACTGCTGTAGGTATTAATACTATCTCATAGTTTTAGTTCCTTTCATTATGACATAGACAAATGCAAAGAACAGCATATTAGAGGATCTGAGCTCTTGTCTATTTCTTGGCTAATCTGGGCAAGCCCTTTACCCTTCTGGAGTCTCAGTTGCTCCACCTGTAAAATGCGGACAGCAATGCCATCCCTGACCACCACGTAGAATGGTTGTGAGGACTAAATAACAGAACGTGCAAACATATATCCAAACACTTGATATGATTATTGTTGTTACCATGCTACAGGTTGGTACTTTATGAAAGAAAGAGTTTTGTAAAAAAGTTTCAGACCATGAAGAATATTCCAGATGCAGAAACAATAAGTCGGCTGCATTTATCTGCAAATGCTTGATATGGTTCTGGTTTTCCCGAAATGGGATTCATCCGCTCTTTCTTGGAATACTTGGCTTCAAACTGGGGCCGTATTTCTTCCTAAAGAACAAGCAGACACATTTTTATGTACTGAAGGACTATTCAGACAATAAGAAAAAAATCATTTTATGCCACAGAAAAACTGAGTCAACAAATGCCACAGTCAATGACATGGGCTTGGAAACCGGCCACTTAAAGAGAATCTGCAGAATGATGATCTCGACTTTTTATCATCAAGGCTATGTAATTTAGACTAATAGTTAAGTGTCTCTATTATCTTTTTAAACTATACTTGAAGAAAGAAACTGAGAATGAGAAAAGGGACCAATTTGTCCTGTCCCTAGTGGTTTGAAACAACTAATAAGCTTTTACTTTTACTACCAGGGAGTGATGTGGACACCAGGACAAAGAAAGCTTCTGAACAGCAAAATGTTCAGAATTCGCTTTGTGAGTTATAATTCTTAGTTTTCTACTATTTTTAAATTTTTTGATTTAGGCAGTTAAAAACATGGTGCATCTATTTTTTAATAAGCTCCTATAGATGTCATTCACCCTTAACCATAGGTTTGAAACGTATTCTTCTGGTTGTTGTTGAGGATTTTGGCATCCATATTCATCAGTGATATTGGTCTGTAATTTTCTTTATTTGTAGTACCTTTGGTTTTGGTATCAGGGTGATGGTGGCCTCATAGAATGAGTTTGGGAGTGTTCCTTCCTCTGCAATTTTTTGGAAGAGTTTGAGAAGGATGGGTGTTAGCTCTTCTCTAAATGTTTGATAGAATTCACCTGTGAAGCCATCTGGTCCTGGACTTTTGTTTGTTGGAAGATTTTTAATCAGTTTCAATTTCATTAGTTGTGATTGGTCTGTTCATATTTTCTGTTTCTTCCTGGTTCAGTCTTGGAAGCTTATACCTTTCTAAGAATTTGTCTATTTCTTCCAGGTTGTCCATTTTATTGACATAGAGTTGCTTGTAGTAGTCTCTTAGGATGCTTTGTATTTCTGTGGTGTCTGTTGTGACTTCTCCTTTTTCATTTCTAATTTTATTGATTTGAGTCCTCTTCCTCTTTTTCTTGATGAGTCTAGCTAATGGTTTATCAATTTTGTTTATCCTCTCAAAGAACCAGCTTTTAGTTTTATTGATCTTTGCTATTGTTTTCTTCGTTTCTATTTCATTTATTTCTGCTCTGATCTTTATGATTTCTTTTCTTCTACTAACTTTGGGTTTTGTTTGTTCTTCTTTCTCTAGTTCCTTTAGGTGTAAGGTTAGATTGTTTGAGATTTTTCTTGTTTCTTGAGGTAGGCTTCTATTGCTATAAACTTCCCTCTTAGAACTGCTTTTGCTGCATCCCATAGGTTTTGGATCATCGTGTTTTCATTGTAATTTGTCTCTAGGTATTTTTTTATTTCATCTTTGATTCTTCAGTGATCTCTTGGTTATTTAGTAACGTATTATTTATCCTCCATGTGTTTGTGTTGTTTACATTTTTTTCCCCTGTAGCTGATTTCTAATCTCATAGCATTGTGGTCAAAAAAGATGCTTGATATGATTTCAATTTTCTTAAATTTACTGAGGCTTCATTTGTGACCCAAGATGTGATCTATCCTGGAGAATGTTCCGTGTGCCCTTGAGAAGAAAATGTAATCTGCTGTTTTTGGATGGAATGTCCTATAAATATCAATTAAATCTATCTGGTCTATTGTGTCATTTAAAGCTTGCGTTTCCTTATTTTCTGTTTGGATGATCTGTCCACTGGTTTAAGTGAGGTGTTAAAGTCCCCCTATTATTGTGTTACTGTCAATTTCCTCTTTTAGAGCTGTTAGCAGTTGCCTTATGTATTACCTTATGTATTGAGGTGCTCCTATGTTGGGTGCATATATATTTGTAATTGTTATATCTTCTTCTTGGATTGATCCCTTGATCATCATGTAGTGTCCTTCTTTGTATTTTGTAATAGCCTTTATTTTAAAGTCATTTTGTCTGATATGAGAATTGCTACTCCAGCTTTCTTTTGATTTCCGTTTGCATGGAATATCTTTTTCCATCCCCTCACTTTCAGTCTGTATGTGTCCCTAGGTCTGAAGAGTGGGTCTCTTGTAGACAGCATATATATGGGTCCTGTTTTTGTATCCATTCAGCGAGCCTGTGTCTTTTAGTGGGAGCACTTAATCCATTCACGTTTAAGGTAATTATCGATATGTCTGTCCCTGTTACCATTTTTAAAATTGTTATGGGTTTGTTTTTGTAGGTCCTTTTCTTCTCTTGTGTTTCCCACTTAGAGAAGTTCCTCTAGCATTTGTTGTAGAGCTAGTTTGGTGGTGCTGAATCTCGTAGCTTTTGCTTGTCTGTAAAGCTTTTGATTTCTCCATCAAATCTGAACGAGAACCTTGCTCGTTAGAGTAATCTTGGTTGTAGGTTCTTCCCTTTCATCACTTTAAATATATCATGCCACTCCCTTCTGGCTTGTAGAGTTTCTGCTGAGAAATCAGATGTTAACCTTATGGGAGTTCCCTTGTATGTTATTTGTCATTTTTCCCTTGCTGCTTTCAATAATTTTTCTTTGTCTTTAATTTTTGTCAATTTGATTACTATGTGTCTCAGCATGTTTCTCCTTGGGTTTATCCTGCCTGGGACTCTGTGCGCTTCCTGGACTTGGGTGGCTATTTCCTTTCCTATGTTAGGGAAGATTTCGACTATAATCTCTTCAAACATTTTCTAGGGTCCTTTCTCTCTCTCTTCTCCTTCTGGGACTCCTATAATGCAAATGTTGTTGTGTTTAATGTTGTCACAGAGGTCTCTTAGGCTGTCTCATTCCTTTTCATTCTTTTTTCTTTATTCTGTTCTGTGGCAGTGAATTCCACCATTCTGTTCCAGGTCACTTATCCATTCTTCTGCCTCTGTTATTCTGCTATTGATTCCTTCTTGTGTATTTTTCATTTCAGTTATTGTATTGTTCATCTCTGTTTGTTCTTTAATTCTTCTAGGTCTTTTTTAAACATTTCTTGCATCTTCTCAATCTTTGCCTCCATTCTTTTTCTAAGGTCCTGGATCATCTTCACTGTCATTAACTGAATTCTTTTTCTGGAGGGCTGCCTATCTCCACTTCATTTAGTTGTTTTTCTGGGTTTTATCTTGTTCCTTCATCTGATACATAGCCCTCTGCCTTTTCATCTTGTCTGTCTTTCTGTGAATGTGGTTTTTGTTCCACAGGCTGCAGGATTGTAGTTCTTCTTGTTTCTGCTGTCTGCCCTCTGGTGGATGAGGGTATCTAAGAGGCTTGTGCAAGTTTTTTGATGGGAGGAACTTGAAATGTACTCTTTTTTTTTTTTTTTTGCGGTATGCGGGCCTCTCACTGTTGTGGCCTCCCCCGTTGCGGAGCACAGGCTCCGGACGCGCAGGCTCCGGACGCGCAGGCTCAGCGGCCATGGCTCACGGGCCCAGCCGCTCCGCGGCATATGGGATCCTCCCAGACCGGGGCACGAACCCGTATCCCCTGCATCGGCAGGCGGACTCTCAACCACTTGCGCCACCAGGGAGGCCCCGAAATGTACTCTTAATTGGTATTGAAAACAAGGTAAATACCTTTCAAATCCAGCTAAAATCAAGGTTCCTCTAATTCTAAATCAAGCTGAGATTTTATTTCATTGAGTTGAGCCCCATCCAATGTGAAAAGCTTCTGACTAAAAAGCAATTATGGGATTAGGAAAAGATAATCAGCAAAAGGGTATTTTGAAGTCATTCTGGTTAATTAACAACTTGTTCTACATGAGTGTCTTGGAAGAGGAGGGAAAATAAGCAGAAACTCTGGTGCAGTGGAGATTGAGTTAGTCCAGGGAGAAACACTCAAGACTTAGATGAAGGTACTGACAGAAAGCAAAGAAGGAGCTGACAGAAGAGAGATTATGGAGGATGGGCACAGTCTGGTAGTGGCCTCCCTGTGTAGGAGGAAGGGCAGCCTGTCTCCTGCCACAGGATAAGCCCAATGCTGACTTTACACAGTGGCAGGTAATGGGGAAGGTCAGGGGGAGATACAGTTATAAACAGCCTCTGCCTCCTTTATTTTAGGTAGTTACACTTTAGGATATAAACAGATCTAGAATATTCTGCTTCTTTGGGAAACTCAATTCATTAGGCTATAAGTGTCATCAAGGGTCACTGAGTTAATCATCCAGAAAATTAGGCCAGTCATGGAGCCAGACCTGTCATCCTGGGTATTGCATGCTGAATTGTGTTCCCACCCCACCCACCGATTCATAAGTTGAAGTCCTAACCCTCAGTATCTCAGAATGTGTCTATATTTGGAGGCAGGGTCTCTACAGATGTAATTAAGTTAAAATGAGGTCATTAGGGTGGACCTTAATCCAACATGACTAGTTTCCTTATAGGAAGAGGAAATTTAGACAGAGACATGCACAGAGAGAAGACAATGTGAAGATACAGGGAGTAGATGGCTATCTACAACCCAAGGAGAGAGACTGGGAACCGATCCTTCCCTCACGGCCCTCAGAAGAAACCAGCCCTGCCAATACCTTGATCTCAGACTAGCCTCCAAACTGTGAGACAGTCAACTGCTTTTGCTTAAGCCACCCAGTCAGCGGCATTTTGTTACGGCAGCTCTAGCAAAGTAACATCCTGGGTTACCCGTGAAGAAGGCATGCAGCATGTCTGGGCTCTTCTGTACAGCAAGCTGAGGACCACAGGCTAGAAGTAAGAGGCATTTCTACAATGAATCCCAAACAGAAATAGAATTGCACATGGCCCCTGATATGATTCCGGTCCACAGGTGTGCTGAGTGAAAGCAGGGTTCTGCACTCCACGCTTTTTAACAGGGCTGGGAGTTCAGAAGCTCTAGACTTCTGAAGGGATATGTTTACCCTAAGGGTACTCATATTGCGGGCCCACCACAAGGGCCAACAGTGACTTTAGACTGGTTTAGTCAAAGTTATTTAATGCCCCACTTTATAGCTGAAAGGGGAAAATTTAGAAACATTTTTCTTTAGAAATGAAAAAAGTCCGAAGAGGAAGTAATTTGTCTTAGATGACACAGCTGCTTAGTGGTGACTCGGCTTCCCAGGAAAGAGCATTTTCCATCCCACTTGAAAGCCACTCCCATAAACACATGTAACAAAAACCAGAACAGCTCCACCCAGGAGGAAGTCTTGAATGTAGCCTGGCTGTGGCTGGTAGCCCCCAGAAGTCACCTGGGCAGTCTCTTCCAACTCAGAAAACCATTTTCTAGAGAATGCATGCTTATAAAAGCATGAGAGAGGCCTCATCACAAGAACAGGGATTGCTGAGAATCCCAGTATCATTTCTAGATTTAAAAACTACCCAAATGTGTTCATGGGTGTGAGGAGAAAAGGCAGCCATCCACGAGGCATGATTTGAAGGAAAAAACACTCCCCTCAAAATTATCTCCCCCCACCAAGCCTATCCCAGGGCTAAAATTCTCAGTTATCTGAGAATTTTAAATTTAAAATTTAAAATTTTAAATCTTCTCAATTACAGAAGATTCCTTTTAATTTATAAAAATATATATCTGTGTCTCTTGGAAGGAAAACACCCATTGATACCCATTATCATATCATATATGACTAGTGTTTTTGATTTACTGGCCCAGCAAGGCTCTGAGGAAATGGTACTCAGGAGAGGTAGGAGATAATGGATGAGAGGAAGGGAAGGGGAGCTCAGGCTGGGCACATGGTGACCAAACCCACCCATGGGTCCTCAAGACTTCTGACAGGAATGGGGCAAGGAGAGAGAGGATAAAGACCAGACACAGGTTAGTAAAGGGCATGGTGTATTGGCCTAGAAGGCGATAAAGGGAGAGTGACATGCTGAGAAAGTGAAGTCTATGGGACTGAATTTACCTCTCCTGGACGGTTTTATCTAGAGCTGGTCCTGCTTTTAGCCACATCCACCAAAGAGGCTGTTTGAGGAGTGGTTTCCCCTCAGTATTTATCACTCACGGGAGCACTACTCAGCCTGTGCACATCTGGTCACTGTCCAGGGTCCTGTAGAGTTCACAGAACCATTTCCTTGGAGTACTTAGGAGGTCTGCTTCCATGTGCCTACAATTGTGAAACTAATATTCTCCTTCTGATAAAGAGAATGGATAATATTTAAGGAAACTAAACAAATCTTACTACCAATTCTTCTGATGCCTCTACCTACAAGTGAAATGCTTTACTTAATCATGGAACTTTACTCCACTAAGAAATCAAAATGTGTTTTTTTTAAATTCCTCTTGAAATTTCCTGTAAAGACAGGTATAAAAAATGATTTATGAATCAACCTGACTTCCATCACAGGCCAGAGAGCGATGACTCAAGAGGGACTGTGTATTTCTTGGTTATCAGCTTTTTTTAAAAAAAAAAAATTGAGGTAAATGATACAAACCTCCTCTTCTTCCCAGTCTATCAAATCCCAGTCATAAGCAATTACTGCTCTCCGTCTTTTCCAAAACTCCAGGAAAACTGTCGCTGGAACAAGCAGAGAAAGGCAGACATTTTCAAATAAAACAATGCTTTTAACTGTGCCAATGGATAATGAAGCCATTGTAAAAGAATGACACTTTGTGTAAGCATTCTTGAATATCAGAATTTCTAGATAAATTTTAACAAGGATCATTTTCTGAGATTTACTAAGTCTGTGTCAAACACAATGAAAACTCAGAGATTTAAATTAAGCTGATTTGCAAGTCACAGCAGAGCAGACTTACTAGAATGATGAAGCTCCTGAGATGTAAGAATATAGAAAACTAGGTTACCAACATCATTTGAAAAGTGAGGGGCAGAAAAGGAAAAGCAAAGCTTAGCAGTTCACATGTATTTCATTGCCAGTGATTTCTTGTCTCCCAAATTCTTCTCAGGATAAATATCTGTGTAGACTGTATCTTCCTATTTTACTGAAGGAAGCTATTTTGTTGGAGGAAGCTGTCCTGTTGCTTCTCTTTTCTCCAAACCATCTCTTTATTGTCACATTGAAGGCAAAAGTGTGTAAATTCTGTTAAGAACCTTTCCCAACCTGTTGGCCTCAGGTAAAGCTGGAAGTGATCTTCATTTAGCCAAAGTAACTTTCTACTCAATTCAATATAAAAATATCAACACAAATGAATTGTTGAGCATTATACAATGATAGAGAGATCAAAAAATAATCAAGACACATTCCTGCTGCCTTGGAAGTCACAAGCCCAATGAGGGAACACATACACTCAGTTACTCACTCAGAGGATGACTGCAACTAAGGATATCACAGAGATACCCTAGGAGAGGTAATTGTTGACCATCTCTCTTGGGCCTTGCTGTGTAGTCAGACTTCAAAAGGGAAAAATATGTAATATATTTGGACTCAGTTTCATGGGGTAAGGTAAACATCCAAATGTCCATTCCAACGAGAGATAACTACTTCCTTCTTTTCTACTCCCCCTTGCTCTCACACTACCTGCTTATTAGTGGTATTCGGACACAGAAGACATATTTAAAAATAAGTAACTGGAAAGACAGTATAGGGTAATGGTTAAGAGCTCTCTGGCTTGTGACCTAGACATTCCTAGATTTGAAATCCAGTTCAGATACAAGCTGTGCTACCACTGGCAAACGAATTAACTTTTCTAATTCTCAATTTCCTGCTAAGCAAACGAGGGATGGCAATATAATCCCTATCTGCAATGGCAAAATTCAAAATGCTCTAAAAATTGTAAGTTTCTTCCCCTAAGTTTGGCACAAATTCATCTTGTGGCAAGCTGTGACTTGGACTGAGGTGAGGCTACTCAAAGTCTTCATGTATCCCTCTTAATGAGAGTATACATATGTTGAAAGCAGCCATATTAATGTATTTGAATATGGGGTCCTTCCCAGACCTCATGGGGTATTATAGAATATATGATATATGTACCACAGTGCCTCTCTAAAATCTGAAAAATTCAGAGTATAGTTGTTAAGAAAGTCACGCCTAAACTAATCAAGTGCTTAATTCTAGAAGTGGGAAATGGAAATAAACATATGTCTTTGGAGGTTAATAAAAGTGCCAAACTACTTACAACAGCCAAGGCATGGAAGCAATCTAAATGTCCATTGACAGAGAAGTAGATAAAGAAGATGTGTGGTACATATATACAATGGAATATTAGCCATAAAAAAGAATGAAATAATGCCATCTGCAGCAACATGAATGGACCTAGAGATTGTCATACTGAGTGAAGTAAGTCAGACAGAGAAAAGACAAATCTCATATGATATCACTTATATGTGGAATCTAAAAAAAATGTACAAATGAACTGATTTACAAAATTGAAACAGAGTCACAGCTGTAGAAAACAAACTTATGGTTACCAGGGGGAAAGGGGGGAGGGATAAATTGGGAGATTGGGATTGACATATACACACTACTATATATAAAACAGATAACTAATAAGGACCTACTGTATAGCACAGGGAACTTTACTCAATACTATGTAATGACCTATATGGGAAAAGAATCTAAAAAAGAATAGATATATGTGTACATATAACTGATTCACTTTGCTGTACACCTGAAACTAACACAACATTGTAAATCAACTATACTCTAATTAAAAATGAAAAAAGAAAAGTGCCAAAAGCTGAGCAGCTATTTTCCACTGGAATCCTTGCCAGGAGTCTTATTGTGTCAGGGGTTCCTAAGACCACCTCCAGTCTTGATGATTCACTAGGAGGACTCATAGGACTCAGCATATAGTGGTACATACGGCTAAGATTTACTACAGTGAAAGGATATAAAGCAAAATCAGCAGAGGGAAAAGGCACATGGGCTGAAGTCTGGTGGAAACCAGGTGCAAGCTTCCAAGAGTCCTCTCCCAGTGGAGTCACACAGCATGTACTTAATTCCCCAGTAATGAGTTGTGACAACACATGAAATGTTGTCTTAACAGGGAAGTTCATTAGAAACTCAGTGCCCAGGGTTTTTATCAGGGGCTGGTCATACAGGCATCCTTTGCCTAGCACGTTCCAAAATTCCCAAGCCTCACAAAAAATCAGGTAGGTATTCAGCACAAACCATAATGTTTGAGCAAACCGTTTAAAATGTGAAACAAGTTACTCTTAGCAGTTAGGGTGGTAGAAACTCTCCTGAAATTTAAGTTCCCAGACGCCAGCCACAGGCCAGCCCTGTAAAGTAGGACTCTCTAAGGCAGGCCTGCTGTGTTAACTTCTTTCTGCACATTTGCCCTCTGCCTCACCAAATTATCTTGTCCTTGCATGGGGTCCCTGAAACATCTCCTTGACTAGGTCCTCTGACCCTTCAAACAAATGCCACTTTATTGATTTTCTCTCTTTGGTCTCCAGAGTCCCTCCTAACCTTGAAGAGACAAGGCAGCCAAGCCTTGAATGTGTGGCTTTTCTCCGTAAGAAGAAAAGCTTTGGACCCCTTGGCCTCAGAAAGGCTTGCTCGGGGGTCATTCTGGGATGGCCTAAGGCCACAGGATATACATCTAGTCTGTCTTAAAGGCTGTTGCTGCTCCCAACAAGCCCCACCGACCCATCTGTGGTTCTCGTCTGTAGGAACTGATTTCCAAGATAAGCCAGTGGTTGTAAGAATTATTCCATAAGCTTCCTTCTCCCCAGCATGTGCTGAACCCTGCATCAAGGAGAAAGAAACTTGAAGCAGTAATTCCCTTCTTTGGCCAATAATCCTCTCCTCTCTTCCATTCTAGAACTTGGGAAGATGAGAAGAAGAAATGAATTGTTTGTGCAGCTGCCATTTTCTTGTGTCTGTGTGTGAAAATCCCCATTCATCTGAGGAGGAATCTGCTTCTATCTCTATGTATGAACTAGGATGTAATCAAACTAATATAGGTGATCTCTTCTCAAGGCAAAGCTCCAATCCCCCACCCTTGTAACTCCATGATTTAAGTCCTTTGTCTAAATACACCGCTCTGGGAGCCCATGTGCTTTGGGTGTGGTAAGTTATATGCTGCCTTATGTCATGAGCTCACACTTTCCTCTTTGTCTCCTTTGAAGCTGGCTTATGCTATATGTATATCTATCCATCTCTATATATATATCTTTATATTATATCTTTCTTTTATACTGCCCAGTACTATGATTAAGTTTGATTAAAAGTATATTTCTTTTGGAACTTCCCTGGTGGTCCAGTGGTTAAGACTTCGCCTTTCCGATGCAGGGGGTGTGGGTTCAATCCCTGGTCGGGGAGCTGAGATCCCACATGCCTCGGGGCCAAAAAACCAAAACATAAAACAGAAGCAACGTTTTGACAAATTCAATAAAGACTTTAAAATTGGTCCACATCAAAAAAATCTTTAAAAAAAATTTAAAAAAGTATATTTCTTTTATATATTGATTCTCAAAAGACTGAACATTCTGAAGTGTTTTGTCAACATTTTCTAATATATGCAATTATTTCCACAAGAATTTGGCCCCCAAATTTCCTTGTTCTCAGCTACTTACTGCTAGCATTTTGAACTTCTTAGATTCCAATCTATCTTTCCATGCTGCTAATGATTTTTCTAAACCCCAATCTAACCAAGTCTCCGAGTGGGGGCTGGTCAATAAAGTCACATCACCCATAAAATAAAGCGCTGTTACCAGCCCAGGATCCTAAGGACCCTGCTTGTGCCCAACTCCCCACCCTGTACTTCTACCTGATCTACCCACAAACAAGTTCACCTGAGATATTAATGCCAATCCCAAACAACAATCCTCTCACAACAGGAGTTGACACATTAGGAAATTCTGAGACTTCTGTCAGTGCAGACAGGGTCGGGATTAGTGTTCAGGTAGGTTAGTGCTCAAATAGCAGGACACTCTTGGCTCCAAATCACACACAATTGAGAAGTTTGTCACATGCAGCCCATAAGGGACACAAAAGGAAGACATGACATAGAGTGTTCTGCAGGCCACACTCTATTATCATTTTCTTAAGTAGAATAATTATGGTTAATTTCAAATCAATTTGTGGCTGACCCCTATGCATGTACTGAAACCATTTATCATCTTTCTAAGCATAGTGCGATTATATCTTCCAGGTTTACTGCAGTTATATGTGGCCATGAGCCAAATTTTGGCTAATGAAAAGTAAGTAGAAGTGATGTGCATCACTTTTGGGCTGAGGAATTAAGAAGTAGGTGTATCCTCCCTATGCTTCTTTTCTCCTTTTGCTAGATGAATGGAGAGAACTCTGAGGATCTAGAAGAGGATGGAGCCATGAGATGGAAGGAATTTGAGTACTTGGATGACCACGTAGAAGGCTATCTGACAACCAGGAACACCTGATTGGGTTTTAAGTTTGTGGGTTCTACTGAGCATCAAGGTTTTGCAGTTTGTATGTTACAGCAGCTAACTTTACTCATCCTAACTGATACAGGGTTTTTTCTGGAAAGCATAGCCAGATTAACATTCTGCAAATAGTTAGAAAAAAACCCATTGAATAACTATCTTTCATCATCTTCCTAAGGCATTTATAGAGACCTATGCAGGGAAATCTCCTCTTTCAGCTGCATATCTCAGGTTCCAGGGCAGCGTCGAAATACTGTACCATTTATTTAGTTACTGTATAGTAAGTATTTATTATATCTTAGGTACTAATCTTTATTCTCTAAAAAGCTTGTAAAGTTTGGTATTATTTTCATTATTCTATGGATGAAAAATCTGAGGTACAGAGAACTCACAAGGCTAGTAAAAAACAGAACTGAGATTTGAACCTGATTTGCCTCTTTTTTGGCTTCAAACAGCAGCAATTTATTTTTTCACAGTTCTGGAGCTTCCAAGTCCAAAATCAAGGTATTAGCAGAGTTGGTTCCTACTGGAAGCTTTTTTTTTTTTTTTTTTTTTTTTTGCGGTACGCGGCCCTCTCACTCTTGTGGCCTCTCCCGTTATGGAGCACAGGCTCAGCGGCCATGGCTCACGGGCCTAGCCGCTCCGCGGCATGTGGGATCCTCCTGGACTGGGGCACGAACCCGTGTCCCCTGCATTGGCAGGCGGACTCTCAACAACTGTGCCACCAGGGAAGCCCCTACTGGAAGCTTTGAGGGAGAGTCTGTTCCATGCTTCTCCCCTAGCTTCTTGTGGTTTCCCACAATCCTTGGTATCCCTGGATTTGCAGAGGTACTGCTCCTCTCCCTCTGTCTTCACATGGCATTCTCCCCTGTGAGTATCTGTGTCTCTGTTTTCTCCTCTTATAAGGACACCAGTCATACTGGTGATCCATTATGGCCTCCTCTTAACTTGGTTACATCTTCAAAGACCCTATTTCCAAATAAGGTCACTTTCACCGGTATCAGGAGTCAGAACCTCAACATATCCTTTTTGGGGGGACAAAATGCAACCCACCACAGGGATGTTTGGGCTGTCACAAGGACTCGGGGCACAACTGGCATTTAGAGTAGGAGCAGAGGTGGTGACTACATGACTCCTAGCTACGAGGCCACACGCTAATCTGGGAGCTTTAACTTCTATTGAAATGGGAAAAGCCAAAAAGAGAGACAAAGGAAGACAAAGAGAGCCTACTCTCCCAACCACAGGAGCTGAAACTAGTTATAAATCAGAAGTGCTGTGCCCCAGGGTTATAGGTTCACTGTGGGAGCCTGACATTAGCTCTGGATCCTTCTCTCTGATCTATACTCTTCTTCTGGGAGGCCTGGAAAAGTCCACACTTATTCCCAAAGCTACTAGGGATACAATGCTGCCAATTTTTGCCCTCTGGTAACATAATAGGTATTGAGAGGCCTAATTTGATTCTTCACTTTAAAATGTCTGCACTGGTAGTCCAGAGGAAAATTATGTTTAATCCCAGAAGATAATTTTAAAGGCATTTTTCTTATTTTTGAAAAAACAAGGAGCTTAAAGATCCTACAGTCTAACTTCTTTCCTTGAGAAAAGATTATGTTCCATTTGTTTGGAGAAAAACAAGAATTGAGCTCTGGCCAGGAATAAAATGAGCAGTACCTATGAGTGAGTACCTATGATTTTAATTTCAGAATGATGACCTGCTGTCTGATGACTCAAAGCATTTTCAGAAACCTGGTCAAGATGATTCTCTTACTTCCTAGGAAAGCAGAATGACTTACTTCATACACACCTTCAATCTTTTTTTTTCCCAATGCTAATTTTAATTTTTAAAAGTAAAATTAATAATATTAACAGATTTCATCTTTTCAGTCCTTTATAACTTTCTGAGAATGTTCATTTGGAGGAAGAACAGAGGAATTTATTTTAAAGTCTATTTTGTCTGATATGAATATTGCTACTCCAGTTTCTTTTGATTTCCATTTGCGTGGAACACCTTTCTCCATCCTCTCACTTTCAGTCTGTATGTGTTCCTATATCTGAAGTGAGTCCCTCATAGACAGCATATCTATGGGTCTTGTTTTTTGTATCCATTCAGCCAGTCTAAATCTTTTGGTGGGAGCATTTAATCCATTTACATTTAAGGTAATTATTGATATGTATGTTGCTATTGCTATTTTCTTAATTTTTTTTATAGGTCTTTTTTCTTCCCTTCCTCTTTTGTTCTCTGCTCTTGTGTTTCTTGCCTAGAGAAGTTCCTTTAGTGTTTGTTGTAAACTGGTGTGGTAGTGCTGAATCTCTTAGCTTTTGCTTGTCTGGAAAGCATTTGGCTTTTCCACTGAATCTGAATGAGAGCCATGCTGGGTAGAGCAGAGGAGTTTAAATGATGTGCTTTTCAAGGACCTAGAGATAAAGGAGTGCATCGCATCCTGAGCGCTTAACGTGTAAAATCTTCACACAATGAGTGAGCTTAGTTAGAAGTCACAAACTCAAATGCTAAATGGGCCAAATCGGTACAAAACCTGGAAGAAGCCATACAATAGGGAGTGGTGGGGTTTGGGACAAATTGGGAAGCGTATGCACCATGTAAAGTGGTAGGTTTTTCTCAGTTCTCATTGATTCTGCTGTGGCCAGTTCTTCAAATGTTTCAAAAGGAACTATGAAAATGTATTTTCACGTGGACTATCTCAATTTTAAAATGTTCAGAGTTTATTCGTATATTTCAAAAATTGGTGAAAACCAAACAGAATATTTTTATGGGTTGCTCACTTGCAACATTTGAGGTAGGCCATTGGAAGTAATAACGCAAATGAATATAAATGAATGACTAGAGAGTTTGTGAAACACTCTAACGTGCCAAGATGAGGGTAATCTCAGGATCCAGGAAGGACAGGAATGTGACTCCATTTTAAGAAGCTGAAACTATTACTGGCATTGGGTCCTCTTCTGGAGAAAGTCAGTGTGTCCAGATAGGGGAAAAACAAGGGTAGCTGAGGAAAAACAAAGGTCTAAGAACACAAATTTGGTAGTTTCATCTAATGTAGATATTAGAAAGGTATCCTGACATGGGATAAGAATGATTAATCAAGAAGAAAAAAAATAGTTCTTGCTCCCCTCTTTTATTCATTTAACAATTATTAATTGCATTCTTTTGATGTTCTAGGGATTTTGCTAGCTGTACTGATTCCCATGCTCAAACAACATATGGTGATTAATTTGGTTTCCCAAGTTTCCTGACAGAGGAATAATGTGATGGTCATTATAAAATAATATTCACTACCATATACCTGTATTTTCACATACTAGCTTATGAACTGGTGTTTGCAGAGTTTAGAAGAGTCTGTATCCTCAGGTCAGATTAGCTCTGGGTATTCCAACAGTGCTTCTGAACTGGTAATGCCTAGGAGACACCATGGATCATGGCAGTTTCTCCAGGGAACCACAATTCTCTGAGGCCTTGTCTGAGTGTATGCTTCCCTTCTATAAAAAGCCATTAAACTGCAGCAGGCTGAGGACTTTCGCTTCCACTCATGAGGATTAACTATTACAATATAAGAAATAGCTGTTATCAGCACTGGACAAGAGACAGTGCAAACCTGTGACACCGAGAGAAAAGAAATAAATGAGGTGGGCCCTAGGAGCATACCAACTCATTGCTTCTAGGCAGTTCCCAGGCTACAGTTCAGGCAGGGAGAACAAAAACAGAGCCTAGTGGTCTTACTGAGCTGGGGAGACAGAGATTGAGTAGGGAGGGTGAGTTGGCAATAATCTATGGGGCAGAATACCAGAGGGGAAGGAGCTATACTAAAAGAAAGCTGCAATATCAGCAACAAGGTCCCCTCTACTCTTGACATGCATGGGGTGAAACTACATGAGGCTGCTTGGTAGCTAAACAATCCTCAGAGTTCACAGAGGGCCAGAAGTAGTTCACAATCCCACTAATCAGAATGCAGAGTATTATAATACGTAAGTATTATAAGAGGCCTAATACAGGTGATGCCTTAGTTGTGGACTATTGTAAGTCTCTGGACTTACAATAAACAAGCTAAACACAAGTTTCAAAAGGATCAAACAGGGCTGCAAGTTAGTTAACTGCATGCCTGAACAAAGTCCAGCAATAAAGAAACACAACAAAACCCCAAAACTCAACACTTTCCAGCACTGAATTAAAAATTACCAGGAAAATAAAACCTATAACTAAGAGAAAATTCAATCAATCTCAGACTGACAGCCTAGAAATGATAGAGCAAGGATGACAAAACAACTACAGTTGGCCCTTGAACAGTGTGGGGGTTAGGGGTGCCGGCCCCCATGCAGTTGAAAAATTCACATACAATTTTATAGTAGGCCTTCCGTATCAGCAGTTCCACATTTGTGGATTCAACCAATTGCTGATCATGTAGTACTGCAGTACATATTTATTTTTATTTTTATTTTTATTTTTATTTTTGTGGTACGCAGGCCTCTCACTGTTGGGGCCTCTCCCGTTGCGGAGCATAGGCTCCGGACGCGCAGGCTCAGCGGCCATGGCTCACGGGCCCAGCCGTTCCGCGGCATGTGGGATCTTCCCGGACCGGGGCACGAACCCATGTCCCCTGCATCGGCAGGCGGACTCTCAACCACTGAGCCACCAGGGAAGCCCAGTACATATTTATTGAAAAAAAAATCTGCGTATAAGTGGACCTGTGCAGTTCAAATCTGTGCTGTTCAAGAATCAACTGTGTTATAAATATGCTTCGTATGTCAAGAAGGTAGATAAAAACCTGAACACAATGGGGAAAGTGATAAAATATACAAAAAGATCCAATTGATTAAAATCTGAGATGAAAAATGCAAAATAGGAAAAGAAAAATACACTGGATAGGATTAACAGAAGATTAGCTTTTTGAGAAGAAAAGATAGTGAACCTGAAGACAAATCAATAGAAACAATATAAAAAGGAGCATGGAGAACACAAAGACTAAAAAGACTGAAAAAAGGTGACCAAAGTATAAGTAACCTGTAGGACAATATTCAGCAGTCTAACATACATGTAATTGGAGTACTAGACAATATGATTCTGGAAAATTTTCTAAGAACATGCAAGACCTGTACATTGGAAATTACATAACATTGCTTAAAGAAATTATAGAACAATTAAATAAATGAAAAGCTAAATGACATTCATGGGTAGAAATATTTGATAGTAAGTCTTCAGTATTCCCAAATTGATTTATTGATTGAACTCAATCACAATAAAATATCAGCATTTTTGGGGGGTAAAAATTGACAAGTTAATTCTAAAATTTATATGGAAATGCAAAGGACCTAAAGTAGACCAAACAATTTTTTAAAAGAGGAAGATTTCAAAGCTTACTATTATGCTATAATAATCAAGACAGCGTTATTACATAAAAGTACAGACATAGATCAAACAGAAAAAAATTTCACATATAGACCTATACATAGCCAACTGATTTTCAACCAAAATATGCCAAGAAAATTCAAGGAAGAAAAGGATAATCTTTCAGCAAGTAGTACTGGAACAATTGGATATCCATATATGCAAAAAAATGGATCTGACCCTTACCTTACACTATATACAAAAATCAACTTGAAATAACGCATGGACCTAAATATATGATCTAAAACTACAAGCTCTCTAGAAGAAAATCTTAGGGACGTTGAGTTTGGCAAAGATTTCTTAAAAAAACAAAAATCACAGAATAAAAGAAGAAATTAAATTGGAATATATCAAAAGTAAAAAATCTTGCCTTTTATTTTTAGTTTATTTTTTATTTTTAACTTATTTATTTATTTATTTATTTATTTATTTATTTATTTATTTATTGGCCATGTCACAAGGCACGTGGGATCTTAGTTCCCCAACTAGGGATCAAACCTGTGCCCCCTGCAGTTGGAAGCATGGAGTCCTAACCACTGGACTGCCAGTGAATTCTAAGCACTTGCTTTTTATTTTTATTCTTATTTTTTATTTTATTTTTTTAACATCTTTATTGGAGTATAATTGCTTTACAATGGTGTGTTAGTTTCTGCTTTATAACAAAGTGAATCAGTTATACATATGTTCCCATATCTCTTCCCTCTTGCGTCTCCCTCCCTCCCACCCTCCCTATCCCACCCCTCTAGGTGGTCACAAAGCACCGAGCTGATCTCCCTGCAAGCACTTGCTTTTTAAAAGATACCATTAAGAACATAAAAATGAAAGCCACAAACTGGGAAAAATATTTGCAAACATATGTATGCTAAAGGACTTCTACTCAGATTATTTACATAACTCTTTTAACTTAAAAATAAGAAGACAAACGACCCAATAACAAGTGGGCATTTGAACAAACACTTCACTAAAGATGTGCAGATTGCAAACAAGCTCACGGAAAGATTTCAACATCACTAGTCATCAGGGAAATGCAAATTAAAACCACAGTGGGATAACACTATATACCCACTAGGATGACTAAAATTATAAAGACTAATAATTCCAGGTGTTTGTGAGGATGTGGAACACCTGGAGCTCTCATATAGTGCTATTGGGAATGCACAATGGCACAGCTACTTCAGAAAACAATTTTTTATAAAGTTAGACATTCCCTTATTCTATGATCCAGCAATGCCACTCCTAATTATTTTCCCAGGAGAAATAGATACAAAGACTTTTATGCAAATGTGCAAAAAATTTTATAATAGCCGCTAAGTCTCAGCTGTATTCATAATAGCTAAAAACTGGATTGAATCCAAATGTTTATCAACATTTGGGTAAAGAAATGGATAAAATGAATAAACAAATTTTGGTATATTTCAGGCAACGGAATACTATTCTGTACTAAAAAGAACAAACTACCAACATATGCAACAATATAAATGAATCTCAACAGCTTTAATCTTAGTGGAAGAAGCCAGAAAAAAAATGCTAAATACTGAAAGACTATTTGTATGCAATTCTAGAACAGAGTAAACTATAGTGATAGAAAGCAGGTTTGAGATTGCTAAGGGGCTGACTTCAGAGGCTCGAAGAAACTTTCTGGAGAATGAAAATGTTCTATGTCATCATTACAGTGACAGTTACATGGCTATATACATTTGACATAACGTCAAAATGTACACTTAAGATCACTGGATTTTATTTTATGTGAATTATACCTAACTAAAACTGATAAAAATGTCCTATAATCCTATCACCCAGAGGACACCACCATTAATATAATATAAAATACCTTTGTTTAGCTCACAGAAAACATTTTGACCAGGCCCAACTGTGAATGGCTGCAGGAAAGAAGAAATTAACACATCCCCTCCAGAGTCTGGCCAGAACTAGGAAATATCTGCAATGACTTATAGCCTTTTTTATTCTTCCTCCTCCCCTCCCCTCTCTTTGTTCTACAAATGAAACTAGCATCAAAATCCAGACAAGATAGTTCTTTGGGACACCAGTCCACCATCTTCTCAGTCTTCTGGCGTTTTGAATAAAGTCACTATTCTTTGCCCCAGTATCTCATCCCTCGATTTATTGGCCTGTCATGCAGTGAGCAGTAGGACTTTGGACTCGGTGATGCTTCTCTACCTGAAATCACACTTTATTTGTATACTTTGTATCCTACATTAAAAAAAGTTAAATATAGCTTTGTGTTACATTATTATATGCTTTGAAAGACGATTTTTAATGGCTACTTACAGTTTCCTTAACCATTCTATTGTTGGATATTTAGGTTATTTCCAATTTTTGTCTGTCACAAACAAAGCAAGGAAAATATATTTATGTATAATATATGTTTATATTTATATATGTTTATAATATATTTGTTTTTTTTTAATTTATTTATTTTTACTTATTTGTGACTGTGTTGGGTCTTTGTTGCTGTGCACGGGCTTTCTCTAGTTGCAGTGAGTGGGGCCTACTCTTTGTTGCAGTGCGTGGGCGTTTCATTGTGGTGGCTTCTCTTGTTGCAGAGCACGGGCTCTAGGCACACGGGCTTCAGTAGTTGTGGCACGCAGGCTCAGTAGTTGTGCCTCATAGGCTCTAGAGCGCAGGCTCAGTAGCTGTGGTGCACGGGCTTAGTTGCTCCGCGGCATGTGGGATCTTCCCTGACCAGGGCTCGAACCCATGTCCCCTGCATTGGCAGGTGGATTCTTAACCACTGAGCCACCAGGGAAGCCCAATATATTTGTTTTTATTCTGTAATTAAGATCTTCCCTGACACCCAATTCTGCATAATGTTTTAACTGAGCACTGGAACAGCCTTCTTAGTGGTTACCTGCTACCTATTGGTCCCCACTTTCACCCCTCCCCACACTGTTGCCACAGTTGCTTCCCAAACACAACTGATGATGTCACTCCCCAGTTTACAACTTCAGCTGGCTTTCTGCTGCCTACAGGGTGAAGACATGGTTCTCTGTTGTGGTACAGATGTGTGATAAGCAGAACTCAGGCTTCAACATATACTCTGTTATGGTTGAATTGTGTCCCCCCTGCAAAAAAATATGTTGGTGTCCTAAGCTCCAACCTCAGAATATCACCTTATTTGGAAATGAAATAACTGCAGATTAACTAGTTGAATTCATACTGGAGTAAGGTGGGCCCTTAATCTAATATGATTAGTGTCCTTATATAAGAAGACTGTCATGTGAAGACAACAGAGACACGGGGAGAATGCAGGTGAAGATGGGGGGCAGAGCTTGGAGCCATGTTCTCTCCAAGCCAAGGAATGCCAAGGTTCGCTGGCCAGCACAAGAATCTGAGACACATGGGACAGATTCCCGCACAGTCTCCCAAAGGAACCAACACTGTTGACACCTTGATTTCGGACATCTAGTTTCCAGAACTGTGAAAGAATAACTTTCTGGGGTTTTAAGCCACCCAGTTTGTGGTATATTGTTACAGCACCCCCTAGGAAACTAGGACACATTCTATGTCCCTAGCACATGTAATGTCTAAGCATTCCTTTTCAGAGTTTTGCTCACACTGTTCTCAGCTCAGAATGTTATTCATACCTCCCCCAACTCCATTTATTTGCCTGGCAAATTTAAGTCTTGGTTCCAATATCTATTCTTGAGTAAAAGCTTTTCTGCTTTTCCTTTTTGCCTCAGGGAGTTGGCTGCATGGACCCTCACTGTCTCTTTATAAATTGGACTTAACACCTAGTATTATAATTACCAACTTCTGAAAGCAGAGATCACACCTTACTCATTTTTTAGGTATACCCAGTGCCAAGGGACAGTGAATATGCACTGTCTGCTGAGTAATGAAATCTTATAACATCCTATAGGAGGTGCATGCCACAGTGGACATACTTCAGAATGACTCTGGAGTTTGGGGGACGAAATCTGGTTTAAAATCCAGACTCCACCACTTAGCAGCTGCTGGGTAATCTTAGGTAAGTTGCATAACCTCTCTGAGCCTGAATATCCTCATCTATAAGATGGAGATAGGAATTTCTTCCTGGTGGGTTATGAGAAATTGATGAGGTGTCATATGTGACTGCACCTACACACCTAGTAGGCATTTAGTAAATGTATACATTTTCATTTTCTGAATATACAATCACCGTTTTTCGTTGGATATATAGATAAGATTATAAAAATAAAATTAGTGTAAATATCTAAAAACAAAAGGCAAAGTATTATAAAATTTATTTTAAAAAAATGAGACATACTTCATTCTTAAATTACTGATGGGACCATATGCAGAATCTTTGAATTTGCATTTAAACAACTGCAATCTTGTGATTTTGATTGGAAAGCTCTGAGGACCTCGATTTGTTTGTTTACTGGGGATAATTTAATTTTTGGCAACACTTGAAAGAGGAAAAAAAAAGAAAAAAAGAAAACAGAAACAAAGAACAGCGAAATAATATGCTTCCTGGCAAGTCTCTGCCAGTATCAAACTCCTTAATGACTCATTTTTTTCCCCCTAGGTAGAGAGCTAATATAGACCATAATTGTTCTGTCCCTTGAATCTTTCTAGACGAAAGAGCCACTCTGATTCAAGCCCAGAGCCCTAGGCTCACAGAATAGTCCCTAGGAGGCCCTGCCATCACACGAGTGTGAACAAGAACAAAGGTGGTGGAGTTCTGTCAAGATTTCTAACCCCACACAAAGGCCCTTCCAGCAACTACAGACTGTTTCCAAATGGAGCCTTATTGTTTCTCTGGTGAACATACAAAGCAAAAGGCAACAAAACAGACACATCAACCCCATCCCTTCTGAGGACCTGTAAATCCCTTACATCTGTTCTCATCATCTCCATATCTAGCAATTTCCCGAAAATAAAGTGCATTTGTTTTCCTAAATGTTGTAACTTGTCAATTGTAAAGGATGATCCTGAGACCATTAAACCGAGCTCCGTTAGAACCGATACGCTTTTATAGAACACCACCATCACAAAGCAGTGTTTATACTGGGCTCGGGACAAGTGTAACCGTCCTTTATTTTAAAGTTCAGATCCGTGAAACAGAAGCAAACAGGATTACAGACAGCACATGGTCCTAGCAGTGGAGTGGAGGAGCTAAGAGCTTGTCTAGTTTACCTCTTGGCTTCACCACTTTTTTCTAGCTACTGCCTCCATTTTCCCATCTATCACATGGGAATAGTAATAGTCCCTTCCTCAAAGGTTGCTATACAGATTAACTGAGATGATACTGAACAATCTTAATATAGTAAGCCCTCAATAAGTGTATGCTATTATTCTAACTATCACTGTCATTGGCTATTTTAGATTTCTGCAAAAGGCAAAGCCCTATCTGCAAAGAAACACCTGGGGTAAATGACTCTTTTTCTCAAGCTGGGAACAATACAAGATTTAAGTAATAAGTTGTCTACGAAGACAAAGCAATTCAGAAAATGAATTATTCCAGGCTTGCGTTGCTTGGAATGGCCCTAAATTGTTCCCTTTGCTCAAAGGTTATTACAAAACATCTATCAGCTGCTTACTGAGTGCCCTCCAAGGAACAAGGACTGTCAGATCTCCAGCCCACCTACTTAAAACCTCCATGCTCCAGGCAATCACTACCAGTCCACTGAGGTTGGCAGAGATAAAATAATAAAGTCGGTCTGTTTTCCCCAGTATAAGACATTCCAACTTGCAAGAAAGGGACGCCATCCCCTTTACAGTGGTGGTACTGGGTGAGGGGTGGAGATGACAACCTCTACCTTATAGACTATTATCATTCTACCAGAATTTTACTTCTGGGTAAATGTGGGAGAAGAAAATATTATTTCAGTCAAAGTATATGTAAAATGGGTGGAACACTGAAATGGATAAGGGAGTTTTGTGTGTTAATTCTTCTGAATGCCACTCTCTCTACAGAAGTATTAACCTATTACACAGTAGAACAGTAGCCCAAAACAGAGCTTCCCAATATGTGTGCCAGGAATGGATTATAGGTCTGCCAGAGGTGATAATCCCATCAGTTTTGGGGGAAGCTAAGGTTCTTAGGGCAGTATTATCCCTGGCCATGAGCAGGTTCCTTCATGGACATCAGCATGCTGTGCAAATATCATTTCCTATGTGTGTCATGACTTGAAAAAGTTTGGGAACCACTGGTTTAGGAAATGAATACATTTTCCAGAGTCTCCTCATTTGTGATCATGGCAAAGCTGAAATACTGGATGTCTTATTATATTTCATGATCATGGTTACCAATACTAATGTGTTCTAGAAAAGCCAGATACACATTCTTGATCTGAGAGGTCATTCCTGTAACCAAAACTCTATTATGGCTAGCTTCCTTTGTTTGCAAGAGATGCAGTAAGGGGTAGCACAAATAGTGAGGGCTTTTGCAAGGTCCACCAAGGGAGGCAGAAATCCCATGGGAATTAAAAGACTGGACCTATTCAGACAGGCTATGGAAGCCAGCAGCTTGAGAGACTACAGCCACAAGAGACCCTGGGTCTTCACCCTGATACTCCACTAATAACATGACTTGGCCACATTCTTTCTTTGCTTCTCTTGGGGGACTGTCTTGCGTTTTCTCCCAGATGGCTACCAGTTGGCTTCTGTACCCTCTATTCTACTTTTTTCCACTAGTTCTTTGCTTCTGCTTATTTCTAGGTTCAATTTCTCATAAACTCAACCTGCTCATAATTCCTCCTGGTCCCCAATTCTACCTGCTGGTCAATCTCAATCTCCCTCTCTCCCTTCCTCCCTCCCGTTTCTTCCCCTTCTGCATCTTTCAGTGCCTGTTTCTACTGCTAACTCTCTTGTGTCACTCCACATTTGCCAATCCACATTCTTAAGAATAAGACTCTGGGTGGCATTGCCAGCTCCTGTTTGGGCAGAACCTTCTCTCAGGCCACTCACCAACCTATGGTTTGACTATTCTTGGGACAAATGC
Organism: Mesoplodon densirostris; assembly: GCF_025265405.1. Taxonomy (NCBI): domain Eukaryota; kingdom Metazoa; phylum Chordata; class Mammalia; order Artiodactyla; family Ziphiidae; genus Mesoplodon; species Mesoplodon densirostris. The sequence continues at coordinate 80,956,674 of NC_082671.1, forward strand.
CCACTGGGTGAAAGGGGCTGGAGTCATAGGGTTCAAAAATTTTCCTTCAACAGAGCTGCGGTGGGTGGGACAATTTGCTTTTGAAGAGCTCGAGGTAAAGAAGACATAACATATTTAGCACAAACCTCCCAAAGAAAACAAGGTTTTATATTTCTACATGCCAAAGAGACCATTTAAACATATTTACTGTCTTGTAAAGAAACTCTTTTGGTAATTTTCTTCTCTTTCCCTTCTTTTTTCCCAATCCATCCATTTATTCATCCATCCATCTAATGAATATTAATCTCTCTGTCTTCAAAAGAAATGCATAAGGTTTTCCATGACCATAATAGTCCTTGAGGACCATGAACCTATTAGGGGAGAAAACTTGTGTATGCAAATCATTATTAGTGCCCAAAGAATGGCATAAAGCAAACGCTATGGAAATTCAAAGGAGGAAGACATCTTCTGGCTGGAGAAGATGCCACTTCAGCTAGGCCCTGAAAGATGGCAAAGATTCTGAAATTCATTCCATACATAAGGAACAACATGAACCTAAGCCTTGAGTTAGTAGAGTTCTATAACCTGAAAATTCAGATTTTGGCTTTTTAAGTTCTAGAAAAAAATGCATAATCATTGTCAAAAAATTCAAACCAAATGGAAAATATATAGTGTGAAAGGCCTGACTCTCATCACTGTCCACCTACCTTTCCACGAAAGGTAGCCTCCTCTCCAAAGGTAACCACCATTCATCATTTATTATGTATTTGTCCAGACTCTTTTCTATACTATTAAATTAGAGCTCTACAATTATTTGACTAGGAAGATATTATTAAACCCATTTTATCAAAAAGTGGGTTAAGTAAATTCTTTGGGTTAAGGAATTCTTTAAGTGAATGTTCCATCATACCTTGTTATTATAGGGCTATTGGCTTGAAGCGATTTAGAAGGACTCAATTCAGTATTGTGAGTAGATCTTGTTTATGAGGAGTCATTTTGACCAGAACTGGAAGAAGCCTAGAGGTGGGTACTCACATATTAGTCAGATGAAAAGATTCCACTCACAACAGAAAGTCCTACATATACTGAGATGGGTATTCAGGTGTCAGCAGACCTTTTGGTATACCATAGGCTTTATTTTTGTCTCCAACAGAAAGTGAATTTTACCCAATAATGGAATGCTGATGAAACTGTTGAAGGCTTAAGAGAAATAAGACATGTTCTCCTCTACAACATCACTTTTAAAATAAACCAAATGAATTATTTATCGACTTGTGTCTAATACAACAGCCAACTGAATTTACTCAAGCTTCTTCCTCTCATATCCAAAATCAGACTTTAAAGGAACATATCATAGAGCAGATGATGGGAACAAGTTATACGAATATAGAACACTTACCCCAGACTGCCATGAAAACAGCAAAGAAGACAGTGGCTCCATTGTCAAAAAGGTGGGTTACCTGGGAACATTATGAGTCATAGTTAAACTAATTTACTATATATAATATTGCAATTCACTTTTTTTTTTCACGTTCTGTAAAAATAGCTCTGACAATGCAATGAATTTGACAGGGTTCCTTTGGGGCATATTCCTTTTGGACCATAAGGAAGAAGGGATTTTTTTCTGTGAAATAGTTTGGTTATGGAAAGGAGAATTTGTTCCATTTATGTGGCTATCACTTAGCTGAGCATTTATCAGCAGCCCCAATGGTGCTGTTAAGAATTTCCTTTTGCATACTATAAAAGCTAATACACATGCATATCTCATGTGGATAGATTTATATTTAAGACCAGGTAGGGGGCTTCCCTGGTGGCACAGTGGTTAAGAATCCACCTACCAATGCAGGGGACACGGGTTTGAGCATCCGGGAATATCCCACATGCCGCGGAACAACTAAGCCCCTGCACCGCAACTACTGAGCCTGCACTCTAGAACCCATGAGGCACAACTACTGAGCCCACGTGCCACAACTACTGAAGCCCACACGCCTAGAGCCTGTGCTCCGCAACAAGAGAAGTCACCACAATGAGAAGCCTGTGCACCTCAACGAAGAGTAGCCCCTGCTCACCGCAACTAGAGAAAGCCCGTGTGCAGCAACAAAGACCCAACACAGCCAAAAATAAATAAATTTAAAAAAAAAGACCAGGCAGGTATTAATGTTGCTGCTGTAAAGGTTTCTGATTTCCCCAGCACTATTTTTAATGCTTCGTTTATTCTCTTTGAAAACATGGCCATTTTGTGTGTGTAGTTTTGAGCAAACATTTTCTGGGCTGCCCTCTGGACCATGGCATTATAAAGAAGAGCAACCCATTAACACAAACCACTTCTACCTTTATTAAAGCCTCAGGTAATCACTACATTTACCTCTTACACATAACACAAAGACAGCTAGCAAATACTTTATTGCTAGAATAATATATTCTATTGCAAGCATCATAGCAGAAAGCAAAAATATCTCTTTGTGCTGTAACACTGCCAAGCTCATTTCCACCTCCAGGATAAATCACACCAACGTCAAGCCAAATTGAAATGATGACTGATACGTTCGTAAAGCATAACCTTTTTTGTTTTGGTGCTTTATAGCTCTCTATAAAGTATACTTTACTGTCCCTTGGAGAACGTGCCAAGTATAAACAGGTCTTTTCCTATTATATCAGATTGTGAAGTATTTTAAAATTTTCCAAAAGTTTATGACTTTTCTTTCTTTAAACACAGGAGAGATGGGGAGCATTCAAACACCTAGTGTGAGACAAAAGTCTAAAGCCAACTTATTTCGATGCCAGAAGGAGTGTTACACTATGTATATCAGGTGGTCAGCATCAAATCAAGCCTGGAAGCCTTGGTGGTAAGTGGTTGGTTTGTGCCCCCTCCTAGGGTATTTCCTGGTGGACACTCCCTGCACTATCAGGGAAGATTCTGGAATGGATTGTGGTTGTCATTGTTTTAGGCTGTAGGGATCATTTTTCCTCCTTCTCTGGGTAACATGGCTCAAGTACAACCAATCGGAGTCCTTCCCTAAAACTGGTATGAAAACACTTGGAGAGACACATTTTCCCACTGCAGTTACCGATTTGGAAATATGTGAATCAGGGTGAATTAATAGGGACTTCTAGTTCCTCCTAAGATGGAAAGCTAGGACAGGCTGATGGCTCCGTCTGCCAAAATCAAACCTGGAGAAGCAGGAGAGTAGATTTCAGGAACTGACAAAACACAAAAACACACAAACCAAGATCCTGAGAAATGCCAGGGGAAACAGAAGTTGCCTTAAGGTGTGTGTGTGTGTGTGTGTGTGTGTGTGCGTGTGTGCGTGTGTGCGTGCGCGCGCGCGTGCTTGATGGTGGGGAGTGGCAGTGGTTCCCAAGCAGAGTGAGAACACAGGTTAGAGAAATACGTAAGTTCCAGTCTAGCCTCTCCCACAGTGGCACTGGAAAATTAGTTTCCCCTCCCTCAGAAATCAGCTGCAACAGGTCAAATCACAAGTGCTGGTATTCTTGGGGGTAATATCAGGGATGCCCAGAGTCCCACTTTGTCGGAGAGATGATGAATGTAGGTGCTGCCTGGCAGGCTGGCCTCGAACGTTCACTTCTCAGTCCTTTCCCTTTTAAACCCCAGGGCTGGTAGTTACAATTAAGGGAGAGCGCCTCCTTCCAATTCTGCTTTGTTCTAAGCAGGCTTAAAAATGAAACTCTGACCAGAAAAGTCCTCTGACAGAGTGACAGCACACAGTGGTGCCTGGGACACATTGTCCTCTTCTCTCTGGAAACTCACCAGGACTGACCTGGCCTCTGACCCTCACCCAAAGTGGTCGATACCTCCATGGGACAAGCACCCACAGGCCAAAGTAACAGAGAATCTGGGGAAGATAGCTGCCTCCAAAAAATTCCAAAGTAGGCAATATACACCTTCTGAAACAGACGTTCTGTAACAGCAGATCAAGAATTTAAAATAAGCGTACAAATATGTTTAGGGAGATACAGGAAGGAAGATGGAGGCCTGGAGCTGTGACAGTCAGCAGCCATCTTTCCCGTCATGAGAAGAGAACCTGTCTACAGAATGATCACATAGACAGGTGGCCAGAGAGCGAGATCTGAGGACCTGGATGACCAGTTCTAGGCATGAGGTCCTCCTGCTCAGACAGTGTGAGCTGGTCTTGTATCTTCTGCGGTGAAATGAGCCAGTAAATCCCTTTCTGCTTAAGCCAGTTTGATTGAGTTTCTGACCCGTGCAAGTACAAGTGCGAGGGTCAGGGATAAAACGTTCCTGATGAGCACAAGAGCTGCTGACTGACTTGGATCTGGGCTCCTACTTGATCCAATATTTCTATGCATCCTCAGTCTCATTAAATCAGTCTGGCATTTCTAATAAATTTTTCTAAAGGACACTCTGTATAACTTCAGTTATTTCATTCTGAGGCTCTTAAGCCTTCCTTTTACTAAGTTTCTAGGCCAGGCCAAATCCAAAATTTAGAATCTAAGCATCTTGAAGCTCAGTATGGCACAACGATGTGTTTTGCACTCAGATAAACTAAGAGCCAGCTACTTACTGCTGTGTGAACACAGATAAACAGCTTTTACCTCTCTGAGTCTCTGAGTAAAATGGGAATAATAACACCTACCTTGAAGTTGCTGTGAGAATTAGAAATAATAAATGTAGGTTGCCTAGCTATTATTATAATTATTATCATTTTAGATCTAGGGAGTTTGATAGGACAACTGACCAATGAAGGCCCTATAAAATCTGAGCCCTCTAAACTATTCATGATCATTTTAAGGAATTATTCCAGCTCCCCTAAAAAAAAAAAGAATTTCACTCAAGGCAGATCTTTCACATAACAAACAAACCGCCCAAACAAACAAAACTGGGCTTCTGAGATTCCCCAAAAGCAGGATTTTTACACCTGAGTCATTCGTGCTTAACTCATGATCTTTAAACAAAATTATATCACTGACCAACCTCTTTTGATTCTCACCACATCTCTATTTCCCAAGCTCACTCTGTTGAATTTGTCCTCATCCAGGCAGGTCTATCTGTATGTTCTCCAAAGGAAGGGAGAGTATTTTGGGCTTTTTTGGTCCCTTGCAGCACATACTAAAAGCCCAAATCTTTGTAAAATCACAGCTGGCTGCTGTTCCTCCCACCAGACTGGCCACCTACAGGGCTAGAGACAGCATGGATGGGTGGGATCCTGGGCTGCCTATCTAATGTTCCCACACTTAAACTGAGCAAAACTCTGCAATGCCAACAGTATAATTAGATGGATCCAAGCTGCAGTGATTGTAGAGGTTACATAAAATCTGCCAACCCCTTTTATACCTGGAATCTGGGTGAGCTGATAGGCAGTGGGTCTTAAAACGTCTTCATCAGTCTATACTCCAGCCATTGCTTTGCATTAGTGATACTACCTTTCAGTAATGAACTCTAGAAATTTGATGAATGTGTCTAAAATTTTAATAAAGTGAGGTGTAACATCAGAAAGGGGTATGTAATAACATATAGACATAATGGTGTTATGTATCTTTTTTTCAAAGCACTTTCACATATACTATCTTCTTTGGTCCTCATGACATGCCATGGGGCAGGGAGGGCAGGTATCACTGCCTGCATTTTAGAGAAGAGAAATCTCAGGCTCAAAGAGTCTGTACATGTGCAAGGTCAAGGAGGTAAGTAGCTGAGCTGAACTTGAATCTAGGTCTTTTGGACAATAATGATGATGAAGAGGAGGAAAATGATGGCAGTTGTCACTTACTGAGACCTTACCATTTGCTAAGCACTATGCTCATTATCACATTTCTTATAAAACAGCCATGTGAAACGAGTATCATGTTCTCCATTTTACAGATGAGAAAACTGAGGCTCAGAAGAGGTTAAATAACATGTTCCTCTAGTAACAAGTGGTGAACAGCACAGTCAAGATTTGAAGCTAACTTTCTCTGATTCCATCAACTGTTCTATTTGCTTCCTGTGATAATAATTAGAGCCAATACATTTTAAATACATATACAGTAAAACAAATATCTGAATTAGAATACTGAATGACGAAGGTAAGTCTCTCCTACAAGGTAAACTTGAGAATCAAAGACCAGAAAGGACGGAGAGAATGTGGTCACCACCACCTCTCAGGAAGGTGTATATTAAATTCAATCTGGGACTTCCCTGGTGGCACAGTAGTTAAGAATCCGCCTGCCAATGCAGGGGACACAGGTTGGATCCCTGGTCCGGGAAGATCCCACATGCCATGGAGCAACTAAGCCCATGCGCCACAACGACTGAGTCTGCACTCTAGAGCCCACGAGCCACAACTACTGAGCTCACGTGCCACAACTACTGAAGCCTGCGCGCCTAGAGACCATGCTCTGCAACAAGAGAAGCCACTGCAATGAGAAGCCCCGCACCGCAACGAAGAGTAGCCCCCGCTAGCCGCAACTAGAGAAAGCCCGCGCGCAGCAACAAAGACCCAACGCAGCCAAAAATAAATAAATAAATTTATATAAACAAACAAACAAACATAAATAAGTTCAATCTGACTAAAATGCTGCATATTTGAAATTACCTTGGCATAAACGCAGCTGTCTGACAGCCTCATGAACGGACAGTATTTATCGCACACAGGACACATGATGATATCTGTAGCTTGGCAGACTTCTTTACTGGAAAAGAGAACAAAAAAGGACCGCTTTTTGATGACATAACAGCATTTTTTCCCCTTCAATTTCACCAGAATAGTCAACCAGTAAATAAGATTCAGTAGATTAAATTTTTGCCCTCAGAAGCTTCTTAGCCTTTTCTTAGTTATTAATATAAACAAGTGCCTGCACAGTTTAATAGTTTGATAAACCTGCGTATTTGTGAGGCTGTTTCTTGGCTTTTACATATTAATTAGTTAAGCTCAGGAAAATACATGAAGCAAAACATTGATTGTTTATACCTCAGGTTATACAGAAGTCATTCACAACACTGCACAGGTTGGAAGCAATTTCATACTGAATTATGGGCACAATGAGATACCTCACAGTGCCAGTCTTAATTTCTATGTGCATGATAAATAAGAAGAAGTTATGGAGGAATAAATAAAAATACTAGGGAGTAGTTCTGGGAGAAAACCACATCTCATTAACAATTTCCCCAGAAATTAAAATATTTTTGCAGGTCACTTTTATTTTTGCAGTCACTTCTAAAAGGCACATTTATTTATTATTTAAGATTACTGTCTGGCCTTGTACGAAGATCTCTATGAATACCTTAAACTATATTCTAGCAAAAGAGCCAAGATAACACTTGTTAACAGTGAATCATTCACAAGGTTTCAGCAAGTTGGTGAGATGTCTTTCCAGCTTACAGGGCCCTTGTAAGAACACATAATTGATAAAAAAGGATGATTAACCCACTATTTTGCAGTATTAGTTAGAAAGAAAAAGGTGAAAAAGTCAGAAAAAGAGCAACTTTGAGACAGTGAAGGAAAGTGATTTGTTCTGTGGATATGTAGTGGTTTGTATACCCATAAATGTGAGCTTTGCTTCCTTGGTAGCTGGAGACCACAGCAACAAGGGCAATGGATGGGCAGACCTAGTGAATTGAACGTCTTGAATTTTTCCAGGAGAGATTGGAAAGAAGTTAAAATGAATAGTTAAGTAGACCGATCGTCTGTGAACACCCCAAAAACACAAATGCCCAACTCCAAATATAAGCAAAGGCAGGCTCACCCAGAGCTCCCCGTACCTGACTTGGCAGTGATCCAGAGTTATGATTCCATACAAAAAGACAAATAATCCAATGAAAGCGGCTGGGAAGAGCATGCCGGTGTACCAGCCCAACCAGGCAAAATACAGCCCAATCTTCTCTCCGAAGTACCGCCTGTTTAAGACACAGCAGCCTTGCAAATTATACTGAAGTGTTTAAAGTTAGGCATTATAACACTTTGCTCAGTCATTTTACTTTGTTGTGGCTTTGCTGATAACCATGCAGACAAAGTAAGCCAAGAGAATGGAACGTTTGACCAAATTTAAGCTCTGGACTTAAATTTCTTTTCCTATTACTCTAGATCAGAAATAGAATAAACCTTTCCATAAAAGAACAGGATTATATGCAAGCTTGTTCTGAAAACACAGAATAAACCCAGCTCATTCAGGAAGTTATACATGATACTGTTATTGACAAGGAACCAGGGGAATTTGAAGAGTCGGTGCCAACACATAATCTCATTTTTGCCATTTCTGAGTGTGTGTTTGTTTGTAATGCATGTATTATAATTACATACATTTTTTAAAATAGTAAACAAAAGTACTGTGAAAAACTTTTAAACACCGCTTTCAATATTTTGTAGTTTTACAAGATGTTTAAAATGCTAAAATCATAAGATGTTACACAGAAAGAACTCTAATTACTGAGATTCAACATGAATCAATTCTGAGAGCAACTTTCCCTTTTAAGTGATGACTCTTCACAGGCATTAACATCTACCTCTATAAATATTTTCCTGAGACTAACCAGCCTGCCTAGTGCCCTGTGGTCTGTGAAGTTTGGTTTTTATTTCTTAAATATCATTATTGTGTTTTCTATGCTTTTCAACAGCTAAATTTCATAACTTAGAAGTTAATTACTTCTTAGTCCAATGTAAGAATATTCGAATTATTTTTTATTCTCCTTCTAAACGAATGTTGACCATCTGTTTCCAAATGCTGTCTGCTGCTTTCCCCCTAGAGTACTCAATGGCTCCTAAAAGCATGGATTATTTATTTATCCCATCTTCTATTGTGTCCCAACAGAAGCCTTCCACTTCCAGAAGACTTTTCCAACATATATTCATATACACAAATATTCAGTTATTCATTCAACAAATTAAAAAATACCTACTATGTGTCAAAAACTGTGCTAAGTTCTGAGAACACAATGGCGAGCAAAATAAGCTTGGTCCCTCCTCCTATGAAGCTTTTAGGGTGACAGAGGAGACACACATAAATCAATTAAAGAAATAAGCTTATAATCACAAAACTGGGAAAACAGCTACAAAGGAGGGGAACACAATGCGATAAGTGTATATAACAAAGCCATCTGACAACTCTAGCCAGGGAAGACCTCTCTGAGGACGTGACTATTGGGCTGATGCATGAAAGTTAATTGGGTGGGGTTAGGGATGGGCTAGAGTGTTTCCAGCAGAGGGAACAGAACCTACAAAGGCCGTGTGATAGGAGGGACCAGGTGAAATAAGGGTGGTGTGGCTGGAACACTGATAATAAGAAATGGGCTGGTGAGGTTGGCACAGGATAAGCCTCGATGGGCCTTGCAGACCATGCTAAATGCATTGATTTTTCTCCTGAGAGAAATGAAAAGCCATGAGAGGACTGTAGCCAATCTGGGGATATGACCAGTTTCACATTCTGTCTCCAGGGTGGAGAATGGAGTGGAAGGGCCAGAAAGGAAAAAGGGAGACCACGTAGGGGAAAACAGCCATAGTCCAGGGTCATGGGTGAAGGAAGCAGCAGTGGTAGAGGAGATGCTGGGGTGTGGCCAGATTCCAGAGATATGGAGGAAGCAAAATCTACATATAGGACAAGAACTATTTAAGAGATGAGATTCCCCAGTTGCTCCACAACTTCATTCCACTCAAACCTTGCTTGTGCTTTTCATGTCCCCTCCCTTTGGCCAACACAAATCCCACTGCTCTTCCAGGGCTCAGCTCCGCACCTTCCACAGGGGCACTGGCCCATATCCATCCTTTCCATTTTTCTTAGTTTTTGTAGAACATTTGGCCCCCATCACACATGTTACCAAATTATGCATGGTCTTGTTTTACAGTTGTCTCAAGTTTGCAGGGCTGGTTTTCCTGAAAGAAACTGTGCATTTCTCAAAGCCAGAGACCATGGCTTCTGTGTGTCTTTGCCAATAGTACTTAGCATTGTACTAGGAACACAATGGGCAGTTAATTAATACTCACTGAAAAATGATAACATCTTAATCAAGATACTGTCACAGATGGGAGCTGCTTTGCCTGCAGCAATCTTCTGTAATTTTTAATCGATGTAATCCTGTAACATGGGACTCAGGCTGGAAAGAGAATTGGCTTTGATATTTTTTCCCTACTATTTTATTGTATATTGAGACTCGTCAAAGGCAAGTGATCTCATCTCAGAAAATACTGTCCACTCACCCAGATCATCTGGATCATTTGTTACTCACACAGAGAAGGGGACACAATTCGTCAATGGCCTTGGGTCAACAGGAGTAAACCCTTGTAACAAGGACTCTGGAAGGAAGCATGACTCCCCGGGGAGACGAAATGTAAAGTGAGTTGTCTTATTATTTTATTTTCCTCTGGCATCATTTTTTAAGGGCTCGGGGAAAAGTGAAATAAATCTGGCTAGTCTAGGAAATGAGACATGACTTTCTTTTTAATAAGGAATCCATGAAGTGTGGATTGTTACTACTCAATCTTAATAATCAGTCTCTAAATAAATAATGAGATGTCAGAGTATAATGCCTCCATGGCAGAAAGCTGGGCATACACAGACAGTTAAAGAAAACACACACTTTTACTGCACAAATATCATAGGTTAAAAGCTGATATACTCTTTTGACTTGCAGAATTAAAACAATCTTTAAAGGTTATTAGTTTTAAGTGAAAATTAAAGTAAGCCTGAAATTTATTAGAATGACAGCACCCTCTATTTCCTACTTGCATAATAGTAATTAATATTCCATTTGTCACTAATATATGCAAAGCAGTGTTACCTCTCTATAACTGTTATAGATAATTTGTCATTAATAGTCACATGCGTGATGAACTTCTTCTGGAATCCTGACGGAGGCCTGGCTGATCTCACATGCCCCTTTCCAAGGCTCTTTTGGAGGAAATGCCAGCCTCATCAGAGGGAGGTCAGGTTTACCAAGAATGACCCATGTCCTCTGATAGGCTGCCCTCTTGGGAAGAAGTCAGATTTGAGAGTCAGCTGTGCATCTCAGACCGTTTTTTTTTTCCCCCCAATGTTGGCTTGTCCCAGTTGACAGTCTGCCCTCATCAACCTGTGTAAGCTTTATATTTGCATCTGGTTCAAAACTCACCTTACAAGATCCAAAGGCTGGTATTTATACCACACGCCCCAGGAGGCCCAGCACTCATAGAGCAGATGGCGGTGGTTTACTGCTCCGTGGGTTCTAATGGAGTTTTTACTTCTGTAACTTCCCTGGATAAAAACACCACTGCTGGTGAGGTAATACCCACAAAAACCAAAAGGAAAAGCTGATAGTAATATTAGCCTTTATGGCAGGAGTAGCAATAGGGGTGATATGAAGAAAAAACAGATCCATTCTATTGAAGGGAAAGCAGTATGATTAGTTATTCTGGACATAATCTTGATGTTGATGCCATGCAGTAAGAAGCCCGCGCTTGCCGGAATCAGGCAGGTCTGAACTGAGTTAAAATTCAGTTCTGTTACTTTTTAGCTAGGAGATCTTATACTCTCTGAGCCTTGGATTCCCAGGTCATAGTGGAACTAACAACATCTGCCTCATTAGGTTTCTTCTGTGGTTTGAATGAATAGAGCATCCTGCCCCAGAGGCCATGCCCAAGACTTATGAGTTCTCTTTCCCACTTGTCTCAAGATAGAGTAGCTGGTAAACAGCCACAGCTGTAACCTGGTCAAATGGTCTTGTCTATAAGAAAACCCTAGAATGCAAGAGTGGTAAGTTAACTAAAAATTACAATAATTCAACTATAATTCAACCTCCTCATGGAACAAATGAGGAGACCGTGGGCCAGTGGAGTAGGGCGTTTCTAAGTTCAGTTAGCGGAATTGCTAGTTTCACAAACAGAACAGGTACTTTCTGGAGGTGAACTGATTTTTGACATTTTAACTTGAGAAGCCCTTTCTTAGTGGAAAGTGAACAGGCCCAAGAGACAAGGAACTCAGGTTCTAGCTCAGCTCAACACCAACTCACTCTAACATTCCTCTAAACCTGTATTTAAATTTTTACCATAAAACAAGGCAACAAGAGCTGCACTTCCTGCCTTCGAAGGCTGTTATGTGGTCAAATAAAATAATCAAGTTAAACTGAGAGCAAAAAGCCAAAAGAGCGATTATGTTATTGCTGCAGCTGCTATTACTGATTTGGAAGCTCTCTTTTTAATAAAATACAGGGCTTTAGCAAGATGTCCACCACCCACTTGCCTGCACAGAAACTTCTGTCCACCTACCACTGCTCAGACACTGCCCTTACCATAGGCAAGGGATGGGCAGGGGGAGGATGCAGTCATCACTGAAACCCTTTTTTGGGGGGCAATGCCAACTAATAATGATATGCTTTGGGGACATCTGTCTTTAACATTCAGAAACACCTGTGTGTGACTCCAGAAAACCTTTGTGTCAAAATATTTGCTTCTGTTACACAAAAAGGATCACTCCAAAAGGGTTTCATGGCTGTCTATAATAGAGCCTCAGATGAAAGCCTCTAGTCTCCTTAATGAAAAAGGCCTAAAAATTCTACACCCTCCTCTCCATCCTCCTGGTGTTTAAAATCAAGAGAAGAAACACCATAAGCCAAATAAGAAGTATATTTTGGAAAGACTTGCCATTGGTGGATAGTTGGAACTGTCCTCCAAGCTTAATTGGCCAACTGTTAACATTGTTTCTCATAGAAGATTTTTCTGAAAATTTCTCTAACAGTAGTTTCACCCTGGCTACTGTGTGAGGTCCTAGAGGATATGGGCTATGATATTTATCTTTGTGTTCTCTGTGTTGTACTGCGACTGGTACAGGCTCAATACCATGAAAATGACAGTAATCTCTCACCAGTCATGAGAATTACGTCCCTGAAAACCCATGTATATAAAGTGAATTCTGGGTTAAATTACCCAAAGTCTAATGGGGGAAACACAGTTAAGGGTAATCACAGTTACATTTATAAAAGTCCTAATAGATGACAAAGACCATGTAGTAAATAAGGAGAATATAAAAATTTATACATCTTAAGCAACAATAAGTACAATACTATTAATTTCTATTTATCATCCTTTAGTTCCTAGAGACTTTGCAAAATGGCTTCCTCCCACTCTCTAAGGATTAGCTATAAAATTTTTTGTTGCAGAGACTATATATTTCAGAGACATTTTCCCGCTGGGTCTGGCACCTCATGCAAATTTTCAATGTCTCTTTAATTTTATGACTTGGGGTCCCTCAGCTATTCCTCTAAATTCACGCTGAGTGACTCTTGATTCAAGTACTCATGCAATTAGAATAAAAAGACAGAGAGAAATAAATGTACTCTGGGGGAGAGGTATCACAATGCAAATAGGCCCTCCCCAACTACCCACTGAGCAAATTATTCTGAACAAATATATCAACAAACTCAATTAATCACTATCCCCAGAAGCTGATTTAATAACACGGAATTGACAGAGAAGGAGAAAAGGCAGGACAATACCTCGTGCAGAGGAAATGCAGCTTCATAGGAGCCATTAGTAAGCAAACGATTCAGACCTATAACAATAAAAAAGTCCAATGTGAATCAATACTGAGTTTAAATCCTCACAATGTAAGACTAATGTAAGGGTGGTAGTTTTTGGAGAAAACAATCTACGTTTTCAAAAGTGGTTCAAAACTACTTGGGGACAATAGCTTAGAAAGTTTTTCTACCTGCTAGGAAACTGGAATCAAGGACTAGAAAATCAGGTTTTCAAACAGAAACAAAACAGTGAAGCATACCTAGCGTGGTGCTTGGCATAGAGAAGCGTGTGCGCTGAGAGAAGTGGATGAATTAATCATACCAAAAAGATGATTTTCCACCAGGAGCTCTCCCATTTTCGTCCAGAAGCTTTAATATGGACAAACCTAACTCCTCTGCATTAGACTAGTGGGATGACTTTGGAAAGTCCTCTTGTCCTCAGGCCTCAATTTTCTCATCCATAAAATGGGAGAGGGGTATTGGATATGTGGATTTGCAATGTTTTATTGGTTAGATATAAGCCACAGTTTCCACCCACACTTAAGGGGAAGGGACTACACATTGGGGAGTCACCCTAGGGTGTGTCCACCACAGGTTTATGAATTTTTTTCAAAGAACCAGCTTTTGGTTTCATTGATTTTCTCTATTTTTTTTGTTTTCCATTTCATTGATTTCTTCTCTGATTTTTATTATTTCCTTTCATCTACCTACTCTAGATTACTTTAGATTTAATTTCCTTTCCCCACCTCGTTTCTTAAGGTGGAAGGAGAGGTCATTTATTTGGGACGTTTCTTTTCCTGTATAGGCATATAGTGCTATAAATTTCTCCCTAAATACTGCACACTTTTTGATATACTGTGTTTTCATTGAATACAGCAACTTTCTGATTTCCCTTTTGATTTCTTTCGCCCATGAGTTATTTAAAAATATATTCAGTTTTAAATATTTGTAAATTTTCCAGAGATGGTCTTACTGATGTCTAATTTAATTCCATTGTGGTCAAAGAATTATTAAGTCTTATTTTATGTCCCCAAGTATGGTCTCTTGGTAATGTTCTGCGTGCACTTAAAAAAACGGGTATTCGACTGTTGGTGGTAAAGTGGTCTAAAAGATCAATTAAGTTATTTGTACTGTACTGTTCAGTTCTTCTAACCCCTATTGATTTTCTGTCTACTTGTTCTATTAATTATTGAAAAAGGGGTACTGAAACCTCTGAGTATAATTATGGACTTGCCTATTTCTTTTAGCAGTTCTTGCTTCATGTAGTTTGAAGCTCTGTTATTAAGCATATAATCATTTAGGATTGTTATGTCCTCCAGATGAACTGACTCCTCCATCATTGTAAAGTGGCTTTCTTTATCCCTGGTAATAGTCTTTGCTCTGAAATCTATTTTGTCCGATATCAATATAGCCACTTCAGCTTTCTTTTGGTTAGTGTGCTATATATATATATTTGATCCTTTTACTTTTAACCTATTTGTGTCTTTAAAGTGTTTTTTTGCAGGCAGCAAAAAAATTAGGTCTTTTTTTTTTGCGGTACGTGGGCCTCTCACTGTTGTGGCCTCTCCCGTTGTGGAGCACAGGCTCCGGACGCACAGGCTCAGCGGCCATGGCTCACGGGCCCAGCTGCTCCGCGGCATGTGGGATCTTCCTGAACCAGGGCACAAACCCAAGTCCCCTGCATCGGCAGGTGGACTCTCAACCACTGAGCCACCAGGGAAGCCCAGGTCTTGCTTTTTAAATTTAGTGGCAACTTCTGAATTTTGGACTGGGATTTTCAGACCATTTCTATTTAATCCTTTGTGAATTACGAGGTGTTCGAATCTCATTGGAAATCCTTTTGGATTGCTCTTTCTCTGGCCTTGGGTAGTTTCCTGATGTGTGTACTAATCGGTACGCTACTAAATAGTTGAGGTGGCCCTCTGCAGATCTTCAGGGTTCTCTGGGAAGCTCTCTGCTTTCTGGTATGTTGTCCTGTGAACTCTGGCTGCCTTGGTCTCCCTGGACTCTCAGTAACATCTTGTCAACTCATGGAGTCTACCAGGTTCTGCCTGGATTCTTTTTCCCCGTGTTGCTGTACAGAAACCATCTCACTATAGTAAGCTGGGGCAATTGTAGGGCTCACCTCATTTGTTTTCTGTCCTCGGGCTTCCCTGTTCTTGACTGCCCAATGTTCAGTGTCTTGAAAATAGTCGTCTCATACATTTTTTGTTTTTCCTTTTTTGACTGTTTCAGGTGGGAGAGCAAATCCTGTGCCTGTTACTCCATCTTGGCCAGAAGTGGAAGTGTAATGTTTTGATCTTTAAAGTTTCTTTCAGATCAAGAATACTACCTACTTCCTAAAATGTACTTCAAAGAAGATGACTGGAAGGATGTCTCCCAAGTGGCTTATAGGTGAGTACTCTCCATGCTTTAGGTCCTGATTAGAGTCCAGAGGCTTAGCCTAACTGGAAAATGGAACGTGCACTGATTCACTTTTTATTGATGGAGGGTCAATTAATGTTTAGGTATATTTAATCATGGTAACATGATTAAATGTATTTTAAGATGCTTTGACATTAACACTAAATGTCTAAGAAAAGCATCTGAAATACAAATATCCATAGGGCTTTGTATTTTGTCTAGCACACAGAAGGCCCTCAATAAATACCTTTGTAATGAATGAATAAATGATTATGTAGAAAGCTTTGATTTTCTGAAGCCTCTATCAATAATTCTACATATATCATCAATAACTTTCAAATATTCCAGAATAACAGAAAAAATAAGATTCACGGGGACCTAATAAGAGACTTCTCATGATGACCTTTGTAAATTTATGATAATTTATCACAGACCTGAAAAGTAAGAAAGTAGTTAATATTTAAAATCTATCACCTTACTAACTTCCCCTTTGAGCACCAGTTTTGAAAATATGCCTTCATCTCAAGATTTATTTTATCCACTTATATTGTTAAATAAATCTTTGTTGATCTATTAATTGCTCTATTTTGAAAATGGATTTCACTAGGTTTGATTTTCAGAGTTGTAATAAACTCAGAGTGAAATTGAAAAACTTGCACAGTGGTAATTTTTGCTCCACTGAAATACCCTTATAAATCATGTTTACAGACAGTATTTTTGTATTATCTCTAATCAATGTTGGCTCATGCAAGATGCCACTTTCAGAAAGAGTTTCAGGCAGAAAATAACACAGGATAAACATTAATTCTATCAATAAATTAAATTTTCTTCTAACATGTTGTTTCTTTTATCTATGAAACCAAAGATGATAATGAAACATTGGGTCAACAGAGCATTTATAGTTCTACTCCATATTTTTCAGCATAATGTCTGATCTTGGGTTAGTAATTTATTCTGAGATTGGTTATTTCTAACCAGATATTTTTTCAGTTCGTCATTACTGATTTTCAAAGCACTGGGGTTCTTGAAGAGAATTCTCCTTCTTTCATCAAATGAGAGAAACTTTTACAATGATCATTTCTTACTAGTAACAATACTACACTTCTCGTGTTTTTTCAAAACATTTAAAAATTATTGTCTTTGCCCCTTTTCTGTCTCCATCTTGACTAGTTGTAAAAATAGCCCACATTTTGAGATGCAAAAGTTAAGCACAATAATTGCTATATGGCCTCACTGTACACAGTCTTTGATTGTGTAAGAATGCTGATGGTTAGACATTGATCATGTTTAAAAGATTTTCAATTCAGTTCAACAAGCACTCCTCCTATATGCCTGTGCTAGGCAATGATGATATAAAGGTGAATAAGGCAACTTATTTACAACTGAGGAGCTTATTATCTAGATCAGCCATTTTTAGCTGCAGATTCTCAATACCCTAGTATGTTATAATGAGTTGTGAGGTGTGCTGGTATTATACTACCAATATTAGTGAAGGGACTGTTTTTAAAAATTATTTGCATGTTATGAAATAATCCAGAATAGCTACTGCCATAATCATTTCACTTCCACTCACTTGTTTTCTAGCATGTTCCTGATATGATGTTAACCAAGAAAAGTATGATAAAAGTATGTACAGCACATACTAAGTTTGTTAAAAAAAATCACGTGGACAAATGGGGTATAAAAATGAAAAGAGTACTTAATGTGATACTTAAGTTATTTGGTACCCAAAAATGTCAACAATGGTTCTCTTTAGTTGGTAGAATTTTCATAATGTCATTGAAAGTAAATAATTCAACATAATGAAAGAAGAGTTGTACATGATTGTCAAATAGACACTGCAAAAATAATTGCCATTGGAATTCAGAAGAGGAAATCCTTGGAGCTAGAATGGCCATGGAGGACATTACTGGGGACGGGGCGGGGGGGGGCGGCGGAATGTGTCCCAAGGATGGATGACTGCTGCAGAGAATATCAGAACGTGCTAACCTACAACCCCATCGAAGTCAAGAAAGCCCTAAATCAGGTTCAACTTCACCATACCCACCTACATTGACTCTCACTGAACATATGATTCCAGGTGTATTCAGATCTGGACTAGGTATCTGTTTCTCCCTATAGTATTTTAATTTATGCAGCTTGGGATCAAAGTAGTGTTTTGCAGCTTCGGCATACCAGTGACTCACACTTGCATTCAACTCAACCTCCCAAGTCTATCCGTCTTCAAGATGTGTTGAGCAACATTTCTCCCACACGGTATCAGGGTAACTGTTTCGCTGAGTTTGAGTGCAGCACTTTACATTTACAAACTATTAAATGCCATCTTTTGGATGTGGCTGAGATTTCCAGATCACTGAGATCTATGGGGATCGGACTGCAGTGACTAACATAATGCATCCTTCCGGCCTCCATCCCACCTGAAAGCCCGATGAGAAGACCGTTTAGGCTATGTGCCAGGTATCAATTTATTGCCCCTTAGCTCCAAATACAGGTTCATTGCCTGCTTTGCAATAATGGAGCTGGACCTTGTAAATATTTCTCCTTTGCCAGGTGGTACAATGTTAAGCTTTGTCAGTAGAAGGCACTGCAGGGACAATGGGGGAGGAAGGAGTTTGTCCTCCTGGTGCTAGCATGCTCCTCTCAGTAGGCTTCTGCAGCTCATAGCTTCTGTGGAATCCAGCGCCTGCAGTGCCTGGTGGCCAGCAGCCTCGGCACCTCCTTAAGGGCGGGTGTCCCCCTGAACAGCTTCACAGAGTAATAATGCTGGTGCAATGCCTCCCAATGAATGGCTTCCTTGGAACCCCTCCAGGCAGCTTCTCCCAGTACGTGAGATGGCAGATCCACAGAGAGTCCTCCTGGCACAGAAGCCCCAGCAAACCGCTCTGCCATCTAGTGAACCACAGCTGCACGCTTTCCAACAAGGTCTGCATCTCAGCTTTGTTGTGGGGAGTGTCTGTAGGGGTGGTGGCTGCTCCTAATATCTGCTCTTCTTCTATTCTTTAGAGTTCTTCTTACCCTTTACTAGCCAATCCTCCATGAACTCCAAACCTCTGTCACAGTTAGTTATTTATATGAACTTTCCCTGTTCAAATTCTGTGTGGCTCTTGTGTCCTGATTAGACCCTGACTGATATAGGTCATTCTTCAAAGTATTGATAAAAATCTCACTGGGACAGAGATACCCAAAAACAAAGCCACCCAAATCCTCCTGATATATAGTAATCTGTTTAATAAGGAAGGATATTTGGTAATATATTACGGAAAGACTCTCGTACAAATGCCCCCAAATGTAATGTGTGGAGGTTATTTACTGGGGGTGGTGATTATTTGGAGGATGTACTTGTGTGTGACGGCTCTTCTCTGTCCTTTGCTGCTCCCTGTGCCTGGAACACCTGCCCTTCCAACTTCCCACACTGGCTTCCTCTTGTCATTCAGGTTTCAGTGCAAATTCAGCATCTCAGAAAAGCTTTCCCTGACCACTCCATCCATCTCAGCTTGAACTCACCCCCACCCCTTAGCCGTCTATCTCTGAAACATCATCTATTTCGATTTCTTCATGTTATGTGTTGTGTTTACTTATTTATTGTCCATTTTTAACTCCTTGAACATATGCTCCAGGAGAGAATGGTGCTCATCTCCCCAACACCTCACCCAGCACCTGGCACATAATGGGCACTCCTTATATATTTGTTGAATTGAGAGCACTTCTCCACGATCTTAGATAAATGAGATGCCATGTTATTTTTTAAAAAGCGATCTAAGGATTCTATTAAGATTTTACACTTCTGAGTTATCCATCAGGGGAGTATGCAGTTAGAGGCTTTATGAATGATGAGCATTTCTAGAATTGATATCAACTTAATAAAACCAAACGATAGAGTCTGTAATCCCCCAAATCAAATGTAGCTTGTTATACTAATATACTACTTACCAATTTTGTTTTTTCCTTCTTCATACTTTATTCTTTGTAAAATATGATGTACAATTCTACTTCTCGTGGCATTGTTGAAGAAAGTGTCTTTGTTGTGTATGATGAAGCTGCACACACATATTGAAAGCACAAGTTGAGGATTAATTGGAGGCAAGGGATCTAATCTTTGATATAATTTGGTGTGACTTAGATAGAGGTGTCTTCCATCTGTCACAGAGAGCGTATGTCTGGAACAGCATGAGAGAACCCAGAGGTCACACCAGAGGCAAGAGGCTCACAAATCTCAGCAGTTTGGTTCTCAGCCTCCTGAGAACATTCACATCATTATGTCAGGAAAGAGCTGGAGCTAAATGAAATTAAGTCACTTTCAACTAATACCAAGGCTAAGCCTCATATCTTGTTTTTTTTTTCTCAGTAAGGTCATTAGATAAATTCAACTAAAAATTCATTTTGTTTTTATCTCCTTTTGTCATCTACCTCATCCCCTCCCATGTCATTTTCAGGAATTTTAATATCTGAAACTGGTTTGGGTGATAGACACAAGAGTTAGGTAATGAGCTCTGGCCTGGCTCAGGGGTGAGGTCAGAGGCGTGTCTCTAGAAATTGCCTCTCTCCGCTCCTTTCCCATGTTCCTCCTCTCCTGGAAGGGGCCCCCCTCTCTTCTAGAGCATGTACTTAAGATTGCTGCTCTCTCAGCCAAGGGCCCACCCCGCCTCTGCAGTTTCTCACAGGACTCATACACACACACACACACACGCCCCCCCAACACTGAGTTCCCAGTAGGTGTTCCTACCCTACTGAGAGGTTTTCCAGGTAACAGATAGAGCTTCCAGGACCGTACAATGCAGCACGAAGTGGCCAGGTCTTCCCCCACCAAGAACGTGTTAAATGGTAGAATATTAGAGATACTGGGAAAGTATAATTGCTTCATAAATTATAAAGTTTATTAACTCAGCAAACTTTTATTTGGTACTTGGCATGAATTGGACACCATGCAAGGCTTATCAATGGTAGCAGCCATCGCCCTCAAAATCCAGCTCAGAAGTCACCTTCCTCAGCAAGTCTTGCCATCCCTCCAGCTGCACTTCTGCCACCCAAAGAGTTCAGTACTCTCTCCTCTCTCTCTATTAAAATTTCTTTTCCCAAGAAGATGAATTCTTCGGTGTTGCTCAAATCATTCGGAGATAAAACTGGCCTGGAGAAAGGGTGGTCCAAGCATGGGGTTTGGCTTGGGAATAGAACTGGGAATGTGAGTTTGGGGTAAAGGAGAAAAAGGCCAGAGAATATGAAGACAAAATGTAAATCACATGGACCGATTTCTTGGAGAAGGACTTTCCTCTCATTTTTACTTCTCTTGTATTCTGTTATAGAATATTGTTCTCGGAAAAAAGTAATTTGACTTGGTGGAGGAGAGACAAATGCTATGTGGGTAAATGAGAAAGCTGCAGCATTTATCTTATGTCTTCTCTAGGGTTTTCTGAAAACATTTTATGACATCAAAGAGGAAGAGGGGAAAACTAAGAGTTACATCAAATGTGGTTCCTTTTATTTTATCCTCCTCTGCTTTTTCACCTTATTTGAGACAGACCACTACACTTTAATACCAATAAAGATGTCATAAAGAAGTAGATAACAAATAAAGAAGCCCATTTTTGACTCACAATTTCAGATAACTGAAAGCTGATAAGCATGACCATGCTTGACAAGACAATTCTGGGCTAAAAGCGCATGTCTCTCCTCCATTAAATGGTTTTCCGCTTCCTTCTGTTTTTGATAGCACCCCATTACATTTTGGGAGCTCATGTAACAGTTCTCTATAATAAGCACCACAGGTGAACTTCACAATTTTGTTGTCCTCTTCTTTACATCTAGGTTGTACCTGGATCCTGGAGATTCTACAATGGGAACAAATATATAGAGCATGTGCTGCCAGGCACTATTCTAAGCTCCAGGTATGGTAACTCATTCCACGCTTATAAAAAGCCGGGAGGTCAGTACTGTATAGCCCCATGTTACAGGTGAAGAACCAGAGAGGTTAAGTGATGCACCCAAGTCACTCAGTAAGGGTCAGAGCCAGGATCTGAACTCAGGAAGTCTGGCTCCGGAGGCTGTCATCTTATCCATGCCACTCACTTGCCTCCCTGGGGCAGAAACTTCTGACTCCTGGACGTTGGCTCTCCTGGGGATCAGCCCAAGAGTTGCTCTGCTGGGAATGCTCTCCTTGTTTCTACTTATCCTTAGAGCCTCAGCTCAGGTCACATCTCCCTCCAGGGGTCTTCCCTGAATCCCCCACGTGCACCCTGAAGAGCAATGTGGTGCTACGAAAAGAGAAGGGAGCAGAAAACCATTTCATGAAAGAGAGAGATGAAATTTTAGCTTCAGCATCACGCCCACTTTCCCTTAAGACTTTGAAGTGAGACAGACCTCAGCCTGAACCCCAGCTTTGCCACTTACTGTGTGGTGTTGGGACTGTCCCTCAACTTCCCTGGGTCTTGGTTTCCTCATCTGTGAAATGGGATAGCACTGTCATCATTTTCATAGGGTTTCTGCAGAATTAGCTGAGATGAGGAGCACCGCTGAGCCTGAGTCTGGCATTTCATCAGCTCTCAGAGTTAGCTGTCACCATTGCTGTTGTTTCTATAACATTATATAGAACTTGTTTGCCTACATGACTGTCTTCTCTGTAAGAGCTTCTTCAGAGCAGGGACCGACCACGTGCATCTCTGTTTCCAGTACTGGTACGGGGTTTGGCATATGATAAGCCCTTAAAGTTGGCTCAAATGAGAACAAATGAGATCTTCTGGAGAACGCCAGCTAATGTGGGGACCTATGAGACTGACTCTCATCTCATTATACCTTGGCCTCTATTTCTGCTTCCTGGAAACCTTTCTACCCACTCCATCTGTCCAGCTACCATATGAACTATTCTCTCCACGTTACTTGTCTAAGGATCTTCTTGTAGGGTGGGGAGCAATCTCATTTTCTCTGTCACTCCTTCAAACTGGAGGGCTAAGAGAAAGAACAGTGATGACTTCCCACATCACGGTTCTCAGGCTTTTCTTAGCCACTTACAAAACAACCCTCTTCAAATGAAATCACACACAAACACCATCTAAGTGGAGCTGTTTTGGGAAATGTAAGACTTGGTGCTCAGTCTCTGAGGTATGAGGGTTCCACCCAGGCTTAGAAACTCAGCTCTGCTTTCACACATTGCTGCTGGGCAGCAAACAAGTACAAATTGTATGAAGGCATCTTGACCAGGTCTATCAAAATTATTCATATAGCCTCATCACATCTCCTCTGATCTAGCAATTCCTCTCTGGAAATTTATTCTACAAGTATGCTCACCCATGTGCAAAGTGACAGATGTACAAGAATGTTCATTGTGGCATGGGTTATAATAGCAAACCTCTGGAAATGACCTAAATAATTCATCAGCAGAGGAGTGGATAAACAAATAATGGTACAACTCTACAATGGAACACTGCAGCTGTAAAGAGATTAAGGATGCTCAGTGTAGATATAAAAAATCTCCAAGATACTACAGGGCAAAAATAAGGTTCAAAACAGTCATACAGCTATTTGTGTCCTAGAGGAAAACATACACATGTAAAGGAGTACATAGATATATGTGTTGACATATATGTTTGCCGGTGCATGCATAGAATGACTATGGAAGGATATATAAACATCTGGAAAGACTGTTTGCCTATGGGAAGGACTAGGTGACTGGGAAGGTAGGAAGGAAACTTCACTGAACACACTTAAGACATTTTTATCATAAGCACTGCCTATAAAAAACCCCTGAAATACTAGAAAAAAGAAAATCTAAAGGGAAAATGCAATTTCTCTTCTAGGTTGTTCTTACTTTCACCCTCAGTGGTGAGGAGGGGAATAAACTGCTGAATTGGTGGAGGATCAACTATATGATTAAGGCTGTAAACATCTACCTCCTTATCCTACCCCTTGGAGGAATTCTGTAACGTGCCCAAAGTCATACAACCAGCAGGTGTTGAGAAAGGGTTAAAAAACCAAATGCTGGGCTTCCCTGGTGGCGCAGTGGTTGAGAATCCGCCTGCCAATGCAGGGGACACGGGTTCGAGCCCTAGTCCGGGAAGATCCCACATGCCGCGGAGCAACTAAGCCCGTGCACCACAGCTACGGAGCCTGAGCTCTAGAGCCCGCGAGCCACAACTACTGAGCCCTCATGCCACAACTACTGAAGCTCGCGCACCTAGAGCCCGTGCTCCGCAACAAGAGAAGCCACCGCAATGAGAAGCCTGCACACCACAACAAACAGTAGCCCCCCACTCACCGCAACTAGAGAAAGCCTGTGAGCAGCAACAAAGACCCAACACAGCCAAAAATAAATAAATAATTAAATAATAATTAAAAAAAACCCCAAATGCCTTGCTCCAAATCTTCCTATTCTTTTGTAAAAGGAACTGCTGGAAGGTCTGCCTGTGTGCATGTGTGTGAAGGGGGCTTTCTGAATGCTTCCATCTTGCCCTATGAGGAAGGCCCTGCTCACTAAGTAATGGGCAGACCTGAGCCTGAAGCTCCCGCTGACCCCCTCCAGGACCTCTACCCTCCTGCCTTCCCTGGAGGAGAACAGCTCTTGGTTTTTACTTGGGAAGGCTCCGACCTCCTTTACTCAAGGAGGGATGAAATAGAAAAGGAAAACGCTGTGAAACTGAGGTTTAACTCCAGACCTCCTGGGGCTGTGGTTATTTGCTCTTTACTGATATGTTCTCCTGGGGCCAGCTGTCCACGGCAGTGTTGTAGAGTATCACAATATGCTGGCTGTTTAGCAGTCAAGCATTCTGTTTGCTCTGTGCAAAGCACTGTGTGTTGAGGGTGTTATACATGGAGGTGGGTGGAGGGTGGGAAGGGACGTGGATGTTATGTATGCATGTATTTTAATTAGGGGACTGCAAAAGTGGGAAGAACCCAGCTCCTTTCTTATATATTCCTATTCGATAAAATGAGAAACACGCCAACATTCAAGGGTGTGAACTGGGGAAAGGTGCTTTTTAGAGCCGGGTATAAAATCAGCTTATGAAGCATGCCACTTTTAAAGCAGATAACAACTCATTTCTTTTTCCTAAACTTTCCTCTTAGGCCACAGCTATGAGGATAAGACTACACTGTCTTCACAATTACTTTAGTTTGAATTAGCTAGAGTCCAGTACTGTTGGATAAACATTTGTAAGATAATGAAAATGTTCTATATCTGTGCTATCCAATATGGTAACCACTGGTCATAGGTATCTATTAAGCCCCTGAACTGTGGCTAGTGTAACTGAGAAAGTGAATTTTTACTTTAATTTAAATGGATTAAAATTTAAACAGCCACATGTGGCTGGGAGCTAACTGATACAGTGCAGATAAACAATTGCCTAAACTGTGGGTGACACTTTGAGTATGCAGGCAGAGCCTAATGATGGGGTCCTTATCTTGAATCCCCCTTTGACTACAGTAACTGGAGCAGGAAACTGGGCGAGGGGTGAGCGTGCCCTCCAGGTCCATGTACAGGTTGCCTGAAGACCTGAATTCAAGTCCTGCTCTTCTCCTTTAGCTGTGTGGTTTTGGGGAGGTCACTGAGCCTCTCTGAGACGCAGTAATCTGTCAGGAAAATGACGGTCATAATGCCTTAACTGCCCAAGGACAGGGTTAGACAGTCACAAAGCGAGACAATAAATTATTGAGATAGATCACTAAACCTAGTTGGCAGGCAGTTGGATATAGCGTCCAATCATCTATTTGAGATCACATTTGTAGTCTAAGAGACAACTCAAACCCAACATGTCCCAGACAGAACTTTTGATCTGCACCTTTGTAAAAGAAAAACCTGCTTTCTCCCTGGTCTTTCCCATCTTAAAAAAATGGCACTACTATGCACCCAATTTCTCAAGTCACAAACTTGAAATTATCTTTGATCCTCTGGCTCTCATATCTGATATCCAATCAAGTTCTTTGGGCTCCTCTTCCCAAATGTTACCCTGAATCTGATTCTTTCTCACACTTCTTGCTTCAAAGCTGTTTCCAGGACTACTGCAGTAGCCGCCTGACTATTCTAATTTCACTCTTTCTCCCTTTAGCTTATTCTCTATGAATCTATGAGGCAATGATCTTTTAAGACATAAATAAAATCTTATCCCTCTTCTGCTTAAAGCTCTTCAATGACATCCCACCGATTTTTGAATAAAGCCCAAACACCTTTCCATGGTCTAAATGCTCATACATAGTCTGGTTCTTGCTTACACCAATGACTTCATCTCCTTTCTTCTCCCCCTCGGTCACTGTAAACCGGCAACATTGCCCTTTTTTCTGTCCTTGTAAAAAATCCAGTTTGTTATTGCCTAGGGTTTTTGCCCATGCTGTTCCTAGATTTTTGCATCACTTTTTGGTCTCAACTTAAATGTCACCTCCTTACCATCCTAGCTAGGACTGTCACTCTCCTGCTTCACAAGTTACTCCCTCTCTGTTCTATTACCTTGTTTTATTTTCTTCTTAAGTTTTACTTTGTATTTTTTTTATTGGGGCAGGGGTGGGGAGAGATGTATCTACATGTTCACTGTCTGCCCCCTTTTCCTGCAGAATGCAGGCAGGGCTTGGACTGCCTTGTTCCTTATTCTAGGGCCCGGGTAAATAATCAGACCATGTGTTTTCCATACCTAGAGACCCACTGAATGTTGCAGAAATCATCAGATTATATCACAGATAAATTTTACATTTTTCTCTAACTTAAAGATTCTGAAAATCAGTTTTATTTTATAGTTATGCTTTCTTCGTATGTGTTACTACTTTGGGGGAAATAAAGGCAATGAAGAGGTTTTTAAAAATTTGGCTTAATACCTACCTTATGAAATTTCTGAAATTGATAAAATAAACAAGTATCCTCCAAGATATGAAAATCTCCATGGTTTAAAACTTCAAGTGGAAACTTTCTCAAGAAGCATTTAACTACCTATAGATGGTGCTGTATAAGTATTTTAGATTCATAGCCACCTTATTGACTTCTATAAATTTAAAAATCTAAGGCATATGGCAAAGAAAGAAACAGAAACAGATTATTAATGAAGGCATGTTTCTTGGCCCTAGAGCACAGGGGCTTGGAGTATGTGCCCCACTGGATTTCAGAACTGCTCTGCTTCTGTTGCTCTCCATTTTGAACAGAAGCATCTATTGTAATTATCTTGGCCCATCTCTCCTCACGGTCTGTTGCAAAGTTAAGGGGCAGTTAGTTTGACTTTTATATTAACAGGTCTCTGGTCCAAGAACTATACCTGAAGAGCTGCTTCCAAGGATTCTCATCCCCAATTAAACCTGATGTTGGAACGAAAGATCCTGGACTTTGAGCCTAATGTCATATTGGGATGAGAACTCTGGGGATCCTGAAATGGGAATGAGCATATTTTCTCTGTGGGAGAAATGTGAATAAAATACATGCCAGAGGGAAGACTGTGGTGGAATGCAAAAAATGGTCACACTTCCTTCCATTCCTATATACACATCCCATTGTGATGTGAATTTCTTGCTTCTTCCATCAAGAGATAG
This sequence comes from Mesoplodon densirostris, assembly GCF_025265405.1. NCBI lineage: Eukaryota > Metazoa > Chordata > Mammalia > Artiodactyla > Ziphiidae > Mesoplodon > Mesoplodon densirostris. The sequence goes on from NC_082671.1 coordinate 80,983,981, forward strand.
AGTCAATCTCCTCACCTCTTGAATCTGAGTATGTCTTGTGACTGGCTTTCATCAACAGAATGTGGAAGAAGTGATTTTTGTTGAGTTCTGAGCTGAGGCCCAAGCTCTGAGCACCCATTCCTGTCCACTTGGAACACTGCCCCAAGACTGCCAACATACAGAAGCCTGAGCTAGCCTCTCTGAAGATAAATGACCACGTAGAGAGAGAAACCCAGCCACAAGCTGGCACCACCCACCAGACATGTAAGGGAGAGAATTTCAGACTGTCCAGCCTGGCTGAGCAAAGAGATGATTGCAACCATGTGTTGACCCCAACTGAAACCAGTGGAAGAACTGACCAGCTGATTCCAGCACAAACTGCTCAAACAAAAGAATCATGAGCAAATAAAACGTGTGCTGTTTTAAGCCAGTAAGTTTTACTGTTACATAGCAGTAGATGACCAACAGACCAGTCTTTCGTGATGGTTGAAATTGTACTATTTCATAATACAAAAAGAAAAGTGAAGGTTAATGCCTTAAAGATAAATATTTCAGGAAACTTTCGTAATTAGACTTTTAAATAGAGACCTCCCTTTTTTTTTTTTTTAACAAAGAGAAGCAAAGGTGATACAGTTAATTGTCACTTAAATTGTGTCCTCAAATTAGTGAAAATCTAAGTAGGAACAAAGCAACCAATTAATTTTTTATGTGACAAGACCTATTTTGATAGTTTTGGGGGCTTTAGGCAACTGCAGTGCAATAACTTTTTTATTTGGCTGCACTGCGCAGCTTGTGGAATTTTAGTTCCCCAACCAGGGATTGAACCTGGGCCCTTGGCAGTGAGATCACGGAGTCCTAACTACTGGACCACCAGGGAATTCCCCTAACTTCTTAAGTATACTTGTTATGAGGAAAAGGATGAGATGATTATCGAACTAAATATATAATATTCAGAGTCCTGACTGGTAAAAATTTTCAGGCCTCTTTTTAGGCGATAAGCTACTGGAATAAAAAGCAATGTGAGACATTTTTATTCCAATGGTCATTTTTAATTGTACTTCACAATCTCACCTTTTCTATTTGAATGTTAAATACAAATTAAGAAATATGTGCTCTTGAGACTTTCAGGTAAGGATGGAAAATTAAACACCTGTATTCAATTTCTCTCTCTCTCAAAACCCCATGAAAATAATAGCAATGTGTGTGTGTTTGTGTTTAAATAAAGGTGTAACACTCAAGGGACGGGATAGCAGAAGAAAATAGCAAGAAAATGTTGGAATGAGAAAAGTAGACTGGCAAGTGGTAACAGTTAGGAGACCAGAAAAAGCTGAATACTAAATCAGCTCCGGGGAGAACCAAGACAAATTATATTTATGCTACAAAATCTCATAAAATCGTAGAACTGGGGCACCAGTGACCTCTAGAAGTGGGCTGAAGGGGATGCTAAAATAAGTACTGGCTGAAAGCTGCTTAGGAAGAAGTCAGATCCCTAGATCCTCACTTGTACTCTAACAGAGTACTGGAGGTATTTTTTGTTTTTTGTTTTTTGTTTTTTTTGATAGGGTAATATAGTCTCTGAACTGAGACATCAGGCATGGTTAGGAGTAGGGGTACCATAGTGAACTCCGGAGGATCAAGTGAGTATTTGCATCCTGGATGCTGAGACTCCCAGCTATCTTCATCCATTTAGGCTCTATAACACTGGCAGCCAGGCCTTGACTTTTCAGGCAGAAGACTGGCAGAGACCTCTCTGGGGAATTCGACCAGCCTAAGATGAAAAATCTAAAGTGACATCGGAGACTCCAAAATAAAACTACCCAGCCACAAAGCCCACAGTTGACAGGCCCTACCTTATACTCTAAACTTCTTCTCAAGTTTTGCATTTCCTATTCTTAAATACGGACAGCCAGCCAAAGATTACTACATATCTGAAGAAATCTATTAACACAAAAGATAGAGAAAAATGCAAAGAGACAAAAACAATCAGAAAGAAATACATTAGAGGAAATTAGGCTATGTAGAGTGATGAAATATTTAAAAAATAATTATGAATAGGCCATATATGACAAGCCCACAACTGACATCACACTCAATGATGAAAAGCTGAAAGCTTTTCTTCTAATATCAGGAACAAGACAAGAGGCCAACTGTTGTAACTTTTAGTCACATACTATTGGATGTTCACTAAACATATTGTGATAATCATTTCATGATGTATGTCAGTCAAATCATTATGCTGTACACCTTAACCTTATACAGTGCTGAAGGTCAATTACATCTCAATAAAAATGGGAGGAAAAAAGACAACCCCCTCTTTCCCCCGCCAAACTCCATAGTATTAGAAGTCCTAGGCAGAGCAATTAGGCAAGAAAAAGAAATAAAAGGCATTCAGATTGGAAAGGAAGAAGTAAAACTCACTATTTGCAGATGACATGATATTATTTATAGAAAACCTTAAATTCTCCACTAAAAAACTGTCAGAACTAACAAATGCAGTAAAGTTATAGGATACAAAATCAATATACAAAAATTTGTTGCATTTCTATACACTAATAATGAACTCTCAGAAAGAGAAATTTAAAAACAATCTCATTTACAATTGCATCAAAGAGAATAAAATACCTAGAAATATATTTAACCAAGGATGTGAAAGACCTGTACACTGAAAACTGTAAGACATTGATGAAAGAAATTGAAGAAGACACAAATGGAAAGATATTCCATGCTCATAGGCTGGAAAAATTAATATTGTTAAAATGTCCATACTACCCAAAGCAATATATAGATTCAATGTAGTCCCTCTCAAAATTCCAATGGCATTTTTCACAGAGATAGAAAAAAAATCTTAAAATTTGTATGGAATTACAAAAGACCCTGAATAGCCAAAGCAATCTTGAGAAAAAACAAAGCTAGAGGTATCACATGCCTTGATTTCAAACTATATTACAAAGCTGCAGTAATCAAAACAATATGGTACTGGCATAAAAGCACGCACAAAGATCAACAGGACAGAACTGAGAGCCCAGAAATAAACTCACACACATGGTCAATTAATTTATGACAAAGGAGCCAACAACATACAATGGGGAAAGGACAGCCTATTCCATAAATGGTGTTGGGAAAACTGGATAGCCACATGCAAAAGTATGAAACTGGACCACTATCTTACACTATACATAAAAATTAACTCAAAATGGATTAAAGACTTGAATGTAAGACCTGAGGCCATAAAACTCCTAGAAGAAAATATAAGCAGTAAGCTCCCTGACATTGCTTTTGGTGATGATTTATTTGGATTTGACACCAAAAGCAAAGGCAACAAAAACAAAACTAAACAAGCGGTACTACATCAAACTAAAAAGCTTCTGCACAGAGAAGGAAGCCACCAACAAAATGAAAAGGCAACCTACGGAATGCGAGAAAATATTTGTAAATCATATACCTGATAAGGGGTTAATATCTGAAATATATAAAGAACTCATACAACTCAATAGCAAAAAAAACAAAAAACAAACAAAAAAACAATCTGATATAAAAAAATGGGCAGAGGATCTGAATAGACATTTTTCTAAAGAAGACATATAGATGGCCAACATGAAAAGATGCTCAACATCACTAATCATCAGAGAAAATAAAATCAAAACCACAATGAGATACCATCTCAGACCTATCAGAATGGCTATTATCAAAAAGACAAGAAACAAGTGTTGGTGAGGATGTGGAAAAAAGGGAGTCCTTGTGCACTGCTGGTGGGATTTTAAACTGGTACAGCCACTATTGAAAACAGCACAGATGTTCCTCAAAAAATTAAAAATAGAACTACCATATACCATATGATGCAGCAATTCCACTTCTGGGTATTTATCTGAAGGAAATGAAAATACTAACTTGAAAAGATATATGTGCCCCCATATTTATTACAGTATTATTTATAATAGCCAAGATATGGAAGCAACCTGTGTCCATCAATAAATGAATAATAAAGAAAATGTGGTGTTGTATATATATAACTCAGACATAAAAAAGAAGGAAATCTTGCCATGTGATGACATGGATGAATACCGAGGGCATTATGCTAAGTGAAGTAAGTCAGAGGAAAATAGACCAATAACCTATGATCTTGCTTATACGTGGAATCTAAAAAAGAAAACAAGCTCCTAGATTCGGAGAACAAATGAACAAACTGGTGGTTACTGAGGGTGGGGGTGGACAAAATTGGTGAAGGGGATCAAAGGGTACAAACTTGCACCTATAAAATAAATAAGTTATGGGAAGTAATGTACAGCATGGTGTCTTTAGTTAATAATACTGCATTGCATATTTGAAAGTTGCTAAGGGTAAATCTTAAAAGTTATCACAAGAAAAAAAATTGGTGACTATGTATGGTCATGGATGTTAACTAGACTTATTGTGGTGATCATTTTGCAGTATATACAAATAATCATTATACTGTACACCTGAAACTACTGTGTTATATGTCAATTATACCTCAATTTAAAAAATCATTATGTTCAGAGTTAAGAAGATAATGCAATTGTGAAAAAAGCTCAAAATATGATCTTAAAAAGCTAGAACCTTACGAGAACAAAATAGTCCTTTGAAACTAAAACAAAATGAGAGTAGAAATTAAAGCTCAATAGAAGAATTTGAAAATAAGTTGTAGAAATCTCCCAGGGCAAAAAACTATAGATAACAAATGAAGAGGAAAGATAAGGATGTGAGAGTCTCAGCTCAGGAAGTCCAATATCTGAAAAATAAGAATTCTAGAAGGAGAAGAACAACTCATCCACAAAATTCAAGAATTATTCAAGAAAATTTTTGTGAACTGAAAGATAAGAGTAGTCAAGTTGAAAGGGACCAGTACAATAGATGACTACAGAGCCACATCAAGATACATAACCATGATATTTCAGAACATGGGGGACAAAGAAATGATCATACAAGCTTCCATAGAGGAGAAAACAAGTTACATAGAGGGAATTAGGAACTGGAATGTTTTTGACGTTCTCAGTGGCCATATTGAGTTTTAGAATCAAAGGATCAAGACTTTAAAAATTCTAAGGGAAAAGGATTTCTATACCTAGTCAAACTATCATTACAAATGAAGTATAACAACTACGTGTATTCGTTTGCTACAGCTGCCATAACAAAGTACAATGGATTGGGTAAGTTAAACAATAGAAATTTATTTTCTCACAATTCAGAAGGAAGAAGCTGCCTCATGGATAGATAGAATACTTTTTTATGAACCCAAGAGCTCTTATAATAGCATCTACTTTATTGGTTCAAGGTAAAACAAACCTGGGTTAGAGTCTTGGTTCTGCCAAGTACTAACTATTTGAATTTTAAAAAGTAACTTCTCTAAGCCCCAGTATCCTGATCTTTTAAATGGGTCAACAATAATACCCACTTCAGAGAGAGGTTTGAAGATTAGGAGGTGTTGCCTGCAGTGTACTCATGTACACACTGTGCTCATAAATGGTAGGTTTATGATATTATTAGCTCTCTCTTTGACACTTTTTATAAAGATTACTGATCCTCAAAGTTCTAACACGCCCTGATAAATAAGTACCTGCTATTTTGAAATCAAGTATTAAAAAATCTTTATTTTAATAAAATATTTTCAGATACACAAAAATGCTGTATTCCTAAAAATACAGCATTAGACGGTATGTTTAGAAACTTTACAGAAATGGTATCATGCTCTACTCATTCTTTTGCAACTTACTTTCCTTGTGCAACCATGTGAGTTTCATCCATGTTGACAAAAGGAGCTCTAGTCCAATCATATTTCTTGCTGCTTAGAAGTCTGTTGTATGAGGACACTACAGTTTGTTGGTTCACTTTCCTGCTGGTGTATATTTAAGCTATTTCTAATGTTTTATTATTATAAATAATGCTACGAAATGCACATGAGCAAGTGTTTCTCAAAGAAGAACATATCTAAGAGTGGCATTTCTGGTATGTTCATTTGAACAGGTTTTAAGAAAGAAGCAACAGACAAACTTGGGAGTCTCATCCACATGTCACATCAGGACATGATTAGTGGTGAGGTGTGTCATAATTAATGTGACACTAGTAACAGTTAAAGTGCCTAAATTTGGGAATGGAATATATGGGAGTAAATTGATGTTATTATAAAGGTACCTCAAATCCATTCTAATTATTTTTTTAAACCAATGTACTGTTTAGAGGAACAGTAAAGCACAAAGGAGTGTGTTGCATAAGTAACCATTCCCGTGTGTCATTGTAAAAAAAGGTTGGAGAATCATTGCTTGAATCAAATATTTTTGAAATGTCAGTCACCTAACACGAGAATATGCATTCACTTGTCCTATTGTTAGGACATGGTAGGCCAAACGGTATCTCTGATGTTGGCTAGGTATACACAGAACCAAGCGAACTAGGGAGATGGACAGTTATCTGGATAATTCTGGAGGAAGAGGAGGTGGCAGGAGGAGCAAAAGATGGAGGGAAGAAGAAGAGAGAAAAAAGTGATATCCTGGAATTAGTAACAATTCAGCCCAATCCTACAGTATCTCCATCTTTAGTGAGAAAGTTCACATATATCAAAATTATCTATTTATATATCAGGTACATATATTATTAACAATAACAAATTTATTGAACATTTATCATATGTACTTAAATACTGTGCTGCTACTTTTTACAGTATTACATGAGTATTATTATTCCCAATTTATGAGTAAAGAAATTGAAGCTCAGAATCATACAGCTTGTGATTTGCAGAGCTGGGATTTGGGGTTCAGGACCCCAAAACTCCAGAGCCTCTGTGAGCTCAACCGTTAACACTTAAGGACAAAAACTGTGATTCATTCATCTTTGTCCAGCCCTACACAGTGCCTGTCAGACGCTGACTGAATTGAAATGGATATTCAGAATGGAAACATGAAAGCACTGCAATATTTAAATTTATTAGAGATCACTTTTATCTGCCACTCAAGTGAGCCAGAATGAAGAGGAAATAATTTTTTAAAAAATCTGTACACGCAAGTTTGGAAACATAAGCGATGTCCTAATTAATCCTCAGACCAGAAAAATCCAATTTAGGATAACCCAGGCCTTAGCTTTCTACTAATTAGGGTGCCTACTGTCATTCAGTCAATAGTAAGGTTTCTCCTGAATTACCTAAGTAATTGTCACTGTGTAAATCAATCATTCAGTGACTCATCCATGGCTATTGTCTTAGTCTGGTCTTGGTCATGGATCTTGTTTTTATATTCCCTTATTGGAGCTGAGTAGGTCTGAGTGCTGACCAAAGGGACAGATCTGTCTACTTTCCTGCAGTTTATTTTGGTTGTTGTGATCAGCAAAGACCTAGAACTTACTTCAAGCATCTACAAAATTTGGAATTTGGTAAAGATTTATCTTCCTTAATCCCTGTTTTTTTTTTTCTTTTTTGACCATTTTCCCCCTCTCTTCCATCTTAGTGGCAACCTCTATCTATTCCTGCTACAGCGACAGTACCCCCTCTAGAGCTCTTCCTTCCTCCCCTTGTTTTTAACTCTCTAGAAAAGATCTGATAAACTTATTCATAATGGGATATAAAGGAAAAATAACATTAAAAATTTCACTTTTCCCAGGGACATTTTTTATTTTAAATGCAGATGACTTTAGCCAAAGGATTAAAGTTCGTACTGTAAAATTCCAGGTATTAGGGAGTGTACTGCTTACTAAGTTATCTTTTAGCTTCCCTCTTCTATATTCTCTATGTGTTGGAGCAGGGACCCTGCCAACGACAATTCTACTTTGCATCTGGCTCTCTGATATGTTCTGCCAGTAGGAGGCACTGGAAGGGGAAAAAAATGGAGGCAAGGGGACTCGGTCTTTCCTGTTTGCCCGTTCTCCTTGTCGATGTCACCCCAGCAGTGATTCTTCAACCTCATCGTGGCAATTGGTTCCAGTTTTCATCTTTTAAAAAATACTCCAAACTAGACTCACTACATTGTCCCATACCCCAGAGGTACCAGCCAGGGCAACATCTCCTCAGAGGTATAGGGCTCAGCTCCAGGGCTCCTCCTCTGAGCTTCTAAAGGTTCCAAGAACCTCACCCTCTTCCTTCTGTTCCTCTGGCCCTTGGAGCAATAGCTGCTTCACTTCCTGAAGTTATTTTCTGTGTGGCCTCAGTGCTCCCTGGGTGACATGTTAGTTCTCTGATATCTACCTAATCAACTCCCCGCCTTAACCTCTGTTAAAATAACTGCTGAGTTTCAGTTTTCCTGAATGGAGCCTGAGTGATACAGGACGGTAGAGAAAGAAACAGGTCAGGGGAAGAGGCTGACTCCTTCTCTTAGAAATCACATACCACATAAGCAGACATCTACCTGTCCTGTTTGTTAACCTGAAAGAAATACCACCATGGTATACTATGCATAAAATAGATAAACAACAAGGATGTACTACTGTATAGCACTGGGAATTACAGCCATGATCTTGGAATAACTTTTAATGGAGTATAATCTGCAAAATACTGAATCACTATTCTGTACACATGAAATATAATACTGTAAATCAACTGTACTTCAATTTAAAGAAAAAGAAAAAGATGGTCTATGAAGTTGAATTTTGAAAACTTCCAATCCCACGTCTGATTTCTGTCCCACAGAGTTTCTCTCTCTTCTGCCCGAATCTTTGCTAACTTTCATGGAAACTTCCTCTCCTAAAAAACTAAAAGGTTTCTAAAACAAAACAAAGCAAAACAAAACAGCATAAGAAATCATCTGAGCCCTGAAAGAGCTCACAGACTACTGTTATATAAATGTGACGGGACAAAAAAAAAAATACTAACGTGGGTTATTCCTAGGTAAATTGCATTATTTTTCCTAATTGGCTGCTTTTCTTTGTGAGGATTATATATCCCTACCCATTATCAAGGACCTACAGCCCCCTTCCCTGGGGAGAAGTATAATTCCTCTCCCTATTACCATGCTTGGCTGTGAGACTTGTGTGGCAGATGGAATATGAGCAGAAATTTTAAGAGCCATTGTGTGGCCCAACAATTACTTTTTTTTTCTGCCATGAGAATGCATGCCTTACCTACCAAGTGAAGTAAGTCAGAAAGAGCAAGACAAATTCCATACGATATCACTTATATGTAGAATCTAAAACATGACACAAATGAACCTATCACGAAACAGAAACAGACTCACAAACATGGAGAACAAACTTGTGGTTGCCAAGGGGGAGGGGAGTGGGGGGAGGGATGGGTTGGGAGTTTGGGATTAGTAGATGCAAACTATTATATATATATATTGTAGAATGGATAAACAACAAAGTCCTACTATATAGTATGGGGAACTATATTCAATATCCTGAGAAAAACCATAATGGAAGAGAATATAAAAAAGAATGTATATGTATGTATAACTGAGTCATTTTGCTGTACAGCAGAAAGTAACATAACATTGTAAATTAACTCTACTTCAATTAAAAAGAGAGAGAGAGAATGCGTGCCTTAGGCACAGGTTGCTTCTTCAGGCAAGATCTCATAAGAAAGGAGACCTGTGAAGAAGAGCCTCAGTTGGCCCACAGCTAATGTGTTAGGTGAGCAAGAAAGAAGCCAGACACTGAGATTTGAGGGTTGTTTGTTACTGCAGCAGGATGTAGCATAATCTGACTGGCACAGTCTCTAACCCAACAAAGACAATCCTGTAATTTATGGTCTAATTTACCCTCTCCTGAAAAGGATGGATTTTTTTTTTTTTCCCTGGTGGTGAATGAAGCTATGTCAGTCCTCATAAGAAAGTGATGGGAGATAGCAGTGAGGCTTGTGAGGAGGAGAGGAACAATAAAGGAAGAGGAAAGAAAAACTGTGCAGGCTGGGGTGAAGGAGGAATGGGTTTGTCGGGGGAGAAAAAGGGCAACACCTGAGTACAGGATGGTATGAAGGAAGGAGAATGAGTGGTAGTTTCTGAGGACCATGTACTTGGCTTCTCTTTGTGTCCTTTGAGAAACTCGAGTAAAGGCTGGAACTCCCTTCTAATTACTTTTGGCTGCTGCATTGAGTTTTGTGCCACACACACACACATGGATGGAAACAACTAATTGTATATAATCAGTGCCATAATCACAACATTTACAAAGGCTAATGGGCCCAGAAGTCTATTGCCATCTGCATGAGACATAAGAGGTCTTGTAAAGACAGCGGTATCTGGATTAGCTCCTGGGGAAGAAAGGCTTTCACCAGGCAATGAGCAGAATGAGAGCCCACCTCAGGAAGAGGGAGCATCAGTCACGAGGCATTCGGGTAACCCCCGCTGCCATGTTGGAGGATCATCCAACCTGTCCAGCCCGGGAGGCTAGGTGGGAGGGGAGAAGCTGGGGAAGCTGCTTTAGGTGCCATGCGAAGGAGTTTGAACTTGATCTCAAAGGACGTAGGGAATCTTTGAAAGCTCTTGAGCAAGGAAGCAATGTTGCCACATGGGGCAGTGCGTGGAATTCCCTGCCAAGGGTGCCTGGCTAAGGAGCTGAGGAAAGGGAGGAATCCGACCCAGGCTCTGCTAGCCAATCTGTGGGCTGTGGATTCTGGAGGAAGGGAATTGTTCAAATTGCTGTATGGGCTGGTGACCGGAGCCTGGCCAATGACCTGTGACATGAGTGTGGTGAACAGACTGGGGAGTGGGGAGAGACAGAGGGAGCAAAGAGACTTATAACTGTTCCCCCAAGAGGTGGTGGCCAGTTCAACCAAGGCAGTGGCAGTGAGGTCAGAAAAGAACTAGGACCAAAGGGATTTGGTGGTGATGGCGGCCGGTGAGGAAGGTGGTCATCGTGCAGGAGTGGTAGCATTAGTCAGGAGAGGGAAACACAAAACTGATGGTGTGGGTGCTGTGAGGAAAGTGGAAAACGAGAAGAATGGGGTGTACCCCCAGGGATAAAGACACTTCTAAGACATGGTCCGAATCAGCCGGCATTTGAATAAAGCACTCTTCCCGAAGGCCACAGGTTTAACGTCTATCCCCTCCTTAGTGTTACTCTTAGAAGTAAGAAGTACCTTGCCCAAGCCCAGGACCTCACAGGGCTCACACGTGGGTCTCCCCCAGCTGACTGCTCCTCACGAGGTGAGCTGTCGGCAAGGCCAAGGTAGTGTGCCCACCGGAGCCCGCCCCCAAAGCGCCAAGCCCACTTCCAGGTCTTTGTGGGCCTCTTGTTTTTTTTTTTTTTTTTTTTTTTTTTTTTTGCAGTACGCGGGCCTCTCACTGTTGTGGCCTCTCCCGTTGCCGAGCACAGGCTCCGGATGCGCAGGCTCGGCGGCCATGGCTCACGGGCCCAGCCGCTCCGCGGCATGTGGGATCTTCCCGGACCGGGGCATGAACCCGTGTCCCCTGCATCGGCAGGCGGACTCTCAACCACTGCGCCACCAGGGAAGCCCCTGTGGGCCTCTTGAAGACACCGCTCTTTCTGATGGTAGCCAAGCAGGGGTTGTGGATGGCGCCTGGACGGGGGCTGGGGTATCCACGTGTATGAGTCTCAGCAGCCCAGTGTGGGATGGAACTATGGGTGGGAAGAGAAGAGGGCAGGCCATGGGGCAGTAGGGGTGCTGTTTCTCGCACCCAACAGTGGAAAGGACCTCTGAGGAGCCTGAGCACTTGGACTTCCAGGTCTTTATGCAGGTGTATTTGTTGAGGTAGGAGAGACAGTGTTGTACTTAATTGTTAACATCATTTATTACTTTTAATTATTGAGACACACGGGCTATAGGGTTCGTTTGTACTCTTGCCCGAGGCCTTACAATTGTTACCAGCAGGCCTGCCCTTCCCTTAGATTCAAGACTAGTGATTTAAAAGAGGTGAGTCTATTGTCTTTCATCCCCAAACCCTAATGAAGATAAAGGAGAGCCAGGGTGTGAGTGCGCCAGCAGAGCAGGTAAGACTGAGTTCGTGGAATCTGACTGTTCAGGCAAGAGGGTTTCCTGCTTCTGCCAGCTGTGGAACTCAGATAACTGACTTTCTCTCTCTGTTCCATTTCTCCACCTCTAAATGGAAATCACAATACTATATATCAGTCTCATGGGTAGCCCAATGTCTAGTAAGTACTTGGTAAATGCTAGCTATGGTATCATGGAAGAAGCAGGAGTTTGAAATCAGGCAGATTGGGGCTCTAACCCCAAAGTCTGCTTGTTACTATGCAGCCCTGGGTAAACCGTTTAATTCTCAGAGCCTGGGTTCCACCTCTGTAAAGTGAGGATCATAAAATTATGTTGCAGTGTTGCTGCAAAGGTCAAAGGACACAATGAATGAAGAACACGTGGCACAGAGCCTGGCACAGGTACCTACCAGGCACAGTGGTCTCCTCCCCCTCTGACCACTACTGTTCCACGTGACATCGTGCACAGTGTCATTACATCATACACAATCCACGCACAGATGTGGTCCCAGGCTCCTTCCTTCTCCTTCTTTATTTTATTGTACCTAAATTTGGCAAGTCTTCCCTCTTCCCAAAGGTGCTCTAAATTGCCTTGTACCACTTTGATGAGTCAAATAGCCTCCTTCCTGTCAAATTTGACACGCTCGAGTTAAAATTTTAAATAAATATGTACAGGGCTTCCCTGGTGGCACAGTGGTTGAGAGTCCGCCTGCTGATGCAGGGGACACGCGTTTGTGCCCTGGTCCAGGAGGATCCCACATGCCGCGGAGCTGCTGGGCCCATGAGCCATGGCCACTGAGCCTGCGTGTCCGGAGCCTGTGCTCCACAACGGGAGAGGCCACAACAGTGAGAGGCCCGCGTACCACAAAAAAAAAAAAAAAAAAAAAAAAAAGTACATACGTATAAATATACATATGAATACATAGTAACATATATATTACCCTACTATATAGTACAATACTTGCCACATAATAATACAAAAGCATTTGTTAAATGAATAAGTTGATAAATGTTAAAGAACTATTTACAGATGGATAAATGGCAATAAAAGAGTTCTAAGGGACTATCCAAAGTTGGTCCCACAAATACTAAGAGAACACAGCTAACTAACCACTGGATCTCCAGACACCCAAAGGTACACTTTTCCCACATGACTAGGTGCCCTCTTTGTGCCTTAAAACTGGAGTCACTAAGTTATGTGCTACCTAAAAGGAGCCACATCATCAAGAAGCACAAATCTCAGGCTCTGCAGCTTGTTTCACTTTCATCTCAGTTTAAAACTTTCCAGGAAAGATGTTTCCCCTGACTCTATGGATCAATACCAACAACCTGCACATTGACGAGCCTAATGCAGAATACGTGTCTGTCATACAACAAGGGCTCCGAGACAGCTGTAAGTCATGGGGGCACTAAAAGAACATTAATCCTACTGAAATCAATCTCAGTCTCTCTCTGCCTAAAGGACTCTCTCAAGATTTCAGATCAATGAAAACAACACAAAACCTCCAAACGCTGAAAAGAAAATACAGTAAAAGGCACACGCTAGAAAAATCAGTATCTTTAGACAGCTAGGCTGAGAGGGTTTAGAAAACAAATATGCACTTGTTACTGATAAATAAATGTGAAATGGTAATACACCCTGGCTTAGTCCAGGCTGCTGTAACAAACTGCCATAGACTGGGTGGCTTATATATAACTGAAATTTATTTCCAGGAGGCTGGAAATCTGAGATCAGGATGCTAGCATGATCAAGTTCCAGTGAGGGCCCCTCTTGCAGGTTGCAGACTTCTCACTGTATCCCCACCTGGTGGAAAGGTGGTGAGCTAGATCTCTGAAGGGCACAAATCCCCTTTATTGGGGCATCATGACCTAATCACCTCCCAAAGGCCCCACCTCCTAATACCATCGCCTTGGGGATTAGATTTCAACGTGTGTATTTTGGGGGACACAAACATTCAGTCCATGTCTGGAACACTGAGTAGAATTTAGTTTAAAAGTAATGCTGTTCCAGTTCGGGTCAGATAGTTACCATTGCAAAAATCACTGTTTGTACCTCAAACCTTCCCTTTATACAGCAACTGCAAGTCTTCAGAGGTTCTCCCAAGGATTCTCCCTGTACTCCTGGTTTATAGTAGTAGTAATACTAACTACTAATACTGTTAGTATTAATAATAAAAATAATAATAGCTATCAATTACTGAGTGCTTTACCATGGGCCAGGTACCAGGCTAAGTATTTTACATGTCATTTCATTTAATGTCTCCAAATCCTACGCCCAAACCCTCCATCCCTTCCTTTCTTCCTTCTTTTCCCCCATCAAAACTTACCTGTTCTAGATCCTTGGGGCTTTACAGATTGGCACATTTACATAGCTAAGCTAGGCAGAATAACAGTCCCCTAAGATGTCCACATTCTAATCCCTAGAACCTGTGATCATGTTAAGCTACGTGGCAAAAGGGAATTAAGGTTGCTAATCAGCTGCCTTTAAAACAGGGAGATTAGCCTGGATTATCCAGGTGGGACCAGTGTAATTACAAGGGCCCTTAAAAATGGAAGAGAAAGGCAGAAGAGTCAGAGAAGGAGATGTAAGGACAGAGGCAAGGAGTGAAATAAAGTGATGTGAGAAGGACTGTTGCTGGCTTTGAAGATGAAAGACGGGGCCATGAGCCAAGGAATGCAGTCGTCTCTAGAAGCTGGAAAAGGCAAAGGAAACAGATTCTCCCCCAGAGCCTCTAGAAAAGAATGCAGCCCTTCCACATCTTGATTTTAGCCCAGTGAGACCCATGTTGGACTTCTAACCTATAGAACCGTAAAACAGTTTGTGCTGTTTTAAGCTGTGGAATTCATGTAATTTTAACAGTGGCCACAAATACATAATGTTAGGAGGATAAGACTGGAGCCATAATATGGGACCTGAGAATCCAAGCCCGGCCACTTACAAACTGTGTAACCTTGGGCGAGTTACTTAACTTCTCTGTGCCTCCGTTTCCTCCTCTATAAAAATGGGGATAATGGCTATACCTTATTCACAGGGCTAATGAATTTGTAACTGTGAAGTACTTGGAACCTAGTAAGCACCATATAAATATTAGATGTCATTATTCCTTCAGTAAACTCCTTACTGTTGTGTTGAATTGCCTTCTCTGAAACTGAGTTTGAGAGGGGTCTTCTGAACTATAATTCTTCAATAAAATGACTGTCCCTAATGCTGACAACCTTGGGCCCCTCAGGTGGCTAGTGCAGGAGAGTCCTCTGTGGCATCAAATTTCAGGTGCCCATACAATCACGGCTGGTAAACAGCCTGTGGGCCCCATTCTGGCAATACCACATAAAACGACCAAACGGCATATGCATTGGCTTATAAACATGCCTACCCATAGGTTTGCTTTTATTGCTTCTCAAGCATGAATATATGTTCAAACAGAATGTGAGGCTATGTGCTTTTTAATAAGTTCTCAACTTTAATTTTTGTAGGGTGTAGTTCAAACAACAGAGATTTATAATGAGGTTAGTTTAGAGTAGACTGTAGCCTTCTGCTGAAGACGTGCTTAAACTCCTACAGAAGGTTATGGCCGTGAGCAATTAATTCTCCAGAACCACACTGAGGGGCCTGCCAGAAACAGTCCCTGGAGAAACCCTAGCAGGAGTTTACTCTAGGACGTTGCTGAGGATACTTCACTCAGAGCCCCCCCCCCTTCCCTGTGCAAGAACTTTATTTCTTGCAAATGCTAGGAAATGCACTACTTCTCTGAGGGATTGCTAAGCAGATTTCTCCCTCTGCTCTGCCCACTAGGCTTAGGGCCCAATTTATTGGCTTATTTGTCAACCATTACAGATATATAGGCCATCAAGGTCTGCAAATCTGAGCCTATTTTTTTTCCCCAAACTTGAATGCCTACTCTAAAAGATATTTTCCTTGGCTTGAATATTTGCTTATATTTTACCATTTTCTTTTCTTTCTCTCTTTACCCCACCTCAAATGCTTCAACAATAAACTCCAAAGGTGATCCAATATTTTTATATTTACAGGCTCACGCTAGTGTCATGTGGCTGAAAAACTCTATGTACTTTGGCCCCGTTCACGTGGCACATACCTGAGGTAGCAGAACTGTGGAGAACACACACTTCTCTCCTGTTCACTAATCTGCCATTGACTGGAGTGACCTTGAGCAAGCCACTTAGTCTCTCTGACCTTCATCATACTGCCTGTACCCTCAGAGTTGTAATGCGTCTACATTATAATTCTGGAACACAGGATTGTTTATTAACAGTGGGCACTTGTCACTCTTATCTTGCAGTGGCTGCCGCTACTACTTGAAGACCGCCGTTTGGCTGGCCACTCTTGTCCACACCTCACTGCCATGGTCTGCTGGCCTATTTGGTTGACAGGAAGGTTCAAGTGATTATGTAATCAAAGGGGGATTACATCTAAGTGTCCATCGACAGTTGAATGGATAAAGATGTGACACATATATACAATGGAATATTACTCAGGCATAAAAAGAAATGTAATTGAGTCATTTGTAGGGAGGTGAATGGACCTAGAGTCTGTCATAGAGAGTGAAGTCAGAAAGAGAAAAACAAATACCATATGCTAACACATATATATGGAATCTTAAAAAAAAAAAAAAAAAAAGGTTCTGACGAACCTAGGGGCAGGACAGGAATAAAGATGCAGACGTAGAGAATGGACTTGAGGACACGGGGAGGGGGAAGGGTAAGCTGGGACGAAGTGAGAGAGTGGCATGGACATGTATACACCACCAAATGTAAAATAGACAGCTAGTGGGAAGCAGCCGCATAGCACAGGGAGACCAGCTCGTTGCTTTGTGACCACCTAGAGGGGTGGGATAGGGCGGGTGGGAGGGAGGGAGATGCAAGAGGGAAGAGATACAGAGATATATGTATATGTATAGCTGATTCACTTTGTTATACGGCAGCAACTAACACAACACTGCAAAGCAATTATACTCCAATAAAGATGTTAAAGAAAAGGCGGGGGGTGGGGCAGTTACAGAGAAACTTCCACCCACCATCCCCTTCAGCAACTTTCTCCTGTTACCAGCCCTTGCTGGCCCAGCACCCAGATTTCCATGGTTAGTGCTTTCTTGGGCACCAAGAGATGTGCCATTCTGTTACTCCCTAGACTTTTACATGATTTCCTAGCTCAATGTCTAGAGGTGGAAAAAAGGCATGTAAGCCAATTTCATGTCAAGTGGTCTTTTTATACTGTCCTTTTCATATATGCACATGACACATGAAATTAAAATGTCTGAGGCATGAGTTAAATATCTTGGGGTCAGGCATTAGTCCTGACATCAGAATTTAACGGAAAGGAAAAATGGTCATTCAGCAGAATTGAGACAAAAAATAAATCAGCAAGCCAGCGGTAATTTCAAGCTGAACATGGAGACCACCACTGACTCTTGATGTTTTATGTTTATGTTTTATGACATACTATTTATGTTTTTCAACCCCTCCTCTGGGTGTCCTGGCTTTAGGAGATGAGCGAACTTGACTCCAGAGCCCAGGCTCTGTCCTCCAGGGGTGGCAAGAATGCCAACTCTGCTGATTCCTCTCCTTTGTTTTTGGTCCTACGATCGAGCCCCGGGTGGCCCCGGCCGCCAGACACACAGTTCCTGCACTCAGCAGCTCAGTCTAGCAGGGGGAGAAAGGCATGTGAGGAAATTCCATTCCAAGTTTATGTATATGTATAACTGAATCACTATGCTGTACACATGAAACTAACACAACATTATAAATCAACTAGACTCCAAAAAGTTTTATGTCAGCACTAGTGACCTCCCGGGCTGGATAATTCTTTGTTGTGGGGCTGCCGCATACTGAAGGATGTTGAACAGCATCCCTGCTCTTAGATACCAGTAGCACCCCTTAGATACCCTACCACCCCTTAGATACCAGTAGCACCCCTCACCCTAAGTTGGGACCACCAAAAATGTTTCCAGACATTGCCAAATCACTCCCCTGATTGAGAACCACTGGTTTATAACTTAGTGTTGGTTACCTCCAGCTAAAATGGAAGCTCCAGGAGGGCAGGAATCTTGGCCTATTTATTCACTGTTGATTCCCAAGCCCCCAGAACAACAACAGGCATGGAGCAGGTGAATGAAGGAATATTTATTTAAACACATGCACACACAACAAACAAACATTTCAGATTCTTCCATTAGGAAGTGATCAGTATTTAATGTCACCTCACTTTTTATGGGTTTTCATCAAAATAAAGTAATGGTAATGATAGAAGTTTTCCATTTCAGGAAGGAACATTTTTCTCTGTACCTTACACAAATATTTTTCTGAAAGGCATTTTAGAATCGATCTGTTTCTTGAAAGAATACACCGTATATATATATATATATATTATAAAAAATGACATGACTCTTTTACGCACATTTCCTTTTCTCTGTCTCCCAGCAGAAAAACTTTATTATGAGTATCGACCTTAGAAAGTAATTGCCTCAAGGGTATTACTGCTGATGCCATTTTAAGAATGAAGGGCCGTGCTACTGACGCGGGCCAACACTCACAGGCAAGGAGGAGAAGAGGAAGAAATTAATTCCTGAATGGACTTGTCCGTCACAGCCATCAGCTTCGACCAGAGTTTAATTTATCTGAGAGAGTGGCTGGGCCTGCCTGAAGGGTGGCATGTGATAAAAGACAGTAGAGAGACAGTTCTCAAGGAGGGAGGGGGTGGGATTTTGCATTCACCCTGCCAACCACCACAAGGGAAGACGTGGCACTGTCTGGAGACATTTTTGATTTTCACAACTAAGGGGAGCGGCAGGAAATTTCTATTAGCATCTGATGGATAGAAGCCATGGATACTATGAACCATCCTACAATGCACAGGCCAGGCCCCCACAGCAGAGTTATTCAGCCCAAAATATCAAAGTGCCGCGGTTGAGACATCCTGCAGCAGAGCACGACGTTGAGCAGTGTGGGACCTAGTTAGTGCCTCTCTGTCTGAATCTGAATTCCTGATCCATCACTGTCTAGTTATTCAGCAAACCTATTTCCTTTTTCCTCCTGGGCACACAGGTATTTATGTTAGCATCCCTCGAGTTAGGGGTCACTAACTGATGAGCTCAGGCCCATGAAATGTGGGCAAAAGTACTGTACCCCACTTCTAAAACTGGCCCATAAAACTTCCTACAAAATCACTCATCTCTCTTTTCCCCCCCTTCAGTAAACCAGATGGAAGGGATTTAGGGGATGGCAGAGTCACCAGACAGAAGTAGCCTGGGTACCTGAATGTCTGTACAGAGAAGGGACAATGCACCTCCCTCCTTGTGGTGACCTGCACTAGACCACGATGTGAATAACAGACAGACTTCTACAGAGTTAAACCACTGATGCTTGGGGGTTGTTCAGGCAGGTGGACTAGCCTAGCTGTGTAACCTACTGCAGGTTCCTTAACCTCTTTGTGCCTCGATTTCTTCCTCTGTTGAATGGTGATAATAATACCTCCTCTCCCATCAGGTTGCTGTGAGGATTAAAGTCTTTAAAATAGCATCTGGCATCAAATAAAGTTTTCCCATCTGTAGGACCACCTTCGGTGACACCATATAAAATGACCGACGGCACTACACATTGATTTATATAAAGGTGTGTACCCACAGGATTGCTTTTATTGCTTCCCAACATGGGTATTTGTTTGAACTAACTAGAAACTAGAAAGCTAGGCTATTTGTGTTTTAATTGAGTCTCAACTTTTAATTCTTTTGTACAATGCAGTTCAAAGTACAAAAAATTATGATTATTCCATGTTATCTTTATTACTTTTATCCTTACTTCATTTAATAGACAAGTATGAAGCATCTACTGTACACTAAGCATTGTGTTAAGTATTGGAGATATAATTGTGAGCAGAAACAGACATGGCCTATGCCTCCATGGAGTTCAAAGTTTACCTGGAGAGTTAGGCATTAATCATATAACACCCAAATAATTATAAAATCTAATATATGAAAAATGTTACATGGGAAACATTCTGCTAAAGCAAAGAGACCTGGTCTTTGGAAGGATGGGAGGAAGGCTTCCCTGGGAGGAGTCTCTGGAGCTGAGTTTTGAAGGATGAATAAGAATAAACTTGGGGAAGGGGGGAAGGAATGGGAAGAGAATGCTAGGAGAGGAAACATCATGTGCAAATGTCCTGAGGCAGAGTACATCCAAAGAACCGAGGGAGGCTGTATGTGTCTGGATCATAAGAAGTGAGGGGTGGAAGGCAGTGAAGGCAGATAAGGCTGGAGAGGCGTTGGCAGCATGGCCAGGCCATTCAAGGCCTCGTAGGTCATGCTCAATAATTTTCATATTCGTTCTAAGGTTTTTAAACTGGGTGAAGTGACATGATTAGTCGTGCATCTTTAAAACCTCATTCTGTACGCACTTAAGAGAATGGAATGGAGGTAGGCAAGGGTAGAGCCAGGGGACCTGTTATATTATTTCTGGGTTTTAGAGGTGAGAGCACGGTGGCAGAGATGGCTGGATTAAAGAGACACTTGGGACGTAAAATCACAGCCTTTGGAGATGTATTAGATGTGGGAAGCGGAGGTGAGGGAGGTGTCTAGAATAGCTTTCAGGCCTTGGTTTCAGCAACTGGACAAAAATTAGTGCCATTTACGGGACAGGGGCTAATGAAGGTGGACCACGTTTGAGGAGAAAATGTTGAGTTTGGTTTGAGATGAGTATGCAGTGAACTAACTTCACATCATCTTTATTCTTTGCTCATAATATGATTCTCCTATTTTCATTTCTATGTATTCATCTATTTTCTCATTTAACAAATCATTATTAAGTACCAACTATGGGACTCAGTGGTGATACAGATGGTCTTTCAAGGAGCTTATGGTCTAGGAGAAAGCTATGAAAATGGGTGATACTGTTAAGAGCTATGATAGGAAAAACATTATTACTTAGACATAGAAGAGCGCCCCACACCCAGAATCAGGGGTGAAGGTTGGAAATTATGGAAGGTTTTCTGGAGGAAACGTCTCTGATGCAACGTGCAAGAAGGGAGCCTAAGGGAAAGGGTATTCCAGGCAAGGGAAGAGCATGTGTAGACAGAGACAAGAGTGCACAGTTAATGAGGTCAAAGCAGCTCAGTGTGGCCAAAGCCCACAGAAGCAGGAGCTAGTGGGCCAAGCTAGGATTCTGGGTTTTATCCTAAAAGCAGAGTATTTTTAAGGCTCTTTTCCATTTTGGTCATTATTTATTAAATTTCCAATTGTCTTCTCTTTCTCCTACATTCATGTACACACACCCCTAAATTTCTATTATCCTTTTTTATTCCTAGATTAACACAATATCAAACATTCTGCAAAACTAAGAAGTCACATGAGATTATTGACTGCATTTGGAAAACCAAGAGATCATGTTATAAGTCCCAGAGCTCATTAACCAGTTACTTCTGATTACTTTAAACCCACTAAAATCACTCTCGAACCATCCTAGGGAAATCTTTTTCTAATTGTACCAAACAACTGTTTCCAACTTGACAGCCAGTGTTCTTCAAGTCTTACTTTTATACTATCATTAAAGAGATGTTGTCCATGTGGCATGACAATTTTCAAAGAGAAAGAAATCCCCCCGTCCATAACATTCAAGACACTTGTTCAATTTCTCATCTCCCAATGGCACAACAGAACTGCCTACACTATTCTCTTGGTCCCACTGAGGTCTGGTTGTTAGGTTTGCTTTGTTCCAACTGGCCCTCTGCTTTTTCCTCCTTAGTTCTCCTATCTTGAAAGCTCATTTTCCACCGATCACTCTCTTTTTTCAAACACTAATGCCAGGTTTTCTCACGCCCTACACCCCATCACAGAAAACTACTTGTGGTTTTTCAAGCACCCCATTCTGTTTCATGTCTTTATACTTTTATACATATGTTATTCTCTCTTTTTAGGATGTGCTTCTCCCTTACCTACCTGGACAACTGTCATCCTTCAAGATCCATCTCAAACATCTTCTTCTTGTGACTCACCCTCATCTCTTACCAACCTCCTTCCAAATCTGGAGGATGGAGCACTCCTTCTTTTAAGTCACACCCAACATACTGTCTACAATTACTTAAAATGGTGTACTCTCAGAGGAATGGATAAAGAATATTCCTCAGCCATAAAAAGAACAAAACAATGCCACTGGCAGCAACATGGATGGACCTAGAGATGATCATACTAAGTGAAGTAAGTCAGACAGAGAAAGACAAGTATCATATGATATCACTCATATCATAAAATTAGGGGAACCTAATTTTTAAAATGATAAATGACGTTACTTACAAAACAGAAACAGACTCACGCATTTTGAAAACAAACTTATGGTTACCAAAGGGGAAAGGGGGGTGAGGGAGGGATAAATCAGGAGCTTGGGATTAATATATACACACTACTATATATAAAACAGATAACCAACAAGGACCTACTGTATAGCACAGGGAACTCTCCTCAGTATTCTGTAATAACCTATATGGGAAAAGAATCTGAAGAAGAATGAATATATGTGTAACTGCATCACTATGCTGTACACCTGAAACTAACACAACATTGTAAATCAACTGGACTCCAACAAAATTTAAAATAAAATAAAATGATCTATTTACCAGGTAAGGTCAAGGCTGTGTCTAATTTATCTTTATATCCCCTGTACCAAGACAGTGTCTGGCAAGAAGCTGGCATCAAATTAGTGACCGCTGAATGAATCAATAATTCAGTGAGTGAATACCAAAACATGTCAAAAAAGCTTCTCAAATATATGTGAGAGATGACTGAATACCGCCATCCCACATGCTATCATCTCTCATTTATTATATAGTTTAAAGTACCTGTAAAGGTATGATTCTCAGTTCTAGTCCCTAAAGATCCTGATGGGTGCCCAGGTGCTTCTGATTTTGAGAACCCTCCTGAGAAACTCTGTTCTAAAGCCAGAACATTAGGAAACATAACCAGCATGAAAATGAGTAGGAAATCTTCCTCTTCCATTTACCTGTGTCCCTTTGAAGTAAAACAAACCCCAGGCACACAACATATATTTCATTGATTCTTCCACCCAGCCATCCATCTAAAATTTTTGAGACCCTCCTACACTGTGCCAGGTACTCTCTCGAGCGAGTAAGATGCAAAGTGAAAACCTGCATGTAAACCAGACTCTCCAGGAGGATTTAAAAACAAACAACCACCCACTTGTGTAAGAAACTTCAAGATGAACAACACAGGCACAGTGAGGGTTTAAGTTAAGAGTGGGAACACATCAGCTTTCATCTGTCTTTTTCTTTTCAGAAAACATGCTAGGTCCTGATCTCTGAGTTAACATGAAATCTCGCTCAGTTCTTATTTCCCGTGGAGGATTTAACTAGGATTCTGAGGCTGGGCTCTGAGTTTCACGTCTTCTTCAATAACCCTTTTAAACATTGACATAATGGGGCTTGTTTGGCATCAATCCTAACCTGATCCAAAGTTTGGCTATTTCAGTAGTTTATGGAGTTGCTTCCCGTGCATTATACGTTTTGATGCAGAGCATCTACTCTTTGATTTTTCTTCCCTCCTTCGCCCTCTAGAAGTCCACAGGCTTTAACTGATTTTCTGTTGCTGAAATGTGCCCCCAGCTTGCACTCCCTGCAACTGCCATTTGGTTTATTTTTTTCTCAAAGTTGGCAACCTATTTTTAAAAAAAATCTGTCACCCCTTTTCTTCCCTTCAGGTAAGTCATTTTTACTGAGGCTGTTATTATATGGCTGGAACAGGGAGAGCCAGGAATTCCTGAAGCCTGGCTGGGAGCAAGGCCAGGCTGACTTGATTTATCCTCCTTTTAAGAGGCTGTCTTTGCCTGCTTGTTTACAGCCTTTGGCATGGTTTTCTCTCCTACCACCGACCCTGCCATCCGGCCATGATTTCTTGTCAAATCAGAAGCTTCAGAGTTAATTCTTTATCACTTTCACAATTCCTCAAATACTCCATTACTTAGCTAACCTCCCTCCCCCAACCACACATGTAAAAAGTGACAAATTACTGTTCAGAGACTGACAGATGAGCCAGGAAGCCGGCTGCTAGGTTTTGTGGCTTTTCCTGGGGCAACTTGGTGAGTTGTTAAACAAAGGGAAACTGAAAGGTGAACCGAGTTGTTGCTTTTTTTTAACTCAACAATCCCTCTTTTTAACAGGGCAAGGTATAGACCAGCTTCCTTACCTGCTGGCTCAAGGCAGATGAGCCTTCAGGGGGCTCCAAGCACTGGGCTTTGGCGAAGCCACAAGACAGAAGTCTGGGTCTCTGAATCACCACGCAGAAGGTGGTTCACCAACACACACACGAACGAGCATTCAATTGTGTTAAGTCGCTGAGACGTGGGGATTGTCTGTTAGAGCAGTTTGCTTACCCTGACTAATATAAAGGGGATATGAACACTCACAGGACTATCACGGGAGAAGGGCACTACGCTGTTCCTTCCACGGGCCAAGGAATCAAAGGCGCGCAGAGAGGGCTCTACCACAGCTGCGTGTCCTTAGTACGACAAGGGCTTTCACGGGAAACACTCACTGGTGGATCCTTTGCTGGCTGAAAGGGGCAGTGTAGCAGTCACTCTCCTCCAGGTCTGGCAGTGTCT
Organism: Mesoplodon densirostris; assembly: GCF_025265405.1. NCBI lineage: Eukaryota > Metazoa > Chordata > Mammalia > Artiodactyla > Ziphiidae > Mesoplodon > Mesoplodon densirostris. The sequence goes on from NC_082671.1 coordinate 81,008,458, forward strand.
CCTTGTCCAGCCTCATTGGCTTCTTAGGTAACCATCTCCGAAAACTGCTTATTTGTTTATCGATCCTGTGGTACATGAAAGGCAAGACCAAAGGGTACAGCATGTCAGCATTGCCCCAAAACACGGGAGGGAAGTCTCCACAGAGCCGTAAATATGACCCACACACTCTGGGCATGCTCACTGCACTCACGAAACTCCCACTCAACAGACAGAAAGAAGAGAGCCGAGACTCAGTGTTCTTGGGATTTCACCAAGGGGCTTTGATATGATTGTCCATGATATCACAGCTGTGAGTCATATGTCTACACATGCCAGTGAATGACCAAGGAACAGAACAAGGCTGGAAAGCTCTGGAAAGGAAGTGGACAGTCCCTTAAGCAAAGCAGCTGAGACCTTAACTTTGTCCATCCTGCAGATTCCAGAAACTCATTGTGTGCTTGGAAAATCTCCCCATCTGAGGTCAGGGAAGAGCTGTAGCTATAGTTAGCTTTGACAGAGGGGTGACAGTGCATACCAGGGGGTGGACTGTGCACAGAGAACCCAATGTCACGATTTGCTTCCTGCCCCTCACGCCTTCCCCAAGCAGCCTCACAGCAGATGGCATGCTGTTTAACTTGCATGTCTCTTTTCAAGCTAAGATATGAAAGTTCTCCAGGTGCTGGGGCATCATGACACACACGTGTCACTCTGGCCAGGGCACACGATGATGCCAAGCCAAGGGAAACAACACTGTCTCCAAAGTGGTTTTCAAGCCATGGTTTACCCCCTGGCTACCTCCCTGTTCCCTCTGATTTCTGCTGATGAAAACATCTGGCTTCCAAGTGACCAGATTCTCACCCACTCACAGCCAACCATTAGAAGGAGCAAATACCACAGCAGACTTTTAAATGGTTATGCTACCTCAGGTATCTGTACCCCTGAAATGTTTTTTCTCCAAGGGTACATATCAAATAGCATCTCTGTGAAGCAGACTGAACAGGTTACCATTTGCGTTTTACACATCACAAAAGAGACCCACGGCAGGGGTGATTATCCAGCCCGAGAATAAAGCCAGAACCAAATTGCAGATTCTGCACTCTTGATTTTAAAGATCACCCCCATCAAAGTAGTTGATAATGGAACTCTTCACTTAGGGGCTATTCAAGGGACACATTTCTCTGGGGATGAAAATCTTTAAATGCCTTCTAAGTCTATTAACCGAAAACATATGGAATTTGGGTATGTTTTGTTTCTTTTCCCAATTAAAATCATTTACATGGCAATTCATCCTTTTCCGTGAAACTCTCAGCTGAAGGGATTATTTTTTATATAACCAATCAACTCCAAAGTGAAAAATAACAGTAAACTTCTCTTCTACCACCTTTTATCCTCAGCACTGTTCCAGCCTCACCACAACCACCCCCCCCCACACTGCCTGATGGTGGCTGTCCTTTTTCCAGAGTCCCTGAAAGTTCAAACTGGAAAGAATCCTCCAGCTTCCTTAAGACCCTCCTCTCCAAGAGGACCTGTCCCCACCACATATACACACACAGAAGTAAAGACCCTACTCAGGGTCATATACCCAGAAAAGAATAATAGATTAGAATGGCCCAAAGGCTGAAGAAAGGGAAAAAGTTCCCATCTCCTTCATCCTTCAAGTCCACCCCATTCCCCCATCATCTCTTTAAAGACACTTAAAATACAGTGAGATGATAAGCTTCAGAGAGGTGATACGACACAGTGGTTGAGAACATGAACTCTGAGGCTGGAGTGCCCAGATTCAAGCCCTGGCTCTGTAATTATTAGCAGTGTGACCTTGGGCAAGTTATTTAACTTTGCCATGTCTCAATTTCCTTATCTGTAAAATGGGCATGATAATGATGCTCAATTCATAGGGTTGTGATGATTAACTGATTGATACGTATACAAAGTCTCCAGAACGGCATCTGGTGCACAGTGAACACTGGCTATTTTCACTATCTTTTCTTTTCTCCCAAAGACAAGAATTTGAGCAACCAGTTTGCCTCTTAACATTTTTGACCTTCTGCCTTTCAATTCAAAAGGTTAATTATGCTTCACCGGCATCTATCACTCGTCCAAGTTCAATGATATAGTCCTTAAATTAGACTTCCTAGGTTAAGCTGGTTGCCTTCCCTGTGGCTGTTGGCTTTATTTCATCTGATTGCCTTAAAAGTTGTTCACGAAAGAAGACTTTGGCCCAGAGGTTTTCCGTAATAGAGCTTTCACCTCCCACATCTCTCCAGTCTGCAGCACTAATCGGATTACACTTTGCAAAATTCGCATTCTCACAGAATCTGGGCTCTGCGTGCAATGACTATGAATTAAATCCAGATGGGTACAGTGCTCAGTGTGGATAAAAACAAAGCTGTAAAAATTCAGGCATAAATACTCCACGGGAATGAAATGGTAGCTTTCAGCAACCAGCTTGTGGCACCACAATTTAAGTGAAATGTGGAGATGGTGGAGAGAGAGAACAGAGTATGAAAGTGATTCGTTCATTGAAAAATGAGGGTGGGGGGGAAAGGAAGTGAGGGGAGGCTGCTTGGCATGGTGGAAAGGAGCTGGGATTTGTCCTTGGAATGCCTAAATCCTGGCTCTGTTGCTTATCAGCTGTGTGACCTTCCACAAATCACTCACCTTTCTGAGCTTTATTTTTCAAGGGTTTTAAAATTGGATCATTACGATCATCATCATCTTATTGACCTCACAGCGTTGCTAGGAGGCTTATAAAAGAGGACGTGCATGAAATGCTTTGAAGAAGCTGTTAGGCAGAGAGCAGTGTTATTAATAACTCCTTGAGGACCATGGAGGCTAATGTAAAAGGGATGGAAAGGGGAGGAAGTGGGCTTTTGAAACACTATGGTAGAAGAAAGATATTCAAAAGATATCTTAAAAACAAGCCCCCTGAGACACTAACTGGGGGTGGAGGGTGTGAAGCAGCCTTCATCGGGGCAGCCTGAGAAGAAACAGGGAGACAAAGCAGGGGCTGCCTTGGTCCCATCACATATGCCAGTCCAGGCTGTGTGCTCACAATGACAGAAAAAATGTTCCAATGGGATCCACAGTTTGTGTTCTCTTCTGGTTGGCAGAATGGCCCCCCAAAGATTTCTGCACCCTAATCCTGGAACCTGTAAATGTGTTGTGTGACATGGCAAAGGGACTTTGCAGGTGTAAGGTGATGGGCCTTAAATTAAGGAGAGCATCCTGGATTACTCAGAGGGACCCATTTAATCACTAAGCCATTTAATAGCAGAGAACTTTCTCTGGCTGGAGACAGGAGAGATGAGGCAAAAGGGAGGTCAGAGAGATTCAAAGCATGAGAAGGATTCAACCGGCCACAGCAGGCTTTGAAGATGAAGGGGGCCAGGAGCCAGGGAGTGTAGGCAGCCTCTAGAAGCTGAGAAAGACCTTTGGTTAACAGCCAGTCAGGAAACAGAGACCCCAGTGCTACGACTGCATGGAACTGAACTGTGCCAGCCACCTGGCTGAGCCTGGAAGCCAATTCTTCCCCCAGCGCCTGCAAAGAAGAGCCCGGCTGGCTGATTTCAGCCAGTGAGACCCCAAGCAGAGAAACCAGTTGAAACCTCCCCCAGCCCAGACTTGTGACTTGGAGAATTGAGATAATAAATTTGTGTTGTTCTATGCCGCTAAGTGCGAGAATGTATTGTAACAGCAATGGGAGACTAACACACCTCTCCGGTCTTGGGTCCGTCTTTCCCTTGAGACCCGACCTTGGCTAGCCAGGTCCCCATGGGCTGAGACTGACGTCCTACACGTTGCCCCTACCTCCCAGGTAGGTGGCTCGGGGAACAAGGGTCTGTCCCTCTGTGGCAGGATGAGATGAATGGTCACTCTTCCACAAACCCACTCCTGTCCCCAAACTGTGCCACTCAGACATCAGGGAGGATCCCCTTCCACCTTGCAAAGGAAAGACACATAGTGCAAAAGCCACCAGGCTGGAAAGCATGAGACTTAAGCTGGGTGCCTGGGACAAGCCTTTTATCCCTTTTTTCCTCACGGGGCCTTAGTATCCTCATCTCTAAGATGAAAACTCAGATGCCTTCTCAATACGTGGTGGCGACTTCAGCAATAATATCTTGGCTATACCATTTTAAACAAACAAGTTAATAAAGAGTTTTCCTTTAGGGATGTCTCTGGCGGTCCAGTGATTAAAATTCTGCGCTTCCACTGCAGGGGGGTGTGGGTTCGATCCCTGGCTGGGGAACGAAGATCCTGCATGCTGAGGTCAAAAAAAGAGCTTTCCTAAAGTGGATAGCTAGCGGGAAGCAGCTGCATAACACAGGGAGATCAGCTCGGTGCTTTGTGACCACCTAGAGGGGAGGGATAGGGAGGGTGGGAGGGAGGGAGATGCGAGAGGGAAGGGATATGGGAACAGATGTATATGTATAACTGATTCACTTTATTATAAAGCAGAAACTAATAAAAAAATAAAATAAAAGTGCTTGGTACAGTGTCTGGAACACAGTAAATAAATAAATGTTAGTCATTATTTTTTTTAAAAAAAGAGCTTTCCTTTTCAAGAGGCACAATGGATAACCTTTCATATAGAATGACGACTCTGGAGTCAGCTGGGAAGTGGATTCACATCGTCATTGCCCAGAATGAAAATGGTGAGTGCCACGCTGGGGAAGGGACTAAACTCCTCTGAGCTAATGTACCCATTACCTAAGGAAGTGGTAAGGACAATGCATAAGTGTTTGCACAATGCCTTGGATGGACAAAATGCTCAGTTAAGTAGTGGTTTCTAGGATGAAGAAAATGATGATGACAATGAACTTTTATTTACCGAGTTCTCAGCAGACGTGCAAGAGCTATGATTCTCCCTTGTATATTGAGGCCTGTGCTTCCGTGTCCCACAAACATCCCTAAACAGGCAATCCTGAAATTTACTTAGGCCTGTAAAAGTCAAGAAACCAACTAACCAGGAAGCACCCTGTCGGTCTCTCCAACATAGGAGTAGGGTTTACTTAGTAAAGTCTCCTCTGACGGGGGAAAAGAGAAAACGTCAGCTTAATGATGGAGCACTGACTTTGGTTGGATACACTGTCACTTTGTTCCATTTCTGCCATTTACTGAGCAAAAGCTGTCTCACAGACCACACAGGCAACTCAATAAAGATGGATCATCCACTTGGGTATTTGTGGCCTTGACTTGCCAAGTTAATATCTAGACTAAAAGGTGAGTTACTTTCTTAAGAAAGTGGTTCTGATGGTAAGTCCAGGGTCCTTGACCAAATGCCGGTTCATGACAGGTGAGGTTCTGCACAGCGAAAAGAGCTGCAAGCCCAGCACAATCACAGACACATGGGCACAGACCTGCCACTTCTCCCAGGCTGTGCCTTGGAAATGTGCCTTGGGAAAGTCCTGGTTAAAACAACTTGACCTCAGTTATCTCAGTTGTAAAGGGGAGACAATCCTACCCACCTTCAGGAGTGGTGATGATTACAGAAAAGGCCACATGCAAAGGACTTCACCCCTAACAGGCTAACCTGTCTGCAGGCTTTTATAAATCACTGGCTGTGCACAGAGTCCCAACCTGGATGCTGAGGGTATATCCTGAAGAAGCAGAAAACGAGGGCCTTTCCCTGGAGCCACTGACAACCCAGGAGGGAGTTTGTACTAATGACAACTTAAGTAGGCTGAATTAAATGAAACAGGCTACTTCAGAGACACCTGCTTTTCCCCAGACCAGAATATTATAATAATAGCATCAGGTTTTGAACAGTTAGATTACATTTTCAGAGATAATATGCCCAGAGAGCACCTACAGATGAGTGGTTTTCTTTTTTTTAATTTAATGGAGGCACCATACACAGGCTTACATTGCAGGAAATGAAGCCCTCCTGGATGGATAACAGACAACAGGAGGCTTGCATTTCTTTTTCCCCTTCTCAGAGCCAAGTCTCCTGTATTTGCAGCCTCTCCTTGGATCGTTAGGGATCTTGGGAAGCTACTGCCAATCTTTTAGGTCACAAGGCTGCTAACTGGGGCACAGATTAGAAGAGTCCAAAGGGTTTGGAACATTTACGTATGTTAATTTGTTTAAGATGAGGATGGAAACATCCAAGCCATTTTGTCATGTTGCCTGTATACTCATCTGATAAGATTACGACTGCACTGAGTGTATAATGCAGGAGGGACCAGCATTCATTCTGCCAAGCACCGCGAAGGAGAACAGCAGGCAGGATGTGTACGGGGGCGTGGAGGAAAAAGGAATGAGTAGTAATGAGACGGCAGCTACAAGCCACCCACAGTCAACAGATTTATTACTTTGTAAGCATAGCTTCTGCAGATTATATTTGTACGATCTGGTGAAGGCCAAAAAATAATAATAATAAGGCAGAAGAACGATGATAAATTTCCTTTCCTGACTGGATAGGTCATTTGTAATACCTGTAAGTCTGCCCAAAGGTACGTGTTGAAGTAGCCTTTAATAGACCAAGTATGTGAATGAAAAGAGCCTTTACTCCAGAAATACATATCTGAATTACATGAGTGTGCTTTATGATGTCAGGTGACCTTTCATAAATAAAGATATTTGTGAAATGACGCTCTATTTTTCTGCCTGCTCAGAAACTTCACAATTTCTAATTCATTTCTCTTATCCTGAAAGGAGGTAGGTTTGTTTCAAGGGTGCTTTCACAGATTAATGAAGTGAAATATCATTTGTAAGGATGAAACTAAAAGCTAAATTAAATATCCATACATAGCACGACATGAGAACTTTAGAATACTGGAAGTCAATATTTTACTGCTGATGTACAACTAGGATAACAAGTTATAGATGTGCCCTTCAATTTGTAATGTCATCCCTGGCTACAAAGAGACACACACTCTTCATCATCTAAGTCAGGCTGTTCTGAGGTGAAGAGAAGAGTTAAAGTAGATACAAAATTTTCTGACAAACTGCATTTAAAAAGTTGCACCAGACACTGGGCTTCAATAAGTTATACCACCAAAGTGATGTCCCAGATTTAATCCTATGTGGTAAGCAGTAAAGCTTAAGAGGTCATTCTGAATCAGTGTGTCATAAAACCATAGTTCGGACTTTTTTCCCCTTTATTTTGACCCAGAGTTTTTCGGTGCTTCCTAAGGCCTAGATTTTTCTACAGTTGTAATGTGTGCACTTAAGTAGTATCAACTATTTTTTTTAACATCTTTATTGGAGTATAATTGCTTTACAATGGTGTGTTAGTTTCTGCTTTATAACAAAGTGAATCAGCTATACAGATACATATATCCCCATATCCCCTCCCTCTTGCATCTCCCTCCCACCCTCCCTATCCCACCCCTCTAGGTGGCCACGAAGCACTGAGCTGATCTCCCTGTGCTATGCAGCTGCTTCCCACTAGCTATCCATTTTACATTTGGTAGTGTTTATGTGTCCATGCCTCTCTCTCACTTCGTCCCAGCTTACCCTTCCCCCTCCCCATGTCCTCAAGTCCATTCTCTACTAAGGAAGTAGCATCAACTTTTTCAGGCCAAAAATTAGTATTTAGTAAGCTGTTCTTCCAGTTCCAGAAACAAGGATTTCCCCAGCTCTTATTCACTCCCAGCCTCCCTTCTATAAACATAGAGTACATATGATGAGTCACATGGTTGCAGCCTCCTCTGTGTTCCTCCTCTTGCTCCTGTTCTAAATCCCATCCCCTTTCTCTCTTCTTGTCACAAAACTTATCAAGGTAGTAGTGACCCCTCACTGCCTCTGATTCATCAGGATGCTGTCCATTCTCCACCAGCTGTAATTTGGCTTCTATTACCCTCTACTCTGTAGTCATCATTCTCAAAATGTACTAGTTCCAGACCAGCAACATCAGCATCACTCGGGATCTTGATACAAGTGCAAATTCTTGAGCCTCACCTGTGGGGAATGGGCCCAGCGATACGAGTATTAAAAAGCCCTGCAGGTGATCCTGATGCATGCTAAAGTTTGAGAACCACCACTCCATGGAGACTGCTAGCACGGTGGTTACCATGGTGACCAAAAATCAATTCTCATCTCTCATCCTTCATCAGTAGCTGAAGAACACCCCTTCCTATGGGAACTCATACGTGGTGCCTTTGACACTGCCCTCCCTTAGTTCTCCTCCTACTTCTTCAATTGTTCCTTTTCATCCTCCCCCATCTCTTCCTGTCTCCTCAAAGCAGATTTTCTGAGCAATTGCTACTGGTCCTCTTCTCTTCACTCCCTGCATCGTTTCCTGGGAAATTCCATCTACTCCCCTGGCTCAGGTCAGGACCTCTATGGCTCTGTCTCCCAAACTGGGTTCTCTAGCGTCACCTCTAGCTTCAACTGCTGTGCCATCAGTTTCAAAAGCCTTCAGGACACCAACACCTCGAAGACCTACTGTGAGTCAATGTAGAATTATTAAACCAAAATTCACCACCTTCCTTGCCACACCTGTATCTCTCTGAATTTCTACTCTTCTTTTGCCTCCCGATCCCTTAATACGGAAACCTCTTTCTGTCCGCCACCATCTCTTGATTTCCAAATACCTGCTAAGTCCTTTTGCCTATAAGTTCACAATCTTTCTCATATATTTTGCTGTTTACTTTGTAGAGTATCTTTTGGCTATTCAGGGAGAACTACAATCTGAGTGTTGTAGAGTGAAAGCTAAAGAGAGAGAGATTTTGACTTATTTTAAGGAAGCACTTTCTAAGACAGGTGTTCACAGATGGGTTCAGGAATATGCTGTCTCCAGAGATGTTCAAACAGAGGCTGCCTGATGATATAGCAGAGGTTCAAGTAGCCGATGAGTGGTTAGACTTGATGACATTTGATATCCCTCCAACCCCGAGATTATATGGGTCCTTTTATCACCATTTTCTTTCAAGCCCTCACCTGTTCCCCATAGTGTGAGCAAATGTTTCAGTCCCCAGTCTATGTCTGACACTTCAGGCAGTCCTGGTTTTTCTATACTTTTCTTTGTAGTCTCCTTTTCCCCCAAGCAAATTCTCATACCTGTGTATGGAGATTCATTCATTCATTTGCCCCACCTACTACATGCTAGGTGCTGGAGACAAAGAATTGGATGAGCCATCCTTGCCTTCATATACCTTCCAGGTGGAGAGTTGGACATCTACATCATAGATTACAGCACAGGCCCAGTAATCTGTGTTTTAATAAGCCCTCCAGGTGATTCTGATGCTGGCTAAAGTTTGAGAACTACTGAAATAGGCTAAAGTGTGCACCAAGTTTTTGTAGAAGGTCATTATGTGAAAAGGGATTCGTCTCATCGTGGTGAATCCAAATGCCATGGCAACTGCCTGATGAAAGAAGGATTGCTAATAAGGATGCTGCTCAGGGAAATTTTTGGAAACCACGTCTTAGTTTCTTTAAAAGCCCATTCTCATGTCATACTTTGTTGAGTGCACGGGTACTTGAGTAACTCACTAAAATATATCAACTACTCTTCTACTTATCCTTCTGCATAGCACATAAACAGAGTGAATAGGAATCTTAAATCTCACAGAACTGAACTCTAAGATTTTCAGACAAATGCAATGGTATCCAAGTTTAACTATCAGCTCAGCTCAGGGTGAATGGTTACATAAGACCAATTAAAAGCTTGAAATTAGAATGCCAATGATCACCACAGAGTCAAATTAAAGGACATCACTGATGCCTCCCCTTGATCCCTGGCTTCTCAAAAAACAAGGAGAAACAAGCTTAGGAAGGATTCATAGCACAGTAAAGGAAATCTTCATCCAGTAGTATTTTTTGGGAGGAGGGGTAAAAAGAGGGTAGGAGGGCTTCTGAATAAGGTCGTACATCTGCCGACTTTATTAACAAACTATTACTAACATAGGCGGACCCCACCCATGGAGGGCCAAGAAGCCATCTGCTTTTTGAGAGGGTGAGTCTCTGCACTTAGATTTCAAGTTACATATGGCAGAGGGAGGAGTCTGTGTGCGGAAAAGAGTAACATTCAGACCAAAGATGCTTTCTAAACAGCGGGTCTTTCTGGTAATTTATCTAATAGAATGGGGAGAAAAAAACCCCCAAACCCAGCCTCAATAGACCTGCAGATAAATTCTGTCCGCCCAAGTGTGAAGTCACAGGGAAGAATCTAAGAGGAACATTTCCATCTTTGCTTTTTTTTTTCCCCTAGGCTATTTCCCTAACCTGAAATAGCGGTTTTTGGCCCGGCAGCCAGCTTTCCCATGGGACAAAGGCCCACCTTCCCCAGCTTGTATTCCTTGTCACTGTCGGAGCACACAGGCCAACAGCTAAAACAAACGCCATCATGACAGAGCATGCTACTAACCTGCTCATGAACTTGTACCGGCAGGGCAGGTAATAGATTTTTCTCCTGGAAGAACAGCAAAAATGAAGCCAGTCGAGAAGAAAACCCATCGTCAGTTACAGTTTGAACTAGCAAGGAAGGAAAGGAGATTGAAGATAGAAGCCTGTAAGAGGTGAAGAAGAAAAAACTAAAAAGAGATTAACAGTGAGAAATGTAGTGGGAACGGAGGGCATGCATTTTTTGAGTCATGAAATCATATGAAATCGTTTCCATTGATATCGCCCCCTCTCCGTGTTACCATCATTGTTTATGGCTGCTCTTTGCCTACAGAAACTGTGCAGAGCAATAATTTGGAGCAATTGGTATTTGTAGGAATTCGGCTGAGGTCAGCTCTTTTTTCAGGATGCCGAGATGGATTGCCAGCCTGCTGGCAACATACATAATTTAGTGGGCACAGGATTACATTCACTAATATTTATATAGCACTTTAAGTTTAGAGAATGCTTCTCTCATCTGATATAGACAAGGGTAATATAAAAATACATATTTATATTTTACAATCAGTATGGGAAGGACACTAACAAAGAAGCATCAACATCCTGCTGCAAAAAAAACCACACTAGAACATACTGCCTAACCACTGGCCCTCATATAGGTGAATTAAAGAGATGAACCAAGGAATCCTGGAAAAAAATCTTTTTAAAAATCAGACTTATTAAGGATCTGTTGTACTTCTATATACCTGCATTTTAAAAAGTATTACAAATGTAAATGCTGGGTGTCGTGTGAATGGAGAAGACATGTATTAGATGCTTTATTAAAATGCAGTCTCCCTTTCTATAGTGTGGGCTTCCACCAATGGGGTGGTAATGAAATGAATACGGTTTGTACGGATTCTGAACTGGTACTGAGATATCTCACTTAGAGAGAATGGGAAGTTTATACACCAAAATTTATTTTGCATATCTGTGAAAACTTAAAAACATATCCCATGTTGTTAACAGGCAAATTATAGAGACAAGAGAAAGATCAGTGGCTGCCAGGGGTTTGGGTTGGGGGGAGAAGGGATGAATAGACAGAGTAAAGGGGATTTTTAAGGGCAGTGAAACTATTTTGTGTGATACTATAATAGGGGGTACCTGACACTACGCATTTGTCAAAACCCATAGAACTGTGCAAGGCAAGAAGTGAACCCTAAAGTGAACTATGGACTTTAGATAGTAATAATGTACCAATAGTGGTCCATCAATTGTAACAAATATACCACACTAATGCAAGATATTAATAATAAGGAAACTGTAAGTAGGGTGAGAGGGGGTATATGCGAACACTCTGTACTACCTATTTAATCGTCTGTAAACCTAAAACTGTTTTAAAAACAGTCTATTTAAAAAACCCATATCCATGGACATACAGGTATTTAGCAGAAGCAGGTTTTATCGACAATTTCCCATAAGAAACCTATTACTCACTTCCTTTTAAACACTGGAGAAATAAAAATCCTAGGAGACTAAACCTGGGATTCAGAAGTACAGTCTACAGAAAATAATAAATAAAGATTCTTGGAGGCATTTAAATAGTCAGCTAAATTGACATGTGAACATTTTGTTGAACTGACATGGCAGGACAATTCCTGCTTTGGAAATACGTATGTCTCCTTAGGCTAGAGTTATTTGTCTAAAACATCGGACAAAATGAAAGCATAAATTTTAAATGCACCAAGTTGCATCAAGTGAAGCTATGCTTAGGTAAAATCACATCAATATTAATAAGGCCAATTAGTGGGCACACATTAACAGTATTTCCTCCTAAAATATTGCCCTGTAGGAATTCCTACATTTAAGATTATTATTCATAGCTATTATGGTTTTCATTTTATTGCCTGGATCACAGTCTCTGAATAGTGCATAAGAAAAGTATTAATGCTGCCTGCAGGCAGCATTTTTCTGCTATGCAATGAGCACACAGAGGTGTTATCTATGATACAGCCAGGCCCTTCAGAGATGAAATGCTTCCAGGTACTAAGGGAATTTGCTTTGTATCACATTGCTCATGTTTCTACAATCTGCTCAGGTTCTGTGCTTGAGAAGTGTGTTCTGGCAAAAGGTTTTATGAGATTGCTACTGGGGAGGGGGGTATCCGTTTCACTAGGTTTTACTACTGTAAAACTACTACTACTATCAAAAGGTAGACTTTTTAGCTCTGTTGGCTATAAGATGTTGGTCTGATATATGACTCTAAGCATAGATTTAGTTTTGGTCCTTTTGTGTGATATACTATTAATTCACATTGATTAATAACTGAAAAGTTTAGAATTATGTCTGTCTCAATTCTTTGGGGAATTTTGCCTTAAGGAAAATAGACGCTAGAAATCCAGCCTCTATTTTGAACTGGTATTAGGACATAAAGACCATTAAACAAAGAAAATAAGGTGCACCAAGGAGATATATTACAGGCCTATGAATGGAAATTGCCCTTCTCTAAATGTGTTCCTAGCTCCTCTTCGTTTCTAAGAATGTAGATGGTTCTTTGTGTGGATAACTTTCCACAGCTCATTAAGAGGTATATTTTAGAATTGGCAGTTTGTCTAATATCTGCCCACTGACTTGGTCTTTATGGGCAAATTGTGAACTAAAAGTATTGAATTCTTTAGTCCCTTTGGAACTGTCCTTGGTACGACACCCCTCCACCTCCTTTAAGAGATCCCATTATTTCCACATATCTTGGCATTTATAATTTGAGGTTTAATACTTTATTTCATTTCCACCTAGCCAATGATCACTTTTTCTTAATCTACAGGGAAAATAAGAATATTCACTGTAAGATGGAGGAAAATGAATCCTTTTAATAAACTGAGAAATCCATGCAAAGTGTTTTCTATTCCCCTAGGAATAAATATCAATGCTTGTGTTTGTGTAGTATTTATGACCTGACTTTTTAAAATTTAAAAATAGGTTATTTAAAAAAATAAGACCACATTTTCCTGAAATTTCTTGAACTTGTTTCACTAGAAGTAGATTTTCATTTTTTTCTGGAAGGGACCAGTCAGTAAGGACCTGCACCACTGATCCTGGGGTCTGGCCATTCAAAGAAGCAGTACACAGGGCTTCTAAACATGGCACTTTGGAAATGAAAATGCCACTTGGAAAATATTTCTTTCTCACAGGCAGGTGAACTATCTGCCCTTCTAAGGACTGAATTAGCCAGACATTTTCACAAAAAGCCATGAAGTCATTATTAGCCATGAAGTACTTATTGCATTTCCTAAACATTTAAAGGACTTTCTTAGAGTGTTCCAGTCCGTATTTCAGTTTTATTTGTATTGAGAGAGGAGTACATTAGTAGCAGAGAGAATGGGGGGCAGGGATACTTTTACACCTACCTGAAAGGCATTCTTACATTCATTTGTTCTGCATATCTTCCGAGCACTTCCCATGGGGCATGCAACTTCACAAAGATAATGTCACTATTTATTAGAGAGGACTGAAACAGAAAAAAGAAACTAAATTGAAAAGTATATCCAAGTCTCCTATGGTTTCAATTGAGTTGGAACTTAGAACACATGAACTTGTACAGAGTTTAAGATGGGGGGCATTGTTCAGCAACAACCTGGCTCCTTATGTGTGCATATATCCACTCAACCAATACACCACTGTGTGGCAGGCACTAGAGAACCAGTTTAGGAACAAAAGAGAGATGCATGGCATTTACATTCTGCAAAAACACACACAGAAGAAGACAGGCAAAAACAAGTTAAAGAGAGAGGGACAGATTCAGAGCTACGAGTATTCTGAAGACAACAAAGTCTTAGGAGGAAGAGTTGGGGTGGGGTACCCATTTCTTTGGGCAAAGGGTCAAGGAAAGTCCTCTCTGAGGAGGGGACATGTGAACTGAGATATAGAGAAGAAGCCAGTTGGATAAAGAGCATGGGATGAATGTTCTGGGTGCCAAGGCCCTAGGTTGGGAAATAGCTTGGTATGTCCTATGGTCGAGGGACAGGGAGGCAAGTAGAGGGGCTGGGGTGGATTAATCATGGAGACTGGAGCGAGCAGAGGGTGGAAAGGTGAGCAGGAACATGTAGTGCTTCACAGGCCACAACAAGAGGGTTAAACTTTATTCTAGGGACACGGGGAAGTCATTTTGATTTAGGCATTCAAAGATCACTGTGGCTACTGCGTGGAGGATAAACAACAAGGGAAAGCAGAGAGAAAGAGAGAGGCTCTCAATCATCCAGGCAAAAGCAATAGTTGGTGGTGGTGGAGATAAAGGGACCTAAGAGATGTGAGTCTTAAATCTGGGTCAGTATCAGCAAGGGTTTTTTCAAAGGACTGTGTTCTTTGGCCCCAAACCTTGGCCTCCTCTGGGGCTTCTTATCAACACAGAACTTAGACAAGCAAGTAAAACTAGAGCTTCATACTCTGTTAACCCCCCACCACATTTTGGTCTATGCCTCTGGCCAAGGGGACATCTCCAATTAGGAGCTTTCCTTCAGAAGTCATTTCCCAGGGGGAGGGCTGAGTTGTGGAAGGAAGTAGAAGAAAGATGAGAAGCAGTAAGCCAGAGCAGTTTAAATTAGCAAAACGGCCAATTATGTATCCATATCTTTCTCACACACAGTCGTTCTGAACTGCATACTATTTAAATTTTTACAGTTTAAGAGTATCAATTTAAAATTTCATAGTTTAAGATATGTTAGGCCTTTGTGGCTGAACTCTCCTTATAATAGTATTTATAAACAAGCCAATATTTTTACACAGCTGACCAAAAAAAGCTCAACTTTATGCTTTAGCTGGGGTGCATTTGCACTACAGGGAATTGTTTTTATACTGCAGATGAAATGCAGTTGTAATTCATCTCTTGTATTTTCATTCAGGGTCTTCTGGCTAGGCTTATAAATAATGTACTTAATTCATAAGAACTCCTCAAGATATTATGAAAATCAAACTGGTGTCAACCTCAGTGTTCTCAGGGACTTTGGTGATGCTGAATTTCCCATGGGGAGGAGGGCCAAGGCCCAAATCCACAATGGTGTGGTGGGGGTACCCTTTGATATTGGTTAGAAAAATCAAACTTTCTGGCAGTTCAGGCTGAAGTAAGGTTTTATCTTTCAGCTTAGGATAAGCAGACCCCTGTCTCTAAGCCCCTTGAGAACAAGGAAAGTTTCTTTTATTCATGGGTGAATCCTCTGGGCCTAGCACAGTGCCTGCTATAGACGGTACACTCAACCAATATTTGTCTAGTGAAATGTGAATAGTTAGTCCTGGCCCAAGTGAAAGTTGGGAGTCCTATGAAGCCAGAGTGATGAAGATTAAGTGACTCTTGGAGCCCACATAGCCGGTTACTGCAAATAAGATGCCCACACAGAGAACGAACACGCCAGCAACCACTGAAGAAGCAATGACTAGGGCTGTGTCTCTTTGCACAAACTGGTTTTCTGTTTAGTAACCTATTACCTCCCTGCACTGGATGCTTAGAGCCAGGTAGTCAGGGGTAGTGTGAATGACCTCATGGGTGGCAGTGTCCATACAGGAATATATAGAAACATAGCACACACACTCTCCATCGTGTCCCATTCATGTCTGTGGATGTGCTGATGCCTTGATCTGAGATGTTCTCAAAGCTTATCAGTTGAGTATTCTTGTGCTTTGGAAAAGATTGCCACTTGTTTTTCCATATATAATATAGTTTTCCAAGTTAAAAAGCAAAAGAAAGATTATTCTTCCTTAAAATGGGCCTTTTTGTTTATACTAAAGATACACTTCAGAGTCTGGGAAGGTTTTGTAGCTTCCTCACTTGGGAGGTTTCATGGTAATACCGGGAATGCTTTAAATTCACCTAGCTTTCCGACAAGGTTCTCACTTCCTGCTATTTCTTTCTCTCATATTCCCATGAGAGAAGGAGTAAAATTGTGCAAAATAAAGAAGATGGGAATGTGACTGATTTACAGAATCAATCAAACCTTGATTTAGAGAAGAGGATAATCTTAGAATATATTCTCTTCATGGAATTACTGTGATTGCTACTTTTACAGAAAATATACAATCTATTGCAAGAATAATCATTTTGTAGATCTCCCATGAATGTATGAAAATATTAAGGAGAATGCAATACTATATTCCATTTAGGGCACGTTTTACATGCCATACTTCTGTGTGTTGGAAAAGCCAAGTTCATTATCTGAACACATACTGAGTCAACTAAACTTCTAATGTGGGATCTCAACCGTTTTCTGCATAAAAGAGCAACTGCTTTGATTAATTCAGCATGATAAAAATAACTCCATTTTCTTATTATTTCAATTATAACAATAATTATAAAACCATCATTCTATTTTTTAGTGCTTTATAATTTTAGAAGCACTTTTACACATTACCTCATCTTATTCTCAAACTTGTAAGAGAGGCTTTACTTCAATTTCTTAAAGAAGGAAGAGACTAAGTCAAGTTAAGTCACCCACAGCCAAACTGAAAGTTTATCCCAGGCAAAGCTGAGTCCACACCCACATCCCCTGACTCCCTTGTCAGTTTTATCTGATAAACTCTGAGGTTTAAATAAATCCATGGCTTTTATGTGCATTGAAGACACAATCTCTGAATTCTTTATCAGTTTATATGGACTAATCTGAAAAGAATTTCATATTTCAGAAAACAAAGCAACAAAAACAAAGAGGGAAAATTAAGCTATATTTAAGATTATCTTGATAATCTTGAGAAAAATGTTAACTGAATTCCCATTAATGATGATGAGTGTCTATTCGTGTGTGTGTGTGTGTGTGTGCACATGTGTACACACCTGTGTCTATGTATATGGGACTTATTACTTATACTCTGTTTTTAAGGAGAAACTGAACTTCAGCCCAGACAAATAAATGTGAAACAGATGATTGCTAATTATATAGCTCATATATCACTCTTTTCTCTAGTGCTGAATGATTACGCTACTGTGCTTAAATAGGTTTTTCCTTGTTATTAAGTATTCCTTTCCACATAAATCCAAGTGTGCAAGTGCCAAAATGAAGAGAAATAAAAATGAATTTTTTGAAACATAGAGTTGTTTCATTAATATACTGCAATAAAAATCCCTTAGGTTAGAACACTGGGGAGAAGAAAAATGACCATTTAGAGGAGTCTGGAAAATCTGAGAAGAATTTGAGAATTTCTCCAATCTTTGCCAAATGACTCCTTAGAAGTCATTTCCCAGGGGGAGGGCTGAGTTGTGGAAGGAAGTAGAAGAAAGATGAGAAGCAGTAAGCCAGAGCAGTTTAAATTAGCAAAACGGCCAATTATGTATCCATATCTTTCTCACACACAGTCGTTCTGAACTGCATACTATTTAAATTTTTACAGTTTAAGAGTATCAATTTAAAATTTCATAGTTTAAGATATGTTAGGCCTTTGTGGCTGAACTCTCCTTATAATAGTATTTATAAACAAGCCAATATTTTTACACAGCTGACAAAAAAAGCTCAACTTTATGCTTTAGCTGGGGTGCATTTGCACTACAGGGAATTGTTTTTATATTGTAGATGAAATGCAATTGTAATTCATCTCTTGTATTTTCATTCAGGGTCTTCTGGCTAGGCTTATAAATAATGTACTTATAAATAATGTCATTTGGAGAAGATTGGAGAAATTAAGAAGTAGCATGGAAAACACCTGCAGTAGAAATAGGTAAGATTCACAGAAAACATTCCTTCTTTCTTGTTCATTCAACAAGAACAAATTGAACACCTTCTATGTACTAGATGCTGGGAATGCAAAGATATATAAACCATGGTCCTTGACCTGAAGGTTAGATAAGGCAACAGTAAGGAAAAAAATAAATAGCACGTCATTATGTAACACAAGCAACCCACCTCTCAGAGACATGTAGATGCACACATCTCACGAGTCCCAAAACCATGGCTGGAAAAGGGTCTGGGAGCAGGTTCATGGAGGTGCATCATGAACTCAGTTTAGGAAATGCTAAGTAAGTTTGTGATGGTCACAAGAAGATGCCCTGTGTGTAGATAAATGAGTCTGGAGCTCAGGGGAGCAGTCTGGGCCAGAGATACACAGTAAGTGTGGCCAGGACATAGACAATATTTAAATCCATGGGATTGGATGAGGTCAATCTGGGAGAGAGCACAGGTACAGAGCCACGTGGGTAGCTGGACGAGACGTTAGTTAGGAATGCAGACTCCGAGGTTTGACTGCACAGATTCATATTCCTATGTCTACCTCTCACCAGCTCTGTGATCCTGGACAAGCTATTTAACCTCTCTGTGCCTCAGTCCGTTCAGCTGTAAGATGGGAAATGATAGCAATAGCTACCTATTGAGTTGTATTAAATGGCATAAGACAGGTGGGGTACTCACAGTACATCCAAAACATGTTAGTCATCGTCATCTCTAAGAAGGGCCACACCACACTGGCAGTGGTGGGAAGAACACAGCTAGTTACCTAGTTACAACCTGTGAATATGATAGATAAGGAGCTAATACCTGAAAAGGATTTTCCAGTCTTTGACCACAAGGCTACACCAGAAGAAACCCTGAGAGTCAAGCCCCCAGATCCCATCTCCTGTCCTTCCACAGTCCCCTACATGTTCCTCCAAGGACATTGATTCATTCATTCATTCAACAGACATTCATTAAGTGACAACTATATACCAGGTACTCTGCTAGGTGCTTGGATATATTACAGTAGCCCAAATTTACAGTCTGAAGCAGGAGGCAGACATTGAACAACCAATAAACATATGATTTAAAATTACGAAAGGGGGTAAAACGGACAAGAATACAGTGCTGTGGGCCAGCAGAAGCAGGGTACTTGCTTTAGATCAGCTGTTTGATCCCTGCCGCCATAACATCTAACCTCAGATCCAAAAGATGAGAAGATGTCAGCTATGGGAGAAGCCAAGTGAAAAGCATTCCAAGCAGAAGGAACAGCAAGTACGAAGACCCAGAGATGGGAGGTGACACCAGGAACTGAAAAGGCTCAGGTGACTGGATATTGTGAAGTGTGAGGCAGGGAGAATACCTGAGAATAGGGCTGAAGAGGAGAGCTGGGGACAAACACTGCCAGGCCACGCTCAGCGCTGTAAGGAATTTGGATTGTATTCCTAAGGTCAATGGGAAGTTACCAATGGATTAAAGGCAGAGGGGTGACGGCATCCCTTGTTTCAGAAAGTACACTCTGAATGCCCTGTGGGGAATGTCCCAGAGGGAGCACAGGGCTGAAAATTTCACTAGAAAAGTTATTCCAGGAAGCCAGGTGAGACAAGATGGTGGCTGGAACCAGAAGGTAAATGCAGCAAGGAAGGGAGAAATGGACAGACTTGAGATCTACCTGAAGGTAGATTTGAAAGGACTTGGGATTGATCAAATGAGGAGAGTGAGAAGAGAATCCGGCCTCTTAGAATCATGTGCAGGTTGCTTTGTCTGGGAAACTGGGATGGTTAATACCACGCTGATATAGACGAGAGTCAGGGAGAAGTTGGCTGTTTACTCTGGGATGTGCATGTTTGAGATACCTGGGCGACAGGTACACAGAAGTTTGAAGTAGGCAAATGGATATGGGAGTCTGGCTCTCAGAGGGTGGGACTTATTGAGAATTGCAGGCATGTAGCTGATATTTAAAAGCATAGAACTTGATGAAGTCACCTAAGGAAGGAGTACAGGGAAGGACTGAGCCCCGGGGCACACTAACATTTAGAGGTTTGGAAGAGGAGAAAGCAACCATCAAAGCGGACTGAGAAGGAGCCATCAGAGAGGGAGGGAAACAAGGAGAGGGACAAAGACAAAGCAGAATCCAGGAGGAATGGGTTTCTAGAAGGATGAAGTGATGAGCTGTGTCAGATAAGCCAGGGGCAGCTCAGGTAACCCTTCCCGCAGCTACGCCTGGGCTGCTGGCTAGAAGTGGCCCCATTCAGCAGTGCCCTTTGTCCCAGCCTTGCTGCTGTGGCCGCCTCCCCTTTGCCTGCTGACACTGCCCTTGGCCCCCGTCCTGCTGCTGATGTAGAGCTGAGATGGAACTCCACTTCTAACAGTGTCCAGCTTGTCCCCTGAAGGGAAACTTGGAACTTCCATGTTCTGGCTGGCTTTCCTGAGTCAGAGCTGAGTTCGAGGAGGGCACACGGGTACCAAGCTGTGTCTGTCTCCCAAGCACACCTCCCTGCCACCCACAAACCAGCGGACGAAGCCCATGTGCGACTCTCCTGGCCCATGCTGGGGAAAGCTGTCGCCGCTTCAGAGCATCTTGTCAAGAAGGCAGAAGCGGCTCCAGTCTCCGCTCTGTGCCCAAGGTTCCCAGGCTGTAGTTCTCGCACACCTGCCAGGGATTCCGAGGCAATGAACACTCCTAGCAACCTCCAAGGATTCCCCAGGTAGACATGCAGATGGGACCTCCCTCCCCCTGAAGGCCCTCATTAGACACACGTCTCTGATTTCAAAGAAAAAACTCATTGCAATTTTGGGTTCTGTTTGACGTCTATGATGTTTGCCTGAATGAGATCATGATACTGTACACAGTCACACGTGGATAATGTGTGTGCATGCATGAAGGAAATGTACTAGAAATCACGTTTGCCATAGAAACCTTATCCTGGGAAATTTTTATCAATCTATTTTCATTTCAGGTCCACTTTCACTGATTGGGTTATACTGAAACAGGATGGTGGCACTTTTTAAAAGGTAGCAGGAGAAAGGAAAGCAATTTAAAAGGATTTGGTTAATCATTTCTTTATCAAACATTTATTGCAAGTGCGTTAACCACTTGCCTTGTGCTGGGAAAGGGTCATTTATGTTATAATAAGGCAACTGGCTTTGGGCTATACAAAAATGAGACCATTCCTGCCCCTGAGATGCTAATACCCTAGCCATGGAGATAAAAAAGTATATGTGGAATTTAAGTAGAATTACAAAACAAGAGCTGCATGAGGATATGCAACCTTTCTTTAGACACTGAAGGAAAACAGAGTAGAGAAAGCACCCAGTGTAGTGGTTAAAAGTCCAAGCTTTGGAGTTAGGGTTCAAGTGCCAGATCTGATATTAGTAGCTGGTGACCTTGCACAAGTTATTTAATCTCTGTAACCCTCAATTCTCTCATCTGTGAAATGGGAACAACATCAGCACTTCAGATTTCTTCAGAGGACTACAAGCTTTAATGTATGCAAAGTACTTAGCCAGTTCCTTGTGCACTAAAAATACTCTTTAAGCAGTAAGAAGGAAGGCTTGTAATTAATTGTGGCAGGTAAAAACACTTTTTAAAGTTAAAGCTTTAATTGAGGAACAAGATTTCTTTCTTCCCACCTGGTTTCCAAATCTTGGCCATGAAAGTATAGCCATGGAACGTTAGGAGCACAAAGGTGCTTGCTGGGAGGGCCTAGGAGAGGCAGCTGCATCTGCAAACTGAACTATGTTCCTCTCCACAGATATCACAGAGTGAATGCCTGGCTGGAAGGGAGCTGCCTGTCTCTCACTTGCAAGCTCATTTCATTCATCTAAGACACAAAGTGCATCCTGGTGTTACATTTCTGCCAAACAGGGACAGGGAACAGGTGAGCAGGGAATGAAACAGGGGTCTGTTTGGAAATAGCCCCATGGGTCTACGGCAGCCCAGAGTACCCTATGTCAACCGGGAACCCTGCAAGAGGCTATTGAACTTAAAAAAGCCACTCAGCTCCAAAGATGATCCCCAATCCTTTTTTAGCCTTGAAGAAAACCGTTTTAAAAGAGCTGGAACTTCATTAGAGCACAGAAGACTACAGGAGACCTAGGCTTAGATACCTTCTAGAAGTCTCCTTGATGTGACTTGTTAGGTGATCACTGGCCAACAGCCAACCATGTGCTGCTCTGTGGTGGACAGAACACCTGGGCCAGGTCCTGTCACAGCTCTGCCTTGCGAGTTTGGGTAAGTCACCTCACTTCTCTCACTGGCCACACAGAGACAACATGACTCCCGGGGCTACACACATCTAGGGCTATTTTGAGGCGCAGACTAAAATGGCCTGTGAAAACATGTTGAAAACTGCCCAATCCTGGCTCTGTCTCTGGCTACACCTTAGATTTGGAGCCTGGCCTCTTCCCTGCCCTCGGTTTCCTCACCTGCAAAGGAGGGGCTAGAATCATTCGGTTTGTTCCAAACTTGTTCAGCAGAAGGGCACCTGGAAATCCTGGTGGTCTCTGCAGCTGACCACACATCTCATCACGTGAATTGTAATTTAGCGTTCACTCACTCATCCATGCACGTCGTCCACAAACCTTCACTGGGGGCCTTCTATGTGCCAGGGACTGTCCTAGGTGCTGGGAGTACAGCTGTGAACAAAACAGGCCGAATCCCTGCCCTCATGGAGCTCAGGTTCTATTGGGGACACAACCCTCAATAAACAGACACACGATATTTCTGACGGTGTGCTTCAAAGAAGAATAAAGAAGGGGAGGGAAACAGAAAATAACGGTGAGAAGGAGAGGCTATTTTAGACAGAGTGCTGCAGACAGGCCTTCTGATAAGGTGACGTTTGAACAGAAACCTGAAGAAGTAGGAAAGAAGGCTGTTCCATTATCCAGGGAGAGTGCATTCCGGGCAGGGACAAGAGTTAATGGCTGAAAACCTGAGACATACAGACGCTCCATGTTTCCATCTATTGGGCACAAAGGGTCGAATCAGGATAGCCACTTGCATCTCTTCTGTACCCACTCAGGCAACTACCTGGATTTCACTCTTTCATAACTATGTTGCCAGGAGAACAAAGCAAACCCTTGACACTCTGGGGACAAGAAAGGAGAGATGAATTTCCAATTTGGAAACTCAGATAAGCCTCTTGGAGAAAAAAAAT
This sequence comes from Mesoplodon densirostris, assembly GCF_025265405.1. Lineage (NCBI taxonomy): Eukaryota > Metazoa > Chordata > Mammalia > Artiodactyla > Ziphiidae > Mesoplodon > Mesoplodon densirostris. The sequence continues at coordinate 81,031,541 of NC_082671.1, forward strand.
AGGAGCAGTAGAGGTGGGAGCAGTTACATAGTGCTACCACATGCTACGTAGTGTTTTAGGGCTTTTACGCATGTTAAATAACCTAATCTTCACACCAGCCCTATGCAGCCAGCATCATTATCCTGTTTTACTGCAGACGAGGAACTAAAGCACAAAGATCTTGGCTAAGATCACACAGTGAGTAAGGAGGGAGCCCGGATTCTCACCAAGGCAGCTGGGCTTCAGAACCGCTGCTTCACAAGAGGAAAGTGGGGCTCATGAATATATTTTCTTTGTGGATTCAATTCCATTGTCATTTTATTTTTTTTGAAAAATACTTAGTTACGTATTGAAATCCAAGGTGCAGTGCATACAGTTCCCTCTAAACATCCTAAAATGAATGTAAGGCCAGCGGTAAAAACAAACTTGAAGCCTGGTTCTGCCATTCACACTCCCTGGGTGTTTCTGGCACGATACCAGCTCATGAGCCTGTTTCCTCCTCTGTAAAATGAGGACAATACCAAGCATGACTGTTCTGAAGCTGACACGGTTGTCAGCTTACAACCACTGCAAGTGGTTCAATAGGTAAGAATTTCCTTCTTCCTCTCATAGAATGCTCGGTGAACATTCTGCTAATTTATAGCTAATGGCAGAATTTTTTTGGTGGATCTGGAATCCAGTCTCTGAAATGGATGGAGAAATGTACATTTCTGGAGGGTTAAAAGGGCTCAAAGTAATCGCTAAGCAATTTCAACTCCTCTCAGTGGGGCTTCCATCTACTCAGCTGTGTGTCACCAGGCAAATGACTTGCACTTTCCTGAGTTTGTTTTCTCTGAAAAATGAGGGCATAAGTCCCTAAAAAGACTTTTTTCTTTTTATTTTTTTAATTCTCGATTCCCTGAGGACTCATCGGAATTTCTGAGTGTAGTTCAAAAAAACTCTTCAGCTGATTCTGACGCAATTCACTCTCCACAACTCATGTACATGCGTGACACATACACATACTCACTCTTTCACACACACACACACACACACTTATTGTGCCCTGGTAGAGAAAAGCCTCTGAGCTACTGTATGTTCCTAAATGGTCACAATGCTCACCCCCTGAAGATGACATTAGCATCAGCGACAGGAAATAGGTGTGTGAAATGGCCACTCACTCCTTGTTGGCAGATCTTTAAATGGGGCTTCCCAGGGACTCCATCTAGGCTCTAGTCTCATTCCACCTGTTCCCCCTGCATGACTTCATCCCTTCCCAATGGCTTTAGATGTCACCTGTCATCTGATTCTTCCAGATCCCTATCTTTGGCTCAGACCCCTCTTCCGAGTTCCAATCCAACGGCCAACATGGTATCTACCCCTGGCTGTTGCATGGGCACGTCAGACTCAATGTGTCTAAAAGAGATCCACTTCTCTGGAAAAAAATGCTCTTCTCCTCAGTGTCCCCAGATTCAGGAAGTGGCACAATCATCCTCCCAGTCCCTCAATTCCAAGAGTCACCTTTGACTTCTTTTTCCTTAGCCCACATTCAGTCAATCATTGTGTTTGATTGACTCTACCTCCTACATCTCTCTCCAATCCGTCCACTTCTCTCCATCTCCACCACACCATCCCCCTGTAAGTCTCCATCATCGAGCTCCTTGAAGACTTCTAGAAGCTGGGCTCCCTCCAGTTCCATTCTTGCCTTGCGTATTGTCACTGACATCAGAGACATCTTTAAAAATGCACTGTGATCCATGGTTTCCCATGGCCCTCTGGAAAATCACTAAGGTGGCCAGTGCATGATCCGGCTACTCCTTTATCTTGTATCATTTTTCCTTTCTCTGGGTTCCAGTCACATGGCCCTCATCTCTTCTTTCCACATCACCAAACTCCTGACAGTCTTGGGGTTTTCTCATATGCTATTTTCTCTGCCTGATAAATTTCTGCTTCTTTAGATCTCAAGTTATGTGGCAAGTCAAATTCTAAGATGGCCCCCAAGATTCCCACCCCACTGGATTACACATCCTGAATAACCAGATAATCACCACTCCTCGAGTGTGGGTGGGACCTGTGAATATGAGGGATGGCATTCCTGGGCTTGGGATACTAATCCGTTGACTTTGAGTTAATCAAAAGAAAGATTATCCTGGAATGGCCCGAACCAATCAGGTCAGTACTTAAAAGAGAGTCTCGAGGTCAGGGAGATTCTTCTGCCGGCTTGGAAGAAGTAAGGTACCATGTGAGAGGGCCCAGGAGGGCTAAGAGTCGTAAACAGCCTCAGCTGAGAGCAGCCCCTGATTGACAGCCAGCAAGAAAAGGGGGACCTCAGTCTGACAACCACCAGGAAATAAATTCTGCCAATAACCATGTGAAAGGACCTTGAACTCCAGAAAGGAACACAGCCTGGCTGACACCCTGATGGCAACCTTGTGGCATCCTGATTGGAAGACCCCACTGAGTTTTATCCAGACTTCTGACCCACAGAGAAACTATGAGATCATAAACATGGGCTGTTTTAAGCCTCTGAGTTTGAGGTCATCTCTTATGCAGCAATATAAAACTAATACAGGTTATATCCCCATTAATTCTGAAATTACATATTTCACTGCTGTCTTTAGGAAAGTGTACAGCTTCCCCACAACTATATTCCCAGAACCCAGTATGTTACTAAGCATGTAGTCATGGAGAAGGAACATTTCCTCAATTAATCTGTGAACATCTTGGGATCACAGATTAATTGAGGAATTAACTAATTCCTCAATTAATTAATTAATAACTAATTAATTACTTGAGATGAGTAACTTTCTCACATTATTGATTACCTTGTTAAAACACTATTATTAGACAGAAAAATTCACCTTCTTGCCACCACAAAGTTTTCAAGGTGGTTTAAATTTACATATGAGAAGCTTAGGTAAACACTCCTCTAGATCACAACCAGGAGAGGTCCAAAGCTGAAGAGCTAAGCACAAATTCCCATGTTTCTTCAGAGGTTCCCTGTGTTTCAATTAAGTGAACGTTGATGCAACATGCTCTTGGTTACTCTGCATCAACCCTGGTGATTCCTACATCAAACCTAGGAAACTTGGGCTTCCCTGGTGGTGTAGTGGTTGAGAGTCTGCCTGCCGATGCAGGGGACACAGGTTGATGCCCCGGTCTGGGAAGATCCCACATGCCGCGGAGCGGCTAGGCCCGTGAGCCATGGCCGCTGAGCCTGCGTGTCAGAGCCTGTGCTCCGCAACGGGAGAGGCCACAACAGTGAGAGGCTCGTGTACCGCAAAAAAAAAAAAAAAAAAAAAAACACCTAGGAAACTCACTGCATCAGGATATCTGAAGAAAATCCATGTTTGGTGTTATCAGTCAGGATAAGCTAAGTTATGCTGCAGCAACAAATAACTCTAAATATCAGTGACTTTAAATGGTAGTGCTGTACTGTCCATATGGTAGCTACTAAGTACTTAAAATATAGCTAGTCCAAATTGAGATCTGGGGAAAATATGCACTAGATTTTGAAGACTTAGAGGTCTGAAAAAAAGAACGTAAAGTATCTCATCAATTTCTCTACTGATTACATGTTTAAATGATAATTTAGATCTACTGGATGAAATAAAACATTAAAATTAATTCCATCTGTTTTTTACTTTTCGTATATTGTTACAAAAAATTTAAATTACATTATTTCTATTGCCTGGTGCTAGGATAAAGGTCTACTTCCTGTTTATGCTACATGTCCACTGCAGGTCAGCTTACTGCAGTGACTCAGTGATTCATGCTGATGGGTCACTGTGCCAGAGGGAAGGCAGAGCTCAGAGGGTTTCATAAGGACACACACCACTTCTGCGCCTAGCTCACGGGACAGACGTCATCATATGGACTTGTCTATGAGGCCACCAGGAAGAGGGATTATACCTGATGAGTAGTGCTACTGAATACACACTGATACAGAATATCCTTCCTCCAACATCTACTTAGTATCACAGTGCATCTATTATGTAAAACAAATGTCTTATCTACCTCACAACATAACCACTCATAAAGTCATTCAACAAATACCTAAAGATAAACTTAACTACATCCTAGGTACTATGTTGGGATACAGAGAAGGCTAAGACATGTGATGAACATGAATAGAAGTTGGTCTCATGTCCTGTGGGAGCACAAGAGAGAAAATGCTCCCTTTGTGGATGTTCCCTCCATGCAGTACTAAATCTCTCCTCAGAAGTAAGCCATGTCAGTTCTGATCTACCCAACTCCAACAAAAGTCCTCATCATAACATTTCTCTCATCCTTCAAGGTGGTGTATTAGATAAGTTGAACTTGGGGACAACTATATCATCACAGTTATACTTTATATTATCACAAACGATTGAACTGCTGATAAGTATGCACAGTTGTGACCCAGTCAATAACCCATGTGTCATTATGCCCTTAATAAGCTGCAGAGATTAACAGCCATCAAACAAGCGTGAGCCAGAAAGGACAAGTAAGCAGATTGTCTGCTGCCAGTGAAGCAGCAATTTAACTTTGGAAATACTTTCTAATGTACTTGGAAAGGTTATGACATCCCTCCTAGGCCTATTCTATTTATCTCTTGGTGGAATGCTGATCAAAATTAGAGGATGCAGTAACAGCACATGTAGTGGTAGCTTACAAACTGCTTTTTACCTAAAGGTTGTGAAAAAGCTGTCAAGAAATGGGGCTCATATGATCTTTAATAACAAAAATGTAGCTGATAGATTATACCTCAACCCATATCAGTTCCTCATTGGTGTAATGCTGATATAACTCCTTTGCCTACTTTATAGGGCTAAGATAGATAGATAGATATAGCTATGGTCAGATATCTATATATAGATAAGTATATATAGATATAAATTACATATAAAATTATATAATGCAAGAAACCTTGTTGTGTGGGAGCCATTAGTGTATCTCTGGGCACATGGACATCAGAGTTTCCTGGCCCAGTGTTCATCTGGAGCCATATAATGAGCTCTGGCCATTGAGCTGTGATTAGAAGCCTTGAAGACTGGTGTGTGATTTGCCATTCCCTTCCACAGAGGAAGGTTTCTGGATGAAGCTACTGGTATGCTGGGTCCCTGGTAACTGCAAGTAACTGGTAACTCTTCCCCCTCCCCTGCTATCCTGAGATCAAGTAGTAAATCCTGTTGGCTCAAGCCTTGAGTGCAATGTAGAGGTTATATAAAAGCTCTACATGGAACTTCATGGGATCACAAGGAGATAGAGATATAGAAGGAAAAGCACCCAGGACCAGGTCTTAGGATGTACTAACATTTGGAGGTCAAATGGAAGAGGAGGGTGAGCAAACAAGATTGAGAAAGGGCCAGTAAAGAAGGGAGAAATCCAGGAAAGCATGAGGTGTCTCCCAAGTCAAGAAAAGAATGTTTTTCAAGGAAGGAACAATCCACCTTATGGACAAATGCTGTTGACAAAGCCAGTAAGATAACAGAGGTGGCATGAGCACTGGACTTGGTTAAAGCTGACCTTAATAAAATCAGTGTCTACAGAGGGAGAAAGCCCAGATTAAGTAGTTTGAAAAGAGACTGGGCCCATCAACAGACGACTGCTGTAAGATGATGTGGTATATATATTTATAATGGAATATTACTCAGCCATAAAAAAGAATGAAATAATGCCATGTGCAGCAAAATGGATGAGCCTAGAAATTATCATACTAAGTGAAGTAAGTCAGACAAAGAGAAATATCATATGATATCACTTATATGTAGACTCCAAAAAATGATACAAATGAACTTACTCACAGATGTAGAAAACAAACTTAAGGTTATCAAAGGGGAAAGGGGGGGAAGGAGGGACAAATTAGTAGTATGGGATTAACAGATACAAACTACTATACATAAAATAGATAAGAAATGAGGACATACTATACAGCACAGGGAATTATATTCAATACCTTGTAATAACCTGTAATGGAATATAATCTGAAACAATGTATAACTGAATCACTTTGCTGTACACCTGAAACTAACACAATGTCATAGATCAACTATACTTCAATTAAAAAAAGAGAGAGAATGGTAGGTGAGGATATGGAGACAATGATGCTGGACAAATCTTTGAAGAAGACTTTCGTGAAGTGGAGAAGAGAAACGAGGTGGTCATTGGAGGAGAATGTGGGGTTCAAGGGATTTTTCTTAAGATATGAGTTACAGGAGCATATTTATAATAATTGAAAGAGAGCAAAAATTGATGATGCAGGAGAGAGAAGAGACGATCACAGGAGCCAAGTCCTTGAGAAGGTGAAATGGGAGGGAATTCAGCACACAACAGGAGGGGTCTGGGAACAGTGGCAGACACTTCAAGCATAGTCATGGTGGGAAGGCAGAGAGTGAGTGTGGGGATGGCCTCAGAAGACCCTGTCTGATTGAATCTATCCTCTATCAAAGTATAGACAAGGTTATCAGCAGAGCTTGTGTGTGGGTGGTGGAGATACAGATAATGGAGGTGAGACGGTGGAGGGGCAAGAAGATGGTGGGGAATCACAGCTGGCCAACTCCCTCACCTATTCAGTCTTTGGTCAGATGTCATCTTCAGTGAGCCCCCTACATCACACCCTATTTAGAATGCATATCCCTTCACCCCCCAGTACTCTCACACTTTGTTCTACTTTTTCCTTTGCCATATCACCTTCTAACATACTATGCTATTTACTTATGTTTATTGTTCACTGTCTCACTCATTAGAAGGTGAGCACCTCAAGGAAAGGGGCTCTTTGTTTGGTTCCCTGATGTAGTCTGAATGCCTGGAACTGTGCCAGGCACTATTTATTGAATGAATAAACTTTTAAAAATGAATGAATGAAAGGAGGAGGCCAAGAAAGGAAGGATGAGAAGGAGAAATGAAGATAATTCCTCATTATGGTGATGGGGGAAGCAAACCTACTAGGCTACCTGGCATTCTTTGTTACTCTGGTCCTCATCTGAGATGGTGGCCATAAAGTGAACCAGTCCGCATGTTTTTCTAGCAACATTCAACATGCTCAGGTGCAGGCACAAAGAAGGTGGGGTTTAATCAAGGTCAAGGCTTTGCCAGGCAAATAAGTCAAAGAAACAAAGGGATAAGAGAATTGAGGTGCTTGTAAATGAATAGTCATAATGATGGACCATAGAATCAAAGAGAAGTAATGAGGGGAATGAAATGATGGTCAAAAGAGTGGTTGGGACAATTAATCATCCTAGTCAATGTACACTCCAGTGACATTTTAAAATATTTAAACCCATTCGAAAGCAGGTTTCAGTTGCAAGTATTTTAGGGTTTACTTAGAACTGTCTTTCCCTAAAGAGACTTCATTTCAAAGAGAGATTAAGGTATAGCTTTGCTAAGTATAAATAGAAAAAGAAGAAAAGGACAACTACAAACTAAACTTCAGTACTTACCTGCTAATTGCTATCTTTGTTTTGCCAACCAAATAAAGCACTGTGTGACAAAAAGAATCAAGACTAGGGGTTCTTCATTTGACTGGAGTTTGTATAGAGAACTGCAGGGTGGGAGAGCCCTTCTGGCAATCAGAAGCAAGAGTGGACACGTCAGACATAATGTGTACAGTGTAATCCATGAGTCACCGAATTTAGGACTAGATTTTAGAAGACCCACAGGCACTTATTAGAGTCTGAAAACCTGAATCAAGGCAGCCTCAAGTGAAAGCCAAAGTGATTTACTGCTGTGCAATCCAAAATAATATACTGGCTAAACCAAGGAACCGACAGACTGAAGAAGAGGAGAGGCCCTGAGAGGAGACATAACACATTTTGAAACACTAACGGACACCAGGTCTCACCATGTGTCATTTTCTTTCCTGCCTACTGGACTGCTAACGTCAAGGACAACTGTGCACAGTACAGTTTCATTCTCCTGCCTGCTCTCCTCCCAGCCTTCTATAAAGCTCTTTTTAATTTCAACCTATGTAGGAAAAGTCAGAATGGAGAATGGAGATGAAAAACAAAGAACTCTAGTGAGCAATAAATACCATGTTCTTGGAAGACCATCATGATCTTGGGTGAGTTTTCAGGTGATAGCGGTATGGTTGGCTTAGTAAAACAATTGGCCTGAAAGAGATCCAGCAACAAGACGACACTTTACTTAAACAGAAGTACAGTGTAATGGATTTGGTTGCAAAGAAGCTAAATGATATTAGTTTAGACCATTTTGGAGAAAAGTGACTAAAAAATGCTTATCTGGCCAGTATCAGTCCAGTCATCAAGGCCTAGGAGGACAATTATATCTGACGTAAATTACATTCATGGGAAATTGCTGAATGAGCATAAACAGCTTGAAAGTCGAGGTGAAGTGATGAGCCAGGCACTATGCAAGGCTCTGTGGGGAAACCCGTGTGGTCCTCATGGGATTCCCACTCCAGCTGGGGAAGCAGAGCTGCCGGAGGAGCTGTGATGTCTCCGTCACAAGTCACTGCGCCTCTCCTCATACTGCTTCCTGTCTCAACGCCATGCCCTTGTATTTTGCTGCTCTGTCAATTCATCCTTCAAGATCTAGGTCACTTCCTCTAATTTTCCTAAAACCTCTGGGAAGAATCTGAAGTTCCCTTTGTGCTTTCATAGGAACTTTTCAGGTTGTATCCTAATCACCTGTTTCATGCCTGTCTTCACCTTTAGTCAATGAGCTCCTCAAACGCACTGAGTATAACGTGGCTGTATTTTCCAAAGACGGCCCTGACAATAGCCTTCATCCCACATGTCTTCCAGAACTTTGCCTCTCTCCATCAAGAGGTGGGAATCTATGTCCCCTCCCTTTGTTCCCACCTCTGCCAATGGAGAGCAGAATAAACACTTCTGGATCTAGGTCATAAAAATGCACATCTATTGATGGGTTTAAGAAGAAGTGGTGTATATATACAATGGAATATTACTCAGCCATAAAAAGGAATGAAATATTACCAGGTGCAGCAACATGAATGGACCTAGAGGATATCACACTAAGTGAAGTTAAGTCAAGCAGAGAAAGAGATATTATATGATATCACTTATATGTGGAATCTAAAAAATAATACAAATGACTCTATACATAAAACAGAAACAGACTCATAGTCATAGAAAACAAACATGGCTACCAAAGGGGAAAGGGAGGAGGGGAAGGGATAAACAGGAGGGTGGGATTAACAGATACAAACTACTGTACATAAAATAGATAAGCCACAAGGACCTATTGTACAGAACAGGGAACTATTATATATTCAATATCTTGTAGTAACCTATAATGCAAAAGAATCTGAAAAATATGTAACTGAATCACTTTGCTGTATACCTGAAACTAACACAATATTGCAAATCAACTATACTTCAGTTTAAAAAAATGCACATCTGTCTCATTCTCTTGGAACATAGGTACCCCGTCACGAGGATGCCTGAGGCAGGGGAGCCTCAGAGAAGCCTGTGCAGAGATCCACAGGGAAAGAAACCAAGCCTACAGCCCCCAGGCCTGGCTGAGCTCTCAGCTGAGAGTCACCTTGAAAGGGGGTCCACCAGCCTCCCTGGGAGCATGCCCCCTGCTGATGCCCATGGAGCAGAGAAGAGCTGGTCCTGCAGAGCCCTGCCCAACTGCAGACTTGAGAATAAAATAAACGACCGTTGTTTTAAGCCACAAGTTCTGGAGTTGTTTGTTAGGCCACAATGGATAACGGGAGCATTCTTTCATTTTTGATTCTGCCTGGCACAGAGCCTGGAACGTGATAGACATCTGTACGCGTGGTGACTGACGCTCTAACACCACCGGAGCCGCAAGTGGTGGAGGGAACCTTCCTCTTTTCACAACTGTGAGAGGAGTTTTCAGCTTGTCTTTCCTTTGTCCTCTCCCTTCCTCCTGCAGCACAGACCCACAGATGTCTCCTTATGTGGGCTTGTGACTGCTGCTGTCTGACTCCCAAAGATTTGGTCCCAATGAATTCAGCTCTGCTGTGAACAAAGAATTGCCTAGTGGTAGCATCAGAACAAAGGTGTGGGTGTGAGGGAGGTCCTGTGTCTGCGGTCAAGGTATCCAGCTACGGCCACGTGAAACACCAGAAAAAGCTGTTCCACCATCGCCCTGAGGGACAGTATTAGGATTCATGACTTACAACTGTAAACCCTTTGGGTATGACAGAGAAGGGGCTGACATAGCCTTAGATGAAGGGCCAGGTGTCCAGTCAAACCTGGTAGGAGGAGGGCTAGTGGCTGTGCCATGCTGTTTGCTGTCCTCTTGGCATCTCTGTCCCCCCCCCTTTCTGAAGTCTCCTCTGCATTGCTGAGGAGAAGCTGGGACTGCATTTCCCAGAATCCCCTTCTCTGGGGGGCTCTGGGTTAGAGTTAACAACGAGGGGTAAGTAACATCTGGAAAGTGGAAGAGGCTGTTTTTTCCTCCAGGCAGGCAGCTAGACACAGTTGTGTACGTTAGAGACAGCTTCAGGTAAGTCTTTTGAGAATCATCTGTGTCACAGTTCAACACTCTTGGGACCCCTAGGGGCTTCCAGGCCAGCGCTTGGGACCACCGCTACGATGCTTCAGGAAGCAGCTGGAGGTGACTTCCCTGACCTTTTTATCGATGGTGTAAGCCTCTGTATCAAAGCCCTCGCTCTTGGAAGACACAGAGTGGCTTGTTTTCTGCAGAACTCGAACTGAAGAGGGGCCAAGCAGTTACAAGCACGAGGGAAGACCTTCAAAGACGAAACTTGATGTACGTGTAGACAAAAGTGTGGAAGGCCACGAAAGACTAGCACCAAAAGGGGTGGAAGCTAAACTAATGAATAGCAAAGGACAAGTTAGGGAGGGGTTTGCAACCAGGTCAGGTCTCCGCAAAGGTCCCAACACTGCTCAGGCACTTGATTTGTCCCTGCTCTGTGCCCTGGGAGAGGTCGTGGAGATGCAAACCCTGTCATCCTCCCCACCCCCACCCCAGCCAAATCCAGCCAGTTTCCCTCCTTCTATAGGACACATGCTCACCCTACTTAGTGGTTCCACTTATTCTTCCAACCCTCACCCCAGTCCACACATGGGGAAATGCCAGGCAAAAGTAGTCCCAACAGTGGGAAAACTCTGAGGGGCTTTTGAGAGCTGGGTTTAGGAATGTACATGCCAACTTCTCTCTTTGTTTGCTCATTATCTTGGTGACTTGCCTTGAACTCCTGAACAAAACAGTGACTCCCTCCCAGGATTCCTGCATATTTTCTCCACAGTACTCATCGCACCTGACACACTTAATGCTTCTCTTCCCTCACAGTAGACATGATGCTCATTAGATATTTGATGAATGAATGAAGAATGACTCCATCTGGAAATGGAATCATCGGATGCCATTGACTGCTCTTAAAATATGCCTAAGACACAACAGGAAGCGAGTTAAGCCTTGGTCTTTGCCTCCAGGGACAGTGCTGCATCATCACTTTTGCAATTGAAGTACATTAGGCTTGGTTCATAAACTTCAGCTTGCAGTTCACCTTTTTCAAGTTTTCCACTTGTAAGTATTACAAGCAGGAGACCATGGATTTACGGTTTTCCAGACCGCTTCAAAGCTTTGAAATCACTCCATCTCATTAATTAATAATTAATGTCATATCCCTTAGTATATACTTTGTGTAGTTTTCAGCAATTTAACATAACACGTAGTAAGAACAACAGGAACAAAAATAACACCGTCAAGAAAAGACTTTCAGTTCCTTTCACAGCTGCAACTCTATGATGCCCACATTTGGTAAGTAACAAATGACAATGCAAAATGTGTTTTATATCAGACAAGTTCATTTTAGACCAGTGAGAAGATCTTTTAGATTAATTTTCTTCTCGTGGGATTGGTAACAATAGTTCATAACGTGACATGAGTTCTTCAGCTGTGCCTTATATAATGGGTATATTTTTTCCCTAACATTGTTCTGTCTTGAGCAAAGGAATATGCATGAGTCACATGAAATATGTATTGATTTAGAATGATCCTTTGAGTAAATCAGTTCAGGATAACTTGTACTGGTCATCTTGACCTGGCAACAGAAATGTTTTGATTAAACTCTGTCTTCCTAAACAAGCAAAAGCAGTTGAGGTAAAAATAAGTAGGCCCTCAGCTCTTTAAACTGGTCTCAAAAATTAGAGTGAGAATAGGAGGAGTGGTGGGGAGAGGAAGACAGAGACAGAAAGAGGGAGAGAAACAAAGACAGAGAAAGAGAGAATGAGACAGAGAGAGAGAAGGAGAGAGCCCCCTCGCTCCCACCATTTGATGAAACTACCTTAAGAAGAGCGACCAGTGAGAATGAGGCTCTAATTCTGATGGACTGATCTAGGGCAATGGTAGGTGACACCAGAAGGAACAAATCCTGGTGATGAGGTGGGACTTACTATTGGTATGTCTTGCCACTCACCAGATCCCCTCAGGTTTCCCTAGACACAAGCCAGGGACCCTCAGTCCAAGAGGGGACGGGGTTGAATGCCTGAGATCAGAACACAGGGTGAGCAGGGGCGGAGCCACTCCCTTTTTTATCAATACCAACAACCACCTAATATGTGCTGGACTCTCTTCTAAGCGTGTTATAATGTATTAGCTCATTTATCTACATAGTAGCCCCATTAGTTAGGATTATCTACTGTTTAATAAATGAAGAAGCTAAGGCACAGAGTGGTTAAGAGCCTTGCCTGGATATTTACTCAGTAAGTGAGAAGAAGCTAAGGCACAGAGTGGTTAAGAGCCTTGCCTGGATATTTACTCAGTAAGTGAGAAAGTAGCAAGTGATCTAAATCCCTGTTGTCTGGTTTGAAAGGCCAATCTTAATTTACCCTATTCTCTCCTCAAAGACATAGGCATCTTCATGATTCAAGAGTCTGATATTAAGAGTGCTTAAGTTAGCTGGTCCAGGTGGATGTAAGATGGAATAGCTGCCTTGAATTCCTCTAGCCATCTCATAGATACAACTTTATGCAGTTTGTTGCATTAAGAGCCTAACTCGGTAGTTCTCAGCTAGGGACAATTTTATACACCTGCTCCTGGAGACACAGGACCATACTTGGAGACATTTTTGGTTGTCATAACTTGGTGAAGTTGGGGGAGGAATACTGCTGGGATCTAGTGGGTAGAGGCTAGGGATGCTGCTAAACATCCTACAGTACACTGAACAGCCTGCTACAACAAAGAATTACCCAGCCGCAAACATCAATAGTGCTGAGGTTGAGAAATCCTAGAGCTAAATCGATTGATGTTACCCAGACACAGCCATGGAAATTTACATGGAAATTTACACAGCTATTTACAATCTCTTGCGACAAACTCAAAATCCCACAAGCTAAGCATTGGGCTCGGTCTTACTGTAAAAAACCCGTAAGACACCGTCTCTGCCCTCAAAGTGATTACACCAGCCACATGGAATCCTTGCCTTTAAGATGGAGGATCCTAAACTTAGAGGAAAAACTGAACAAATTAAAGCAGAATAAATGCTCCTGTGTACCTGTTCTCTCTTTTTTTCACTTCCATCAAGACCACCATGAATTCCCTGACTGCTGCAATCTCAAAGTGGGCCATCTAAAACCACAGATTTGGCAGCATCTCTACTATCAGTAGAGATAACAGTGTCAGTGGTAATGAATTCTGATGGTTTACAGCCCAGAAGCCGAGCAGCTGTGGGTGTTGAAGAACTACCCTCTGCCAAGAAGGAGCAGCACTCACCTCCCATCACCTCCCCCAGCCTCAGCCAATGACTGATAGGCAGGGGGACCTCTGCTTTAAAGGTGAACCAGCTCTGTGGTGCTCCCTCTGCTCCAGAGCTTCCCGCTTGGATCAGAGACTATACTCTCAGTGTAGCTTTTCTCCTCTGACCTCTTCTACTTCCCTCATTCCCCTTTCTCCTGAGAGCACTCCACCCATCAACAACTTTAGCAAGAATCCTTGCCTCAGGCTCTGTTTCTGTTTAGGAAAGAAATGCAACCTCAGACACCACTTTTTAAAAAGTCCACTGCCAGTACAGATCAACAATGAACTCCTGAAAGGTACTGCTCTGATCTGAACTGTATCCCCTTAAAATTCATATGTTGAAATTCTAACACCCCATGTGACGGTAGTATAGTAGGAGGTGGGGCCTTTGAGAGGTCATTAGGTCATGGAGTCCTCAAAAATGGGATTAGCTCCTTTTAAAAAAGAGACCTCAGAGAGCTCTCTACCTCCTTTCACCATGTGAAGACACAGCAAGAAGATGCTGTCTTTGAACCAGGAACAGGGTCCTCATCAGCACCTTGATTTTGAACTCCCAGCCTTTAGAACTGTGAGAAATAAATTTTTGTTATTTACAACCCACCCAGCCTATGGTATTTTATTATAGTGGCCCAATTAGATTAAGGCAAATACTCAAGGAATTTCCAGGGCTTTGATTTTCAAAAGAAAATCTGCCTTCTTCACTCTTTGCTTAGGACTGTCCTTAATTTTCCTCTCCCTTCAACTCCAACTTGAGACCCTCGGTAGTACATATATATGACATATCAGAAAATGGAGATTATTAAGTCGAGTAAGGTCTAAGTCTCTTTTGAGGGTCCAGAAAATACTAGAGGACAGGAATTTGGATAGTTCAGTTTGTCCGGACAGATTTATTTTAGACACTCATCATGGTTTGAACTATAAAAGAAGCGAGGAGACTCTGGTTCTTTCCCCTTCATTCTCAGAGCTCTGGATCCAGAGAGAACATCTATAGTAACAGTGGTTGCAGAACATAAACAGGGATGAAAATAGGAAGGGTAGGATGGGCAGGAAGCCTGTGAAGGCAGAGAACAATCTAGGTGAGATTAGCACCTTCCATGGGGAATCTTTGTATAGTTTTCCCTTGAATAGGTGTAAAGCAAGACTAGGATGGGCAATCAAGTACAGTTTTTCAGTTCTGGGTTGCTCTATAATTTTATTCCCTGATGAATCTAAAACCAAATCCTCTGGGCAGATAAATGTCTGAACGTTGACCATGTTAAACATGTTACCTAAGGTATTCTAAGTTCTTCCAAGAGCACTGAAGGTAATCATTAATCTCATTCATGCATATACATTATTAGCAATATACAGTCAGTTGATGTTGCTATCCTAATGGTTACATTTTAAGGCATTTATAAACTGTATGAAAAAATTTCCCAAAACTTTGCCTTGAAAAACTTTTCTTTTCTTTTTTTTTTTTTTTGTGGTACGCGGGCCTCTCACTGCTGTGGCCTCTCCTGTTGTGGAGCACAAGCTCCGGACACGCAGGCTCAGCGGCCATGGCTCACGGGCCCAGCCGCTCCACGGCATGTGGGATCTTCCCGGACCGGGGCATGAACCTGTGTCCCTTGCATCAGCAGGTGGACTCTCAACCACTGCACCACCAGGGAAGCCCGGCAGGAATTTTTTGCCTGTTTTATTCACTGCTGAGTTCTTAGTGCTTAAGGCAGTGCCTGGCAGAGAGTAAGTGTGTAATAAATATGTGTTGAATGAAGTAACTATCATCAAGATGGTATGATATATATAAATACAGTTATTTGGTAAACAACTGATGATATGGGTTTTCCCTCATGTTCTGTGTGAATCTAAAGAGGAAGGGTGCTCCATTAATCTAACTGGTACTCATACATCCCAAATAATTCCAAAGTCATCCACAACCTGACCCTTTATATGAAGGAAGATATAAACCTCTTATTGATAATGATTTAAAAATAGGTACCAAAGAGTCAATGATGGACATAAAATTAAAAATGAAAAAAAATTATTTTTTATTTATAAATTCATCAGAATGTGAATTTATAAATATGAGTTTACCTTTAAAGAAGGGAATCTCTTTAAACAGACAGACACTTAAGAAGAAAATCACTTGGATTTGATACTTTATTTGGGAACTTTGCTGTGAATTGCTTTCTCTGGGCTAATATGAAAGATGAGTTACAGAATATTAAAGACCCAGGGTGCCAAAACAAGCACTTACCTGCTGACTAATCAGGTGGGGGGCATAGTTTCCACCAAAGATGAAATTTGACTACATCCTCACTTTTATCATGAATTAAAGATTTTCCTGGCGGTGTTTCTTGACTTTCAATGTTAAAAGAGATAAAGATTTTCTTTCTATTAAACTGTTCAACTACAGAGCCTGTCTTTACTGATTTGGAAACAAAAGCTTCTAAGTCTGTGAAACATTTTCTGTAACTGTTGGACATCATGACACACAGCTAATGAAGACGATACTAATAATTCATACAACGTACTTAGTGTTCATCACTGATTACACATCAGGTATATGTGGATTCACAGGAAGCCCCCCTGGGTTTTCCTTTTTCTTTTCCACCTTGAACTATGTTCTTTGTTTTATGTATAAAAGGTGGAAGTAACTTCTGGAAGCTGAAATAGCTGTTAAAATTGCTGTCTTTCTACTGAAACTGTTTATGAAAACACTAGATTTAAATAAAAGTGCTTCTGATGGGTTTTAAATTTAATACCACAAAGGAGATACAGATTTCCTGTTCATACAAGGGACATTTTATTTTAATTCGCTGTGACGGGGAAAATTAATTTAGCTATAATTTCCTGCCGCCTCTAAGCAAGGAAGGAAGTGCAGAGATCCCCCGCTTCTTGCTGAACTGGCTGTGGCTGTGAGGACGCAAAGCAGAGCTCAGAGACAGAGTTAGAGTCAAACTGTGCTGCTTATGCAGAGTTTGGGCCACAGGGAAAAGCTGCTTAGGAAGAAGTTTCCAGAAAGCCAAGCTGTTGGTAGTGGATAGAGGACTGTAGGGAAGCTGCCACCAAGAGAAGAACTTTTCGGGGGAAGGGAGAGAAAGAGATGCTCAGATAAGTTTTTATGAAGTTTTGCCATATGGTGATATTGTCCATTTCCCAACTGCTATTTTTTTCCAGTAAACATTAAAATAAACACCTAGGTATTAAAATTGGTTTTAAATTAGAACCAAACAAAATTATCTGGTATACCACTAAAATCATATGAGCTGAACATCTAACACACTATGGTCAACTCTGGACTACACAGAACCAACTGCACACTAAAAGACAGAATAACCGTCCTCAGCTACCCACTCTAATTCTGGCAGCTGAATACTGTAGTACAGATGATTTTTAGGAGACATACAGGAGATTTGTCATTTCTTTAGTAATGTATTTTATTTGGAAAAGTATTAGGCTTTTTGAGTTTTAACTTGTAAGCCACAAGATGACATTGAAAAGACCTATACAAAAGAAGCCCCAGGAGTGAAGAGAATAGTTATGAAGCTCAAAATAGAAATCTTTCATTAATTGAAGAAAACTACCTAGTTTTGATGGGAATCAAAACTTTGACAGAGTCAGAACGGATCACACGAAGGACTTTCGTTATTTCAAATCATGTCGCAATACAGATCTTTTATTTCTTTACATAAAAATTCTGAAACTTAGAATAAAAGATGAAGAAAAGATTTTTAGGGATAAAATATTAACGTACTATCAATGTTAAGAAAAGAATACACAACTGTCTCAATAGAAACTTAAAGAACAAGATTTATCAAAGGCATGTTCAGTGGGTATAGGAAAGATTTTCTGGAACCCCATAAAAGTGGAAAAAACAACATATTTAATTCTGTTTGTTGCTCTGGGGGAAACTCCAGCTGAAGCAGTCTTTTGAGCTATCTGCTTCCACTTTCCTGAGAATGAGAACCTGTTCCCTTAAGGCTATACTCATCTCACTGTTTTTCTAATTCTCTTTTTGGAGACTTCCAGAAAAATACTGCTTCTGTTTTATAAATGCTCCAGAGTTGAGGCTAGTCTAACAGACCTGGAAAAATCCTATTTATCTAAAGTGTACCAAGATTAGCATGCAACCTTCACCGTATAAAGAAAAACATGGATGTCTGACTTCAAAGATCTATACTTTAGCCTTGAAAAGCAGAATCAGAAGCAAACACTTTTAATTGGCAACATGTTCTTCTGGACTATGGAAAGCTCCAGAAGCTGTGCACAGTGTTTAGGGAAAATCTAAGAAGAGTTACATAATCCAGCTAACAGGGCCAAGTTCTAGAAATGTGCACAGCGTTTCTGGGTACACAATAATCCCATTGTGGATTATTATCAGAGGCTTGGCTGGGCCTCTTGTACCATCCTCAACCTTCCCCTGCAGAGAAGAGAAGGGGAAGAGTAAACACAGATAAGGTAAGCCCTAAGTTTGGGAACTTGATAAAACCAACCTGAATGTCTTTTAAAAACAGAATCACTTTGTAAGTCCCAGCTGTTTTGGGCCAAATCAGCCAGTCTCTTCTGCTGTGTGTGAGGATACCCAAACCCATTATGTTTCCTGAAATGTAAAAAGAGCCTCTATGGTGGGGTGATTGCATTTTATCCGAAGTTTTCTTTAATCCATGCAAATAGAACCCGCCATTAACATTGAGAAGCAGTAGGTGTAGGAAATCAGGTAAATTATAACACTTTGAAACAATCCATTTAATTTGAATATTTTGATTTTTACGGAATCTTTTGGCATCAAAATGCTCTCAAAGGCAAACTGTGCTGCGAAAATCTAATTGCTAGAACATTCTCCACACACTGCAGATTGGCAAAACCACAGCAAATGAAACATTCAGTTAACATAATGACTAACTGCTTAGTTTTTAATTGTCTCCCAATATGAATTGATGTATATTTATATTTTTTCTCATCCAAGCAAACTATTTACCTCTTTCTCCATTTGTAATCCTTCTGCTCTAATATTTCTTTCAAATATTTCTCTCTTTTCCATCTGGGGGTTGCATTTTCTGTACACAAGAATGTAGTCAATTCGACACTTTCCATCTCTGAAGTAAAGTCCATTTGATTTGTTTTTTTCTGGTACTGTCTGCACACAAAGAGAAAGGGACCAGTTTAAGACACTCAAAACTGAGCCTTGGATGAGTAATATTAAAGAACAATTAAAACTAAATGCATTTCCTTGGGTTTTATCAAAATTACACTTTTATTAATGAAAAATATAAATGAGGAAACAAAATAAAAATTGGAAAAAGCAGTCAAATGGGCAAAACTTAAGACAGCTAACAATACTGTTGGCAAGGATGTGGAGCAACTGAGAATTCTCACATTCTACAGGTGAGAGTGAAAATTGATATATTTACTCTGGAAAACACACTAGCATCATCTTGTAAAATTGAACATTTATATAACATATATCCCTACAGAAATTCCTGGTAAAGCAACTAGGAAACATGTATATGAATGTTCACAGCAGCATTATTCATAAGAGAAAAAAATTTAAACATAGGAATCAGTGCAAATCAATGAACAGGCCAATAGATAAATAGACTGTAGAACAGTGATACAGTGGAATATTATACAGCGGTGAAAATGAACTACTGATACATCTAATAGTAAGCAAAAATCTTAAGAACAATATTGACAGAAAAAAAGCAAGTCACAAAAGACTTTATACTGCATGATACCATTTTTTATAAAGCACAAAATAAAATCAATGTAAAATAAGTTGTTAAGGCTACTTATGTATGCATGGTAAAACCATTTTTAGAGCAAGAGAATAAAAAACACAAAAATTCAGGAAGACAGTCCATCTGGTAGGAGAGAAGGATGGGACCACAAGTGGTTTGATGGTTTTAGTAATACTTTAGTTCAGGGTTTCTCAAATTTTTTGCCCACAATAAGAAAAATATTCTTCTTTTGATATTTGTGTATACAGTTGTGAACAACAACGGGGTTAAATCCACTTGTAACTTATAGTCATAGTGGGGCCTCCATATCCACAGTTCCTCAACATCATGGATTCAACAACCACACACCATGTAGTAATGTAATGTCTACTATTGAAAAACACCCATGTATAGGTGGACCCACACAGTTCAAACCCACGTCATTCAAGGGTCAACTGTATTTATAAACACACAAAAAATTGGAGGACACAGTACACATCAGTTTCCAAACAGTAGTATGAAGAAGGAACACATGCCAGACCTCCGAGGCCATTGCTAGAATCCATATTTATGCACAAGTGACATGCATGCAACCTCATCCAAAAGGAAAATCTCAGTCAGGAGTGATGGAAATAACATGTCTCATACCTGGTGTAGGTATTTATCATTGAGGACCAATCCTCACTGACAATTTTTGGCTTCTGCCTTAAGAAGTACTCAGAAGTCTACCCAAATAAACACTTTCTTAACAATCATCCTGTAGATTTAACACATTAGCATCTATCTGCAAAACCAGCCAAGGCTTCAAGAGGAGGGTTAGCAAAGCCCTAACCTACCTGAGACTGTTTCATCATCTATAAATTAAGGGGATTACACTAGCTGCTTTTTGAGGTGCCTTTCAAGGTCCTTCCTTTATGCCACATTATGGCATCCAAAGTTTCTGTGTGAAGAGATGATGATAGAATGAGTTTTTTCTTACAAAAAACAAAAACAAAAAAACCCCACACATAGGGCTTCCCTGGTGGCACAGTGGTTGAGAGTCCACCTGCTGATGCAGGGGACACGGGTTCATGCCCCGGTCTGGGAGTATCCCACATGCCGCGGAGCGGCTGGGCCCATGAGCCATGGCCATTGAGCCTGGGTGTCCGGAGCCTGTGCTCCGAAACGGGAGAGGCCACAACAGTGAGAGGCCCGCGTACCACAAAAACAAAAAACAAAAAACAAAAACCAAAAAAAAACCGCACACATAGATAAGTAGCATATGGTATTTATAGAGAGGACTGGGAAGCTTGGTAGAAGTAAACAATTTTCCCTGGTCAAAGGTGTTATCCTTTCACTAGTTAACAGCCTCTGGAATAATAAAAACGTTAAGAATACACAATAAATTAGTGACTCTGATCTGTGCTCCTATCACCTAAACCTAGTGCATATACAAAGGAGATATTAAACTCCACTGAGACACAGCTGAGCAACAGTGAATGCCTTTAACAAAATACTTTTTTTCCCCCCAAAATGACACATGAACAGATGGGTCTATTTACAATTGCAGTGAGTTCCCAGATTACAGAGGCAAATGGAAACTCAGAGAGGATTCAGACAACACAACACCTACTGAGGTCTGGTCCACTCTGTGTCACTGTTCTACATGCTGGGAGATTTCAACAGAAATTGATTTCATTTCAATTTTACAAGATTTCAACATCCTTGTAAAGCTAACTTTTTACTAGTTAGCGACACCCAGAATGTAGATCATTTTAAAATGATGGGTGGTTTTAAGAATCTTCTCTATAAAAACAAAATGCCTTTAGGTATAAGGTAAGTGCATGACCCACTGAAAGTTTGTTTTGAGAGTAAGTAGATTTCAGATCCCTGAAATGTGCTAGACTCCTAGAGGACATCACAGGATTACAAGACTTGGTCCTTTTTTTCCTCAGGAACCCACAGTTCAATGAGATGATGACTTTAAACAATCTACTGGATTATGCTTCTCAGGTTCCTGCCTGGATCAAGAATTGTGTTTTTAAGAAATCGCACACTCTTACCTCTCCCCCTGCTTCCAATCTGCTAGCATCATCTGAAGTACTGGTCAGGTTTCCAGGGTGAAGGAGAGAATCGTCATCTTTGCAAGGACTGTTGACAGCTTCCAATTCATCAAAAAGAATATTGACATCCTTGGCCACTAGAATCAAAGTAAATACAAGTCGGGGTAAGAACCTGGGATCTTAAAAGCAATACTAAAAGTAAAGACATCTCGGGACTTTGCTGGTGGTGCCGTGGTTAGGAATCTGCCTGCCAATGCAAGGGACAGGGGTTTGAGCCCTGGTCCGGGAAGATCCCATATGCTGCGGAGCAAATGAGCCCACGTGCCACAACTACAGAGCCTGCACTCTAGAGCCCGCACGTCACAACTACTGAGGCTGCAGGCCACAACTACTGAAGCCCGCATGCCTAGAGCCCGTGCTCTGCAATGAGAAGCCACCACAATGAAAAGCCTGCACACTGCCACAAAGAGTAGCCCCCACTCGCTACAACTAGAGAAAGCCCATGCACAGCAATGAAGACCCAACACAGCCAAAAATAAAAATTAAATTAATTAAAAAAAATTAAGACACACAAAAAAAGTAAAGACATCTCCCTTTGGCTTCATATTTTTTCACTGCTTCAATAACCCCTTGAATGGCAGGTATATTATCTCCTAAGAGAAACGGATGTCAGATGTAAAACATGTTTGACCAAACAGTGTCTTCATTAGGCAAGATGGACAACGTGAAGCAAAGTATCTTCACAATGTAAATATAACTTGTCTTCCATGATAACAGGAGGTGTTGTGTTTGTTTAGCTTTCCTTCATATAGTTGTTTAGTATAAGGTTCTTTAAGACTTCTAAGGACTCATTTTGTGTTGGAGATGATCTATATTTAAAAAATTTTTGTTTTTATTTAAATGCCATACAACTTGCTAAGTGAACCCATAAGTGTGCTACTTGCATAGTTCAGTAAGAACTGTGATTTTATTTCTCCTTTGTTACTTCTTAAGGCCTAACAGAGAAAAGCTGATGCAGTAATAAAGCATGCAGTTAGGTTTTTTGCCTTTCTTCTTCCTCTAATCATGAATTGAAATTATGAATTGAGCCACTCAGGAACTCTCCCAAAAGACTCTTGATGCTAATATGTCAACAGATAAAGTACTGTATATGGAGTGATAAATACAGAATACCACACTCAAATGCACACACTGTTGCAGTACCCCAGATAGCAAAGTTCAACACTAGTGGATGGGAAAATATAATGCCAGGTATGGGTCCCTTCATTATTTTCTTATTGAAGTACAGTTGATTTACAATGTTTCAGTTGTACAGGAAGAATGTACATTCATATATATATTCTTTTTCAGATTCTTTTCCATTATAGGTTATTACAAGATATTGAATATAGTTCCCTATGTTATACAGTAGGTCCTTGTTGTTTATCTATTTTTATATATAGTAGTGTATACCTGTTAATCTCAAATTCACAATTTATCCTTGCCCCTCTTTCGCCTTTGGTGACCATAAGTTTGTTTTCTATGTCTGTGAGTCTATTTCTGTTTTGTAAATATGTTCAGTTGTATCATATTTTAGATTCCACATATAAGTTAAATATGATATTTGGCTTTCTGTCTCTGACTTCACTTAGTATCATAATCTCTAGGTCCATCCATGTTGCTGCAAATGGCATTATTTCATTCTTTTTTATGGCTGAGTAATATTCCATTGTATATATGTATCACATCTTCTTTATCCATTCATCTGTCAATAGACATTTAGGTTGCTTCCATGTCTTGGCTATTGTAAATAGTGCTGCTATGAACATCGGGGTGCATGTATCTTTTTGAATTAGAGTTTTCTCCGGATGTATGCCCAGGATTGGCACTGCAGAGTCATTTTTAGTTTTTTAAGGAAAATTCCATTCTATTCTCCATAGTGGCTGCACCAATTTACATTCCCACCAACAGTGTAGGAGGGTTCCCTTTTCTCCACACCTTCTCCAGCATTTATTATTTGTAGACTTTTTGATGATGGCCATTCTGACTGGTGTGAGGTGATACCTCATTATAGCTTTGATTTGCGTTTCTCTAATAATTAGTGATGTTGAGCATCTTTTCATGTACCTGTTGGCCATCTGTATGTCTTCTTTGGAGTAATGTCTATTTAGGTATTCTGCCCATTTTTTGATTGGGTTGTTGGGTTTTGTTTTGTTTTGTTTTTTGATACTGAGCTATATAAGTTGTTTGTGTATTTTGGAAATTAAGCCCTTGTCAGTCGCATTGTTTGCAAATATTTTCTCTCATAGGTTGTCTTCTTGTTTTGTTAATGGTTTCCTTTGCTGTGCAAAAGCTTTTAAGTTAAATTAGGTCCCAGTTGTTTATTTTTGCTTTTGAGGCCCCTTCTTTACTGACTCAAATTATATGTCAGCATTGAAGTTCACTTTTTTCTTTGATGCTTTAAAAACAGCTAAGGATTTTTAACCTATCAGAAGCTGCTGACCAGTATAATTTATAGGAGTTTGAGTTCTATTTATCCAAGCATACAAAAGAGTATTCATTCTTTCATCTAAAAAAATTTTAGAGGTGTGCACACTATGTGTCAGGCACCGAGCTGTGCAGTGACTGTACCTTGGTGAATAAAAGTGATGTGTCTTCCTGCCCTTCTGGTAACAACAAAGCAAATAATCAAAGAAATGTGAAGTGTGCTGAGTGCTATAAAGAACAGAGTCTAGATATAGAGAGAATATAGATATAGAGAGAATAATGATAATGTACTTAGACGGGATGACCAGGATCTAAAGCTGTATCCAAGTGTGTGATTTTGGGCAATTCATTTAACTGCAAGTTTTTCATTTGTAAAATAAAACAGGCATGGAAATAAAATGAACATTTATTGCTTACTGTGATAGGCTGAATCTGGACCCCAAAGGTGACCTAATCCCTGGAACGTGTGAATGTGTTACCTTATATGGGAAAAGGAACTTCATAGATTTGATTAAGTCAAGGATCTTAAAATGGGGAGATTATCCAGGATTATATGAGTAGGCCAATATAATTACAGGAGAGGCAGGAAGGTCAGAATGAGAGAGGGAGAGACACTGGAAGATGCTATGCTGATGGCTTTGAAAATAGAGGACAAGGTCACAAGTCAAGGAATCTAGAAGACAGAAAAGGCAAGAAAGCAGATTCTCCCCTAGAGCCTCTAGAAGGAACACAGTCTTGCTGACACCTTGAGGATGTCTGACCTTCAGAACTGTAAGATTATAAATCTGTGCTGTTTTAAGTTACTAAGTTTGTGGTAATTTGTTACAGCAGCAAGACGTAACTAATACACTTACTAGAGGTTTTTAGGCTCTGAGCCTACAAAGGAAAAACATCATAATCTTTTCATACAATCAAGGTTTAGGAGCATCTACACTGGGCCAGGCACTGTGCCAGGTGATCAAGAAGAAGCACTAACACTTTTGAGGAAGTACAGTATGCTGTGGGAGATGTCAAAGACAACTTCCCTGACCACCCTATGTAAAGAAGCTGCTCCTCACTCAATTACTCTCCATCTCTTCCTCTCACTGCTCATTTCCTTCACAGCATGTATCGTAGACTGTAATTATTTATTCATTTGTTTATTTGTATGCTGGCTGTCTACCCTATTAGAATATAAGTTCCATAAGGGCAGGGACCCTGTCTGTCTTGACTTGTGTACAGAGGTCCAGGCATGGAGTAAGCCCTCAACACATATTTGTTGAATAACAGAATGACCTCGAAGTGGTCGCTATCTAATGATGTGTAAGAGTCCTATTTTCTCCACTGTTCTATGCCTCTGGGACCTTGCATATACGTTTCTCCAAACACAATTCTTATTCACAAGCCAGGAGCTCCAGAGTTTCAAGTAGATACCGGTTAAATTTTCAAAGAGATAGTGATGACTTTCTAAGTAGATATTGGTTATATTTGAACAATGGGGTAAAAATATTCTTTTAACAACATTGGAAGACCTGCTTACTATTTTCCAAATTCTACTGCTTAGCGGTGTGAATTTGTGTTCCCAACTTTTCACTGGTGGGACAGGTACAGAAAACTTCTTTAAGGGTTGCTGAGTATTATGTGAGATTATGTACACATTAGCAGGGTGGCTGACATATGGCAGATGCATAAGAAATGTTGGTTTCTTGATTTTAGACTCTGGGACCTTAAGTTAGCATTTTAGCATCATCAAAACAAAAAGGCAGAGGAAGCATTTACAAGTTGGAATGGTTATTCAGAGGGATGGATTGGGATGAGATGAGAGATAAAGGGGGAAGCTAAAGAGGACACTGAGATTTTTGTCTTGGTGACTGGATCTCACTGGGGAGAAACTCTTGAATATCCATTCATCCATCCATGAGAATTGCCCCTATGCTTTTGCCAAAGATAGAAAATTACCATGTCATCTTCCACCAGTATCACTTTCTGGTGTTGTCACAATCTGTTCAAGAAAGCCTTTGACATCTATGGTCCTCAACTGGCCCTAAACTGTCATCCTGAAGGCATCTGGTATGGTCTGGAGACATTTTTTATCTCAAGGGGTGGTGCTAGTCATATCAAGTGGGAAGAAGCCAGGGAAGCTGCTAAATATCCTACAATGCACAGAATAGCCTTTACAGCATAGAGTTCTCCAGCCCAAAATGTCAATAGTGCTGAGGTTGAGAAATTCTGCTCTACATTAAAGGCCCAACTATTTGATTCTAGAGGGACCAGCTATCTTAGGAAATGGGAGAGAAGCCCTTTGCTATCCTTATTGCTGCCCAAAAGAATTACTGTCTGGAAGTTATTATGGGACTGATGCTACCTGATTTCCACTCAAGGGAAATTAGTATGTCAGGCAATCTGATTTTTGGAGAATGAGTGGTATGAAGGCATCATTATTACCTGCCAGTCTCTCAAGAGCTTCAGCCTAGATGAGAAATGCTGAAGCATCAGAAAATGGTCAACTGATGCATTAAACTTTTACTGAGCTCTGCCCACCAGAGCAACAGTCAGCTCTACCCACCACAGGTCCCTCCCATCAGGAAACGTGCACAAGCCTCTTAGATAGACTCATCCACCAGAGGGCAGACAGCAGAAGCAAGAAGAAGTACAAACCTGCAGCCTGTGGAACAAGAACCACATTCACAGAGAGAGAGACAAGATGAAAAGGCAGAGGGCTATGTACCAGATGAAGGAACAAGATAAACCCCAAACAAACAACTAAATGAAGGCAAGATAGGCAACCTTCCAGAAAAAGAATTCAGAATAATGATGGTGAAGATGATCCAGGACCTCGGAAAAAGAATGGAGGCGAAGACTGAGAAGATGCAAGAAATGTTTAACAAAGACCTAGAACAATTAAAGAACAAACAAACAGAAATGAACAATACAATAACTGAAATGAAAACTACACTAGAAGGAATCAATAGCAGAATAACTGAGGGAGAAGAATTGATAAGTGACCTGGAAGACAGAATGGTGGAATTAACTACTGCGGAACAGAATAAAGAAAAAAGAATGAAAAGAAATGAAGACAGCCTAAGATACCTCTGGGACAACATTAAACGCAACAACATTCACATTATAGGGGTGCCAGAAGGAGGAGAGAGAGAAAGGAAAGAGAGAGAGAGAAAATATTTGAAGAGATTATAGTCGAAAACTTCCCTAACATGGGAAAGGAAATAGCCACCCAATCCAGAAAGCACAAAGAGTCCCAGGCAGGATAAACCCAAGGAGAAACACGCTGAGACACATAGTAATCAAACTGACAAAAATTAGAGACAAAGAAAAATTACTGAAAACAACAAGGGAAAAATGACAAATAACATACAAGGGAACTCCCATAAGGTTAACAGCTGATTTCTCAGCAGAAACTCTACAAGCCAGAAGGGGGTGGCATGATATACTTAAAGTGATGAAAGGGAAGAACCTACAACCAAGATTTCTCTACCCAGCAAGGATCTCATTCAGATTCGATGGAGAAATCAAAATCTTTACAAACAAGCAAAAGCTAAGAGAATTCAGCACCACCAAACCAGCTCTACAACAAATGCTAAAGGAACTTCTCTAAGTGGGAAACACAAGAGAAGAAAAGGACCTACAAAAACAAACCCAAAACAATTAAGAAAATGGTAATAGGAATATACATATCGATAATTACCTCAAACATGAATAGATTAAATGCTCCAACCAAAAGACACAGGCTTGCTGAATGGATACAAAAACAAGGCCCATATATATGCTGTCTACAAGAGACCCACTTCAGACGTAGGGACACATACAGACTGAAAATGAGGTGATGGAAAAAGGTATTCCATGCAAATGGAAATCAAAAGAAGGCTGAAGTAGCAATACTCATATCAGATAAAATGGACTTTAAAGTATGTTACAAGAGCCAAGGAAGGACACTTCATAATGATCAAGGGATCAATCCAAGAAGAAGATATAACAATTATAAATATATATGCACCCAACATAGGAGCACCTCAATACATAAGGCAACTGCTAACAGCTATAAAAGAAGAAATCAACAGTAACACAGTAATAGTGGGGGACTTTAACACCTCACTTACACCAATGGACAGATCATCCAAAATGAAAATAAATAAGGAAACAGAAGCTTTAAAGGACACAATACACCAGATAGATTTAATTGATAATTATAGGACATTCTATCCAAAAACAGCAGATTACACTTTCTTCTCAAGTGCACATGGAACACTCTCCAGGATAGATCACATCTTGGGTCACACATCAAGCCTCAGTAAATTTAAGAAAATTGAAATCATATCAAGCATCTTTTCGGACCACAATGCTATGAGACTAGAAATGAATTACAGGGAAAAAAATGTAAAAAACACAAACATATGGAGGCTAAACAATACATTACTAAATAACCAAGAGATCAAGAGGAAATCAAAAAATACTTAGAGACAAATGACAATGAAAACATGATGATCCAAAACCTATGGGATGCAGCAAAAGCGTTCTAAGAGGGAAGTTTATAGCTATACAAGCCTACCTCAAGAAACAAGAAAAATCTCAAATAAACAATCTAACCTTACACCTAAAGGAACTAGAGGAAGAACAACAAAGAAAACCCAAAGTTAGCAGAAGGAAAGAAATCATAAATATCAGAGCAGAAATAAATGAAATAGAAACAAAGAAAACAATAGGAAAGATCAATAAAACTACAAGCTGGTTCTTTGAGAAGATAAACAAAATTGATAAACCATTAGCCAGACTCATCAAGAAAAAGAGGGAGAGGACTCAAGTCAATAAAATAAGAAATGAAAAAGGAGAAGTTACAACAGACACCACAGAAATACAAAGCATCCTAAGAGACTACTACAAGTAACTCTATGTTAATAAAATGGACAACCTGGAAGAAATGGACAAATTCTTAGAAAGGTATAAGCTTCCAAGACTGAACCAGGAAGAAATAGAAAATATGAACAGACCAATCACAAGTAATGAAATTGAAACTCATTAAAAATCTTCCAACAAACAAAAGTCCAGGACCAGATGGCTTCACAGGTGAATTCTATCAAACATTTAGAGAAGAGCTAACATCCATCCTTCTCAAACTCTTCCAAAAAACTGCAGAGGAAGGAACACTCCCAAACTCATTCTATGAGGCCACCATCACTCTGATACCAAAACCAGACAAAGATACTGCAAAAAAAAGGATATTACAGACCAATATCACTGATGAATATAGATCAAAAATCCTCAACAAAATACTAGCAGACAGAATCCAACAACACATTAAAAGGATAATACACCATGATCATCCCTGGGATTTATCCCAGGGATGCAAGGATTCTTCAATATATGCAAATCAATCAATGTGATACACCATATTAATAAATTGAAGAATAAAAACCATATGATCATCTCAATAGATGCAGAAAAAGCTTTTGACAAAATTCAACACCGATTTATGATAAAAAGTCTCCAGAAAGTGGGCATAGAGGGAACCTATGTCAACATAATAAAGGCCATATATGACAAACCCACAGCAAACATCATTCTCAATGGTGAAACACTGAAAGCATTTCCTCTAAGGTCAGGAACAAGACAAGGATGTCCACTCTCACCACTATTCTTCAACACAGTTTTGGAAGTCCTAGCCACAGCAATCAGAGAAGAAAAAGAAATAAAAGGAATACAAATTGGAAAAGAAGAAGTAAAACTGTCACTGTTTGCCGATGACATAATACTATACATAGAGAACCCTAAAGATGCCACCAGAAAACTACTAGAGCTAATCAGTGAATTTGGTAAAGTTGCAGGATACAAAATTAAGGCACAGAAATCTCTTGCATTCCTATACACTAATGATGAAAAATCTGAAAGAGGAATTAAGGAAACACTCCCATTTACCACTGCAACAAAAAGAATAAAATACCTAGGAATAAACTTACCTAGGGAGACAAAAGACCTGTATGCAGAAAACTATAAGACACTGATGAAAGAAATTAAAGATGATACCAACAGATGAAGAGATATACCATGTTGTTGGACTGGAAGAATCAATACTGTGAAAATGACTATACTACCCAAAGCAAAATACAGATTCAATGCAATCCCTATCAAATTACCAATGGCAGTTTTTATGGAACTAGAACAAAAAATCTTAAAATTTGTATGGAAACACAAAAGACCCCAAATAGCCAGAGCTGTCTTGAGGGAAAAAAGACGGAGCTGGAGGAATCAGACTCGCTGACTTCAGACTATACTACAAAGCTACAGTAATCAAGACAATATGGTACTGGCACAAAAAAAGAAACATACATCAATGGAACAAGATAGAAAGCCCAGAGATAAACTCACGCACCTATGGTCAACTAATCTATGACAAAGGAGGCAAGGATATACATTGGAGAAAAGACAGTCTCTTCAATAAGTGGTGCTCGGAAAAGTGGAGAGCTACATGTAAAAGAATTAAATTAGAACACTCCCTAACACCATACACAAAAAGAAACTCAAAATGGATTAGAGTCCTAAACGTAACACCGGACACTATAAAACTCTTAGAGGAAAACATAGGAAGAACACTCTTTGACATAAATCACAGCAAGATTTTTTTTGATCCACCTCCTACAGTAATGGAAATAAAAACAAAAATAAACAAATGGGACCTCATGAAACTGCAAAGCTTTTGCACAGCAAAGGAAACCATAAACAAGACAAAAAGACAACCCTCAGAATGGGAGAAAATATTTGCAAATGAATCAATGGACAAAGGATTAATCTCCAAAATATATAAATAGCTCATGCAGCTCAATATTAAAGAAACAAACAACCCAATCCAAAAATGGGCAGAATGGGGCTTCCCTGGTGGCGCAGTGGTTGAGAGTCCGCCTGCCGATGCAGGGGACACGGGTTCGTGCCCCGGTCTGGGAAGATCCCACATGCCGTGGAGCGGCTGGGCCCGTGAGCCATGGCGGCTGAGCCTGCGCGTCCGGAGCCTGTGCTCCGCAACGGGAGAGGCCACAACAGTGAGAGGCCCGCGTACCGCAAAACAAAAACAAAAACAAAAACAAAAACAAAAATGGGCAGAAAACCTAAATAGATATTTCTCCAAAGAAGACATACAGATGGCCAGGAAGCATATGAGAAGCTGCTCAACATCACTATTAGAGAAATGCAAACCAAAACTACAATGAGGTATCACCTCACACCAGTTAGAATGGGCATCATCAGAAAATCTACAAACAACAAATGCTGGAGAGGGTGTGGAGAAAAGGGAACCCTCTTGCACTGTTGGTGGGAATGTAAATTGATACAGTCACTATGGAGAACAGTATGGAGGTTCCTTAAAAAACTAAAAATAGAATTACCATATGACTCAGCAATCCCATTACTGGGCATATACCCAGAGAAAACCATAATTCAAAAAGACACATGCACCCCAATGTTCATTGCAGCACTATTTACAATAGCCAGGTCATGGAAGCAACCTAAATGCCCATCGACAGACGAATGGATAAAGAAGATGTGGTACATATATACAATGGAATATTACTCAGCCATAAAAAGGAATGAAATTGGGTCATTTGTTGAGATGTGGATGGATCTAGAGACTGTCATACAGAGTGAAGTAAGTCAGAAAGAGAAAAACAAATATCGTATGTTAACACGTATATGTGGAGCCTAGAAAAATGGTACAGATGAACCGGTTTGCAGGGCATAAATAGAGACACAGATGTAGAGAACAAACGTATGGACACCAAGGGGGGAAAGCGGCGGGGAGGTGGGGGTGGTGGTGTGATGAATTGGGCGATTGGGATTGACATGTATACACTGATGTGTATAAAATTGATGACTAATAAGAACCTGCTGTATAAAAAAAGAAATAAAATAAAATTTAAAAATTAAAAAAAAAAAGAAAAAAGAGGGCTTCCCTGGTGGCACAGTGGTTGAGAGTCCGCCTGCCGATGCAGGGGACACAGGTTCGTGCCCCGGTCCAGGAAGATCCCACATGCCATGGAGCGGCTGGGCCCGTGAGCCATGGCCGCTGAGCCTGCGCGTCTGGAGCCTGTGCTCCGCAACGGGAGAGGCCACAGCAGTGAGAGGCCCGCGTACCGCAAAACCAAAACAAAACTAAACTAAACTAAAAAAAGAAAAAAGAAAATGCTGAGCTGAACATGTGGTCAGTAAGACGACTCTAGAACATGTAAACACTCCACAGAATAAACATGTGCCCTTTGTCAGTATTTCACCATTGTCACTGATAGATCCACTTTAACTACAAGGTAAGGTTTAAGAACAAAGTACAACCTCCTTTGATGCAAACTTTCATTCTCTTCTTTAAGAAAACCCCCAACTCTGAAGTTCACCTATTTTTAGAAATCTATTTAACAAGTAGTTACTGAGTACCTACCCTGGGCAGACACTGTGCTGGGCTAAAAGCTGGGGCTTAAGTACTGGACATGACAGGCAGGACCCCTGACCTCACAGAGCTCATGGTCCAGCCAAGGTGGGAGCAGGGCCTCTCCCTCTCTGGCACAGACGTGACAAACATCCTCTTCAACCGAACAAGGTCACTTGTTAATGGATCCCATTACCTCCCTCATACTTCTTTTCTCGAATAAAAAAATGTTTGATAATTATCTGCCTGGTAGAATTCTGCAATTAGGCTCATTAAATAAGAGAGTCCAATGTTCAGAGAAGTCAATTAAGAATGGCAAGAGAGAGAAAGAGAGAGGATTTAAAAATTCCATGCAGACCAGGTATGGACCTGCGTTGTATTCAGACTCAGGAAGGGCTGTGTGAACAGAACTTGGCAGTTAACATGGGTCCCAGTAGGTGGGTACCATGCATTTGGGAAAGCAAGGGAGATCCCCAAATGATTCTCTTTTGCAAAAAGCAGGCACTCAGCCTAAAGAGACCCAGGAACCAAACAGCAGGGAATCACATTTAACAACCGAACAAGGGTCAAGAAACTCAAATTGCCTGGGAGACCAAAAATCAGCTACAGCCTCTGAGTAAAGCCACAAACTCAGCATAGAAAAGAGATTTCTGAGTGCTGGCTTGTGACTCTCCCAGAATGGAGGCAGAACAGAGAAGGCAGAAGACCAGGAAGCAGGAGATGCTGACACTCTTCCTGTGTGGGAAGGCAAATTTGCCGCCGGAGTACTGAATCTACTCCTCAAATATCTGCAATTATTTCAATTATTCCTTCAGTGAAAATCATTTGGGATGTTAGCGATTATTCGATTCTCTTGGGAAAAGAGACTGCAAATATACCGCAAGGGCTCAAACAAACAAGTGAACTGATTATCTTCTGTCACTTGTTCATTAAACCAACATTTAGTTTAGGTGCGGGAGGTATAAACATGACCAAGACATGAGTGGGAAGCCTCGTACTTCCAGACAAGAGGATTAAATTGAGGAATCAGTGCTATAAAGGCAACAAAAAAACAAATCGCAAATGTTTAGACTGTTTTAGAAACAGTCTAAAAGAGTAAGAAATAAATTCCAAAAAATCAAATAGTTCGACTCCCTGCTCTTTTTAAAAAATAACCCCACCTTGGCATTATAGTTCAGGAGTACTTTAATCTCAGTATTTTCGGATGCAGAGAAAATAAAGTGAAATTATAGGTCACTGAAGAAGACATGAAAGGGCTGTGCAGTATAATCCAAGTATCTATATTTGTTCTCTAGCGTGCCAGTTCATTATACTATTTTTATCCCGAGTTCCAAATTATTACATCTGATGGGCAGAATTCTGAAGGTATTACATATTGACCTCAAAGCCTCATTAGAAAAAGAAAAAAAAAAGAAAAAAGATTGTTCATGTCTCAATTTAAACACTTACCTGGCTGTTTTATAACCAGTTCATCTTTACATTTAGGGTTCCTTTCAGGTGAAGGCCCAAGGGAGCTCCAAATTTGACACAAGGGCTAGCAAAGAAGAGGTGCTCAATGCCCATTTTAAAATAAAAGCTAGTTTAAGATTATATCAATTGCCATTTTCTTCTTATTCTAATTATCTCAGTGCCATTGCTTGAAAGAATCTGTTTTTCTCTTGGATTCAGAGTTAAATAGGAAGAAAGTGGGAAAGGACGACAATTTATTCAGAGCCAACCAGGTGTGAAGGATGGTGAGGCTTGTTTTCTCCTTTCATCCTCAGAACACCTTATGAGACAGGCAGTAGGAGAAAGAAGCCAGGTTCAGAGGTGCTAAGTATGGTCACACAGCTCATAAGTGACAGAGATGAATCTGAACCCAGGTCTGACTCCCAAATCCAGGCTATTTCTAGCTGACTCCTTGGTTTTGTGGAAAGCATTCTACTGTTCTTAAATCATGTTTGGCTTTCAAGAACAGGAAGTCATTTAACCAGCAAACAATTGTCACAGATTTAACATTTATCTGAATGAAGCTAGACTTTACATCTGTAGCCCGACAAGTCTGACACTTTTACAAATTCAACAAATAGATCAGATTAAATGTTTTTTAAAAATTCAGGAAAACACACAGCCTCAGCATAGCTTTGAGAACCTTCGGCTGGGATTTTAAAAACCAAACACTGCTTAGCATTTATATGGCACTAGCAAGACTAGGACCCTCTAGAAGTTCACTAGTCTTCAAATGGATCTGATAACGTCCCTAAGGCAGAGATTGCCTGGTGGACCAAGAAGAAGAAAAAGCAAGCCTAATTTAGAAAACTCAAAATAAATCATTGGAAAGGACATAAATCCTTCCTTAGATGGCTTTATTCCTTTCTAATAGGTCAGTCATTTTCAAAGTGTGTTCCTGGGAACCCCAGGATTCTTTTGAGGAACTTCAGGGGCCATGGAGGCCAAAAAGGAAACTGCGCAAAGTCCTATACCTTTTACCCCTACCTACTCCAAGCAGCTCAGTTATCTGTCTTACACAGATATTATATGTGATAATATAATATATAATTATATTCTAATTATATAATATTTATATTACATAATATCAATATTATTGATATTATATATAAAAATATATGGTGGGGGGAAAGACTTTTAAAAAGTTTGGAGACCTCTGCTACTGTGTTATGGCAACAATTAAATAGGTATGTTAACATTTCCCCAAAGAAAAACTGGGATAAGCAAGCTGGGGTTCTAATGGTTACAGATCTGAGAGCAGGCACTTTTTTTCTGCCGTGGAAAGTTAACTTGAAATGCTTTAAGATTCAAAATGTGCCTTTAAAAAAACGTCATGAGTTTTTAAAAAATGTGTGGTTGGGAAGGATGCTGTTTATAAAATTACTGAGCATACACGACGGCATGGGGTACCCACAATACACTCTGCAACGGGGCCAAGATCCTTAACTTGTTCCCAAGACAGCATGTTTCTTAAGAAGAGCTTCTCTTGCAATTGCTCCATTCTAAAGAAAAGACAGACACCTTGGTCACTTCTGTAACAAGGCAGCTAATGATGGCACCTCTTACAGCACTGGGAACGATATTTAGAGAAGGACTGTATACCTGATGCAAACTTTGCTCAATAGCCTCGGTTCCCTTTTCACAACTAGAAACAAGATCAGTGATGTTGTGCATTAAAAATCCTAAAAGTCTACTGACCACAATTGTCCCTTCTCTGGAAAGAGTGTGAGCTTTGGATTTAGACAAACCTGAGTTCAAACACTAGTCCTCCCACTTACTATTAAATTGGGTTCTTTAACTTGTTCAAGCTTTAATTTCTTTACCTTTTAAGTGGGGATAATACAACGTACCAGAGAGGATTGTTGAGAGAAATGAAGACAAGGTGGCCGCCAACATGTCCACAGCTCTTACCATGTGCCAGGCACTAAGGGCTTTGCATAGATTGTCTATAACTACCTCCCTTTTACAGATGTGGAAATTAAGGCAAAGAGAGTTTAAGACTAAATAAAATAATACAGGTAAATAGTCAACCACAGAGTTGCCAGACAAGCTGTTCAACTGATGTCAGTTCCTCCCTCTCCCCCATCTTCCCCTTTGAAACAGCATAGCCATGTGGATTAAAAATACAATGGGAAATCAGGGCTCAAGACACTGGATTCAAAATGACTCACTGGATGTCACTGAGAAATGACTAAGTCTCATCACCCACAGAAGCAAGAGCACCACCAATGTGGGAACAGCTATATGATTGCTTAGGGGCATATGCAGGCACAAAGGGTCAGACTATAGTGTAACAATCATCCAATAATCCTTCCAACCTCCCAGTTCTCCTTCCAAATACTTTGCTATTTGCTCTCTTTCGTTTCCTAGTCCATTAGAACCTAATGGACTATATCACAATAAAGTCTGTCAGGGTATGAATGCCACTCAGTAGTGCCCAGAGTCTATACAGTTGGCCCTCTATATCCACAGGTTTCCCATCAGAGGATACAACCAACCCATCTGCAGCAGACAGTTTCATTTCAGTCATTGCTGACATTCCCACTCCTCTACCTCACATATCCAGAACTGCACAAAAGTTCTAGAGGTTCTGCAAACTACTCTGGTCTCCCAGCTGTTCCACTGGCTACTGCTGAGCTGCCCCCTTTGTGAGTCTACAGTGGAATTCACTCACTCATGCATTAACAAAAAATACTGAGCAGCTACTATACTCCATACTCTACTCAAGGAACTGGGTATACAACAAAGAAACAGGAAGATGAGACTGCTGCCTTCCCAGAGCCTCCAAAGTTCCCTGAATGCTGAAGGATCTGTTCCTTCCTCAGGCTGCAGAATCTCAGCCATGGCTGGCAGTTCAGGTGGCCCAGGCACAGTCCCCCAAGGCACACAACACAGCCACTCCCTCTCTTCCCACCCACCTACAAGAAGCCATGCTACCACTGCAGGACACTCCAAGGAAGCTTGTCTTAGGACATTCCTCCTGTCTATTTCTCTCTCTCTCTCTCTCTTCTCCTATCTAAGCATCAGGCACTCAGGAGCTCAGACTTTCAGAGAACTAAAGGCAGGAACTTTAGGCAACACAAAACTCTGCAGAGGACTTCCCTGGTGGCGCAGTGGTTAAGAATCCGCCTGCCAATGCAGGGGACACGGGTTCAAGCCCTGGTCCGGGAAAATCCAACATGCCGTGGAGCAACTAAGCCCGTGACCCACAACTACTGAGCCTGAGCTCTAAAGCCCGCAAGCCACAACTACCGAGTGCACATGCCACAACTACTGAAGCCCACATGCCTAGAGCCTGCACTCCGCAACAAGAGAAGCCACCACAGTGAGAAGCCCGGGAACCACAATGAAAAATAGCCTGCGCACAGCAAGAGGACCCAATGCAGCCAAAAACAAGCAAATAAATAAACTTATTTTTTAAAAAAATAACTCTGCTGAAACAAAGGCGTTGAAGAGACCTAGCTGCTAACTTGGGATGAGAATAGAAAGGGAGGGGAAAAAAACATGAAGGAAAAAATACACACACACCCAAACACAAGTATCCCCTTACATTAGACTGCCACATATAAAGGCTTTTCTCCTAGAAAGCAAGTGGGTTGCTTTCATTTTGAACAATAAGACAAAGTTTTTCCTGAATCTAACTGTGCACCAAAACGTCCACCACTGCTTTAAAGTGTTATGCCTAGTACAGTACCTGGCATAGGACAGGTGAGATGGATACATGAATGGATGGATAAAATAACTCTTTCCTTCCTCTAAGCCATACATCTGATATGGGGGAAGTTGAAAAACAACTTATGGATGGTTAACCATTCTGAGGCATCTTCTTTTGAACAGATGAAGCTATACTTAGGGCATAAGCAATATAGGAAAAAATGTAAGTGTATTTTACAACGTAGAAGCATGGTAGAGGAATTCTTGCATCAAGATGTAACAACATAAGAATCAAATTGTAAAAATCTAAAGTAGTTCATTTTTTCCTAATCATTTTTATCTCACTTTTTATTTAGCATAACAAGGACTGACATATAATGAAATATTGACTTTATCATATATTAATCATATCGCCTGGGGAGGTATATTCACCTTTAAAATGGAGAAAATAGTAACTATTAATTACGGTTGTCTTAACAATGACAAGAGATAGTAAGGGAGAGCACTTACTATGATGGCTGCTAAGACACTCAAGAAATGTTTGAAACATGCACATGCACGCACACACACACACACACACACACACACACACACAGAGTCTTCTAGCCCAATCTTGAAGGTCATACATATATGTCCACAAATTCTAAGAAACAGTGAAATATTTCCATCATCCTGCTAACCCCAATAAAAACATTTGTAACAGACAAGGAGTTTTACTGATGTTCAAATCCTATATTTTTTACATTTTTTATATTTTGGTCTTTCAAAGCTTTCTATAAACAATCTAAGGCACAGTCCCTTGAAGAACCAAACCATGTGTTTTTATACTTAGAAATTTCAATGAACTGGTTAAACATCTGAATCATATTTGGAATCTCTAGTTAGACTCTGAAGGTAGATAAACGGCCTAAATCTTTCTTACCAGAGTTGCCCCAGACTGTGTGGACAGCTTCCCAAACCTACTTAGCATAAAACTTGTTTTTTAAACAAGAAAATAAACAGATTAATTCTCAAACATTGGAAAATTCTTAAACCTATAAAAACTTGATTTGCTTTTTAAAATGAATATTTCCTTTTTCTTGTTTTTAAATTTAAATATCAAGTTCTCACAAACTTGTACTCTTCTACTTGTTCATAAAGAGATCACCATTCTAAACTAAAACACAGTTAACATCATAAACAAATGTGTTTTTACTAAGGTGTGCTCACAAAAATTATGATAAAAATAGTCTTATGAACATTTAGTTCATTTTTTTTTACAATAATACTAGCTTTTTGATAAGTAAGTTTTTTTAAAACATCTTTATTGGAGTATAATTGCTTTACAATGGTGTGTTACTTTCTGCTGTATAACAAAGTGAATCAGCTATATGTATACATATATCCCCATATCTCTTCCCTCTTGCATCTCCCTCCCTCCCACACTCCCTATCCCACCCCTCTAGGTGGTCACAGAGCACCAAGCTGATCTCCCTGTGCTCTGTGGCTGCTTCCCACTAGCTATCAGTTTTACATTTGGTAGTGTATATATGTCCATGCCACTCTCTCACTTTGTCCCAGCTTACCCTTCCCCTCCCTGTGTCCTCAAGTCCATTCTCTAGTAGGTCTGAGTCTTTATTCCCGTCCTGATATAAGTTCATTCAGCCCTAAAAAAATTGAAGTTCATCTCCTATATCTGCATAGAAGCCAGCTTTTATCATTTATTTAAAAAAATCCTTTCAGCAAAATATAATCTATCATCTTTCAAATCAAAGGAAGTAATTACACAATTTTATAACTTTCCATGAAAAGTTAATTTCTTTCCAATGTCTATTAATTTGATTTTTATTCTCCCGGGGACATTTTTTCACTTTTATTCAGTAACCTAGTATGAAGGGGTTGCCCACCCAGAACAAATAGTTGGTCCTCTTATAGTCTTCATTAAAAATATTTCTCTCAGAAGTAGCCTCATCTTCATCAATTCCAGGATCCTTCACCTCAGTGTTTAAACCCTACACCAAGTACATTCATGAAGGAATTAAATGAAGGGTAGGAGACTCTCCATTGCACTCTGGTCTCCATTATTTATCTTATTACGTCGGCACTTAACTTCTCCCACCCTGAGCTGTCCTACCTGTAAAGTGGACATACTAATTACCCCATAAGGTCAGGAGGGTAGTGCAATGACAAAAGGGGATAAATAGTACTAAAATGCTTTAAAATGTTCACAGAAAATATAGAAATATAAATATAATTTAGAAATATGTATTTCATTGTATAGAAATGCAATGTCAAAAAACTAAAAGTAGCAAAAGATTGCAGTAGTTCTTTATACAATGCTCTTCCAGTCTACAGTCTTCAAATCCAATATTACATAATACTATTTGATATTAAAAGACTAACATTATCTAGAATTAGAGCTCTGACAGCAAAACCCGAATGCTGATGACTTAGTATGTGATACTGCAGCCCTATCCTCAATGCTAAATCTCTAACTTGAGCAAATGTATTGATTATGATAAAGTTCTTAGTGAGAACTGTATAACAATAAAATAGTGGGAGAAGAGTAAACCTTGATTAATCAAAATGCTTAGAAAAGAGGAATTTATTTCTTGGTCACGGCCCAGCATCAATGACTCCAATACCCATTTTGGAGAATAAAATTCTCCTGATTTCAGCTTACTGCGTCAACATTTACTTCTTACTACTGATATCTGAGTGAAGGAATAGTATTCTGTTTTCTTAAAGATTTTTCTTTGATTATGATTAATCAAGGAATCTAAAAAATTATAATACCCAGTTACTTACTAAATATTATAGCATACTAAATATACAGAATTTATAATCCCTCTACAGTTTTCCCACTAGGCTTCATCGAAGACCCCAAAACTATGTGGTTCAGTTTCAAAAATTAAACCAGCATTTCACTAACCATCTCTTCTGGTATCAAAATTATTTTACACAGCATCTCTTTTAAGACATCATTTTATTTTAAAGCTTGGCATCTAAGGTTTCTAGTTTAATTACCCCTCCCAAGTGTTATAACAGTTTCTCCTTTCACGTGAATTTAAAATTGGAGTGAAACTTACTTTCTTGTATTGCATTAAGAATCTCTGAAAAGTCCACATCACTCTTTGGCCCGTCAGGTAGTATTTGCATATCCAGCTGGTAGCTTTGCAAATCCACACCTCCTTCTAGAGAAACGAAAGATATTCATGGAATTTGCACTGGTTATCAGATAGTCCAGCATCAGGGTCCCAAGGAGAAGCAATGTCAAAATCTAAAAAGAACAGCCAGCTGGTTTGCCAATGATCCTCCCACGTGGACAAATGACTTTTAAAAAATGAGGAACATTACCAGCCATTTGCCCCTTATGGGACCACAAAGGTTTAATTGTATTTCCAAGGCAAAAATAAGGCAATTACTTTATTAAAATACCACATACTTCATAGTATTTATGGATGATTTCCTAGGTGAAGAATATAATATGCTAGCCTCCACCCAAGGACATTTAAAATTATTCTCAGCTTCTACATGGCTAAAAAGGGACATTCACCACTAATACTTTATGAAACCATCTTCCTTAAAATGGTAATAATTCATTTAAAGGAAAGGATTTAATATTCCTGATATCACAGAAAAACGGTATCAATTTTTTCTCTCACAGTTGGACTTCCCCTGTTGTATCATTTACTTTTCAATTATACCAGAGTACTTTAATTTATTCTATGAAGTAGTTAAGGCCCTTGTACTAGGTTTGCCCAATGTATTTTTGGTGTGTTCTAAAGAAAGAGGGTTTTTTTATGCTGCTCCACACACCTATACAACATTTAAGGAAGTCAAAGAAAACAAGATATCAAAAAGTAGCTTTATCATTAATAATAATAAATCTCTGAATGCTTCTTAAAATAATCAGTAAGAACATCTCCAATCTGATGAGTCTGAAAGGGCTAAATGTCAGTGCTAAAATTAACAGAGAGCCTGATAAATAAAATGGGGTACACTCTAGCTTCCAAATTTTTTGTAGAAATAATTCTTTTATAAGCCCAGGAATTATTCTTAGCCTTGAATAAAATTTCAGTTACATCCCTAAAACTCAAGAAGAATAAGACAGTTACTATCTTACAAAAACACTCATTCTGGGAGGGGGATGGACACAAGTAACTATAATAGAAGGTGAGCTTTAGGAGGGCAGAAACTTTTGTCCGCATGCTATAACCCATCACTTAGAACAGTGTCTAGCACAGAGTAGGCCCTCAACTAATGTAGATGGAACAAATTTATGAGGATATGCAGTACTTATGAAACAAAGGCAGGAGAGTAACAAGTAAAGCTATAAGCTCAGATTCTGGAGGCAGACAAACCAGCATTCAAATTCTTACTAGGGAACAGCAAATCTCTCTAGATCTTAGTTTCCTCAACCATGAAATGGGTGATAGTAACAGTCACACAGAGTAGCCATGAGGACTAAATGAGATAATGCATGAAAAGCTCTTAGCTGTCATAGCACTCAGTAAATGGAAGCCATTACTATTATCATCCATAATAATTTATTATAGCAACACTGGCATTTCTACAGAAACTATCCAGCCATTGAATAATGAGAAGGAATCCATAAGTCAATTATTTGGGACCAGCATGCATTTAAAGTGACAGTTAAGCACTGCAGACACAGAAGTGAATTTTTAAATGCATGCATTCAGTTGGCTCATTGCAAGGTGTGAAGTTATCGGTGAGACTAAGCTTCTCAATGGAACAGAACAAAGATGTCTTCCTGCTGGCCCAGAATTTAAATGGGCTATCTGTTTTTTTCTCCGCCATGGCCAGCTACCTTGAATGGGTAGGGAAAAGTTTGGCTGCTTTTCAACCTCTACTAAGGCTAGTCACCTTTGTTGTGCTCAATAACCAAAGACCCAAAGACCTCACAATGACATCGACAGGTGAAAAAAAAAATTCAATACCACTTTTCAGCCAGGCTGCCTGCTATGTACTTTATTGTCTCACTTAGTTTTTACTCTAACCTTGAAAAGGAGGTGCAGTAAGAAGTTGTAATTTGCCCCAAAAAGCTACTAAGTTGTAAAGATGTAACACCAACCCATGCCCTTAACTGGTCTTTAAAATCACACATACCCAAGCAGTCAAAAACACAGGTTGTTAGAAATAAGAAAATTTACCAATTTTCACTGGACTTAACAATAGTCCAGGACTTCGGACCAGGACAAAAGTCATTACATAACCTAAAAAGCAAATGACTTCTAAAATAGCCTAATAAATAGGAGCCCAATTTATTTACTTGCTGTTTGTCACAGGAGTTCATAAATTCATGTGGAAGTAGTTATGACTATGAAATAACAGTAATTTTTCATAATTAAAATTCCATAATTTTTAATAAATTTTTGTTAGAGCACAGGTAAGAGCATAAGAAGTCACAAAAGAAGCAATATAAAGAGGCATTCAGGTCATCAAAGTCTGTCTTTAAAGAATATTAAAGACGTGGGGAAGAAAAAAGTGAAGAAAGTGGATATAAGGATACAGATAAATATATAGATATATCTCAAGTATACTAAAAACCACACCATTTTATATGACTAGAAAAGGAAGAAAATACTGCATTAGGTACAGAAGTTCTCTCAGCTGTGAAATGGGTATATTTTGTTTTATTCTTTATTTTTTTCTATGTTTTTCACAATACACAAAATATTTTAAAGTTATTTAAAAATTCAGATTGTGGCAGTAGAGGATATTAAGTTTTTAAAATTAAGGATTCAAGACTTAAAGACTAAGATGTTAAACCATTAAGGAACTAATTTAATAAAAGTATAATAAAAGTTTTTCCAAATTAATACAATTCTTAACCTATATAAGTCAAATAGCTCTAAATTGCAAGATACAACATTCTATTCATATTAAACATTAAGATCGCATTTAGAATCCTTAAAATATAAGGCATTTTTCTTCCTCTGCTCTAGAAGAAATACAAAATTTATTTATTTTATGAAATACAAGATGTATTTCATAAAGTACAAAAAAGTGTATTTTATGAAAATACACTTTCATAAAATATAATGGTCTGGAATTTCTGGCAGTAAGTCATTCACTAAAGTCTAAGATGATGAAGTAGGGGATGCTGTAAAACAAGGACTTCTGTACACTTTCCTAAATGGAGAGTGATCACTGGACGAGGATATTTTCAAATGAATCCGTCAAGGTGACAATCTACACCTTTAGCACGTACTGCTAAAAGTGAAAGAGACTG
Organism: Mesoplodon densirostris; assembly: GCF_025265405.1. Lineage (NCBI taxonomy): Eukaryota > Metazoa > Chordata > Mammalia > Artiodactyla > Ziphiidae > Mesoplodon > Mesoplodon densirostris. Next base: position 81,075,179 of record NC_082671.1, read on the forward strand.
AATAACTTCAATATACAAGAAGTTGTGTGTCTACTTTGGACTTTTGATATTTAATTAATCATTGTTAATCCTGTAGTGTTGGTGTGATTTCTAAAAGTTGAGAATCGTACTTCTTCCTATGGTCATGGATGTCTCTGACTTTGAGTCAAAACACAAAGCTCTGAAAAAACTAGGCAATAGGGTGAAGATGTCATGGTTTCAAACTGAAGGGCCTCAGTAATTGACATGCAACTAAGTGCAATCCGAAGAAAAGGAAACAAATAAGTTACATTATAGAGGGAAGCTAAAAAGATTTCCTAAAGATGTGGAGAACCTACTGAACAATTTTTTAAAATGAAAAATAGGAACAAAATTCATGTGATCTCCAAATTTACCTTTAGCTTTTCTCACACTTGATTGATAGGAGTCATTAAATTCAAATCTTAATTGTGATTTGTAGTATGAGTAAAACTGAAAGTAGTTTCGATAAAAAGTAACCTTGATAACAGCATGTGCATGCAATAAAACATCTTCAGCTGAGCAAACATCTTAAAAATTCACTTTCGATTTGTACCTAGCGTACATGGATTTTAGCTAAATGCTTATATACAAAAGGGACCAAAAAAAAAGCTTCAAATATGAACTTCTTAGTTACCAAATATGTCAATTCCTCTCCCATCCCAACCATCTCTGTCTACAGAAATCCCTTTCTACTTTTAAGGCCCCTCCTAAATGCTCTGTGCTTCAAGCATTTCTTGATTCTAACAAGTAAATACCCTTTTTCACCCACTGAACCCATATAACTATCTATATTTTATCTTTTTTACAGTACATGTTTTCCATCAAAGTTACCTAGCACCGTGTAGACACAGACAAATGTGAGTTCCTAGTCCTCCCTGTCTAGATTTCTTCCTCATCTCTAGCACCTTCGACTAGATTGTAACTTGATGCAGGCCTGGCACCAAACTGCATCCACCTTTTTGTCTCCTACAGAACCTAGGACAAGGCCTTGAACATATTAGTTTCTCAGTTAAAGCTCTTTTACAGCAATTTCACATTACTAGCAACAGCAGTAGATACAGACTAAGAAAATGTCCCAGTTTTCCTTTCTAGTCCACAATTTTAACATATCTTGATAGGTTATCTATAGATCAGGGGTCCCCAACCCCTGGGCCGAGGACGGGTACCTCGGAGGTGAGTGGCGGGGGAGCGAGAGAAGCTTCATCTGCCACTCCCCACTGCTCGCGTTACTCCCTGAACCAACCACCCGACCCCGGTCCGTGGAAAAGTTGTCTTCCACGAAACTGGTCCCTGGTGCCAAAAAGGTTGGGGACCGCCGCTATAGATGACTATGAAAGGCATATTCTAAATCATACATTTGCTCTTCCCTTCCCTTCTTTTAAAAATTTGTCAAATAATAAAGAAAACCTTCAAGTACCAAAGAGCTTGTAATGAAAATCAGCAGTGGACGACTCTTCTTCAACCCCAATCCTATTTCCTCAGTCCAACCCCTTTTAAGAGTTTCTGTTTTTACTTCCTTTAGATCTCTCTATATGTGTATCCTATTGTTTCTTGATCAATGTTATACAGTTGACCCTTGAACAACTCGGGTTTGAACTGCATAGGTCCACTTATACAGGACTATTTTTCAAGAGTAAATACTACAGTACTTAAGAGTGCATGTGGTTGAATCCGCTGATGGGAAGGAACCACTGACTGGGAGAGCCAACTATATATTATATGCAGATTAACTGCCTCCCCCCATTGTTTAAGGATCAAATATATGTTACATAGTTTTCTGCTATGATACAAGACAATATAACTTACTATTACTGCCACTCCTCCTTGCCCCCCACTCACCCATCAAATAATTATTATCAATAGAATTTTTCTATTATATTGCCTTAGTATAGTGGCTTTAAATAAATTACTTAAAATTCAATGTTTTTGTTCAATCAAATACAGATGATCTTATATTTGCAAATTAACACAAAATGATATAAAAAGCATATCTTGACACTACACTGATCTGGATTTAAATTCCATTTTTATGTGTTCCTAAGCCATTAAACAATGAACCTCATTTTTCTCATTTATAAAATGAAGAGACAATTTTTTGAGCTCTTTTAAAAATTATCAATTATTTACACATATATAAATAATTTGGTTCATAGTGTTAAGCCATCATGATCCCCTAAAAATTTTAAATGATATAGTCCCTCTCTGCAGAATGAGGGCCAATTCCAGGTTTAGGACCTATACTAAATAAAAACAATTTAGTAAAAAAAATCCTGTAATTTGGATTTGGAATAGTTACTCCGCATTGAAACACGTAAAGTGTGGCAAATCAAATCTTAACTTCCCCATGAAAGACAAAAGATGGAGGACCCTGTAAAGTAAGCTTAAGGGGACAAATGGTATTTTCCATGACTACCTGATAATAAATGATGCTCTATCTAAGCTTCTGTCTACATTCAATTTATATTCTGCAAATAAAATTGGTAGTTCCTGTCCAGAGAGGTATATTTAATACAAATCCTCAAAAGCAGCATTTTCTACAGAATAGAGAGCAGTGATATTTCAACACTTGATATAAATATCTAAAATGAACCCTCACATGTAATATTTTTGGACTTAAGAGGCTGCAAAGACACCATTTTTGAAAGTGGGAGTGTGTTTTCAATTCCCCATGAATGAATTCAGTGTTCCTATGACAAGGTTAAGATGGAGAATGATATTAAGAAGGGAGGGAGGTATAGTCTGTCTTCTTTTCAGACTTTCCCTATATCAGCCAGTGTCCACAATAAGTCTTCTAGGAAGGAAGCGGGGAAATGAACCCAATTCTTGTGGAGGGTCTGACATTGGAAACCCTAGATTTACTTGTGGGATATTTCACTGGTTCTGGAAAAACTTTCCATCTGTGTTTCTTAACTTCATTTATAGCGCTTACCAAATTCTATTTAGTGTACCATAAGCTAAAAAACCTTCACAACAGAAGATGCTTCATATGTGCTATTGTAAAAAGACACACAAATCCCACTCTTTCATATTAGTGTTGCTTAACTATAAATCTAGTGATATTGCAAGATCATTCTTTTACAGAAGAAATCTCGGCTTTGTATTAGCAGGAATACACAGATTGATTCACCCACACTCGTCACTATAAAAGCTAAAGATATTTCTTCAAATGACTAACACTGAGTAGTTCTAAGGACCCAATTCTGGACTGGGTCCTTACTGGAGAACCACATTTAGCTAACAGCCGGTGGATATTTCTCAGGTCTAAAATGGAAATAATAATCCCACTGCTTCAGCCAGTAATGGCTGACCTTCAACAAAATTACTTCTATGTTTCCCAGGATTGGCAAGATAGTGATCTAAATTATACAGAATGTCTGCATTAAGAGTTCCAAAGAGGGCCTGGAAACCAGAGCTGCAAAGCTTTAAATGGCAGGAAGGATTTGTGTGGGAGTGTAGGCAGGGCTCCATGGGGGTCTTCCAATCTTTTAGATGATGAGGTCTGTTGCTATGACAACAGTGACTCTTGCCGAGGAAGGGAAGAGAGAAACTCAGGATTAGGAGGGGTTACGGAGTAGAAACCATGATACGTTCAGCATCACTATAATGTTGTTTACTCTTTTAACTTGCACAGTAAATCTTCAGAAGGGCCTGAGATGAATGTATGAAAGAGAATGGCCTTGCAATGTCCATCTTGTGCATCGGCCTCTTATCTCTAACTCAGGGAATTAAGTAGAGCAGAAGCTTACTATTAACCGTCTATCTACCACAATTAAGAACTTAGTTTAGGGTTAGGGCTCAGGCCACTAGTCAGTCATATGATCTTGAGTTAGTAGTTATTTAAATCTCTCCAAGCTTCTTAAATATAAAGTTATTTGAAATAGACTTGGGCAGAAGATGCAGTTTTAAATTCCATTAAAACACAATACTCTTTCCAGAAATAGTTGTCTTTGTGGATACCTTTTCTTTATTCACTTTGTATATTCAAATGGTTGTGAAAAGATTCTTCAGAAAATTCTCTCTAAATGCACTACATAGGTCAAAATATGTGCATATGTCCCTCAGCAAAGGGGAAAAAGTGAAAATTTCTAAGGGAAGAATTTGGTATGTATTTTTAGGAAACTCAATTTTGTTACTCAGCAAATGATAGCAAGGAGCACAGATCCCAATGCCCACATTTCAAGGCTCAAAATAGCTTCTTTTCCTAAGCACCCCTCTATTTACTAAACTCACATCACACATTTTACAAAAAAAAACACTTAAAGAGGAAGAGATTCAAATAAAGGATGATTAGTGTTTCTAAACCATAGTTTAGAAGGATACCACATTCACCTTCAAGGCAATGAGAAATAAAACAGAGGTCCAAAGTAGCTCTTATACTTTTTCTCCCACATATTCTCAAAGCCATGTGGAAGATCTTATCTTCCAGCCACACCAAAAATCCGTTTCACAAATAGAAAAATAAATACATATTTTCATCCAAGCTTCAGATTCATTCAAGAAGAGTAGCCAGATTCCTCAGGTTCAATAAAGAAGTTTCAGGCACAATTCTCAGTAAAATGTCTGTTTCTGGATAAGGTGATGAGAAAACACTAAATTTCACACTCAACTATTTTCACCCTCAAGGAAAAAAAATTGGCTCAGGGGGAAAAAACACTCGTAAGAAACTAAAGACATGGGTTTTAGCTAGGGTCCATCAATGACTAATTTTGTACTTTTGTCAAGCAATTTCATTTCCTGAGGCACAGTAAAGCAGGGCTAATTCTGCCTCATGGACCACTGTGAGAACTCAGTGAGATGCAGGAGAAATATTTGTGGAAGCCCGTTGGAGACAATGGAGCATCGTCTAACGTAAGGTGGTGGTATCATGATTATTATTGTGGTCAAGATTAGCCATACGTTCACTTTTTTTCCCTAAAGAATGAGTTGAATCTTGACTCTCATCTTGGCAGAACTAGAAACAAGTCAGCCAACACACAAGTCTTTCTTCACTGTCTTTCTTTTTCAAATCTCTGCGTAATTGCTCCTTTTCTCTCCTTTCCCCCACAGCCTCTGGTACTTGCGTTAAACAAAATGTGAAAGGTACTTGCTGAGTTAATTCTGTTTCCCTAATTTGAGACCAGGCCTTGACATAATACTGGAATTTGAAAAAGGGAAGCTGAAAAAAAAAGGTCTAATGTAGAGTAGAACAACAATGATGCTACAAAGTGGAACACCACTGATATAGAAAGAAATAACTGGTTAAAGTGACTATGTGTTTTCAGTGGAATCTAACTGGTCCCTTCCTCAATACAGTCTTCTTATGCTACGGGTTGAACTATTATAGGGCTTTAAATTTTCCAAAGCTTTGGTATACAAACTTGCCAGAAATATTGCTACCAAGTTGTTTGAAGAAGGTAATGAGAGAATCAAACCACTGGAGTTGGAATCCTGCCTCCTCCACTTAATGGTTGTGTGTTTTGGGGCAAGTTACTTAAACCTTCTCTGTGCCTTAGTTTCCCCAACCATAAAATAAGGCTGACAGCATGAGGATATTATGGAATTAAATAAAATAATGAATGCAAATAGCTTAACAGTTTTTGAGGTTGGGAATATGGTAGAGTACTTAAGGGGGGCTGTAATTTTATTACTGTCAAACATTTAGTACCATCTGTATACAGATAGCATAAGATGACAGTATACAGACGACATGTATACATGTTGTTCTAGCTGACTGGAAACAACAAAATCCTAGAGTTTCTCTCCTGTGAAATCAACTTGTCCCAGCATTTAAATACATACCTATATAAGGGAAAAATAATCATGCATAAAAGGGGAAAGGGCTGCTTAGGCTTTTAAAGGGAGATAAAAGGAATTGTGTTAGAAATTACTTGGGAAACTAATGAAATATATCAGCAAAACATCACTTTACCAACTCTAGAAGAGAATAAAGGACAAATTCTGTGACTAATGGCATTTCTCTAGGACTGTACGATGGGCCTATCATATAAAGGAAAAGCAATAGAAGAAATATTTTAGATTTCACAAAGTTTCTAATTCTATTTTGTGTGGCACAGTCATTAAACTGGGATAATGTGACCCATACTCACTAAGCTTTACACTTTCAAATTCGAAAATTCGCAATCAGTGCTTCAGTTGACTCTGTTCTTGACCCTTAAAAGACAGTTCCAAGCCTGGTGCCATTTAATACTTTTATTATTGGCCTATAAAGTGGAATAATATTCATTAATTATGAGTGGTTAAAAGATAAGGTCAAAATGAAATCAATACACAAGAGAAACATCTGAAACAATCAGAAGGAAAGAGAAACCATACAAATACAAGATGAAGGTGAACAGCTCCTGCATCAGTGCAGCATAAAGGGAAACCATCTTAATTGTTAACCTGGCTCAAGTTAACTGGGAAACTGCTCTATGCTTCAAGGACCGAGTGAGAAATGATTCTGGGTCATAAGTATTTTCAGGCTTGTGAATTTTGTCTATGGTGATGGTGACAACAAAAATGATCCTTTGACCCTGTCACCTTACTGTGCAAGGATCATATAGAGCATTTTACATGAATGAATTTATCTGGCATAACAATGCCACATAGGGTTGCCAGATATAACACATAAAAATATAGGGTACCCAGGTAATTTGAATTTCAAATAAACTAATAATATTTTATCATAAGTCTGCCTCATGCAATTCATGGGACATTCTTACACCAAAAGGTATTTGTTGTTTATCTGAAATTTAACTGTGAGTCCTGTGTTTCATCTGGCAATCCTAACACTGTGAGATAGGTATTAATATTCTCATTTTGCTGATGAGGAAAAAGATTCAGAGAAATAAAGTCATTTGCCCAAGTCTGCATAGCTATTAGGGAACATATGTGGGTTTAAAACAACTAACAACAAAGCTTGTACTGATCACCACTATAATGCACTATTATTACGCTCTTTCCTATATCTGAATGGCCATCCCTCCATCTTCCTGTTGATTTCTTAGCTGACCTTCAAAGTCCAATCTGTAGAATCCTTCTTATATCTTTTCCCTAGTAATAATGTTTCCATAATTTTATTTATATCTCTATTCTAGCCCTTAATACAATGAATTCTATTATAGCGGGTTAAGTATAGGTCCCTGTAGTGGATATTCTTCCACATACATTTCCCTTTTCTAACATCACCTCTATTCCCTTTTGGGGAAATGTCTTTCCCTTACTGTGTGCAGCCTGGGTGGGAGGAGAAATCAAGGGGTCCTATCCTCCTATTATAAAAGCTGAAGAGGGAGGCCTCCTCTGTCCTATCCTTTTATCTCTCATCACTCTCTGCCCAACCAAGGGAAAGGCACATGGCTGATAGAATCTCTTCCAGGTCTTCAAAAACTGAGCCAAATGATGCAAAAACAAAGAAAAATGGTAAGGGTTCATTTATTCCAGAAAGTCAAATAGTCCTTTTCTTGGTGTCTGTTCCTTTTCCAAGGCCAGTTCTCCAGCCTTTCCATCCATATCCTTCAAATTTACATTCCTTCTTTGCTTGGATTAAATAATTGGTTTCAGTTATTTATAACCAAAGAGCCCTGATTGATGGTCTTTCTGGACATGACTGTGAGCTCCAATAGAGTTCTACACCATTCCAGCCCCAATGAAGTACCCTCCAAATAAGTATTTGTTAGGACATAGTAAGCACTCAGAAATGTTTGTAAACTCAAAGGGGAATAAATGAACTGAAATTGTTCAGGGTTGATGGCACAGAAGATCTACAAGATTTTCTTGTTCTTTCTTTTTGTACTTATCAACCAGTCTGAGTGGGCTTTTAGAAAGTGCTTTGAGAATCGAGATTATTAACTTTGTAAAAAGTAGATGGATGATTTAATAGGCCTCACTATGACTAAAATGCACATGCTGCTTCTAAGATCTATGATGCACTGCAAATAAGAAACTCGGTTTGAGAGCTCTTCTATCATCTCCCAACAGAGAACTATGATGCATTAGTAAAAGTACACTAAAAATAAAAGGATGGGATTGAAGTCACATCTATCTTAATAATGTGAGTTTTAAATACATATATTTTCAAAACCAGGTTTCTAATCATAATTTGTTTAATATGATTTTTCTTAACGATAATTATGTGCTAAAGAATTGGTTTTATTTATATTTTCAACCAATAGCCAATGCAAGTAGGGTTCAAGAATCGATGATAAAATTATGATAGATAAATGTAGTGATGTGTGTTTTAAGGTAAGAGCAGTGACAAGATATGCTGACATCACACCATTAGGAAATATCTTAACATTTCTTCAAATGTTTATTACATTAATATCAGTAGAGGATGTCAAAGACTGACTCTTCTCTGTCTGGGTCAAACACAAACAGAATATTCTGTACAATTCTGGGCACTGTATTTCCTAAGATGCAGTAATGAAATAAGACTTTTTCTAAGAGTGAAGTGGGTAGGATGGTAAAGAAGGTGAAAACCATGCTGTTGAAGGAAGCATCTAGGAAACGTTTCAGTTGGCAAATAGCTCAAGATGAGTTTTTGAACAACTAAAAGATCAGCACTGAAAGAAGAATAGATTTACCCTGCATAACTTCAGAATGCAAACCTATACCCAGTGAGTGCAATAGATTTCGACAAACAGCAAATAATCAGCCTTTGATAAGGCTTCCAAGTTCTGACCAGTTGGATCAGAAAGGCTTTTGGGAGGAGGGGGGATTTGGGATACACTTTGAGGAATGAGAAGGGCTTGAGAGAGATGCATTGAGGTCGGGGCATTCCAAAAAGAGCGAGGAACTTGAATAGCAGAGAAATGGAAGCATAAAAGCCTACTTGAGAAACAGTGCAGAGCTGTGGATAAAGTAGAACAAGGCAGGTTACACAGTATAAAAGATGCCAGGAAAAATAGGGAGAGGTGAAACGGTAGAGGTTTCAAACACTGGGCTCACTGGGCCTTCCAGAATTCTCTTGCCATCAGCCTTTTCTCAGATTGGTCCCTTCATCTCCTTGCTTTCATGAAAGCCTGGCTCTTCCCAGAGGTCACAGCTTCCCCGTGGCTCTTTCCTATGCTACTATTTTTGTCCCACACCAAAGGATCTGAAGGAGGAGGGGGGCGTGTCTTCCTTGAGTCCTCATGCCACCTTCAGACCACTGTTCTTCCCCCTTCCCTAAACTCTCCCAGCCTTGAATCTCAGGTTGTTTTATTATATCACCTTCTCTCCGTCATCACTGCACCCACCTGCTGCCTTCCACATCATGCTCCCTCATTTCCTGATGAGGTTCCCTCCTGGCTTATTGTCACTCTCCCAAAACTATTCAATTCAACTTCAATATCTATGTAGATGATCCTTCCCAAACCCTGGCCTCTCATTCTGAGAATACTTTCCTCCACTGATCTTGCCCTCCATCATATTACACTCACTAACTTCATACCCTAGCCTCAACCCCATCATTACTGACAACAGCAACGCCCTTCGTAGTATCAGTGCCCTGCATTCTACTCTTTCACTACCACCTCTTATCTTTTCAGCTCTTCTTCCCCTGTCCTAGCCTCAGTACCCTTTAATCCCCTCTTGGACCTTCAACCAAGTGATCCTATCAACTTTCCACTGAAACTCACTCCCCCCTCCGATGTCTTCAATCCCCTCTGTATTAAGCTTAAAACACATGATCGACTGCTACCATCATTCTCTCTAGTGCACCCTGGATTCCCTCTCTCTCTCTCTTTTCCTAATTCCTTGGCAAAATCAAAACCCTGACTAAATATAACTCTCTATATTGATATATTCTTTGTTTTCATTCACATAGCTACACAAGGTTAAAGAGAAACACACAACCAACGCAACCAGTCCTAGTTTAATTTCATGACCATGAACCTCCAATAGCCATTTAACGTGGGCCGGCAACCATATTCCACCGTTGACACCATCCTACCATCCTCTCAGTCAATCTTACTCCCTTCTCGTTCTCAGTTATGACCTTCCTTACCACGTTACAGATAAAACTGAAACAGCGGCAAAAGAACTTCTCAGACCCTCCTCACATTGCCAACGTCTACACACTCTCCCTTCCCATCTGTTATCACAGATAAACTGTTCATGATTCTATCGTGCACACGGCTCTCATTTCTCTCACCGATCCTCACATCGTGAATTCTTCCCCCTCCCCAGAGCCAGTTATCTGCTGGAGATTTGCTATTTTGCAAAGAAACTCTCTTGACCTCGCTTCTCCCCCAGCAGCTGCTCTATTTCTTCACTACCCTTCACAGCAAAACTACTTTTAAGAAGTTGTCTGTGGGGGCTTCCCTGGTGGCGCAGTGGTTGAGAGTCCGCCTGCCGATGCAGGGGACGCGGGTTCGTGCCCCGGTGTGGGAAGATCCCACATGCCGCGGAGCAGCTGGGCCTGTGAGCCATGGCCGCTGAGCCTGTGCGTCCGGAGCCTGTGCTCCGCAACGGGAGAGGCCACAGCAGTGAGAGGCCCGCGTACCGCAAAAAAAAAAAAAAAAAAGTTGTCTATATTCTCAGTATCCAATTCATATTCCATTCTGTCTGAGACACACTTTAATCAGAGTTTCATCCCCACCACTTCACCAAAGCTGTTCTTCTCAAAATCACCACTTTACTAAAATCAACGGCCAATTCTTATTTCTCATCTTACTTGACTTTCAGCAACATTTAACCTAGATAATCACTCCTCCCTTTGTGATAAACTTTCTTTACTGAACTTCCAAGACATGTGATTTCTGGTTTCTCTCCAGCCTTGCTGGCCATTCCTTCTCGGCCTTCTTTGCTGGTGGTTCATGTTCTGACCTTTACTACTGAGGTGTGCCAGATTTTAGCCCTTAATCCTCTCCCCCTTCTCCATCTGGTCATCTCTTTCCCTTTCATGGCTTTAAAGATGATTTACTTGTCATTTACTTGTCAACAACAGTCGATTTTATATCTCCTTCCCAGACCAATCTCTCAAACTCCAAATATGTTTATCCCACCACCCACGTGATCTCTCCAGTTGCCCACAGACTTCTGATCTTGACCCCACTTCTGCCCTCAAATCCACTAAGTCCGCTTTGCCTTCAGCCTTCTCCATCTCAGTTGATACCAAACCCATTTACTCAAGTCAAAAACCATGTAGTCATACTTAGCTCTCCTTTCTCTCTTATCCCACATCTAATCCATTGAAACTCTGTGGCCCAACTTTATTTTATTTTTAAATTTTTACTGGAGTATAGTTGCTTTACAATGTTGTGTTAGCTTTTACTGTGCAGCAAAGTGAATCAGCTATACGTATACTTATATCCCCTCTTTTTTGGAGTTCCTTCCCATTTAGGTCACCACAGAGCACTGAGTAGAGTTCCCTGTGCTTTACAGTAGGTTCTCCTTAGTTATCTATTTTATACATAATATCATTATTGTATATATGTCGATCCTCGTCTCCCAATTCATCCCACTCCCCCCTTGGTATCCATATGTTTGTTCTCTATGTCTGTGTCTCTATTTCTGCTTTGCAGATAAGATCATCTATACCATTTTTTTAGATTCCACATGTATGTGTTAATATACAATGTTTTTTTTCCTCTTTCTGACTTACTTCACTCTGTATGATAGTCTCTAGGTCCATCCACATCTCTACAAATGACCCAGTTTTGTTCCTTTTTATGGCTAAGTAATATTCCATTATATATATATATGTACCACATCTTCTTTATTCATTCATCTGTCGATGGACATTTAGGTTGCTTCCATGTCCTGGCTACTGTAAATAGTGCTTGCGTGCATGTGCCTTTTTGAATTATGGTTTTCTCTGGGTACATGCCCAGTAGTAGAATTACTAGGTTATATAGTAGTTCTATTTTTAGTTTTTTAAGGAAACTTCATACTGTTTTCCATAGTGGCTGTATCAATTTACTTTCCCACCAACAGTGCAAGAGGGTTCCCTTTTCTCCACACCCTCTCCAGCATTTATTGTTCGTAGAGTTTTTGATGAAGGCCATTCTGACTGGTGTGAGGTGACACCTCATTGTAGGTTTGATTTGCGTTTCTCTAATAATTAGTGATGTTTAACACTTTTCATGTGCCTTTTTCTACCCCTAGTAAGAGCTACCATCGTGTCTCAACTTGATTATTATGGTGGCCTCCTATCTGACCTTCCTCCTTTCACCCTCTACCCCTATAGTCTATCCTCAAATAATAGCTAAAGTGATCCTGTTAAAAAATAAGTCAGATCATGGGATTCTTCTGCTCAAAACCCCTTAAAAGCTCCCATTTCATATAGGGCTCAAAGTCCTTACATGGCCTGCAAGGCCCTGCCCCATCTGGTCCCTCTGACCTCACTGAGCTGATGTTTCCTTCTCACTCCAAGCTCAGGGGCCTCCGTGCTTTTCCTCCAACTGCCAGACTCATTCCTATCGTAGGGCCTGTCAACTGGCTATCCCTCTGCTGGGATGAACTTGCCCATCTCAGCGGCCCGCTCAGCTCCTTCTAGCCCTTGATCACACATCTTCTCCACAATGTGGCCTACATGCTGACCACCTTATTTAAAATTGCAACATGCAACCCTACCACCTGATTTCCCCTACTTTTTCTTTTATCCATAATATTTATCTTCTTCCTAAACACTATTTATTATGTTTATATATTACCTATCTCCCCCATATAATATGTTAACTCTCCAGGGGCAGGGATCTTCGTTTCATTCACTGATGTATTCCAAGTACTTGAAGAATGCTTGGCAACCAAATTGGCCCTCAATAAATATTTGCCGAAAGGCAGGTAGAGCAATTAGAATGCGATTGTAATTTGTCAATTATACCCTAATAAACCTAGAAAAAAGTTTAAGGAACTCTATAATAATAGTATGAAAAACACCTAATGAAGAGTCAGTTCAGTCCTACCCTACAAATTATTTAATGGAGGTACAAGATAAATATCCCAGAATCCATGCCTTTAAAGACCTTATGGTGGAGAGACAGACGATTTCAAGATATTAAAAGATTATGGAACAAAACCAGGGTATCCTAGAGCGAGCAGCATGAGCAAAGGTTGAGAGATATGACATAGCATCACGTGTCTGGAGAGCTGAAAGCAAGTCAGTCTGATCAGACGTCATGGTCTAGTTGATGAGCCAACTTGGCTGGACTAGCGTCCCCAGTTACTTGGTGAACACTAATCCGGATGCTGCTGTGAAAGCATTTTACAAGTCCATAATAGATTACTTTAAATAAGGGAGATTATTCTAAGCAAGAGGGTTGGGGTGCTGATTCAATCAGCTGAAAGGTCTTAAAACCAGAGCTAAGGTTGTCCTGAAGAAGAAATTCCACCTGTAGACAGTGACCTCCACTGTGCCCAAGAGTGCCAGCCTGACCTTCCTAACAGCCTGCCCTATGGATTTCAGACCAGCCTAGACAGCCCTCACAATCATGTACGTCAATTCTTTTTAATAAATCTCTAGTATAAATCTTCTACTGCCCCTGCTTTTCTGGTTGAACCCCAGCTGATACAATAGAGTATAAAGTTTAAGGCAGAAGGGGGCAAAAAACGGATGAGAAGCACTAGGGGCTAGATCATGATGGGCATTTGTTTTTAACATGCTAAGAGGTTTGGCCTTTGCCCTAGAATGAGTAGGACAAGCAAGATGAATGGCATGATCAGGGGTGGAAATGAATCATCCTGCCTTTGGTGTAAAGGATACACTATGACAGGAGGCAAGAGGATGAGAGAGATGCTGGAGGTTGGGAAACTGTCAAGAGTTACCTGTGAGAGATGTGAGATGAGAACCAAGAAAGAAGGCCATCATGGAAGTCAGAGAAGTGCTCTGGGAAGAAGTCGTGGTCCAGTCTGGTCGGGTGCATCAAAAGAGTCTGTTACTCACCACATTATGGTAAAAGGGGGTCACTAAGGGCCTCAAGAACCGCCATGATGGAGAGGAGGAGGCAGAAATCCGACTGTGTTGGGTTGAAGAGTGGCTGGAAAGGCAGAGAGTAGAGCCCAGCCAAGCAGATTACTCTTGCAGAAGTCTGGCTCCGAAGGGAGGGGAGAAGTGGCGGAGAAGAGAAAAGGATGCAGTGTCCAATGAAGATGATGAGAACGAGAGAAGCTTTAGCCTTCTTCACAGGATGAGGGGAAAGGGCAAGGTCCAAGAGAGGAAAAGGGTGGACAAGGCCACTGGTGAAGGACACAGGTGAAAGCTTGGTCAAGGACAGTGGGAAGACCCTCATCTTTTGAAAACCACAGGAAAAGGGTGAAGGATGGGAGAAAACAGAGATATACGTGGAGATGCAGGGTAAGGGAACTGCAGTCATTCAGGCCCAGTGGCTTGTGGGTTTCTCCATGAGGTTAGGAAACAAGGTTATCAGCTGAGAGAAAGAAGATGACATGGCTAGAGAAGGAAACTTGACTTTAGCTGAGGTTGGGTGGCCACCTGCAAGGACATTACACAGAGAAATCAGGATTGGGTGAGACTTATACTAAGTGACTTCAGAATTTCCTCACAATTTGATGTTCCTGTGAGTCAGAAAGACAGTGTTCACTTGTTTTTCCTCAGCACCCAAAACAATGCCTGGCAAATAGTATGCACTCAATACCTTTGTTGAGTGAATGAGTGAATGAATACTTAAATGAGCCTCTCACCCAAATACTTTTAGTTGTAATTACCAACTTTGATATACACTCATTTTAACATTTTTAAGAGATCACAGATGCTTCTCAGAGCCTTGAAACTTCATATGACTTTAGTCTTCTCCCTTCACCTGAGGAGGAAATACAGGCAAGTCAAGCCACATAACTGAGGCTTCAAAGCGGACATTTTCAGCTTGACTTTTTCCCCGAGCTGTCTTAGAGCAAATTATCAAGAAACTGGCCAAATCTCTGTATTATTTTATTATACAATAAGCTTTTTTGAACTGAGCAAGTTTATTCACTGAAATTTTTCATTTAGCTTCTCCCACTGTAAGTGGAATGTTGCCTTAACCTTTTCTGACACATCAAGCTCTCTTTCCTCCTATTGGTCTTGGTGACATTTACCACTGACTGAAGTGAAGAGAGAGAGAAAAAATACAAGACTCTTTCTAAAAAGCAAGCTTTCTATTTTATGTTTGGTAGTGGGAAGCAGCCGCATAGCACAGGGAGATCAGCTCGGTGCTTTGTGACCACCTAGAGGGGTGGGATAGGGAGGGTGGGAGGGAGGGAGATGCAAGAGGGAAGAGATATGGGAACATATGTATATGTATAACTGATTCACTTTGTTATAAAGCAGAAACTAACACGCCATTGTAAAGCAATTATACTCCAATAAAGATGTTAAAAAAAAAAGAGCTTAACTGGAAGCATGGAAGAGTTAGACAATAAAAATATAATGCAGGCTGTGTCAGCCTGCTGCTAACACAGGTCCCTGTTGACCCTTCCCCATGCATTACCTGGGTGGAAGACTTTGGTTTTCCCATTAGTGATTCCAGAAGACCTTGCCTCCATTTTTATTGACCTTCTGCCTGGTGGGAGTGAGGAATGCCTGACCACGGGCAGGCGACGTGACCCTGGGTGGCTCGCCACACTTCGCCGTTGGTGGATTTGCAAACGCTTTTCAGCCCCATGAATAGATAAACTTAAACCTGGAATAAGAAATAGCACCATTATATTGAAGAAGTCAGTGCAGAATGGCTAAAACGCCAAATTATTTTCTGGCATAAAATCCAGAAAGCATTAAGTAACTTTGTTTCAAATTCTTAAGGGATGCTAGTAATATAAGAACTGTGATACCAATTGATTTTCACATTACATTATTTCCTGAATATTGTTTCATTCAAAAGTGGACAGCCTCAGTTACTGTGACAAGAGTTTTATAAACAGATCCAATAAAGTTAAATACTAAAATTCTTCCAAAGTCCTGGAAAATATGCACATAATTGGCATGCTGTTGTCAGTGGCATGAGGATTAGAAACTGTTGTGATATCTGGCATTTCAATAAACATTGAAGAATCTTTTTCCACAGTATTCATGTATAGGCCAGAGTTAAAGACTGAACTCAGATTTATACCTCTCATAACCTTAAAATTATGTATGTTTTTAGAGCTATTTTACCTGGGAAAATTTCAACCATACTAAAAGTGAAAAGAATAGTACAATGGACTCGATGTACCTACCACCCAGCTTTACTAAATAAAGATCTTCCCAAAAAGCTGAAAAAATAACTTTCCAATATTCACCTGTTCCACTCCCTTTGCTGTCGGTTTGCTTTTTAGGTGCCAGAGCAGTTTAAAGCAAATCCCAGACTTCATGTCAATTTCACCAGAAACAATATTGATTGTATTAACTTATATCGATTATATAGATATGGATTACATCTGCTGATACATACAAACTATATTTTAAAATTCTGAGCTCAAAAGATAAAAACACTCATATCACCACTGGGGGTTGATAAAATACCAATTCATTATTAAGAAAATGATAATAAAAGGAAAGAAGAAGGCATTTACCCTGCCTTTCCTTTACTAACCATACTTAAGCCAAATAGTTGGTAAGACAAAGTTTTTCACTACAGAAGAATTCCAGTTAATAAATTACTGATGGAAAAGAGAATTAGAAAATCATTTTAGAAGCCTCAAGTAAAATATGAAAGGTTATATGATTTTTCCAAAGAAGCACTGTGAGTACGGAGCTGCAATTCAAACTCATGGTGGACTGAGTCCAGATTTGTTTTTTAAAAAAAAAGCCAAGGAAAGGTGTTAGCCTTATTTGATGCCAACCAGCCAGGGGGACTTGTTAAGGAATCATGCCATCTGATGAAGGAAAGCTAAGGTTCACCAAACCACAAAATTTTTTCATTAAAAGGAAAATCTCTATGAGTCTGTTTCTGTTTTGCTCTATACGTTCCTTTGTATTATGTTTTAGAGGGGTTACCAGTTGGGAGAAGGAAGTGGGGAGGGGAATGTTAGGGGTATGGGATTAAGAGATACAAACTACTATGTGTAAAATAGATAAGAACAAGAATGTATTGTAGAGCACAGGGAATTATAGCCATTATCTTGTAATATCTTTTGATAGATTATAAGCTAAAAACACTGAATCACTTGTGCTGTACACCTGAAACTAATATTGTAAATCAACTATACTTCAGTAAAAAAAAAAAAAAAAAAAAAAAGAGGAAAATCTCTTGAAACTTGAAGGTAGGAGTTTAGCATTGGAAGTTACCTTAGCGGTTAGCTAATTCATCTGGTACCTTACACAGATGAGGAACCTGAGCAGTGGCAGGGTAAAACAATCGGTTTACATATTATCAGTACTGGAAGGCCTCAGTGAGAAGTCTACTACACACCCAGAAATGAAGGAAATTAAAAACCTGCTCAGAGGTAAATTATAGATCAGCAATCATAGGTCATGTCAGAGGTATGAAGAGTTACTTTAAATTTTCCCAAGGTTGGGGTGGGGCAGGATGTGACCTGGGCCAATTCGTAAGTTCTAAGGAATTTTAAGAAAGGATGATTCAAATCAGAATGAGGTTTGGTCAGCCAAGGAAAAGACAATAACAATACAAACAACAACAATAAACAAAACATGTAAGAGAGACAAACCCGGGCAGTGCCCATCCAGGCAACAGCTGCAAAGTTCAAAATTTCCAAATGCATAGCCAGACGGCACTGACACGCAATTTTTCTCTCCTTTATCCACTTAACTGCCCTCACTCTGACAACGCTCACCAGACAACCTTCGGATTAGGATGTGGCTTCCAGGGCAGAGAGAGAGAAATCACACGAGTATTCCCACCTCTCCGGCAGAGAGGGTTCTCGGTGTGGATTAACAAAATGGCACCCTGGGTTTCCACACATCCACCTCCTCAAAAATTACTTAGTATACTCTGCCCTCACGATCCGGTTTCTAAGCCCACAAGCTGTGAGCCTGAGACTTGTTCTTGGGAGATTCACCCTGGTAAGACCTGCCATGCTAGGTGGCCCCTTGGGAGACAGCCTGGCAGCCTTCCCCTCACACTGCTTGCCCTGCTCTGACACTCAGCTGCCTGAGCAAGTATGAGCCTTACTCATAGGTTTCTGTCTAGGGGCAGGACTAGCACTACAGCATCAGCCCAGCATTCTTCCACTCTGCCATGCTCGTTACTACCATTCTATGCTCCACATTTCCAGAAAGGTGCAAAACAAATGTCTATAGATGCATCAAGACTTCAGAAGATGGGAATTCCCTAGTGGTCCAGTGGTTAGGATTCACCGCTTTCACTGCAGTGGCGCAGGTTCAATCCCTGGTCAGGGACCTAATATCCTGCAAATAGATGCAGCCAAAAAAAAAAAAAAAAAAAGGCTTCAGAAGAATGCACACATATTTTCAGGTGACAGATGAAGGGGCTTGGAGGGACACTTGAAGTCAACATCAGATGGTACATGCAGTCTCAGTCTGTATATATGAAATAGATGGCTCTCCCAAAACCAATTCTTTTTTTAAATTTTTTAAAATTATTTTTTATACAGGTTCTTATTAGTTATTTATTTTATACATCTTAGTGTCTATATGTCAATGCCAATCTCGCAATTCATCCCACCCACCCCCGACTTTCCCCCACTTGGTGTCCATACATTTGTTCTCTACATCTGTGTCTCTATTTCTGCCTTGCAAACTAGTTCATCTGTACCATTTTTCTAGATTCTACATATATGCATTAATATACAATATATGTTTTCTCCCTCTGACTTCACTCTGTATGACACTCTCTATGTCCAACCACATCTCCATAAATGACCCAATTTAATTCTTTTTTATGGCTGAGTAATATTCCATTGTATATATGTACCACATCTTCTTTATCCATTCGTCTGTCAAGGGGTATTTAGGTCGCTTCCATGACCTGGCTATTGTAAATAGTGCTGCAATGAACATTGGGGTGCATGTGCCTTTTTGCCTTATGGTTTTCTCTGGGTATGTGCCCAGTAGTGGGATTGCTGGGTTATATGATAATTCTATTTTTAGTTTTTTAAGGAACCTCCATACTGTTCTCCATAGTGGCTGTATCCACTTACATTCTCACCAACAGTGCAAGAGAGTTTCCTTTTCTCCACACCCTCTCCAGCATTTGTTGTTTGTAGATTTTCTGCTGATGCCCATTCTAACTGGTCTGAGGTGATAACTCATTGTAGTTTTGATTTGCATTTCTCTAATAATTAGTGATGTTGAGCAGCTTTTCATGTGCCTCTTGGCCATCTGTATGTCTTCTTTGGAGAAATGTCTATTTAGGTCTCTGCCCTTTTTTTTTGCGGTATGCGGGCCTCTCACTGCTGTGGCCTCTCCCGTTGCGGAGCACAGGCTCCGGACGCGCAGGCCCAGCGGCCATGGCTCACAGGCCCAGCCGCTCCGCGGCATATGGGATCCTCCCAGACCGGGGCACGAACCCGTATCCCCTGCATCGGCAGGCGGACTCTCAACCACTTGCGCCACCAGGGAGGCCCTCTCTGCCCATTTTTTGATTGGGTTTTTTTTTTTTAATATTGAGTTGCATGAGCTGTTTATATATTTGGGAGATTAACCCTTTGTCCATTGATTCATTTGCAAATACTTTCTCCCATTCTGAGGGTTGTCTTTTCGCCTTGTTTATAGCTTCCTTTGCTGCACAAAAGCTTTTAAGTCTCATTAGGTCCCGTTTGTTTGTTTTAATTTCCATTACTCTAGGAGGTGGGTCAAAAAAGATCTTGCTGTGATTTATGTCAAAGAGTGTTCTTCCTATGCTTTCCTCTAAGAGTTTTACAGTGTCCAGTCTTACATTTAGGTCTTTAATCCATTTTGATTTTATTTTTGTGTATGGTGTTAGGGAGTGTTCTAATTTCATTCTTCTACATGTAACTGTCCAGTTTTCCGAGCAACACTTATTGAAGAGACTGTCTTTTCTCCATTGTATATCCTTGCCTCCTTTGTCATAGATTAGCTGACCATAGGTGTGTGGGTTTATCTCTGGGCTTCCTATCCTGTTCTACTGATCTATATTTCTGTTTTTGTGCCAGTACCATATTGTCTTGATTACCGTAGCTTTGTAGTATAGTCCGATGTCAGGGAGTCTGATTCCTCCAGCTCCTCTTTTTCCCTCAAGATTGCTTTGGCTATTCAGGGCCTTTTGTGTCTCTATACACATTTTAAGATTTTTTGTTCTACTTCTGTAAAAAACGTCATTGGTAATTGGATAGATATTGCACTAAAACTGTAGATTGCTTTGGGTAGTACAGTAATTTTCACAATATTGATTCTTCCAATCCAAGAACATGGTATATCTCTCCATCTGTTTGTGTCATCTTTGATTTCTTTCATCAGTGTCTTGAAGTTTTCTGAGTACAGGGCTTTTATCTCCGTAGGTAGGTTTATTCCTAGGTACTTTTTTTCTTTTTATTCCAATGGTGAATGGGATTGTTTCTTTAATTTCTCTTTCTGACCTTTCGTTGTTAGTGTATAGGAATGCAAGAGATTTCTGTGCATTAACTTTGTATACTGCAACATTACCAAATTCACTGATTAGCTCTAGTAGTTCTCTGGTGGCATATTTAAGATTGCTTACATATAGTATCATGTTATCTGCAAACAGTGACAGTTTTACTTCTTCTTTTCAATTTGTATTCCTTTTATTTCTTTTTCTTCTCTGATTTCCAAGGCTAGGACTTCCAAAACTATGTTAGATAATAGTGGCAAGAGTGTACATCCTTGTCTTGTGCCTGACCTTAGAGGAAATGGTTTCAGTTTTTCACCATTGAGAATGACGTCTGCAGTGGGTTTGTCATATATGGCTTTTATTATGTTGAGGTAGGTTCCCTCTATGACCACTTTCTGGAGAGTTTTTTATCATAAATGGTGTTGAATTTTGTCAAAAGCTTTTTCTGCATCTATTGAGATTATCATATGGTTTTTATTCTTCAGTTTGTTAATATGGTGTATCACACTGATTGATTTGCGTATACTGAAGAATCCTTGCATCCCTCAGATAAATCCCACATGATTATGGTGTATGATCCTTTTACTGTGTTGATGGATTCTGTTTGCTAGTATTTTGTTGAGGATTTTTGCATCTATATTCCTCAGTGATATTAGTCTGTAATTTTCTTTTTTTGTAGTATCTTTGTCTGGTTTTGGTATCAGGGTGATGGTGGCCTCATAGAATGAGTTTGAGAGTGTTCCTTCCTCTGCAATTTTTAGGAAGAGTTTGAGAAGGATGGGTGTTAGCTCTTCTCTTAATGTTTGATAGAATTCACCTGTGAAGCCATCTGATCCTGGACTTTTGTTTGTGGGAAGATTTTTCATCACAGTTTCAATTTCATTACTTGTGATTGGTCTCTTCATATTTTCTATTTCTTTCTGGTTCAGTCTTGGAAGGTTATACCTTTCTATGAATTTGTCCATTTCTTCCAGGTTATCCGTTTTATTGGCATAGAGTTGCTTGTAGTAGTCGCTTAGGATGCTTTGTATTTCTGTGATGTCCCTTGTAACTTCTCCTTTTTCATTTCTAATTTTATTGACTTGAGTCCTCTCCCTCTTTTTCTTGATGAGTCTGGCTAGTGGTTTATAAATTTTGTTTATCTTCTCAAAGAACCAGCTTGTAGTTTTATTGATCTTTCCTCTTGTTTTCTTTGTTTCTATTTCATTTATTTCTGCTCTGATCTTTAGGATTTCTTTCCTTCTACTAACTTTGGGTTTTGTTTGTTGTTCTTTCTCTAGTTGCTTTAAGTATAAAGTTAGGCTGTTTATTTGAGATTTTTCTTGTTTCTTGAGGTAAGATTGTATTGCTATAAACTTCCCTCTTAGAACTACTTTTGCTGAATCCCATAGGTTTTGGACCATCATGTGTTCATTGTCATTTGTCTCAAGTATTTTTTGATCTCCTCTTTGATTTATTCAGTGATCTCTTGGTTATTTAGTAATGTATTGTTTAGCCTCCATGTGTTTGTGTTTTTTACATTTATTTTCCCTGTAATTTATTTCTAATCTCATAGCATTGTGGTCAGAAAAGATGCTTGATATGATTTCAATTTTCTTAAATTTATCAATGTGACCCAAGATGTGATCTATCCTGGAGAATGTTCCATGTACACTTGAGAAGAGAGTGTAATCTGCTCTTTTCAGATGTAATGTCCTATATGTATCAATTAAATCTATCTGGTCTATTGTGTCATTTAAAGCTTCTGTTTCCTTATTTATTTTCATTTTGGATGATCTGTCCACTGGTGTAAGTGAGGTGCTAAATTCCCCCACTATTATTGTTTTACTGTTGATTTCCTCTTTTATAGCTGTTAGCAGTTGCCTTATGTATTGAGGTGCTCCTATGTTGGGTGCATATATATTTATAATTGTTATATCTTCTTCTTGGATTGGTCCCTTGATCATTATGTAGTGTCCATCCCTGAGTCTTGTAACATACTTCATTTTAAAGTCTATTTTATCTGATATGAGTATTGCTACTCCAGCTTTCTTTTGATTTCCATTTGCATGGAATATCTTTTTCCATCCCCTCACTTTCAGTCTGTATGTGTCCTTAGGTCTGAAGTGGGTCTCTGATAGACAGCATGTATATGGGTCTTGTTTTTGTGTCCATTCAGCCAGTCTGTGTCTTTTGGTTGGAGCATTTAATCAATTCACATTTAAGGTAATTATCGATAAGTATGTTCCTATTACCCTCTTCTTAATTGTTTTGGGTTTGTTTTTGTAGGTCCTCTTCTTCTCTTGTGTTTCCCAGTTAGAGAAGTTCCTTTAGCATTTGTTGTAGAGCTGGTTTGGTGGTGTTGAATTCTCTTAGCTTTTGCTTGTCTGTAAAGCTTTTGATTTCTCCATCGAATCTGAATGAGATCTTGCCAGGTAGAGTAATCTTGTTTGTAGGTTTTTCCCTTTCATCACTTTAAATATATTGTGCCACTCCCTTCTGGCTTGTAGAGTTTCTGCTGAGAAATCAACTGTTAATCTTATGGGAGTTCCCTCGTATGTTATTTGTGGTTTTTCCCTTGTTGCTTTCAATAATTTTTCTTTGTCTTTAATTTTTGTCTATTTGATTACCATGGGTCTTGGAGTGTTTCTCCTTGGGTTTATCCTGTATGGGACTCTCTGTGCTTCCTGCACTTGGGTGTCTATCTCCTTTCCCATGTTAGGGAAGTTTTCAACTATACTCTCTTCACATATTTTCTCGGGTCATTTCTCTCTCTCTACTCCTTCTGGGACCCCTATAATTCAAGTGTTGGTGTGTTTCATTTTGTCCCAGAGGTCTCTTAGGCTGTCTTCATTTTTTTTTCATTCTTTTCTCTTTATTCTGTCCATGGCAATGAATTCCACCATTCTGTCTTGTAGGTCACTTATCCGTTCTTCTGACTCAGTTATTCTGCTACTGATTCCTTCTAGTATATTTTTTATTTTAGTTATTGTATTGTTCATCTCTGTTTGTTTGTTCTTTAATTCTTGTAGGTGTTTGTTCTTTAATCCTTCTAGGCGTTTGTTAAACATTTCTTGCATCCTCTCGATCTTTGCCTCCATTCTTTTTCTGAGGTCCTGGATCATCTTCTCTATCATTATTCTGAATTCTTTTTCTGGAAGGTTGCCTATCTCCCCTTCATTTAGTTGTTTTTCTGGGTTTTTATCTTGTTCCTTCATCTGGTACATAGTCCTCTGCCTTTTTATTTTGTCTATCCTTCTTTGAATGTGGTTTTCGTTCCACAGGCTGCAGGATTGTAGTTCTTCTTGCTTCTGCTGTCTGCTCTCTGGTGGATGAGGTCATCTAAGAGGCTTGTGCAAGCTTCCTGATGGCAGGGACTGGTGGTGGTCAGAGATGGGTGTTGCTCCGGTGGGCAGAGCTCAGTAAAACCTTAATCTGCTTGTCTGCTGTTGGCTGGGGCTGAATTCCCTCCCTGTTGGTTGTTTGGTCTGAGGTGACCCAGCACTGGAGGCTACAGGCTCTTTGGTGGGGCTAATGGTGGACTCTGGGGGGGCTCATACCAAGGAGTACTTCCCAGAACTTTTGCTGCCAGTGTCCTTGTCTCTAGAGTGAGCCAAAGTTGCCCCCTGCCTCTCCAGGAGACCCTCCAACACTGGCAGGTAGGTCTGATTCAGTCTCCTATGGGGTCAACTGCTCCTTCCCCCTGGGTCCTGATATGTACACTACTTTGTGTGTGCCCTCCAAGAGTACAGTCTCAGTTTCCCCCAGTCCTATCAAAGTCCTGCAGTCAAATCCCGCTAGTCTTCAATCTGATTCTCTGGGGATTCCTCCTCCCATTGCCAGACCCCCAGGTTGGGAAGCCTGATGTGGGGCTCGGAACCTTCACTCCAGTGGATGGGCTTCTGTGGTATAATTGTTCTCCAGTTTGTGAGTCACCCACCCAGCAGTTATGGGATTTGATTTATTGTGATTGTGCCCCTCCTACCATGTCACTGTGGTTTCTCCTTTATCTTTGCATGTGGGTTATCTTTTTTGGTGAGTTCCAGTGTCTTCCTGTCAATGACTGTTCAGCAGTTAGTTGTGATTCCGGAGCTCTCACAAGAGGGAGTGAGCACATGTCCTTCTACTCTGCCATCTTGAACCAATCTCCCCCCAGAACCATTCCTTCTTGTCCCTTTTGCCAAGGCTTATTGGGTTGAAGGGACCAGGATTGTGACTCAGCATGGAACTTCTAGCTCTTATATAAATAACTCCCCTCAAGGAGCACAAAATGACAGATAAGAAGAAAAATTACACAGTGGAAATAAAGGCCACAGGTACTTGAAACTGTTGAACTCTTTGTTAAAAAATCTAATAATGTAGATCATGGGGAAAATGTCAAAAATAAAAAAGAATTCACAAGTATTACCAGGAGAGGATGGATATGAGGAAGATTGGCATGTTATAGGGGAATTTGGGCAAAATCGCTGATATCTGAGCAAACCCATCTGGGTCCTCCAAGAATTAAGAATTCTCAGAGGTACAGATGAAGAGCCTGGACCATCAGAGCTCTCCTCATACAGAGGCTAAGTCAACGAGGAAGAGACGTGTACACAAATAGTTAGTATACAAGACAGCAAATATACTCCAGTCTTATGAAAAGCTAACATTTACAGGAGATTCAGTAGTCACCTCTTCAGAAAGGAATTGTTAGTCAACAAATTGCATCAAGATGGGAATAAAGGTGCAGACCTACTAGAGAATGGACTTGAGGATACGGGGAGGGGGAAGGGTAAGCTGGGACAAAGTGACAGAGTGGCATGGACATATATACACTATCAAATGTAAAATAGATAGCTAGTGGGAAGCAGCCACATAGCACAGGGAGATCAGCTCAGTGCTTTGTGACCACCTAGAGGGGTGGGATAGGGAGGGTGGGAGGGAGGGAGACGCAGAGGGAAGAGATATGGGGATATATGTATATGTATAACTGATTCACTTTGCTATAAAGTAGAAACTAACACACCATTGTAAAGCAATCATACTCCAATAAAGATGTTAAAAAACAACAACAAAAATAATAAATTGCAGGACTTCCCTGGTGGTCCAGTGGTTAAGAATCTGCCTGCCAATGCAGGGGACATGGGTTCAGGCCCTGGTCTGGGAAGATCCCACATGCCGCGGAGCCTGTGCACAACAACTACTGAGCCTGCGCTCTGGAGCCCACAAGCCACAACTACTGAGCCCGCCTGCCACAACTACTGCAGCCCACGTGCCTAGAGCCCAAGCTCTGCAACAAGAGAAGCCACTGCAATGAGAAGCCTGCACATGGCAAGGAAAAGTAGCCTCCACTTGCCTCAACTAGAGAAAGCCTGCGCAGCAATGAAGACCCAACGCAACCAAAAATAAATAAATTTATAAAAATAAATAATAATAATAAATTGCATCATCCAATTTGTCACCTCCTTTGGAAAAAAATGTAAACACTATTCAATGCCAGGTACCATGCTCAATATTGATCATTAATGCCTCATCACAACCCTAAAAGACAGAAATCATTTCTACATTTTACAGATGGGAAACCTGAGGCTCAAGAGGTAAAGTTACTCACACAAGTGAGAAACAAATTTTAACTCTAATCTTTTCCACTGTAGCATGTAGCCTGATGAGTTAACTACCAATACATAGGCGAATTGTTTGAAGTCTGTAGTGGTTCTAAATAATTTAACAAGGCAGGGTTGGAAGGTAGAGTACGCTGACACTCCTTTGAGCCAAACTCTTGTAAAACAATCTTTCCCTCCGACTTTTCCATCCATCTGAAATGTCCCCGTGGTTCTTGACCAGCTATCAATGCCTTCGTCAGTAAGAACCAGCTGAAACTGCATCTTCCTCTTGAAGCCCTTCTAGCTTCCCTGGCCCATGGTCAACACTCCAGTCTCTTTAATTTTGCCATTAGCCTTGATCACATAGTGGCCACATACTCTCTGTTACCTTCTGGCACACAGATGTCCCATTTCTCCAATTAGCTCCAGAGTCTCTAAGGACAAGGATCATACAGTGTACTTCTGACTCCTTCCTTAGCTCCAAACAGAGGACATTCCATGCAGAAATGGTGGTGACAATTCCCCTTCAGCTACTTCTCCCTCTGCACCTCGTGTTCTGCATGGTGTGAAGGCTCCATGGGCACAGACACAGCACAGAGTCAAAAGCTGGTCAAGGAAATGACACGGAGCATGTTCACCTGTGCAACACATTTTTAATTTAGAGCTCCCTGTTTCACCCTCATCCTCTTCCCTAGACTCCTTGAGGCCTGAAGCTTGGCTGCTTCCTTCAGCTTCGGTACTGCTTCCTCTCCCCCTCGGCTGAAAAGATGGAGCCCAGGGGATGTCAAGTTTCTCATGCTCCCTCCTTTCTACCCCAAAATGACTTTCAAAAATGCCTTTTCCTCTCAAGACCTATCACTTACCTTACTTGATAAAAGATCTGAAGTCAGAACCTTGAGAAACACATACTTTTAGGGAGGAGAAGTATGGTCTGTGGTTAAAATGTGGGTGCTAGAGACAGGGTTTCTGGTTCAATTCTTGGCCACACCATCTACTACCTATTTTACTGAGTTCAGGTTATTTAATCTTTTTGTGCCTCAGTTTACTCACCTATAAAATGGTGATAATAACAGTTTATACGTCCTAGAGTTGTTGTGAGAATGAAGTGAGTTAATACCTATGAAGTTCTCATGGCGGGTGCCTGGTACAGGTCAGCTGTCATCAATACCTTCCATCCTATCAACGCCTTCCCCTTGCTCTTCAGTCTCACCCCTTAGGCCCTCACATTTAACATCACTGCCTCTGTTCGTCTGTTTTTTAAACTCTTGCTTTGGTTTCCATGACACTTAACCTTCTTGCTACCTCTCCTAACTCTAAGCTCTCTTTCCCTTCCTGTTCCCAAAGGTGCGGGTTATTAGCTTTCTAGGGCTACTGCAACAAATTACAACAACTCTGGTGGCTTGAAACAACAGGGCTTTATTACCTTATAGTTTTAGAGGCTAGAAATCTGAAATCAAGATGTTTCCAGGGGCTGTGCTTCCTCCAGAAGCTCTGGCGGAGAAATCTGTTCCTTGCCTCTTTCAGCGTCTCATGGGTGCTGGCATTCCTTGGTGTTCTCTGTCTTGTGACCACATCACTGTAACCTCTGTCTCCATAGTCATGTCACCTCCTCCTCTGTGTTTGTGTCTATCTCCCTCCACCTCTCTCTTGTAAGGACGTGTGTGATGGCACTTAGTACGCACTTGGAAAATACAGGATAATAATTTCATCTCAAGATCCTTAGCTGCAAACTCATCTGCAAACAAGATCCCACCTGCAAACTCTTTTTCCAACTGTCACATTCACAGGTTCTGGGGACTAGGACATGGATGTATATTTGGGAGCCATTATCACAGTGGGCATTTCCCAAGGCTTTGACGTTGGTCTTCCCTTTCTCTCCATCCTTTCATGCATTCTATGTCTCCAGCTGTCACCTTGTGACAGTCATTCCAAGTCATTCTTACTTTGCTCTCTCTCCTAAATGTCAAGCCCACCTTTCCTACTTGGCTTGAGTTTTCTCCTAATGGGTCCACAGAACACAATAAATGTTTAATATCCTGACAACAAAACAAGGCTTAGATTTCTTTTAAGCTCCTTATATATTTTGTTTTCAAAAATTCTAGCTAAAACAAGTATTTTTCTCAATAAAATACAATTCTTTGGTGCTCTTTGTTTCTGGCTCACTTCCAAGGTGCACTAGCTCTGGCCACATTGTGCGGTAGAAGCGTGCCTGTGTAAGTGATTTGCTTTCATCTAAATGTCATCCCTGTGATTCAGAGGCGCTTTGTGCTACAGGAACATTTGTAGCTCTGTCAATGTGCTACAACTTGCAGAAATAGCGCCTATGTCTTGCATCACTCTCCTTGTCACTTCTTAGATCAATTACTTTTCAAGGCACTGAAGAACTATGTTTTGAATGTCATCACCATGAGCTAAACATAAGACTCACCTTTTCCTAATTAAGAAAAAAATCATCTGTGGGTTCATTTCTAGTTTTCTTTTGTTCTCAGACTTACTGACAAAGTAGAGAACAAATCCATCTCAAGAGGCCTGATGAGAGGACCTGCTCCAGCCCCACCTTCCTCCAACACACCAGGTCCTTGGGCATGTGCTGACTCCTTCTGTTTGGTCTTCCTGCATTGGAATAGGCTACTTGATGGCTTGGCATCCATACGTTACACAAATCTGGCAGTACCAACACATCAAAACCAGGAAGGACTTCTGGCCAAATTGCTGTTATTTGTAATATTGTGACAGTTGTCTGTCTAAAGCCACATTACCTTGGCATTCAAGCACACTGAAAAGAGACCGAAATGCTAAGGACTAGATATAATACTATCCAGACTTAACTTTTGGTTCAATGTCTATATGAATAATTTATAGAGTCAGAAAGGATAAGAGCCTAAAAGAATGTTCAACCAGCATTACTTCAAGTCAACTAAAGTGCTGGGGATAAATTACCAGGGTTTCTCTCCTCCAAACCCACCTTTAGATTCTTCATAGAATTTTTGGTAGTTTCTCTCTCTCCTACCACTGGGGCTGATTTAGAGTCTCCTTTTTTTCCCTTCCTACAGAATTCTTCTAGAAGGACTTCATTTTAGGAAACTACAGTGACACAATAGATTACTACCCCCAATTCTTCATAATTTCTCTCTGTCATGAGACCCATCAGTGCTTCCCAGTAGAAAGGGAAAGTGTGTTCCCTGTTCTGTTGATTTTGGACTTGGTCATTATGACTTGCTTCAGCCAAGGGGATGTTACTGAACATGATGAAAACAGACACATAAAACATGCTTTCATGGTGTTGGCCAAGTTACTTTTTCCCTGCTCCCTGTTTCGGCACTTCTGAGGGCCCCACACAAGATCTTCGCCTGTCAGGTGGTCCCTTTTCCATGGCTCCCACTCTGCTAGTCTCTAATGCTCTCCTTGCCTCTTTTGACATCGTAAAGGCTTCCCACTGTTGGTAGACCCAGGGCACTTCACCACCTTTATTAATTTCCTTAACCCAACCACTCTTTGCAACATAGGAAGTCCTTTTATTAAAATCCATTCATTAACTCAAATTCTGTTTTTACCTGAACCTTGACGATTAGTGTCTTGGAAATCCCTCTCCTTCAATTTTACCAGTTAAAGGTTCTACATTCTCATAACTCAACAGTATCACTGAAAAGTTCTTTGGAAGCTTCTCAAAAACTTCATGTTTGCTATCCTTTACTTTTATTCCCCAAGATTTTCTCATCTGGGGGTCATCTTTTTCTTCACTACTCTGAAGGCTAATCTAAACTGTGAATTTCTCACTTCACCTCATCCTGTGATATTTAACTTATCCTAAATCTTTACCACATTATCACTCAGGAAAACACTGGATTTCTTCTCATCTTATGAAAGTTTAAGGGTTTTCCTTGTGTTCCATACACTTAGGCACAATGTACTCCCTCCCCTTCCCCCCTGCCCCATCCACACACACAGACTGATATCAAACTTATCAGAAAACTGTCACAGGTGATATTTAAGGATGTGAACAAGATGGATGTAGGCAATTACGAGTATATAGCTTGAAATTAATACCTTGGAAAAAAGTTCTTTTGAGATCTTCAATTATCTCTCTTTAAGAAGCCAGTAAAGCACATCTGCTTTTCCTAAAATGAATGTAATTATTTGGTATTTTTCATAACAGAGTACCATGGTTAAATGTTATCACACCCCAGGTACATAAAGTTGGGGGTAGGCAACAAAATAGCTAAGTAGAAACTAGGTATTTACTTAACATGGTGAAACCCACACATGGTGAAAAAGTATACACTGAAAAATTTCAGTGGAACCACTTACTAAATGATATTACCAAGCGAGCAACTTAAATTAGTATAAGAATACTATTCCATAAGATCCTTGGACTCAACTTTGTAACTTATCTTGGCAGTCAATAAAATGCTTCTAGAAGTGAAACACAAGATGGTTTCCTATCAGTAACACCAAATGATAAGCACTAACCCCTAGAGGGAACAGTGCGTTATATAAGATTTTGGTCATATAGCAAGTGAGTAAAATTTAGCTAAAAAGAATATTTTACACAATGAATTTATTTCTACTGCAACTAGTGAGCCTTACACCATGCTGGGCCCAAAGACAGAAATAAGGATGATGAAGGCAGAAGCTGTGTTTGCAAGAGGAGTATGCTGTCACAAGGAAAAAAGTTATACAGAATTAACTCTGATAGAAGGGAGATGTGAAAAGTCCCTAAGGGAGGTACAGTTCAGACTACATACACTCCAAGGGGAAAAAGCGCTCAGTGCACTTTTCCTGTAAAGCCAGACAGTAAATTTTTTTTTGGCTTTGCAGGCCATATGGCTTCTGTTGCAATTACTCAACTCTATTATGGTAGCCCCAAAGCAGCCATAAATGATCTGTAAGTGAATGTGTAGCTGAGTTCCAATAAAACATTACTTATAAAACCAAGTGGTGGGCTGGATTTTGTCCATGGGTTGACTTAGAGGCTTGGGAAGAAGGCTATCAGGGAAGGTTTCACAAAGAAGGTGGTATTGTCACTAAGCCTGGATTGCTGGGCAAGTTTCTAAAAGGCAGAGATGGAGGGAAAGAGCATTCCTGGAAGCAAAGGCATGAAGGCATGGAAGAACAGAATCAACTTAGGAAAGGAAAATGTACCCAGTTTCAAGCATGTGTAAGATGTGTGAGCAGTAACACTGGCCGTTTAGACTGAAAGTTATGATCGTGAAAACTTTTGTGTGGAATTTTTTAAATTTTAGAGAATTTTTGAAGAGCCTTGAATGCTGCACTGAAGAGTATAATCTTCATTTTAAAACAGTGGGGAATCACTGAAGGTATGTGAGCAAGGTGAGTGGGTGCATCATCAGAGCAGGGATTTAAGAAGACTCCTCCACAGGGCAGACAGCAGAAGGAAGAAGAACTACAATCCTGCAGCCTGTGGAACAAAAACCACATTCACAGAAAGACAGACAAGATGAAAAGGCAGAGAGCTATGTACCAGATGAAGGAAAAAGATAAAACCCCAGAAAAACAACTAAATGAAGGGGAGATACAGAACCTTCCAGAAAAAGAATTCAGAATAATGATAGTGAAGATGATCCAGGACCTCGGAAAAAGAATGGAAGCAAAGATCGAGAAGATGCAAGAAATGTTAAACAAAGACCTAGAACAATTAAAGAACAAACAAACACAGATAAACAATACAATAACTGAAATGAAAACTACACTAGAAGGAATCAATAGCAGAATAACTGAGATAGAAGAACGGATAAGTGACCTGCAAGACAGAATGGTGGAATTCACTGCTGCAGAACAGAATAAAGAAAAAAGAATGAAAAGAAATGAAGACACCCTAAGACACCTCTGGGACAACATTAAACGCAACAACGTTCGCATTACAGGGGCGCCAGAAAGAGAAGAGAGAGAGAGAGGACCACAGAAAATATTTGAAGAGATTATAATCAAAAACTTCCCTAACATGGAAAAGGAAATAGCCACCCAAGTGCAGGAAACGGCAGAGAGTCCCATACAGGATAAACCCAAGGAGAAACACTCTGAGACACATAGTAATCAAATTGGCAAAAATTAAAGAAAAAGAAAAATTACCGAAAGCAGCAAGGGAAAAAGGACAAATAACATACAAGGGAACTCCCATAAGGTTAACAGCTGATTTCTCAGCAGAAACACTACAAGCAGAAGGGAGTGGCATGATATACTTAAAGTGATGAAAGGGAAGAACCTACAACCAAGATTTCTCTACCCAGCAAGGATCTCATTCAGATTCGATGGAGAAATCAAAAGCTTTACAGACAAGCAAAAGCTAAGAGAATTCGGCACCACCAAACCAGCTCTACAACAAATGCTAAAGGAAATTCTCTAACTGGGCAACACAAAAGAAGAAAAGGACCTACAAAAACAAACCCAAAACAATTAAGAAAATGGTCAAAGGAACATATGTATTGATAATTACCTTAAACATGAATGGATTACATGCTCCAACCAAAAGAGACAGGCTTGCTGAATGGATACAAAAACAAGATCCATATATATGCTGTCTAGAAGAGACCCACTTTAGATGTAGGGACACATACAGACTGAAAGTGAGGAGATGGAAAAGATATTCCATGCAAATGAAAATCAAAAGAAAGCTGGAGTAGCAATACTCATATCAGATATAATAGACTTTAAAATAAAGAATGTTACAAGAGACAAGGAAGGACACTACATAATGATCAAGGGATCAATCCAAGAAGAAGATATAACAATTATATATGCACCCAACGTAGGAGCACCTCAGTACATAAGGCAACTGCTAACAGCCATAAAAGAGGAAATCAACAGTAACACAATAATAGTGGGGGATTTTAACACCTCACTTACACCAATGGACAGATCATCCAAAATGAAAATAAATAAGGAAAAACAAGCTTTAAAGGACACAATAGACCAGATAGATTTAATTGATATTTATAGGACATTCCATCCAAAAACAGAAGATTACACTTTCTTCTCAAGTGCACATGGAACATAATCCAGGATAGATCACATCTTGGGTCACATATCAAGCCTCAGTAAATTTAAGATTATTAAAATCATATCAAGCATCTTTTCTGACCACAACACTATGAGATTAAAAATGAATTACAGGGAAAAAACCGTAAAAAACACAAACACATGGAGGCTAAACAATACGTTATTAACTAACCAAGAGATCACTGAAGAAATCAAAGAGGAAATAAAACATACTTAGAGACAAATGACAATGAAAACATGATGATCCAAAACCTATGGGATGCAGCCAAAGCAGTTCTAAGAGGGAAGTTTATAGCTACACAAGCCTAACTCAAGAAACAAAAAAAATCTCAAATAAACAATCTAATCTTACACCTAAAGGAACTAGAGAAAAAAGAACAAAACCCAAAGTTAGCAGAGGGAAAGAAATCATAAAGATCAGAGCAGGAATAAATGAAATAGAAACAAGAAAACAATAGCAAAAATCAATAAAACTACAAGCTGGTTCTTTGAGAAGATAAACAAAATTGATAAACCATTAGCCAGACTCATCAAGAAAAAGAGGGAGAGGACTCAAATCAATAAAATTAGAAATGAAAAAGGAGAAGTTACAACAGACATCACAGAAATACAAAGCATCCTAAGAGACTACTACAAGCAACTCTATGCTAATAAAATGGACAACCCGGAAGATATGGACAAATTCTTAGAAAGGTATAACCTTCCAAGACTGAACCAGGAAGAAATAGAAAATATGAAGAGACCAATCACAAGTAATGAAATTGAAACTGTGATGAAAAATCTTCCCACAAACAAAAGTCCAGGATCAGATGGCTTCACAGGTGAATTCTATCAAACATTTAGAGAAGAACTAACACACATCCTTCTCAAACTCTTCCAAAACATTGCAGAGGAAGGAACACTCTCAAACTCATTCTATGAGGCCACCATCACCCTGATACCAAAACCAGACAAAGATACTACAAAAAAAGAAAATTACAGACCAATATCACTGATGAACATAGATGCAAAAATCCTCAGCAAAATACTATCAAACAGAATCCATCAACACATTAAAAGGATCATACACCATGATCAAGTGGGATTTATCCCAGGGATGCAAGGATTCTTCAATATATGCAAATCAATGTGATACACCATATTAACAAATTGAAGAAGAAAAACCATATGATCAACTCAATAGATGCAGAAAAAGCTTCTGACAAAATTCAACACATATTTATGACAAAAACTCTCCAGAAAGTGGGCATAGAGGGAACCTACCTCAACATAATAAAGGCCATATACGACAAACCCAAAGCAAATATCATTCTCAATGGTGAAAAAATGAAAGCATTTCCTCTAAGGTCAGGAAGAAGACAAGGATGTCCACTCTCACCAGTATTATTCAACAGAGTTTTGGAAGTCCTAGCCACAGCAATCAGAGACGAAAAAGAAATAAAAGGAATACAAATTGGAAAAGAAGAAGTAAAACTGTCACTCTTTGCAGATGACATGCTACTACACATAGAGAATTCTAAAGATGCCACCAGATACAAAATTAATGCACAGAAATCTCTTGCATTCCTATACACTAATGACGAAAAATCGGAAAGAGAAGTTAAGGAAACACTCCCATTTACCACTGCAACAAAAAGAATAAAATACCTAGGAATAAACCTACCTAGGGAGACAAAAGACCTGTATGCAGAAAACTATAAGACACTGATGAAAGAAATGAAAGATGATACCAACTTTGAATCTGTAGATTGCTTTGGGTACTATAGTCATTTTCACAATGTTGATTCTTACAATCCAAGAACATGGTATATCTTTCCATCTATTTGTATCATCTTTAATTTCTTTCATCAGTGTCTTATTATTTTCTGCATGTACTAAAATGTTCATTGCAGCTCTATTTACAATAGCCAGGATATGGAAACAACCTAAGTGTCCATCGACAGATGAATGGATAAAGAAGATGTGCCACATAAATACAATGGAATATTACTCAGCCATAAAAAGAAACGAAATTGAGTTATTTGTAGTGAGGTGGATGGACCTAGAGTGTGTCACACAAAGTGAAGTAAGTCAGAAAGAGAAAAACAAATACTGTAATCTAACACATATATAAGGAAACTAAAAAAAAAAAAAAAAAAAAAAAAAAGGTCATGAAGAACCTAGGGGCAAGATGGGAATAAAGATGCAAACCTATTAGAGAATGGACTTGAGGATATGGAGAGGGGGAAGGGTAAGCTGGGACAAAGTGAGAGAATGGCATGGACATATATACACTGCCAAACATAAAACAGATAGCTAGTGGGTAGTAGCCGCATACCACAGGGAGATCAGTTTGGTGCCACCTAGAGAGATGGGATAGGGAGGGTGGGAGGGAGGAAGACGCAAGAGGGAAGAGATATGGGGACATATGTATAACTGATTCACTTTCTTATAAGCCAGAAACTAACACAGCATTGTAAAGCAATTATAGTCTAATAAAGATGTTAAAACAAACAAAAAAAGATGATACCAACAGATGGAGAGATATACCATGTTCTTGGATTGGAAGAATCAATATTGTGAAAATGACTATACTACCCAAAGCAATCTACAGATTCAATGCAATCCCTATCAAATTACCAATGGCAGTTTTTACGGAACTAGAACAAAAAATTTTTAAATTTTTATGGAGACACAAAAGACCCCGAATAGCCACAGCAGTCTTGAGGGAAAAAAAAAAAGGAGCTGG
This sequence comes from Mesoplodon densirostris, assembly GCF_025265405.1. Lineage (NCBI taxonomy): Eukaryota > Metazoa > Chordata > Mammalia > Artiodactyla > Ziphiidae > Mesoplodon > Mesoplodon densirostris. The sequence goes on from NC_082671.1 coordinate 81,110,869, forward strand.
AGGAATCAGACTCCCTGACTTCAGACTATACTACAAAGCTACAGTAATCAAGACAATATGGTACTGGCACAAAAACAGAAATATAGTTCAATGGGACAGGATAGAAAGCCCAGAGATAAACCCACACACCTATGGTCATCTAATCTATGACAAAGGAGGCAAGGATATACAATGGAGAAAAGACAGTCTCTCCAATAATTGGTGCTCAGAAAACTGGACAGCTACATGTAAAAGAATGAAATTAGAACACTCCCTAACACCATACACAAAAATAAACTCAAAATGGATTAGAGATCTAAGTGTAAGACCAGACACTATAAAACTCTTAGAGGAAAACATAGGAAGAACACTCTTTGACATAAATCACAGCAACATCTTTTTTGATCCACCTCCTAGAGTAATGGAAATAAAAACAAAAATAAACAAATGGGACCTAATGAAACTTCAAACCTTTTGCACAGCAAAGGAAACCATAAACAAGACCAAAAGACAACCCTCAGAATGAGAGAAAATATTTGCAAACGAATCAACGGACAAAGGATTAATCTCCAAAATATAAAAACAGCTCATGCAGCTCAATATTAAAAAAACAAACAACCCAATCCAAAAATGGGCAGAAGACCTAAATAGAGATTTCTCCAAAGAAGACATACAGATGGCCAAGAAGTACATGAAAAGCTGCTCAGCATCACTAGTTATTAGAGGAATGCAAATGAAAACTACAATGAGGTATCACCTCACACCAGTTAGAATGGGCATCATCAGAAAATCTACAAACAACAAATGCTGGAGAGGGTGTGGAGAAAAGGGAACCCTCTTGCCTTGCTGGTGGGAATGTAAATTGATACAGCCACTATGGAGAACAGTATGGAGGTTCCTTAAAAAAACTAAAAATAGAACTACCATATGACCCAGCAATCCCACTACTGGGCATATACCCAGAGAAAATCATAATTCAAAATGACACATCACCCCAATGTTCAACACTGCAGCACTATTTACAATAGCCAGGTCATGGAAACAACCTAAATGCCCATTGACAGATGAAAGGATAATGAAGATGTGGTACATATATACAATGGAATATTACTCAGCTACAAAAAGTAACGAAATTGGGTCATTTGTAGAGACGTGGATGGACCTAGAGATGTCACAGAGATTGAAGTAAGTCAGAAAGAGAAAAACAAATAGTGTATATTAATGCATATATGTGGAATCTAGAAAAATGGTACAGATGAACTGGTTTGCAAAGCAGAAATAGAGACACAGGTGTAGAGAACAAATGTAATGAACCCCAAGGGGGGAAAGTTGGGGTGGTGGTGGGATGAATTGGGAGATTTGGATTGACATATATACACTAATATGTATAAAATAGATAACTAATAAGAATCTGCTGTATAAAAAAATAAAATAAAATTCATAAAACAAAAAAGCAAATATTTAGAAATAAACTTAATCAAAGAGGTGAAAGATCTGTACACTGAAAACCATAAAACACTGATGAGAGAAATTGAATATACAAGTAAGTGGAAAGATATTCCATGTTTATGGACTGGATGAGTTGATATTGTTAAAATGTCCATCTACAGGTTCAACACAATCCCTATCAAAATTCCAATGGCATTTTTCACAGAAACAGAAAAAAATCCTAAAATCAGTATGGAACCGAAAGAGACCCCAAGTAGCCAAAACAATCTCAAAGAACAAAACTAGAGGCACAACACTTCCTGATTTCAAACTGTATTACAAAGTTATACTAATCAATATATTATTGGAACAGAAACAGACACATAGATCAATGGAACAGAATAGAGAGCTAGAAATAAAGACATGCATACATGTTCATTTAATTTTCTTTTTTGTTGTCGAACAACTTTGATGGGTAACACTGTACAACTTCAAGATGTGCAGTTTTGTTACTTTGATATACTTACATATTGTAATATGACTGCTGATTTACCAATATTTATCACATTATATAATTATAGTACAATATTATTCTCTCTATTCACTATACTGTGCATTATATCTGTATGGCTTATTTACTAATTATTAGAAGTTTGTACCCTTAAACACCATCACTCCTTTTTTTTTCTCGGCCACACTGCGCAGCTTGTGGAATCATAGTTCCTTGACCAGGGACTGAACCCATGCCCCCTTCAGTGGAAGCACAGAGCCCTAATCACTGGACTGCCAGGGAATTCCCAAACACCATCACTCTTATATACCTCCCTAATCCCATGGTAACTACCAATTTGCTTTTTTTGTTTTTCTCTTTTTTTTTTCTTTTTTACAGGTTTGACTTTTTTTTAGATTCCACATATAAGTGATATCATATAGAACTTGTCTTTCTCTATCTGACTTATCTCATTTAGCATAATGCGCTCAAGGTCCATCCATATTGTTGCAAAGGGGAGGGTATCTTCCTTTCTAATAGCTGAATAATATTCCATTGTGTTTATGTACCATGTCTTTATCCATGTATCTGTTGATGGGCATTTGAGTTGTTTCCATATTTTGGCTACTGTGACTAATGCTGCAATAAACATGGGAGTATGTATATCTTGTTGAAATCCTGTTTGGGTATATACCCGGAAGCGGAATTGCTGGCTCATATGATAGATCATTTTCAACTTTTTCAACTTTTTGAGGAGCCTCTACTATATTGTTTTCCATCATGGTTGTACCAATTTAGATTTCCATCAACAACGTATAAGAGTTCCCTTTTCACCACACCCTCACCAGCACTTACTGTCTCTTGCCTTCTTGACAGCCATTCTAACTTTGTGAGTTATTACCTCCTTGTTGTATTGGCTTGCATTTCCCTGGTGATTAGTGATGTTGAGTATTTTTCATGTGTTTGTTGGCCATATTGTTTTTGGAGAAATGTCTATTTAGTTCTTCCACCCACTTTTAAATCAGATTGTTTTTGTTATTGAGTTGACTGAGTTCTTTACATATTTTGGGTATGAACCTCTTGCATGATATACGGTTTGCAAAAAATTTCTCCCATTCTATAGGCTGTCTTTTCATTTCATTGATTCTTTTGCATGCAGAAGCTTTTGAATTTGATATAGTCCCATTTGTTGATTTTTTTCTTTTGTTGCTTGTGCTTTTGGCATCATGTGCCCCAAATTATTGCCAAGACCAATATCTATGAGCTTCTTCCCATGTTTTATTCTAGGAGTTTTATGGTATCCTGTTTAAGTCTTTGATCCATTTTGAGTTAGTTTTTGTGAGTGGTGTGAGACAATTTTATTGTCCTAAATGTGTTTCTCCAGCTTTCCCAGCAGCTGGAGAAGAGGCTATCATTTTCCCATTGGGTATTTTTGTCTCCTGGGTTGAATAGTAGTTGACCATATATGCTGATGCTTAATTCTGGGCTCTCTACTCTGTTGCATTTGTTGATGTGTCTATTTTTGGTGGCAATACCATATTTAATGTTTTGTGTCTTTTCCTTAGATTTTTGCTTTGTGGGTGCCATGAGGTTTATATAAAACGTCTCATAGATAAAATAGTCCTTTTTCTGCTGATAGCAATTTATCTTCATACACCTATAAAGTTTCCAACCTTTTACACTTCCCTTTTTATATTTTTGATGTTGTAATTTCATTACCAAGTTGTAGTAGCTATGACTATGATATAGTCAAATGTGTAGTAGCTTTTTTTTTTTTTTTTTTTTTGCAGTACGCGGGCCTCTCACTGTTGTGGCCTCTCCCATTGAGGAGCACAGGCTCCAGACGCGCAGGCCCAGCGGCCATGGCTCATGGGCCCAGCCGCTCCGTGGCATGTGGGATCCTCCCGGACCAGAGCACGAACCCACGTCCCCTGCATCGGCAGGCAGACTCCCAGCCATTGCGCCACCAGGGAAGCCCGCTACTGTTATTTTTAATGTTCTTTTCCTTTAACTTTTGCTATAGTTAAAAGCTTAATATACTATTCTAAAAAGAGAGTTAGTATTCTAATTCTGACTATCAACTTAATCAGAGTTCTGGGTGATTTCATGTTTTAATTTTGGCTTGAAGAGCTCTGTTCAATATTTCTTGTAAAGTAGGTCTAGTGGTGGTGAACTCCCTCTCAGCTTCCATTTGTCTGGAAAAGGCTTTATCTCTCCTTCATATTTGAAGGATAATTTTGCTGGATAGAATATTCTTGGCTGGCATTTTTATCTTTCAATATTTTGAACATGTCATTCTACTATCTCCTGGCCTGTAGAGTTTTTGCAGATACCTTGATGGGGGGGTTCCTTTGTAGGTTACTGCCTTTTTTCCTGTCTGCCTTTAAAACCCTTTATCCTTGACTTTTGACAGTTTTAATATAATGTATATTGGAGAAGGTCTTTTTGCATTGAGATAATTAGGTGTTTTATTAGCTTCATGGACTTGCAGATCCAGTTCCTTCTCTAGGTTTGGGAAGTTCTCAGGTATTATTTCTGTAAATAAACTCTGTTCCCTTTTCCCTCTCTTCTTCAGGGATATCCATTATTCTTATGTTGGCTTTTTATTGGAGTCAGACAGCCCTCATAGGGTTTCTTCACTTGTAACTCTTAGTTCTCTCTCTTCCACCTAATTCATTTCTATATCTCTATTATGGAACTTGCTAATTCTTTATTCAGTTATGATCTGCTCTATTTCCAATGGATTCTTAAAGCATTCTTCATCTCATCTGAGTTCTTCAGCTCCAGAATTTGTTTGGTTCTTTTTTAGAATTTCCACATCTTTGGTAAAGTACTCCTTCCATTTGCTAATTTTATCCTGAACCCATTTGTAGTGCCTTTCTGAGTTTTCCTGTAGCTCACTGAATTTCTTTATAACAGCTATTTTAAATTCTTTGCCACTTAGATCACCATATTCCATGTTTTTGGTTTCAGTTGCCGGAAAATTGTCATTTTCTTTTTGTGACACCATATTACTATGATTTCTCATGGTGTTTAAGGAGAAGTGCCTTTGCTGCTGCATTTGAAGTAGCAAGCACCTTTCTTATTTAGATAAGGCTCTGTTTACTTCGATTCTAACAGTTCAATAGATTGATGGTTAGGTGCCTTCCTTTTATTTTCTAGAAGGTAACACTATAGCATAAGTTTTTGGTTTCCTTACCACTAAGGTAAGGAAGGAATGCATTAAAAAAAAGCAAGAGGTGCTGACAGAGCAGAGAAGGTCTGTACTTAGTACCTGGGGCTTTGGGTGTGCCCAGGACCTGGTAGGCTGATCCTCAGGTGAGGGGAATCCCAGAGGTCCATGGGCAGTCCTCTTGTCTCCCAGGGCAGACAGCAGAAGATACTTTCCTTCAGTTCTCTCTTGTCTGCCTACTGCCCTTTCCTTTCCCTCCTCTTAGTCACTGCAGTCTCTCTTCAGAGACAGCAACTGGTCCCTCCAGCTACAGTGCGCATGGCTAGGTAGAGCCCGATTCACCACCTTCACCCTCCACCTCATCTGCCACACCAGCCACCACCTTCTCTGCTGTCACCACCTCTGCCACCACTGGCTCCACCACCACTTCCCTCAATCTGCTGCCTCCTCTAGAGTCCAATCCACCCACTTTCAGGTGCACAGATGGATGGACCTCTCTGCTACCCTGGTATGCTGTGCAGAGGTTTTGTTTTTTTTCATTTTTTGGTTATGGAGTACACAAGAACTCGTATAATGCAACAGCAAGAAACAAACAAGAACCCAATTAAAAAAATGAGCAAAGGACCTGAATAGACCTTTTTCCTAAGAAAACATACAAATGGCCAAAAGGTACATAAAAAGATGCTCAACATCACTAATCATCAGGGAACTGCAAATCAAAACCACAACAAGATATTATCTCATGCTTATTAGGATGTCTAGTATCAAATAAACAAGAGATAACCAGTGCTGGTGAGGATGTAGAGAAATCTTGTACACTGTTGGTGGGAGTGTAAATTCGTACAGCCACTATGGAAAGAGGTTCCCCAGGAACTTAAAAATGGAACTGCTGTATGATCCAGCAACCCCACTTCTGGGTACGTTTCCAAAGGAAACAAAAGCATTTTCTCAAAGAGATGCGTGCACCCCCATGATCACTGCAGCATTATTTACAATAGCCAAGACATGGAAACAACCTAAATGTCACTGATGGATGAATGGATAGAGAATGCAGTATAAACATATAATGGAATATCATTTAGCCATAAAAATAAGGAAATTCTGCCATTTGCATTAAATGAACGAACCTAGAGGGCATTATGCTATGTGAAATAAATTAGACAGAAAGGCAAATACCATATGATCTCACTTACATGTATAATCTAAAAAAACCTAAAGTCATAGAAGCAGAGAAGATTGGTGGTTGCCAGGGGGTGGGGGATGGGGGAAATATGGTGAGGCTGGTAAAAGGGTACAAACTTTCAAGATGAGTAAGGTCTGAGGATCTAATGTATAACATGGTGAGCATAATTGATAATACTGTATTATAGAATTAAAATTTGCCAAGAAACTAGAATTTAAGTGTTGTCACACACACACACACAAAAGAAAAGCAAATCTGAATCTGTGAGGTGATGATTAAGTTGATGGTGGGAATCCTTTCATAATGTATATGTATTTCAAATCATCATGTAGTATATTACATGATGTATAAGTATATTACTATTTTGTTAATTATACCTATATAAGCTGAAAACAAAAGAAACAGGGTTATGTACTAAATAACAGTTGTCATGACAACTGCTTTTCTCCCTTTTAAAAAATTGTGTTGGATTGCAACACTCCACAAGCACGTTAACGTTAGAGTTGGAAGAAAGTCTACAGATATCTATTCCAAAATCCTCATATTCCAAATGAGGAAACCAAGGTCCAGAACAGTTCAATGACTGGCGCAAGACCACATAACAATTTTAGCATCTGAGCAAAAACTAAGATCAGATAGTCTGGTCTGAAATCCTTCCATCACAACAGACCGCTAAGGTTTAATGCCAGAAACCTAAATGGAAATCATTTTTCATTGTGGTCTACTCATTATTAAGTGGTGGAGAGTTTGACAAGTAGAGCCAATCAATGCTTGACATATATTCTGCAAACGAACTCTGATGGAAAGGCATACTTGTCCACAATATCTGACTCCTCCTAAGGGTACACTGGGTGGATGTAAAGAAGGAAATTTCAGGGCAGATGGTCACATAAATGTCTTCACAGCTTAGATAGACTAGGCACACTTGCAGCACAAAGGCCTAATTGGAAGTTGCACTAAACACACTGACATGTTTTACTGAAGTAAAACATGTTTATATGAGGGCAATGGTGGTGAGGATCTATTGGCAGTGACCTTAACCTGTTCACCTCAGAAATATCACATCATTAGGAAGAAGCATGGTCAAGGCATTAAAAAAAAAACACTGAAGCCCGGAAGCAGTGATTCATGCTGCCCTTTGGATATGAAATGAGAATTAAATGATATATGTGACTTTTTCTTCAATAAATTAACTTCAGGCTTGCAATATTAGAATTTATTTTCCATGCTGCAGCATAGCACAGCAATTAAGAACAGACTCCTGATCCAGACCCTCAGGGTTAAAGTCTAGACTAGTTCTGTGATCTGGCATGAAGCACCTTTATGCCTCAGTTTCCTCATCTGTCAAATGGGGATAAACTCTTAAGAGTTATTATGAAGATTAAATGAGTCACATGCTTAGAATGGTACTTGTCTCTAGGAAACACCCAATAATAATTAGCCAATGCTATTACTACCACTATTACTACTGATAGAGGACCTAAAGAATTTAATTTCAGTCTTCCAGAAAAGCACACATACCATTCAATTTTTCCTATTTTGTGATGTTCTTCAGGATCTGACTTCTAACGAGCTCCTAGAATCATCTTATTTCTCTGCTCTCTGTCCACACTCTTTCCCCCATTACCCACTTCTGCCTGCAGCCATCCTAAACTACCCCCATGGTGTGTACTGTACTACATCATAACTCCATAAACATGTGTGTGCCATCCTCTCTACTTCGAGTGCCCCCGGCCCTTCAATCCTGGTCCACCATAACAACCCCTACTCTTCCTTCTAGAGGTAGCTCAGCCAATACCATTCTCAAGTGCCCTCCCCAACAGCTACGCAGATATACCTTCTCCTCCCTTTGTGCTCCAGTGAAATTCTGTTATAACCATTATCTTCTCTTATACTTCTACTATAACTATTATTATATTATTTTGTAATTGCCTACACATTCAACTGTCCCATCTGGACTGTGTTCTTCATTGATGTATCCCAAGTGCCTGGCACTTAGAAGGCGTTCAATAAATTTCTGTAGAAGATGAAAGAAAAAGAGGGAAGGAAGGAAGGAATTACGGGACATTTACTATGTCCCTATTTTGCCTGATGTTAGAAATACATGAAAAACAAGAAATGGTCTGTGCCTTCATTTATTTTCCCGAACTTTGTTGAGGAAAATTGACAAATAATTGTATATATTTAAAGTATACAGGGACTTTCCTGGTGGCACAGTGGTTAAGAATCCACCTACCAATGCAGGGGACACGGGTTCAAGCCCTGGTCTGGGAAGATCCCACATGCCATGGAGCAACTAAGCCCGTGTGCCACAACTACTGAGCCTGCGCTCTAGAGCCTGTGAGTCACAACTACTGAAGCCTGCACACCTAGAGCCCGTGCTCTGCAACAAGAGAAGCCACCGCCCTGAGAAGCCTGCACACTGCAATGAAGAGTGGCCCCTGCTCACCGCAACTAGAGAAAGCCCACGCGCAGCAACAAAGACCCAAGGTGGCCAAAAATAAATAAATAAATAAATTTATAAAGTGTACAATGTAATTATTTGACAGACATACACATTATAGAATGACTACCAAGATCAATATAATTAACACATCCATCGCCTCACATAGTTAAGTGGTTTTTTTGTGGTGAGAATGCTTAAGGTCTACTCTCAACAACTTTCAAGTATACAAAAAAATGTTTACTTACATATCTTTCCCCAAAGAATAAACAGGATACATTTATAATGTGCCTAGTACTGTGCTAGGTGCTGAAATAGATGCAAAAGATCTGCTCTCGGCCCTGAGGGACTCCCAACCTCCAAAGTAGACCACAGTTAGATTCACAGGCTCTATTCCAATCCCATATCCCCAAATCAGGCCCCACGGTTATCCAAAGCTATCTGCTCTATTAGTGGAGGTTGAGACTAATCAACAGGTCTCCAGACTTCACTTCTCGCTCCTTTACCTACAACATGATTTCTACTCAGAGAGGAATTATATAAAAACAAAAAGCTAAATTGAGTGTATAATAATACATCTAACATTCACAAGGATGTGTTTCAATCGCTTGCTTCACTGTCAGATACTTTAACGGCACTAGAACTTTTAGAAAGCAAGATTTATGGTATTCAGGGGGGTGGGAGGGGAGGGACAGATTGGGAGGTTGAGATTGACATGTACACACTGCTATATTTAAACTAGATAACCAACAAGGACCTACTGGATAGTACAGGGAACTCTGCTCAATATTCTATAACTAATTTGAAAAAGTATAGATACATGTATATGTATAACTGAATCACTTTGCTGTACACCTGAAACTAACACCACATTGTTAAATCAACTATACTCCAATATAAAATTTAAAAACTTTAAAAAAGATTTATAGTACTAAACTCAATACATTGATATCAAACAAACCCCTTTCCCCAAGGTGGGTCCATTCCTTCATTCATTGAACAGAACTTGCTGTTGTGGGCACTCCAATACAGAGATGAAGGACAAAATATCTCCCCTCCAGGAGTACAAAATCCAGCCTCATGTGTGGTACAAAACAAGCACCTTCCCAGGTGTTGGTTTCTGGAGACACACTAATTCAAGTACTATGGACAGACCTTTTCAAGGTTTGAGGCTCAGGAATAAATATTGACTGGTGAATTAGAACGTGCATCCTTGAGAAGATAAAATTTAAGATCAATGGTTGATTCATTTTACTAAAGAATTCTCATTGCTTTTTAAAAGCAAATAAACCAGAAAAGCTGATGCTCCTTTCATTAAAAAAAAAAAAATGAAATACAATAACTGCCAGTTAGAGAACAGTACTCCTCAGGGAGACTATTCCAGCATTGCCAACAGACAATCATGCTAACTTGTGTTCATTCCTATTGTTTAGGAAAAAGATTTTAGAGGGAGAGTCAATTCAGTAAGAGTCCTGCCTTGGCTATAAGTTGTTGATTCTGACTCAGTGGGGTAAGACCAATTTTTTTTTTTTTTTTAAGAATTGTGTTGCATTCTTTTTTTTTTTAATTAATTAATTTATTTATTTATTTTTGTCTGTGTTGGGTCTTTGTTTCTGTGTGAGGACTTTCTCTAGTTGGGGTAAGCAGGGGCCACTCTTCATCGCGGTGCGTGGGCCTCTCACTATCACTACCTCTCGTCGCGGAGCACAGGCTCCAGACGCGCAGGCTCAGTAACTGTGGCTCACAGGCCTAGTTGCTCCACGGCATGTGGGATCTTCCCAGACCAGGGCTCGAACCCGTGTCCCCTGCATTGGCAGGCAGATTCTCAACCACTGCGCCACCAGGGAAGCCCCCTAGACCAATTTTTAAACAGTAACATCACTGGATATTTACACATAAGTGGGACCCTCACTTAGTATCTGATCAGGAAATGTAACAAACTTCCCACTGGAATTGGGTGTTGATGTTCTCACCAAGAAGTGTCATCATGTACCCGACCAACTGTATCAAGAATTAACACCTGTCCAGTGCCCACACTCAATATACAAACATTGTTCATACGTTATCTCACTGAATTCACCAGACTCTAATTCCTTGGGGACACGACTAGTCTGATTCACCACAGTATCCTCAGCACCTTCTGTACTGATTGGCCCACTATAGATGCTCAATTACTATTGAATGGATTTTTACACAGTGCTGCAAGTCACTTGGCCAGTAGGCAGCAGAAGTGGTATCAAACTCTGCAATACTTTCTCACCCCACCAGCATATCTTTAATGGCTGATATTGCTTTGCAATTCCAAAGGCCAGGATTTGATAACTAGCTAAGAAATGTAACATTTTGGACAATGCCAGAAAAATTGAGATACAAATTACAGTGCATAGTCTGTATCTCAATTTTATTACTCATCTGTTGAAGGAAGGAACAGAATATTGCAGAATCTATACTGATTACTGCATGATATCAAGAGCAGCTCTGAAATATGACATAATGTTCAAGAGCTGGGGGCCTGGGGTCAGAAGATTTATGTCCAAATTCTGTTGATTACTAGCAAGTTGTTTACTTCTCTGAACCCGTTTCTTCACCTGTAAAACAAGGACAATAATAGCACCACAAGAACCAATTCTGTCTAAACTCAACTATCCTTCTACTCTATACTTGCACCTGAAGAAGAATCACTCAACCATGTTGACTGTAAATGGATGTTCACAAAATCTCAAATGGGAACTCACTGTGGGATTGCCCAACAATTCTACCTTTTTCTATAAAGTAAATTAACCTTTCAGGTCTGAAGTAACTCACCAAACTCATGACATTTTCTCTCACCATCTCAGCTGCTGACCTCACCTCATACTCCATTAAGAAAAAAATAGGCACCCAGACTGGAACCAACTCTAAATTACCAACTTACATAAGCCCATAGACTCTGCCTTCTCTGCTTCTGAAATGGAAGAACATGTCTGTTCTTAAAACAATCCCTCCACTTGTCCTCTGAGTCTCTGCCCTCTTACTTCCTCCAACACTTTCCCCTGTAATTCAACTTTCTCACCACATCACCCATGTCTCCCTCTCTACTGAATCATATTACAGATAAACATCCATTCAAAAGCATGCCTTGACCCAGCATCTCCTTCCACTTACTTGATCCCTGCTATCAGCAAAACTGTGGGCACAGTCAGCTCTAGGACCATTCTCTTTTCAACCAGCTCCAAAGGGCTTTCCATCCTCTCCACTCTGCTCTCATGGCTTTTGTCAGCATCACCAGCAATCTCCATCTTGATAAATCCCATGGTGATTTCCTCTGTCTTGATTTTCCTTGATCTCTCACACATCTTCTTGAAAGCCCTCCTTTTCCTTGCCTTCAGGACCTCACACCCTCACAGCTTCCTGTCTCATTAGGAATTCTTTCCAGGACTGGCTACATAATTCGCAGGACTCGCTTTAGAATGCAAATAGGGGAGGGCCTTAAAAAAGTAAGAACTTCAAGACCATAATGGCAAACCATTAAATCAAGCGTGAGGCCCTTCTAAGCGTAGGAGTCGTCTGTTCATGCCCAGAAGCCAGCTCTGGTTCCTCTGTGTCTAAAGATGAGAGGGTCCCCAAGCACCATCTCAACTCTTTTCTCCTAACTACACTCCCCACTCTAAGGATCTCACTTGCTCTCAAGGCTTAATAACCATGTCTATACTGGTGACATCTAAATTAAATCTCTAGTCCCAAACTTCTCCCCTGAGCCCCAGACAACTGCCTCCTTGTCATCCCCACCAGAATGACGAGGAGGTAACTCATACTTGACGTGGCCAAAAAAAATTTTTAAGCTCCCTTTATCCACCTCACACCCTGTCCCTGCCTCGGTGCCCCAATTTCAGTCAATGATGCCTTCATTCTACCACTTGCTCATGCCCAAACTTGAAAGTCTTTCATGATCCCTCTATTGCTCTTATATCCCAGAATCAATCTATGAAAAAAATCCCACCAGCTTTACCTTCAAAATACAGTGGACTCCTGAACAACGTGGGGGTTAGGGGAACAGACCCTCCAGGTGGTCAAAAATCTGCATATATAGTCAGCCCTCCTTATAGGAAGTTCTCCCATAACCTCAAGTCCATTCCTGGGATTCTGCAGCTACAGGTTCAACCCACCACGGATTGTGTAGTACCGTTTTACTTACTATTGAAAAAATCCATACATAAGTGAATCCGCACAGTTCAAACCCGTATTGTTCAAGGGTCAACGGTATGTCCCTAATCTGACCAACTTTTTATCACATCCACTGCTTGGCACGTGACAGGAGCACAATAAAGATCTGTCAACAAATGAATGGTGAAGGGGGCTGTTATGAAAATTATGTAATTGGTATAAAGTCCTTACTATTACAAGTTGGTATTCAATAAATGGTAGCTGCATATAACATGATTTTTTTTAAAAAAGGTCATCATCATTGTGGTGGAGACTGGCTGTTCACCAAACCCAGTTCCCCCATTTTTTTTCCTGTGCACACAGCTAGACTACATTTCCCAGGCTCCCTCCCTTGCAGTATGTGTGCCCAAATGCCTAAGTTCTGGCCAGTGGAATAAGGGCAGATGTATCATGTGCCATTCTGGCTCAGAGAAACTTCTCGCATGAAATCACCTGTTCTTTCTCTGTGTGGTCAGCCAGCTGGTTGGTGAACCTCAGGTTGACCTTGGAAACCACTTGTCCACGATGGCAAAACAGAGCCATCTGGATCCCTGGAGGTGGAGCAGAGATTCACCCCTTCCTGCTGGACAGTTGGACTTCACCTGAGTGAGCAACCTCTATTCTAAACCAAAGGGATTTTGATGTTTATCTGCTATAGCAACCAGACTTACTCCAGTACAAACTCACCACTTCTCCGGCAGCAGGTCTCCGGGGTCTATGCAGTTTTAAAAGGAGAGGGGGCCTCACAAAGGGCTGGCTCAGGAATCCCAGTGTGCAGGATGTCGGAAGGACCCTCTGAGGGTACCTTTTTCAGTAATTATAATATGTGCCCTTACTTAGGTCGAGTGACCTTGGGATTTTTGTCTTTTTGTTCACTGGCACATAGTAGGTACTCAGTATTTGTTAAATAAATGACAGTGGGGGAAAATAAGGCCCTAGAGGTGGTTTAGGACAGAATATTCTTTCCTATGGGAACCTCAGGGAAGCATTTAGATTACGATACGACAATTACTCTCAATGACTTCTAGAAATTACGTAACTAAGTACTTTTTAGATGGCCATGTCCCATTTTTATAAAATTATAGTTGCTTGAATCTAAATTAAAGTGCAAATCAGGTCATTTTTGTGGCTTTTTCCTATCAACATACAAATTAACAAGGCTCTTACTGTAACATATTAGTTTATTAAAGCTAAAAGAGTAGCTAAATTGGACTTCCATTTATTTTTAATGACTTGCTTAGCTGAAAATGCCCATTAATTCCGCAGCTAACCTCGTAATCACTTAGCAACAAAAAGTGAAATGCAAATGGTTACCTGGACTCAGAAACCCATGTTCCTGAGTACACTGGTTTGCCAGTGCTGCTCAGAAAATCGAGCAGATCTCAAGGCCACGTGTCTCTTCCTGGGGTTGGTGAGCCGCCCTGCCCCCCCTCAATTCCTTTTGCTCTCTCTCTGCCCTGTGACAGCCTCTAATAATTGTTTGTTTTTATGTCTGTCTTCCTAACTGAAGGGCAAGGCAGAACAAGAGCTTACTCTTGCTTGATTCTCAAAGCTCAGATCAGAACTTGGAATGCAGTAGGTGCTCAATACATGTTGAATGAATGAAGAAATAGTGAAAAATTTGGCTGTTGGGTTAGGAAAATTGCATGACTAGTGCATCATAAATTCAGTAATTTGGGGGTATTAGTGGCAATCGGCAAGATATTCAGCTAACCCTGCGGCTCAGAATTTACTCAGTCGGGCAACATGCACTAAAGCAGCCCCAGGTACAGAATGATGAATAATTAACAGTCTGTGCTTGCTCTGGGGGTACGCAGTTTCCAGTAGGAGAAAAACTTGTAAAAAGATACTTTACAAGCCACGAGGTGTTTAGTGCTATAACAGAAGTACATACAAAGTGCACTGGGGCACAGTTCTGGGAATAGCTAATTGCTTCCAGCAGTTTCAAAAACTTCACAGAGAAGTTGACCTTTAAGCTGTAAATTGAAGGCTGCAAAGAACTTCGCTATAGAGAGAGGGGTTTCTCACAAACAGCATCCCATTTATTTTGTACAGAGTTTGATTACAGAAATTGTTATTCATTTTGAAATAGGATTTAGAAAGTTCCATGGGTGCAATGGATTATGTAACACCTCTTTGTCTTGTCTAGTCCTTCTTTTAATAAAAGAGACATGACAAATGACCTCTTTTCTTTTAGGGACAGATCTTAGATTTTAAGGTGATTCAAACATTCAGTAATCACAAAGTGATGGATGGAGACAGACCTCAAGGAACAGTCCTAGTAAAAGGATTTCTAGGAGACAATTAATTGCATCATATATGGGGACAGTGATGTTAAGAGGTATGTGTGTCACCTATTAAATGAGGGGTTTTTTTGTCATCTCCTCTGACTGGGTAGGAATGATGCAATGAATGAGTAAAGGATGTAGACAGAAAGTGTACCCATTCTCCAGATAAATAAGAACATATCCCAATAATACCTGAAAAATACCATTGTGGAGAAGGAGACTTCTTTGGAACAACAGACTTATACCTTTAATGGATGGAATCCAATATAATTGTTTGGAAACCCAAAGTAATCTTAGGAACAAATGAGAAAGTTGCTCCTGCCTTGAACTAATGCATATAGAAGCCTGGATATTGATTTCCTGGACTATGGATCACCCTGCCACACTACAAAAGTATATTTATTGTCCTGCAGTGTGCAATGTCTAAAAGTAGGGCTTGAAAACCCTAATTAAAATTTAAATGAGAGAAATAATCAGATAAAAGTGACCCACAGGCTAAGGGGTTAAAATAAATTATGCTGTGATGGTATTTGAAAGTAAGAAAATAGAAAATCAGGATGGTTTTCTAAAAATAAAAGAATAAAAAATCCTGCAACTATATGGAATGACAAACTCATCTTTCAAGGACTATGCTGTAAAAAAAAATAAAAATTAAACTAAAATGAATCCTCACCATAATCCATTTATTTTTTTCAATAGATAACCAATTCTGCTTAACTGAATTCCATCAGCTGCAGAATATGATAAGGATGTCTAAAGAAAGTAAAATAATTACTTTGTGGACTTTTCAAAACAGGAGTCACACGATGCTCTGGAGTTTTAAACAAGGTACATTTAAAATGAGATTTGCCGCATAAAATATTACAGGAAAACTTCAAGAGTACAGACCATGTGCCTCAACTTAGAATCCTCTCAGCTCCTTTCTGGCAGCCCTTTCCACACAGTTATGTCTGCTTTGGGTTCCAGTAAATGCTCCCTCACATCACTGCTTCAGGCCTCTAGAGCCCTTTATAAAATTCTCAAATTATCCTAATTTGAGTGTGCTGTTTTCTGCTGACACCTGGAAGTGGGATGCTGTATTGAAATTGCTCATATATTTGAGAAGCGCAGGCAGAACCTCCTTGCCAGGAAGAAAGGAAAGACCAGTGACCCAGGGCAAGTGGTGACATCAGTCACTCAAATGGTTACCAGTGGTGGCCCAGGATGAAGGTCAGGTGGAAGGGTAGGTGCTGGCAGGTCAAGTGGCTGAGGCACTTAATTGCTGTGGTGATGGCAGTGATTATAAAATTATCAAGTCTCTTGGCTGCTTCTCAGAGCCCTGGAAGGTGTACAGAAGGAAAATGAGAAATTGAAATCTATGAATATACAATTGAGAACATGCATGGATAAGCCAGAAAATCCCCATAGCCACTCATCTCCTACAATCTCAGCAATCCTTCATCCTCTAGAGTCGCAGGGCAGACATGGCTGAGGCCCAAGCCCAGAGCCTGACTGTAAAGGTGGCAGAACTGTGGTGCCAAGAGCATGAACAGTGATACCAGGGGTCCTGGAGTAAGATAAAGCACTGGTGGGGAGGGAGCGTGATCCTGATAAATGGGTGGGATCATGTGAGCAGACAAAGCTGAAAACTGAACCCACAAGGTCCTGCTGCACGTGGCGACAGATATTTCCTCCCTAAGAAAAATGGCCTCTCCCTGCACAATGATCTGTTAGTGGGTTATTCCCCTCAGGACCCACTGCTACCACTTCTCATTGCCTCTAGGTCTACCTCTAAGGTTAGGTCCTAGCACAGCCTAGAGGGAGAAGTAGGAGACAGACTACATACCTTAAGATTGACGGAATCTCGCCAATCTATACTGGCAGGAATCAGGAGAGAATTTACGAGCTCCCAAGGACAAAATAGAAGCCTTGATCTGGTTCAAATCATTGACAATGTACATTCACCCAGGATTTTAGGTTTTAGCTTGATCACCTGAGAGTGGCATCAGTGATCTGGCAAAAGGTCAAATTAAAGCCTGGACTCAAAGGTGGCCTAAGTTTATGTGGTCAACTTCCTGCCATCTTGTAGAGCGGGGGTCTTCAAACTATGGCCCATGGGCCAAATCTGGACTCCTGTCCGTTTTGGGATGGTCCGAAACTAATAATTGTTTTTATAATTCTTAAATATCAAAAACAAATACACAATGACCTGCCTTTCACAAGAACAGTTGCTGAATTTTGCCTCCTGGCTCACAAGGCTTAAAATATTTACTATCTGGCCCTGCAGAGAAGTTGGCTGAGCTGACTCCTGCCGTAGGGGAAGGAGTCTCAAGACTTCGAGAGATGGGAGTGCTGAAGTGAACCTATTATGAGCAACTGCCACTCCCTAACCCTAAATCCCACACTTCACCAATATTAGGGGGAAGGCACCCTTGAAAAGTTTGCGGTGGCTGTCCTCTGCAGGCTGGAGATGGTGGTGGGGTGTGTATGTGAGGGGGAAGATGCTGAAATAGAATCAGTTTCTTCGGTCTCAATGGAAATAAAGGGATCCAAGAGTGGAAAAAGGCAGCAGGTAGCATGTAACTGTCAGTAACAAGACGGATGTAACAAACCACAGAGATGATAATCACAGCCTTGATTCACAAGGATCTGTGGTGATGACTAAGGGTCACAGGATTCAAACAAAATGAAACAGACAAAGATGGGCAACCTATGAAGGTGCTACTTGAAACACACAAGTGGAAAAATTCTAGGTCTGATAGACTGAAACCTAATAGCGGGGATTTTCAGTCTCTTACTAAGTTCCTTTTGAGGAGGACCCTGCAGTCTTGCCTCAGGCGTCCCTCAAGCCTTCCACGGAGAATCTGGTAGCTGTTTCCAGATGACTATGCAGACTATGGAGAAATGGAACTACTCAGATCTTCCACGGCTTAGATCCTGGGTCTGAATTTACACTGCACTTTGGAGAGCTCTCTGAAATATTGCTGTGGTGCACCGTTCAGATGTGAGGGAGGAGGGCTTGTGGAGATACGTGATAGAGAGTCTTGGCTTGAGTCCAGCCCATAATGGGTTCAATGGCACCAGAGACCCAGCCTGGGGCTATTTCCCCTGTCCCAGAATTCAGAGCAGAAATAGATACATGTGTCAACTGGCAAAACCCTCACATTGTTTCACGGATTCACTGAGTGAGGGGCAAACAGGCACTTCTAGAACTACCCTACCAGACAGAATAAACTAAAATCATTGCCACACCTGGAGGAATTGCAGAGACTGGTGCTACTATTGAAGACTTGAAGAATTAAAGGGTATTGATTCCTATCTTATCTTCATTCAACTCGGAAAAAATAGCCAGATGGTTTATGGAGACTATTAAGAGACAATCACAAACTGAACCAAGTGGCACTGCCAATCACAGCTGTGGCTCCAGAAGTAGTATTTTTACTGTAGAAATCAACACAGACTGGCATCTGGTACACAGCTACTGACTGGACAAATGCTCTTTCCCCCGTCCTATAAATAAAGTAAATCAGAATCAGTTTGCTTTCAGTTTCAGGGGAGAAAAAACAGTATACCTTTACTATTAGCATCAGACCTCTCTGAAATACTGTCTGGTACACTTCTGCCAGCTCCACTGTCCAAGGACTTGCAGGATGCCGTGCCCATTTGCTGTGGTATCTCATTTAACACTGCCTCTGTCTAGGCAACGGAAGTGTCGCATTGCACTCTCATCCAGGGATTCGCTTGTTTTATCAGGTTTCCCACGTCAACAGCATTTTACATATTTTACTCCTCCTCAACCAAAATGCCTAGGTCCAGAAACAACGAGGAAAGGTGAGAGTGTTCCTATCTTAACTCTAACCTGAGCACATAGTAACCCCCTTGCAGAATTTTTGCTTCTCACCCTCATGACCTTGACCACCTGACCTTGGAAGTCCCAGTGCCTAAGGGAGAAATGCTTCCATCAGGAAACACAGCAAGAGTTCCATAGACTTGGAAGCTGAGTTTACCCCTGGGTAGTTAGGGTTGGTCATACTACCGAACCAACAGGCAGAGGACTCACTGATTAATTCCAATTACCAGGGAGAAACTGGGCTGCTAAGACAACATGGAGGTCTATGCCTGGAACCAGGGAACACTGAAGCAACCCAGTGAAGAAGGGGCTGCCGGGTCTGAGACCCCCTTCCAGCCGCATCTAGCTGAAGAGCTGGGAGAAAGTAAGGGGAACACGGAGCGGGGATGGGAGAAAACAGCTTGTGCCTCAGAATCAAGAACTGCAGCTGCTATGTTTTACATTGTTCTTTTATTCCCTTGCTATTAGGTGGAGGAGGGAGTATCACTGAGGTGACATTATTCAACAATGAGCCACAGCTGATGGGACTTCCTTCGTCCCTTGTGAAGGGAATAAGGACTTTTCACTTAGAAGATAAGAGCATTTACTGAGGAACACAAAAGGCGTAGCCCTGCTGGGGATCGTCCATTGCCCCTCCTCATCTTCTCTCCATCCTGTCCTATGTATTGAGAGGCTGGCTGGAAAGGATAATATCAATGAGCTCCCCTGCCCTGTGGCTTCCAGTGGGGTCTGCCAATGGGAGGCACCAGTAGAAGACGGGAGGGCTAAGGGGGAGAGATGGGGGGATATTAACACCCCCAGTCCCTTCCCTGTAGGATCAGCAACAGACGGCTGTGTTCTCCCAGCCAAGTCTGCCAGTGGCTCTCTCCTCCCCCCTCCCCTCCAGGCCTACGGGAGGTAAACACAGCTGTAGTTCTAACCCAGGGGTGCTGTACTGTCCCTGTGGTTTCCTGGCACCTTGCCCACACCTTTGCAAATGGTCCCTCTATTACATTCTTCAAATTATTCTAATCTGAGTGTTCCATCTGTTTCCTGATGAGACCCAGATTTATATAGCATCAACAGGGTAAAATAAAATACAGCTTTTGTGAGGCATTATTTTTTTTTATCACATACACAATAAATATAAGTTCAAGTAAAGTCCTTGAGGCAAAAGTAGAGCTTGTTATGAAAGGCATCTGTGTGAGAGCGCGTATGTGTGTGAGGGTGAGGGTTGAAGAGGGGATTCCCACTGAGATCCTAAGCCTAAAGGGAGAGGAAGCTGTAGTGACAATCAATTTAGGGGTGAGAACTTCACATCTAACTGGGGACCCCTTTAGGACAGAATTTTGGACAGACATAGGAAATAACTGCTTGTGGTACATGATTGTTGTTTGACTACCTAGTAGGTATTCTTCCTTGTTCTGCTAACAGCATCCTAATTGTTCTTGGGGGCCTGCCCTCCCCTGCTCTGTTCCATAGGCTTTAAGTGAAATGGACCCAACCCATCCCCCCAGACCTACAAGGGGGAAAGAGACCCAGGTATGTCTGGCCAGTTCGAGGATCACATCCCATTGACCACAGAAATTGAGTCAAGAGGAATCATATGACAGCATTAGAGTCATATTGTGGAACTTTCACTACAGTGACCTGGAGCAAGGCATCCAAAAGGTTGGAGCCACTGTCAGCCACCTTGAAACTGCGAGTGGACAGCCTGCCTAAGAAGGATGTCAACCCAGAGGAAAACAGATTGGAAGGATGGGGAGCAACTCTGATGATCCTGTTTGAGTCCCAGGATCAAACCATGCCTGAAGCTAGAGTTTATGGGACTTTTCCTTTGCTCAAGGCACTTCGAGTTGGGTGCTTTGTCACCTGCAACTGAAAAAGTACTTACTATCAGTGACTTATCAGGTGTCCCCAGTCCACCCTGGGTGCAGGCATTAAGAGGGTAGGTTATAAAGAATTTAAAAACAATAATAGAACCCACTATGAGTCAGTCTGCTTTTTATTATTACCATTCACTGGCAATTTTAAACCTTATCAAAATATCCCTCCCTCAAAAATCTTCTGATTAGTCAAAGTTCTAAACAATCATTACCGTTACTCTTAAGTTTTAAAAATATACATGCAAACTTTGAAATAGCCTATTTTTATTGATTATCTGTACTAAACTTTGTATTCTAATTAAAAATTAATTCTGAGGGCCTCCCTGGTGGCGCAGTGGTTGAGAGTCCGCCTGCCGATGCAGGGGATACGGGTTCGTGCCCCGGTCTGGGAGGATCCCATATGCCGCGGAGCGGCTGGGCCCGTGAGCCATGGCCGCTGAGCCTGAGCGTCCGGAGCCTGTGCTCCGCAACGGGAGAGGCCACAACAGTGAGAGGCCCGCGTACAGCAAAAAAAAAAAAAAAAAAACTAATTCTGAGAGCTCTCAGTTATAGACTTAAGTGGACTCAACTACCCAATTTAATTTTGAGAGTAAGCTTGTTACGGGAGCTCAGAAGAGGTGGATCCAGCTCAGCTGAGGCTGTGAAGAGAGGGTTCCCAGAGGAGCCAACAGTTGAGCTGAGAGCGGAAGGTCAAAGCCGTCATCTCCGGCTGCATTAGTCTAACAGGTTCCTAACCCATCATCCTTTTTCTGTTCCAGCCACCCTGCTGTCTCTTCTCATTTCTTCACCCAGATCCTTTTAAGATACACCTCTGCTCAAAAACTCACAATAGCTTCCCATTTCATTCAGACTAAAGACCAAATTGCACCAACCAAAAAGCCCTACATGATCCACCCAATCCCCCAATCCCAGCCCTCTGATTCTGGCTTCCTTCTTCTTCTTCAAGCCCTCCAAGCGTGCTCCTGCCTCAGAGCCTTTGTATTTACTGTTCTTTCTGCTAGGACCCCTTCTAGCTCCTCTCCACCCCAGGTGCTCATGGCTTTCTTCCTTACTTCCTTAAGGCATCTGATAAGCACCTTATCCGTTAGGCTTTCCTTTCCCTGCAGCAATTAGCAACACTGGTCCACCCCACTCCCACAATCATGATCCCCTTTATCCTCTCTGTTTTTCACAATAGCACTTACAGCCAACTGACATATCATATATTTGCTTGTTAATCATCTGTCTCTTCCAATCGAATCTAAGTTCCAGGAAAGCGGTACTCACAAGGCTTAGGACAATGCTTGGCATTGAGGAGGCTCTTAATACACATATGAAAATGGATGAATGAACCCAGGGAAGGGCCTTTTGGGCACTGGAGAAACTGCTTAGCCAAAGGGCAGAACCAGGGAAAATGTGCTCCACTTAGGGAATTTAAATTTAGGAGGGAGAGTATGGAGAGGTAGGCAAGCAGGGACCCAATCACATCAGCCTTGTGTACATGTGTTCTCCCAGATGCCTGAAATCCTTTCTGAAAAGGAACAAAATGGGGCTGGCAGGGGGCTGGGGACCGAGACAGAGCTATCACTGGATCAAGGTGAGCACACGAAACGGCCAAGTCATGATCCCTCAACACCCCAGAATAACATGCACTAAGCACTTTTTAACCAAATAAAATTCTATGCTATCCCTGGTGAAGCAATAAACTTTGAATCAATAACTACACATTAGACAAGCTTTAGCATCCGAATTTTCTCCTCATTATAATGCCCAGTGGAAAGATGGTCAAGATGCAAGCTCAGCATCCAGCTCCAAACCATCCTATATGCAAATACTTCATCCCTCCAGCTAAAGATGTGCTAATGGTACTTCTTTAAATAAGACATTTTAAAGGCTTTGGTGGCAGGGAAGATACAACTTGAGAATCCACGTTAAACTGCTTCTTTGTGCCCGGAAAATTAGCCAAAGAGCTGCCATGGAGGACAGAAATACAACTACAAATATTAAGATATTTAACACCATATAGTCATTGAGCACCTATTATGTGCCAGGCAATTTTTTGGTCCTTTTCATTGATGTAACATCATCTAGTGCTCACTAAATAGCACATGTCATGCTAGGTGCCCAGGATTGAAAAAGAATGAGACATCATCCCTGCCCTCAAAGAGCCTGCAGAACCATGGCAGATCTATAAACACAAAACTATGGTGTGATAGATTATGCACTACTATACGGATGCAGAAGCACCTTCTCTTAGAGTGAATGCTTTAAGAACGCTTTAATTTTTAAGTCTTCAAATCATCTTTGATCCACATGTTAAGAGATATTTGACATTTGTATCTGTTACACATTTTTTATGGGTTTCAGACGCTAGAAGTGTTTTGGTGTATTAGTCAGGATGGACTTGCTGATGACACAGAAACAACCTGCCAAAATCTCAGTGACTTAAGACAACAAAAGATTTATTTCTTGCTCATGTTCCATTGTGAATCAACTGAGGGACTCTGTTCACACTGCCATTCAGACTCAAGCTGATAGAGCAGCTACTATCAAAAATTAGAAGACATCAAAGCACATACTGGCTCTTAAAGGTTCTACTCAGAAGTGCATTTGCCACTAACATTTCATTGGCTAGCACAGACATACGGTCATATCTGAGTTCAGCTGAGCTGAGTAAAGAAAGAGCAACTGCACTATACCCCCCAAAGAGGGAGGGAATCAAAATATTTGTGAACAGCCCTGAAGACTACCTGAGAGGTAGTCTTGGTACCTCTACCAAACAAAATGGAAGTTTGAAAGTGCTATTCCTGAATATGTTTATTGTGTTACTTTCTGTCCTAAGGCTTGACTTCCCTTGAGAATTCCTTCTCTTTGTCTGGAAGAAGAAAATTCAGATGCACAATGGCTCCTTTTGGAAAAGTCTAGTATGTGACACTTTCTTATTCCTATTTAGCCATGGTGGGAATCTTGCTTCCAATATATGTTTGAGACACTGCTGTTGGGAGTAATTAGAAAATGAGGGAACTGGAGGTGGAAATAGTCAAGGAAGCAAAGCAGGGCAGATGGCAGAGAAGTGGTGGTTCTTGCAATGAAGCTACTGACAAGAAACAGGAAGCTGAAGGAAAATGAACCCCAAATCCTCAAACTCCACTCCATATCTGTGAGAAGAGAAGACCCTACGTCACACGGGCATTGACTATTTGAACAGGAAACCAGGCAAAGAAAGACAAAAATATTCATATGTACATATTATCTGTAACCAAACAGGAGAAATTCGGAAGGACCTTCCTTAAACCGTGAGGGAGCATAAAGTTTCTAAGAAGCAAAGGACGATAAGCAGCAATTAGTTATAGAATCCATGCCTATATTAATATAGAAAATGTCCATTTTCTCTATTTAGTATAGGTCTATAGCTTATTTTCGCAAATATAAAATATTAATTATATGAATTTTCATCAGTTTAGTTAAAAAATTGCTCTTCTCAACCTATGAAGGCTTTGATCTCAAATTCTGCCACCAATGACGGAGTTTATGCTTTCATATATATATATCCTTCTTAAGGAATTAAGAGATGGTTGCGGGCCTCCCTGGTGGCGCAGTGGTTGAGAGTCCGCCTGCCGATGCAGGGGATGCGGGTTCGTGCCCCGATCTGGGAGGATCCCATATGCCGCGGAGCGGCTGGGCCCGTGAGCCATGGCCGCTGGGCCTGCGCGTCCGGAGCCTGTGCTCCGCAACGGGAGAGGCCACAACAGTGAGAGGCCCGCGTACCGCAAAAAGAAAAAAAAAAAAAAAAAAAAAAGAGATGGTTGCACTTCTTTTTCTGGTTCTAATGGTTTCGTTTTCATGTTATCTTAATTTGTTTCGTTTAGTCTTCCCTCCCATTAACTGATTTAGTGAGGAAATTCTTTCATAAGAAAAGAAGTGCCATAGGCAATTTTATAGTTTTGGTTTATGGAGATTGTAGTTTAATACAAACTCAGAGAGCTTCAGAGACAATCCAGTTTCTTCCTTCCATGCCACATCCTACCACTCCTCAAACACAGCTGATGTAAGGCACCCCACCTCTTATTTCACATCAGTGGTTCAATGATGCCATCATTTTGATAGCTGAACCCCAAAAGTCTCCATGCAGCCCACTTGCCTGTGTATGAGCTTCATGGGGAGGCAGGATGGCCTGGAGTTGACGAGCCAGGGCCTTTGGAGTCAAGGCTCCAGGATCTGCATTAGAGTTAGTGACCTTGGGCAAGTAATTAAATTCTCTGGTGCCCTTATTTCTCCATGTGAAGGATGTAGTGAGGATTAAATAAGATCATTAATATAGAGCATTTAGCACCATATGTAGAAAATAGTGAGGGCCCTATAATGTTAGTTTCTATTATTACCACCTAGTACTGCCATGCTGTAATGCTGAGCTCCAAGACCCATAAAAACTCCACGACCCATAAAAACTTCTGGTTCTGCTTTACCTGTTGTACACTTGAGGTTGTCCATTTAAGAAGGTTTTCTGAACCTTACAAATGCATTTTTACTTCCACAGTAAGGAGGGGCTATTAAAAATGTGGCAATGTGCATAGCCGCTGGCAGTGACCTCCAGAAGTACCTGGATATCCTCTCAGGCATTTCGAGAACACTTGAGTCACCATATGCCAGTGAAGCCTTCTTCACCTTCACATGACACCACACTGCACCACTTCTACTGAAACAAAAGCACCACCACCTTAAATCCTGATGAACCAAACTAGAAGGATAAGTCTACCTGAGAATCATATTTTGCTCATCTCTCCCACATCCTTACCCCTACATCCAATCAATCAGAAAGTCCTACCAAGTTTTCCTCTTAAAAATTTTAAGATCCTTTACTGTCCTAAAAGATAAAGCCCATACTGCTTACCAGGGCAAACATGATCTAGGCATCTAGTCCCCGCTTAACATCCTGCCGCCCTCTGCCTTACATGTGATTCGCCCACAATATGAAACTGCTTTGGTTCCCATATTCACTTTTCTATTTTCCATCCCATGCCTTTGCTCACTTGGAACACCCTTTCCTCAACCATGGTCTTGGTACAGCTGGCAAACTTCTTCCTACCCATCCTTTATAATACAATACAGGCATCTTCCACAAACACTCCCCCTATCATCTTGACAAGCTAAAACACTGCTCTTCTTCTGTGTTCTCACAATACCCTTGACCCATCTCTCAGTGTTCTCACCCTGTTGTTTTTACAACTATTGATTGCCTTTTTCCCCTAACTGGCTATGACAGCTGGCCTTATACTTTACTCATCTTTTCACCTTGCAGTGCTTAGTACAGAACCATGAACAGATGCTCAACAAATATTCTCTGAAAGAGGGAGCAATTTTACCTTCATATATACTCCTACTTATCAATATAAACTTGGAAAATTTCCTTAACTCCTACAGTAATCATTTTCCCCATTTGTAAAATAAAGAGCTGGCTGGCTAGTCCTCTCCCAACCATAAGGTACCATGATTCTACAATGCATGCTTTCCTAAAACCACCATTTGCCATTAAAAGCAGAAATGAAAACTCTGGCTGATTATGTCCAAGATCGTTTAACAAGTCCTCCAGAACTACAACCTAGCAACCTTCTTTCAATTTCATTTCCTATCTACTCCTTTCTCTCACCCCTTGTTCCAGCCACATCATCAATTTCAATGTTCTCCAAATGCACCATAGACTTCTTCATACCTCTGGCTCTTGGGTCTATTAAGCCACCTCAGCATGGAACATTGTCCAGCCTCTCCTTGTCCAGGGAAATCCTACTCCTTCCTCTATCCATGGTTACAATGCAAGCTCTTCTGTGAAATCTCTTCCTTGATTAGATTTTGACGGCCATACTTGTTCCTTTTACCCTAATATTACAGAAGTTGTTAACACGTCTATATCCTTGGCTTCACTGTAAGTTCCTTGAAACTTGAAGGAGGTCCTGTTCATCACTATGGCATTCAAAATGTGTAGAGCTTCCCACACAGTGGGTGTTAAATAAATGTTTTGTTGTTGTTGTTGTTGGTATGTGAATGTATTCCTCACATCACTGTAAAATGAGAAAGTCCACTCAAAGGACAAATTGGCAGTGCCCAAACAAGAGCTTTTAATTTAACATTCTCCATTCTCAGACTTTAGCCTTAGAAAATAATGTAAAAGCTACATATCCAAAAAATATTCTGGGAAAAATTTGTTTAAAACAATGAAAAACAAAACAAGAAACTCTAAGCATGATGGGGTACATCAATTCGATAGACTACCGTAGTGCCATTAAAAATGAAGATTACTTAGAAATATGGAAAAAAAGTAAACCAGAATAGAATTAAAACACAAAATTAAATATTGGCACAGTTGGAACTACAAAACCCTATGACTAAAGATTTGAAGGATATCCAGGGACTAGAGATAGACCATTCTGCCCCAATTATGAGATTATGGGGAAATTTTTCTAGTTTTTATAAAAACTCCTCCAATGTTAGCATAATGTTGTTTTAGTAAATAATACTAACAATGATAATAATAAAAGCTTAAGAACAGAAAATAGAAGATAATCAAAAATAAAGAGAAAAGGATGTTCTGAACCAAGCTGACATTAATAACAGAAATGACAATCAAGATTTAACAAATAAAGTGGCCAGAACCAAACTAGAAGAAATGGAACAGCCCATCTACAGAAACAAAGAAGGAACTTAACTCCTGATCAGGAAGCAGGAATCGTGGTCCAAATGGGTTTCAGATTAAGACATAAGAACCTAGGAGCTTGGGGAATAAAGCATATGAGGAGATAAAAAGAATGGACTTGGGACCACATGAGGTGAGAGCTGGTATTACACACCCACAAATAAAGCCCAGGAACTCAGAAGGTCACCCAGTCCATGAAAAGGGTACTAGATAAGCTCTGCCCACTCACCCAAGAAAGGGACAAGGAATCTTGGTGACTGCAAAATGCCATGAGGAAGGAAAAAAGTTACCTGTGAGAAATCCAAACCCTAGGCTTGAGCATGGGTGGGTATAGAATCCAACTCACATTTGTACGGAGTAAGGATCGTGAGCTGAGAAATTAAAATAGAAGTCAGTTCATGCTCTAGGTCAGTTAGAGGGCAAACATGAATTGGTTCTGGAAGGAACCAGAAGAGAATTAGAAGAGAACACAGGGAACACCCTCCCCACTAATGCACACGTAACAACCACAATAATGTAAACTCCTGCAGAAGGTAAGGTTACAAGGGAAAGCTACAAATTTATGGAACATGTGGAAGATAAAGTAGATAAAAATAAAATAATTTATACTCCAAGAATTAAAGAAACAGAAATGAAAAATATGAAAGATCCATTAACATGCATGAAGGTTGGAATATTCAACCTGGTGTATAGCTGTATACTCAAGTTCTAAAATGAAAAGACAGAATTGGGGAGAGAAAATTCAAAATAACAATTGAATAAAATTCACAATTGAAGGAATACATGGGTCTCTGATACTTCTAACTACAGCTGTCACAACTGAATACTGCACTTCTTCAAAGGAAAGAGGAAAATAGCTAAAACAAAGAGAGAACAAGAAAATTACCAACAAGGAAACCATAATCAGATTGACAGATTTCTCATCAGCTACAAAATGTGCAGAAAGCAATGAAAAAATATCTTCTAAGAACTCTAGAAAGTGTTTTCTAGGAACTGAGGGAAAATAACTCACTTTAAAATTCTATACTCAGCAACAATATTATTGATGAAAGAAGCAAAACAAAGACATTTTCAAGAAAATAAGATTTTACCACTCATAGAGCCATAAAGATGCTCCTTGTTAAAAACCAAGCAGAATCCAGAAGGAATAAGTGAAATGCAAAAAGCAATAATAAGCAAATAAACTAGTTATTGTGTTGGTAAGTCTACATAGAACTGACTACAACAGCAACAAAAATAATGATTAATTTGGGGGTGATTACAAAGCAGGTATAAGTAAAATACTAAACCATAATATTACTTAAAGGAGTGGAAGAGTGTAGTTAAACAGCACTTGGACCTTTGTGCTGTTGGGGAAAAGGGTAAAGATACTATCTTTAGCCCTTGACTACTGTATATTTTCAACATCTATGGAAACTACAATTAACACCAGACTGTAACAAGTCAAGGAAGCATGCTATAGTTTCTAAGGTAAGGTAAGTAAAAGACTATAGCCTTTTACTAACAGAGGAAAAAACAAGTTAAAAAATACCCAAACCAAAAGAAAGCAAGAAAGGGAGCCAAAAAAATGGGAAGCACATAGTAAAATGGAAGAAAAAGAAAAGTTGAGGTTCCAGATTAAAGGAGACTAAAGATATAAGACAGCTAAATGCAATGCATGATCAGGGATAGAAAAAACAAATTGTTATAAAGGACATTATTGGGACAACTGGGTTAATTTGACTATGGACTATATATTAGATAATAGAGTGATATCAGTATCTTACTTCCTGAATTTGACAACTGTATAGTGATTTACAGGAGAATGTCCTTGGTCTTAGAAGATATTTAGGATTATAGAGTCATGATATCTGCAGCTGGCTTTCAAGTAGTTTGGGAACAATAGCAATAAAGATATGAATAGAGAGTGATAAAGTAAATGTGACAAAATGTTAACAATAAGTGAATCTAAGTGAAGAGTATCAAGGAGTACACTGCACTGTTTTTTTTTAACAGCCTCTTTTAGTCACTCTATTTTTTTAATTAATTTTTTTTAATATACAAAAGACCCCGAATAGCCAAAGCAATCTTGAGAAAGAAATATGGAGCTGGAGGAATCAGGCTCACCGATTTCAAACTATACTACAAAGCTACAGTAATCGAGAGAGTATGATACAGGCACAAAAACAGAAATATAGATCAATGGTACAGGAAAGAAAGCCCAGAGATAAACCCACACACATATGGTCACCTAATTTATGACAAAGGAGGCAAGAACATACAATGGAGAAAAGACAGCCTCTTCAATGAGTGGTGCTGGGAAAACTAGACAGCTACATGTAAAAGACTGAAATTAGAACACTACCTAACACCCTACACTAAAATAAACTCCAACTGGATTAAAGACCTAAATGTAAGATCAGACACTATAGAACTCTTAGAGGAAAACATAGGAAAAACACTGACATAAACCGCAGCAAGATCTTCTTTAACCTCCTACATTGCACTTTCTGGCAACCTTCCTGTAAGTTTGAAATTTTTCAAAATAAAATGTTTTAAAAGTCAACATAATAAAGAAGTCATATGCTCATCCCTTAGCATATTAGGGGGAAAATATTCTTAATCTAATGATAAATATACAAAAACATCATACTTAACAGTGAATTACTCAAAGTTTTGTTTCTTTCTCAAAGATACAAGGCACATATGCATGCTACCATCATTTCAACACTGAACTGATATAGTTAGCCAGGACAGTAAGACAAGAAAATAAAAGACACAAAGTTTAAAAGGAAAGAAACAAGACTATTATTATTTGCAGATGATATGATTATGTTCATAGAAAATTGAAGAGAATTGACAAATAATTAGAATTCATAACTTTAGCAATGTTGCTAAATATAAAGTCAATACCTTAAAAGTTAATTATACTTCTAACACCAAATAAAGTTAAAGAGAATATTATTGTATCAGTGTCAAAATACCAAATATCTAAGGCTAAACCTGATGTTATATAATACCTGTCTAAAAAACTGGAAAACATAATTAAGAAAACTAAGCAGCCTTAAGACAAGCTATACTGTACAGAAAGTCTCAAAATACTTAACATATCAATTCTCCCCAAATTGGTCTCCAAATATAAAGCAATCTTAGTCAAAATCCTAACAGGCTTTATATGACAAACTTATCCTAGCATGTATTTATCGGCTAAGAATACGAGACCCTCTTGAAAAAGAAAGACAAGATCCTTGTGTTGTTTGGGATAGAGACACTATCTTTAAACTTTAAGTATACATAGAAAACATTTTCGTGTGCCTCAATTATCATTAGACTAATAGGTTAAGGGAAGTATGCTGTAATTTCTAAGGTAAATGTAAATAAAGGAATTTATAGGTTCCAAACTATGAGAGGAAAATAATGTGGAAACACTTACCAAATCTTGGATATCGAAAGTTATTCAAAAAGTAATTAAGAGAGAGTGGTACTGGTACAGTGACTGACAAATAGACCAATGGAGCAGAGGCAAGAGCTCCGAAAGAAACCAGTGCGTATACAGGCACTTGAATTATGGAAAAGGTAATGATACCAAGTCATTGAGAGAGGACAGTCTTTTTAATGTGTATTTAGATCTAATATGAAGGTGAATATGGCAAATTTTCTGGGTCATTAGAACATCTTTTCAAGAACTTGGAGTAAAGAGAAAATTCTTAAAGAGGACATACAATATACGAACAAAGGAAAAGACTGAAAATGAGACATTGAAATTAAGAACTTCTGTACATAAAGACATTATCAGGAGAGCTTTGAAAAGGCAAGTTACAGACTGGGAGAAGATGTTTTCAGCACATACCCCAGACAAATGGTTTGTACCCAGGAAAATAAAGAACGTCTTCATATTAAGAAAGGGACAATAATTAAGCAGAAAAATAGGCAAGAGACTTGAACAGGCAACTCACCAAAGGGGGGGAAATTCAGATGAAACCCATGAAAAGGTGCTCAATTCCATTAGTCATCAGGGAAATGCAAAACAAACCCTCAACAAGATACCTTCACACACACCACATGTATTATTAAACTGCTCCCAGAAAGGTTATACCAAGTTATACTTCCTTCAGCAGAATAAAGGAATGCCATTTCACCTTATGCTTGCTAACTGTGGGAATGATCACTTTTATTTAAATTGCCAACTTGATACACAAAAGCTGTAACTATTTGTTGTTTCAACTTGCATTTTGGAAACTTACAGATTCTGTAATTTTCACATATATATTGCATATACATAGAGACCGTGTATATTTTTCTTTTGAGACTTATCTGTATATGTTTTACCATAGGCTGTCCCCTGTGGCAAACACTGTTAGTTCCATCTTAACTAAGAAAGTATGAATTGCGTTCAAGGCAGCAACATGCCCAGTTCAAACTTCTTGCTTTCCAGACATCCCTGAAGCTAGGAGCAGTCATGTGACTCAATTCTGGCTATGAAGTAATCAAAAGCTTACTACTGAAGGTTCTAGGGAAATGATTTGTTTCCTAAGTAAAAAGGATAGTCTTGGCTGCCCTCTACCCTTCTCCTCCTTCCTCCTGTCTGGAATGCAGAACTTGATGCCTGGAGGACAGTCTTGTGAACAGGATGATGACAGCCACATACACGTTAAGGACAGTAGGAGAAGTCTGTATCCTTGATGCTTTCCTAGAGCCACTGAACTAGCCCTGAACTGCCTACCTCCCAACTTCCTTTCATGTGAAAAAAATTAAGCCCCATTTGATTGAGCCTCTACAGTAGGGTTCATCATATACATCTGAATACATCCTAACTGATACTACAAATCAATAGGAAAGGATGAGTGTAAGTTTGAAGTATATTACTCTTTTCATTAATGTTGCAAATAGATTTTTAGCAAGTTTATAAACAGGAAAACACATTTTTGTGAAAAGTTCTAGGAGAAAATTAAGCACAGTTGAATACTGAAAAAAGTGGGGAGTGTAAATAGACGGTTTTCTGATAAACTAGCAAAATTAACTCAAGGAGTAAAAACTAAATAACCATTTTAAAACGCATGAAAAGAATATTGCTTCCCCAGAGTTTCGGCCGCCCACCTCCCACATTTTCTGACCTCACCTCCATCTCTCCCTCTCCTGCCTCTCATCCACACTAGCCTTATTGCCATTCCTCCCACATGCCAGGCTGCTCTCACCTTAGGGAGCAACTGCTATGGCTTTTCCCTCTGCCTGGATGTATTCCTTTAGATACCTATGCTTTATCAAACAGCTACAGCAATTACAGTATTTAAAAAGTAAGTTATGGGCTTCCCTGGTGGCACAGTGGTTGGGAGTCCGCCTGCCGATGCAGGGGACACGGGTTCATGCCCCGGTCCGGGAAGATCCCACATGCCGCAGAGCGGCTGGGCCCGTGAGCCATGGCCGCTGAGCCTGCGCGTCCGGAGCCTGTGCTCTGCAGCGGGAGAGGCCACAGCGGTGAGAGACCCGCGTACAGCAAAAAAAAAAAAAAAAAAAAGTAAGTTATGTCAGATCACTCCTTTATCTAAACCCTTGCAATGGCTCCCACGTCATTAAGCGTAAAAACCCAAGTACACAAAACAGTTTGAGAGCTGGAGTACCCCTTGCCCCCAGCCCATTCTCTGTCAGACCTCATTTCCTGCTCTCTCCCACTCACTCTGCTCCACCCACACGGGCCCTCTTGATATTCCTTCAGTAAGCTCGCGCAGTGCTCCCAGTTAGGACCCTTGGTACTTGCTGCTCCCTCTTCTTGGAACACATACATTTGTACATTC
The DNA here is from genome assembly GCF_025265405.1 of Mesoplodon densirostris. Lineage (NCBI taxonomy): Eukaryota > Metazoa > Chordata > Mammalia > Artiodactyla > Ziphiidae > Mesoplodon > Mesoplodon densirostris. Next base: position 81,144,166 of record NC_082671.1, read on the forward strand.
ATTTGTTCACTTCCCTCCCCCCGCCCCCCCGAGCCAGGTCTCTGCTCAGATGTGTCCTGAATCAGTGAGGTCTTCCCTCACAGCCTCACTTCAAATATCCCCCTTGGTTGATTTCCTTTGCTTCTTTGCATTGACCACCACCTGAGGCATTACAGAATTACTCCTTTAAGAAATTTTAATTATTTAGTGAAATTATAGAAATATATAGGAGAAAAATATAGGTAAATATCTAACTGAATTATGGATGAGAAAAGGATTTCTAAACTCAATGCAAAGGAAGAATTCACAAAGAAAAAGATCAACAGATTTGATCTACATAAAGTTTCTTGAGCTTGCTTATTTGCTCAAGAAAATTAAAAGGCAAGCAAATTAGAATTGTCTGGAAAAATCTGTGACCATAGAAATATAGTTTATATAGAAAAAGCTTTAAAATTTATGAGGAAAAGAAGTAAATCTCTAAATACAGAAATATAAAAAGATAGGTAGGGATAGATATGTAACAAAAAGGGGGGAAATGGGTAAAAAACTTTCAAAATATTCTACTTCACTAATAATAAAATTTTAAATTTAAAGAGGAAGGTATAATTTTGCATCATTTTTTAAAATGACAATATATGCAAGGTAAGCATATATTCACACTAAAATTCATAGATAATGTTGTTATTCACTGCAACATATTTTATAAAAGCCGAAAAATGGGAAAAAAATATCCCACAATAATAGAAAGGTTAAATAAATTATGTTGCACACATAACATAGAATATTAACATCCCATAAAAATGAATTAAAATAATTCTTAACAACCTGGGAAAGTGTTTATTATAATAGTATGGTAAATGCAAGATGCCACATAGACTACACAGAATAAGGTTTTGAGTGTGTGAAAATAACTATCATCAAAAAGGTAAAAGGAAATATACCAAATATCAGTAATTTCTGCATTTATATCATAAAATTAGGGGCATTTTCCTTCCTTAAAAATATATATTTTGTGTGTGTTTCCTAAACTTTCATCCATGATCAGGAAAAAAGGAAAACCCAGAAAAAATGAATCTTATTTAAAAGAAAATTAAAATCCATATTTTAAAATATAGCATTCGTGATCCTAAGTTCTGTCAGTGTTTTATTTTTTTTTTTTTTTTTTATTTATTTTTTGGTATGCGGGCCTCTCACTGTTGTGGCCTCTCCCATTGCAGAGCAGAGGCTCCAGATGCACTGGCTCAGCGGCCATGGCTCACGGGCCCAGCCGCTCTGCAGCACGTGGGATCTTCCCGGACCGGGGCACGAACCCGTGTCCCCTGCATCGGCAGGTGGACCCTCAACCACTGCGCCACTAAGGAAGCCCCTGTCAGTGTTTTAATTACAAGTTACAATGAACATTAATCATTCTATTGGGTAGTTCATATAAAATGTATGGCCGTCACTTAGATATAAGGAATAACAGACATCATCATTTTCTAATGCCAGAAATATTACCTAAGGGAAAAAATCGATAGGTCCAAAACAGAAATACAAACCACAAGAAAGTGATGGTGAACCTGGCACCAGTACTATGTGAAATTTTACCAGAAAGTGCTGCCCATTATCATGATCTCATATCAAAATGCAAAGAGAAAGAGAATGATTCCCTTTAGGGGGCATGAGCAGTAGAGGTACAAAGAATCATGTCCATCTAGGCCAACTTTTAAATTGTTTTAGTCAGCTGTCAACCTTGTTGTTACTTCCTACCATTTCCAAATTCCTTCCTTTAATCATATACACAAAAGTTCCCTCTCCAAGGATCAATGGCAGAAATACTGCCAAAACTCCCATGAGAAAATATACTGGGTTTATTTTTAATTAGTAATTAATTAATCAAATATTCCTAAATAAATGATGAATTTAATCTATAAACACAAATATTCTAAAAACTCAGCCTTGATGGTAACACATAGATAGCTCTGAGAGTTTCAGCTGCCCGCAAATACCTTCAACTCATCTCAACCAACTGTGCATATTAAGGACGTATTGCAGAACTTGAAAGACCAGGTGCTTGATGGCCAGAGCCCACAGGTCCTGGATATTTGAGGTACCACCAGAGCTTTGTGATGACAATTAAAGGACAACTGCTATAATCCCCATCTTTGGCAACTTGGCAATATTATAAGGCATGTGGCCAATGATCTGGCAAGTAGAATGCTAGAAATTTCCCTACTTATAGGCCTACACATGTAAAATGACATGTACAAGAAAAGTAATTCATAGATATAGTGTTTGAAACAGTAACCTAAATATCCACCAATAAGGGACTAATAAAATGAACTGGGATACACTTGTACAGTGGAATACTTTGAAGCTGTAAAAGAGATAAGAAGCTCCTGTGTACTCATTCATTACCAAGTCACAATAGTAAAGCAAGGAGTAGAACAGCTGTAGCATATTACCATTTGTCTTTTAAAAGGCATAAAACGGAAACACTGCCTCTGGGTTGGAGAAATTGGTTGCTGGGGGACAGGAGCAGAAAGGAGACTTTTCCCTGTATACCTTTAGAATTTATAACAGGTGACTGTATTATCCATATAAAAATTAAAAACTTGAAAAACAAATATTCGGTTGGCCAAAAGGTTTGTTCGGGAAACCCAAACGAACCTTTTGGCCAACCCAATACATACAGGACAATTCACCTGTATGTTTCTCTGTTGCCCTATCTAATATTCATGATAACAATTACTGCTAATGGCCCAAGTTCTTTGTTTATTCTAAAATATGTGTCTATTGTAAGAGGCAAATGTTCTCCAACTCAGAACAATGGCAACTAGCGCCATATCCTTCTACCCAAAGGACAGGATTCTTTTATTTTCATTATCAGTTAATTCATACAATCATTCATTTAACTATTACTAGCTGAGCATGCTCCATGTGCCAACTAGTGCACTGGGGCTACAAGGTGTAAAAGACACAGGTCTTATTTTAAGGAGCTCACAGTACTGTAGGGAAGACAGAGAAGTAAACAGACAACTCCTTCAAGTCCACAACTATTTATTTAGGACCCAGTATGTGCAGGACAAATAATGAGAAGTGAGTACTTGGGATTTCCAAACAGTAGTTTCCAAATGTGGTTGTGTATCAGTATTACCAACAGAGCTTGATTTTCAGGTCCCACTCCAGACATACTGAATGAGAATTTTGGGGCATGGGGCCCTGGAATTTTTTAAAGTTTTTTTTTTTCCAAGTTTGCCTGTTGATTCTGATGGCAATCCAAGTATGGGAACCACTGGTATCTAGATCTCCTGACACAATGATTCAAAATACCCTGCTGGTGACTGAGAAAGAGACAAAGAGAGTAGGTCTCCCGGGCTCCTCCCCGCCCAAAGAAAGTGTTGAGTAAGCAGAAAGCTGGCTTCCCTGGGCTGTTCTCAACACCCCAGACAGAGAAAGTAGACAACAGGAGCAATGGGATAAATCAAGGCCAGTCCCTCAAAGGGGAATATTCACAAGTCGCATCCTACAAGGGGAAAAAACAAGTGAGAGTTCAGCTGATATAAATACAAAAATTTCTTCTTACTTTGATTTTGCTTTAAGTCAGCATAAGACACCAAAGCAGGGAGCACACTTGAACATTATTTTATCTCAGCCACATGGTTAAGAGTTACAGCCTCACACTGGGCATTCAGATGCATGTAGTACATACAACCCCAAATGGCCTGGAAAAAACAGTGAAAAAATGGTGGGTTTTTTTCACCATCTGAGGCAAAATGAGAAGCAGCAACTCGCTCCTGTACCAGGACAACATCACGCTTTCCTGAGGAGAGGCAAGAGCTTCACACTCACAACTCTTTAAATGCATCAAAGTAAATACTCAGTTCTATTTTGGGCATCTTCCTTTTTAAAACTCAGCTTGGCCACACTTTGAGGTATTTTACAAGACATAATTACACAGCAAATGTGACATAAAAACAAAAGGGAAAAAAATGAGGGAAACAAAACCATCCGACAAAGATATTTTTAAACACTTCACGGTCTTAAATCTACATGAGTCACATACTAAATAGAAATACCACCCACAATTCCACCTGACCTGCAGAGTGTTTTCTTCTAAAAAGCTAAGCGTATGTTTCTTAAATGTATTCATTCATTCATTCCGTGGGGATTTATTGAGCACCCCCAGGCACTGTGATAGGTATGATAAAATGGTGATGAAGACAATACACTTCCTGCCTTCACTGTAGGAACTGGTCAAAACAGATACCAGACAAAGCACAGCAAGGCCGTGGGGTAAATGCCATGAAGTGGAGGCACAGGATGCTAAGGGAACATACAATGTGGGGACCTAATCAAGCCTGGGGGTCATGGAGAGCTTCCCCTATGGACTTTGCTAAAGGTGTGATCTGGGAAATAGGTAGGAGTTGGAGACGGAGAGAGGGAAGTATGGAATATAAGTATGTGTGTATAGGTAGGGAGGCAGGGTAGGAACAGCATGAGGGTCCAGTCCAGGTAGAGGGAACAGCATGAGAAAATGTACAAAAATGAGATAGAACATGGTATACTTGAGAAACAGAGAAAATTCTAACAGCCAAGCAAAGAAAGCAAAAAGAGAGTATCAAGAAAGGAAGCCAGGGAGATATGCACAGAATAGATACACACAGTATCTACTTCATCCGGAATATTCCCATGAATTAGGCAGAGACGGGTACTTCTGTCCTAGTTTACAATTAGCGCTAGAATATAGAAGTTAAGGGCCTTGGCCAAGGTCACCAGATCAGAGTAAAGTCAAGAGTCTGCTGCACTAGATCCATTAGTTTAATGCTTCCATCAGGTACTCAAATTGGGGTATTGCCTTAGCTCCAAATTATGTAAAATTAATAATAATTTAAAAGAAGAGAATCAAAATGCATGCTTTCTATACTTCTGTTTGAGTACAGAAGTACAACTTGGAACTTTTTGGTTCCAAATTCTAGATACAATTTGGAAGCTTTATAATTTTTATTTTCAATTGAAGGAAGGTGTATTAAATAACTTCTGATATTTTAATGGACATTAGCATCGATAAAAATTTTTTTCTATTCATAACATCAAACTTTGAGTGCTACTGTGGTTTTTCAAAATGTTACCACAGCGAGAAACTGGGTGAACTACACCTGGCTCTCTGTGTATTGTTTCTTATAACATCATGTGAATCTACAATTACCTGGATAATAATTTCAATTGTAAAGTCAAATTATTGGTTTACCCAAAAACTAACAAGAAGAAGATGGGAGGAAAATTTGACCTTTCTATATTAAGGTCTTCATTTTTTCAGTGTTTTGACTATTAATTCACTCAAGTTCTTGGGACTGTACAGAGCTAACACTTATCAAGGGGTTTCTAGGTTCCAGATGCCTTGCTAATTAATCTGCAATCTCATCTATGCCTCATAGTAACTGTAAGATCAATGTATTATTATTTCAGTTTAAATATTCAAATACAGACACAGAATAGTTAAATAACTTTCATAGTCTCAGGGCTTCTGAGTGGTAGTGCCAGGATTTGAACTCATGTCTATGTGACCCCAAAATCTGGTTTCTAAGTTACAAGCCAGGTCCTAAGTTCTTTCCTTCCACAGATCACTCACTCATTTTAGGCATCGTATCCTCTTCTCAATGAAGGACTTGAACCGGGTGACCTCTGACTTAGTTTCCAGTTCTAAGTATCTATTAACTTTCATCAAAATGATAGGATAAATGCTATATATGCCATCTAAGAATGCTATAATAAAATATAATACATCTTCATTTTCCCCCTTCCTTTAGTCTGGATGGCTACTATAATGACCTATAAAATATACTTTAAAAATTATTTTAGTTCTTTGAAACTTCATCCTATAGGATCTATAGGCTCATATAGACATGCATCATATAAATATACACATACGTATCATATAGGCAATTAGAAGATTCTACAGCAAGTACCTTAGGCCATATAAGCAAAGTAAGCAAATTTACTGGCTCATGTTACTGTAAAGTGCAGGGACAGGCTAGTCTCAGTCATGGATGGATGCTCAAACAGCATCCCCTTTCAGGAGACAAAGGAGGGAGAAAGAGAGACTGCCTTAAACCAAAAAGGGGACAGAGACTTGACCCCAAGCCATTTCTACTTGTTAGGCCCCAGAGTAATTCCTATATGCCAGCCAGTCCTCTGCCCAGATCAACGTTTCCTTTTAGGTGCCATCTCAGAAACGTCTAAGGTTCCCTTAACTCACATTCCCCTCCTACTCTCTCCAGCCCCTTCACAGCTTCTTAGGAGAACTCTGTGCACTCACTGTCTCCATCTGCTTTCCCACTTTCTGTCCACTCTTTAATCCCTCCCATCTCCTCCCACCCCCACATCCCACCAAAACCACTTTTGCTTAGGGCACGATGACTTCCATCTTGCCCACATCATGTGCCTTTTCTGCTCTCAGCTCCTTAATCTTCCAGTAGAATTTGACATAATGAATAACTACCTTTCTGAAACCTCTCCTCTTAGATTCAGCAATAAAATATTTTCCTGCTTCTCCCCTTTCCTCCCTGGCCGTCCCCTTTCAATTTTTTAAAACAACTTCCTCTTCCTCTACCCACTGAGTAAACAGGATTTCTCCAAGGTTTGTCCAGGGCCCTCTTCTTTCTTCCTTGCTGATTTACCCCATTCTCTTAGTATTACTATGAATATACTGACATTCCCAAATTTAAATCTTTCTTTGACTATTCCTCCGGCTGGCTATGTATACCTCAACGTGGATGCCTCATAGGCTTTTTAAGCATAAGAAGCCCCAACCTTAATCTCTCCTACCATCCCACACAGCTGGTCAATTGGCAGGTCCTGTCAACTCAGCTCCCAAACTATATTTTCAGTCTATTCCCTTCTCCCCATCTCCACCTTCCCCAACTCCAGTCCAAACCACCAACCTCCTTCCTCTGGACAAGACTCTTAACTGGCCTCCTCACATCCAGCCTAATCCCCTTCCAACACATTATTCAAAAGAGACAGAGGAATCGCTGTGAAAGGAAATTCAGGGTATGTTACTCTTCTGCTTGAAATCCATAAATAGCTTCCCAATCGACAATAGGATAAAAATATAAAATCCAGTTTTACCTCCGAGTTCTTGCCCCCAGATCTGCACCTTCTCATCATTCCTGTCTCTTTCCTAAGTATCTCACTTCTTGCCTCTTGACACTACCCCATTCCATCATCCTGTTTTCATAGCCCTGAGCACTAGCTGAAATTGTCTTTGATTTATTCCTTTAACATCTTTTTCCTCCTTTGAAAGTAAGTTCCATGAAGGCAGGCACTTTGCTTGTCTCCTTCACCTCTGTAACCCTAATGCTCTGAACAATGTCTGCCATAAGAGCAGATACTCAATAAATAACTGCTGAATGAATGAATGCAGCATAGTTACTGATGTGCCTTGTCCTGCCTTTAAGAAACAGAAATAAAGTGAGCAGTACATTTTTAGCTTAACTTCTATCTGCAGAGATGTGTCTAATACCCCCAAATTCTTTCCTTTCAGTCATTTTCCCAACTCATTACATATTTCAGATTGAAGTCTAAACTCCCACAACTACTCTCTAATTATTCCATGCCACTCTATCAGCATGGTATAATTACTAACTTTAAAATGACTAATTAAACCATTCCTTTCTCCTGATTCAAAATTCTAACCAAGCTAAAGGTGATCTTGTATATATTGAAGCAATGGTAGTCATTCCTAACAATAACAGAATTCTTTTGCCATGTCCTAGTCCACCTGCCTTCCAAACTATGTGGTACTTTTGATACCAGTAAGGCCCTTTATTCTGTTGAACAGCTTGATGAGGGTTTGGATATATAAGTTTGGGGCCAGAAGTTGGGGAGAATTAAACTGCTCTATAAAAAGAAATTGAAGTTCCCAGGAACAGAAGGTGTGAAGGATATTTCCTTAATATAGATGAGAAACATTTTTACCACAACATTATAGCGATGGGGAACATCAATAATCCAGACACTTCTTCAGAGAACCTGTTAATTCTTGACTTGCCTTGACAATGAATTCTTCCCTCAGAATCATGACTTTGACGATGATCATGATAGTGAAGATGGTGGTGGCCACTAACAGTCAATAACAGACACCGAACACCATCCTAAGCACCTGAAGTGCATTCATTCAGTCTTCCCCAAGATTTGCTTAGTCACCCAGAGAGTAAATGATGGAGTTGACTTTGAACCTGGATTTGCCCACGCTCTTAATTACCATGCTAGCGCAGTTCCTCTATCATAATTCTAACAACAAGGAACCACTGACTGGTGATGCTGGTGTGACAGACTGTGGGGAAAAGAAACTGTGTCATCTTGAACTTTGTCCACGAAAGAAGAGAAAAGCCAGGTTACAACACGAACTTAGAATTTTAATAAAAGTGTTCATTAAACTTAGAAGTAAAACACGTATGATGCTATGCTCACAAGTTTTAAATGGGAACCTACCTACCTCAAAAGGAACCAGAGGCTCTGAAGAATGACATTTCAGAACACACACACGTACACACACAGCTCTGAAGAGGAGGCAAAAGAGCAAGTTTCTTGAGAAAATAGTGTGGCTGCCTAGGGAACGTTCTGAGGGGCTCAGATATCAAAACAAACACATAAAAGATGTAAGGAAGGAAACAAGTAACAAAGAATGAAATAGATGAGTAACACTGACCTATAAGAAGAATGTCAGAAGAGTTTAACTAAAGCCAGGAATGAGCTGGAACCTGTGAAGATGCCAAAGATGACAAAAAGGTTAGGCTGCAAAAACAAAAACAAAAAAGATATTCAGAGCCAGAAAATGAGTAAAGAATATTATGTCCTTGGCTTTGGGTGGCAGGTAGACAGCACAGCATTGGCATCTGTCAGAAGCTATACAGGATATTTGGCTGTGAAAATGCCATTGTTGGGTCCATCAATCTGGCTGACTCAGCTAGCAGGAGGATTCTAGACACCCACAAGGAAGCAATGTACCTTTCTTAAAACACACCAAAAAATGTCATAGAAGATGCACAACCATCCAACCTCTAATTATTGTTTTCCACAAAGAGCAAATAGAAAAGGCAGACTAAATATCGTTAAGGAGTACTTAAGGCTAAGCTAATTAAAGGATAATGAGAAACCTCTAAACTATTTCAATCAATTTCCACCTTTGGGCTCTAATTATATCCTATGTTTCCTAAAGACTAGCCCAACTGTCTTACAGAATCAAACAATGGTTTTAAACCAACATAAAATGTAACAGTTCAAGTTCTTTCTTGCCTCAGGGTCTTTGCACTTGCTGTTCTCTCTGCCTGGACCACCTTTCACCCTGTATCTTACTATGGTTTGCTCTCCCACCTTATTCAGGACTCTCCCGTTACCTCCCCAGCCTTCTCTGAGCATTCTCTGTGTATAGCTTGCAACCCCCCTGTCCATTATTCTCTATCTTTTTACCCAGCTTCATCTTTCTTCATAGAATCTACCACTTCCTAAGAGATGCTTCTGCTTACTTGTTTGTTGTCTGCCTCATTAGAATATAAGCTCCATGGGAACATGTATTTGTCTCATTCACTGTCTCATCCACAGTACCTAGCACATACCCAGCACTCAATGAGTGTTTGCTAAACAAATAAATGAATAATTGAACATGTACATGACTACACAGACCTAGCTCAGCAATAGGCTTTATGAGAATGTCATGATAGTACCAAATGATAAGATTAGTATGAACCAATAAAGTTAGGAGGTAGGATTATTTTTTAATGTCATTTTAGACCTAGCGTGACAGTAATATCTCATGGATACATTAGAATCCCTCAAGCTTATTTACCTTCATGATATCCATCTTTGGGTTGCTCTCTCCAAATTTCTAATCCAGTAGACACATTGTAAAACTCAGCCTTTTTTTTTTTTTTTAATGGAAATGGCCATTGCTCACTTCCTACTAAGAGCCAGGGGCTATGCAAATGGAGATGGCCATTTCATTGGGCTTTGTCAACCAATGTTCTATGCATATCTAAAAGATTCTGGCAAGGCCTGGAGACCCAACTCAAAAATAATATCAGCTGGCAGTTGTGAAGGTGGTTTCATGGTATATTTAGAGGAGGCTGACCTGAGAAATGCAGGAGATAACATTCCGTGACCCAATATGGCCCCTTGGCCAATTCACAGGTGAGGAAAGCTGATCTGTTACCCCTGTAAAGGTCCTTACCTCTGTCACTTCAGGGACCTTCGAGGGAGTCCTTATACTGCCACAGTCTGGAAAAGGAACGTGCTTGGCCTGGAAACGAAGTGACAGCTCAGGAGAGCTGCATTCACCTATTGGGCGTGGTGTGGGGGAATGCTGCGACTCAGAAAAAGGGGTATAGTTTTAATTTGCTCCTAAATCTAACCTCTGGGACAGCTCAATAGGAAGAAGAGAAGTAGAAAGAGAGCACTGAACAAGGAGTCACCCGACCCAGGTCCCTCTCTGTGCTAACGCTGCTAGTAGTAACCAGTATGACCTGAACAAGCCATCTCCCCTCCCTGGGTCTCAGTTCCCCAACTGTAAATGGCATCATGCTGCCTTTCCTGAACCAACCCAGCCCACACAAGCTGTTTCCAACTGAGAGGGTTCAAACGGGGCTGCAAGGCACAGATTATCAATGTTGCTGAAGTCATTCTTCCTCGAGAACAGGAAGGATTGGGTAACGGATGTTCTCTAAGCCAGTGGTTCCTTTTTTATTTTAGTTTGAAGACTTCTTTTGCACGTCAAAAATTTCACTGAGCACACCACTCACACATACACAGGAGGTGGGAGGAGAGGGAGAGAGACCAGCACCTGATTAGGAAAATTGAAAATAACCAAAAGTACTATGTGAAAGCACTACGGGATCCATGTCCATGTGAAGAACAGTGCAGATATGCACAAGGCGTTACTGCTCAGACTTCAGAGAAGGCAAATACACATTTTAGACTAGGGCACATGTTAAACAATTTATTAGTTTTCATGGAGTCTAAGCCCACTGGCACAGAATCCTTGCTTTTTTGCCACCGTAAATCAACTAGTGGGCAGCACCCAAGTCCACTCAGCCTACACAAATGAAACAAAGTTGTGCCTGGGGGCTTCCCTGGTGTCGCAGTGGTTGAGAGTCTGCCTGCCGATGCAGGGGACACGGGTTCGTGCCCCAGTCCGGGAGCATCCCACATGCCACGGAGCGGCTGGGCCCATGAGCCATGGCCACTGAGCCTGCGCGACCGGAGCCTGTGCTCCGCAACGGGAGAGGCCACAACAGCGAGAGGCCCGCGTACTGCAAAAAAAAAAAGCACACACACAAAAAAGTTGTGCCTGAAAAAGTCTTTAAAACCCTCATGTCGACTGAAAAAAAAAATGTACAACGTGAGAGTTGCGAGTTAAGTTTTATTTGGGGCAAAGTAAGAACTATATCCTGGGAGAGAGAGAGCTCTGAGAAACTGCTCCAAAGAGCTAGGGGGGAAGGCCAGTTATGTGTGATCTGGGTGAAGGCGAGTGCGTGCAATCAAGCACATATTTTTTGCAGAAGGTTTCTTCTAGTCATGAGGAGCAGACGTCACCATGAAGGATTTTAGTGCTTTTCTAGATGTGAGGAGATACAAGAATTGGGCTCATAAAATCGGTTCCTGAAAATAGCTCTCTGAAGACCTGTTCTGCCAGTTTTTCCCAGAGCACAGAGGGCCTCATTTCTGCTCTCCACCCTGAGCTCCTTTCAGGGGATGTTGAAAGTCAGCAGCTGCAGCAGCACATGATTGAATCCTTGTAGAGGTAGATAGCAAGTGCCAGTTTGTAGTTGACACTCATGTGTCTCAATTCCCAAGTAAACAAATTTCAAACAAGCAGTGGGTTCTGGATATTTTACCTTATTTCACTGAACAGAAGATGTCACTGATTGTAAAAAGCCCATTATATGGACTGAGAATGAAAAAATAAATAAAACAAGCTGCCAACTAAACTCTGAAATGATGCTTTCTTATCACTTATAGTTTTTATCTTTATTGAAAGGCTTTTTTAAACGGACTGATTTTTTAAATCATATATCATTCTTGTACATACATTGAAAAGAAATTGATTAAGGCATCCCTAAACTTACTTCATTTGCAGAGTTTGAATCTCCAAATCAGTTTTGACTAGGTGTTTCCAATATCTGGGCTTTCTACACAAAAATCATCCTGTGCGCCACTGAGAGGGATCCCATGTTGTTTGAGAATTTTTTCTGAGCCACGGACACCCATTCTGCAAGTGCTGGTACAAATCCACTCTTAAGGTCAGTGATATCACAACTATGGTCCAGGCAACAGCAAGTATAAGATGCACCCTGATCCCAGAGAGATAAAGATGTGCATTTTGGCATCAGTAAAACATACTATATAATTCTTAAGAAAATCGATTATCAAAAATATCTTATAACTAATAATGAAACAGGTTTCTTTCCCAGGTACCTCATTGGTGCAATTCTGTCCTCTATCCCTTAAGGCTGGATTTGGAACTACTTTAATCTCCCTTCTCCTTCATCTATTATATCCAACTACGTCCTTTTCAGTTCTCACTGCCCAAACCACTCAGCCCTTGCTCCTTGGTCCCATGACAATATCCTCATCCAGACCTCAATCCATCTCGTACACTTCAGGATCTCAATCTCCTAACTGCCTTTCCTATCCTGCAGTCTCTGTGCAATCCAACATATTAGAACTGATGACCTTAAAACACCCCTTTCATCATTAATTCATTGCTCAAGCATTTATATTGGCTCCCTTTTCTCATCGTTCAAACACCAAACTCCTTTGAAGACCCCCATGATCTGACCTCGCTCAACTTATCAAAAACTTTTTTTTTTGGCCGCACAGCACAGCATGCAGGATCTTAGTTCCCCGACCAGGGATCGAACCCGTGGCCCCTGCCGTGGAAGGTCAGAGTCTTAACAACTGGACCACCAGGGAATTCACTTGACTTATCAAAACTTTATTTCCCACTTTCTTCACACATGTGGCCTGATGCTTAGGCTGCACCCAGCGTCACATCTTTGCTCAAGCTATCCCCCCCTCCACCGATCCAGCTCCAATCCCTTTCCCTTGATGAAGTCTTCCTTGACTTTTCTAGGTCCTGTGAACTACTACTTCTGAATTCCTGTTACACTAATAGCAAATCTATTTCGGCCTTAGACTGAACGTGTACTTTTATTCTTCTTCCCTGTGAGACCATCAGCTTAGGCTCATCAAAACTGAACAAACCTTGGGGCTCAGTCATGTCCTGCCAAGTTGGCATCCAAGTTGTTTTTAGTCCATGTTCCTTCCAGCCATTTGCTACTGCATCCCTCACCTTTACCATCACCAACCTCAGCTAGCTGGCATCTTATTCCATACTTCATAATCACAAGAATCAGCAAATCAACCATGTCTTGTACCATCAACATATCAGATACGTTCCTGTGGAATACTGAATACCTAAGGGTCACTCATGTTGATCAGACTAGGCTGGTCTGTTAGGAAGGGGCAGTTACAAGAACTCTGGGAGTGTTCTGAGAAAGGAATTTGCTTTATCATGATGTCTATGGAGCATTCTGAGAAAGGAACTTGCTTTATCATGATGTCTATGATGCCTGTGTCAGACCAACTCATGCTGACTTGGAAATCCAGAGGGGAAAAAAATCTGTTGAAGCTATACTTTTATGTGACTTAACCACTAAAATCTTTTTGCCCCAACTTTTCAGCATGAGAGCAATGTTTATTTAGAAACCTTCACCCAAACAATTATTAGACTATTAAGAAATAGAATATGGTAGTGGGTTGAGAATACAAACTTTGGAGCCAGACTGCCTCCAGTTAAGTCCCAGACGCACTACTTATTAGCTATTTGACCTTGGACAAATGACTTTCAAGTCTCTGTGCCCTGGTTTCCTCATCTGTAAAATGAGAATGAAAACAGTATTACTTGTCTCATAGGATCATTCTAAGAATTAAATGAAAAATTCTTAGAATAGTGCCTAGTTGAGACTAAGTGCTCAATAAATATCAGCTCCCACTATCATCACTTTTTTTTGTTATTATTTTTATTGTTGAAGGTGTAGCTAGCAGCTTGGTTCTAAACACAAGGCAAAGCCTGGTTTCTGTGACATCCTTTCTTCAACCCCTAAAGAGTACTTTTCTCTAATGTCTTGTCATCAGTTTTCTTCTCTTCCAATATCAAGTCTCTCCCCTGGGGATGGTACCAACCCAGCTTCCCTCATGAGTTCCAGACCTATGGTCTAAGGCACTTTTACCTGTCTTCTGACATCTTTACCTGGATGCCTTCCACAGGGACCTCAAGTATAACCCCTCTCCTGGCTTCTCACCCCCTACAAAATAAATACAAATCCCTCAGCACTTCTTGTGTACATCTCACATGACATTTTTGTTTGTTTGCTTGTTTTGTTTTATTAAAGTAAGTTGATTTACAATGCTGTGCCAATCTCTGCTGTACAGCAAAGTGACTCAGTTTTACACATATAGGCATTCTTTTCTAAATATTCTTTTCCATTATGGTTTATCGCAGGAGATTGGATATAGTTCCCTGTGCTCTACAGTAGGCCCTTGGTGTTTACCCATTCTAAATGTAATAGTTTGCGTCTACCAATCCCAAGTTCCCAGTCCATCCCTCTCCCTCCCCCTTCCCCTTGGCAACCACAAGTCTGATCTCTATGTCACATGACATTCTTAAACTGCCATCCCTTTCAACTTTCCAGGCTTTGGTTCATGCTGTTCCCTTCACCCAGAACCCCATTTTAAAGTAAATTCCCTGGGAAGCATCTCTTGTGTTCTGTTAGGATACCTTTCTCTTTCCTCCAGACTCTAAGTATTCCATTTCAAATATTCTAGTACCATAGCCCTTATCACATTGTGTGATAGTATCTGCTTCTAAGAGCTGAGTAAAGACTTCATACTGTGTTCAGTTTTGCAGGCCTTATGCCTAGTCCAGTGCCTGACACAAAATGTTTTTCAAATTGATTAATAGGCTACTGAGCCCAGGCAAACCTTTACTAGATGTTTTAAATATTTAACACACATTAACATTTGCATCTGTGGGGACTCCAAAAGCTTCTTGACAGATGGAATATGAAGGGAAGTAAATGAGATACATATGCAAAGATGACTGACTCCAATAAATAGTAGTTCAGCAGACAGAATTATTATAAGAAATGCATTTGCATTTTTCTGGCACTGTCTTCTTTTTCCCGAGAATTGGGGCCCTCAGTCACTGGTCCTGCTGTTACTAATTGAAATGTATTTTCCTAATTTTCAGTTTGAGCTGCTTTGTTAATTCATGTAGCACCTTGCTTAATTAAATAATACAAGTGCTTGGTTATATAAGGGCACCAAATTTCCACTTCACAATTCAAGAGGCCATGGTGGAAGGAACCACTTAGCCTTAGACAACACTAAACAGCTGAATATACTGGCAGTACCAGTCACAATAGAAAAATTCAAAATTATCAGCCTCTCTGATAACTGCCTGCAGCCATACAGGAAGGTGATTCCATTTTACCTTTAGGTGTTCTTTGGGTACATTGCAAAGAAAAACAAACAACAAGAAGCATAAAAACTTCCTCATGGGCATAAAAAATACAAATAAAGCAATAAATCAAATCTCTATATTGCAGTAAAAGGATCAACAATATCGGCATTACAAATCATGCCACTAATACAGACTTGATGTTTACCTCTCCGAAGTCTTTTCAGCAGTTTTTGCTTTCAGTACTTCACAACATCAAAGCAATGATGCCAGGGACAGGCAAAGTGCTGAGTAGAGAACAGACTGCAGGGATGTAAATCTAAGCTCCTCCATCCCCTATGACTTTCCTGTTTCCCTTAATGTCCTTAAACCTTGTTTACGTGTGATTAAGGAACAACCTGCTCCTTCTTACGTGTTGTGCCCATACTGGCCACTGTTCAGTTACTCAAAGTGAATTAAAAAACATACAAAAGGTATATGCCCAGCGCTCTACAAGCCACTCAAGATGTAAATGACACAAATGAACTTACATACAAAACAGAAACAGACTCACAGACATAGAAAACAAATTTATGGTTACCAAAGGGGAAAGGTGCAGGGGAGTGGGGGGAGGGATAAATTAGTAGTTTGGGGTTAACATATACACGCTACTATACATAAAATAAAGAACAAGGACCTACTGTATAGCACAGGGAACTCTACTCAATATCTTGAAACCTATAAGGCAAAGGAGTCTGAAAAAAAAAAAGATATATGTATGTATAACCGAATCATTGTGCTCTATACCCGAAACTAACACAACACTGTAAATCAACTATACTTCAATTTAAAAAAATCAACTGTTAAAAAAAGATGTAAATTAAGACATGTCCTTCCCTCCAAGAACTCATGGGCAAGCAGAGACCTAGCCAGGCCTGTCCCTCAGCCTGGGCACAGTTTGCCCCACCCACACTCCTGATTTTGGCATTCACTGTAATGTACTGCAGTATGTCCTTAACACATCTATGACTCCTAGTAGTCCACAAGGCTCTTGGAAACAAAGGCCACATCTTGTTCATGCATTGCACTTATGGTACTCTGGATCCTTTAACATCTCTGCTCTCAGCTCCAACTACTTTCCCTGTCCTTCAACTCCACTCCTGGCCTTCAGGAGTGTGTCCTGGAAGACATACTGGCCTTCATGCTGCTCCCCAACACACCAAGGAAACACATGCCTCAGGGCCTTTACACCTGCTGTTCCCTTTGCTTGGATCACTCTTCTCCTAGATATCTACACCGGTTGCCCCCTCATGTCCTTCAGCTTTAGTTCAGATGTCCCCTTCTGAGTGAGACTTTCCTTGGCCACTTTTTAAACCTGCAAGTCCTGTATCACAGCGTTTTCTATCAGCCTGCCATGCTTTTTCTCCATAACACACATCACTAACACAACCCAAATTTTATGCACCTTGCTCACGTCTGTCTCACCCCATCACCAGAATGCAAGCTCTCAGAAGGTAGGTTTATATATACATACATATATATATACACACACACACACATATCTATACTGCTGTATATACTACATATATGACACCTAAAATGGGTGCTGGTGCACACATAAAGGATTAGTAACTATGTCGTGAATAAACTATAAGAGCTCTAAAAAAATAGTATGATATAAGCTGTGCTCTCAAGGAAATTAAAGTTTCTGGAGAGTGAAGGGCAAAACCAGTAGATGATGTTTTAGGGGCCAATGAACACCTATTTCTCCTTCCTTTGAGAGGGTGATCTGTCTTCCACTATGTAAAGTCTTCTGGGATGATGAATCCAGGTGCCTAACCTTCTACTCGGGCAGTCAAAAGGACAGATCCTTCCACTCATTGCCCTGGGATGGCTGGGCTGAGCCCATCACATAGTCTTTTCCTATTTGCATTCTGAGTATCTGCCACAGTAGTGGAAGAAGCAGCTGGGGTTCATTTAACTCAGCCTGGCTTGCTCCTGCTATGGGACCATGCATCAGATTTCTCATTCCTCATCCATGGTACACTGCCTTGGTTCCCACCCCTTTCCAGCCCCAGTTCTCCATGCTGTGGTGAAGCCCACGAGCTAACCACAGCCTCTGCCAAAATTCTCTTTCAATCAAGTTAGCCAAATTCACTTTTAATGCTTTAACAGAAAGATCGCCAAGTAATACACCATGAAAAAGAAAGTAATTCAGAGGGGTATCTGTTAAGTGACAATTAAGTTTCCTTATTCGGATCAAAGGAAGATGTAAATCCCATGGGTTTCATGTAAGACGTGTGACCAGTCCTAGTCTTTGAATAATACACAGGATCTGGATGGGTAGAGAAGTGTGAGGCTAGGTCAAGGGAAACAAAACCAGTATTTTCAAAACTCCTACAATGAGCAAGGCACTCCGCTAAATACCTTACTCAAGAACACACAACTAGAACGGAATTGGTAGAGCTTAGACTGGAGGCAAGGTCTCAGTGCAGTTTCAAGGGGATATAAGATTAAGTGACTAACAGAACAACCACTTCCTTGGAGGGGAGCTGAAAAAAAGTTGAGATTTAATATGAGGTAGTAAATTGTAGAGCCTCTAAATGTGAATCTTCAGGCTATGACTATTCATTTCTGAATAGGATTCAGGAACAAGAGTGAGGCTACAGACATACATTTGGTAAGAAACACAAATCTGTATATGAAATAGTGAATGAGTTCTCTAAAATAGTAATGTATTTATGCATACTAATGACAACATCTTCCATATGTATATTACTCTTTTCATATAATTTTTTTGAGCTCCATCAAACCCCAATGACTCATCAGGTCTTAGAATGAGGTATTTAATGTAAAGAATAATTATTCTTTGATTTTCATTTCTCAATTACTTAAAAAAATTAAATATACATATATACACATATATAGAGAGAGTGACTGGGTACTATAAGATACATTTTCCATTTGCATTACTCTGTCTAGTTCCTCAGTATCCCCCTTCCTCAATACTCTTCATATGGGCTTAGTTCTAGTGTTCACAAATAAATGGAGAAAATAAACTATAAAGTATTTTGAAAAAAAGTATTTTACTTGGTTAGTAGTGTCATTCCCAGGCAATCAACCTGCAAGAAAGTCTAAAAGCCAGTTGCTTACACAAAAACTTAAATATTTATTTAGCTTATTTAGCAGAAAATGAACACTTAATTCAATAAATAAGAGGTGATGAAATGGATCTGAGAAAGAAAGCAATGATTGAAATCTTGTTCCTTCTACCTTCTCTTTAAGATATGGTAACTTTAAGACCATGAAGCCTGAAATGGTCCATTGAATTCACTTCCAATGTGATAAGATAAAACAGGCTCAGCACATATTGAGAGGCAAACGGCTTTGACTTGGCAGTTGGCTAGCTGAAATCATTAAGGAATAGGTCTGAACAATTTCATAAGTGCAAAGCACAGCAAGGACAGCAACTATTGACTGAATATCCTTGACTAAAGCAGATGCTCCAGCATTAGCAACATAAAACAATGTTTGCCTAAGTGGACACTTTGCCCATGTTTCTGAGAAACCGGAATGACTTCTGAGGTGATGAGTAAAAGCTGGCAAATGTCATCAGTTCTATGTGGACTGGGGGATTGGGTTTTTTTTGTTTTTTTTTTTTTTGCGGTACGCGGGCCTCTCATTGTTGTGGCCTCTCCCATTGCGGAGCACAGGCTCCGGATGCGGAGGCTCAGCGGCCCTGGCTCACAGGCCCAGCCGCTCCGCGGCATGTGGGATCTTCCTGGACCGGGGCACGAACCCATGTCCCCTGCATCGGCAGGCAGACTCTCAACCACTGCGCCACCAGGGAAGCCCGGGATTGGGTTTTTAAAGAGACATTTTTCACTCCCTGCTAGTTATCCCTAACAGGTTTTTCAAAGAAACTATTGTCTTGCTTCTTTGCTGACTGACACCAACACCTGCCTCTACCCACCATTTAGCAAAGACAGATTTAATCATAGATTTCATAGAAAGTTTTCCTGCATTGAACAAGAAATAAGTTAGAACCTTAGAGAGCCCCTTGGGCATCCTGCAATAGGAAGGCTATTTTCCTGAAAAGGTCATCTGTGCTCTTTCATGGTAGGTGGCATATTCCAGAATAGACCTTGGAAACTTACAAAGGAACAGGGGAAGACGGATTTTCCTGTCTTCACCAGCCTTCACTCTAGAAGCTGCATAGCATAATGGTTAAGCACAGGGGTGGCTGAGACTGGTAGGTCTCAGTTCAAATCTTGGCTCTGACACCAGAAAAGATTTTAGGATTGTTAACTTACAAGTTGCATTATTTGTAATATGGGAATAAAGATGGTGCCTGCTACATTTTAACTTCCCAATAAATATTAACAACGTTTTCCTTAAAATTCAGGTGTACATCCTTCAGGAAAAAAAAGACTCATCGAATTTTAGAAATTAAGTCCAACTCCATCACTCCACTAATAAGGAAGTTGTAGCCCAGAGAAGTGAAGCGACTTGCTCAAGAGGTCACAGCTAAGGGGCTTCCTGGTAGAGACAGCCATGCAATACCCATTCTTCTCTACACCCAGGCCAGTAGGCATTCCACTGTAGCACAACTTGATGAAGCCAGAAGCACAGATTTTACTAACTACATTTAGTATTTATTAAACATCTTCTATGGTCAAACTTTCAGACACCATTTTCCTCTCTGCCTTTATTACCACACTCAGGAGCCTACTGCCCTCAAGTTGTGTTCTTTCTCCCCATCCCCATCCAACCAGCTAATCATTTTTACATAGGTTGAAATGAGTGACTCTAGTACCTGCACAGGCCCTAACACATACTAGGCACACAGGAAATACTCATTCAGTGACTTATGAAACTACCTGTTCAAAAACAAAAGGAATCAATCTGAAATTTTAGCAAATCTCCATCAGGGGGCTGATGGAGAAAACATTTTTTTTGAAAGGAGCCCTCTCCAGGTACCTCTGAAACATACAATCCACAAGTATCAACACACTCAGAAGGCCTTATGCAAAACACCTGACATCAGGGAAAGCCGCTAAATGTCAACTATGGGATGTCTGCAACAACCTCAAGGAAAAGTCATCCACTGCAGCTTGGCAATGTTTTAAATGTCACAGTGTTTCCTACTAAAGTGCTTTTATCAATACCACAGGATCTTTATACAGTTTTAAATATCAGTTCAAAATGGCATATTTAGCCAAGTTACAATGCATTATAAAAGGCACTGTAACAAAAGAAGTTGTAAACAATATGAAAATGTACTGTACACATGTTAAGCTCTTAGTGAGAGGGAAATATATTTTATGCTAGTCGCCAAGGTGTAGGTCTAGCCTACTTTCCACAACAGACAGGTTTCTGTATAATATTTATAAGAGCCTGTTATACTCACTGAAAAGCAACAACAAAAATCAACTTTAAAAAAAAAGCCAGACTTTTGTACTCAAAGTGAATGCATATGGGCTTCCCTGGTGGCGCAGTGGTTAAGAATCCGCCTGCCAATGCAGGGGGACACGGGTTCGAGCCCTGAGCCAGGAAGATCCCGCATGCCTTGGAGCAACTAAGCCCGTGCGCCACAACTACTGAAGTCCGCGTGCCACAACTACTGAAGCCCTTGCGCCTAGAGCCCGTGCTCCGCAACAAGAGAAGTCACCACAACGAGAAGGCCACACACCACAACGAAGAGTAGCCCCTGCACGCCACAACTAGAGAAAGCCCATGTGCAGCAATGAAGACCCAACGCAGCCAAAATAAATACATAAATAAATGTATTAAAAAAAAAAAAAAGTGGTGCTTCCCTGGTGGTGCAGTGGTTGAGAGTCCGCCTGCCGATGCAGGGGACACGGGTTCGTGCCCTGGTCCGGGAAGATCCCACATGCCGTGGAGCGGCTGGGCCCGTGAGCCATGGCTGCTGAGCCTGCGCGTCCAGAGCCTGTGCTCCGCAACGGGAGAGCCCACAACAGTGAAAGGCCCGCGTATCGGGAAAAAAAAAAAAAGTGAATGCATAAGCTAAAAATGAACTCATGGTACAGCCACTGATGAATGCAAGTCAAATTTATCTTAGGATAAATATACTACAATATTGAAATAAAATGTGAGAAACATTATCTCAGCAGCCAGGTCACAACTGATGGCAAGAAAAAAGCCTTGTAAGAAGTCTTTGCCTGAGCAGGAAGGATGACCTAAGAGCCCTGGCAGGGAGGCTGGAGCACCCATGTGATGTTCACTGTTACCCAGAAGCAGCCCCAGGGGCTGTTCATCTGCTACAAAGATGGAGGGCTGACAGTCTGGAAAGACAAATTACTTTGGTGCTATATCCCCAAGTAAAGGGAAAGGCATTCTGGGATTACGTAGGAGAATCTGTCTGGATCCTATTCAGTTAACACATTGAAACACTAAAGTAGAAAAATGAGACAAACTACTAAACTAATTTCCAAAGCACACTAAAAACATCATTCATTTTCTTAGGCAAATGTAGAATCAGCCGCTAATTAATACCCCGTTTTCCCATCTCACAGACTTCTTAACCACTAGCATTTAGAAAAGAAAGTAGAGAAAAATGGTTTCCCCACATCATCTGGTGCCCCTTACATATTCTCTACTTGAACAGTAACCTATATTGTTTCAGAAATGTGGTTGACAAGTGAAAGAAGCAGACACCAGTCTGGCAATGAGAAACCATCACATATATACACACACATACTTTTGCCCCAATACAAGGATGTACAATGGGCAGAATTACTACTGCTCTTTATGCACAAGAGCTGTGTTCAAACAGATTAATGGACTTGTCCAAGATCGTACAATTACTGAGCAGACGATCCAAGACGTAAATACAATAGTGTCATCATTTTCTACCATAGAAGGGCATCTTACACAAACTGTGGACACATGATCTCCAAAAGCCATAGAAGATAAGCTGGAGTGATGTAATTGTACGTGGATGATGTTTCACTGAAAGCTATGGCACCCACTTCAGAGGATTAGGTCTTGGCGTGTATTAAGACAAAGACAGACTGCATATAAGGTTTTTGGTGTGGCTCACTGTACTTTAACTTGATTCTTCCCATGCTGTTTCAGTAAGGCATAATTCTGTACACAACTTTAATATTAAGTGATCACCTTGATGTCCTCTCTGAAGTCCACCCAGGAGTAACAAAAGATATCTTCAAAAAGCAAAATACTGATTTTTTACTTACATGATGAGAACTCTAATAACAGAATTCCTACACATGAATTTACACACATATTGTACTATTGCCCAGGGAGGACAAAATCAATGTCAAACTTTCCCACTAGGATGGGGATAATCTAACAACCAAAATAAAAATCTTTATATGAAAGTGGAAAGGGACTAGATTCTACAGAGCAGCTACCGCATGCCATACTTTGTGCTGATGGTTAGATATATCACAATATATATGTCTCCAGACACCCTCACAAATAACTTCATAGGGTAGGGATTATTCAACTTACTGGATGGATAAGGAAATTAAGGATCAAGAGAGATTTAAAAAGTAACTTGGGTGACGTTACTCACCTAATAAGCAGCAGAGCTGAGTTTCAAACCAAGGTCTTCAACACCAAAGAGCCTAATTTTAACCACTACATTATGACAACGTATTGACTCAGCTTTTCCATTTACTAAATTATTTAACGAAATAAAGATATAGGTTTCTTTCCCACATGGATCTCTACCAGCAGAGTACTGTATAAGGGTACTTTGCCTTAACTAAAGAAAAACAAAGTTTAAAGATCTAGTATGCTATGTTACATTGAGAGAAGATGATTATTTGTAAACATATATTCCTCTCTACCTTTCACTCCTTGCTCTTATCTGATTCCTGTTTAACTTTTGGCAATGAGATATTGGTGTCCCCATTACCTTTACAATCATGTGTAAAATTTATAAAAAATATGTGGGGCTACATGGGCTGTTATTTTCCTAAACTGAAATAGTAGGAAACTAAACACCTGAAAGAACTGATACCCGTAAGTATAAATGCTAGTTATTTTGACCATTGTTTCTCTTAAAATCTCTCTCCTACAGAGACAGCCAAGTCACTTAAAAGACTTTTACACTTTTTAGGAAAGTGAGGAAATGCTAAAGAATGAGAAAGCACTAACAGGGCTCCAGTGCCATGACCCTCTTTGCATGAGTCACCGCTACCTAGCAAATGGAAATGAGGTTAGCAATGGTTAAACACAAATTCCTAAAGGTGAGAAACCAAACACTTCCATAATTGCCCTCTCCAACTGAATAAAATACTGGAGAAACAAGGAATGAGAGAAATATTAAACCATGATAAGTTTTGTACAAAATGCCAAAAGGAATACAGACAAGGAAATGGTTTGGGGGAGGATAGACATCTTAAGTTGCCAAGCCCAGTAAGACTGTGGACCCTACTCTGAATATGAATGCCCAGCACCCCCTAGTGGCTGGTTCACCTTTCTAAGAAAAAAAATTTTTTTAATCAAGAGCATTTATCAAACCTTGTTCACAGAAATAAGACTCCAGATACAACTTACCTCTTTCCACTTGAAATGGTTTGAGGGAGCACTTCTATTTGCCCACACCACTAAAAACCTTCAGTTTCTTTAGGACATATATGTGTTAGAAGTGGCAGTAAATAGTGAAAGCAGGAAGTATAGGGTCAAGGGGCTTCATGAGAACTTTTTTTTTTTTTTTTTTTTTTTTTTCGGTATGCGGGCCTCTCACTGTTGTGGCCTCTCCCGTTGCGGAGCACAGGCTCCAGACGCGCAGGCTCGGCGGCCATGGCTCACGGGCCCAGCCGCTCCGCGGCATGTGGGATCCTCCCGGACCGGGGCACGAACCCATGTCCCCTGCATCGGCAGGCGGACTCCCAACCACTGCGCCACCAGGGAAGCCCCATGAGAACTTTTTCCTGGGACCTCACCAGATCTGGAGCTTCTGCTGAAGTCCTCTGAATCTTATATGGTTGGACTTCATACCCATTTTAACACCTCCAAACACCAGGATCCAAACTATAAAGCAACTAATGCTAAAAACTAAAAACATCTTTGTTGTCTAAACTAATCTGATAGAATGAGATGTGCCTATTTATATCAAATATTGACATTTTCCGCAAATCAGTTATTTGTGAATGTAATTCCATTCATTTAGTAAGTTTTTATGGAGCTCCTACTACATGCCAGGCTTTATATTCTAGGCACAACACTAGACAAAACAGACAAAAATCCTTACTTGCATTGAGCCTACATTTTAGAGGGAGAAACAACAACATGTTTAAAATATACAGTTTGTTGGATCATAGACATGCTAAGGAAAAAAAATCAGGAAAGGGGAGCCATAAACTTTATGGAGAGTTTTTTTTTAAACAAGTTTAGATAGGAAGACCAGGAAGAACATCAATGAAAAAGAATATGAATAAAGACCTAAAGTGAAGTGAGCTGTGCATATAACTTTGGAAAACTATCCAGAGGAGGAACAACAAGTGCAAAGGCCCTAAAGCAAGAACCTAACTGAGTGGGTTCAAGGATCATCAAAAGGGCCTATGTGGCTGAAATGGGCTGCCATGAGAGGGAGAAAAGTAGAGGACTTAGATACAGAACAGTCAAGAAACCTACATCACGCAAGGGCCATTATAAAGACTTCAGCTTTTACTCTGACTGAAGCAGGAAGCCACCACAGGATTTTCAGCAAAGGACTGATATGATCTGACAACTGGCTTCCATACTGAGAACAGACTTTGAAAGTGGGGACGAGGAGGGAGCAGGACATAAGCAGGAAGACGAGTGAGAGGTCTCAGACAGTGAGAGATGGTGGTGGGTTGCACAATGATGGTCACAGTGGAGTGGTGAAACTGGTTGGATTCTGAATATATTTTCAAGGTAGACCCAATAGATGCGGGGTCAGCCTGAGTAACAAAGAAGAGAGCCACCATTAACTGAGATGAGGAAAACTGAAGGAAGATTTAGTTTGGGGAAATTACCAGCAGCTCAGTTTTATCCATGTTAAGTTTGGGATCTCTACTGAGATCACACACTTGGAAATGGCAATGACAAAAAACATTACTAAAAGACTGATGTGTTGTATTTACAATCCAAGTAAGTGTAAGGTAAAGAAATAAGGTACTGAGAGAAAGGAATGGAAACCACCAGAGGGTTTCTACAGGTGTGTGCTCCATTCGCGATGTTTCTCTTTGGCTGAAGGCTTCCCTAAGCTGTGTGGCTGACAGGATCTTGGTGCTCCGGCCAGGTGTCAGGCCTGAGCCTCTGAGGTGTGAGAGCCAAGTTCAGGATATTGGACCACCAGAGACCTACCGGCCCCATGTAGTATCTATCAATTGGTGAGACCTCTCCCAGAGATCTCCATCTCAATGCTAAGACCCAGCTCCACCCAACGGCCAGCAATCTCCAGTTCTGGACACCCCATGCCAAACAACTAGCAAGACATGAACACAACCCTACCCATTAGCAGAGAGGCTGCCAAAAATCATACTAAGTTCACAGAAACGCCAAAACACACCACCAGACACAGCAAACGAATAATGAAAAACAACACAATAAATGAAATTAAACTTTTTCAAGAAGGAATCAATAGCAGAATAACTGAGGCAGAAGAACGGATAACTGACCTGGAAGATAAAAGAGTGGAAATAACTACTGCAGAGCAGAATAAAGAAAAAAGAAGGAAAAGAATTGAGGACAGTCTCAGAGGCTTCTGGGACAACATTAAATGCACCAACATTCGAATTATAGGGGTCCCAGAGGAAGAGAAAAAGAAAGGGTCTGAGAAAATATTTGAAGAGATTACAGTTGAAAACTTCCCTAACATGGGAAAGGAAATAATCAAGTCCAGGAAGCACAGAGTCCCATACAGGATAAATCCAAGGAGAAAAACGCCAGACAGACATTAATCAAACTATCAAAAATTAAATACAAAGAAAAACTATTAAAAGTAGCAAGGGAAAAACAATAAATAACATACAAGGGAATCCCCATATGGTTACAACACCTGATCTTTCAGCAGAAACTCTGCAAGCCAGAAGGGAGTGGCAGGACATATTTAAAGTGATGAAACAGAAAAGCCTACAACCAAGATTACTCTACCCAGCCAGGATCTCATGCAGATTCAATGGAGAAATTAAAACCTTTACAGACAAGCAAAAGCTACGAGAATTCAGCACCACCAAACCAGCTTTACAACAAATGCTAAAGGAACTTCTCTAGGCAGGAAACACAAGACGAGGAAAAGACCTCCAAAAACAAACCCAAAACAATTAAGAAAATGGTAATAGGAATATACATATCAATAATTACCTTAAATGTTAATGGATTAAATGCTCCAACCAAAAGACAGACTGGTTGAACGGATACAAAAACAAGACCCGTATAAAAGCTGTCTACAAGAGACCCACTTCAGACCTAGGGACACATACAGACTGAAAGCGAGGGGATGGAAAAAGATTCCGTGCAAATGGAAATCAAAAGAAAGCTGGAGTAGCAATTCTCATATCAGACAAAATAGACTTTAAAATAAAGACTATTACAAGAGGCAAAGAAGGACACTACATAATGATCAAGGGATCAATCCAAGAAGAAGATATAATAGCTGTAGACATTTATGCACCCAACATAGGAGCACCTCAATACATAAGGCAAATGCTAACAACCATAAAAGGGGAAATCAAAAGTAACACAATAATAGTAGGGGACTTTAACACCCCACTTTCACCAATGGACAGATCATCCAAATTGAAAATAAGTAAGGAAACACAAGCTTTAAATGACACATTAAACAAGATGGACTTAATTGATACTTATAGGACATTCCATCCAAAATGGAATACACTTTCTTCTCAAGTGCTCATGGAACATTCTCCAGGATAGATCATATCTTGGGTCACAAATCAAGCCTTGGTAAATTTAAGAAAATTGAAATCGGATCAAGCATCTTTTCTGACCACAATGCTATGAGACTAGATATCAATTACAGGAAAAAATCTGTAAAAAACACAAACACGTGGACATTAAACAATACACTACTTAATAACCAGAGATCACTGAAGAAATCAAAGAGGAAATCAAAAAAATACATAGAAACAAATGACAATGAAAACATGAGGACCTAAAACCTATGGGATGCAGCAAAAGCAGTTCTAAAAGGGAAGTTTAGAGCAATGCAATCCTACCTCAAGAAACAAGAAACAACTCAAACAACCTAACCTTACACCTAAAGCAATTACAGAAAGAGGAACAAAAAAAACCCCAGCAAAGTTAGCAGAAGGACAGAAATCATAAAGATCAGAAAAGAAAAAAATGAAAAAGAAATGAGGAAACATAGCAAAGATCAATAAAACTAAAAGCTGGTTCTTTGAGAAGATAAACAAAATTGATAAACCACTTTTTTTCTCATCAAGAAAATAAAGGAGAAGACTCAAATCAACAGAATTAGAAATGAAAAAAGAGAAGTAACAACTGACACTGCAGAAATACAAAGGATCATGAAAGATTATTGCAGTCAACTATATGCCAATAAAATGGACAACCTGGAAGAAATGGACAAATTCTTAGAAAAGCACAACCTCCCAAGACTGAACCAGGAAGAAATAGAAAATATAAACAGACTAATCACAAGCACTGAAATTGAGACTATGATTAAAAATCTTCCAACAAACAAAAGCCCAGGAACAGATGGCTTCACAGGCGAATTCTAATAACATTTAGAGAAGAGCTAACAACAATGCTTCTCAAACTCTTCCAAAATATAGCAGAGGGAGGAACACTCCCAACTCATTCTACAAGGCCACCATCACCCTGATACCAAAACCAGACAAAGGTGTCCCAAAGAAAGAAAACTACAGGCCAATATCACTGATGAAAATAGATGCAAAAATCCTCAACAAAATACTAGCAAACAGAATTCAGCAGCACATTAAAAGGATAATACACCATCATCAAGTGGGGTTTATCCCAGGAATGCAAGGATTCTTCAATATATGCAAATCAATCAATGTGACCCACTATATTAACAAACTGAAGGAGAAAAACCATATCATCATCTCAGTAGATGAAGAAAAAGTTTTTGACAAAATTCAATACCCATTTATGATAAAAACCCTCCAGAAATTGGCATAGAGAACTTACCTCAACATAATAAAGGCGATATCTGACAAACTCACAGCAAACATCATTCTCAATGGTGAAAAATTGAAACCATTTCCACTAAGATCAGGAACAAGGCCAGGTTGTCCACTCTCACCACTATTATTCAACATAGTTTTGGAGGTTTTAGCCACAGCAATCAGAAAAGAAAAAGAAATAAAAGGAATACAAATTGGAAAAGAAAAAGTAAAGCTTTCACTGTTTGCAGATAACATGATACTATACATAGATAATCCTAAAGAGGCCACCAGAAAACTACTAGAGCTAATCAATGAATTTGGTAAAGTAGCAGGATACAAAATTAGTGCACAGATCTCTTGCATTCCTATACACTAAAGATGAAAAATCTGAAAGAGAAATTAAGGAAACACTCCCATTTCCCACTGCAACAAAAAGAATAAAATACCACCTAGGAATAAAGCTACCTAAGATGACAAAAGGCCTGTATGCAGAAAACTATAAGACACTGATGAAAGAAATTAAAGATGATAAAAACAGATGGAGAGATATACCATATTCTTGGATTGGAAGAATCCACATTGTGAAAATGACTATATTACCTAAAGCAATCTACATATTCAATGCAATCCCTATCAAAATACCAATGCATTTTTCATAGAACTAGAACAAAAAATTTCACAATTTGTATGGAAACACAAAAGACCCCAAAGAGCAAAAGGAATCTTGAGAAAGAAAAACAGAGTTGGAGGAATCAGGCTCCCTGACTTCAGACTATACTACAAAGCTCCAATAATCAAGACAGTATGGTACAGGCACAAAAACAGAAACATAGATCAATGGGACAGGATAGAAAGCCCAGACATAAACCCACGCACATATGGTCACCTTATCTTTGATAAAGGATGCAAGAATATACAATGGAGAAAAGACAGCCTCTTCAATAAGTGGTACTGGGAAAACTGGACAGCTATGTGTAAAAGAATGAAATTAGAACACTCCCTAACACCATACACAAAAATAAACTCAAAATGCATTAAGGACCTAAATGTAAGACTGCACGCTATAAAACTCTTAGCGGAAAACATAGGAAAAACACTCTTTGACATAAATCACAGCAACATCTTTTTTGATCCACCTCCTAGAGTATGGAAATAACAAAAATAAACAGATGGGACCTAATGAAACTTAAAAGCTTTTGCAAAGCAAAGGAAACCACAAACAAGAAGAAAAGACAACCCTCAGAATGGGAGAAAATATTTGCAAATGAATCAACGGACAAAGGATTAATCTCCAAAATATATAAACAGCTCATGCAGCTCAATATTAAAAAAAAAAACCTATCAAAAAATGGGCAGAAGACCTAAATAGACATTTCTCCAAAGAAGACATAAAAGATGGCCAAGAGGCACATGAAAAGCTGCTCAACATCACTACTTATTAGAGAAATGCAAATCAAAACTACAATGAGGTATTGCCTCATACAAGTTAGAACGGGCATCAGCCGAAAATCTACAAACGACAAATGCTGGAGAGGGTGTGGAGAAAAGGGAACCCTCTTGCACTGCTGGTGGGAATGTAAATTGATACAGCCACTATGGAGAACAGTATGGAGGTTCCTTAGAAAATTAAAAATAGAATTACCATATGACACAGCTATCCCACTACTGGGCATATACCCTGAGAAAACCATAATTCAAAAAGACACATGCACCCCGATGTTCATTGCAGCACTATTTACAATAGCCAGGTCATGGAAGCAACCTAAATGCCCATTGACAGACAAATGGATAAAGAAGATGTGGTACATATATACAATGGAATATTACTCAGCCATAAAAAGGAATGAAATTGGGTCATTTGTAGAGATGTGGATGGATCTAGAGACTTTCATATAGAGTGAAGTAAGTCAGAAAGAGAAAAACAAATATCGTATATTAATGCATATATGTGGAACATAGAAAAATGGTACAGATGAACTGGTTTGCAGGGCAGAAATAGAGACATAGATGTAGAGAACAAACGTATGAACACCAAGGGAGAAAGTGGTGGTGGGGGGCTGCTGTGATGAACTGGGAGATTGGGATTGACATATATACACTAATTTGTATGAAATAGGTAAGTAATAAGAACCTGCTGTATAAAATAAATAAATAAAATTCAAAAGAACAAGAAGAAAAAAGAAAACTTAGCCGATTATATTAACGTGACCGGATTATAGTTTGTTCATTTCTGTTTTCCAAGTTATCTGTAATTTAGAAAAAAAAAAAAAAGATGTGGCACATATATACAATGGAATAGTACTCAGCCATAAAAAGAAATGAAATTGAGTTATCTGTAGTGAGTTGGATGGACCCAGAGTCTGTCATACAGAATGAAGTAAGTCAGAAAGAGAAAAAGAAATACCGTATGCTAACACATATATATGGAATCTAAAAATAATAATAATAAAAAAAAGGTTCTGATGAACCTAGGGGCAGGACAGGAATAAAGACGCTGACGTAGAGAATGGACTTGAGGACATGGCGGGGGAGGGTAAGCTGGGACGAAGTCAGAGAGTAGCATGGATATATATATACTACCAAATGTAAAATAGATAGCTACTGGGAAGCAGCTGCATTGCATGGGGAGATCAGCTCGGTGCTTTGTGACCACATAGAGGCATGGGATAGGGAGGGTGGGAGGGAGACGTAAGAGGGAAGGGATATGGGGATATATGTACACATATAGCTGATTCACTTTGTTATACAGCAGAAACTAACACACCATTGTAAAGCAATTATACTCCAATAAAGATGTTAAAAGGAAAAAAAAAGAAAAGAAATAAGGTACTGTAGTTGAGAGAAGGAAAACATCCCTATGACTTCTATAGGCAACACTGGTTCAGAACCATGGACAGCTCCCAACATATTGGTAAGGGCCAAATACAGAGAGAAAGGGAGGGAGATGGGGGTGGAGAGCGGGAGGGGAAGAGGGAGGAGGGGGAGGTTACTGATAGTACATCCATAAGTAAGATTAGAACTCACTGCATCACTCTTAATGGATATCACTGGTTTTTCTGTAGCCATTTTACTAGTTGCATCCATCCATCTATCCATCCATCCAATCATTATTATATCATGTTGAATGGATAAGGTTTGTGAACGTTTTTCTGTGGCCAATCACCATTTTTCATATCTTTATTTTTCTTTCAACTGCATCTTCAGATATATTTATTTTTTCTGCCTTTAAACATGTATTTCAGAATATCTGGTTATATCTTTTCCAACGTTGCTCTCTGTCATTTCTCATATTCCAAATCAAATTTTCACTCTCAATTACAATCTTTCACTTGAAAACATTACTCCTTTTCAACTAATCTATGTTCAGTATAAACACCACATCAACCAACCACAGTAGATTTGAGAATGATGCAACTAACTTGCCCATCAGAGGTTGGCTGAGTTATGATTAAATTCTCTGCCTAATGATTTGATTAGTCCAAATTCTTCAGTGATGCATATTCTCAAGATGGTTGATTTTGGTAACAGGTCCCATGATAAAGTACATGATAAAGTAAGTTTTCTACAATTTAAACTTAATTTAATAAATAGCTAATGTATTATAAGCAATAACACATAATGTTCCAGGGAAACGTGAAAATGTCCAGTCAGCAGGCTGTTCATAATCAAAAACCAAGAATTACATCAGTCCCTTTCAAAAAGCTGAAAACACATGCAGGCATATTTTGGATCATTTATTAAAATGGCATTAGTGTGAATTATGTGAAAATATGTTCATGCCCATAATTGTTTCAAATTTTTCATACCAGCCTGGGAGGCTGGTTGTTTAATTCCATGCCTAACAGATCGGTCCAGTAGAGACCATCACGTGTAAAATCTAGACGTTCTTCTAGTTCTTCTTATTATAGAGTCTCCACCCTACCTCAACTATATTTTATTTATCATAAATTGTCTACTCTGTTCCTTAGAAATTTGTATCTAGGTAACTGTATATGGCAGCATGGAACCATTCTGGAAGTTCAACGGGTTTGAATTCCAGGTCAGCCTGCTTATCTATGTATGACCTTGGGCACATTGTTTAACATCTCTTAGCCTCAGCTTACACATCAAGAAATGAAGACATTTCAGAGTAGTTGGAGGATTAAATGAAATCATGTACACAGAGTCTAGCATTGGCAGGCCCACAGCAGGCCCTCAATAAATACCGGCTCTCCACATAATCAAGTAATTCAGTATTTGTCTGTTTTCCTAAATGGTTGACTCTTCAGTAGATTGGGAAACTATTAATTTTCATTTCTAAGCCAATAGCAGCTATTATCTGATTCTTAGAGATTTAGTATTCTGTGTATGAAAATGTAGACAGTTGGGATATCTACCTTCCTATGTCACTAATTGATATCAGTAAAATTATTTTGATTCTAAGATAATTTTACATGAGAAATAAACATGAGAAAGCTTACCTCTTCATAAAAAAATATATTTGATTTCATACAGTTTTTCAACAGAAGTCTATGGACAATTTACACAAAAATACTTGACTCCCTTCTAGATATTATAAGTCCTTTTAAGGGCTTCCTTGGTGGCACAGTGGTTGAGAGTCCGCCTGCCGATGCAGGGGACACGGGTTCATGCCCCGGTCTGGGAGGATCCCACATGCCACGGAGCGGCTAGGCCTGTGAGCCATGGTCGCTGAGCCTGCGTGTCTGGAGCCTGTGCTCCACAACGGGAGAGGCCACGACAGTGAGAGGCCCGCGTACCACAAAAAAAAAAAAAAAAGTCCTTTTAAAAAGGAGTATCAATTAAGCAAGTTAAAAAAGAATACCTGAGTTCAAAATTCAGAATACAGCTCCTTTGTCACTGAATCCATTTAATCTGTAGTATTAAAACGTTTTATGTCTGGCATAAGGGTTTCTATGACAACTCAGTTTTCTGATCACATTTCCACTGTGAAGTAAACATTCAGAGCTTTGTGAACTTCATTGATAAGATCTTCCCCACTGGCTGTCAATGCTGCTTTATGCATCACATACTTGGATGTTTTGGACAACTAATTCATCCCCATCTGTGTCAAACTGGCATTATCCAGAGTCACATTTCTGTAGCACATGAGACTCTTTCTCTCCAAACCAGGTAATGTGGCATTGTACTCTGAGACCCGAAGTCATTTTGTGCCTGAGAAAATGTGCTCTATACAACATCTGTAAATCTACAAACAAATTTAAACTAAATATAAAGAATATTTGGCTGGAGGTTTTTTGAAATCTGTGATGCTGACTTTTTCTTTTAGTTTTATTCCTGGTGGAATTTCCTAATATTGGCAAGGAATTTTAAAAAGCTTCATTCATTCTTTCATTCATTCAACAAGCATTTATTAAGCCTTTACTCTGTGGTATAGGGTCCTTTTTAAGTTGAGGAATTTGAGACTTGGAGGAGTGAATGACATGACTAATTTACAGGAAAGCCAGTCTAACACCAGGCCTTCCTGCTCCTAACCCAGTGCTCTTTCCAGAACCTACAGTCTCCTACAAAGCCACAAAAGCTCCCAATTATGACAAACAAGCTCAGGCTATCCTTGGTTTAATTTTTATGTTGATGTTATTTTTCAATTACTCATCTGCCCACTCACACCCCCCAAAATTCAGGTAATATTAAAAAGGGCTATCTTTTAATGGCACTCTTCATATATAAGTTTTATAGCATTTCTATTCCCACTGTAAAACTGGCCAGTTACTATATGAAAAATATCTGCTATATACAAACTATTTTAATACAATGTATGTTTACGTAAACTTTAATTGCCTACCATTTCATCAAATACACACTGTGGGTGTATAATAATAGCTTCAAATCTATTCTCCAAATAGATGTGGTTGCAGTGCCTACCTGCAAAGTCATCACAAACTACAGGACATAGCTTTCAGATTTATAAAGTACTTGAGACTGTACAGTTTGTAGTTCCATTCTAAGTGGCTTATAGGAGAAATATATATATATATATATATATATAATCTTTGTGGAAAAAAAGGAAATTTCTTGATTTACAGACACAAAAATTCGTTAAAGAATTACTTAATAAAAAATTGTTTTTAAATGCCTGGCTTGTGATTTTAGTCAATGAAGAAACTGCAAAGCCTTTTTCAGTTTTCCAGAGTTCTATCCTACATGTGAAAGTGAAAGGTAGCAGCAATATATATTCCAACTGCCTGTTAGCAAACACAAGAAAAGAGAGAGAAGGGCTTCCCTGGTGGCGCAGTGGTTGAGAGTCCGCCTGCCAATGCAGGGAACACGGGTTCGTGCCCCGGTCCGGAAGGATCCCACATGCCGCGGAGCGGCTGGGCCCGTGAGCCATGGCCGCTGGGCCTGCGCGTCCGGAGCCTGTGCTCCGCAACGGGAGAGGCCACAACAGTGAGAGGCCCGCGTAACGCCAAAAAAAAAAAAAAAAGAGAGAGAATCGGAGGTGTGGAAAAGGAGAGAAAATTTAGTGTTTAAATAACAAACACTGTTACTTCTACCTTTAAGTGAGGTAACAGATATTTTTATCAATTCTCTTCTTTCTCATGATAATCTACTTATAGACAACAACTGAATTTGTTGCAGAATTTGAGCTAGCTCATCTTAGAAGTTACTATGTATATAAGTATTCTAAAGTAAATTAATTTCAAAAATTTTAAGACATAATTTGGCTGCCAATCTCCTGATAAGGGACATAAAAAGGATTTCTATGTCTTTAATAAACTGAGTGTATACATAATACAGGAAGTAGGTGGCAAAGATGACGCTGAATCTGCTTATAAGTGCAAACCACTTCTATATTATTATTATCCATAAATATGTTTTTTATTAAAAAAAACATGTACTTGAATGAAAAGGTTAAGGTTGGATTTCTTCAATGGATTTGTTGTTATAAAGCAAGTAATGCAGAAGGGAAAGGGAAATATAAAGTCCAAAAAATGTAAATAGTTAAGATCTGAAAAGAAATGAATAGAAATATATCAAATTTTAGCCACAAAGAAGTATGAGTAAGGACCCCAAAGATAAGGGGTACACATCTACTACAGTGATTGCTGGTCCTTACTGGAAGTTTAAGGATCTTCTCCCATCTGCCCCTCCACCCTGCACTCTATCAAGTATAAGCTACGGCTGATAAGATTTAAGGCTTCTCTTTGTTCCTCTATCCCAGGAGCTGGGAAATCACCCAGTTGCCACTCTCTCATCCATTCTTTTTGCCTATTTTTTCCTTAGAAAAATGTTTCCCTCCATCTCTTTCTGTGCATGGCGATGGGGGGGTGTTGGGGGGGATGGGAGGAGGATGGCCTTTTTTAGACTCTCACATGCCAGGTCCAGGAGCTGTTGTCTCCCTTGAGATCTGAGAAGGGTGACTGCTAAGTCTTAGAGCAAATGCTCTGGGACTTGGAAACTGGTAGTTGGGGACTTTCTTCAAATGGAAGTGGTTAGATGAAAGACTCAGGCTGGGAATTTGGGGAAAAAAGTGGAGAAACACCTCTGACTTACTAACTGGTTCAAGGTATCCACCTTTGTTTGTACAGGAGTTCCTGTGATCCAGCCTAGCAGCCTGTCATTTAGCACAGGGGTAAGCAGAAGCCTCTGCTGATAACAGAGTCACTTAATTTGCTTTGCTTAGGTTTTGGTTAAACTGCTCAGAAGATCCATATCCTCAGAGTTGCTTCTTGTTATTTTTGTTATTTTATTCTCTCCATGGAGTACAATAGGAATCTATCTGGTAAGTGTGGTCAGGGTGGGGATTATAGGTCAAAACACCAAAGAACCCCAAAACTTTCTTCCATCAAGAAAAGCTGGGAAAAAAAAAGCTGGGCACTGAGGTATGGAGGAAATAAGCCCTCTCATTCAGTGCTGGTGAACATGCCAATTAAAAGTGTCTTTTGGGCCTCCCTGGTGGCGCAAGTGGTTGAGAGTCCGCCTGCCGATGCAGGGGATACGGGTTCGTGCCCCGGTCTGGGAGGATCCCATATGCCGCGGAGCGGCTGGGCCCGTGAGCCATGGCCGCTGAGCCTGCGCGTCCGGAGCCTGTGCTCCGCAACGGGGGAGGCCACAACAGTGAGAGGCCCGCATACCGCAAAAAAAAAAAAAAAAAAAAAGTGTCTTTGGAGAGAGGCAATTTAAGAATATCAACCAGAATTCAAAATATGTATAACTGGTGATGATAAATTCCATTTTAAAGTATTAATCCTACAGAAATGTCAGCCTATGTATTCTAAGATACAAAGATGTTCACTAAGTCACTGTTTATAACAGTGAAACATTGGCAGTTACCTTCAGTTTATCAATAGCAGAAGACTCACCCAACTCATGGCATGTTCCTCTGTGATCTGGAATACTAAACTGCTGTAAAAACAATGAGATGGACTGACATATCCTGACACACAAAACTAAGACATGGGCTTCCCTGGTGGCGCAGTGGTTGAGAGTCAGCCTACCGATGCAGGGGACACGGGTTCGTGCCCCAGTCTGGGAAGATGCCACATGTCGTGGAGCGGCTGGACCCGTGAGCCATGGCCGCTGGGCCTGCGCGTCCAGGGCCTGTGCTCCGCAGCAGGAGAGGCCACAACAGTGAGACGCCTGCGTACCGCAAAAAAAAAAAAACAACAACAACAAAAAAAAACTAAGACATATTGAAAAAAACAAGTAGGATAATTATATATATTATGATTCATTTATATTTTTAAAATTTCATATTCGACTCCATCTCTTTCTTTTTCTGTCCCTTTAATTATCTGAAAGCATATTCCCCAAGGTATTAGGGTAGCAGGTGGATAAATTGAATCAATTCATTTTTATTCTTCCATTCCAGACTGATTTTTAAATAAATGTGTACTGCTTTTATAATTAAAAAAACTTTAAGGTACTATACTGGGCCTACTGGTTCAAAAATATTTCCATCTACTAAATAGCTAAGAGAAAAGCAAAGCGATCCAGGCACTGATGTCTGCTGTCCCAAATAACACTCGTTCTATTCATCACATTTGTTTTATTAGTTCTTGGAAATTTGCTCTTAAGCTTTGATTACCCATTTGATGGCATACTAAGGCACCATATGGCAGCTTACTAGACACGACTATACTGAATAAACCATTTTTATAAATGAAACAGTTGACAATTACCTTCAAGGCATCCTGAAATTCAATGAATTTGGGAACCAATCCAAAACACAGGAATGTCCCTTCAGTTCTGACCATTAGCACTTTTATTCAAAAGTGCACTGCCCTATGGCATAGAGTGCTAGGTAAATCATTTCCAAGACTCTTCCATAGAGTGCTGGCCAATAAAAAATAAGTTATGAGAAATGATTCCCAACTGAACACAGCACAGACCACTAGACCTTGCATCATTAATGAGAAACTCAACCAGCACAACCAAGGTCAGGATGACAAAGCAGAAGGAGGGGAAGTATCCGTTCCTTCATTTTCCTCATCAGCACATGAAAAATGATTAGGACCACAACTCTGCACTGCAAACCAGGGATGAATAGGCCCTTGAGAAACACTTTGAAGTTGAACCTGATGTTGGAGATAGTCCCGAATCTCAACTGCTGGCTTCAATTCTGCCTACACACCAGTTCTATTTTGTGGGGGAAAAAGTAAATGACACAGCAGTAGACAAAGTCCAAGTACTACTGACAGCTCTAAAACACTTGATTTCTTTTATCATGGGGAATTAGAGATAACCTTGCTGACTTACAATTTTCTCAATCTTAAGCCAAGTGTCTGATATTCCAAGAGACAGTAATGTCACCACTATATTTCAACAGAGTAAAAAAAAAAATGTTTCATAATCATGCCCTGTGTGTGCTCTGTCAATTCCCATTATAATAATCGGGGATTATTATAATCGGGGTAGGGAAAGGGGGCATTGGTTTTGGGAAACCAATTTTCTTGCTGGGGTGGAAAGAAAACCAGAGACCCATCAATGAGCTGTGTGAAAGAATGTTTTGGTAATAAAATGAAGAAATAAGATTTTAATAGATTGAATAATGAATGGGTTCCAGCAATGCAGCAGGTTGAGATCAGGTGGGAGGGCTCCCCTTCTTCTCTAAACATCCAGAAGTGGTAGATAAATGTAGCTAAACCACCACAGAATTTGTACATACCAAGCCAAGACGTAAGGGAGGAGGGGCAGCAGGATGAAGGGGAATGGAGGGAAAGAGCCTGAGGCCTGGGGGCAGGGAGGTGATTTAGAGCCACTGCATGCCAGACACTGGGGAGAAAAAGAAATAAGACACGGCGCCATTACCTAAGGAACCTGGCATGGGCTCCAATTTGGGATCCGTACTTGATGAGTCAAATGTGCAAGGGGGCGGACAGAAGAATAAGGCAGAGGAACCTGGAAGAAAGTTAGAGAACCACTTCCAGTTCCCCTTCCATAACTACCTCAAGTCTTGCATGCTGTCACCCTAGTCTTTAAAAAACATTTTAGACAACAAACGAAAACCTTGTCTTACACTTAGAAAAATGTGGTTGGTATTTATGTTGTTGCTTTTGAAACCTGTTCTCAGGCTCTTTAAGTGAATATGTCATGAAGATATGGAGCAGATAGGACCTAACCATTAATCACCACTGAGAATTTCAAAATACACACTTCCTCCAAAGTAAGTGAGAATTCTACTAGCACTGATGTTCATTCTTAACTTATCCCAAGTCATGAAATTCAGTATACTGAAATATTTTTATACCACTGATAAATCTTACT
The DNA here is from genome assembly GCF_025265405.1 of Mesoplodon densirostris. Lineage (NCBI taxonomy): Eukaryota > Metazoa > Chordata > Mammalia > Artiodactyla > Ziphiidae > Mesoplodon > Mesoplodon densirostris. The sequence goes on from NC_082671.1 coordinate 81,183,475, forward strand.
TTAAATCATAGGGATGTGTATTCATCCCTGAAAGTTGCTATGTACTGAAATATGGTTTTCAACTAAATTATAGTATTTAAGCTCTTCAACATTAGTTTTTTTCCCTTTCCCTATAAATACGACTGGTACCTATCTGACAGCACTGGGAAACTGACACACTACTGAAAAAAATAAACATCTTCATCTCTCCTGGGTTTTCTACAACTATATTTAACTCACATTTGAGAATGCTGAATCAGAAGACGTGTAGAGTAGTACATTTTGACTGTATTTATTCTTCTCTGCTTATGTTATTTAATTCATTGAAAATTACTAAGATACCATTTAAAAATCTACTGGACAACTGAATTCATGGAATGTCCTCATTTTTATGTTTACCCAGATAATTTAAAATTAAAAAAAAAATTATCAGCCTTCGTTTGAGAAAGAGATAGTGAAGTTAGAAAAGCCCCTCATAGATTATATAGCCCAGGATTTCTCAGTCTTGGCACTATTGAGATTTTGGATGGGTAATTCTTTGTTGTTGGCAGCTGTTCTGCATACTGCAGGATGCCTAGCAATAGCCCTGGCCTCTATCCACTAAATGCCCATAACAGCCCCCAAATTGTGATGGTCAAAAATGTCTCCAGACATTGCCAAATGTCCCCTGGGGACAAAATCACCCTCGGCTGAGAACTATCAGCCTGCAGATTTGAAAGCTGAATCACAGAGAGTTGCAGGAATACATTCAAGGCCACAAAGCTAGAGCAAGGCATCACTGGAAATAGTGCCAAATGATCTGAATCTTAGACTCATGTTCTTTCAATAATGTCTCTGTTTCTCCCATTAGATATTAGCACATTAGGCAATTAAATGGTTGTTTTATTCATCCAGCTTATAATGATGATATCACTAATAAACAATTTTTAAAACCCTAAAAGATTAATTAACTCTATTTGTACTACATGAAAACTCCCCCACCCTCCATTTTCTTTAGTTATTTGAGGGCAATCTAAGATTTACAGAATATTAGCCTGGGATGATTTAAGAAGATGCCCAACCTTAAATGAACATATATAAGCTTCTACCACTTGTATATCTACTACTGAAGCTGACCCCAATTTTTCAAGGCCTGACATAATACTAGTATGTAGCCAAGATACAAAGCTATTATCCTTCCAGCAATTTAAAAATGCAGTTTTTACATTAACCTTCTTTAGTCATCTGCCAGGTTTCTGCTCTCTACATCCAATCTTCCTAAATCTTGTCATAAAATTCTATACCTAAATGGTGGTTGTGAACTTTGCAAAACATGAACTTTGGCACCTTGCTCTTCAGTTAAACACTGAGTATCTAGCCTGTTCATCTTGCTGAGTCCTGTGTACAAAGGTAAATGAGATACAGTGCCTACCTTTGAAGGATATACAGTCCAGTGTATAGTATACAGTTAATTTTAAAATAATGCTATAAAAGGGTGCCATGGTAACAAAATCAGGGGTATGAGCCCGAACTGGGGTGTTTGGGAAAGTTTCCTGAAGAAAGCCACACATAAGCTGAGTGTTGAAGGGTAGTTAATATTAAAGAGCCAATCAAAAGTGGGAAGAGCATATCAACAAAGGAAATGGTAAAAGCAAAGGCAAGGGACCATGAAACAGTGGGAACTGCAATTTGCTATTTAATCTTTCCGACTATGAGCGCAATTATCAAAGATTCGGCTGGAGAACTAAGAGGAGGCCTGGATGCAAGGGTTTTCAAAGAGCTAATTATTCACTAATATGTTCCAAAGCATACATTTCTTCATTAAAAAAATTTTAATACATATGAATTATATATTTATATTAACTATATTATAAACCTACACATGGTTGTAAAGCCAGAGTTATGTTTTTGCACGAGTCACGTGTTCTGAGTACTGAGCTATGACAGTCTTTTGTAGAGGAGAAGCTAGGAAATAATTAGGAAAATCTAGTCCACTAGGATGTGATTGATTATCCAATCAGTTTCCCACAAGCCAATCATTTCCATCACAATCTACAAGGTCATGATTTATAGATGGTGTTAAATTAACCAACTTAAACAATCTTCAGTCTTTCCGTAAAATGTAAAGACTGATACCATAGCTCACCAAAATAGCTTACACTGGCTAATTGTTGGCACACTTATCTACTTCTGTTCACTTTAAGTTGTATGGTTCAAGAATTAGTTGTGCTTGTTCCTAAACCTTTTTATGCCAATTATACTTATTGTAATTTTGTCATTTTATTAAATAGCATGTAAACCAATAAAATATGAGTGTAAAGAGTTGGTGTTTTGGGACTTCCCTGGTGGCACAATGGTTAAGAATTTGCTTGCCAATGCAGGGGACATGGGTTCGAGCCCTGGTCCGGGAAGATCCCACATGCCGCGGAGCAACTAAGCCTGTGCGCCACAACTACTGACCCTGTGTGCCACACTACTGAAGCCCACATGCCTAGAGCCCATGCTCCACAACAAGAGAAGCCACCGCAGTGAGAAGCCCATGCATCACAATGAACAGTAGCTCCCACTCACAACTAAGCCTGTGCGCCACAACTACTGAGCCTGCGTGCCACAATTACTGAAGTCCGCCTGCCTAGAGCCCGTGCTCCACAACGAGAAGCCACTGCAGTGAGAAGCCGCGCACCACAACAAAGAGTAGCCCCCACTCACTGCAACTAGAGAAGGCCCGTGCGCAGCAACGGAGACCCAGTGCAGCCAAAAATAAATAAATAAAGTAATCAATTTAAAAAAAAGAGTTGGTGTTTCTATGAAAAAGGCTAAAAGCTTTGGAAACATTTGATAAAGCTGAGTCATATATTTTTTAAATTACTGTTGAAAAAGGAGCTGTTCTGTAATGAGAGAAATAATAAAATGCTTATGAAAATAACCCAAGTGTAGAATTCATTAAGTGTGTAAGTCCTCATAAATGATGAATTACAAGCATGGTTTATACAAGAAAGATAACATACAAAGTAAATTAACAGATTCTTAGTAGAAAAAATGACCTTAGCCTGACATCAAAAGAGTAGTCAGCTGAATTTATGTTTTCAGTTAAAATTAAATGTTCAAGAAATGTATTATTTTAATGATTCTCTCATTTAAACATATTTTTCAATTAGCCAACAAAATCGGTTCTAAGCATTATAGAGTAAGAGGGCTTCTAATTATTTCTGGCTATATTAAGTCTGACATATGACTTCACATCATATGTCACCAGGGAAATGCAAATTAAAACAATTAGATGCCACTCTACACCCATTAGAATGGCCAAAATGCAGAATATTGGCTGGTGAGGATATGAAGCAACAGGAACTCTTATTCATTGCTGCAAAATGATACAGCCACTTTGGAAGACAGTTTAATGAATGGTTTCTTATAAAACTAAATATACTCTTACCATATGATCTGGCAATTGCACTGCTTGGTATTTACCTAAAGGAGCTGAAAACTATGTCCACATAAAAACCTGCACACATATTTATAGCAGTTTTATTCATAATGGCCAACACTTGTAAGAAACCAAGATGTCCTCCAGTAGGTGAATGGATAAATTGTAGTATATCTAGACAACGGAATATTATTCTTTGCTAAAAAGAAATGAGCTATCAAGCCATGAGAATACATGGGTAAAATTAAAATGCATATTGGTAACTAATAGAAGCCAATCCAAAAAGGCTACATACTATATAATTCCAGCTATATGACATTCTGGAAAAGGCAAAACTATGGAGGCAGTAAAAAGATCAGTGGTTGCCAGGGTTTGGGAATAGGCAGAACACAGAGGATTTAGGGGACAGGGAAAATACTCTGTATGATTCTATAACATTGGATACATATCATTATACATTTGTCCAAACCCACGGAATGTACAACATCAAGAGTGAACCATCACACCCGCACACAACAAAGAGTAGCCCCCGCTCGCCGCAACTAGAGAAAGCCCACGCGCAGCAACAAAGACCCAATTCAGCCATAAATAAATAAATAAATAAAATTAAAAAAAAAAAAAAGAGTGAACCACAACAAACTATGGATTTTGATCAATTACGATGTGTCAATATAGGTTCATCAGCTGTAACTAACATACTACTCTGGTGGAGGATACAGGTAATGGAAGAGGCTCTGCGTGTGTGAGGTCTTCAGTATGCCAACTCTGTACTTTCTGCTCAATTCTGCTGTGAGCCTAGAACTGGCTCTAAAAAAACTGTCTTAATAAAAAAAAAAAAAAAGAAAGTCTACAGGACGAAAGTGAATGGACAGTAGAGCAGATACAAGTATGGAATCCAACCTTTGAACAATAGTTTCCTTTTGTCACTCATGGCTATAAAGTTTGCCATCCTTTAGTAAGGGTATGTAGTAATAGCACATAGTTTGAGAGATATTACAGTAAAACCCACAGTTCGCATATATTATAATTTGTTAGATACATGGCTAAGTTAGCTATGTAGTAAACCGCTTTTAGCTTCATTATAATATTGCTTTGATTCTTCTCAATTATTTCATTTTCAAAATCTCCCATCATACTCAAACCAAGACCACCTAACCAGACTCTAACTAGGCTATGCCTAGGCAGCAATTACCCTTGGTTCTGTCTGTTGAGAACCAGGTAAATTACTCAGATACCACACTTACAGCTGCAATGTAAACTGTATATCTGCCTGTTTTAACCTTACCAAGTAAGCAAGTTTTTTAAGTATACCCCACAGTCAGATAATCAAGTACTTTTTACCGTTTTAACATATTCTGAAAGGTCTCTATAGCACACACTTAAGTAACTATTTAAATATCCATTCATGTCCATTAATTAAATTGTGTTTTCCCAGATTCTTATATAATAATGACTAAGGCAAATTGACAAGTAATTATGTGTAATATTTCTGCCTTCAAGAAAACTATTCCTAAGTCATGCACCCCCGGATAAATATCTAAATTTTTTCTGTCTCTGCAATTAGATATTCTAATCTCTACTTTAAAAAATAAAATTGACTTAACTGAGTTTAGAAGGCTAAGAACTCTGGTGTTATAGCAAGAAAAGATGACAAATCCTCAATTCTAAGAAGGTTATAATTGAAAAGTTCAGAAAAAAATGAATAGTATTTTAAGAATATATGCCACTTGCAACTTGAAAATAAGTGCATAAACCACCTGGCAATGTTCATACAAGATTAAGTATGGCATGACAATAACAGTTTCATCTGCAAGATTCCAATTCATCCACTTTTACTAAGAGCCTTATTTTACCAACACCACCCTCTTCCGCTATTTTTATACCCAATGAATCCCCAAGTCACAGTTGATTCTACCTTCTACTTGTTTCTTAAAATCCATTCACTTCTAACTTTACTGCCATTAACCTAGTGTGGTCTAGTTCCTACACTACCTCATTTCTAGACAGAAGTACTCCTATAGCCTCCTAACTGAGCCACCCATATCCATTCCTTGCCTCCTTCTTAAATAGTCAAACTCCTTCCCATCACAGGGCCTTTACATATGTTACTCCCTCCATCTAAAAAACTCTTATCTGTTCTGGACTGAAAAATGCCTACTCATCTTTCAGGCTTTCATGTAAATTCCATTTTGTCAGAGAGGTTCTTCCCTGATACAACAAATTAAATTATGCTTCCTCAGTTATTCTCTCTCCTGTCATTTGCTTCTTCTTATTCACAGCAATGATCACAATTTATAATTATGTTTATTCATGTGTTTACATCATATTTCTATCCCACTGAACTCTAGGGTCTTTAACGACAGAAATTAGACCATATTTATTCACTATTGTACGCTCACTGGTTAGCAGTTTGCCTGGCACAGAGTAGGTGCTGAGTAAGTATTTTTAAATAAATCAGTGAATGAATGAAATATTATACCATTGGTTAGTGCTGTGACAATTAATTTTAAATGCTTTGGGAAAACAAAGAACATTGAATGAAAGCAGATTTTTTTTAATTAAACTGCATTCCCTTCAAAATCTTACCAAACTTTTTTCTTAACATCCAGGATCCTATCTGAAAAATCTGTTTCTATATACAAGTTGCATACCCAGTTAAAAGTATTATTGCTTATTGCACTATTTACACCAAAATTTTTTGAGTTTACACTTTTGTGGTCGTAAACATTCAATTTTGTCCTCAAAAGACTTTAGTTGGCTGGCATAAGTAAACACACACACACAATATTATCCGCTAAAAAGTCTTATTAGCAATGCCTAAAATATTCTTATTTTAAAGTTGGTAAATCTGAATTGTACTCTAGATAAAGTCAGAATTACCATTTATACTCATTTTATTTCCACTCTCAAAGTATATGAAAACAGGCTTATAAAAATTGACAAATTTGATCCAAGTAAGTAAATGCAGTATAGTAAGCAAAGTACCTTGGGTTTTGCTAAATATTGAATGTTGTATGCTAAATGCTCGTGGTACCTATTGATGACTATTTCAGATCCCTAGCTACATGATGGATATTAATTGTCAATACAGAATACTGATATTTGGCTTTCATCAACCAATGTCAAGTATCAAAAATGTCAATATTTAAAATGCAAGACCCAGGACTTGTCAAAGCCAATGATTGTATTATTATGACAAATACTGGTCATAACTCTGAAAGCTCAGAGAAGTAACTTGCTGAGGATCACAGATTTAAATCCAGGCTTGTCAGATTCCAAAGCTCTATACAATAATGCTTCCCAGGTGGCCAGACTGGGTCGTTTTTTTTGTATGATCTGTTTAGACTACATTCCTACGTACCCAGAATATTTAGATAACTGATCATCATTTATATTCATATTCATTCATATTCTCTCTCTCTCCCCTACACTTCCCCCAAAGCCTCTACAGGCAGTGCTCTTTAGTGCATTCCCTTTTTAAAATTATCCCAGAGCATCCTCTGGATACATGAAAAAAATCGCACAATCCTTGCCCCACCAACTTGCAGTCACCTCCTTGCTCTTCACTCTCACGGGCAGCTCTAGTAACAGCCTTCCACATGTTCAGGTTTTAGATGTATATGAGATTCCAGAACCTCAGCACCCCCGAATTCCAGCCAGGGGATTCATATCAAGCTCATATCACTTGGTTTACAGTGACAGATGAGCACCCTCCCACCATTCCATTCTCCCACCCCACCAACATGTTCACCAGGGCCCCAACTTCAATCTCATACACAGAATGGAGCAGACAATTCTGGTAAGACTCTTAGCATGTTGTGTATGGGTAACTGATATGGGGGAACCTATTATACTATTCTTGGCATTTGGGATCGCATGCAAAACTGAGAGTCCCACTTTAATACCTCATTGTATTTATATTGATAAAAATATATGAAGGACTAGAAAAAAATAGGTGTTAGCATTCATGTTTTGATAAAAGGTAAAATACTGGTCCTGCCCCTCTTGCTTTCCTTTCCCTCATCCTGTTCTTGCACACTTTCTCATGTAAATTTGTAGTCCCTTCAAGAAGAAAAAAACATATTAATGTAAATGGACATGATAAATCTAAATGGGTGATGAAAATATCCTAAAATTGGTTATGGTGATGATCTCACAAGTTGGTAAATATATTAAAACTTTTTATTGACTTCTATGTTTGAAATGGGTGAATTATGTTATGCACAATACACCTCAATAAAGTTAATATTTTTAAAATGTGTCTTTCAATATCATCAATACATAAGCTACCAAAAAAAAAATTCCAGGAAAATGCAGAGTATATATTATACAGTTTTTTACAACTAAAGTTTTCATTTGACAGAAGAATTAGAATAGATACTAATATAATTCAAACAAATTTCATTTAAGTATACAGCAAAGTGCTGATGGGAACAGGAGAAAAATTATAGCTAGAGGCTGACCTTCTATAATCAGTGCCAAAGCTAAAGAACTGATCTAGAGCAAGGATCTGATGATCCAGGTAAGGAGCTAACATTGAGGGGGCTGAGGTGGGGTCCCAGGGGATCAGAAAGGGATGAACAAGGCTCAATGGATCAGGAGTTAGGAGACCTGGGTCTTTGTCCTGGTTCTGTTTTGAATTAACTAACCTTGAGTAATTCATTTCACCTGAGTCTCAGTTTTGTTATCTAGAAATGATACAAAGATAATAATCCTTGCCTACCTCCCATAACTATCGTAAGGACACAACGAGACAATGCATATGAAGCATGCTGGAAAATGCAATGTAGCATTAAAAGGCTAAAACTCCAAATGGGCTTAATGAGGAAACAAAGGCTTTTGCTTTTGTTTTGAGGGATCTGGGATGGTAATAAGACACTAGGCTGAAAGTATCTTAGCCTGACAGAGAATCCATGTGAGTAAGACAGCATGTGTGCATGAGCAACCATCAGAGGCACAAACAACTCAACCTGTTCAAGCCTGGAGTGAGTCCAAAGGACCACAGATAGAAAAGTGGTCTTAACGTTGACTCAAAGAAGTTCCTGAAAATCTTCAGATGTCTTGAAAGACATCAATACAGTCATTTTCTTAATAAGAACCATGACTACTTTAGAGCTATTCCAAAATAATCATACAGAAATGAAAATTGTACTGAGTTCATGTAGAACAACAGGCATTATGGATTCATAGAAAACACTGCACACCACCAGCACCTCCTCCTCCTTCATCTCCACCACCACCAACAACCAACTCCAACACCATCAACATCACCAACAGTAACAACCCCACCACCACCTCCTCCTTCATCACCACCACCAGCAACTCCACCACCACCACCAACTCCAACATCATCATCACCAACAGTAACAACCCCACCACCACCTCCTCCTTCATTTCCACCACCACCACCAACTCCAACACCATCAACATCACCAACAATAACAACCCCACCACCACCTCCTCCTTCATCTCCACCACCACCACCAACTCCAACACCATCAACATCACCAACAATAACAACCCCACCACCATCACCAACACACACACACAAACCTCTGCTATAAATTCCTCATTTACTTAGCCAAGAATAGAGACTTTAACAGAAAAAAAGTAGTTACACAAAATGGGGGGGATGCAGCATATCTTTGCATAGATTTCCCTTCTTCCTTGGTTCCCAGAGCTTGCTGGTGTTGCCAAGGACCCTCCTCCTCCAAGTGACCAGGATACTGCCAGAATTGAGAGAGAAACCTAGTTCTCACCAGGATTCTCTTCCTTCCCAGACTTAGTTCACCACTCTGAAGGAACTTATGTTAACAACCCTGCTTTTCTTTCTGAAGTGGCACTAAAAACATCTGGTTCTTGAACTCAACTGGTCATGAGTAAGGTCATATTCCCCAGGTTGAGAGGTGCTGGAGAGCTGGGGAAGCAAAGTCAACACCCGATATCCCTGAGCAGTATCTCCTCCTCCGCCGCCTTGCAATCACCCAGAGAGCCCAGCTGTGCATGGTTACGTCGACCTCAACTCATTCGAAAACAGATTTGAGGCAGTTTAAGAAATATAGGCATTCAACCTCAATTTTAAAATACACATTTTTTACATAAAAATTTCAAACAAGATAAACACATGAAAAACTTAAGCAAAATTAGTTTCAAGGAAAAAGGAAAATAAGGGTAAAGGAAAATTTAAACTCAAATTCAGTATAACGTTAAGTAATTGTGTCACGATTCTATACTATAACTGACTCACTTTTCTGTACACCTGAAACTAACACAACATTGTTAATCAACTGAATGTCAATATAAAGTAAAAAGTAAAAAAAGATTCTATACTAATATTCACTATTTATTCTTTACTATATACCTTGTTAGTTGATAAAATGTAGATAAAATACTGAACTTAACCTATGAAAACTATATAAAATGCAGGCCTACTCATTAAATAAATATTTACTATATGCCTATTATGTGCCTATTGTGTGCTTACTGTGCACTGTTCCAGGCACTGGGGAACACCAATGAACAACACACACCAAATCCTTGCTTTTTTAGTCCGTGGAAACAAGTATATCAAGACAAATGAGTAAATTTTAGAGTATGTTAGAAGACAGTAAGTACTTTGGAGAAAAATTAAGCTGCAAGGGAGACAGAATACCAGGAAGTGGGAAGTCGCACAACTGCAAATAGGGTGGTTGAGGAAGACCTCACTGAGAAGCTGGGCAAAGACTTGGAGGTAAGGGTCAGCCCAGAAGATAAATAAAGAAGAGTGTTATAGGCACGGGGAGTAAAGAGCACAAAACTCTGGGGCTGGAAAGTGCATTGTGACACGCTGAAGGACGAGCCAGGAAACCACTGCGGCTGGAGCAGAGTGAGCTAGCCAAGTGTAGAGAAAGATAGTAAAATGTGGGGTGAGGAAATTATTTAGGTCCATGGAAAGTCAATAAAATGTTAAGTTAGAACTGACATGACATGACTTCCGTTTTAACCGGATGACTCTGGGCTTCTGTGTTGAGAACACAGTGTATGAGTCAAGGTCACAGGAGGGAGGCTGCTGCAATGATCCAGTCAAGAGATGAGAGTGGCTTTGACCAGGAGGGTGGTGAAATACGCAGTGACAAGTGTCATACTCTGATATATTCTGAACCTATGTTCTTTGCCTAAAGACGGGCTACCCCTTCTATCTTTGAGGTTTTGTTTCAGGTAAAGCAGGTATCAGGCTAAAATTACTTTTGGTCATACTACACGGAGTAGATTTGGGGTCTTCATGTATGCCCTAAAGATTAAAAACAAAAACCTATGTATCCCCTCCTGGAGTCTTGATTCCCACCCCATGAAGTTTTAAGTTGACATAATAAATTTATATAAGATTACAAAGAATGTAATTTCTGGTAATGTAAACAGTAAAATTTAAAAACAGAACTTCTATATCACCTAAATGGTTAGTTTTACCACAAGGGACCCAGACTCTTGGTCAGACAGTATTCTGGGTGTGTCTGTTTCTGGGTGAAATTAACATTTGAATGAGTAAAGCAGTTTGTCTTCCCCACTGCACACCCCTCCCAGGCTCCCCCCATAATCTGAGGGCCTCATCCAGTCAATGGAAGACCTGAATAGAACAAAAAACTAAGTAAAGGGCTTCCCTGGTGGCGCAGTGGTTGGGGGTCCGCCTGCTGATGCAGGGGACGCGGGTTCGTGCCCCGGTCCGGGAGGATCCCACGTGCCGCGGAGCGGCTGGGCCCGTGAGCCATGGCCGCTGAGCCTGCGCGTCCGGAGCCTGTGCTCCGCAACGGGAGGGGCCACAACAGTGAGAGGCCCGCGAACCGCAAAAAAAAAAAAAAAAAAAAAACTAAGTAAGAAGGAACTCCTTCCTGACTGTCTTGAGCTGGGATGTTGGTCTTTTCCTGTCATTGGATTTGAACTGAAACACTGGCTTTTTTTGAGTATTGAGCCTGCCAGCTTTTGGACCAGAACTTAGACCACTGGCTTTCCTGGGTCTCCAGCGTGCCAACTGCAGATCTTGGGACTTCTCGGCCTCCAAATGACATGAGCTAATTCCTTCTCATCTCTTAATCTCTCTCCCCCCACGCCCATAACCCCCTCTCCCATGTGTGGATGTGTATATATGTATGTATGTATGTATGTCATTAGTTCTGTTTCTCCAGAGAATCCTAATATAAACACCATCATCCATTTCAAATAAAACCAACCCAGTTCAAGCTCCTCCTTATCAGCTGGAAAATTTATGTAATTTTTTCCCATTAACTCTTTATTCAGTCTACTTCCCCACAGAACTTTATCCCAGTGTAGCATACGTTTATGTCGGAAAGTCTTTTATTGCTCATGCTACCATACTTCTTTGCAAGAAAATATTTCAGATTGCTGCTCTGTTCAGTACCCAGGTAGATTCTAGACCCCTGCACAATACAGTAAGACTCAGGATAGATAAGGAGATGCCATTCTTGGCTAAAATGGGGAAGGAGTAATTGTGAAAGGGCAAGTGAAAAATACAGTCCGGACATTGCGAACTGATGCCCTCAAAAACCTTCCACACCTTAAATGTTTGGGTATACCCCAGGAATACCTATTTAAAGCCCCCTGCAGTGGACTACCCATTTGTCTGACAACTAAAAGTATTTTCTATGTATAATCCTAGGCTAGCTGCTTGGTTTCGCCTATGCTGCCATAAGAAATCAGGAGGGCAGCCCCGGACAAATGTCTTCGTAAGCAGCTCGGCTCACTCTAAAGGATGCTAACCCCAGCTTCCATCTGACACTCTGCTAGGGCACCAAGCCTCTCTTTAATCAGCCACACAGAAAAGCTGCACTCTAGGCCTTATGTGCCAGGGAGTAATGCCACCTCAAATTCAAAGGCAATGAATATTCTCAAACCCTCAGCTGAGAAAAACAATACACAGGGAAGATTGCTGAGAGGACAAGTAGTCCATCTAGCCTTCCTGTCGGTGGGCCAAATCAGATCAGCAGAGAACAGGGTACCTCAACAGAACCTTGCAGTCGCTTTTACAACATTTTGCTTTGAAGTGATGCCACTAACTCAAAAATGTTTTAGGAGGATCAGCCTTACAAAACTTGATTTTCAAAACAAAACGCAGTGTACTCTTTATGGAGACTCCTGGGAGAAATTCTTGTCTGCTGTTGGTGCCAAGAGTAGTTATTATCATCCTGAGAAAATGGTTTCTCTTTACTCCTCCAAGTGTTTCCTCTTCCCGCTATCTCATAGAAAACCCAGAGGTGAAGTTCTGGCCCCTGTGTCTTATGCTTAGGTCATTCTGACATGCAATTTAATTGTATTCTTGGTTCTACTTCGTTCCCACCATTTTCTTACTTTTGATTTTTACTATGTCAAATATTATGTATTCTTAGCAGTCAAAATTGCTTCTGGCATGAGGGAATATACATATAAATACCTATATATGTACACACACATGGCAATTTTGTCCTATAATCGCATGCCCCTTCCACATCCTTCTACATCCATCTACAGAGCTACTTCCCTTTAAAATATTGCTTTTTTTTTTAAATGCTTAGAGTCATGAATATGCTATATTTTGTCACATCAAGCCAGGGTACCAAGAGCATAAGGTACAATCATTTGGGCCTCCAAAAGTAATACAAAACTAGACAGGATACAGGAGTATTTAATCAACAAAACAATAACAAAAAACCAAAATCTAATTCTAGGTTTTAATTAACGATTGTTTGAGTTCCTACTTTGTTTCAGACACTAAGCTATATGTAAGGAATTAAAAGGAAATTAAAAGAATGGTTCATGATTCAAAAAGACCACTACAGTCCATGCATGAGGAGTTACATATGTATATATGTACATATGCGTGCCTGCATGTATGTACATACATACACCCACGTACATGCATCATTAACACTGACGTAAGTCTACTTAAATCTATATCAGGTTACAAAAACAGCAGCCAGTTAATGCCACTTCATGCTTAGTCATGGATAAAGGTTTCATATTGACCGCCATTATTTAAGGGACTCCTTATCCATCGCTTTGGCTACAACAACAATTGTAAAGGTCTTTAGTTTTGTGACTTATGATGACAGTAACAGGTTAATTCAAGAAAGAATGAATCCACCCAATTCAATGAGGACTGTGTGTGGCTTATTGTATGAATAGTTAACCAGAGAATATCTGTCAAATTATATCCCTTGATCAATGTGGCCAAGAGAACAGTCTCCATTCCTGACCAGTTTTGACCACTATTTATCTTATATTATGGAAATGTATGCAGTCCGTGATGACTAGAGCAGTTTTGGCCATGGTTTTCACCCTCAATTTTGCAGAGAAAATTTAAATTCTTAGAAGAAGCCCAAAATCCTTCAAAAAGGAAGGGTCTGACAAAAGTTTGGGATCTGTAAAAACTTTCATGATTGTATTTTCAGTTTCATGACATACCACATGATATACAGAAATATACTTACTATTTGGAACGGAGAGCTCTGCATCAAAGATAACTTCCAAAGATAAGGGAACTAGCCTTGACTCAACTCTCTGAAACATTTTATAACCTTTTGCTAATGGAGAAGAGTAACCTAGGTTTTAGAAAGAATTCTCTTTAGCTAAAAGTGCTTGAGTCCATTCTCTACATCTGCGTCTTTATTCCTGTCCTGCCCCTAGGTTCTTCAGAACCTTTTTTTTTTTTTTTAGATTCCATATATATGAGGAGATATGGGGATATATGTATATGTATAGCTGATTCACTTTGTTATGAAGCAGAAACTGACACACCGTTGTAAAGCAATTATACTCCAATAAAGATGTTTAAAAATAAATAAAAATAAAAGCACTTGAATTAAATGTTACACAATTTATAATTTGCAGCCACATTTCATTCATTTTTTCCACACACTCCCAATCATGATCTGTGGGTCCTTTTCTGTGCCCCCAGTTTGTTCCTCTCCCATGTCAATCCAAATGGGCTGCCAATTTCTTATTATCAGGGCCCTGATTACTATTTGCTGAAAATTCTCAGGCTGTGAAATTGCTTAAGGTTAAAATTTTAGTGTAGTCTCTTCTTTATCAATTTTATTGCTCAGGGAAGTAGACACCATTTATATACTTCCAGTTAACCCTACTTAACGCAGACTCTCAGAGTAAGGCAATTCTGGGAAATCATTACTGAATCATTTCACACATTCCAGTGTTTGCAAGTATACAGATGCACAAAAGTTAACCCTGCAAGAGGTCATGGTGGCCCATTCAGCCTGTCAGCTGCACTGACTGCTCTTGCTTAAGTAGCCTCCCCAGCTAGCCTTTCCTCATCTCCCTTTAAAATATTCTATGTTTGCATCTTTCAGCTCCAGCGTGGAGACAGAGCCAGCATCCTACCACCTCAAATGCCGCCACCCTGGTCCATCAGCCTCTCTCTTCTGGACTTCTCCACCAGTCTCCTAACTGATCTATTTCCACCCTGACTCCCTACCATCTGTTCTCCATGCAGCAGCAAGCAAGATCCTTTTGTCACTCACGGCTATAAAGCTTGCCCATCCTTTAGTAAGGGTATGTAGTAATAGTACATAGTTTGAGAGATATTACAGTAAAACCCACAGTTCGCATATATTATAATTTGTTAGATACATGGCTAAGTTAGCTATGTAGTAAACCGCTTTTAGCTTCATTATAATATTGCTTTGATTCTTCTCAATTATTTCATTTTCAAAATCTCCAATCATACTCAAACCAAGACCACCTAACCAGACTCTAACTAGGCTATGCCTAGGCAGCAATTACCCTTAGTTCTGTCTGTTGGGAACCAGGTAAATTACTCAGATACCACACTTACAGCTGCAATGTAAATTGTATATCTGCCTGTTTTAACCTTACCAAGTAAGCAAGTTTTTTTAAGTATACCCCACAGTCAGATAATCAAGTACTTTTTACCTTTTTAACATATTTTGAAAGGTCTCTATAGCATAAACTTAAGTAACTATTTAAATATCCAATCATGCCCATTAATTAAATTGTGTTTTCCCAGATTCGTATACAATAATGACCAAGGCAAACTGACAAGTAATTACGTGTAATATCTCTGCCTTCAAGAAAACTATTCCTTAGTCATGCCCCGCCCCCAGGATAAATATCTAAATTTTTTCTGTCTCTGCAATTAGATATTCTAATCTCTACTTTAAAAAATAAAATGGACTTAACTGAGTTAAGAAGGCTAAGTTTTCTCCAACAACTACAGAATATAGCAAAACCTGCTTAGCATGTCACATTAAGCCTTTTGATATCTGGCACCTACCTACTAGCTAAGCCTCATCTCCTACCCCAGTCCCATAGACTAAATTACTTGTAGATCAGGCATGCCACAGTGTCTTTGCACTTGCTAGTTTCTCTGCCTAGAGCAGCCTCCTCTGCTTTGTCCACCTGGAAAGCAACTCATCTAAATGGTTCAGATGCTACCTCCTCAGGGAAGCCTTCTCTGATTGCCCCAGGACAGCCCTAGGCCCTCCCCTCCATGCTCCAGTTCCACCTTGCATAGGTTTTCAAGCAAGCACATTGCTGTATTATTATAACTATTTGTTTGCAGGTCAGTCTCCCAGTGAACAGCAAACACCTTAATGAAAGCAACCATGTCTTATTAGTATTCATATTCCTAATGCTTGGCCTATGTTAAGTGCTCATTAAATGCCTCCTGAGTTAATTAATAGACAAATTAGTTAATGTAAGAATGTTAACAGAACACTGTGCAAAAGGATCAGAGCAACTGGTCCTCTGAATTTGGGAGTGTGAAAAACAAATTCAATTGCAAATTTAAAACAAATACATTTTTATGGTTACATCAACAATTCAGAATATGGGGTTTTAAAGGAGAGACCAAAAAAAACAAAAGTCAATCACATCTATACAGATTTTAAAATATTTTTCCCCAGGTAATTTATTCATTCTATGGTGCTGAACAAACACTCCCATTTCCTTCTCATCCCTGAATACTTCTGGAAATATGTGAAGACTAGTAAGGACTTATAATAATATCAAATCAAATAATTTCTTCAGAAAAAAGATACTACTGGGCTTACCTGGTGGCGCAGTGGTTGAGAGTCTGCCTGCCAGTGTAGGGGACACGGGTTCGAGCCCTGGTCTGGGAGGATACCACATGCTGCGGAGCAACTAGGCCCGTGAGCCACAACTACTGAGCCTGCGCGTCTGGAGCATGTGCTCCACAACAAGAGAGACTGCGACAGTGAGAGGCCCGTGCACCACGATGAAGAGTGGCCCCCGCTCGCCGCAACTAGAGAAAGCCCTCGCACAGAAACGAAGACCCAACACAGCCATAAATAAATAAATAAATAAATAAACAAACAAACAAATAAAATTAAATGTTTTTAAAAAAGATACTATCAAGATATATCTGAAGAACTTTAAAACACTACTGAGATTCACAAAATAAGATTTGAATAAATGGGAACATATACTCTGTTTGGGGACAGGTTGGTTCAGTTTTGTAAAATATTCTCCCTAGATTAATCTATAAACTTAATTTAACCCTATCCCTAAAACATGATTTTTTTAAGAACCAGACAATTTTCAAAGTTCATATAGAAAAAATAAGAATGTAAGAAGATACAGGAAAATCCTGGAATGAAAAAAGAGTAGTAAGTGAAGATGTGCCATCCCAGATATTAAAACATGAAAAACTAAAGAAATTAACACGGTGCAGAGTTAGCCAACAAACTGACAGTAAACAAAACAGAGTAAACTTTCCAAAAATAGCTCTAACTGCAGAGGGGGTTTAATAGATGATGCTACCCTTTCATGCCACCTTCACCCTGGTCCAAGTAAATATTATCTTTCTCAAGAATCATCACACTGAAGGCAAGGGAAAGATACACTGTTCAAGAAATGTTTGGAGCAGCTCATGCAGCTCAATATCAAAAAAATAAACAACCCAATCCAAAATGGGCAAAACTCCTAAATAGACATTTCTCCAAAGAAGATATACAGATTGCCAACAAACACATGAAAGAATGCTCAACATCATCAATCATTAGAGAAATGCTAATCAAAACTACAATGAGATATCATCTCATACCGGTCAGAATGGCCATCAAATAATCTACAAACAATAAATGCTGGAGAGGGTGTGGAGAAAAGGGAACCCTCTTGCCCTGTTGGTGGGAATGCAAATTGATACAGCCACTATGGAGAACAGTATGGAGCTTCCTTAAAAAACTAAAAATAGAACTACCATATGACCCAGCAATCCCACTACTGGGCATATACCCTGAGAAAACCATAATTCAAAAAGAGTCATGTACCAAAATGTTCATTGCAGCTCTATTTACAATAGCCAGGACATGGAAGCAACCTAAGCGTCCATCAACAGATGAATGGATAAAGATGTGGCACATATATACAATGGAATATTACTCAGCTATAAAAAGGAACGAAACGGAGTTATTTGTAGTGAGGTGGATGGACCTAGAGACTGTCATACAGAGTGAAGTAAGTCAGAAAGAGAAAGACAAATACCATATGCTAACACATATATATGGAATCTAAAAAAAAAAAAAAAAAGAGAGAAAATGGTCAGAAGAACCTAGGGGGTCAGAAGAACCTAGGGGCAAGACGGGAATAAAGATGCAGACCTACTAGAGAATGGACTTGAGGATACGGGGAGGGGGAAGTGTAAGCTGGGACAAAGTCAGAGAGTGGCGTGGACATATATATACTACCAAACGTAAAATAGATAGCTAGTGGGAAGCAGCCGCATAGCAAAGGGAGATCAGCTCAGTTCTCTGTGACCAGCTAGAGTGGTGGGATAGGGAGGGTGGGAGGGAGGGAGATGCAAGAAGGAAGAGTTATGGGGACATATGTATACGTATAACTGATTTACTTTGTTATAAAGCAGAAACTGACACACTATTGTAAAGCAATTATACTCTAATAAAGATGTTAAAAAAAATTTTGGAGAGAACAATAGGGTAGTTATGGGGAAAAATAAAATCGGATTTCTATTTCATTACTATAGCAAAATAAGTGTGAACCAAAGACATATACAAAACTAAAATCATAAAATTCCAACAATAAACTGTTGAAGAATAAGTTTTATGACCCCAGAGTTGGATAGGCTTTTTTGATTATCCTGCAAAATCCAGAAAGTACCAAGGAAACATATGACAACTTTACATAAAAACAAAACTCTTAGGCCCAAAATATTATAGAAAATATCAAAAGATAAATGACAGAATAGCAGAAACTATTTGGGAAAAAATCTTATAGGAAACATTAATTTCTTTAATATATAAAGAGCTCCTAAAAATCAAAGCCAAAACTCAAATTTTAAAAGTGAGCTTGCAAAGGGCATGAACAGACTATTCACAGAAGAGGAAGATACAAAGTAAGCACATGAAAAGATGCTCAAGTTAAACTATGAGATGCTATTTTCTCCCTAGCAGATTAGCAATGATTTAAGTCAATAGCAATTTGCTAAAAGGCATCAAAATTTTAAATTCATATTCCCTGTGACCCAGCACTCCCCTTTTACAAATCTTTCCTATAAACTTACTGGCACGTAACCACTCCTCCCTAACCACCCTGCCTCTATCTCCACCAACCCCATTTCCTTGGTAGTTCTCTCAGGAAACTGCAAGCTACAGTGCAGCAGTAGCTTGCCTAAACCATACACCACCTGAAGAGCAACCATTCCTAAACCCTCTAGAATATCAACAGTCAAAGGAATGTAACCCTATTTGCTGCCATCTTGCGCTTTTCTCTTTGACCTCACCTTTTTCTTTTCCTGCCAGAAAGTCACCTCCTGTGTCTAGTAGATCCTCCTCCCATTGACCTCTGTGGCCACATGGTCTTTCAATTCCCTGGGTCATACATCTCTTTGACTTATGATCCAAGACTTATAATCCAAGTGAATTTTTAATCACAATAAGCATCTCAGAGACTGAGAACAAAACCTGTGAGATCCCTCCAGAAAGCTTCAGTGTAAAATCATTAATCACAAACATGAAGAAGAAAGCACTATCATAACTATTAAAGAAAAGTTCTGCTAAGCAGGTAAATACACACATACATATGAGAATTTCTCCAAACTCCTAACAGCAGAGAGACGATGATAATAATGAGTTAAAATTGTTCAGCAGTATAACCATCTTGTAGCCACTGTGCTAAGTACCATCTCATTTAACTCAGCCGCTCTATAAGATAGAGAATATTAGTTACCTCCATTTTTATAATTGAGGACAATGACATACAAAGAGACTAAGTAACCTGCTCAAGGTCCAAAGACGAGTAACTGGCAGAGCCAGGATGGGAAGCAGACTATCTGCCCCAGAGCCCAGGCTCTCCACCACCAGGAGATATTTTTCTTTAAAGCCTAATTCTTTTAGAAGCAAGGTAGAAAGTATTAACTGAAAGCTTGCTTGGAGTAGAATGGAACACTGATACTGAATTCAAGATCACACAGAATATAGAGTGGGAATTTTTAGAAATCCATAAATACTGCTTTTTGTTTCAAGTCATTATTTCCATTAACCAGTTCACAGAGGTGTTCTACATTAGGCAGAACCTGTTTTTGGAAGCATTGCTCGTTGTCATACATATGTCACTCTGGATTTATCCTCCCTCCCCAACTAAGATTCCTTGCTAAATTTCCTGTGTGTTCACTTCAGTTCAATCCCATCTTCCTCTCCTCGTGAGCTGTGCTCCCTGGTGATGCCCACCAATTCTCTGTCCCCTCTAGGGCCCTAAGCTCCATATTCTGTCTTCCAGAGCGCCCTAACCTGCTCCCCTCAGACTCAGGTGAGAGACAGATCTGTTCCTATCCCATATACTGCTCTTGTAAATTCTGACAATTTTATCCTTGAGAAACATACGCGTGGGCTTTGACGTCCACAGTACTTTTCCTATAAGTCAATTCAAGAACTGAACACCTGATTACAACTTTTGTTCATAGCACTCCAATGGTTTCAACAGTTGCACTTATCTAGGGGAAAAAAAGCCTCAAGATTTTGATTTATTTATGATAGACTAGTCAGAAAGTAAATATAAAAACAGTAGGCGGAAAACAATGAATGAAAAAATGATTCAAAAATACGTAAGTTAAATAAATCGAAAGAAAGCCAAAATGTGAAGATAATAGCAAAATCATTCATTTTTTTTCTCCACAGTGCTTATCATCATCTGACATGTTTGCATATGCTAAAATGTCTGTTTCCTCTTCGCTTCCTACCAGAATGTTTGCTCCGTGAAGACAAGACATTGACCGTTTTGTTCACTGTTTCTCCAGTGTCTAGAACTGAGCCAGAAGCATAGTAAATGCTCAATAGTACCTAAGTGAGTAAGTTAGTGAATGAAGCTTCTGCCTCATCATCTCTCGCTCCATAAACAAGATTTGCTTTCACACTCTGGCCAAGATTTTTTAGAGATTTTCCTAACTCCTCAATCTCTTTTTAGGTTACTTTCAAGATGGAGAGTCATCTGATCAGATCCAGTTCTGAGACACACAAAACTTAACTACTCACCACTCCCTACACATATGTTCCCTGATTCTTAAAAGAAAAAGAAAAAAAAAAAAAAGGAGGGAAGAGGCACAGCAGAAAATTTTCTAAACCACTTCTTCCCCTACATGAAACTAGTTCATGCACGCCTATACCCACTGGTTCAGAAGATGATTGTATTCTTTGTAAGTAGCACAAAGCTAATTGAAAAAGGAAAAAAACCGTAAGTTACTAGTAATAAAAGCACCAAAGGGCCCTGGGGGTTCTTTACGCTCTGGACAGTGTGTTAAGAGGCACTTCAGTGACCTCCATCCTCAACTCTCTCTAGGTCTAAAATTGATTGATTTAGGTTAGGTTTCCCAGCTTCATTTCCTTGTGATGACTTTGAATGTCAAACTATACCCTCAAGGGCAAAAGGGATGGCTGAGAAACAAATGTCTTACACTAAGCAACTGCTCTCTTTCCCTGCTGAATTCAGACTTTTGATTTAATTAAACCCAAGGAGAGATTCCAAACAATTTCCAACTGGCTTTTTCTAGACCCTATTAATTACCTCCCAACTTACAGAAAAAAATCAACTACCATTCAGATCTTCTGATACCATTCCCATCTCCGCCACCCAAAGGTTCCTTGTCTTCCTCTGTATTTTCCACTCTCCTCCCCCCACCCCTACCCCACTCCCTCTACTTCCCAACCAAAGCCACCTAATTGCTGACCCACCATCCGATGTCTAGGTTCTTGCTCAAGCCAGCCCCTCCGCCTGGAATGACCTTTCTACTCCCACCTCATCTGCGAGCCTACAGCCTACTAGAATCTCTGTAACTGTCCGCCTTATAACAAGGGCATTTGCACGCAGAACAAGTTCTCACTAGTTTGCGGCCTTTTGGAAGACAGGAATTACACAGCTGCTTTTTTTTGTATTTAAATCTTTCATTCCTGTGGACCTAACAATGCTTTGCTTATAGAAGACACAATTCTTGTCATTTACTTTGTTGAAACTCATTTGGAGGCAGAGACATTTTCTGGGGTTTTGCATAGAATTTCTAATGGATTACATCAGGATGGCTGCCAATCTCTCTATCCTTCTCCGTACAATTCATATAGTCACATTGTTTTGAAAAACTAAGTTTTCCACACAGAGCAGTAGTTGTCAATACCAGCACCCTAGGTTTTCTATGGTGATTCACGACCCATTTGTTCAAGAACTATTGGATATCTGTTAATCAGCAGTCACTCAGCTGGGCCTTGGGATACAGAGATGAAAACTTGGTCCCTGCCCTCAAGGAACAAGATGTCTATTTGGGAGAGAGCCAAGTAGACAAGTAATTATAGTTTATAAAGTCCTATGAGGTCTGTAAGAGGACAGACAGGGTCTACCTAGCTCAGCTTTGGGCACAGGGGTCAATAAAGGTTGTAAGTGTCAAAAAGCTTCTGTGGGAGATGATATCTGAACTTGAAAGTTAGTCTCAAGAGAGGAGAGACATTGCAGGCAGAGGAAACGGTATGTGCAAAAGCACTGAAGCAAGAGACAGCTCCTTATTTCTGAGCACGGCAAATGTTTTTTTACTTCTGGAACATTCTAGGGGAGCTGCAGAACAAGAAGCAGAGCATAGAAGCAATGGCTGTACATTATGATGGGCCTGGTATACAAGGCCAAGGAGTTTGGTCTTTAACCTGCAATTAGTTCCATGGACGCTGTGCTATCCAGACGATAAATTTAGGATTCCAGGATCAGGCTAGTTTTGCCACAGAATGGAACAGTCATCTTGTGAATCACAACAATAGTCCAAACAAATTCAGCTAATTAATCTCTTTTGTTCAGTCAGGTAACAAAATCACAAGCTAAAAATACTGTTTTGGAAAACAGGAAGATATATGTTGCAATGACAGCAAAGGTACCTTTTTATGAAAAGAACTTCTCAGTGCAATAATCACAGGAAAGAACTGCCCGAGCAAACTGTTTCTCAACTGGACTCTGAGAAACCGTGAGAAACAGAAAGCAGATTACTGGCTGAAAAATCAAGAGAAGATAAACTCCACAGAGCATCACTAGACTGAACTCCCTCAGAGCAATGGCCACATCCAGCTGTTTCACTACCGGATCCCTACTGCCTGGCATTAGGGTGGACACCATAGGTGCTCAGTGAGTATCAGGTGAATGAATGGACGAAGGGACTGATCCATAAACATCACCCCTCTATAAAACAGAAATAAATGGTTGAAGCACGGGGGGGGGGGGGGCGGATTAAGCATAATGTTTTTAAAATTCTTGAAGTGTTCATAAGAAAAGCAGTTTCAATATAAAAAAAAGTGCATTTCCACACAAGCATGAACACATGACCATAAACAGTTTCTTGATGTGACTCACTCTGACTGGTACAGCCACGTAATCTGCATGAAATAAACCCAGAAATAATGGACACCAGTGAGTTAGATGCCACAAAGCAGTTTTGTAAGCAAAGAATAACACAGTAAGTGTCAGCTGTGTATCGTGGAAGGGGTCCCACACCAGGAGTGGAGCTGGAGTCTAAGTAAATCCTTGCACATTGCACTCAACTGTCTTGTCCAGGTGCTAACCAGATCACTTTCTTGAGGAAGTGACTTAACTTCCCTGGACCTTAGCTTTCTTGTCTATGAAACGAGAGGGTAGGTAAGATGCTCCTCAAGGTCCCTTTTGATAAGAAGAGGTATTTCAAGATGTCCCAGGGGCAGCAGGTCGTCATCATACACACATGAGCCCTGTTCATGAAGGATCACCATTATCACATGTTTCTGAGTAACTCTGCTGCTCATGTCACTGTAGTAGTGCTGGGGGCTTTGTAAATCAAGGGACGGTATAGTCCATCCCCTCTAGGGATGTCTCATCTAGATCAATTGCCTTAGAAATTACCCATCTAATAAAAAGACAGAGCTGGAACAACAGTTCATGATTTTTAGTGGTTGGGGGAGCCCTCAGATTATCTGGCCCACCAAGCCCAATGTAGCAGATATGACTTTGAATCTGACAACCAGTTAGTGGCTGGGGCCACACTAGCACCCGGGGTCCTGAAGACCTCCTGCTGTGACTGGCCCTGGTCTCCAGACACTCATTCCCTCTGACACTCACAGGAGGTCTCCAGTGGGAGACCAACAGGAAAAATGTGAGTGAATTCCTGCTGTATTACAATATGTCTGCTTCCTATAAGAATGCCTGCGAGCCAACAGGTCACTCAGCAGATGCCTAATTAAGGGTCAAAGATTTCTATTACAGAACAGGCCCACAAAATCTGTCATTATGTGTTTTTAACAATTTCTTGGCTCTTCAGACTTAAGGGCCAACAGCCTGACTGGAGAATTAAATGCTAAGTATAGGGAGGAATTTTCCCCTTTCGTCTTACGTTATTTTGGGGCTGTGATTTGATTCTCCTCCAAAATTCTGCCAACTCCCTTTACCACCCAAGAGATATAACTTGCACATAAACATTTATGACAGTCTGGGCAGATTATTATGCTCCTAAGGACGTGATTTTTTTCTGCGAAGCTGGTCTAGTGACTACAGTCCTAAATGAATTCTGTAGGGAGACGCATTTCAAAAATGCAGTCTTCAACAGCTCATGAAGAATTTCTCCTCTTTTATACAATCTGTCTGAGTTGCCAATTGAATAGCAAGTTCCTTTCAAAGTAGATCACCATAGCTGGTGTTGGAAGTGGTTTTGAATCTCAGTTAAAGAATGGTTCTCCCTCTAAGCAGCTTTATGGGGGAGGTGTATGTTCTCTTTACTCTGTGGAAAAACAAGGCTCCTGGAGAGATGGTAAAGAGAATATATCGCCTTAATTATATTGTAAAAAGCCACAGCCAACATCCTTAATGATATGGTTCATTCAATTGCCAAAGAAAGGCTGTATCACATAATCAAGTGGTTTCCTTTTGTATCATCCAAAAACTCCCCCTCTTTACAGGAAGACCTTTTAAATAGTAAACATTTCAAGATTTGAGGTCAGTCCAACCTAGATAAATCTAGAATGTCATTAATTAAAATGCAAAACTGATTTTATTTCTGGTCCTGGTAATCAACTATGGAAAACAGTTTCAATGAGAAGAATGCCTGCAGACACATGAGGTTATATTTATATTAACAGGGACAATTTCTTCTCTCAGTTACATGATTACAGGTTGAGCACTAGAGTTTTGGTTACTAAAAGAGAAGGTGTTGGGACTTCCCTGGTGGCACAGTGGTTAAGAATCCGCCTGCCAATGCAGGGGACACGGGTTCGAGCCCTGGTCCGGGAGGATCCCACATGCCGCGGAGCAACTAAGCCCATGCGCCACAACTACTGAGCCCATGTGCCACAACTACTGAAGCCTGCGTGCCTAGAGCCCGTGCTCTGCAACAAAAGAAGCCACCATAATGAGAAGCCCGTGCACCGCAACGAAGAGTACCCACCGCTCGCCGCAAGTAGGGAAAGCCCGCGCACAGCAACGAAGACCCAACGCAGCCAAAAATAAAATAAATAAATTTATAAAAATAAAAAAAAGAGAAGGTGTTTACCAACTCTTGATTAATCCAACGATCTTCACTGAGTTTATATGTGTACACGAATGCCTATTCATGCATAGAAATATAAATAAAGCAGAACTGGGAAAAAGTAGAAAGGAAGATAATGGAGAATTCTGAATACTGATTCAGAATATAAACTACAGGTTTCAAATTATTGAATAGAATACCATCAAAAGAAACAGTAAAAGCACTGTTTTAATGATAGCTGTAATTAAGAAATGTGAAAAGGGACTTCCCTGGTGGTGCAATGGTTAAGAATCCGCCTGCCAATGCAGGGGACATGGGTTCCATCCCTGGTCCAGGAAGATCCCACATGCCGTGGAGCAACCAAGCCCATGCGCCACAACTACTGAGCCCACATGCCACAACTACTGAAGCCCACGTGCCTAGAGCCCGTGCTCCGCAACAAGAGAAGCCACCGCAATGAGAAGCCCATGCACAGCAACGAAGAGTAGTCCCCAGTCGCCGCAACTAGAGAAAGCCCATGCACAGCAATGAAGACTCAACGCAGCCAAAAATTTTTAAAAAAAGAAATGTGAAAAATGAGTAACTGCATCTACACCTATCTAGGTATTTCTAGACCCATTTCAAATAAGTACAACTTGCTAGGGTTGCAAGCAAAACTGGTTACAAGGCACAGCAGCTAAATAAACACACACACACAAAACGCAAAAAATGTTGCAGTGACTTCATCACATCAAGAGGCTAAGAGTTACTGGCTCCACTCAGCACAGCTTTTACGGATATTTTCTGCAGTGATTGTGTATGCTGCCTTCAGAGACTCTACAAAGGAATTAACCTGACACCATGTTGTGAGACAAGCAAATGCTAAAGAATGCACTCTCCCAATTCAAAGAAATTCCCAAAGGCAGTTATCTGGAGGGGGGTGGAGGGGAAATCGGGGAAATCCCTACCAAAAGGAGGAAAAAAAAAAAAAAAAAGCTAGCTAGAGAATGCAAAGCAGTATCTCAATTTTTTCTCCTCCTCTCTAAATGAGCACGCTACAACTATTGAAAATATGTACACTTAACAGTCACAAGTAAACAGTACATTTGTGTATATGCTTGCATATATACAATTCTGATTGCATGAGTGAATATTCTGTTCAGTAAAATAAAGGAAGCCCACTGAATTTCCTCTCTCAAAGCTAAAGTTGCTACTAATTAAAACAAAATTTTCTAAAGGCATCTGAAATGGCCTGCAGTGTGAAATACGGAGTCTATTTCCATGACACCCAAGCTGACTCTAACCCTTTCCATCTTGATGAATTCCTCAAGTTGAGTTGCCAAGCACCTGATAAAAATCCTTGCGATTGGAGGAAAAAAATTAAGCAAAGAAAACACCAGTAGAAATGAAAGTAAACAACTAAACATTAGAATCAAAGGAAGCAGAGAAGTCAGCCAGTCAAATGACAACACTGCTCCCAGCCATAGCTGAGTGTAGGGAAGTGTCCATATTAGAACAGCTAATCCAAACAATGATGAAAAGTACTTCAGACATTATTTAATGATTCAGAGTTTACAATATACAAGGATCCTAATTTTTGGTTGTTGCTGTTGCTGTTAACCTATTTGCAGGTTTCACTCTGAAGCTGGGTGATAATGTAAACATCTACAATTCTTGTTCTTTGTTTTAATGTACGCTTTCATGTATTTAAAGAACCCTCCACCCAAAACAACCAAAGTATCTACTTTGGACCCAGGGAACAGGATAAAAGCATATGCCTGATGTCATCACCACTATTTTGAGAAAAATCCACACAGTGGAAACAAAAGTGGTGAGAAAGAGCAAGACAGTTAAGGAACTTTACATTCCAAACTCCCAATCAACAGGGAGAAAGACCAGAAATTTCACTCCACATTTCACCCTCCCTGGAGTTAAATGGACCACAACTGGAAAATCCACACAAAATCAAATCAAATAACCCATCTCCAGTCCAAGACGGGAAAATAACCAAGCAGAATTAGAACTGTGAAGCTTATTCTTTAGAATGCTACGTTGACCAAAATAATCCAACACACCTGCTACCAAAAAAAAAAAAAAAAAAAAAGGAAAAGGAAAATAAAGACAACTCCCTGTGAGAAGAGACTCCCCCTCAACCCCAGGTTCCACAAAGTGAGAACTATACTAAAATGTTCTTGATTTGTTTCCTTTGGGCTTCAAGGGGCAGCCAGTAATTGAAGTTGTGGTGCTCTCTGCAGCACGCCTCGGGAGACCAGGCGAAAAATTAGAACACGAGTCTAAGAGTAAATGCCCTGGAACAGTCAGCCTGATGTCACTGCAACATGCATGTTCTTCCTCTGAAACCTGCTTATCTTCTCTTAGGAAAGTCTAACCATTCCAACAGTCTCAAAGCCTTTTATCTCCCAGAAGGAGGATTGAAACTATGTTGTCAACTCAGAAACGTGCCCTCTCATCGCTGCCCTACCACCCTCTGAAGAGGATGGAAGACACAGTTTGCAGAACAGGCACCCTGAGATTCCAAAGGGAAAGAAGCAATGAGGTCATGCAGTCTACTCCGCCAGCCAGCGCAGGGTTCCTCCCGCAGCCACAAATGCTACTGCCCAAGTTGTAAAGCCCACAAGAAAGATACAGGGCCATTCTGGACCCACAGGCAGGTGCTTTAAGGCGCCACTGCCCACAGCTGACTCCGACATAACTCACACGCGTGCTGTGTTCACCGGGAAAGATGAAATAGTTTGCTAGGTGGGCCGATCAGCCCGGCCCTTCCGGATTCTGAGAAGTGCACCTCAGCACGCCGAGGATTCATCTTGCCCAAATGTGTCAGTCACCCTCCACAGATCACCTGCACACTGCTGCAGTTTACCATCGTGCACACATTTCCCTGCCTGCCGCTTCAAGGACAAAGAGAGAGCGCTTATGTTTCCATCACAGGCGAGGAGCTCAGGTTTATGGAAACAATAAAATAAAATAAAAAGACAAACAATCCAGACACATGGCCCCCGGCATTTTCGTTAGCTGGATCACCCCAGACGTGGATCCAGGAAAACAGGAGAAACGCAGAGAGAAGGTCACTAAGCTTAGCTGGAAAGAGAGCTAGCGTTCACTTCACTGCAGCAGTGCTGCTCATTGAATGCGAGCACTTACCATAAAAATAGAAAGAGTCAACAGAAGGAGAAGGGATCCTTCCTCAGTGTCGTAGGCAGAAAGAAATCCACCGCGGAGCTCCAGACACGGGATGAAGCCAACAAAGTGATGAAAGACGGTAAAACCAACACACACAAGTCCTTCTCAGCCTCCCCTCGGGCCCGCATGCAGTTGTTTGTGCCGTGAAAACCCTGAGAAGTCGGGAACAGGACTCTCCCAGCAAGCATGAACGCAAGCAGCCTGGTGGATTTCAGAGCATCACGCCCAGGGCTCTCCTCCCCCGGGGGTGCAGGGGCAGCCTCACTGGGGGAGGCTGGGCACCAGGCAGGGGTCGGGAAGGTGAGAAGAGAGGTGGAAAGGAGCCTCTTTGGACTGTGAGGAACTGCCAGCGAGAATATCAGTATTCCCTATCAGTTACTGCCAGCGACCAATCAGCCCAGCCAGGGGGCCGTGTCAGTGTGACAAGACAGCAGCGGATGACAGCCGGTTCTCAGAGAGGCAGGACAGCCCCCTGCCTCCACCGGAGTTTGGCAGGATTGGCATCTTACCCTCCTCTGCCCAGATGCTGATAATATTTGCTTTGTTATTAAAAATAAGACCCAAAGCCCCATAGTTATACCAACCACTCAGGAAGTTTCCTAAGCATCCCACTGCATCTCTGCAAGAAGCCAGACTTGAAACCCATCCTAAACGATATCAATGGCATTTCACAGACCAGACAGCCCTGATGATGTGCACAGAGAGGTCACCACGAGTACAATAATGACACTTTGGACATGGGCTGCTTTATGCCCAAGGCACAGGATGAAATACCAGGGACCAGGACCCCTGTTTCACAGGTGAGACATTTAGACAGAAAAGGGTTAAAGGTCTCTCTGAAATCTGTCTCTCAGTTTCAGTATATTTTCTTGTATAATATATGTATAGAAGTACTTGTTAGAGACAGTTTATAAAGATAGTAACATTTGTTTTTGAGGTTTCTGATATCACCCATAAGACAGAATATGTGGATTTGGGTAAAAATCCCTGTATAATAATTCACAGGCACACTGAAGTTTGAAAAACTCTGAGCTAGACTAATGAAAGAGGCAAAGGAGCAAATTCTTTAGTAGTGACTAAGCAGAGAATATTATACTTTTCCTGCCTGCCTTTCTCCCCATTCTATTTTAATATTGAACCTGTAACCTCATTATGTATGTATTAATTTGGTTTTGGCTGTGATGATTAAACTAAATACGGGAGTAGGTTCTAGAGTTAAATGCCAGTTGAGCTGGATTTCACAGTAAAACTTCAGAACTGTTTACCTTGGGGAGATTGTCTTGGGTCATCTTTTTATCTTTGCAAGAAATACTAACTCCTTGTGCTAGCCAAGCGTTAATAGGAAGATACAAATGTCCCTGGGTTTGTTTGTTTTTCAGGTGGCTTACATGATAGAGTCCTTAATTTTAGTTCTGCTTTAACCTACATGTTGAAGGATCATTTGGAAATTTTGCAGCAATCTCTACCTAGAGGCAAGCTAACTTTGAGGAGCCTGAATACTGCGAAGTAAAACGAAGGGCTAAGTTCCAAGGAAGAAGTTAACTCACTACCCAAATGAGTTACAGCAGGAGGCCATAAAAATGTTCCACATCAAAGATGAACAGAATAAAATGAAATTTTTGAAATGAAAACAGGACGGTTTTGTCAGGTTCATCCTATGTATATTAAACAAGGAAGACCTGGGAGATTGAGTCTCAAATTCTGTTGTGTTATTCACTTCAGTTCAACTCCAATCAGCAAACCTTTAACCACAGACAATGTGCTGGTAGCACAGAAATAAAAGGGGCAGGCCCTGCCTTCAAGAAGTTTATAGTTTCATGGACAAAATTAAATCTTCTTTTCAAAATTTCAACACTGCAAATCTTGCCAAGACAGAAAATGTTCTACTATTTTAATGTCCCTCAGATAAAACCAAGCCATGAAGTTGGATTTTGGACTCAAAGTTCTAAATTAGCCCTATCAGGTGTTTTCCATAACCAAAACCATTTGAGAAATATAAATGCACAATTTATTTTTTTAATTAATTAAAACATGAAAAGGTTTTTTAACTGAATGTTTGCTTTTATCAGCATCAATAGTTTCTGATGCTGCAAAAACATGGGCAGCATAACAAAGAATATATTTAATAAGGGAATAGTATTTAAAGCTCCCAAAGTAATTGAGATTAATACTGTTTATGGAACAGGTTCAATACCTTGAATACACAGGGTTATATGCAGCATGAAAATGATAAAGCTACAGAAGTACAAATTACTTAGTTGATTAAATAATTGCATATCTATATAACAATCGGGTCAATGAAAACAAGTATTCCAGCCACTTGCTGAAATGCAATTAATTTTTAAAATTTGGCCACTTCACTCCTCCCTCCTCAAAATATAGAAATACCTCCCATTTCAGGTAGCAACAATTAATTTTTTAAGTCGCAAAATATTTATCCAAGTCAATTAAACATGGACAATTTCAGGGACTGTATCTTGCTCACTGGAGTAACAACACTACTAAAATATTTGTTAGATGGCCATTTCAATGGTCAAGAGAATCTGGCTAAAATTCTACAACAATATGATTTAATGCCTTTTTTTTTTTAAGACTACAAGGTAATTTGAATTATGTACCTACACCTGTCATTTGTTAGAAAAAGAAAAAAAGATAGCTCTTTCAGGAAATTTGCTTCTGAGTAGCATGCTGACAGAGCTGTATAAAGTCTGAAAGCCAAGGATTCTTAAAGCTCAGTCTTTCAACACTGAAAATGGATTCTACTCTGTAACCATCCCAAAGAGAAAAAGTAAAAACATACCTATTTTCTAGATCACCAAGGAGATAAATGGCTGTGTAATTCCATTTTTGACATCAGACACTTAACAGGAGGCATGAGAATCAAGAATTTTCTTTTTTATTGAGTTATAATTGATTTACAATATTCCATTAGTTTCAGTTGCACAACAGTGATTCAAAACTTTTGTAGAGGGCTTCCCTGGTTGCACAGTGGTTAAGAATCTGCCTGCCAATGCAGGGGACATGGGTTTGAGCCCTGGTCCGGGAAGATCTACAAGCCACAGAGCAACTAAGCCCAGGCAACTACTGAGCCTGTGTTCTAGAGCCTGTGAGCCATAGCTACTGAAGCCCATGCTCCACAACAAGAGAAGCCACTGCAATGAGAAACCTGTGCACCACAACGAAGAGTAGCCCCCGCTCGCTGCAACCAGAGAGAGCCCGTGCACAGCAGTGAAGACCCAACACAGCCATAAATAAAAAAAATTTAAAAACCCAAAACTTTTGTAGATTATACTCCATTTAACGTTATAAAATATTGGCTATGTTCCCTTTGCTCTACAATATATCCTTGTAGCTTATTTTATACATAGGAGTTTGTACCTCTTAGTCTCCTACCCCTATCTTGTTCCTCTCCTCTTCCCTATTCTCACTGGTAACTACTAGTTTATTCTCTATATCTGTGAGTCTGTTTCTGTTTTGTTATATTCATTAATTTCATTTTTTACATTCTACGTATAAGTGATAACATACAGTATTTGTCTCTCTCTGTCTGGCTTATTTCACTAAGCATAACACCCAGGCCATCTACAGATTCAATGCAATCCCTATCAAAATACCAAAGAAATTTTTCACAGACCTACAACAATTAATTCTAAAATTTGTACGGAAACACAAAAGTCCTTGAATAGCCAAAGTAATCCTGAGAAAGAAGAACAGAGCTGGTGGTATCACGTTCCCTGACTTTAGACTATACTTCAAAGCTACAGTAATCAAAACACTATGGCACTGGCATCTGTGGTACAGACACACAGATCAATGCAACAGTAGGAATTTTAAACAACATTCTGCCAAGCAATGGTTTTGAAAATTAAGTTATAATCTCCCTAAAGGAAAAAGCCTGTGTCTCTTTTGTCTAACTTCTATAAACTGGTGTCTAAAGGAGCTAATATTTACTGAACCCTCATTTGTGCCAGACTTAATTCCAGTGGCTTCACACCTCTTTTAGTCTTCACAACACTTGTAGGACATGAGTATCATCTTCACTGAAGTAACTGGGGTGCAGGGAGTTGAAAGCTTTCCCAGGTGGCAACGCCAGTATTTGAACCACCGGAATAGCCTCAAAATGCTGCTTCTCTTTCATGGAAACATTGATCTGAACATGGAAGACTCCCCTGCAGATGTTTTTGACTGAATGTAGAGATTATTTTGGGACCCTTTCCACAGTGTTACATGAATTTGGGTGAAATAGGAATGAAATGAATCCAAGCTAAAGCAGAAAAACCCATTTTACCTCAGAGATTAAATGTAACCCTACTTTGCAACAGAAATAAATTCCTGATGCTTATAATTTAAAGAGCAAGCAATCTGTATTTGTTGACTTTTTTTTTTTCTAACTCTGACCCCACATTATATTTTTAAAGCCAGGATGAGTAGTCCTCAATTAATAAAAAAGTAGAAGGAAAGAATATTTTAGAAATGTGTGGGATCTGACATAAATATTATAGTCCTTTATCTAATACCTAAATTCTCCTTCAGCATTCAGCAGGAGGCCAGAAACAGAGAATAGGTTGCTCTGCTAATGTTTCCCTACTAGAGGTCACTGGCTGAGAATGATTTCCCTAAAGTGCTTAGTAGGAGGGCTTTCAAATATGCAACAACAGTTCCAAATACATAAAAGGTAAGTAATCTGCAGGACATAAATATTATCATAGCCTCCAACTCTTCAAAAATTTGATTGCATTTAGCATTTCTCAGCCAGAAGATTCCTATGGGATCAAAGATTAAATCATACAGAAAGGATCTATAAGATCACAGACCTATAACATTTTCTCCTTTATTGAGGATGAAAAAAAATAAATCAATGGCTGCCTGGAAGAGTCAGAGAGAACTGGGCTGAGTCTAGGGAGGCCAAAATAAAGAGTGTATGTATGTGTACAAATGTAACACTAGTGTGTATGTCCAAAATCCAATCAGTGTGTCTTCAAATCCAATCAGTCCTTCAGTCCCAGTGTCACATTTCCTCTCAACACATAATTAGGGATTACAACCAATTCAGGGCTTCATTCTTTCTCCCTCACTACTACAATAGTTTCTAACCTTTGCTCTGTTCCAGTCCCATCTCCCTTTGCCAATAGCACTTGCTTTCTAAGACAAAGAAAATAGAATCATGTCATCCCCTTGCTAGTAAACTTGAGATGGTCAAGCCAAATACAGCACCACCTGAGCCTGGCATTCAAGGCCCTCTGCAATCAGATCTCAGTCTACAGCCTCCTTTCCCACTATGCTATCCTATATATTCTATGCTGCAGATATACCTGATTACTTACTATTCTTCAGAGCCATCATACTCTTTTATTATAGTATTCTTATCTGTTTTTCCTAGAATAATCTTCCTTGCTTCTCTCCCCAGAGAAACCCTAATATTCATCCTTCAAGGCCTAGTTTACTGTCATCTTCTTGGTGAGGTCTTCCCCAGATTCCTAAAAGTGACTTAATTACTTTTTCCTCTGTATTTCCATAGCATTTTTTCTAGTCTTGTATCATAGGGCAATTAACACTGTGCTAAATTAGTACCTTTCAACTTATTTTATTGGGATCTTTTGGCAGTCCCAGTGTCTGGCACACAATAGAAGCTCAATAAACTCATGAGAGTGAGTCCATCTTTTATGCCTCATCTTCACAGTCAAAAGTGCTTTGAAAAAAAAAGTACATATTTGTTTTCTGGAAGTCTGAAGGAGTACAAGCTTATGAGCCATATTTATCTCCTCCTTAATCAGGAGTTTCTGTGGTTTAAGGAAAGGGCCCTGGATTAGAATCAGAAGAGCCAAGTCCCAGCCCTGTCCCATGTCACCTCAGGTCATCTCTTAACCTAAAGAAGAATAAAACATGTCCTGCTTACCTTTGAGCGTTCTTCTGAGCCACAAATAAGAAACTGCATGGTAAAGTACTTACGAACTATGAAGTATGTGATGGTAGGTATAGTTATTGGCACTGCTGTCATCATTGTTTGATCATTGCTGTTAATATCCCAAAGCCCAGGTATCACAGGGAAGCCAGCCTAGGAGGCCAATGACTCAGCACTTAATCACTCCAAGTGCCTTGCTCCGATTCTGTGGGTCTGCAGGTAGGGTGCAGTGGAAGAGTCAGACAGCCCTGACTCGGGTCCTAGCTCTGTAGATCTGGTCTCAGACACCCAGTTCCCTCATCTAGGAAATGGGAGTAACAACACCTACCTTGTTAGGTGGGGTATATATCTATATGTAGTAAATATACATCTATTTCATTTCTAAGTCTCTAATAAGCCTTCCGTGACTGCTTGGAACAAGGTAGCCATTTCTCCCTCACTCTACAATATCTACATACACCCCAACCATTGCCCTCTTTCTGTTTCTCGAACTTGCAGAGCTCATTCCCACCCCAGGGACTATGTACGTGTTTCCTCTGCCCCATCCTTTTCCTTAGATCTCAGCATGGCTCCTTAGCAAGGCTTCCTTGACCCTGTCAATCATTTTCTCAGCACATGATTCTCTTCACTCTTCTTGCAACATTTACCTCCATCTTATTTATTTGATTGCCTATTTGTCTTCTGCAATATAACATATGCTCCTCTCCAGCAAGCACTGTTCTTGTGCTTCTCATCCTGTCCCCAGAGCCTAACAGAGTGTCCAGAACATAATATACACTCAGCATCCACTTCTTGAATATTTACAGCATGACCAATGTTTGTACAACTGTTCCCAAGTTTCTCTACATCTAGACAAAATTCCAATTATCTTGACTCTTGAAGGGGAATGAAATCTTTGAGGTCACTTAATATGGTATTCAGGGCAGTACCACAATGTTCAAGTTTATTATAGGCATTTAATAATGTGTCAATCATTAACAGGCATTAAAACACTATCCAGGGACAAGGGGTACCTACCAGCAATATGCAACTCCTGCCTCTATTAGAAATAGGCACTACCAAAATCAGCATGCTGATCCTCACTTGTGTAACTGGAACTGAAACACTGAGCAAAAAATGTTAAATTATGTTTATTTTATAAATCAGGAGGTTTACTGGATCCTTAGTTCACGTTCTCCTTCCTTTATTTTATGTTAAAATTGCTCTGGTCCAAGCTGATCCCAAGAAGAAATTGACAAGGTCCTTGGTTTCTGAAGCACCAACTAGAACAAATGGTTTCAGAATATCAGAAGCCCGGGAATCTAGACAATTTCTCTCTCCTCCCAAGAAGCTGTCTGGAAAGGCAAAATACAGAAATTCTCCCAAGCCTGACCACATTATCCCTGTTTCTGTTTAGCCTGGCCCAAGAGGAGGCCTAATAAATAAATATCCATGGCAATCATGCATAATATATGAAGGATATTTTCCAGTGGTCATCTGGAAGGACATAGTTTTCAATTAGAGTACTTTTAATTAGCAATAATATACCAGTCTATCAAAGAAGCATATGAATTTGTCATGGGCAGGAAACAGGAAGCAGGTAGTTTTTGTTTTGTTTTGTTTTAAAGGAAAAAACATCCTAGACCCAATACCAAATACATCTTTTATCTCCCAAATCTTCCTCTAGCTTTCCTTTTCTCCACTTAAGAGCATCACTATCTACTCTGTTGCCCAAGGAAAATAACACTTATTGAACTCTTATGTGCAAGACTATTCTGGCCACTTTATAGGGTACCTAGAAATCTCAGCGTCATCCTTGCTTGACTCATCTTGTCCATATCACCTCCCAAACACTTCTTTCCTCCATCATCTTCCCACTGCCACTACCCTAGCCTAGCTACAAATTCTCCCTGCAGCTAATGAGATAGTCCCAGAAGCAGTCTCCGTGCCTTGCATCTCCCTCTGTCCAATGCATCCTTTGCATCCACCTGAGGATTTTTAGGTGAAAACACCAGCCTGCCCTCTCCCACTGAAGCCTCTTCTCTGCTTCATCACCATGTGCAGGATGAAGTGCACTCCTTCCTTTATCACATGAGAGGCCCCCCATGACTCTTCAACCTTTCCTCCTCTATCACTCCCCACTTGCATCTTCCCATTTATCCATGCCCTAATACTCAGTTCCAGAATTCACCAAGCTGTTTAAAATGTCAGGGTCCTGGCAGCAGCTTTTCCCATTGCTTAGAATTTCTCAGCCCAGCCCCCTTCCTCCTCAACTCTTACTTATTCTCCAAGACCCAGACCAAGCCTCCCCCTCCTCTTCCAGGCATTTCCTGACACTCACTCCCTACCCTCTAATAGAGTTCATCATCCTCAAGTTATGGCATGGATCACACAGTATTAATAACGTCTTATTATCTGATTCCTTCAGGAAAGTACTAGTCCTGAGTTTTATTCATCTTTGCATCCCCAGAGAGGAACCCTCCCTGCAGACACTCACATAAATGGTTATAGAAAGACTGAGCTTCCTTGTATGTCTGATGCTCTTACTAGACTGTTCCCTGAGGGGTGGAGAGTATCTTACCTATCTTTCTAACCTCTCTGCTTATTGCAATGCCTGGCATCGATGGATACTCAGTGCATATTTGTGGAATTGTTTGAATACTATTGGCCAAAACCCCCTTCAGTTCAAAGAATTTAAAAATCCCTCTGAGCTGATTTCTAATTAGCTCATTTTTTTTAAAGTTTAAATATAAAAATTATCCTTCTTGAAATTATAAAACACCACAGGCATTAATTTACTCCAAAGATTCAACCTCTGGAACTCCTGGCTCTTAATGGTAACTCAACTAATTGGGGCATCTTGGGGATAATAAAGCATTCCAAACATCCCTTCTACTTTGAATTGTCAGTCAGAGGAAAGGTTATTGAT
The DNA here is from genome assembly GCF_025265405.1 of Mesoplodon densirostris. Classification (NCBI taxonomy): domain Eukaryota; kingdom Metazoa; phylum Chordata; class Mammalia; order Artiodactyla; family Ziphiidae; genus Mesoplodon; species Mesoplodon densirostris. Next base: position 81,220,841 of record NC_082671.1, read on the forward strand.
TCTCTTAGGCAGAAGGGGCTTCTTTGAGAGATTTCACTAGCATTTAAGTTTGGAGGGGAAAGAGCTCTGTCTGCCTGAGTGCTGAGACTAGGATTGCTGATGTTCCTTAGAAGCCCAGTGCCCCACCCAACACACAGGCACACTTACAAGAAGGGCTCTGGTTTGATGACATAGGCCAAGACATGGGCTTGCAATGGACCCTCCACACCAGCCAGAGGATTATTCAATTTCTTCACCCATTCCCTCACAGGAAATTAGCTATGATGCAGCCAACGAACTGGAATAACACTTTTCTGCCAATAGCTGCAGTTGCCATAAGCACTAAAGAACTAATCTCCCCTTAGTGTGGCTGAACGGGGGACATCCACATCAGCAAGGAAGCCCACTCAAGAGATTGCAGACACCTGGCTAAGTCAGCTGGGGGTCAGGGCACAAGAACACCTGCATCCCCCATCCTCCCAGTGTTGTGGATCTACAAGTAGCAAATCAAGAATGAGCTATAATATCAGTGCTACAGATATGATCATCTAGTCGGCTTTTTATACCATTTCTCCTCATTTCTCTGCAACCAGTTTTGAGTTCTATTATTTGAGCTGAGAGGAGAAAGCAGAATAAGCATTTTAAAGGACTGTGACATGCTCATATTTTCGTAAAATGAAACTAGGCCATGTACTGACCATTCTACAACTTTGTAGGGATGGATTTTTCCTTTTATGAATTTTTAAGAAGTCCCTTGAACCTCCAACAAAAATAAGTCTGTATTGTTGGTGGGAATGCAGAATGGTACAGCCACTCTGGAAGACAGTTAACTGGTTTCTTACAAAACTAAACACACTCTTATACTCTTACCATATGATCCAGCAACTGTACTCCTTGGTGTTTACCCAAATGAGTTAGAAGCCTATATCCACACCAAAACCTGCACATGGATATTTATAGCAGTTTTATTCATAATTGCCAAAACCTGGGAGCAGCCAAAATGTCCCTCAATGGGTGAATGGACAAACTGGTACATTCAGAAATGGAATATTGTTCATCACTAAAAAAAACTGAGCTATCAAGCCATGGAAAGACATGGAAGAACCTTAAATGAATACAGGCGTATCTCATTTTATTGTACTTCACAAGTACGGCAGATACAGTTTGTATTTTACAAATTGAAGATTTGTGGCAACCTAGTCAATGATGATGAGCATTTTTTAGCAATAAGTGGAATTAAGGCATGCACATTTTAGAGATGACACTATTGCACACTTAATAGACTCCAGTATAGTGTAAACATAACCTTTATATGGACTGCGAAACCAAAAAAAAATTGTGTCTCCCTTTATTGTGGTATTTACTTTCTGAAACGGCTACATAGTGTATGATTCCAACTATATGACATTCTGGAAAAGGCAAAACTATGGAGACAATAAAAAGATCAGTGGTTACCAGGGGTTAAGTGGGAAGGGGGGGATGAAGAGACAAAGCACAGAGGACTTTTAGGGCAGTGAAACTATTCTGTATGATCCTGTAACAGATATGGATATCATACCTTTGTCCAAAACCATAGACTGTACACCACCAAGAGTGATCCCTAATGTAAACTCTGGACTTTGGATGAGGTCAATGTAGGTTCATCAGTTGTAACAAATACACCAGTGGGGGTGGGGGAAGAATATACAGAAACTTTGTAATTTCTGCTCAATTTTGCTGGGAACTTAAAACTGTTAAATAGACTTTTTTCTTTCTTTTTTACTTGTTTTAAATACAAAGAAAAAAAAAGAATTTTCCTGAAGACTAGGTAACTAGGTAGTCTTTATGAATTTCAGTTGTCTTATTCAGTAAATATGTTTGGAAGAAAAACGACTTAAAGAGGAAGAAAGAGGACTCCCCATAAACCACACAAAGCAAAGAGAAGTTCTAAGAAATTCTGTGACAAAAACTCAGACAAATCGCATGGCCATGTTTTAACAACTCAGAATCCCAGCTATGAATGTTATATTGATTGGAATATTCCACTGATACAGTCTCCACTGTCAAGGCCTAGCGAACCAGAACATTGAACATACTGTGAATTTCACGAACACACTGAGAGGAAACAAAATTCTTTTCTAAACTCTTCCCCTTTTACGTTTATATTTTATTACTGCCTAGGACTAAAACAGAAAAAAGTGTGTTAAGAAAATAGCACACAGGTCTGTACACAGGTGTTAAGGACAGGAGAAAAGCAGCAACAGAGATTTAGCTATACTTACAAATCATCGAATTTCACCTGTAATTACAGGAAGATAAGAGTGAAAGAAATGTCATTAGAAGAAGAGTTCAAGGTGATATGTCTGGAAAAAAGGGAGAGGAAAGGAGAAAGTGATGAGAAAAACTGAAGGTAAGCATGGGGGGCGGTGTGCCACAGCAATGAATGCAACAGTCACTGTTACCCTGAAGTTCACAATATGGCAGGTAAAAAAATATGAAGACGACTGACCCTTGAACAACTCAGGGGTTGGTGTGCTGACCCTCCTCACAGTTGGAAATCCGTATATAATTCATAATCAGCCTTCTGCATAGGGTTCCTCTGTACCCACAGCTCCCCATCAGAGGATTCAAGCAACCTTGGATTGTACAGTACTACAGTATTATTTTTTAAAATATCCACGTATAAGTAGACCTGCGCAGTTCAAACCTGCGTTGTTCAAGAGTCAACTATACATAGCTACACCTGATGTTGGCAGATGATAAGCTCTAGGACTGAGGTGAAAGGAGCAACAAGAAAATGGGGTGGGAAGATTCCAGAGGATTTCAGAAGACCCTCTGAGGAGGGAAGACTTGTCTGGGCCACAGAAAAAAAAAAAAAAAGGGCTGGGGGCAGGATTTCAGCAGGAAGTCAGGACCAGCCAGGAAAGTTCTTCCTGCTAAAGTTATGGCCAGAAGGTAAGAGAACTGCATCAGGAATGGATGCATTTGTTCATTCATACGTGCACAAAATATCTGTTTAGCACCTGCCAGTGACAGACATTGTAGATGGAAGACAGGGGTTAAACAAAACACGAAGAACAGTGATGAAACTGCACACGCTTTGAACATTAGGTTGCACTGGCTGCAGGCAATGCAGATACCCACAATTTAGATGCTCTGGGCGCCTTGCTCACCTCCTTCTAGCCTCCCTTCCCATACAGAGGCTGGCAAACCCAGATCTATTTACCACACTCCTTGAAGCTAGGACTCTGAAGCAGAATTCAGTTCCACGCGTTCAATGCACTTGTATGAAACTTAGAAGGCGGAAATGAGATGAAGACCGTGCTCCTGACCCCTTTTGGCTCCAATCCCCTTTGACAAGTAAGATCAGATATGTGAGGTTTTCCTGCAGCACCATTCCAGGGCCTGTCATCTTTCTGGTGAGGAAAGGCAGTCAGGGGCAGTAGCACCATTGGCTTCCTGATCCACAAATAACAGCTATAGCCAGAAGTTCTCCAACTCCAGACTTCTAGTACAGCCTGAGAGGCAGACCCTTGGTGCATTCTTCCTATGCCTGTTCCACTAACCCTCCTCTGATTTTATCATCCCTAACCTTCACAATCCTTTCCTGATTAAAATAGCTAGAGTGGCCTCTTTTCCATACTGAATCTTGATTGGTATAGGAAACACAGATTTTTAGGAAACGGAGAGAGGTGATCAGATTTGTGCTTCAGGAAGTAACGTAGGCAGCTGCTTAGGAGATGGATTGGCAAGGTAGATGGATCAGAAACAGGTTTAGGAAACTGCTAGGAGTTTTCAGCCAGAACTAATGTGCCTGGAACACTTGCCCAGAACAAAACAGTTATAGTGGGAATAGAAAAGGGATGGAAATAAAGTATTTAATGGAATTTACAGGATCTGTTGGAAATGGGGTGGGATGGGAGAAGAAAGTTAAACTTGGGCCACTGCTTCATCCCAGCTCTGCAGGGGCCCTTTGGAGCACCCTCATTGCACTCTGGTCTTTACCATCCCCGCACCCATCACATTTCCTTAAATTTGACCTTCTCTTTATGGTTCAGACTGTCTAATTTTGCACTTTGTTGCATCCTAAGTACAGAGCATAGCAAATGGCTCTTAATAAGCTGCTCAATACACACAGGATGGCTGGATAGAAGTGAGGAAGGAGAGAGAACCTCCAACCTCAGAGCTACTGTGAGGACTGAGATTCTATTAACCAAGGAAGTAACCACAGGCTGAGAACTCCTTGAATAATGCTGAATCTTGGATTACGTGGGGCATCACGGTGAAGATGATTAGCAGATTGGTAGAAATATGAGTCTAGAGGTTGGGATGGATTTGACATAAATTTGGGAGTCGCTGCACAGAATGAGAACTAACTGCTTCATAGGAAAAGAGGATGCCTCAGCAAACCTTGGGTAACATCCACATTATAACTACAAAGTGAAGAGTGTCTAAAATATTAGTCACCATAGTATACACTACATACACATTGTCCTTTTAATACTTAAAACGATTTATAAGTGAGGTATATTGTCCCCATTTTACAGATGTGAAAACTGAAGCTCAGCAAAGATGAGCACTGCTTAAAGTCACGTAGCTGGTGATGACAGAGCTGAGATTCAAACCCAGATCTGCCTGACTCCGAAACCTATGCTCTTCATGCACCCCAGCCTCAACGAGAGAAAGAAGTGACTCGAGAAAGTGACTATAGACTGGGCAGATAGGAAAGAGAAGCAGAGAAATGCTATGACATAAAAGCCAAATAGAAGATTAAAAAAAAAAAATGGAGGGCTAGACTAGAAAATGCCAGGATGAATCCATGGTCTTTAACTATAAGCAGCTGATCTTGGATAGGGCAAAGTAGGGGAGAGCTACAGAAGCTATATTTTTTTGTAGTAAAAGGGGAAAGATTGCTTTGGCTATTTGGGGTCTTTTGTGCTTCCATACAAACTGTAAAATTTTTTGTTCTAATTCTGTGAAAAATGCCATTGGTAACTTGATAGGGATTGCACTGAATCTGTAGATTGCTTTGGGTAGTATAGTCATTTTCACAGTATTGATTCTCCCAATCCAAGAACATGGTATGTCTCTCTATCTGTTTGTGTCATCTTTGATTTCTTTCATCAGTCTTATATTTTTCTGCATACAGGTCTTTTGTCTCCTTAGGTAGGTTTATTCCAGGTATTTTATTCTTTTTGTTGTAATGGTAAATGGGAGCGTTTCCTTAATTTCTCTTTCTGATCTTTCATTGTTAGTGTTTAGTAATGCAAGAGATTTCTGTGCATTAATTTTGTATCATGCAACTTTACCAAATTCATTGATTAGCTCTAGTAGTTTTCTGGTGGCCTCTTTAGGATTTTCCATGTATAGTATCATGTCATCTGCAAACAGTAACAGTTTTACTTCTTCTTTGCCAATTTGGAACCCTTTTATTTCTTTTTCTTATGATTTCCATGGCTAGGACTTCCAAAGCTATGTTGAGTAATTGTGGCAAGAGTAGACATCCTTGTCTTGTTCCTGATCTTAGAGGAAATGGTTTCAGTTTTTCACCATGGAGAATGATGTTTGCTGTGAGTTTGTCATATATGGCCTTTATTATGTTGAGGTAGATTCCCTCTATGCCCACTTTCTGGAGAGTTTTTATCATAAATGGGTGTTAAATTTTGTCAAAAGCTTTTTCTGCATCTATTGAGATGATCATATGGTTTTTCTCCTTCAATTTGTTAATATGGTGTATCACATTGATTGCTTTGCGTATGTTGAAGAATCCTTGCATCTCTGGGATAAATCCCACTTGATCATGGTGTATGATCCTTTTAATGTGTTGTTGGATTCTGTTTGCTAGTATTTTGTCGAGGATTTTTGCGTCGAGGATTTTTGCGTCTATGTTCATCAGTGATGTTGGCCTGTGATTTTCTTTTTTTGTGATATCTTTGTCTGGTTTTGGTATCAGGTGATGGTGGGCCACATAGAATGAGCTTCCCCAACGTCACACTATACTACAAAGCTACAGTAATCAAGACAGTATGGTACTGGCACAAAAACAGAAATATAGATCAATGAAACAGGATAGAAAGCCCAGAGATAAACCCACACACATATGGTTACCTAATCTATGACAAAGGCAGCAAGAATATACAATGGAGAAAAGACAGTCTCTTCAATAAGTGGTGCTCAGAAAACTGGACAGCTACATGTAAAAGAATGAAATTAGAACACTCCCTAAAACTATACACAAAAATAAACTCAAAGTGGATTAAAGACCTAAATGTAAGGCTGGACACTATAAAACTCTTAGAGAAAACATAGGCAGAACACTCTATGACATAAATCACAGCAAGATTTCTTTTGACCCACCTCCTAGAGTAATGAAAATAAGAACAAAAATAAACCAATGGGACCTAATGAAACTTAAAAGCTTTTGCACAGCAAAGGAAACCATGAACAAGACAAAAAGATAAACCTCAGAATGAAAGAAAATATTTGCAAACGAAGCAACTGACAAGGGATTAATCTCCAAAATATACAAACAGCACATGCAGTTCAATTATCAAAAAAACAAAGAACCCAATCCAAAAATGGGCAGAAGACCTAAATAGACATTTCTACAAAGAAGACATACAGATGGCCAACAAACACATGAAAATATGATCAACATCACTAATTAATAGAGAAATGCAAATCAAAACTACAATGAGATATCACCTCACACAGGTCAGAATGGCCATCTTCACAAAATCTACAAACAATAAATGCTGGGGAAGATATGGAGAAAAGGGAACCCTCTTGCACTGTTGGTGGGAATATGAATTGACACAGCCACTATGGAGAACAGTATGGAGGTTCCTCAAAAAACTAAAACTAGAACTACCGTATGACCCAGAAATTCTACTCCTGGGCATATGCCCAGAGAAAACCATAATTCAAAAAGACACATGCACCCAAATTTTCATTGCAGCACTATTTACAATAGCCAGGTCATGGAAGCAACCTAAATGTTCATCGACAGATAAATGGATAAAGATGTGGTACATATATACAATGGAATATTACTCAGCCATAAAAAGGAACAAATTAGTGTCATTTGCAGAGATGTGGATAGACCTAGAGACTGTCATACAGAGTAAAGTCACAGAGAGAAAAACGAACGTCGTATAATATTGCTTGATGTGGAATCTAAAAAAATGGCATAGATGAACTTATTTGCAAAGCAGAAATAGAGACACAGATGTAGAGAACAAACTTATGGATACCGGGGGGGAAGGGGAGGGTGGGATGAATTGGGAGATTGGGATTGACATATATATACTACTATGTATAAAATAGATAACTAGTAAGAACCTACTGTATAGCACAGGGAACTCTACTCAATGCTCTGTGGTTACCTAAATGGGAAGGAAATCTAAAAAAGCAGGGATATATGTATACATGTAACTGATTCACTTTTCTATACAGCAGAAACTAACACAACATTGTAAAGCAACTATACGCCAATCATTTTTTTGAGTGAAAGGATAGGTACTTTCTATCAGCCACACTGAAAAAGTTTGATGGTAATTGGAAGGATGGAGGGAAGACCATTGTAAGAGGGAGAAACAAAGTCAGTCGTGAGTTTAACATAAACAAGATGCTTATGGGCCAAAGAGAACAGTGAAATGTGGAAATCAGAGATGTAGGAAGTAAAGGCAATGATGCAGGAAGAAAGGTCCCCCAAAGATGGAAAGAATGGATGAGCCAGCTGTCAAGAAAGGAGAAAAGACAGATAAATGATAAGATTGAGTTGTGGTCCCCAACCTGATACCTACGAAAGAAGCAATGGGGATCTGAGGAACGACTTCCAGTATGCCAGCAAGTCTAACAGATATTACACATTTGCGCTGATCAGTCTGAACACAAACGATTTCTTTCCTTGTCACTGGAATTCTATCAGTCCATTTTGTAACACTGATTATCTCATGCAGACAGGAAGCTCAGAGAGGAAGTTAAATTTGTCTTGGGGTAGCCAAAAGAAAGGGATCACTAATTATCATTTTTTGAATGCTGCCTTTAATCATAATCTTCCAAAACATACACCAATGGTAGGGGATAAGATAAGAGGTCCCTCTCGGCAAAACAATTACTGTCATTAGAATTAAAGACTGTATCAGCAGAATTTTAGAAATTCACAGAATACAATCAGATATTAGATATCTACAAATGTTGTGACCAGGAAAATAGACTATCAAGCAGTAATTAGTTAAATCCAGTCTAGTAGTGAAGCAACCTGGGTGGATGAGTGCGGACCTAAGTTAGACTAGGGAAGGTCAAACTAAAACGCAAAGGATGGGGACTATAAAATCATTCCATGTGAACATGTGGATTTGGAGACCTTACTGGCACAGCAACAATGGAGTAGAGGTCCATGTGTCCCTCACAGTTTGAGGGAAGAAAAAAAAAAAAATCAGCCTGAACATCCATACCTCTTGACCTCAAGAACTAACAGAATGATTGATGGTAGAATGACTTCCTTGGTGGTTAAACATCTGTTAAGCCTAAGCTTAGAAAGACATGGAAATAAGTCATAAATCAAATATGTCCAATATTTTTATGTTTGATATTTAAAGTGTTTATTTTGTTAAGGAGTGTGGCACATTAGCTAGCAAGCATCGTGATTCCAATGTAAATTATGTGATTGAGTAACTGAGACTTGTGATTTCAAGTTAAAAAGGTATGGTAGACATTCGCTAAGTTTGTTACAGTATTGGAATGTTTAGGAGAACTTAAGTTTCACCAGGTTTATACATTTAATTTATTAGATTTATAAGAATTAAGAAAATTTTGTCAGGCAGGCAAATGAGGTCTTAAAGAAAACAGGATATTAAAATTATTAATGCATTAAAATGTTTAGGATAATTTCATTAGCTAAATGAGGCCAAACTGTAACCAACAGATTCCTTATAAGTTATTAACATTTATAAATTTAGAATTGAATAATAAGGTTTGTGAGTTAAACTTAAAAGTTTAAGGAAAAACTAGGTTTTTGCGCTTATAACTTTACTATTAATGTTTAAATGGCTAGCAAATTCAAATACTTTTGGGGAGTGCAAAAGTCCCATCAAGGATATCAAAAAACTTACATGAACATGGATCACAGATATGGAAGGTTCTAGACATCTAGATATGGAGGTTCTAGAGGTCTAGAACCTACATGTCAAGCACCTACTGCATGCCCCCACGGGGGAAACAAAGATACAGATACATAAGACAACACGGTGGGGAAGACAGAAGCACAGATGGCCAATTGCAACATGAGTGAGAAAAGTACCTCCAAAGAGGAAGGGCCAGGATGTGGGGAGCACGGCACAACGAGCCCCAATGAGGGTTAGAGAAGGTCTCCCAGGAGAGCTTCTGAACTGAGCCAATGCAATGTGATGGAGTGCCACCGAGAACAGTGGCTGGTAAGGGTCTCCATCACAGCAAACGAGGTTGTTGTCTACAGAGAAAGAGGCAAAGGAGGTGGTTTTAATTGCTTAAGAATAGAGGTCTGAAACTGCTGCCACAGCAGAGTCAAGAAGAATGAAAGAGAAGTTGCTGCAGTGAAGCCAGGCTGCATTGCATGAAACGGGAGGGGTTTTTTGGGGTTTTTTGTTTTTGCTGTACACGAGCCTCTCACTGTTGTGGCCTCTCCCATTGAGGAGCACAGGCTCTGGACGCGCAGGCTTAGCGGCCATAGCTCATGGGCCCAGCCGCTCCATGGCATGTGGGATCTTCCCGGACCGGGGCACGAACTCGTGTCCCCTGCATCGGCAGGCAGACTCCCAACCACTGTGCCACCAGGGAAGCCCGAAACTGGAGTTTTCTCCACCTACACAGGGATAGTCCTTCTGCTGGCGGGGAGCTCATTCTTATGCCACTAGCAGTACTCAGCTGTATGCCTATGTGAACCAGGAAGAATCCAGAACCAATCTGGAAGAAGCTGGAACCAGTCTACTAAAGAGAGGAATTTCCAGATTGACAATGAAGGAGAGTTCATGCGCTCAGATTATTAAACCTCAGTGGCACTTCAGAGACTGTAGTCTTGTGTTTTCAATCCTGGCTACACTTCAAAAAAAAATTATAGATACCAAAGCCCCACCCCAGACCTGCTGTATCATACTCTCTGGGGGTTGGAGTCCCAGAATATGTATATGCGTTTATTTTGTTATGGTGGGTTTTAGTAATAGCAGCAGCAGTCACATGTTCGCTGTTAGAATCTCAAACACCCCAAGAATATAAAGTAAGGAGAGAAATCTCCCTTCTTCACCTTCCCTAACCCCAGTGGGATTTATCCTTCAAGAGGTATGAATGTATGTGTGTGTGTGTGTGTGTGTGTGTGTATTTTAAAGGCTCCCAAACTAATGGACAAATAGATGTGTTAATGGGTGGTGGGTGAAAATTCTTGCTACATTTCTGTATGCTTTAAGACTTTTATAAGTAAGTGGCCAGGAAACAAATGCTCTCCAACTGATTAGAATGCACAGCCAGCGTTGACAAACACTGGTCTAAGCCATAATCCAAGTTTACAAATAAGAGAACTTTAGGCTGTAGAGGTAAAATTTCCTGCCCGAAAGCTAACAGGGTGGAAGCAGAGTCAGCCCATGAACTTGGACCTTCTGACTTTGTCTGCTGTTCTTCCCAACACACCATGCAGTCTCCAACAGAAGAGGCAATCCCAAAACAGCTCAGGAAAGGCAGCTTATGGAAGTTGCCTTGTTTGGACTTCAAATGACTGGGATTTTTGTGTTTGATTCCTCCTTGTGGCAGAAGACAACACTAAATATTCTAGAACTAAGCTACTATCATCTTTATTTTGTATTTAAGTGGGTTAAATTACACTCATCTACCTTACCAATTCACGTTGCCTTCAAGCACTTTAAGACTGGAGAAAACTCAAGCACACATTCACCCTCGTCCATCAAAACTCCTTGCTGTGGCAAGGGAGGAGGAAAAGGACATTTTCAAAAACTTTAAGCATTGTCTCCTAAAATCAGTGAGGGAACCTCACAATGTGACGACAGTGCAAGAACATTCCTGATCATAAGTGAATGTCAAGACAGTGAATCGCAACTGCTGAATGGGGGATATTAGTATGAGTGAAAGGTTGGAAAATAATCTTTACAGATGCTAAAATTTGTTTTTTAGGAGGAACTGGAAAGATAAGGTTTAAATTTATAAATGTGAATTCCAAGAAAAAACCTAACAAAACAATGGCATATGCAACAGAGGCAACTTTTTCCTTTTCCCACATAAAGTTTAGAAAAAGTCTAACTTACAGAATCCCTTTTTAGAACAACCCAAACATTAGGGAAACTGAAGGTTAGGGCTGCATCTGCCAGCCTAGGAGTATTCTGGGAGCTGCCTCTTTCTTATAGCTTTTTGTTCTTCCCAGCAGTCAGTTCAAAATATAAATAGGGACAGAAATCAGGAGACCTAGTTTCTAGTCCTAGCTTTGTCACTAAATTGTTTCTTTACCTGCAAAAGTGGTGACTAAATGGTCTTTCAGGTGCCTCAGAGCTCTAAAACTGGATTGAACATCTGCGTGTTCCATCTAAGCCATTTGGTAAGCAGTGTCCCCAGAGGATTAGCTTAAATACCACTACCTGGATATTCTTCTCATATTTTATCATTCTTGCTCATCTTCCTTTCATCCCCAACCAGTCCTTAAATATAGTCTGCAAAAAAAAATGTTGCCTCCAAAGGAAAGGGCCAGGAATTACTTGAAAAGACATTCACTTTTCATTTTTTGATTAGTATTTGTAAAAGAAATAAAGGCAAAAAGTCCAGTGACCAGTAGGTGGCCCTGAAGATGGCGGGGATTTTTTTTTAAACTTAATTAATTCTTAGAACCAGCTCTTAAAGGCTACCAGTATTTTTATGTCAAATTCAAAATGCCCCTTCACATTAAAAGTCTCCTTGTCCAAACACGGTCCATAAAAGGTATCAACACTTTCCACCAATTATACTAGAGCCTGTTCCCCTCAACGCTTGCAGTGAAAAGTCTAGAAAGAAAAGTAAACTAAAGTGGCAAGGCCCCATCTTCCCAGGCAGGCAGGGTCCTGGGTCATTTCTGGTGCCGGGAGTCCCTGGGGTGATTTTGAACCAAACCGTTAACTTCTAGGAGTTCGGGGGTGGGCCTGGGTCGCTGTAGAGGGCTCTCAGGAGTTGCTTCTGACCACCTGAACTCCAGCCACCACTCTACTCACTGCCAAGAACAGGCTGGGAAATCTGAGCACCCAGGATACAAGGACATGCCCAGAACAGGCTTGGGGGTCCTGGGTCTACCCATTCCTGGCTGTGTAACCTAAACACGTTACTTAACTCTCGGCGTCTCCACTTACCCTCCTATACAACGGGCACCATACTGCTACCTTATAAGGTTTTATGAAGATTAAAGGAACCAATTCATGACTGAATAGCATCTGGCATATAGTAAGCACTCAGTAAGTGTTAACTATTATTGTCATTTAAGCTTCTGGCTCCTTTTCTCAGTGATGACTATATTCATCAATTGGTAAGAAAAGTCTGTGGTTATAGTACAGATTATAAAGATGTCTAAAAACACAGCTGGGAGAAAGCCACTCATTTTTTTTCCTTAACAAGCAAAAAGCCCAAATGTCAGAATGCAATCAGAAAAAAATCTGTACTAGTTGTTAGCAGCCCCAGCCCTGGAGCAGTCACTAACAAGCACATGAGCATCACTTTTCTCACTCCTTTACTATATTCCAGGCACTATGTTGAGACCTTTACATGTATTATTTTGTTTAATACTTAAATCAACACTATGGTGGGGATCAGTATTATTTTCACTTTTCAGGTGAGGTAACTGAAATTCTTGAGGGGACTGACAATTCCCCCAAAGTCACATAGTTATGATTGGCTAGATCTAGGAATCCAGCCCAGATCTGTTTGATGACAAACACTGAACTCCCAACCACTGCCAAGTATCATTTGTACCCTACTTTGTTAAAGGATTTACAGGAACTAATAATAAAAGAGAGGCATCCACATGCACATGGATCAATCTTGTCTTAAACGAGAGGGTTTCACTTTGAGTTTCCTGTCTCCTGATCTCAAACTCGTCTGCACATTCTACACCTCATTTTTAAGGAACACATTTCCAAGGAGCTTCACTTCCAGCAATCACTCCTTTGAGGCAGGAAAAATACTTCTCTATATATTTGAAAGACTGCTATTTTAATGTGTTCAGTTTTTCACTCAGACAGCCCTAAACAAACATTCTTTAAATGCAAATTTGAAAAGGTGTTTTTATATACAATTTTTTAAATTAAGAGGGGGAAGGAGGAAGACAGTAATGTCATCAGGCTTTGAATTGTCTCTTTCCCAGATTACAACTCACTCTTTGCCTCAAAGAAGCACAATAAAAGGTAACCCTTGCCCCACTCCTGGAGACGTTTAGACTGAAACACAGCTTGGAGGAGAGATTACACTGGATTTTCAAAATGAACTCTATACAATCCTTTGTCTTCAACTGCAATTCCCCTAGGCAGTTATGTTATTCCCTACTTTTTATTTTCATTTATGAGATTGTCCAAAGAAAACTAAATTGGTTTTGCTACAGGGAAGGCAGCGGTACAGGCGGTGCAGCGTACATATGCACTTCCCAAATGTCAGTCACAGAGTGATGTGTGCTCTATTTCCTACTAAGTCTTTTCATATGTTTGGATGTTTAACCTCTACTCACTAAGGAATATGTTAATCAAAACACTCAGGTGTTACCTTCTTCAGGGACGTAATCAAGATGTTGGTCTCTTTTCCTATTCAATTAGTTATACCCTGTGACCTAAAAAATTATTAGGTTGCTCCAGTCTCTTTGTTACAGAATGCTACTGATGCAATTCAGCACTCACTTAAGGAGGTCAAAAGTTAGACATAATTTGCTTTGGGTTTAGTTTCTGGCTATTCTTAAGATTTCATTAAAATGATCCTAGAGTTTAATATTTTTTATATATATATTTTTTATTAGTTTCTGCTTTATAACAAAGTGAATCAGTCATACATATACATCTGATCCCACATCCCTTCCCTCTTGCGTCTCCCTCCCTCCCTCCCACCCTCCCCATCCCACCCCTCCAGGCGGTCACAAAGCACCGAGCTGATCTCCCTGTGCTATGCGGCTGCTTCCCACTATCTATCTACCTTACGTTTGGTAGTGTATATATGTTCATGCCTCTCTTTCGCTTGAGTTTAATATTTTTGAATGTTATAATTATTTAACTTCCTTTTCTCAAACAAAGATTCACTAGATTAATTTTACTGAGAGGATTAAACCACGCAGAACATAGAGGCAGTTATGTTTTTCCAAGTCAGACTCTAGAACAGGTTTGGCAGATTTCTTCTATAAAGGGCCAGAGAATAAATATTTTCAACTCTTCAGGCCATATAGTTTCTGTTGCAACTACTCAACTCTGCTGTTACAGCCACACTTCTTACAGCCACTGCAGTAAGAAGCCCGCACACAGCAACAAAGACCCAAAGCAGCCAAAAATAAAAATAAATAATAAATAATTTTTAAAAAAAATGGGCAAGAGGAACTGAATAGACACTTATCCAAAGAAGACATACAAATGGCTAACAGGTACATGAAAAGGTATTCAACATCACTAATCAGGGAAATGCAAATTAAAACCACAATGAGATATCACCTCACACCTGTTAGAATAGCTATCAATAAAAAGACAAGAGATAACAAGAGTTGGCCAGGATGTGGAGAAAAGGAATCCTTGTATACTATTGGTGGGAATGTAAGTTGATGCAGCCACTATGGAAAACAGTATGGAGGTTCCTTAGAAAATTAAAACTAGAACTGCCATATGATCAGCAACTTGGGTGTATATCCAAAGGAAATGAAAATAAGATGTCAAAGAGGAATCTGCACTCTTCTGTTCACTACAGCATTATTCACAATAGTCAAGTGAAGAGGTTCTTGGACCCAATTCCAATGTGTGTGTGTGGAGGCTTCCCCACACCAATAAACCTGAAACCAACACAACATTGTTGGTCAACTATACTCCAATACAAAATAAGAATTTAAAATTTAAAAAAAATTTTAATTAAAAAAACAATTCTCAGACACAAGTGGGGTGTCTGAGAATTCAATTTGATTCAATTGTTTTTTGAATTTTGTTTTATTTTTTATACAGCAGGTTCTTATTAATCTATTTTATACATATTAGTATATATATGTCAATTTCAATCTCCCAATTCAACCCACCACCACCAACCCTCCCCCACTTTCCCCGCTTGGTGTCCATACTTTTAGTTCTCTACATCTATGTCTCTGTTTCTGCCTTGCAGACCGGTTCATCTGTACCACTTTTCTAGATTCCACATACATGCATTAATATACGATATTTGCTTTTCTCTTTCTGACTTACTTCACTCTGTATGACAGTCTCTAGATTCATCCACGTCTCTACAAATGACCCAATTTCGTTCCTTTTTATGGCTGGGTAATATTCCATTGCATATATGTACCACTCAATTCAATTTTGATTCTATCTACTGGGAGATAGAATCAGGTTCCCACAGGTAGAGGGCTCAGTCCCACGAGACCGCTCTCCATTTCAGATGCCAACTGCGAGCCCAAGTTGTCACCTGTGCTTCTGACCAACTGCCCACTAGTCAGAGGTTCCAATGATGCCCTCCTTGGCTTTGATTACTTCACTAGAACAGCTCACAGAACTCAAACATTTTACTTACTAGATCACTGGTTTATAAGGATACAACTCTATAACAGCTAGAGGGAAAAGATGCACAGGTCAAGGAGTGAGGAAAGGGCATGGAGCTTCCATGCCCTCTCCAGGCATGCCATTCTCCTAGCACCTCCACCTGTTCACCAACATGGAAGCTCTCTGAACCCTGTCCTTTCTAGTTTTTATGGAGGCTTCATTACATAGGCATGACTGATTAAGTCATTGGCCATTGGCAATTGACTCACCCTTCATCTCCTCTCTCCCCCACGGAGGTGGAGGGGGAGAGAGGAGACAAAGTTCCAACCCTCTAATCATGTGATTGGCTCCTCTGGCAACCAACCCCCATCCTTAGGTGCTTTCCAAAAGACACGTTGATCACTCTCATCACTTAGGAAATAACCAAAAGTTTTAGGAGCTTTGTGCCAGAAATGGGGATGAGGACCAAATATATATTATAAATCACAATATCACATCAAGATATGGAAACAACCTAAGTGTCCATGAATGGATGAATGGATAAAGAAGATGCGGTAGGGCTTCCCTGGTGGTGCAGTGGTTAAGAATCCACCTGCCAATGCAGGGGACACAGATTCGAGCCCTGGTCCGGGAAGATCCCACTTAGATGCCTCAGAGCAGCTAAGCCCATGCGCCACAACTACTGAGCCTGTGCTCTAGAGCCCGCAAGCCACAACTACTGAGCCCATGTGTCACAATTAATGAAGCCCGTGCACCTAGAGCGCGCGCTCCACAACAAGAGAAGCCACCACAATGAGAAGGCCGTGCACCACAACGAAGAGGAGTCCCAACTCTCCGCAACTAGAGAGAGCGCACGCACAGCAATGAGGACCCAACGCAGCCAAAAAATAAATAAATTAAATAAATTTTTTAAAAAAAGAAGATGTGGTATATACATATATACACAGTGGAA
The DNA here is from genome assembly GCF_025265405.1 of Mesoplodon densirostris. NCBI lineage: Eukaryota > Metazoa > Chordata > Mammalia > Artiodactyla > Ziphiidae > Mesoplodon > Mesoplodon densirostris. The sequence goes on from NC_082671.1 coordinate 81,237,458, forward strand.
TGTTATGCATCCATAAGCAAGGAAATCCTGCCGTTTGCAACAACATGGATGGACCTTGAGAGCATTACTTAAGTGAAATAAGCCAGACAAGACAAATACCACATGGCATCACTTTTCTAACAGTAGAAAACTGCTTGCTGGGGCGGTGGGGGGGTGGGGGGTGGGTAGAGGAGAATAGGAAGAGGTTGGTAAAAGGGTACAAACTTTCAAAAATAAATAGGTAACTAGATAGTCTTGTACAATGACCAGGTTCAATTAATATGAAAAAGAATATGTGTAACAATCACTTTGTTGTACATCAGAAACTAACACAACACTGTAAATCAACTATACTTCAGTAAAAAATAAATAATGTTTGGCTCTATATTAACCAACATGCAAGTCATTGTCAGTCCCTTAAGAAGCTTACAGTCTAATGAAAGGAATAAGACAGGACACAAATTATAACAAAAGATAGAAAAAATCAGAAATTTATTATGACTTAAAGACAAATAACCCAATTCAAATATGGGGGAAGGGGACTTCCCTGGCAGTCTAGTGGTTAAGACTCCTTGCTTACGCTGCAGGGGGCACGAGTTCAAACCCTGGTCTAGAAACTAAGATCCTGCATGCCTCATGGCGCGGCCAAAAAAAACAAACAAAAAAAAAAACAAATACCGGGGAAGGACTTGAACAGGCACTCCAGACATATGAAGAAATGTTCAACCTCATTAGTAACAGAAACACATAGTACAACCATAAGGTACCATGTCACATCTATCAGTATAGCAAACCGTAAAAGTTAGACAATTTCAGACATCAGCAAGGATGTAGAACTAGGACACTCAGGATTGTTGTGGGAATTGAGTTTATATATGTCAAGTGCTTAGAGTTCTGCCAGGCACACAGGCAATACTATGTGAGTTAGCTATCAGTCATCATCATCACCATGAGTGTCATTTAAATTATAATGTACTGATGGTGGAAGAGTAAATTGATACAACCAATGTGGAAATCAATTTGGCCTTTAATACAACTGAACAGGTTCATACCCTATGGCCCAGCAATTCCACTTCTCTAGGTATAACCCTAGAGAAACTCTTGTACCTAAAGACATGCAAGATAATTCACAGCAAAGTTGTTTTTAGTAGCCCCAAACTGGAATTATGAAAGTGTCCATAAATGGTGGAATGCATCAATGTGTTGGGTATATTAATACACTGGAATACTACATAGCAGGAATGAATTACACTTGTCTACAATGTAGATGAATCTCATCTGATTTATCCTGAAGTGAGAAAGTCCTAATATACTGTATGATGCTGCTTACATAAAATTCAAAAATATAAACTACATTGTTTAAGGATACAAATGTAGAGCAAAACTATAAAATAAGACAGGAAAATGAGAAACCCCAAAATTAGGAGAGTGGTTGCCTCTAATACGGAGAGAAGAAAATAGGATCGGGGAGAGGCCACAGGAGCACTCAGAGACAAGGCTCACCTTCTTTTGTTTAAGCTGGATGGTGTATAAACAGGTGTTTGAGGTTGTGTGATCCTTTATATATTACATACACTTTATGAATATTTTATATCTATTCCATAATTAATAAAAACCTATTTTAAAAAAGAATTAAAGGAGAAGGAGAGGTTACTTCTGACAGAAACTGGAGAGGTTGGTCACCATGGCAAATAGAATTCTTCTTTTGTATCAACTAGTTGGTAGCAGTTTACTGAAGCACTGCCATGGGACTCTACAGCTGCATCAGACTCCAAGGGAAAAAGGAATCTGCAACCAATTAGCAGTGTCTGCCCTGGTCATAGATCTCAGAAGGATTTGTCATCCCTGGGTTGAGGTCTTCCAACTTATACTTATTATGAGACATGGTCTCCCTGTGACTCACATGTCAACTGTGTTGGGTGTTTAAAGAGATGCGGAGATTCAGGTGTGAGGGAATGCTGCATGCCAGAAAGAGGGGCAATAGTAGTACAAGCATTTAAAGAAACCCAAAGAGCATCTTGGTTCTCCGCCCAAACCTGCTAGTCCTATTTTAACCCGTTCCTTTTCAATAGTCAGTGGTATGGGAAGTGTTACAGGGTAAAATTTAAAATCACGTAGATTTGGCTCTAAAATGTGTATTTCTAAGATAGGCATAGCCAATGATTTAAGAATTCTCAGCAACTTAAACCAATAGCTTAAGTTTAGATTCTGGATGCCCATCAACAGCACTAATCCTCCCTCCCTCTCTCCCACCGTGTCCTAAGAGCTAGGCTCTGAGTTATGCCTGAAATGTAAAACAAAACAGTCCCTGCCCACCCACACACACAAGACACGGCCTCCTGCACTGTGTGAACTATGACATCTATGGCTCTCTAGTGCCTTTTGATATCATCTACACCATCACTCCTGCCACAGAGAAGGGGTCAAATATGAGCCAGCACGTCCCAGCCACGAGTCCTTCCTACCTCCTTCAGTGCAAGAGCTGATGTGAAGTCCTTACAGTGCAATTGGCAGAAGCTTCCTTTACTCTGACTGTCTTGGTTTTTATAATCATTTCCAAATGAACATTTATGTTTTTAGTTATTCTGTCCTGCCTAATTCCAAGCAGGCTGTGGGTGCTTACAAGATATAATATGGCTCTTAAGATAGAAGCAAAATCAAAACTCATGTAATGGGAGGAAGAAGAATCTGAAAGTCTAAAGCCAGTAATTTGCAAAGTTTAGTGTGCCTAAGAATAACCAGTGTTCTATCTAAAATGCAGATTTCCAGGCCCAGGATCCAAGAGATTTCCATCAGTAGATCTAGGGTGAGGTCCAGAGTCCATATGAACTGCACTCCAAGTGATTCTGATGCTAATAGTCTAAGGAGAGCTTTTTTTTTTTTTTTTAACAGTCTGCACAGTTTAATATATCTCATGTAATTCTCAAAACAATCCCATGGGGGTACTATAATTATTCCTGTTTTTTAATGCAATTTTTGAAGGTTATACTCTATTCAGTTATTACACTCCGTTCAGTTATTACAATATATTGGCTATATTTCCTGTGTTGTACAATACATCCTTGTAGCCTATATTACACCCACTCCCCCACCCCTATATTACCCTCCCCAGCTCCTTAACTGGTAAACACTAGTTTGTTTTCCATATCTGAGTCTGCTTCTTTTCTGTTATATTCACTAGTCTGTTACATTTTTTAGATTCCATGTATAAGTGATATCATACAGTATTTGTCTTTCTCTGACTTACTTCATTTGGCATAATGTCCTCCAAGTCCATCCATGTTGCTGCAAATGGAAAAATTTCATTCTTTTTTATGGCTGAGTAGTATTCCATTGTACATATATAGATCCATGCACTTATGGTCAATTAATCCATAACGATGGAGGCAAGAATATAAAATGGAGAAGAGACAGTCTCTTCAATAAATGGTGCTGGAAAAACTGGACAGCTATATGTAAAAGAATGAAATTAGAACATTTTCTCACAGCATATACAAAAATAAACTCAAAATGAATTAAATACCTACATGTAAGACTGGATACTATAAAACTCCTAGAGGGGGCTTCCCTGGTGGCGCAGTGGTTGAGAGTCCGCCTGCCGATGCAGGGGACAGGGGTTCGTGCCCCGATCCCGGAGGATCCCACATGCCGCGGAGCGGCTGGGCCCGCGAGCCATGGCCGCGGAGCCTGTGTGTCCGGAGCCTGTGCTCCGCAACGGGAGAGGCCGCAGCAGTGAGAGGCCCGCGTACAGCAAAAAAAAAAAAACTCCTAGAGGAGAACATAGGCAAAACACTGACATAAATTGCAGCAATACTTTTTTTGGATTTGCCTCCTGAAGTAAAGGAAATAAAAGCAAAAATAAACAAATGGGACTGATTAAACTTAAGGAGAGCCCTCTTAACACTGACACTGGCTAAAACAGTTACTATACAGTTGAGCTCTGAGTCTCCTGGCACCCAAAGCAAAACGGAGTAACAATGTATTACATAACCATCACTATATTTATTCAGAGAGACAAACATTTTATAAATTCTAAAAGTAACATGTGTTTTTATTACTATCTGCATAACAACCCCTGAGCTGAATTATTTAAAGTCTGTAAATGTTATCTCCTGAAAGTTTACACAATTTGGTTGAGAAAAAAGCTTTGTGGAAAAACAAATAGTGCTCAATAAAATTCTAAGTTCATTATATTCCTGGAAATGTGTTAAACCAATAGCCTATAACTAACTGTTACAATTCTGTCTGACTCCTAAGCCTCCCCAAGAGATGGCTTCGATGTTAATTATTTGTGGACAAAGAATGTCACCTGCCATATCAGTAGACAAAGGATGTTACAGCCATCAAGCCGTCAGCCACTGCAGCCACTCCCAACTGTATACCTTGAGGGTATCCAGGATGAGAAGAACAGCATACTGGCCTTACATGGATAAGGTATATATCAAAGGAATGATTTCAATGAGCTCAGACTCTTTCATCTTCCCATACATAGAAAAGCACTGAATTCATTAACTTGAGACATCTGGTTTTCTTTAATTAATAGTACTCTTTTGATGTTCTAACTACCTGGTTTTTGTTGCAAAACTCTCATATATCGTGGCTCCTCCCTTACCTCTTCGGAGCAGTCCCTCAGAGCTATCTGATAGGCTGGCTCTGGGACTTAAGTCCTCAGAAAGTTGGCTGAATAAAACATAATTCTCAACTTTTATCTTGTGCTTTTTTTTTTCCCCAGTCGACATATTTAAGTTCAAGTAAATTAATGGAGCCCTACCACAGAGTTATAAGGTAGGAAGCTAAGAGATCATATTAGACATGGGAGTGAAATTATTATTCTAGGATGTATCTGTACTTGATTATGTCCAAAAAAGCTAACAAAGATTTCCTAGGAATAATCTACAATCCAGATGACCTGCCTGTCTACAATAAAGATTCTTTATATTTGTATATCCTTTTACAGTTCATATCAAGATTTCCCAAATTCATTTAAGCACCACCACAACCCTGTATGCAAATTTCTAACAAAGTTGCATCACAAATAGGGAAACTAGGCTCCGAAATGCTAAGGGAGTTGCCTATGGGCAACAGCTGGTAAGGGAAGATGCCAAGAATAAAACCCCAGGGTATCCTTTTCTACCCAGTGGGATGACCAAACTATATACTCATTGTTAGATCACTAACATAACAAAACACTAACATAACTGTTGTGGTTTTTATTATCTTCATGAATGTGGTGCTCTAAGGACATGGTGCTTCAAGGACAAAGGATGACCCTGCCTGAAAAAGTTTCAGCATTAACACCCCCTACCGGACTCTTAAATCGCCCTCCCAACCATGATGCAATGGTTACAAAATTCCTGAGCCCACCTGGGCAACAGGATATGTCCGAAATAAGGAAAGGCATCTGGCCAGTCCCACTCCCACCCTATAGAAGGAAGGTATATGTGCCTCGACCAATCAGTAAACAAAATTTTCACCTCGGACCATTCCTTTGTTTTCTGGCTATAAAAACTAATCAACAGCACATGTTAGGGCTTAACTCTCCCAGACTACTAGGAAGTTGGCCCGCTGTTCTGGCAGTGACCCTTCCTTCTAATAAATTCTGTCTTCTTTACATTCTGCCTTGTGTCTGGAAATTCTTTTCCAACCTGCCTTTGGACCACAACAATGAATATGCTATTAATCTCTCTGCATTATTTATTATGAGGTCAGATCAACTGCAGGAGCCAGCTAGATCACAAGTTTCTTTCCTCTGTATTAAAATCACAAATGCATACTTCACAGGACATCCTTGCACCCTTGATGAGGAAAATGAGATTGATAAGGATGCCTAATTTTGTAATTAAGTGAATGCCATCCAAGAAAATTGATTTCAGAAGTCTTCCTTTGAGGGCTTCCCTGTTGGCACAGTGGTTAAGAATCCGCCTGCCAATGCAGGAGACATGGGTTCGAGTGCTGGTCCGGGAAGATCCCACATGTCGCAGAGCAACTAAGCCCATGCGCCACAACTACTGACCCTGTGCTCCAGAGCCCACGAGCCACAACTACTGAAGCCCACGTGCCTAGAGCCCATGCTCCGCAACAAGAGAAGACAGCACAATGTGAAGCCCACGCACCACAATGAAAGGTAGCCTCCGCTCGCCGCAACTAGAGAAAGCCCGCGCACAACAATTAAGACCCAAAGCAGCCAAAAATAAATAAAAATAAAAATAAATAAACTTATTTAAAAAAATCTTCCATTGAGAAAGCAGGGATGTTTTGTAACAGGTTTAAAAATGACTGTGTGGGCATGAGGGGTGGAGCCTCGGGCACTCCAGGATTTAACTGGGAATAGGGGAAGATGAGGGCGTCGGCTGCTTCTTCTAGACACTAGGGAATGCAGCTGGACCTGGATCCAAAGCAGGCTCTCCATATCAACCAGGCCTGGAGGACAACGCCAAGCTGGAGGACCGAGGAGAGAGCAGAAGGCCGGAAACCCTGTACCTCTGGATTGGAGATATAACTCATTTACATGTAAGCTGTGTGGCTAACAGGGTCTTGGTGCTCCAGCTGGGTGTCAGGCCTGAGCCTCTGAGTTGGGAGAGCCGAGTTCAGGACACTGGATCAGAGACTTCCTGGCCCCACATAGTACCAATTGGTGAGAGCTCTAAATGTTAAGACTGAGTTCCACTCAATGACCAGCAAGCTCCAGTGCTAGACACCCCATGCCAAACAACTAGCAAGACAGGAACACACCCCCACCAATTAGCAGAGAGGCTGCCTAAAATCATAATAAGGTCACAGACACCCCAAAACACACCACCAGATGTGGTCCTGCCCACCAGAAAGACAAGACCCAGCCTCATCTACCAGAACACAGGCACCAGTCCCCTCCACAAGCCACTGAACCAACCTTACCCCTGGGGGCACATACCAAAAACAACAGGAACTATGAACCTGCAGCCTGCGAAAAGGAGAACCCAAACACAGTAAGTTAAGCAAAATGAGAAGACAGAGAAACACACAGCAGATGAAGGAGTAAGGTTAAAACCCACCAGACCAAACAAATGAAGAGGAAATAGGCAGTCTACCTGAAAAAGAATTCAGAGTAATGATAGTAAAGATGATCCAAAATCTTGGAAATAGAATGAAGAAAATACAAGAAATGTTTAACAAGGATGTAGAAGAACGAAAGAGCAAACAAACAATGATGAACAACACAATAAATGAAATTAAAAATTCTCTAGAAGGACTCAATAGCAGAATAACTGAGGCAGAAGAACGGATAAGTGACCTGGAAGATAAAATAGTGGAAATAACTACCACAGAGCAGCATAAAGAAAAAAGAATGAAAGAATTGAGGACAGTCTCAGAGACCTCTGGGACAACATTAAATGCACCAACATTCGAATTATAGGGGTCCCAGAGGAAGAATAGAAAAAGAAAGGGACTGAGAAAATATTTGAAGAGATTATAGTCAAAAATTTCCCTAACATGGGAAAGGAAATAGTCAATAAAGTCCAGGAAGCACAGAGAGTCCCATACAGGATAAATCCAAGGAGAAACACACCAAGACACATATTAATCAAACTATCAAAAGTTAAATACAAAGAAAACATATTAAAAGCAGCAAGGGAAAAGCAACAAATAACATACAAGAGAATCCCCTTAAGGTTAACAGCTGATCTTTCAGCAAAAACTGTGCAAGCCAGAGGGAGTGGCAGTACATATTTAAAGTGATGAAAGGGAAAAATCTACAACCAAGATTACTCTACCCAGCAAGGATCTCATTCAGATTCAAAGGAGAAATCAAAAGCTTTACAGACAAGCAAAAGCTAGGAGAATTCAGCACCACCAAACCAGCTTTACAACAAATGCTAAAAGAACTTCTCTAGGCAAGAAACATGAGAAGGAAAAGCCCTACAGAAACAAACCCAAAACAATTAAGAAAATGGTAATAGGAACATACATATCAATAATTACCTTAAATGTACATGGATTAAATGCTCCAACCAGAAGACATAGACTGGCTGAACGGATACAAAAACAAGACCCACATATATGCTATCTACAAGACATCCACTTCAGACCTAGGGACATGAACAGACTAAAAGTGAGGGGATGGAAAAATATATTCCATGCAAACGGAAATCAAAAGAAAGCTGGAATAGCAATTCTCATATCACACAAAATAGACTTTGTAATAAATACTATTACAAGAGACAAAGAAGGACACTACATAATGATCAAGGGATCAATCCAAGAAGAAGATACAACAATTGTAAATATTTATGCACCCAACATAGGAGCACCTCAATATGTAAGGCAAATGCTAACAGCCATAAAAGGGGAAATTGACAGTAACACAATCATAGCAGGGAATTTTAACACACCACTTTCACCAATGGACAGATCATCCAAAATGAAAATAAATAAGAAAACACAAACTTTAAATGACGCATTAAACTAGATGGACTTAATTGATATTAATAGGACATTCTATCCAAAGAAAACAGATTACACTTTCTCCTCAAGTGCTCATGGAACATTCTCCAGGATAGATCATATCTTGGGTCACAAATCAAGCCTTGGTAAATTTAAGAAAATTGAAATCGTATCAAGTATCTTTTCTGATCACAACATTATGAGACTAGACATCAATTACAGGAAAATCTGTTAAAAACAAAAACGCATGGAGACTAAACAATACACTACTAAATAACCAAGAGATCACAGAGGAAATCAAAAAATACCTGGAAACAAATGACAATGAAAACACGACGACCCAAAACCTATGGGATACAGCAAAAGCAGTTCTAAGAGGGAAGTTTATAGCAACAGAATCCTACCTCAAGAAACAAGAAACATCTCTAACAACCTAAACTTACACCTAAAGCAATTAGAGAAAGAACCAAAAAAACCCAAGATAGCAGAAGGAAAGAAATCATAAAGATCAGATCAGAAATAAATGAAAAAGAAATGAAAACAATAGCAAAGATCAATAAAACTAAAAGCTGGTTCTTTGAGAGGGTAAACAAGGTTGATAAACCACTTTTTTTCTCATCAATAAAAAAAGGGGGAAGACTCAAATCAACAGAATTAGAAATGAAAAAGGACACATAACGACTGACACTGAAGAAATACAAAGGATCATGAGAGATTACTACAAGCAACTAATGCCAATAAAATGCACAGTCTGGAAGAAATGGACAATTCTTAGAAAATTCTAAGAATAGACAATTCTTAGAAAAGCACAGCCTTCCAAGACTGAACCAGGAAGAAATAGAAAATATAAACAGACCAATCACAAGCACTGAAATTGAAACTGTGATTAAAAATCTTCCAACAAACAAAAGCTGAGGACCAGATGGCTTCACAGGTGAATTCTATCAAACATTTAGAGAAGAGCTAACACCTATCCTTCTCAAACTCTTCCAAAATATAGCAGAGGGAGGAACAGTCCCAACCTCATTCTACGAGACAACCATCACCCTGATACCAGAAGCAGACAAAGATGCCACAAAAAAAGAAAACTATAGGCCAATATCACTGATGAACATGGATGCAAAAATCCTCAACAAAATACTAGCAAACAGAATCTAACAGCATATTAAAAGGATCATACACCATGATCAAGTGGGGTTTATCTCAGGAATGCAAGGATTCTTCAATATACGCAAATCAATCAATGTGATAAACCATATTAACAAACTGAAGGAAAAAAACCATTTGATCCTCTCAATAGATGCAGAAAAAGCTTTCAACAAAATTCAACACTGAGTTATTATAAAAACCCTCGAGAAAGTAAGCATAGAGGGAACTTACCTCAACATAATAAAGGCCATATATAACAAACTACAGCCAACATCATTCTCAATGGTGAAAAACTGAAACCATTTCCACTAAGATCAGGAACAACGCAAGGCTGTCTACTCTCACCACTATTATTCAACATAGTTTTGGAGGTTTTAGCCACAGCAATCAGAAAAGAAAAAGAAATAAAAGGAATACAAATTGGAAAAGAAGAAGTAAAGCTGTCACTGTTTGCAGATGACATGATACTATACATAGAGAATCCTAAAGATGCCACCAAAAAACTACTAGAGCTAATCAATGAATTTGGTAAAATAGCAGGATACAAAATTAATGCACAGAAATCTCTTGCATTCCTACACACTAATAATGAAAAATCTGAAAGAGAAATTAAGGAAACACTCCCATTTACCATTGCAACAAAAAGAATAAAATACCTAGGAATAAACCTACCTAAGGAGACAAAAGACCTGTATGCAGAAAACTATGACACTGATGAAAGAAATTAAAGATGATACAAATAGATGGAGAGATATACCATGTTCTTGGATTGGAAGAATGAACATTGTGAAAATGACTATACTACCCAAAGCAATCTACAGATTCAATGCAATCCCTATCAAAATACCACTGGCATTTTTCACAGAACTAGAACAAAGAAATTCACAATTTGTGTGGAAAAAACAAAAGACCCCAAGTAGCCAAAGCAATCTTGAGAAATAAAAATGGAGCTGGAGGAATCAGGCTCCTGGACTTCAGAGTATACTACAAAGATTCAGTAATCAAGACAGTATGGTACTGGCACAAAAACAGAAATATAGATCAATGGAACAGGTTAGAAAGCCCAGAGATAAACCCACGTACATATGGTCACCTTATCTTTCATAAAGGATGCAAGAATATACAACGGAGAAAAGACAGTCTCTTCAATAAGTGGTGCTGGGAAAACTGGACAGCTACGTGTCAAAGAATGAAATTAGAACACTCCCTAACACCATACACAAAAATAAACTCAAAATGCATTAAGGACCTAAATGTAAGGCCAGACACTATAAAACTCTTAGAGGAAAACATAGGCAGAACACTCTGTGACATAAATAACAGCAAGATCCCTTTTGACCCACCTCCTAGAGAAATAGAAACAAAAACAAAAATAAACAAATGGGACCTAATGAAATTGAAAAGCTTTTGCACAGCAAAGGAAAACATAAATAAGACGAAAAGACAACCCTCAGAATGGGAGAAAATGTTTGCAAATGAAGCAACTGACAAAGGATTAATGTCCAAAATATACAAGCAGCTCATGCAGTTCAATATCAAAAAAACAACCCAATCCAAAAATGGGCAGAAGACCTAAATAGACATTTCTCCAAAGAAGATATACAGATTGCCAACAAACATACGAAAGGATGCTCAACATCACTAATCATTAGGGAAATGCAAATCAAAACTACAATGAGGTATCACCTTACACCAGTCAGAATGGCCATCATCAAAAACTCTACAAACAGTAAATGCTGGAGAGGGTGTGGAGAAAAGGGAACCCTCTTGCACTGCTGGTGGGAATGTAAATTGATACAGCCACTATGGAGAACAGTATGGAGGTTCCTTAAGAATCCAAAAATATAACTACCATACGACCCAGCAATCCCACTACTGGGCATATAACCTAAGAAAATCATAATTCAAAAAGAGACATGAAAATACATAGCTAGTGGGAAGCAGCCACATAGCACAGGGAGATCAGCTCGGTGCTTTGTGACCACCTAGAGGGGTGGGATAGGGAGGGTGGGAGGGAGGGAAACGCAAGAGGGAGGAAATATGGGGATATATGTATACCTATAGCTGATTCACTTTGTTATAACGCAGAAACTAACACACCATTGTAAAGCAATTATACTCCAATAAAGATGTTAAAAAAAAAAAAGAACAACAAAAAGAGATATGTACCACAACGTTCATTGCAGCACTATTTACAATAGCCAGGACATGGAAGCAACCTAAGTATCTACCAACAGAGGAATGGATAAAGAAGATGTGGCACATATATACAATGGAATATTAGTCAACCATAAAAAGAAACGAAATTGAATTATTTGTAGTGAGGTGGATGGACCTAGAGTCTGTCATACAGAGTGAAGTAAGTCAGAAAGAGAAAAACAAATACCGTATACTAACACATATATATGGAATCTAAGAAAAAAAAGAAAAAAAAATGGTTCTGAAGAACCTAGGGGCAGGACAGGAATAAACACGCAGACATAGAGAATAGACTTGAGGACACTGAGAGGGGGAAGGGTAAACTGGGATGAAGTGAGAGAGCAGCATGGACCTATACACACTACCAAATGTAAGGTAGAGAGCTAGTGGGAAGCAGCTGCATAACACAGGGAGATCAGCTCGGTGCTTTGTGATCACCTAGAGGGGTGGGATAGGGAGGGTGGGAGGGAGATGCAAGAGGGAGGGGATGTGGAGATATACATATGCATATAGCTGATTCAGTTTGTTATACAGCAGAAACTAACACAATGTTGTAAATCAATTATACTCCAATAAAGATATTTATTTAAAAATGACTGTGTGGATAGGTTTTTTTGTCTTTGAATTTTGGTTGTTTCCTGGTTTCAACAGAGAAGCTATTTGTCACATTGTAAATAGCTAACTAAACAGATGACTTTGCACAATTAGATGCTCTCACAGGCACAGAGATTTATGACATGACTTTTTTTTTTTTGCAGTGCGCAGGCCTCTCACTGATGTGGCCTCTCCCGTTGCGGAGCACAGGCTCCAGATGCGCAGGCCCAGCGGCCATGGCTCAAGGGCCCAGCCACTCCGTGGCATGCGGGATCTTCCCGGACCAGGGCACGAACCCATGTCCCCTGCATTGGCAGGCGGACTCTCAACCACTGCGCCACCAAGGAAGCCCTGACATGACATTTTTAATAGCTGTTAATCACTTAGATTTAAGGGATTCAAAGTCTCTTTGAAATTTTATAAAGACAGAATTAGTCTACCAAATTTAATGCTACTTCCTGTCTTCCTGAAACATCTAAGTGTGACGTGAACTCACTATGGGGAACTCTGAAAATCTGGGGAAACTGTAGGATTTTAAGTTACAGGAAAATACTAGTCAAAACATTAACATCTAAGTATGTCATTTGCAACTCAAAGCTCTAACAAACCAAATAAAGCAGTTCAATTCAACAAACACGTTGAGGACCTATGACAACGCAGAGACCGTGTGCTAAAAATAAACAAACAAAAAAACCAACACTGGAAATACAGAACAAGTTCCTGACTCAGGGGCACTCAGAGACCCAAGAGAGTCGAATATGTAAGCGTGTATATTGATGCGCAGTGTGATGAGGACAGAAATAAATGTAAAAGGCACAGGGTCAGAGTCACAACTTTTTCCATGGGTTTCAAAGAACGTGGACTCTCCATCACCTTCACTCCACAAGCCCCCACCTATGATTAAGAAATACATGTATTGCAAAGCAGTGAGGACTAGTCTATGGTCCTTCCAGGATTTGATTTTGACCTTGTTTTCTGTTGGGGTTGAGAAGGAGAAGACTCTTAGGTGAGCATTGTACTAAGACTCTCATCTTCCATGATACCCTAAGTAGCATGTGTTTTGGCATTCTTCAAATCATATCTTGACTATCTCCTCCTACTGTCATTTTGTTATACAACCTTATTACACTGGCTATGTTCATGCTTCCAACATAAAAATGGTGTAAGCAGCTTTTGGCAGAAAGAGCTGCAGGAGGCCCTTTTGTCTTGTCACTATCCTTAAACCAGGCACCCTATGCTCTACTCATCTCCAGCCCTAGCACACCTTTCAGATCTTTTGACCACACATTACCTTGCCTAATCTATTGGTTCTTTCTGTAAATCAAAGAAGTAGATATGAAGAGTAAGTAACTAACAGATGATCAGATCTCTTCCCTAGCTTCACCTTCATTAATCTCACAAACAGTGTGAATAAGATAGCATCTAAATAGAAATCACAAGTCGACAAGCCTGCACACAGTGGGGGATGGCGACGACTCTGACCCCCTATCTCAATGATTAACTGAGATTACTTTCTTTTTTCCCTTTAAAAACTTTCATGGCCAAGCAGAATCTTCAGAGATGGTTTTGGGGGGACACTGAGTCCCTCATCTCCCCAGATTGCCGGCATTCTGATTAAAAGCAACTTTCCTTTCTACCAACATTTCTCTCTCTTCATTATTGATTTTTGAGTGGCGAACAGCCGGACCTGATTCGGTAACAACAGTACTCAAAGGCAGCTTAATTTACTCTTCAATGTGTCATTATCAGACATGCACTACTCTGATTTTTCTAAGGTCGTCTGGCAAATCAGTTATGGAGCTGGGACTTAAACTCAGAGCGCAACTCAAAGTCCAGACTTTCTAACGTGCCCTTCTCCACAAAAGTCTTGATTTACTATTCCCCCAGGACAAAGTGTTTCATTCCTCAGCTTTAAGAAAACTCAAGGTGTTGGGAGAATTTCATTTTCTCAGCACATTTAAGTAAATAAAGCCATGTGACACTTTTACTTTAATCGATGTCCTTCTCAGATGGGGTTTGCAAGGAGAAAGTGTTTTAACAACTATAATGACAGTATCATCAAGCAAGCAGTACCCTTAACTCACCTGTCATCAGCAATGGCTACTGGACTCACCTCTTGTCACCCTTAATAAGAGTGTGACCAATAGTCTTAGTTTCCACTTTATACATAATCAGTACTATTCCTTCTAGAACACACATTTGATTGAACGATGCCCCAAAGAAGCCTATGAACAAAAATGATCATCTAGTAATTACCCAGCCGTCCACGGGTGTCAGGAGGTTTTCCACAGTTTAAAAGCAGCCTGCAGCTGAGTATCAGATTTCCCTAGAGGCCTCTGATACCCAAATAGGACCCCAATCCTTGCTGCTTCTCCTTGAGATGCCCAACAGGTGGTCCTCAATTTAGGGAAAGAGAAGTTACTAGGCCTTTGTTTAGAACTCATAACAAGCTCCCCATGTGACTAAGGAGCATGTATTTAGTTGTATATTGCCAGGAAATAACACAAAGCCTGGTATGTACTCTCAGTGAATGTGGGGTGGATTGATAGATGTATGGAAGAAGTGGGGTTATAAGCCATGGTAAAAGTCAAGGCCAGTTCACAAAAGCCCCCATGACTAAAATAAAGTGCCTGGACTTACATGCACTGAGAATAGACTACTGAGCACAGCAGCTCTTCAGTAAGAGCTGCCCATTTGAAAGTCGGGCATTTGTGAACAGCTGACAGGCTGGAGAAGAGAAACAGTGTGGACGTGGCTGGGGAGCCGGGCATGGAAGAGGATCACTTGGTTTGGCTTGGGTAATAAATCTCCTCAGGGGCACTTATTCCTTAGTGTGAATTAGCCGTGTTTGTTCAAGCTTTCTCCTTGGTGGAGATATGCCCATTTTATTTCTGTTATGGCTAAACTGCTTTAAGATTGTAAAACTCTAAGTCTAGTAAGTCAGAAAGCCTTAGTGGAGGTGGCAACTTGAGCATGGCTCCATGACTGATTAGGTTCCGCAAAGGGGCTGGGAAGCAGAGATGTCCCACAGAGCAGAACCAGGAAGCTCAGTGTGGAACAAAGCTCTTTAAACTAAGAAGAGGATAGTCTGTCTGAAGCTGGTGCAGGGACAGTGCCACCAGGCCTGTGGGTTTCCAGTAAGTGGGGCAGACTCTTGTGGCCATGTGGACTCCAGCAAAACTAGGCTCCCACGTTTATACTGAACAAATGTCACAGAAGACAAACTCCCCCCTGTAGCACGCTGCACCCAAAATACTCCAGGCAGGACTTCCCTGGTGGCGCAGTGGTTAAGAACCTGCCTGCCAATGCAGGGGACACAGGTTCGTGCCCTGGTCCGGGAAGATCCCACACGCCGTGGAACAACTAAGCCCATGCGCCACAACTACTGAGCCTGTGCTCTAGAGCCCGCGAGCCACAACTACTGAAGCCCACACGCCTAGAGCCCATCCTCCGCAACAAGAGAAGCCACTGCGATGAGAAACCTGCTCACTGCAACGAAGAGTAGCCCCCGCTTGCCGCAACTAGAGAAAGCCCGTGCGCAGCAACAAAGACCCAATGAAGCCAAACGTAAATAAATAAAATTTTTAAAAAACAAAATACTCCAGGCAAATCAAGCAGGCATGGTTTAGAACTCCTTTTTCGTACCCAAGTGAAGCTGGTTCAAATCCCTGCTCACCCACTTACTATGGTATATGTCTTAGGCAAGTTATTTAATCTCACTAAGACACTGTTCTTGTCTTAAAGATGAGGAATCTATCTAACACACTACTTCAAAAGGCCGTTCTGAAGACTAAATGGAATAATGGATTCATCTGACAAGTATCCATTGGGCACCTATCATGTTCTAGGTTTTCATGCTGGGGACTCAGCAGTGAACAGAGTAAGAAGTCTCTGCCCTCATGGAAACTGCATCAGCCACAGCACAGAGTGGGTTGTTCAGGACAGTCAATACCAGAACTACTTTTTGGTCTAAGACCTCATCCAGAGAGAAATAAGGAGCAAGTTCTAGAAGGGTCTGGGCATTCCACCAGCAGAGCTGGACTTTCCTGACCATGGTCTCACCTAGTGTTGAAGATGAACACTTATCCTCCCCATCCTCAAGTCTCTAGGTTTCCACATAGAGGACTTTCTAAGATAACTGACATTTCTGATATTCTATTCCTTTCCAAGGGAGCCATGTTTTTCAGTTGGGAAAAGGTAATCTGGCTGGAAGTCAAAAGCACTAGAGATTCTGGGCCCCTTTCTTCCCTCTCCACCTGGACCAGCACAAGGCAGTGGTTACCCTAGTAGTTTGAATTTTGCCTGAGTTGGGCTGTCCCAAGGCCTGGATAGAAAGTGTAAAGGGGAGCATTATCCAACTTAGGCCACATTCTCCAAACCATTCTATCAGAAAAAGAGGTGAAATGTTAATCTCTACATGCCAAGCACCCGCACTTACCTCTCAACCAATCCTGAAATCTGGTGGGTTAGTTATTGGGCTCTAAACGTCCCAGCATCTAGAATCATCTGGGCAGCCTCCGGCACCTTATGACTTCTGGGTAGTAAGAAATGGGAAGTGGATACGCTCATGATTAAGGGAACTTTATAAGGTTTCTACTGCTTTTGTTATCCCCCTTTTCCCCTAGTGATTAATGATAAAGCCTCTATGTGCTTAGTGAAGGGGGAATAAGGACACTGGAGGGACGGGGGGAACATTTCTTCTTCCACCTTGAGCCCTGGGAAAGGAAGCCCAGGATGCTGAGAAAAAGGGTCCACTTTAGAGACAGGTAAGAGAAACTGTCAGCAACTGAAAATTTAGGAACTGGAGAAGGAAGACTCGGATTGTATAGAGAAGAGTTAACGTTGCAGGCCTGAGATTGCTCTCCTTAGAAAGGCCTACTGGTCCTTGGTTGGCACCTGAAAACTTGGACCTCAGGAGGGTTCCCTCCATTCCGACAGAATGGCTCACTGTGCCTCGGTTTGTACAAGCAATGTGGGTTATGCTGAACACCTGCTTTCCTTCTGGGAGTCTGGGATTTTGGTACATGCCAGGAAAAGGGTACCCACGTGACCAAAAAACCCCCTAGGCACCAAGTCTTTAATGAGCTTCCCTGGTAAACAACACTTCATGCATGTTGTCACAATTTGGTGCTGGAGGAATTAAGTACATCCTGTGCAACTCCACTGGGAGAAAACCCTTGGAAGGTTGCGCTTGGTTTCCTCTGGACTTTGCCCCACATATCTTTTCCATTTGCTGATATTGCTTTGTATCCTTTCATCAAAATATATCTTAGCTGTGATCATGACTATGTGCTGAGTCCTGTGAATTCTCCCAGTGAATCAATGAACCTGGAGGTGGCCTTGGGGACCCTGATGCTAAGGACCTGCAGGAATCAGCCCAAGGACAAGACATGGGCCTGGGGCCAAAGTCATGCATGCCCTCTGGACAAATGCCTTTCTTCCTACACCACTGAGGACCCCTGTGCTGGAAAAATGGAGTTTTAAGTGGAGTGAGGAGAGAATACAGGTAGGAGGTGGAAAAGAAGAGGAGGATGAAGCATATGGCAAAGGTGGGCTTGGCTTTAAGTGGCCAAAAGGCATCAAGAAAGGCCCTAGTGATCTTTCTTGTAAAGAATTTGCAGAGAGAAAGAAGAGAGAAAGCAGAGAAGCATAGGAAAAGAATCAGGAGTGTACCTACTTTAAACTTACCTGAAGTTTCTCTTCACCAAGGAAAGACCATGTTCAACCTTGATGAGTTTGGTCCACCTTGACTCCACCATTCAACAAGCCCAGAGGTATACAGGGAGAGGAAAGACGGGAAGGACAGCTGGAGTATTTCACATTTCTCACCTCTCAGGGGTGGGCCAAGGTGACATATACTGCTTTGCAAGCTCACGTGGGTACCACAGAAAGGACTTCAAAGGGATAGGAAAGTGTCCACCTGAATGTCTTAGGGGGAGTTTGGAGGGGAAAGGGCCTTTGGTAAAACTCCACAGGGTGAAAGCATTTATATCTATGTCTTTAAGAGAGTTTAGAATTTTAAAAACAGAGTTCTTAGGGATTGACTCAATACTTCTCACTTTAGAGATGAGGGGAGATCAGAGGTCAGGGGGCTCATTCAGAGTCACACAGCCAGTTCAAACGGAGTGCTCCAGACCAGCACCCTCCTCACCACCCTGCTTCGAGAGACGAATTGCAATTTGAGGAGAAACATGGTGCAAACGGCTATTAGCTTTTAGGCCTTGGGGCAGTTACTCTCCGTAAAACAAGGATAATGAGCCCAAATGCAGATGGCTGGTGTCAGTGAGAGTGCATGGAAACCACCTGACACAGAACCAGTACATAGTATGTGCTCAATAAATGTTAGCCCCCATATCTTTCCCCTAAATGTCACCCCAAATGGCCTTCTTCAAAGCCTAAAGAAGCTCTGTATTCCCTTGGGATCAAGATTTTGTGTCATGTAGGGATAGAGGCAATGAAGTCACAATGTAAGGAAATGCATGAGGATTGTAAACTCCCAATTCAGAATAGCAGTTACCTCTGTAGGGAAAGGAAGGGTACATGAGGGCTTCAAACATATCAGTAATATTTCATGTCTTCACAGGTAAGTGATGGGTATGTGCTTTCATCATATTGTTATGCTTTTTCACGTCTGAAATATTTCATAATAAAAGGTTTAAATAAACAAAAAAATCCTTCAGAAAAATGGCACATGGGACCAGAAAGTCTTTATACAGGAAGCAAAAAAAGGAAAAGCTTTGGAGCAAGAGAGCCATCCCAGGGGGACAGGCCCAATGGAGAAGTCCTGGACAGCAGTAGGATACTGGGGTGTTCCACCCCACAACCTTGACCTCTATCTGACCTTCATCTGACCTTCCTCAGCAGTGTACAGAGAAACTGAAAATGTTGTTTACATTTGCATTTCCTTTCAAGCTTTAGGTGTGGAGTATAGGTGCCTTTCGCCCAAGGAAGGAGGGAAACAGCATGTCGGAGGGGGTCTCAAGTCCTTGCCAAGTCAGCTCAGCCACACTGACCACACAACTCTAGCAGCTACACTTTGCCAGCCCCTGCTGATAGTCCTGAAGACATAGGAAGGAGAAGGATAAAGCAGAGAGAAATGACTGAGCCAAGAATCCATCATTAACTCACTCTTTGCCCTTCTAGTCTCAGCCACAGTAAAAAAGCTCCAATTTGGTCTGTTCTTGATTTGACAAGGATACACGCAGTTCACAAGACTGCAGTGGTGCTTAACACGTGGAAGGAAAGCAATGCTCCTGCTGCACAAAGATACCCACATATTGAGAGACTGGGGGCTAACGTGACCCAGTGGGAAGATGTGAGATCTGGTGTCCAAAGACTCAAGTTTGAGTCCATGCTCCGATGTGTCTGAGCAAAACACTTACCCTCTCGAAGCGTCTACATCCTCAAATGAGTATACTAATACCTATCCACAGTGGGTTGAAGAGTGCCCTCTAAAATATATCCCCACATAGAACCTCAGAATCTGAACTTATTTGGAATAAGGTAATTAAGGTAAGGATCTCAAGATGAGATCATCTTGGTTTAGAATGGGCCCTGAATCCAGTGACGGTGTCCTTACAAGAGACAGGAGGGAGGAACACACACACAGGACCATATAAAGACAGAGGCAGAGACATGCTGTCACAAACCAAAAAATTCCAGGGGCTACCAAAAGCTGGAAGAGGAAGGGGAAGATTGTTCCTTAGAACTTTCAGAGGGAACACAGTCCTGCTGCCATCTTGATTTCAAACTTCTGGCCTCCAGAATTGAGGTAGAATAAATTTCTGTTGTTTATCCCACTAAGTTTGTGCGGCAGCCCAAGGAAACCAATACACTACTTTACAGGGTCAGTGTGAACATCAAATGAGATAATGCATAGGAAAGCACATTGTGAACTATTCAGAGGGATATAAGTGGCAGCTATCATTATTAAATCAAAATTTGGGAGAGTAACATGTCCCCTATGGGAAACGAAATTCCAGATCTGGCCTTAGGACACACACCCAGAAGCTCCTGCCAGAGAGAACAGAATGCTGTCATATGACTCCTTGCCTTACAGGCTCCAGATCGCCTTACTCCACTTGTACTTTATGCCTTTGAGGAGGATTCAAGTGTCAGCTGGTGCAGAAAGAAGGCACCCATCTGCTCTCAGACACTGGTCACATGGCAAACATCACACACTGAGGCCACCATCTGTGCTAACAACTCATATCCAAGTACAGTTCAATGTCAGCCTTATTCTATTCCTGAATGAGCCAGGACCAAGAGCAAGTGACTCTGGGGTCAGAGTCTTTCCGTGAAGAGTGAAATTCTGGGTCAGAGCATTTCAGAGCAGATGAACTCAACACTGAAGGAGGAAAGGCTCACTGCAAGGCCCTCAACTGCCAATCGCTGATCCAAAGTGTCTCATTTAGGACATTTCCAGGCATGATGTAATCCTCACAATACTTTCTGGCCTTTCCTTTTTAAAGGGAGTTTTGAGTGTTGAATTTATTATTTTCCTTTATAGTAAAAGCTGTAGTACTTGAGGGAGTGGAGAATAGATACACATTGATCAAAGTAGTTGGGCAAGAAGTATAATAGGGCAAAAAAGAATAGTATCATCAACAGTATCAAGAAAATGGTTTGGAGATACTCCTGGGAAGACTAGTGACAACATATTGGTCCAGACAAAAGTGACAAGGTTTGGGACTTCCCTGGTGGCTCAGTGGTTAAGAATCCACCTGTCAATGCAGGGGACACAGGTTTGAGCCTTGGTCCCGGAAGATCCCACATGCGGCAGAGCAACTAAGCCCCGTCCGCCACAACTACTGAGCCTGCACTCTGGAGCCCACGAGCCACAACTTCTGAGCCTGCATGCCACAGCTACTGAAGCCCATGCACCTAGAGCCCATGCTCTGCAACAAAGACAAGACACTGCAATGAGAAGCCCGGGCACTGCAACGAAGAGTAGCCCCTGCTCACCACAGCTAGAGAAAGCCCATGCACAGCAACGAAGACCCAACACAGACAAAAAATAAATTTATAAAAAAAGTGACAAGGTTTGAACCAAGGCAGGGAGAGTGGGAATAAGGATAGATTCAACACAGCTTACTACCAGGATGTGGGGAGAAGGACAGAAAAGTCTAGGATTATTCTAGGTTTCTGGCTTGGACAACTGGGTACATTCATCAAGACAGAAAATACAGAAGAAAAAGAATTTGGGGTAAAAAAAGGTGGTTTTGGTTTACCTGAGTTGGGGTACCTGTGGGACAGCTATATGGATATGTCTAGAAAGAAGTCAGAAAAGGTCAGGCAGGAGATTTGAGCCTACAATACAGAATACAGATCACAGGTGAAATGGGGTAGTGGCTACAAACCAGCAAGCACAGATGGAATAGGAGAAATGGGCAGACTCTATGGTTACATTGATATTTAAGGGCCATAGAGGGAGGGTCTAGTGAAGGAGAAGAACAGAAGTGGAATAGAACCCAGGGCTTGACGGGCTACACGCAGATCTCCCAAGAGCTGAAATACCCCACTGAGACAGAGAGAGGTTAGGATGGGAAAATACCTACAGGGTTTGGCGATTAGGAGGTTACTGATGACTTAATATAACCCATACAGGAGTGGGTGAAGGTGTCAGATTCAGTTAAGGGAAGAAAGGGGTGAAAAGGGAAGAGAATGAATGCAGGCTTCTCTTTGGAGTCTGGCTGTGAAGAGAGGGGTGGGGAGCGGTGGCTAGAGGGCACCCTAGAGTTAAAGAGTTGGGTTTTGCTTGTTTTGTTAGTATTTTGGGTTTGCTCATTTTTGTTATAGATCGAGAACTGGGTTTTGTCTTTGTTTATAGGATGTAGGACTTGAGTGAATGTACACACTAATTGGAAAGAAGCTGAAAAAGTCCCTGAAGAGGCTGAAGGGACAGGATCCATTACTATAAAGAGCAGACATAGACCCAATGAGGGGTGTGAGGGAAGAAAGTGATGAGAGGTGAGTGTACTGTAGTGAATTATAACCATGTGTGAAATTATTGTCTCTGCTGGAAGCTCCAAAGAGGCCATCATTTTTGCATGCACACCATTTTGCACTTTGCAGGCACGGAGGTGCCCATTACACATTGGATGAATTAGGTACATACGTAACTAGATTTATTTATTTATTTTTATTATTATTTTTTTTTTTGCAATACACGGGCCTCTCACTGTTGTGGCCTCTCCCGCTGTGGAGCACAGGCTCCGGACGCACAGGCTCCGGACGCACAGGCTCAGCGGCCATGGCTCACAGGCCCAGCCGCTCCGCGGCATGTGGGATCCTCCCGGACCGGGGCACGAACCCGTGCCCCCTGCATCAGCAGGCAGACCCTCAACCACTGCGCCACCAGGGAAGCCCCGTAACTAGATTTATGATCATGAAAATAGTAGTGATTACATGCAGCCCTATTCTAAGGGCTTTAAATTGATTGATTCTTCGAATCCTTACAAAAACCCATGATGTAGGTACTCTTATCCCTGCTTTATTTTAAAATAAGTTACATAGAAAATAAGTGATGAGACCATATAGAAAACTCAGATTTTTCTGGCTCCTCTTCTGTTTCAGCCAAACGATGAAAGTATTTCTTAATTAGTACAACTGAATCTGTATAGCAAATTTTCCCTCAAGATATGAGGCAGATTTTGTTTTAAAGCTTAAATATTGGGGTGGAGTGAGAAGAGTCATCACCTAATTTCTTGTTCTCCTGTCTCTTGTTAACTTGGGCTTCCTGGTCAATGCTTGCTCCATCATTAAATCACATTATAAAATGATATGTACACAAATTAAAGTGACACCTTTAGTTTCATCCTGAATCTTTGCTAGTCTACTTTTTATGTAGGAAGGCTCCAAAGTAAAGTGGTATTTTAGGACACAAAATATTGAAATCTTGGCCCCTCCAAAATTAAATGAGGAAAATAGCTCAAAAACGTTTTCTGTAGCAGCCTATACTATGTAAAAATTCAAGGCTAGCAGTACAAACCATAAAACTTCTTGAGCATAGAGGGGCTCTTTGTCATTGGTCTTGGCAATGTTTTTTTTGGGTCTGACACCAAAAGCAAAAAAACAAGTGAGACTACATTGAACTATAAGGTTACTGCACAGCAAAGGAAAGCATCAACAAAAAGGCAACCAACTGAATGGGAGAAAATATTTGCAAATGATATATCTGGTAAGGGATTAATATCTAAAATATATAAAGAACTCATACAACTCAATAGAAAAAAAAATCTGATTAAAAAAATGGGCAGAGGAACTGAATAGACAGTTTCCCAAAGACAACATACAAATGGCCAACAGGTACATGCGAAGGTGTTCAACATTACTAATCAGGGAAATGCAAATCAAAACCACAGTGAGATAGCTATTCTAACAGGTGTGAGGTATCACCAAAAAGGCAAGAGATAACAAGTATTGGCAAGTGTGTGGAGAAAAGGGAAACTTTGTGCCCTGCTGATCAGAATGTAAGTTGGTGCAGCCACTATGGAAAAACAGTATGGAGATTCCTCATTCCAGGTTATCAGCCTGGATCTGCCAACAGCCAGTCAACTCCAAGAGACTGAGTGAGCCCAGGCAAGACCTGCAGAGCTACCTCATCCCAGGTGCATGAGTGAATGCTCAGCATGGTATGCCACTGAGCTTTGGGGGTTGTTTGGTGGGCAGTATTATTGTGGTAATGGTTAACTGATACCGGGTCCTTTGCCATAGTTCTTTGTTGACTTAACACTGAGAACCTCAGGGTACACAGAGCCCCTCTAATGGATCACAGCTTTACCAACGCTGGGAGACAGCCTGATTGCCATAAGCGTCAGATGATTTTTAAAGAACATTATTGATCAGTCTCCAAAGAGAAATAATTTCCTTGTACAACAGACCTCACACACACCAGAAAAAAAAAAATTATCTCTGCCACCTTAATATGGTTTCAGAGGATCTGAGGTACTACAGTCTTATCTAGATCAATACTGTTCAAATTATAAATTGCAATCATTAGTAGGCAATGGCATCAATTTAACGGATTACGACTAGCACTTTTGGGGGGAAAAGAATGAAATATCAGAGTACATAACACATGAGGATAAGTATTATTTCCTGAAACATTTTTTCAGTTGAGAGAGAGAAGGAAGAAGAAAAAGTAGTAGTGGTAGATCACAATACGGACGTATTTCTTATTCTAGGTAGCGGTAAAAAAGAAAAGAAAAGAAAAGAAAAAGTTGAAAGCCACAAGCTAAGACAAGGTAGCTGAATAACATTTTACAACTCACTAAACTCGACATCCAAGCTCAATCCAGGACACAGGAGACAGGTAAGAAAAGAGAAGCAATCAGAGGGCCAGAGTAATTAATAGAAATAGCAGCTTTCACTTAAATTTTAGGATTAAGAAAACTTTTTGTCTATTTCATCTCCTTTGAGTTTCATATCAGCACCGTTTTACAGATGAAGCAATCAAGGCTCAAAGAGGTTAAGTCCTTCGTGTGAAGGTACCTTGATACGTGGCCGAACTGGGAAGAGGAGCCAGGTCCTTGGTCTCCTGGCCCACATTCTCATTATAATCTTCACCAGCTCCAATACATCCTTGAGACCTCTCAACTTACTATCACACTCTCAGTCTCTACCCGTTTCCAAATCTAAATAAACCCCCTCTTGATTTACCCGCTGACAGTGTCTTGCTTTTGTTTGCTGGGACGGGTAGGCGCTGCGCTCGCTGTTGGAGCCCGGGTTCCACAGCGCCGCCCAGGTGAGCGCGCGGCCCTGGGGCCCCAGCTCCCGCCTCTGCTCTACCTGTGCGCGCCGCTCGGGCTCCACGGGCTTCAGGCGCTAGCTCGTCCCCTGCAGCCGCCGACGCCGCCTCCGCGGAGCCCCCCTCAGCGCATCCCCAGGAGGCGCCCAGGCGGCCTGTCAGCCGCGGATCCCGTCCCTGGCCAGTGACTGTGCCGCTCCCCAGCCAGCAACGCCCGCGCGGAATCCATAATAGTGGTTTTTTCCCCTTCATTGAGCTAATCAAATTTTATACGTGTGATTAATATCTGTTTAATCCACTAGCCCGCTCCACTGTCGTTCCAACAAGAAAGGAGTCCAGCCTATGTCCTTGACCCATACTAGCCACTCTGGGAACAGCCGTTGAATAAATGAACATGAAACACACAACCTCGGATGAGAAAACTGGAGGGAACTTGCCCATTCTCTGGTTACAACCATAAACCAGTTGTATCCTTATTTTGCTGAAAAGACAGTGGCTGTACAAAGCTTCCAAATTGCCACCCTCCTAACCAGGCGCACAGTCATCAGAAGGGTGTTACCCAATCCTTTAGGTGCCCCTTTGCTGGCGAGAAATACAAGCTGAACCTGAAACTGGGTACTGAGAAAATCTGCCCGGATGCACGACCTCTCTCCCCATAGAATTCAAAGCCCTGATCCTCTGTGTCAGCGGTCCCCAACCTTTTTGGCACCAGGGACCAGTTTTGTGGAAGACAATTTTTCCACGGGGGAGGGGGGAGCGATGGGGACTGATGGGGAGCAGCAGATGAAGCTTCACTCACTCACCAGCCACTCACCTCCTGCTGTGCGGCCTGGGGGCTGGGGACCCCTGCTCTATGTGTTCCTGGCTTTCAAAATAATTTACAAGGCAGCTGGTGTCCACAAACCCACTGGATGAACTCTGATGAACCACATCTCAAAAATCCTAACCTACTTCAACTCAGGACTCAGTTTAACAAACAAGTTACCAGTCAGAGCCTCCCCATTCCGGCAGAGATCTACAGACTTACCATACCCGTGGCTTCAGGAATCCACTATGCATGCAGCCAACTTGCCTTTCCCATTTATAACTTCTTAATCCCTTCATTTCAATCAGCTGATGTAGCAGAGGCTGTATGCACCGTCCCACTCCCCCAGCTGCTGTAAGTATTGGTGCTGATGGCTCTCAGCTGAGTCTCTGTCTTTTGGCCCTTGCCCTCCAAGAGAATTTCTCAAGGTCACACCCCTTCCCTGTAGCAGACTGTATCCAGGCAGTGATGGGAGGGTACAAAAGCCCCATTGTGGGATAATTTTGAAGGCCGTCCCAGCTCCAGATCTCCCTCTGCGTTGGGTTGAAGTCTGTGTATATCATCACAGTCCAAATCCTCTCCCAGCCCAATCCTGCTTCCTTCCCCCTTCCCTCCCCTCCCGGCCCACACACACAAATACACTCATACACATTGATCCCAAGGACTCTCCCTGATAAACTTCTTACCTGCCCATCTCTGGCTCAGAATCTCTCTCCCAGGGAACCCAAACCAAGCTAACTAATTCCTCCCTCAAGCAGTACTATGGTTGCTGGGGTTTTTGTATCTAAACCATGTCTATGAGAAAGTTAGAACACTTATACCACACAGGTCAATCATTTTCCCCTAACACAGTATAAGCAAACTTCCCACTTACAGCTGGTGGTAAAGCAAATGTCTTTATGGAGCGCTGTTTTGGGAACTCAGAGACATGTTTTGATAAAAAACAATACTTCCAAGGATCTTTAAGAAGAACTCTTTCCTTCACAGCACCTGCCTGTTGGTAACCATACATTTTTTGGTGTAATATTGTTATCTGCATCTCGTACTAAATTCTAAGTTCGACAATGATCACGTGGGAGCTTGTTAGAAAAGCAGAATGTCACCCCCGACACCCACCCGCTAAAAGAGAATCTGCAGCTTAACAAGATCTCCAAGTGATTTGTATTCACATTAAAGCTAGAGAAAACTGGCCTACACAACAAAGCTTCAGTACTATATTTTAACTTAACTGGAAACACGTGGAATATCCACTCAACATACCACATCTATTAATCGCCAACATGTACTGAAACTAGCTCCAAAATATCCCTCAGATGCACCCCTTTTGGATTATACTGCTTAATTCCAGTTCAAGCCCTCTTATCTCTAGAGGACCACACTTCAAGTAACAAGAATCTAGATGACTGGATGAATGGATGACTTTATTGGAGCACTTTAATGTCTTTTGATTCTAAAATATATTATCCTTTGCAAATCAGATTTAATATAGCTTTAAATCAAGTTTTTCAGTTTCTTATGTCAGAAATCCTCAAGCAACTTCATAGCTGCACCATTTAATTGACTTTGTGCTCATGTGCCATTAATCATTCCCTGATTCACCGATGCTTTCAGTCTTCTACAACTAAATAACCACCACACCTGGAAAAGAGATTAACAAGATTGTGCTAGAATCAGAAATTAAACGACAGGACATGATCTTGAATTCCGAAAAGGACGATACAGCCAAATTTGAGAACAAGGGGAAATTAGGAAACTTGAAGAAAGCTCAGTGATTTATTTCTCTTAGCCAATTCTCTTGTCAAATAAACATTTCCAATGATCCTGTTAGTTCTTAAAGTGCAGGTGGTCCCCAACAAACCTCAGCTTTTCTCAGAGAAGTGGTATATATATGGTGGTTAAGATTCTGGGCCCCCTCACAAATGTTAGTTAATTCATGGAATGCCAAAAATGTTGAATACCAGAGTAATAGTCCCAGAGAACCCCAACCACCCCATGTAACAATATCTCTATGTATAAGGCATTCAGTGCTTGACCTTGAATGTGAAGGACACACTTAACGCCCAGCTGCTCTGGCATCAGTCTCCATACACTGTCCCGATGTTTGCAACACCAATTCCTCACCTGAACAACCTCTACTCAAATGCCTGCCCTTCTACTGTGACATCTTCTACCCAGCCAGGATTCTAGAAAACCACAAATCACCTTCCAGAAAACCAGGGCAAGTGGTTTCACTTATTATTACTTCCTAACATTAGCAAGTTAACCATGATACCCACATTCCATATAAACTTTACCAGGAAACTTATTCCACCACATACAATTAAAGTTGAAATACCCCTTCAGGGACATTTTGACAAAAGGAAAAATTTTAAAGGCAGAGAGATAAGTGGGTAGGTACCCATTCCATTTTAAAAATCATGTAAAATATTGAATTAAAACTAGAGAAAGGGGCTTCCCTGGTGGCGCAGTGGTTGAGAGTCCACCTGCCGATGCAGGGGACGCGGGTTCGTGCCCCAGCCCGGGAGGATCCCACATGCCGCGGAGCGGCTGGGCCCGTGAGACATGGCCGCTGAGCCTGCGCATCCGGAGCCTGTGCTCCGCAACAGGAGAGGCCACAGCGGTGAGAGGCCCGCGTACCGCAAAAAAAAAAAAAAAAAAAAAAAAAAAAAAAAAAAAAAAAACTAGAGAAGGCAGAGAAAGAGGGAAGAAAAAAGAAACAGCAAGCAAATGCAATGAATAGAAAGCAGTTACAAACATGGTAGATATTCACCCAACTATATCAATAAGCACTTTAAATGTGAATGGTTTAACTATATCAATTAAAAGACAGATCATAAGAGTGGATAAAAACACAAGACCTAACTCTATGTTGTCTACAAGAAACCCACTGTATATATAATGGTTTAGAAACTGTGTCTCATTTATACTGTCCTGTTTTTTTGTAGAGGGTAGCTGTCCTTTCCATTACTCTGCACTGTGAATTCAGCTGAGCTAACACTGAAGCAGAAATTTTGGCTTTAGACTGGCTGGGCCTGTCCCTGCGAGTGGGGCAGTCCATGAGTATCTCTGGGCATCTCCAAAAGGGAGCATGCCTGTCTCCTGGCTGGGTCAAACTACTCTCATCTCCTGGTCATATCAGTAGCTCAACTTGAAGGGTCACTTTTTGTGGCACCCTAGCTCTGAAATTTAATTCCCCCCTATTTCCTTTGGCATCCACTCTGAATATATCTGGTCACGATTTGTTGAAAGAAATTGAATTCGTGCTATTAAGTGGGTACCACTTCCCAGGTACTCTACACAGAGAGTAGAGCAGGCAAATTCATAGCACAGTTTTCAAAGTCTGCACATGTAGAAGCACTGATATGCCCTACGAGGTCACTAGGAAAGGTAAGTGAACATCTTCTATCCCAACGACAAGACAGGCTCTTGGGAAATGATCATTGATCAGGAACAAAGAATAGTCATTTCACATCTCCCTTCCCTTTCACAAATGAGGATCATCTTTAAAATCCATAAGAGATGTATGGAATTCATTTAGGATCTTTTTCTAAAACCCAGCTCTACCAAGAGACCATTGTGTGAAGCTTGTGAGACACAGGAGACAGGGGAAGGAAGGCACAAGAAAAAAGGGATGGGTTTTTACTTATTTCTGTGTATGTAGACGCAGGGAAATTGTCACTGGTCTTCTTGGACACAAATGGAGGAGCTCTGATTTATGACATAATTTCAGAGGACTGTATATGGGGGGCTGATGGACAAGTATCAAAGGTGTTAACTGAATTCTCAGGGGGAAAACCTCCCTCTCTGGAAAGGGATTCCCTCCATGTTTTTGATTAGGGCACAGATTGCAAAAGGCTCTTGTTAAATATAGGGTAAAAGTCATTATAATCCATGTACCCTATCTCAATGATTAGATTATCAGATTATTCCCACTAAGCAGAAGTCCAGAGAACAGAACTGGACTTAATTAGTATAAATCAGTGGTTCTCAACTGGGGGCAATTTTGCCCCTACTCAGAGGACATTCGGCAATGTCTGGAGATATTTCTGGTTGTCACAACTGGCAACCAGTGGGTAGCAACCAGAGATGCTGCTCAAATGCACAGGACAGCCCCCCATAGCAAAGAATTACTCAGCCCAAAATGTCAATAGTATCAAGGTTGAGAAATTGGTATAAGTGAACAACAAGAGAAAAGGCTTAGGTGCAGCATGAGATACAATTTAAGAAGAGTTAAAGGACACAAAGAAACATAGAAAAGGGAAACTCAAAAGTGTGAAGGACACACTTTATCAAGGATAGCCCCAGATAGAGCAGAGAGAGCAGAGCCCTGGAAATGCCATAAAGGTGGGGGCCCATTGCAAGGGCAAGGTACAACACATAGGAAGAGAAACTCAAAGAGAGGAAGCAGTGTTAAGAATTAATGATGAACATGGGATCATGTCACATGCATTGCAGGATGGTTAGCAGCATTCCGGTCTCTACATACCAGGTGCTTGTAATACCTCCTGCCCAGCTGTGTCAACCAAAACTACCTCCAGACATTGCCAAATGTACCCATGAAGTCAAATCGTCCCTGGTTGAAAACCATTCTTCTAGAAGGACCTTTTTAAATTAAGAATGTATTTCTTCCTCTTATTATTTCTATCATCTTAGCCTTTCTTCTAGGTTCAAGTTCCTTCTTTTCTAAAACAGGCTTTTCAGTCATTCTTGCAGTAGCTGTACATTGGGTACACTTTCCCAGTCTTTTCCAAAAAATGTTCTTATGATGATCTCCCTCTTCAATGATCATTTGGCTGGCTTCAGAATTCTGAATTGACCATTATTTCCTTCAGCACTTTGAAGATATCGATGCACTGTCTCTTGGCCTCTATAATTACTATTAGAACATCTATCCTCAGTTCAATTGTTTATTATTTGTGGGAAATCTGTTTTTTCACTCAGATTCCTAAGATTTTTCTCTTTGTTTTTTGCTGACTCACCAAAATATGTTTATATGTGGATTTATTTTTACTTATTCTGCTTGGCATTCATTGTTTCTTGGCTCAAAAGATTTGTGTCTCTCATCAATTCTGGGAAATTCTCAGCAGCTGTGTTTTTAAAAATATTCTATCTCTCTCCATTATTTCTATTCTCTTAATCCAGACAGGATTTCTATTAAAAGTATGTTGGACTTTCTCATTCTGTCTTCTATATTTCAACCTCCCCTTCTTGTTTTGCTATCTTCTATCTCTCTATACCGCATTTGAAGTAATTTCTTCAGATCTATCTTCCAGGCCTAATTCTCTCTTTAACAGTGTCTAATCTGCAGTTTAAATGGTCCTAGACAACATACTTCCTATATGCTGGGCTCTACACTGACCAAACAAATACATGATTATGACATTAATTCTCAGCTCAAGAACTTTCCATCTAGTAGGCTAGCCATAAAAAGAACTATAAAAATAAAATTATATTACAGTCAAATAAGAGCAGAATTCAAGATGTCAATAGGAATTCCCAATAGAAACAGAAAGAATGACTAAATATGCTGAGGGGAAAAGGGAAAGAATTCACAGAGGAGCTCAACTCTTAGCTAGGTGTCTTCAATAAATTTTCTAGAATAAGAATGTAAGGAAGAGCATCCAAGCAGTTGGCACATGTGAAAAATCATGGATCTTTAGGGAACTGTAAAGCATTAGGTGTAGCTACTGTGTGGCTGCATCTGTGGAGAGTGATGAGAGATGCTAGAGTCAGTTAAAGCTACTTAGGAAGGTCCTCATGTACCACGTATAAAGTGTTTAGGCTTTCTTCTACTGACAATGGGGAAACAACAGAGATTTTTCAAGTCAGGGAGGAAGGTAGGGAGGGAGGAAGAGTGGAAAAGAAAGAAAGAGATGAATTTGGCAAACTAACCCTGAGGACATGGAAGAATTAAGATGTGGGGAGGCTGCTCTAGTCCAGTAGAGATGATGAGAGCTTGAGCTGAGATGGTGCCATGGGATGGAGAGGATGCTCTGAATTAGAGCTGTCTCTAAAGTAGACAATGAACATGTTAGCCAGCTGGCTGTGGAGGCTGATGGCCAGCAGAGGGTTAAAGCATGAGGACACCCAGTTTTTGGCTTGGGAGTCTGGATGGGCTGTGGCACCATTAAACAGAGTAAGAAATTCAGCTTTGGGACTTCCCTGGTGGCGCAGTGGTTAAGAATCCACCTGCCAATGCAGGGGACATGGGTTTAAGCCCTGGTCCAGGAAGATCCCACATGCTGTGGAGCAACTAAGCCTGTATGCCACAGCTACTGAGCGCGCTCTAGAGACTGTGAGCCACAACTACTGAAGCCCACGTGCCTAGAGCCTGTGCTCCGCAACAAGAGAAGCCACCACAATGAGAAGCCTGCACACCACAACGAAGAGTAGCCCCCGCTTGCTGCAACTAGAGAAAGCCCACGCACAGCAGTGAAGACCCAATGCAGCCAGAAACAAACAAATAAATTTATAGAAACAAAAAAAGATAGGAGGGGGAAAAAAAAGAAATTCAGCTTTGAGCGCTACCAAAAAGAAAGTTCCATTTGGGACACATAAGTTTTGACATGTCTGGGATATATCCAGGCTGAAAGTTCTGGTAGGCAGTTGTAAATATATCTTTAAAGTTTGTCAGAGAAATAAGACATGGAAATATCACTTTGGAGTCATCAGCACACAGCTGGGAACCAAATACAATGGAAGAGAGTGGCTGAGAATCAGTTGATGGTAGAAAGTGACCAAAAATGTAAGTTGTGTGGTAGTGATGATGCAAGTTGTAAAGCTTGGTTAGCAAAAATTGGGTATCAAACCTACTCAGAATATCTGAGATGGAGACAGTTTCCAAACATTCCTCCTGTGGTTCTCTCAAATTCATCTTCTTTTAATTGAAGAAAAAATTTAATAATATCTTTTGCACTCAATGTGTTTTTACTTACATATTTTAATGTTATATTTTATATCACATTTTAATACTTTATTAGTAGTATTTTAATAGCATATTAATTAAATAATTTAATAACAAAAACGTGTGTGTGATCACCTAATGTGAAAACTTCTATCTTAGCACTTATAACACTGAATTAAAATACTTGATTTACATATCTTTCTCCTCCTGCAGACTTTGAGCTTCTTAGGTGATGCTTTACTCAACTTTCTATCCCAAGGGTTTACTGTAGTACATGACACACAGTGGAAATTTAGTATGTATTGGATGGATGGATAGATGAATGGATGGAGAGATGGATGAATGGATGGAGAGATGGATGAATGGAGGGATAAAACAAGCCAGACACTGTTTTTCCAACTGAACCTGCTACAATTAATTTACTGATTAAAACATTCTCTGCCACCAAGAAGGAGCATTGAGTTCAGGGCCACCATGCAGTTTCACAGGTTGTTAACTGCACAAGGTAGTAAACAGGATTAAGTAAAGTCCAAGAAGAAACTTCTACACACGATGAAATTAGTCACACAATGAGGGGAAGGAATGATGGAATAAGGTAGTGGCAAGCGTGGAAACAGCTCAATAAAAGGAGAATTTCAGAAGCTCTAGTCACTCAGTGTGTTTTCAGTTGCTTCTAGAATTGCAGAGTTGTAGGGATTATAAATGGAAAAATGATTTTTCAATATGTTTGGAGAATTCTTAAACATGAGAAAACTCCAACAATCAATAAATAATTGTATGGCGATTTTGTGCCTACAAATTGCAAGCTCCTCTACATCAGACCTGAAGTTTATGCAGAAGAAAGACAGATTAGAAATATAAAGGGATATCTAGCAAATTCTGGAATTTGTAGGACATTCTGCTATAGTTAAACTGACTTACCTCAGAGTTTTCTTCAAACTAGCAACATATATATACATATATATATAATAAATTAACTCTATTAAAAAATAGGAAACTGGAAGCTTTCACACAAAAAATACTATTAAAATCAATAAACTGCTATAAGAAATCAAATAAATGCAATAATTAGCCTATAATCATAATTGAGACTTACAGAAGCTACACCAGCATCTATACTTTTCTATTATAAAATACCCCATGCTTGTTTAATATATCCTTAAGTGTCAGACTTACTTTGTAAGTATACAAATTATTATTATTAAAAAAGTTTTTTGGAAAAATTAAATATTTTATTGCTAATGGAAAGTTCCTAGGATAGAAGAGAAATACAGGCTTTTAATTTGTTTTTGAAAACCTACAAGTTACAAATAGAAACCTCCTCCAAAAATCAGATTGCTTCTGAGTGTGACGCTCTATGGAAAAAGAAAGGAAAAAGCCAACTCAAAGGGAAATGTGATCAAATGTTATTCTGGCAGCTGCCATTTCACACTCCTCTTTACCATGAAATGCCATAACCTCGTAGCTACCCCTGGCCAAAGGCAGGACTTTAATTCTTAACTTTGGATTTTACTGAACTTTTTAAAACAAGCAGAGTCAGTTTTCAATCATGATAACATCAAAACCCAGGAGATTTCAAACTTAAATATGGAAAATGTTTGAACTTCAGATCATGATTTTTCTACTCTCCAACTGACATTCAATCAGGACAATCAGAAAGAAACTCAGTTTTGCCATGGCAGAGCTAATGGTATGCAAATATCCCCCAACGCTCTGCAATATCATCCAACCACTTAACCAAAGACACTTTCGAGGGTGTCCCCCACGGTGTGTGTGTAGGAACCTCGGGAGTCAAAATTCCAGGAGGGAGCAGCCTGCGGAATGCAGATGCTGAAGCTCACTCTGTGCCATGGACACAGCATCCCCTGGGGTAGAGCCCAGGAAACTTCATTTCTAACCAGTTCTGTGGGGATTCTGAACATTTAGTGAGTCTGCAGTCTGCTGCTTTAGAGATTGCTTTTGATCATCTGGAACTTCTGCAACATCAGTGTCTCTTCTCTAGGTGGCAGCATCTGTGACTTGTTGAGTGTCATTGTGAATGTTGAAGATCAACATTCAAAAATTTATCTCCAGAACAGGAATTACACATTGGATTACTCCAACTAAACCTTCCCCTCTAAGCACTCTATCTGTAGAAAAATGAAAAAAAGTGGCAGGATAGATTTTGCACAACTTAAACCTCCAACTCAGACTTTAGAAATAAAAACAATTAAGTGGCCATCCTTGCATGAGTAAAGCTGTCCACAATTCAATGTGTAATGGAAGTGACAAATTTTAAGACAAGATGTAAACATTTTTCTTGCCCTGATTGTTTAAGTTATAAGCCCCAAAGATCACACAGATCAGTGGTCAGCAAACATTTTCTGCAAAGGGCCAGATAATAAATATTTTAGGCTTTGCAGGCCGTACTATCTCTGTCACAATTACTCAGCTCTGCCTTTGTCACCTGAAAGCAACCATGGACAATACATAAGAGGTTGTGTCCAACAAAACTTTATATATGAACACTGAAATGTGAATTTCATGTGTCTCAAAATACTCTTATCCTTTTAATTTTTTCCAACTGTATGGTCTCAATGTTTGTGTCCCTCCAAAATTCATACGTTTGAAATCCTAATGGCTAATGTGATGGTATTAGGAGGCAGGGCCCCTGGGAGGTGCTTAGTTCATGAGAGTGGAGCCCTCATGACTGGGATTAGCGTTCTTATAAAAAAAGACCCCACAGAGGCCCCTTTCCCTTTCTGTCACGTGAGGATACTGTGAGAAGTCTGCGACCCAAAAAAGGACCCTCACCCAACTATGTTGGCACCCTGATCTCAAGCCTCCAGCCTCCAGAACTGTAAGAAATAAATTTCTGTTTTTTATGAACTACCTGGTCTGTGGTCTTCTGTTATAGCAGCCTGAACTGACTAAGACACCAACCATTTAAAGTAAAAACTATTTTTAGTTCTTGGGCTGAACAAAAACATGTGGCAGCCAAGATTTGGCCCATTGGCAGTGGTTCGAAGACCCATGACACAGATCAAATTTGTGGAGCATCATGTATTGCTAGTAACTGAGGTAAGTATTCAAAAATGACTTTTTTGAATATAAGACTGTAATCCAAGATCAATGCCTTGTCACTAAACAGAGGATAAAAATTAAACAAACAAAAAGTCCTATGACAAAACTTGGAATTCTGATTCAGAGTTGATTTCCAGACGACATCTTACCAAACAGAACTAACGCTTAGGTCAAATATTTCTAAACACATCTAACCTTCCTCCTGATACAGCCAAGCTATTAAAGGCCAGTGAATATGGGAGAATTGCTGGGGTCCATAGCATCACACAAGCAGAAATGCAGATTCAATCCATTCAGCAGGCAAATGCATGAAGGAACTTTTAAACACATTGAGTCCTGAATCTCCAACAGGAAGCTAGCACTGTTACCTGCTGTGTCTTGGCTCAGGGTTTCCTGGCTGCTGCTGCTGTAAGAAGGCACTGGAGTGATGGACAGTGAGGCTGGGCAAGACAGAGGTGTGGCCAGCTCAATCTTGCGAGTGAAGGATTGGTGATATACTGGGATGCCTGCATCTTTGGAGACGAAGAGAGGCAGATCTGATGGGAGGGTGGGTCTGTCTTGTGCATATGGATTTTTCCAGTGGGTGAGCCCAACTGCAACAGGCCCAGCAACGTCATAACCTGGCAAGACAAACACATAAGGTCAGGATCAGCAATCAAAGCCTTATACCGTATTTCTTTCTGTATTTCCCCCAAAGTCTTAGCTGCGCATCAAATCAAACACCACTTGAGATAAGGATGAATGTTACCAATAAATAGGCAGGAATTGTCACACTGGATGAATCTTGTTAACTAGTCAACCTATGTTTATTAAGCACATACTATGTTCTAGGTGCCCAGTCTTTGCCCTTAAGGAGCTCAGAGTTCAACAAAGGAGATAAGACTTGTGATCATAATGAAAAAGATAACTGAAAGTCTATTATGTTCTAGGTACTTTGCATAAGTGATTGTAATCCTTACTGCAACTGTACAAGAATACAATTACTATTTCTGTTTTATAGGAAATTGGACCTCAACTTGCCCTAGGTCAAGCAGCCATTAAGTGCCAGAGGCAGAATTTAAGCCCAGATCTGTCTGGCTCCAAAATCTATGTTTTTTCCCTTTTTCCAACTAACAACAGTACAAAGCAAGATGAAAGAAATAGTTTAAAGTAGGACAAAAACATTCCCCAGGATTTCAGGGGACAAAGCCCTTTCTAGGTGGAGGAACTAGGTCGTGGAAAAGATGGCATGAACTTGGCCTTCTAGGCAAGAGTTGCCACCTAAAACAATCAGAGGGACAGATCTGTTCTGTAGATGTGTTCTGTTAGCCCACATTTTTCTTAATTTGAAGTAAAGTTCAAATTAAAATTGACAACAATAAAAGTCTAGAGCATTCTCAACAAAAATCCAGCTTTCTGTCCTCTCTTTAAAAATCTCTTGATCTTCTCCTAAAGATCAAGCAACACTGGACCACATTCCCATGTGGCAACTGTCAGCTGAAGTAAGCACAGAGCCACTCTTTTAAAGTGGAGTAAAGGAATTCCTGTCTGCCGCAGTCCCCACCATTCCCTAATACCTTACTCCCAGCCTGCTTCACTTATTTGTCTTGCATGCCTGATCTCTGCAGGCCTTTGCATTTGCAACCAAGGTACAGAATTTAGAAATATAATGTAAGTGTAGTCAGAAAAAAACAAGAATGGAAAGGTAGGTTGATACAAGACAGCTGAGGCTCTTAAATGCCAAGGTAAGAAAATTAGATTTTACTTGCTAGGCAAAGCAATATCCCTAAAAGTTTGTGAAGTGGGGATTGGCATAATCAAATGGACGGCAGCAAAAGGCAGAATCTGTGCCTCCTTCCTCTGGTGGTGACCCCTTCTGGGGAGATTCCTCTGACTCCCCCAAGCTGTCTTAACCACGGTAAAGGGAGGCCCAGTAAAAGGTGTTGGTGTGCAGGGGCTGGAGGTGTGTGGGGAGAAAGTCCAAATTGGGGAGGGGGTGTTGAGGCACCAAGAAAGCCCAAAAGGGGCAACAAGGGAGGAGGCGTGCATGGATCCTGCAGACTGGATGATGTTGTCTGGAGCAGCCCTCCCACACCATGTGGGAAACCACT
Organism: Mesoplodon densirostris; assembly: GCF_025265405.1. Classification (NCBI taxonomy): domain Eukaryota; kingdom Metazoa; phylum Chordata; class Mammalia; order Artiodactyla; family Ziphiidae; genus Mesoplodon; species Mesoplodon densirostris. The sequence goes on from NC_082671.1 coordinate 81,275,410, forward strand.
TGAACATGGATATGTGTCAGACAGTCCCTGCCCACACTTCACAGCCAAGTGTTCCTTCTCTCTATGTGTCTCTCTCATGAGCTGAGTATCCCTCAAGGTCAGAGGGTGTCTTAGTCATCTTTAAAACTCCCTCCCAGCATTTCTCTATTTGGCTCTTTCCCCTGGCATTCAATAGATACCCACTGTTCACTGAATTCTTCCTAGACCAGCGGCAAGGAGGTGACATAAGAGGCTGTGAAGCAGAGGCCAGGCAAACATTATTAAGGGACCAAATTTAAATGTTGGCAGCAAGAAAGGAAAAGAGGTCCAGAGAGATACGCAACAATGACGTGGAAAGAAAGGAGTTTGGGGCCACCAGGTAGCTTTGTTTTTTGCTGGCAAGATGTCAGAGAAGACTCATGGCAAACAGAATGGTGGATTTCCTCATCCTCACTGTGGCCATCAGAAGGACTGGCCTGGCAAGGGCTGAAGAAGGTTGAGTGTGTTTTTTTAGACACGAGGAGGTTGAGCTTTAGTGGAAATATCTATGCGGAAATGTCTGGCAGTAGACTGAAAAAAACAACGGAAATGAGGATTAGGAGACATAGGACCAGAGCTGAAATCTGGAACTCATCCACATTGAAGCCACGCCTGAGGCCCAGGAATGAACAATCTACTTTATTGTCATAAAATGATAAATCCACTAAAAGTTACAATACTGTCTAATGCTTATTGACAATGTGCTAAGGGATCTATCAGGACCACCTCATTTAACCTCACAATAACCCTGTCAGGAAGATACTAATATTCCCATTTGACAGATGAGGAAACCAAGGCTAAGGGACATTATTACTTCCGCAAGGTCAATAACTACACAGAAATAACAGATTCAAGCCCAGGCTCATCAAAGACAACATGGGTGCTCTGGTCTCCTGCCTCGCACTGAGAACACAGGCAACAAGAAGGATTCTAGGAGATGGAATCGGGGCCTGTTTCCCCCTCAAATTGCTTTTAGGTTATTTATTCCTTTCTGAACAATTTTTTATAGAGGGATCTCAATGGACCAGAATGCACAAGGAAAGGGGAATGCTGACACCCTTGAGAACATGCTGACTGGACTGCTTGAACACTTCTTGGTCAGTCACCTTCCTAAAAGGTAAGTGGAATACAGTGAGGTGAGTGATTCTTTCTCTGGTAAGGGCTATGGAGCCTCTGAAGATAATCACAGAGAACACAAATTAATGTTCAGAACGGCAATGGAGCCACAGCTGCAGTGGAAGCTGAACTGAACGCTACTGACCCCAAGGCTGCCCGCCCCGATCCTGTTTGTTGGACTAAACCTCTGATGCTAGTGTGTTTATCTTGTGATCAATACTCTTGGATCTCCCATAGCTCCTAAGAGTGTACTGGGGCATAGAAATGAAATTCTAGGAGGCACCATTTGAATTGATGTTCCATTATGTTTTTATTAAAAATGTGAAAACATATTACCTCCTACTCACACCAGAGAATCCTTTTACAAGAAGAATAATTACAGGACCATGTTTTCCCTCGCCTTGTTGTTTCATTCGGAAACTTGCTTAAATGCCTCTTCTCTTTCCATATTCCCAAGCTCCTTGAGAGTCATTATACAGAGAAGGGTGTAAAATATATATCACACACCGTGAAAGCGTTAGGCTTAAAAGTCCCAAGGAACTCTGGACTCTCCATAATTTCAGGTTTTACCATTTCTTTCATAAAATGATAGCGAATTTATAACATATACTTAATTTTGAAAAAATATTGTTCACAGTGCTAAGAAGCCACCCCCCCTTTTTTTTTTACTTTAGGAAATTACTACATCATTTAATCCAGAAATGGAGTTCATTAGCAAATATATTAATTCATGTCATTGATACAAATGAGCTATGATAAGATCTACATGATTATGATGGAATAGAAATGGACCAGCCTAAATTTAAAAGCAACAATGAGGTCAACGTATTTGGGTGGTTGGTTATCCAACCATCCAAGGGAACAGCTAGTGTCCAAGTGCCCAAGAGGCAAGTAACAGGAATGTCACATTGGCAGCGTACTCACTCTCCCTCACCCACCATCCTGTCCCCAGGTCGGGGGTGGGGGAGAAGCAGGGGTCTCAGCTTTCTCTGAGTTGCACGCCAACACTATCACCCACTAGCCCCCAACTCCTAAACAGAGACATGTAAGGAACACTCAAAATTATAGGCTGTCTTGAGAAAAAAAATGATATTAATCAACTTTAAAGTTCTTAAATCTTTCATACATGAAAAAATGGGAGTTTACTATCAGAAAATAAGGAGTTTTCAGGACTTCCCTGGTGGTCCAGTGGTTGAGACTCCACGCTTCCAATGCAGGGGGCGCGGGTTCGGTCCCTGGTCGGGGAAGGCGCGGGTTCCATCCCTGGTCGGGGAACTAAGATCCCACATGCCATGCCGTGCGGCCAGAAAAAAAAAAAAAGAAGAAGAAGAAGAAAATAAGGAGTTTTCCAAGGGTCTCATGGATAGGTAGAAAAATTTCAGAAGGTGTCACTTTTTCTGTTTGGATTTTTTGGCAATTCTTTGGTCAGGACATAGGTTCCTATAAGGAACTACATTAATAGGAAGTCCAGAAGTGTGCTGTTCTCTTAAATGGAATTCCCTCACAAATGAGACACTTCTTTGTGGGATGACTATCCTGTAAGAGAAGGACGGAAGTACAGGAGATGAAAGAAAACAAAAAGAGCTTTTAAAAAAGAATTGCTGGATGACTCAGAGATGTCCTCCCTCCAGTACTTTGAGCATAAAGTTATTAATTATTTGCTGCTTTTACTATAAATATTTTTAAAGTGCTTTGTACTGGACAGACTGTGGGCTGTGGACACTGCCTGATGACTGTGCTGAATCCATCCTCCACCCACACCCCTTCCTCCCAACAGAGTCACATTGTGTTTGGGAATTCATCCCACTCCCACGCAGCTTGTGACTCAGGGCAGACAGCCCTCACACTCCCCGACCTCCACATGGGCCATGATGGGTGTAAAGACCACGATCTTATCTCCCTTGTCAGTGATTTGCTGAAGGGAGGTCATGTGACCAAATCCCACGCAATGAGATAGAAGTCTCTGAGGTGCTTCAGGGGAAAGTTTCAGCTCCCCAAGTGAACACCTGAGGAAGGCACCAAAGCTCCTTTCTCTCTGATCACTGTTGTGCCTGAGTGAAATTCCTGGAACCACGGCAGCCTTGGGGCCGCCATCAGGAAGATAGATTTTCCCAGGAAGGCAAAGGGGAGAAGGTCTTTCATAACATCATCGAGCAGCCCACTCAACCTGTCCTCCCAACAGGCCTTCCTATTATATGAAATAATAACTTTCCTTATGGCCTCAGCCAGTTTGAGTTTGTTGAAACAGAAGCAACATTCAAGGGCCTTTCAGTTGTCCCATCACCTTGTGAGAAAACTGTGTGACATACCCACTGCCCCTTCAGAGGTGACTTCATAGGTCAGTAAGAACCTGTTACATGAGTTTCCTAGGGCTTCTGTAACAAAGGGTCACAAACTGGGTGGCTTAAAAAAAACAGAAATTTATCCTCTCAAGGTTTTGGAGGCTGGAAGTCTGAAATCAAGATTTCAGCAGGGCCGTGCTCCCTCTGAAGTCTCTAGGGGGAAATTTGTTGTCTGCCTTTTCCTGGTTTCTTGTTTGTTTCTTTGTTTTTTAACATCTTTAGCGGCGTAAAATTGCTTTACAATGGTGTGTTAGTTTCTGCTTTATAAAAAAGTGAATCAGCTATACATATACATACATCCCCATATCTCCTCCCTCTTGCGTCTCCCTCCCTCCCACCCTCCCTATCCCACCCCTCTAGGTGGTCACAAAGCACCGAGCTGATCTCCCTGTGCCATGCAGCTGCTTCCCACTAGCTATCCATTGTACATTGTATATATGTCCATGCTACTTTCTCACTTCGTCTCAGCTTACCCTTCCCCCTCCCCGTGTCCTCAAGTCCATTCTCTACGCCTGCGTCTTTATTCCTATCGCGCCCCTAGGTTCTTCAGAACCTTTTTTTTTTTTTAGATTCCATATATACGTGTTAGCATACGGAATTTATTTTTATAACTTACTTCACTCTGTATGACAGACTCTAGCTCCATCCACCTCACTATAAATAACTCAGTTTCGTTCCTTTTTATAGCTGAGTAATATTCCATTGTATATATGTGCCACATCTTCTTTATCCATTGCTCTGTTGATGGACATTTGGGTTGCTTCCATATCCTGGCTATTGTAAATAGAGCTGCAATGAACACTGTGGTACATGACTCTTTGAATTATGGTTTTCTCAGGGTATATGCCCAGTAGTGGGATTGCTGGGTCATATGGTAGCTCTAGTTTTAGTTTTTTAAGGAACCTCCATACTGTTCTGCATAGTGGCTGTATCAATCTACATTCCCACCAACAGTGCAGGAGGGTTCCCTTTTCTCCACACCCTCTCCAGCATTTATTGTTTCTAGATTTTTTGATGATGGCCATTTTGACTGGTCTGAGGTGATACCTCATTGTAGTTTTGATTTGCATTTTCTAATGATTAGTGATGTTGAGCATCCTTTCATGTGTTTGTTGACAGTCTATATATCTTCTTTGGAGAAATGTCTATTTAGGTCTTCTGCCCATTTTTGGATTGGGTTGTTTGCTTTTTGATATCGAGCTGCATGAGCTGCTTGTAAATTTTGGAGGTTAATCCTTTGTCAGTTGCTTCATTGGCAAATATTTTCTCCCATTCAGAGGGTTGCCTTTTTGTCTTGTTTATGTTTTCCTTTGCTGTGCAAGACCTTTTAAGTTTCATTAAGTCCCATTTGTTTATTTTTGTTTTTATTTCCATTTCTCTAGGAGGTGGGTCAAAAAGGATCTTGCTGTGATTTATGTCATAGAGTGTTCTGCCTATGTTTTCCTCTAAGAGTTTTATAGTGTCTCGCCTTTCATTTAGGTCTTTAATCCATTTTGAGTTTATTTTTGTGTATGGTGCTAGAAAGTGTTCTAATTTCATTCTTTTACATGTCCCTGTCCAGTTTTCCCAGCACCACTTATTGAAGAGGCTGTCTTTTCTCCATTGTATATTCTTGCTTCCTTTGTCATAGATTAGTTGACCATATTTGCGTGGGTTTATCTCTGGGCTTTCTATCCTGTCCCATTGATCTATATTTCTGTTTTTGTGCCAGTACCATATTGTCTTGATGACTGTAGCTTTGTAGTATAGTCTGAAGGCTGGGAGCCTGCTTCCTCCAGCTCCGTTTTTCTTTCTCAAGACTGCTTTGGCTATTCGGGGTCTTTTGTGTTTCCATACAAATTGTGAAATTTTTTGTTCTAGTTCTGTGAAAAATGGCATTGGTAGTTTGATAGGGATTGCATTGCATCTGTAGATTGCTTTGGATAGTATAGTCATTTTCACAATGTTCATTCTTCCAATCCAAGAACATGGTATATCTCTCCATCTGTTGGTATCATCTTTAATTTCTTTCATCAGTGTCTTAGAGTTTTCTGCATACTTTGTCTCCTTAGGTAGGTTTATTCCTAGGTATTTTATTCTTTTTGTTGCAGTGGTAAATGGGAGTGTTTCCTTAATTTCTCCTTCAGATTTTTCATCATCAGTGTATAGGAATGCAAGAGATTTCTGTGCATTAATTTTTTATCCTGCTACTTTACCAAATTGATTGATTAGCTCTAGTAGTTTTCTGGTGGCATTCTTAGGATTTTCTATGTATAGTATCATGTCATCTGCAAACAGTGACAGCTTTAATTCTTCTTTTCCAATTTGTGTTCCTTTTATTTCTTTTTCTTTTCTGATTGCTGTGGCTAAAACTTCCAAAACTATGTTGAATAATAGTGGTGAGAGTGGACAACCTTGCCTTGTTCCTGATCTTAGTGGAAATGGTTTCAGTTTTTCACCATTGAAAATGATGTTGGCTGTGGGTTTGTCATATATGGCCTTTATTATGTTAAGGTCAGTTCCCTCTATGCCTACTTTCTGGAGGGTTTTTATCATAAATGGACGTTGAATTTTGTCGAAAGCTTTTTCTGCATCTATTGAGAGGATCAAATGGTTTTTCTCCTTCAATTTGTTAATATGGTGTATCACGTTGATTGATTTGCACATATTGAAGAATCCTTGCATTCCTGGGATAAACCCCACTTGATCGTGGTGTATGATCCTTTTAATATGCTGTTAGATTCTGTTTGCTAGTATTTTGTTGAGGATTTTTGCATCTATGTTCATCAGAGATATTGGTCTATAGTTTTCTTTCTTTGTGGCATCTTTGGTTTTGGTATCAGGGTGATGGTGGCCTTGTAGAATGAGTTTTGGAGTGTTCCACCCTCTGCTATATTTTGGAAGAGTTTGAGAAAGATAGGCGTTAGCCTATCTTTTGGTAGAATTCACCTGTGAAGCCATCTGGTCCTGGGCTTCTGTTTGTTGGAAGATTTTTAATCATTGTCTGAATTTCAGTGCTTGTGATTGGTCGGTTTATATTTTCTACTTCTTCCTGGTTCAGTCTCAGAAGGTTGTGCTTTTCTAAGAATTGGTCCATTTCTTCCAGGTTGTCCATTTTATTGGCATATAGTTGCTTGTAGTAATCTCTTATAATCCTTTGTATTTCTGCAGTGTCAGTTGTTACTTTTCCTTTTTCATTTCTAATTCTGTTGATTTGAGTCTTCTCCCTTTTTTTTCTTGATGAGCCTGGCTAATGGTTTATCAATTTTGTTTATCTTCTCAAAGAACCAGCTTTTAGTTTTATTGATCTTTGCTACTGTTTCCTTCATTTGTTTTTCATTTATTTCTGATCTGATCTTTATGATTTCTTTCCTTCTGCTAACTTTGGGGGGTTTTTTGTTCTTCTTTCTCTAATTGCTTTAGGTGTAAGGTTAGGTTGTTTATTTGAGATGTTTCTTGTTTCTTGAGGTAGGATTGTATTGCTATAAACTTCCCTCTTAGAACTGCTTTTGCTGCATCCCATTGGTTTCGGGTCATCATGTTTTCATTGTCATTTGTTTCCAGGTATGTTTTGATTTCCTCTTTGATTTCTTCAGTGATCACTTCATTATTAAGTAGTGTATTGTTTAGCCTCCATGTGTTTGTGTTTTTTACAGATTTTTTCCTGTAATTGATATCTAGTCTCATAGCATTGTGGTCAGAAAAGATACTTGATACAATTTCAATTTTCTTAAAATTACCAAGCCTTGATTTGTGACCCAAGATGTGATCTATGCTGGAGAATATTCCATGAGCACTTGAGAAGAAAGTGTATTCTGTTGTTTTTGGATGGAATGGCCTATAAATATCAATTAAGTCCATCTTGTTTAATGTATCATTTAAAGCTTGTGTTTCCTCACTTATTTTCATTTTGGATGATCTGTCCATTGGGGTGTTAAAGTCCCCTACTATGATTGTGCTACTGTTGAGTTCCCCTTTTATGGCTGTTAGCATTTGCCTTATGTATTGAGGTGCACCTATGTTGGGTGCATAAATATTTACAATTGTTATATCTTCTTCTTGGATTGATCCCTTAATCATTATGTAGTGTCCTTCTTTGTCTCTTGTTTTTTCCTGGTTTCTGATGTGGCTGGCAATCCTTGCTGTTCCTTGGCTTGTAGACATATCACTCTAACCTTTGCCTCTGTCATCACATGATGCTCTCCCTGTATGTATATATCTGTGTCTCTTCTCCTCTACTTATAAGGCAGGACATGAGTCACACTGAATTAGAAGCCCCCCCACCAAGTGAATATGACCTCATCCTAACTTGATTACATCTGTAAAGACCCTATTTCCAAATAAGGTCACAGTCAAAGGTACCACGGGTTAGAACTTCAATATATCTTTCAGTGGAACAAATTCAATTCGAAACACTCTGACATGGTGGCCACAGCTGACTAGATCAGGGAATGCTACTAGGCCCACAGCAATTTAAAAAGAGTGACATCCAATGGGAGTCGGATTACCTGGGCTCAAATCCCAGCTCTTACTACCCATGTATTCTTTATTACTTTTTAACCTTTCAAGAACTTAGTTTCCTCATCTGTAAAATGGGACATGGGATTGTGAGGATTAAATGAGTAAATACAGGAAAAACAACTAGAACAGCACTTGGCACAGAAAGCTCCCATATGGTCCTCACTGTTTACTGCTACACTTTCACTGACAAGTGTCTTAATAGAGGTCTCTACTCACAGCTCATCACTCCTTATTCAGAGCCTTGTAAGCTGGCTCCCCTTCCACCATCCACTGACATGGGATGTCACCAGGGCAGACTTTTAACTTTAACCCTCCTCAGTCTCCCCTTCTAGAAATTCTCTGGGCATTTCAAGAAATGTACTTGCTAGGTTTTCCTACCACTGCTGTTATTTCTATCCTAATTGTGCTTCTCCCAAAGATTGGTCTTTGACCCTCTACACAATATACTGATGCCCACTCTTATAATCTCATCCTCTTCCAAAGATTCAACTGAACTCTCTGTGAAGAGAATGCCAATATCTTCATCTCCTGCCCATTCTTTCCACATTTCCAACTTCCTGTGGGTCATTCTGAGGTGGGGGGTCTCACTGGGACCTCAAACCCAACACACTGGGACCCTAGAGACATGCAGTCCTCTTCCTGACCTCTGTATTTCAATGAACGGCTCAGACTCCCTGTCAACCTGACTCAAAGTCTCAGGGCACACTATCTGAGGCACATCCAGGCGATGACTAGTCCTCCTGGCTCTTCCATGCCTCTCCCTCCAGAGCTGCCTCTCTATCCCACTTCCCAAGTTCATTACTGTCTCATGTCAAGACCACAGTCAGAGCCACTTACTCTGTCATAACACCAGATTCTTGCACATGAAATCCATCCTGTTCACCACCCAAATAACCTTTCATACATGCATTCATCCTGTCACCCTCCTACTCTGAACTCTAAACAACCTCCCACTACTTAACAAATGTCTTTAGGAATGTCATTTTAGGTTATTTCGTGTTTTCAAACCAGGGTCCATGAACTCTCCACAGGGATTTTGAAGTTGTTTTCAGTTTTCGTTTAAAAGTCAATTTAATCATTTAAAAATGAATATGTGCATACCATGGACCAAATTTTGCCACTTAATTTTAGTGCCTGAGTTTGCTTTTGTGTTTCCATCAAGTTGCCACCAGTTGATACACTTAATGAGAAGAGGAGAGACATGGGAATGTCAAGGTGCATCCATACCAAACAAAGATCCAATAATCTCACCTGAGTGAGCATTAACAGAGATTTCAGAGTGGGTTGAACAGAGAGAGGTGGTGGCACAGCAGAGTTACCATAAATACTGTAAATACTGAGCTCAGTGCAAAGAACCTTCATTGCTGCAGACAGGACCACGTTGCATTACAAGCAGTGACTACATTTCAGCAAAATAACAATGCCCATCATCTTAAATTAATGTGGTGAATTTGTGGTTGTTTTTCTTCTCAGTGTTTTAAATTTCATTTATAAATTTGATTTGATTTTTATAGCTATTTGGAAAATAAGGTGTCTATAGTTACATTTTATGTTGGAACATACTTAGGTATCCTTATAATAAAAATAATTTAAATCCATTTTAGAGGCTCATAATTATTACTTCTTTTTACAAGGGTCCACATTGCTGGAGTCTGAGAAACCATGACACTGTGTTTCAAAGCATAAGCTTGTGTCAAACAGACCTGGATTGGAATCCTAGGCACATCCATTTCTGGTTGTGAGGCAAACAGCAAGTTTCCTCATCTGTAAGATGGGGAAATGACAGTACCTTCCTCATAGAGTCCCGATTAAGTAAAATAATGTATGTCAAGGGCCAAGAGCAGCTGACAAATGATAAGTGCAAAATAAATGTTAGCTGCAAGTATCACCATTATTCTTTTGTTTCTAAGTCGTAGCCAAGATTCTTAAATCAAGAAAAGTTTGAAAGGAAGTGGAAAGGAAAGGAAAGATTCAGCAGACAGAAAAATAATCATGGTCACTCTTCCCTTTTTGACCAAAATAAAACACGTTTGAGGGTGAGCAGGAAGGCGGCTGGGAGAGTGCTAGGTGAACACAGTATATTCTGCCAGGATCCTACCATCTCCATAGGGGGGTCCCTCATCCAGGGGGGAAGGGATAGAGAACCACACACCCCAAAATGCAGACTTCAAGTTTCTGAGAAGGCCGTGTGCTATGACATGGAATTTTATTTCTGTGAAGTCAGGGAACAGGACAGCTGGCACACACAGAATCCCCCAAAGCATAGCTAGCATTCAGTAACACTGATTTGTTATTTTATGCATGTATGCATTAACTTATACTTATGGGAAATGTACATTTTCTATTTGCAGTTGTGATATAAATTTTCTTTTTAAAATAAATGAAAATAAATCTTAAAGAGTCAGTTTTAATATTAAGTACATAATAATATAGGTGATACACAAATGAAAGAGAAAGCAAATGAAGAAAAGCTGGGAAACCTGTGTTTTGTTTTGTTTTGTTTTGTTTTGTTAATCTCTCTGGATCACATTTCCTCCATCCATCTCTATGCAAAAGCAATAAGGATCCACAAGAGGGCACCCCAACAAGGTGAGTCCACAAGTATTAGCCCTGATTCTGAAAATAAATTTGATGCGCTTACCCTTTCTACTCACTCCTTCCATAGCCCTGCACCCCCAACCTTTATAGGCAATAATAGTTTTCATTAAAAACTGGCACAGTTGCTCACCTATGGTGATCTGGCTGACACAACTGTAGTAGCTGCCCGTCGTTGCGGAGGAAAGGTTATAACTCCCACTGCTTATATCTTTGTCTGTTTAAGAAAACAAAAGAGGAGAAGGTTAATCACATCCTGGTAAACACCATGACCACAAAGTAAATATATGACTGCTGGTAAATAAACCAGCTGTCTGTGTCTGAGTATCTCATACTTATTCATTGGTTCATTCATTGACATTTAGGGAATGCTAGGTGCCAGGCACTTGGAACATTTCAACAAACAACCCAGACTGTCACACAGGCAATTTCAGTTTGGTGTCACTTTATTATAATGGAGGGAGGGTGCTGGGGGAGGGTTACAAGGGAAGGTGAGAAAACACCTGACCCAGATCAGAGGGTATCAGGTAAGGCTTCCTGAGGGAAGTGAACTAGGCAAAAGGGGGATGAATTGAGGGGAAGGATCCAGGCAGAGTGCTATCATCTTGTCTGGAGACTCGGAAGCCTCTGCTTCATGAATTAGCAGCTGAACACAGTACAAGAGAGGTGCACAGCCGCTGGACTACGAGGGGGTCTTATAAACCACGTTAACAAGTTTGGATGTTGCCAAGAGAGCAGGATCCCATTTTCATTTCAGAAAGATCACTTTGAGGCAGCAAGGAGAACAGTCAGGAGGAGGATGAAAGGAGAGGCAGAAAGACGCCTTTATGAGGCCACTGCAGTCATCCTGATGAGAGATGGTGGTGACCAAACCATGGAAGGAGCAGCCATGGAGACAGAGAAGTGGGTGCAATTCCCTGCAAGGCTCGAGTGCAGCCAGCTGCACTACAGTCCTCACTACCGTGAGCAGACCATGTTCCCGACAGAGGGGCAAAGACACCAAAACTTCCCATTCACACAGCACCTTAGCATTTTCAGCCACATCGTCTCATGCACGGCGTGAAATTGGGCGAGCGTCACCCCACGTCTCTGATGGAAAAGCTGAGGCTCCAGGCAGCCAAGCACCTCGCCCGAGGTCACACGACAGCATGTGGCAGAACAGAGCTCAAATTGAGATCAGAACTGCTTCAAATTGTTTATGAAGAAGGCAGGGCATACCTGATTTAAAATATCAAAATAAATACATATTGTCTAATATAAAACGCTACAGTTTACACAGAGTTACTATAAGAATGGTTGCGAAACTGACCTGAAGGAAATATTTGAATATTACATGTTATGTGATACCAGGAAAACTTTGAAACTCTGATCTATAATGATGAAAATTAGAAGTCCGAGGGAAAGAAATAATTAAGAATATCAGGGTCTTCCCTGGTGGCGCAGTGGTTGAGAGTCCGTCTGCCGATGCAGGGGACACGGGTTCGTGTCCCGGTCCGGGAAGATCCCACATGCTGCGGAGCAGCTGGGCCCGTGAGCCATGGCCACTAAGCCTGCGCGTCCGGAGCCTGTGCTCCGCAACAGGAGAGCTCACAACAGTGAGAGGTCTGCATATCGCAAAAAAAAAAAAAAAAAAAAAGAATGTCAAATGTAGTCAAAGAGAAAGGGTTTCTATAAACGTACTGAGTCATATTTCAATAAGAGAGCAATGTGGATTTTTAGAGAAGATGGCTTTGCAGATGAACATTCTAGGAGGAAAGAACCGCAGGTACCTGGACAGAGAGGGCAGGAAATGGGAGTCATCCGCCGGGGTGTCCGGATATGCTTGTGGTTTGAAAGCAGCTGGAAAGTATTGACAAAAGCAGGTAGTGAGCCAGAGGGCGGGGAAGTAGTGGGGGCCCTTAGAGGTAACATCAAGGCCACTGTAGGTCCACAAACAGGGAGGTAAAAAAATATTTTAAGACTATTTTTATTGTGGGGAAAATTAATTTGAGCAAGTGCATGTGGCCAACTTCTCCTCTAAGAAATATTCCCAGACCATCCCGCCTCTCTAGGGGGCTTCCGGGAACAGTAGACACACCTCCAACAGCACTGCGCATGCGAGATTGCACTCGTTTTATGGCTATCCCAAACCATGTGCTTGTCAAGGGCAGATCCACACGTTTTTCAGTTTGTTATCTCCAGAGCTTAGTGCTTTGCCTGGCATAAGGTGAATCCTCAATATATGTTCGTTGGTTGAAAGAACAAAGGAATGCATGAAATTAAAGAAAGGATAACAAATGACCATTTCCCCTTCCTATTAGTTATAACTTCAGTAGAGGTTGCCGTGATCAAAAAGAAAGAGCACTGGGCTTGGAGTCAGCACACACACCTAGGGTTGGAAGCCCCAGCTTTGCTGCACATGAACTCCTTGAACTTGGTCAAGCTGTTGACTTCCTTTAATATTGGTCTTTCCATCTGAAAATGGTGACAATAATGCTTATCTCACTTTTTCTGGGCTAGGGGTTGGGAGGTGGAAGAGGATGAGGCATGGCTAATAAAAATAAGTCAGCTACACAAAATGTTAGCAAGTCATTCCGTATATATTTGTGGAATCAGCTGAATCAACAAAACCCAGACCTAAAACATATCAAACTAACTTTTCTAAACTTGTCATTCCTAACTTTTTTTTTTAAACCCTTCACTAATGATCTGTCCTTAAAAGATTTTGGAAGGGAGGAGACCTCCCACGGACAATGTCAATGGCATCAAAGGGAGGAGGAGGGTGGAGGGAGAGATTCAAGAGCCACAGAAATGTCTCTGAATGGAGAGAAAAGGAATGAAGAAGAAAAGCACATTGAGAAATCAGTAATCAATAAAGAAGCAGAATGCTTGAATTAGGAATGAATGCTTGGGAAGAGGCTGTGCATACATTTGAATAGGAAGAATTACTGAAATTTGGCTTGAATCTGAATGGTAAAACTAGGGCATAGGTTGGGTGGCAATATTTTGAAAAGACTCAAAGAGCAGAAGTACAAAGACCTGTGGTAGTTTTGGTACAAAGTGACTCTGTAAAGGAAGGTGTTTTCCTATATAAGAATTAAAACAAAAATGTTAGATTTTTGTGGGAGGGCTTGACTATCCATTTAATCCTTTAGGAACCAACTGTAGTTAAAAAAAAAAAAAAAAATCAGGTACCTAGTGAAAAAACTTGAGACTATGAATGAGGTTAATAAACTTCGTGGGTTCTGGAGTCAGTATCCAGATTAGATACCTGGTTCCAACCCTTGGGCACAATACTTTATCTCTACGGGGCTCTGTTTCCTTGTATGTACAACGCAAATAATAAAGGCACTTACTTTATAAAGTAGTACATAGAAAGTGTCCAATTAGTGTTAGCTATTATTTTTATTTTATACTTAAAAAGAACAAAGATACCCATAAAATGGAATACCATATAGCAAAGGAAAAGAATGAAGCAAAGCTACACAAAATACTATCAATGGATCTCACAAACATAATGTTTAATGAAAGAAGCAACACCCAAATGATATATGATTATATTTATGAAAATTTCAACAACAAAACTAAATTGTATTGTTTATAGATGCATATATAAATGGTAAAACAGTAAAGAAAAGTAACAAAATAATTAGCACAAAAGTCAGCATGGTGATTCCATTTGGTGAGGAAGAAAGCAGTTTGAAATTGTGAAAAAGTACAGGGAGTGGGGGTAGGTTCTATGGTGCTGGGAATGTTCTATTCTTGACCTGGGTGGTGGTAACACAGTATTCATTTTATAACTATTTGTTAAATTATAAATTTGTCTTGCCCACCTGTCTGTATGTACAATAGCTTTTCAAAAGAAGCAAAGGGGGCAGAAATCACAGTAGGGCAAATTAGGAATGCAAATTCTGCAAAACATGTCTAAGAAAATGAGATGGTGGTGGATTCATACAACAATAGTCATCGAGTACTTAACTCCTTGCCAGGCACTATGCTAAACATTCATTATTTCATTTACATCATTATTTCATTTATGCTCCAAAACAACTCTTTTAAGGTAGATGTGATTATCCCACTATCCAGATGAGGAACTAGAGGCTCACAAAATCAGGGAACTTGCCCAGAGTCACACTTCAGGGAAGTCACAAAGCTGGAATTAAAACCTAGGTTTGTCTTACACTAGACCAATATTTGAGAACAAAGGCAAAGACAGAGGAGGACAGATTAACATCATAAGCTGTGTTAGGTGGATTCTTGTTGTATCTGGTGCTACATCTTTGACAGTCATTTATTTGATGAGGTTCTGCAGGGAATGAGATAGACATCATCTCGGGGATTCTGTTTTCAGAGGCCCACTTAACAGAAACATGTGACAAAATTAACCCAATTTTCTTTGTCTCAAATTATTTTGGGTATACTTATAAACAGGATGATCTTATAACCAAATAAAATCAGGCCCATCTCAACATTCAACCTATCCTTCATCTTAACCACAGCAAAAAAAGCAGGTACCATGCCTATTTTCATTTTTCCACCGAATGCAGAATTCTGGTAGATATGTAGGCAAAACTAACAAAAATTGTCAATATAAAATGATAATTATAATATCTAATTTGGGAAAATTTTTAAAAGAAATATAACTAAAATGCAAAATAATCATAGTATACAAAGCCAGGAGCTGGGTGCTCAAAATCAAAGTATTATTCAGGGGAGAGGTTAACATATTAAATTTAGAGTTAGTGAAACAAAATGTAATGAATATGTGTAGAATTTGTTAGGTAAGATTTAACCACAAGTAGAAGGGTAATTATTAAAATAACAGAAATAAACTATATTTCCAAACCAGTTTACTATGCTGGAGGGGGTGGGAGAAAGATGGTGGGGAAGAACGGGAGAAGAAATTTAACAAAAAAAATTCTACTTAGATAAGAGAAATAAATGAGAATTAGAGCATAGGAAAAAAACAAGACAGAGAAAATCTGAAGTAAAATGGTAGAAGTTCAATTACACTAGTAATAACAATATATATAAATGGTCTAAATTTCTTATTTAAGAGATTGTGAGATGGATTTGGAAAGCAAAAAGAAAATCAACTAAATGCTATTTATAAGAGAAACACTTAAAACATAAGGACACAGAAATGTTGAAAGTAAAAGATATAAAAAGATACAGCAAGCATTAATCAAAATAAAGCTAGAGTAGCTATATTAGTTTTAGATGAAAAAGGCTTTAAGACAAAAAGCAATTATTAAGGATAAAGACAGTCAATAAATAATGATAAAAGGTTCAGGTCTGATTCTTCAGGAAGATATTAAAAAATGTTACATCTGAGTTATTTGAGATAAAATAACCTCAAAATATATGAAGCAAAAATTAATACAGCTACAAGGAGAAACTGACAAATCCATCATCAGAGGGGGAGATTTTAACACAATAACTGATTGGTTGAGCAAGAAATGTTTGGAAAAATACAGAAAATTTGAGCCTGCAAATCACTTGCGTATCTTGTTAAAGTGAAGAGCTTGATTTACTATCTCTGGGGTGGGCCTGGAATTCTGCATTTTTTTTCCATTTTATTGAGATATAACTGACAACTGCATTTCTAATAGACTCCCAGGTGGTGGCAATGCTACTGGTCTAGGACCTCCAGGTCCTGGTAAAATCCTCCCCTGGAATCCACAATCCACAAAGCCTGGGAGAACATCTCACCGGCAAGAAAGGAAGGACAAATTAAAAAAGGAAAAGAAAATGTTTTCATTAAACCCTTAAAAACATATTAGAAGTCTGCTTATACATATGGACAGATGAAACTCAAGAATTACCAAACAGATAAATGATGCATAACTATTGACTTTACCAAAAAATTCACCATATGATTCCTTTAATTACTACCCTACACAAGTGTACTGGAAATACCATTTAATTTACAAAATACATATTTATTATGCAGAGTGAGCTACAACTGTTTACCACATCTGGTTGGGTTTTTTTTTTTTTTTGTCTTTTTGTAAATCACTTAAAATTGTTTATAAAAGGCTCTAGAGAATCCACTGGTAAGAAAACAAAATAGTGTGGGATGTGTGTGTGTGTGTGTATGTGTGTGCATATGTACGTCCCTCAGAAATATTGGTGTGATTTATTCTATGTCTGCTGTGTATTTTATAGGATTACAGAAAAGTTAATATTCAAGTCCAACCCTTTCCTCCTAGCTGTGTAGCCTGTATCTCATCACCTAAGCTCCCTGGGCCTCAAATTCCTCCTTTACATTGTGACTGAAATTCATTCATTTAAAAAACATCGAGTGCCTAGTACATACAGTAGATGCAGGCTGGCACCAGGTAGGAACTGGTCCCTTGGAAGGTCTCCCCTAGGGTGTTGATGAATTAATCAAAGTGTAGAGAGTATGCGTCACTCCACAGAGCTTTCCCTACAGTAATGACAATAAACACACCAGAGTGCTGTGTACTACATTGCTCTAGGACTTTCTAGGTTTTCATAACATTTTCACCTTTGCTCTTTCATGTAACTCTGCAGCAGCATTAGGAGACAAGCAGGGCAGGGACCAGCTGTGATAGTACTAGTTGTTCCCTCCTCTGCATCTCCCACTGGGCCTGAGCTAGACCCAAACCCCTGGAGGGCAAGGCTGTCCCTTATTCACCTTCTGTCCACAGTGCCTAGCTCTGCCTAATGCATAAAAAGCACAATAAATGTTTGCCAAAGATTCTAGTAAGCTTTCAAATACTATAGCCACCATTCCTGCATTTTAAACACTGGGCCTGATACTCATTATCTCAGCTTCCCTTTGATTCCACCCTTGCAGGCACAGTGGCAAAAAGACCCTGCAGGAACCCTAATTAGAGAAAAGCCTTTCCTTTCCTTTCTTTCCTCCTTGTACCTATTTGATTCAGTGTTGAAAATCCCACATTCTTTTTCATTTTTTCCGGAAGGTAAAGATCTATGCCTCATCATTACAATGTAAGATTCATGAGAACAGTTTTTAATTTTGTTTTTACTTCCAGAACCCACAACAGTACCTGACACATAGTAAGCACTCACAAAACATATGTTGAATTGTTTGTTCTAGAAACTTCCTTGGTAGCTACGGACTGTTTGTCTAGGACTAAGTTCTAATAGAAAAATCCACACGCCTATTAGAAAGAACATCACATTTTAAAGGAAAAGATTAAAGTGCTCCTTCACAGGATCAAAATAAAATTTTAATTTTGCCCCAGAAAGAAACTTTTAAAGTGAGAAGGGCTGAAGGTCAGAAACTAATCTGTGTAGGCTTTGCTGCAGCTCCTTAATCAAAAAGGATCCTAAATCAATGTTGACCATGAATGTCTGGATTGCTTAATGACAAGCATGCCAGGTGGTAGAGGGCAAAAACAAGAGAAGTCCTCAAACAGCTCCTTGCATTTATTTTGCAGCTAAAGTGTGACTTCCAGCCCGTTAGCAAACATCTGATTTCACCACGTAGTGTGGACACTTTTGCTCTTTTGTTCATTCTTATTTTCTGAAGGGTAAAATTTCTATTGCTTATTTGCAATAGGAAAATGAAGTTTTAAAAATGTGTGTGTGGTGTACTACCCTTGCTAGAATCCATTCAGTGCTTCAGTCGATCAGACAGCCAAGGATTGCTCACCCAGTATATGCCAGGTGCTGGGCTAAGCACCAGGAATATAAAGATAAAGATGTAGTCCTTGGCCTTTGGGATTTTACAACCCACAGAGAGGAGTCCTCATTACAGTACAAAATGAAAAGCTGTTGGGGAGAGGAGTACCCTGAAAGGTTCCAAGAGAGGAACCCAGTAGGATGGGGAGGTCAAAGGAGAGGGGGAGTGAGTCTCATAAAGGAGGAAGGGGCTGTGTTTCAGAGCAGGGGCCAAGGTTCAGACACCTGAGAAAACCAGGTGCAATCAGCCACGCCCAGCCACCTCCCTCCCTAAAAGGTGGGATGCTGGGGCCGAGGGCAGCAGGAAAGCAGGATGGTCAGCTTCGGAAGGGCCTTGTTTGCCAACCTAGGGAGCTTAGACTTTGACCTGTAAGCAGAGGGGAGCCCTCGGAGAGTTTTAAGCAGAGGAATAACAGGATCAGATTTGCAACTGGGATCAGAGAGGCGGGGAAAGAGGCAGAGAGACAGCTGGGAGGCTGCTGCCGCAGTCAAACTCGGCAGTGACGGTGGCCTCGACCAGCATAAGAGGAGGGGGCAGGGAAAGGAGAAAACAGAGTAGAAAGACTTTAAGGAAGAAGAACCAATGGGACTTGGTAGTTGAGAGTATATGGGCTGGGAGAGGTAGTTGACAGTAACAGCTATGCTTACTGAGTACGCACTATGTGTCACTCATATGCGCTTACAAGTACTGTTGCATTTAAACCTCAGAGTGACCCCATTTTACAGATAAGAAAATTGAGGCACAGGAGGTGAATTGGCTTGCCCAAGGTCACTGTTAGTATATTCTGGTAAGGGAGGACTCAAAGACAACTCCCAGGATTCTAGTCTAGGTGACTGCATAGAGCATGCTGGCCCCTGCCAATGTCTCCTGTCTTGGATGTCATGCTCCACCAACACCATGCTGCTGGCAGCTGCCTTTATGCCCGCTGCCATCTATCCCCTTCATCTTTGTTCATGCCGTTGCCCCATGCTGGAATGTCCTTCTTCTCCCAATTGGCCTTTTAACATCGTCTCCTCCAGGTAACTCTTCCTGACCTATCCCTCACTCCCCCCATCCCCTCTCCCGCAGCACTGCATTATAAATCTCGTTAGGAGCCTATTTTCTCCAGCTGACTGTGCTATCCTGAGAGAAAGAGTGAGATCTCATTTATTCTGGTACTCCATGGTCTAGTAGCTGGAGCTCAGTAGCTGGAGTGATTCTATAGGACACAGGTATGGGAGAGGAATTCTGTTTTGGACACAATGAGTTTGCAATGCCAGAGGAGTATACAGGTAAAGAAGTCTAGCAGACAGCTGGGTAGACAAGCATAGCACATACAAGAAAGAAGTTCTGAGTTGGTGATTTCTATTTATTCGGGAGTCACCCGAATAAAGACAAAATGACAGGTGAGGCAGTTATGTCCTAGGCTCTCATCTCTTTGGTTCGCTCCATTCTGTGTTGCCTGGTTAGGCTTGGCTCTCATTACACCCCTCTCCTATACCCCATTCCAGTCAGAAGTCCTGAACTCCTGTTCATGCACTGCCCTTTAGCCTTTGCTCAAGCCATGCCTTCTCCCTGGGATTACCCACATAGCTGCCCATACATGGTGAATGTCTGCATGAACGAGCACATTTTCTTCTCTTCCTAACTGCCCCTAGCCCCAGGCTCTTCAGCCAAACTCTCCAGCCTGCCTTCAGGCCCCCCTCTCATTAGGTGAGACTAAGTAAATTCTTCAGTCTATCTGGGCCTCAAGCTCTTCAAGTGAATACAGGGCTAACATTGGACTAGTTTCTTAAAGATGGTTGCGAGGGGCTTCCCTGGTGGTGCAGTGGTTCAGAATCTGCCTGCCAATGCAGGGGGACACGAGTTTGAGCCCTGGCCCAGGAAGATCCTACATGCCGCGGAGCAACTAAGCCTGTGTGCCACAACTACTGAGCCTGCGTGCCACAACTACTAAAGCCCACATGCCTAGAGCCCGTGCTCTGCAACAAGAGAAGCCATCGCAATGAGAAGCCCGCGCACCGCAACGAAGAGTAGCCCCCGCTTGCCGCAACTAGAGAAAGCCCACGCACAGCAACTAAGACCCAATGCAACAAAAAATAAATTAAATAAATTTTTTTAAAAAGATGGTTGAGGGCCTCCCTGGTGGCGCAGTGGTTGGGAGTCCGCCTGCCGATGCAGGGGATACGGGTTCGTGCCCCGGTCTGGGAGGATCCCATATGCGCGGAGCGGCTGGGCCCGTGAGCCATGGCCGCTGAGCCTGTGCGTCCGGAGCCTGTGCTCCGCAACGGGGGAGGCCACGGCAGTGAGAGGCCCGCATACCGCAAAAAAAAAAAAAAAAAAAAAAAAAAAAGATGGTTGAGAGATTTAAATGAGCTAATTCGCATAAAGTGCTGTTGTTATTGTTTGTGTCCCAACGTAGCCCACACTTCTACTTACAACTTTGTCACCCCAGTTTACAGGCCTCCTGCTAAGAGACTGACTCTGCCCGCCCTCAGGGCCATTGTCTCTCGTTTAGTAGATGTCTAATCAATGTCATCCAAATGTTTGAGAGTGAGATTATAAAGCCAAGGACAGAACCCAGGCAAACACCAACAATAAACAGATGCAGGAGTCCACAAAGAAGAAGCCTTTTAAGAGGCAGGAGGGAAATGAGGGGAGAATAGTTATAACAACAAAACTGGCTCTAACTGCATTTCCTTCATCTTCTACTTGCTCTCTCTGCTCTCGACACACTGACCTTCCAGCTAGCAGTGAACATGACAAGCTCATTCCTGTCCCAGGGCCTTTGTACTTACTGTTCCCTTTGCCAGGAATGCGCTTTCCCCTCATAAT
Source organism: Mesoplodon densirostris (assembly GCF_025265405.1). Taxonomy (NCBI): domain Eukaryota; kingdom Metazoa; phylum Chordata; class Mammalia; order Artiodactyla; family Ziphiidae; genus Mesoplodon; species Mesoplodon densirostris. The sequence goes on from NC_082671.1 coordinate 81,296,449, forward strand.
GACATGGCTTGTTCCTTTCCTTCATTTAGCCCTTCCCTCAGATATCTCCTCAGAGAGGATTTCCTTATCTGGAAGAGCCCCTACTGTGCCCCATAAGCTCCTCAGAGCCCACGCTGACAGCTCGATGCCAGGCTGGCAGGTCCAACCACAAGTCCCTTCCTGGTGCAGCCTGGGACATGGCCCCCTGTGCCTTCTTTTGCATGGCCAAGAATAAATCAAGTCTCGGTCCCTTCTCTCTTGTCACCCTCCTTGGTCTCATGCACGTGGTTACATAATGAGCTAAAAGCGTTTAAGAACCTAAACCATGTAAAGGACGAGGAAAGAAAGATAAATGGTGAGTACAAAAGGCCGAGACATTTAAAATCCAGAATTTTTTAAAAGTGCATCATCCATTGAACATATATTTATTAGACGACATATCACAGTTATCGATTATCCTAATCTCATTCCACATTTCCAGAGGATACATGTCTAGATGGTTGCCCGAAAGTAAAAGTTCATGCCAAAATACAGAAAAAACAAGTTCCAACATAGGATCAAAAAATGCATATTTGGATGGGAAGCTAATGAGGTTTAACCAGAGGCTGCTGCTAATGAAATGCATACATAAGCCAAATTTCTCTCTCTTCTTAGGAACCTAAAACACACGGTCTACACTGTAACTGTCCATTCTCTTGGCAGCCCCTGTGCTAAAGACAGGACTAAGGCATTTATTAAATCAGTCAAATGAATATAAAAATTGAACCCTCTAAATCCCAGGCAAGAAACTTAGATCATCCCCCATCATGATATCTAAACCCAAATCCAACAGAATTGAAAGGAGACTTTTTTTAAAGCAGTTCGATTTTCAGAGAGATGAAGGTTCCAGAGCTGGACCATACTCTCATCAGAAAATAATCTCAGCATCCAGTGGATGAGGAATATATTGAATGTGCTTGGTTTTGTTTTCACCAGGTTGAAAACCCTGATGGACTAATTTACCTTGTCGTGTCTTGGGTCACATCGCTACAGACCAAGAAACTAATGTGCATTTAGCGGCCAAGTGTATTCACCACTTTAGGGATGGGGGAGAGAGAAGAGTGTGTCAAAAATACATTGAAAATAGCACAAATTCTAATTGAGATATTTACTTAAATCTGTCTCAGTTCCCTTTAAGATTCTAAAGAGAAACCCACGTAATTCTTAGTTGCCAAAAAAAATGATCTGCCACCTTTTTTCCTTTAATTACTGAAATATACTTGCTTTTAAAAAACAATTCACTTCTTCTGACTTCATTTTCTCCACCTGGGTGCCCAATTAAGCTTTTAAAGCGTCTAGAAATTTATGGAACTGATTATTATGTAAACCTCTTACTGCCAGTATCCACAGGATGGCATGTGAAATCCAACATCATGTAAAAACCAGAAGTTAGATCCCTCTGATAGAAAAAGGTGTAAAAATAGGTTTCTGCCAATGAATATGACTAAAAAACCGTCAGAATGTTGAATTATCCCCAAATGGTAACCCAAGAATGACAACGTTATGTATTAAATGTACAGCAGAGGCAAGAACAACCCAAATCCCAGCAGAAAATGCCCCGAGTTAAAAAAAAAAAAAAAAAAAAAAAAAAGCCAACTAGTATGCAATTTGTAATCTGCTCACAATTTGTTAGGTTCCCAAGCATCAACTGCAAACCCTCAGAGCCACCTGAGTGATCATTTTACACAGTTTAAATTTTAAGAAAAAGAGACTGACCCCTTTAACCTTGGGAAAATGAGCAGGGGACATCACTGGTCTGGAGAATGAAGCCTCCACGCCAAAGGGCAGCAATTTCCCTCCCACCAAGCCCTGGCTCAGAGATGTCCCCGCAGAACATTCCCCAACAATTGCTCAGTACCTCCGCGTTTAAAACGCCAAAACTAGATGTTATCACAGCAACTGCTTGCAAGCCAGGGTAAGGGAGGGAGGTCTACTTGAGTTTCCGCCTCCTATAACCCAGTCTCGGCAGCATCTCTGATAAAGGACTAAAGAGAATTGCTTTTTCCACGCAAGCAGAAATGTTGATAAAAAAAGGCTTGTTGGCTTCCCAAGTGTCTGGCATTTCTAGCTGAGTCTGAAACCTTCACACTGTGATTTCATTTTCCTTCAGAACTGTACAATGCCTTAAAAATAATGATTAAAAAATATATTTCTTTAACAAAAAAGGGGGGAAAGGAATGTCTTCGCAACTTTTATTTCCAAGCTGATTATTTTTGTATTAAAAACATATTTTGGTGCATATAATTTAACCCCATAGCATCTGTCAGAGAGATGTTCTCATCTCTAATTTACAGATGGAGATATGCAAGAACAGAAAAGTTTAAATAACTTGCCCAAGGTCAGTCAGGGACAAGATAAGCAAGGACTGAACGCAGATCTAACTCCAAGCCTCACACCGCTAGAAAAGGACTCAACACCCGTATACCTTCCCCTCGGTGGTCTGAAGCGAACGGAATTTTACTGGAGTGCCAAAGCTCGAAAACACCTAAATTTTAGGCGATTTTACTCCACCGACTCTTTCTACAACCCGCCCCCCCTTCCCAGGTTCCAGGCAGCCTCCAACTGCACAGCGCATCGGTCCCCCAGCCGCAGGCCAGCGCGCGCTGCAGCCGGCTCCCTCCCTTCCAGACCCTCCCGGGAGCCGAACCCCGAAGTTTCCCGGGGTGATCAGACGGCTCCCGAGTCTGCCCGCCCCAGGAGCCCCGAGAGCCCGCGACCGCCCGCCGTTACCGTATGCCGTGAGGGAGGCCATCCTGGCCCGCGTCCTGCCCAGGCTGGCCAGGGCGTCGGCGACAGCGGCCGCCTGCGCGTGGCGCCCCTGGACGGCGGGCGTCCCGCCCCGCGAAGGCATGCGCTCGGCTCCCGCGGCGCCCGGCCGCCCAGCTCCCGAGCACGCCCAGTCAGCCCGCCGCGGCCGCCCCGGAGAGGTGCCGGCGGCGCGCAGACACCCGGGGCCGGGTCTCAGCTGCCAGGGCGCGGGGAGCGAGGGCGCAAACGGGCCGCGGCGCTCCGGGTCCCGGCGGGGATTGAACCTGCGCCGGAGGACGCGCGACCCGGAGAGAGGAGGGGCGAAACAGGCGGTGGGAGGGGCCGGGCGGAAGCGCGAGGCTGCTGCGGCCCCAGCCGGCCGGCGGCGGGCGGGACCCCGGCTGAGTCCACGCCAAGCCTGGTGGCTCTCGGGGTGGGGGCGACAGGGGTGACGCGGGCAGACGCGGGATCGGGAAGTCCCGAGCGCGCCACGGCTTCCGGGACCTCGAGCCTTCAGCTCCCTTGCTAGGGAAGTTCCCCTGGAGAGCGTGCCTGGGGATGGGGGGCTGGGTCCGGCCGCCGGTGACTTTAGGGTGCGGTTCCCAGCCCAGGCGGCAGTCTCGAGAAGGCTTTACCTCCGAGGCCAAAGCCCAGGGGCGAGTGGCAGCTCTGCCTTGAGGACTTTTATTAATGACCGCTAAGTACCGAGTTCTGACCCCAACAGTTCATACCTGTCCCAGCAGCAGCAGCATCCTGTCACCTTTATTCGGGCGTCTCTCTCCCCACGAGGCTGTGACCAGTGTCCTATTCCACTCTGACCGCCCTGCGCCTCGATCAGGGCACGAACTCAAACATTATTTGTCGAAATGACTGAATGTCTGAGCCCCTTGCTCGCCCTCGCTGGAAGCCTACCCATCCTATTGTGAGAGTTCTTTGTTTTGAATCAGGGTCTGGAAAATGGGGAACTAGAAAGAGATCCAAGAAGCCAGTAGTATCCATGGGGATGGGGACAAGAGAAAAGAGGAGGCCGCCTAACGCCCCCTTCGGGTTCAGGAGCACCCGAGGCTTTGCAAGTCCCAAGTGCAGAGTCGCGAAGACACAGTGAGGGCCCTCGGGGCTTCCTGGCGCGGGGCTGACTGTCCTGGTCACCGGGGTATCTCGGTCTTAAAAAACTCCAGCGCCCAACGAATTGTGGGGCGATGCTGTCGAGGCTATTTAACCGCGTGTGGGCTGTGCCCACCCTGGTGGAGGCACAAGGAGGGCAGAGAAATCTGGCTCAGGCAAAACAGGGCGTTTCTTTAGCAAGGTCTCCGAGCGCCCCTCTAGCCACCGCCACTGTCCTTGGTGCTCGCCGGCCCATCCCAGGTGGTTTCGCACTTGCGAACTTCCTCCCCTCCCGTCCCCTCCCCTCCCCTTCCCGCGCTCCGGCTCTTCTGGGAGGGCGGCAGAGGGGGACCGGTGGGCGAGGCTCTAGCATGAAATGTCACTTTGTGGTCGGTGGAGCCAGGCCGGGAGAAGGGCGCGGCCGCCCTGGGTAGTGAGATCGCGTGATCTGACAGTTTATTCCTGCTGGGTCCGCCAACTACCAGCAGGTGACCCTTAGTCAAGACGCCCTGTGTGACCCTTCATTTTCCCCATCTCTAAAGTGGCGGTCACCGTTGCTAGTTAGCACTGTGCCCACCTCACAGGACGGTGGCAGGGCCCGGGTGGCAGGGATCCAACTCCTCAACACTCTGGGCTGGGTGCTCTTGTCAGCCTGTCCCACCTCTGGTGCCCACTCCTGTGCCAGCCCTGGGGCCGGAGCCTGGAGCTGCTCCCTGGCTTCCGAACTTCGTGCCTCCGCTGGAACCCAAGTCCATCTGCAAGTTGTCTTCTGCCATCCAGGTCCCGGCCTTTCTTCTCCCTCTGCCTCCACATTTTAGGTCAGGTAGGGTCATGAGGAAGGACGATCAAAATGTGTTACAAATTGCACTTTAATTCTTCTTGGCAGCTCTTTCTAATCAGCAGGAACTTAAAAGTAGTGTCTAATTAATTAACCTATCTGAAGGCCACCTGAACTTCTGTCCACATAATACCACTCCAAGTCCTTGAGATATTTGGTCTCCTCAACAGAACTAAGGTTGAGAATCCTGGGCCTCTTGGTTGGGGAATCAATGGACAAATACACCTCATTCTTTCATTGTCAGGTTTGCCGAGAGCCTTCCCTTGTGCTCAGGCCCTGTGCTGTCAGGTGGGGCTGAGGTCTTGAAGCAGCCTCCCTGTCTCCTGGTCTGCAGCAGGAGGGGTAGCCTCACCCTGGCTCATTCTTGAGAACAGGCCAAAAAAATTATGATACTGTGATGAAGCATGGGGTGGTAAAGACACCTTGCAAGGAGCGAGAGGGGTCTTTCTTCGCAGTGTTCACAGATGACTTCACTGAGGAAACGACGTTTGAAAGATGAGGTCCAGGATTTGTGTTGTTGTCGGTAAAATTTCTTAAAGACAAGCTTGTCATTCAGATTTTCTTATGTTTTATTCATTCACCATGTCTTCAGGAGTAAAACATGAACTGTCACAACCTTGATGAAAGCTGTATTCGAAATCTTTCCAGGAAAATGCCTTTTTCAGATGATAGACTGAAGAAAACTAGTTTCCTTCACTTTTCAGCATGCTCTGAACCTGAAAGCTGTATTTGAAATCTTTCCAGGAAAATTCCTTTTTCAGATGATAGACTGAAGAAAACTAGTTTCCTTCACTTTTCAGCACGCTCTGAACCTGAACTATTTGAGGTATTATTAACTGCTCTGAACGTGATTATATTGCATTTGACACTGGGAGTGGCCACCTCTCTGTGATTTACATTTTTTTGATGATTAACATTTTTAATAACTTATTTTAAGTTTTTAGTTTAGTAACTACTCTGCAAATACTCATTCTTTAAAACTATTGCAGCTGAAAACTAATTTAGCTTTCATATGACCACCATCATCTTGACTTAGAATGTGATCCATTATTAAAGATTTAACAAATTGGATGTTTTAAAATAACTAATTTCAACAATGGAGCATTATAGCTACATAACAGTTCCGTTTCTATAACAATAAGGGCTCCCTTGGAGCTCTGCTATAATTTGCTACACCTGCAAGAAATAAATGTAGATAAAATGAAATGACAACTTTTGTTTTTCAAAATTCCAAAATTAAATACATTCAAATTATATAAAGCAGTTAGCCCCTCACAGTTAAATGTGTTTGGAGACTGCTTCATGCATTCTTTCCTTGTATGAATGCCTTTTATAACATATTTCACTAATCATTCTCCAGCCAACTTAACTGAATTTAGCATAAAATAGAATTTGCTTTGGAGGGACGTTATCTTGTTATTAAATCCTATGCATTAATAACAAGGAAATTTTATTAGAGGATCCAATAATATTTACCTTAAATATGCTTTATTTTGTTATATAAATGCCATATGACTCCCTTCTGAAAACAGACATGTGTATCTCATCCTGAAACTATGAGTGTTGCAATGACTGTACGGGTGAAAATGTTTTATATTCAGATTCATTTGGATTTGAATTATTCTGAATTCATATTGATGAAAAAATTACCATAACTTCCATCTCAATGTGAAAAGCAAAAATTTCTATATTAAAAAACTATTCCCTATTTGGGACTTCCCTGGTGGCGCAGTGGTTAAGAATCCACCTGCCGGGCTTCCCTGGTGGCGCAGTGGTTGAGAGTCCGCCTGCCGATGCAGGGGACACGGGTTCGTGCCCCAGTCCGGGAAGATCCCACATGCCGCGGAGCGGCTGGGCCCGTGAGCCATGGCCGCTGAGCCTGTGCGTCCGGAGCCTGTGCTCCTCAACGGGAGAGGCCACAACAGTGAGAGGCCCGCATACCTCAAAAAAAAAAAAAAAAGAATTCACCTGCTAATGCAGGGGACATGGGTTCAAGTCCTGGTCCGGGAAGATCCCACATGCTGCGGAGCAACTAAGTCCATGCACCACAACTACTGAAGCCCGTGTGCCTACAGCCCGTGCTCCACAACAAGAGAAGCCACCGCAATGAGAAGCCCGTGCACCGCAATGAAGAGCAGCCCCCACTCGCCACAACTAGAGAAAGCCCGTGTGCAGCAACGAAGACCCAACGCAGCTAAAAAAAAAAAAAAAAAAAAAAAAAAAAAAAAAAAAAAACCTATTTCCCATCTCCTAGAAAGCAACATATGAAAATATCACCTTTCTAATCTGCAATGAACACCATTAAACAAGGGTCTTATGTAAAAAATATTTCCTCTGGAGTTTGTTCATTAAATAGTTTCTCTGACATAGAAAGGAATTTGTGTGGGACTTGTGTTGTCCAGAACAGGAGAAGGGGAGCTTGACCAAATTCACTAGATGATAAACTATGCAAAAGACTGGATTATATCTTATTTTTCTTTATTTTGCCCACAGTCAATGGGCAAATAAATGTGTATTGCTCAGAGAATCATGGAAGGTCAGATCCAAGAGGAGACTTAGAAAAGAGCACTGGTTCTGGGGTCAGCCTGAATTCAAATTCCAAACTGCACCACGTATTCATTGTATGACCTGGGCCTCAGTTCCTCATCTGCAAAATGGGGTAATAATAATAGCTACAGCATAGGGTTGTTGAGGGTGTCGAACAAGTTAATAGGTACAAAGCCTTTAGAACAGTTCTCAATAGATGTTAACCCCTATTATTTATTATACGCAGTTTTCCGGGATTCTCTTAGGAATCCCAACCAAGTAGTAATCCCTTTCATAAGGGTTAATGATGTTCATAATATTGAACAGCCAATACTGCACATACAGCCCTAAACAGGGACCCCAGGTGTGCCAGGCTTAACCCTTTAGCTGCTGGGTTGTGGGGAAGTCCCGGGGAAACAAGGTGCCAGGCAATGGGGGTCTTGGGGCAGTGCTGTTTATTATAACAAGAATGGAGGATTTCAGGACTTTAAGACTGGCACCATGTCCTGGCTGAACATCAGTTCTGCTTCCCACCTTCCCACCCTAGACATCCAAACCACTGAACTTTCTAATCACTCCACAGAGCAATTCCCTACTGAGAGAGGTGAAAGCAAACATAATGGAATAATCAGAATATACATAGTAATTGATATTTAGGAGAGACATGTAAATCCTCTATTTATGAGCACTTCTTTTTTTTTTTTTTTTTTTTTTCTTTTTGCGGTATGCGGGCCTCTCACTGTTGTGGCCTCTCCCGTTGCGGAGCACAGGCTCCGGATGCGCAGGCCTAGCGGCCATGGCTCATGGGCCCAGCCGCTCCGCGGCATATGGGATCCTCCCAGACCGGGGCACGAACCCGTATCCCCTGCATCGGCAGGCGGACTCTTAACCACTGCGCCACCAGGGAGGCCCTATGAGCACTTCTTAATAAGAGATTTTAAATATCTGTTTAATAGAACATATATGGGGTGGTAAGAGCCAAGGGATTTTAAAATAACATCAACCAAATAATCCAAAATAAATAAATTAATAATAACAAAGAGAAATGCTGAATGGATTTTTATTAGCTGCCTACCGAGAATAAATTTCATGCAAGAAGAATACGATCATTAGGGAGGAAAATATTTGCCTCCACTGCAGAAAAGCAGACTAAGAAATAAAAGGCAAACAAAACCCAGAGAAGATTTAAAAACCAGTGGCAGCAAAGTCCTGAAGGGAAAAGATCATGTTAATGAAAGAAATCACCAATCCTCCATTCACTGACTTGAACTGAGTTTTCTCCATTTGGTCAAACAATCTAAAGTCCAAAGAGTGAACACTGGATCACAGCGAATTTAGTCTTTCATGTCAGGATAGATCTTCCTCTCTCATGGGGCACTTTTGTAGGTTCCTCAGAGAACATCCATCTGAATGTCCATGACACAGGCAGTGCATCTCCTCTGCTGGCTGCTTGTGATTCTCTCAGCCCCCAGGAGTCTCGTAGTTCACCCTTCTCATTTTCAACAATATACCCCTAAGGTAGGTGTGTGCTGGGGGTTGTGAAACCCGTGTCTGACCACCTCATTTGTAAGTTCTGTGAGGAGTGTAACATCTTATTTTGGAATGAGATATTTTCTACACATTTTGCTTTTGGCCTTTTGGGGCATCCGCAAAAAAAAAAAAAAAAAAAAATTGAAGAAAGAATCAGAAAGAATTTCTTTTTTTAAAACAAGACTTTCCTTAGAGCAGTTTTAGGGTCACAGCAAAATTGAGGGGAAAGTATAGAGATTTCCCACATACCCCCGGCCCTGACTCTTGCGCCCACCACGTGATCAACATCCCCCACAGAGTGGTATAGTTGTTACAACTGATGAACCTACACTGACACATCATAATCACTCAAAATCCATAGTTTACATTAAGGTCTACTCTTGGTATTGTACATTCTGAGTTTGGACAAATATATTACAACAAGTATCCATCATTATAGTATCATACAGAGTATTTTCGCTGCCCTAAAAATCCTCTGTGCTCTATTTGTGCCTCCCCAATCCAACCCCTGGCAACCACTGATCTTTTTATTGTCTCCATAGTTTTGCCTTTTCTAGAATATTATATAGTTGGACTCATACAGTATGTAGCCTTTTCAGGTTGGCTTCTTTCACTTAGTAATATGCATTTAAATCTTCTCCATGTCTTTTGTTAGCTCATTTATTTTTAGTGCTGAATAATATTCCATTGTCTAGATATACTAAAGTTTATTTATCCATTCACCTACTGAAGGACATCTTGATTGCTTCCAAGTTGTGGCAATTATGAATAACGCTGCTATAAACATCCAAGTTGTGGCAATTATGAATAACGCTGCTATAAACATCCATGTGCAGGTTTTTGTGTGGACATAAGTTTTCAACTACTTTGGAATTGAAACACCAAAGAGCAAAATTGCTGGATTGTATGGGAAGAGTGTGTTCAGTTTTGTAGGAAACTGCCAAATTGTCTTTCAAAGTGGCTGTACAATTTTGCACTCCCAGGAGCAATGAATGAGAGTTCCTGATGCTCCACATGCTTGCCAGCATTTTGTGTTGTCAGTGTTCTGGATTTTGGCCATTCTAATAGTTATGTAGTAGTATCTCATTTTGTTTTAATTAACATTTCCCTGATGACATATGATATGGAGCATCTTATCATATGCTTATTTGCACCTGTTTATCTTCTTTGGTGAGGTTTGTTAAGGTCTTTGGCCCATTTTTTAATTGGGTTGTTTGTTTTCTTATTGTTGAATCTTAAGTGCTCTTTGTATATTTTGGATAACAGCCCTTTATCAATGTGTCTTTTGCAGGTATTCTCTCCCCATTTGTGGTTTGTTTTCCCATTCTCTTGACATTTTCTTTCACAGAGCAGAAGTTTTTTAATTTTAATGAAGTCCAGCTTACCAGTTATTTCCTTCATCAATCATACCTTTGGTGTTATATCTAAAAATCCACCAGCATACCCAATGTTATCTAGGTTTTCTCTTATGTCACATTCTAGAAGGTTTATAGTTTTGCATTTTATGTTTAGCTATGTGATCCAGTTTGAGTTAGTTTTTGTGAAGGGTGTAATGTCTGTGTATAGATTTTTTTTTTTTTTTTTGCATATGGATGTCCAGTTGTTCCAGCACCATTTGTTTAAGGGACTTTCTTTGCTCCATTATACTGCCTTTGCTCCTTTGTAAAAAATCAGTTTGCTGTATTTATGTGGGCCTATTTCTGGGCTCTCTGTTCTGTTACATTGATATCTTTGTCTATTCCTTCACCAGTATCACACTGTCACACTGTCTCGACTATTATAGCTTTACAGTAAATCTTGAAATAAGGTTGCATCAGTTCTCCAACTTTGTTCTTCTCCTTTAATATTGTATTAGCTCTTCTGGGTCTTCTGTCTCTCCAAATAAACTTTAGAATTAGTTTGTCAATATCCACAAAATAACTTTCTGGGATTGGGATTGCATTGAAACTATAGATCCAATTGGGGAAAACTGACATATTGACAATATTGAGTCTTGCTATCTATGAGCATGGAATATCTCTCCATTTATTTATTTCTTCTTTGGTTTTGTTCTTCAGAGTCTTATACTTTTCCTCATACTGTTCTTGTACATATTTTGTTAAATTTATACCTAAATAATTTACTTTTGGGTGTGCTGATGTAAATGGTATTATGTTTCTAATTTCAAATTTTACTTGTTCACTGATGATATATAGGAAAGCAACTGATTTTTGTATGCTAACCTTATACTTTGCAACCTTGCTATAATCACGTATTAATTCCAGGAGTGCTTTGTTGTTGTTGTTCTTGTTGATTCTTTTGAATTTTCTACATAGATGATCATGTCATCTGTGAACAAAGAGAGTTTTATTTCTTCCTTCACAATCTGTATACATTTTGTTTCCTTTTCTTCTCTTACTGCATTAGCTAAAACTTTCAGTATGTTGCTGAAAAGGAATGGTGAGAGGGAATATCCTTTCCTTGTATCTGATTTGAATGGAAAAGCTTTGAATTTCTCACCATTTAGTGTGATATTAGCTCTAAGCTTTTTGTATATATTCTTTATTAAGTTTATTAAGAAGTTCCCCTGTATTCACAGTTTACTGAGAGTTTTGTTTGAATAGGTGATGGATTTTATCAAATGCTTTTTCTGCATCTCTTGATAAGATCATGTGATTTTTTTTTCTGGAAAAGTCCCAAAATACTTGGAAATGAAACATACACTTCTAAAAAACTCTTGGATCAAAGACAAATAACAAGAGGCATTAGAAAATATTTTGAACTGAATAAAAATGAAAAAAATCACATCAAAATTTGTAGGGTACAGCTAAATCAGCATGTAAAGGGAAACTTATAGCTTTACCTGCTTATATTAGAAAATAAGAAAGGTCTCAAATCAATAACCTAAGTTTCCGGGCTTCCCTGGTGGCGCAGTGGTTGAGAGTCCGCCTGCCAATGAAGGGGACATGGGTTCGTGCCCCGGTCTGGGAAGATCCCACATGCCATGGAGCAGCTGGGCCCATGGCTGCTGAGCCTGCGCGTCCGGAGCCTGTGCTCCGCAACGGGAGAGGCCACAACAGTGAGAGGCCCGCATACTGCAAAAATAATAATAATAATAATAATGATAATAATAACCTAAGTTTCCACTTTAAGATACTACAAAAGAAGAATAAATTACACTCAAAGCAAGTAGACAGGAGGAAATAATAAAGATAACAATTGAAACCAAAGAAATAGAAACCATAAAAGCAGTAAAGAAAGTCAATAAAGCCAAAAGCTGTTTCTTTGAAAAGATTAATGCAGTTGAAATCATCTAGCTAAACTGATCAAGAAAAAATGGGAGAAGAAACAAATTACCAATATTAGGAACGAAAGGAGGGACATTACTATAGATCTTACAGATATTAAAAGGATTTTAAGGGAATATTATGATGACTTCATGCCAGTAAATTTGACAACTGAAATAAATTATACAAATTCCTTTAGAGATACAAATTATCAAAACTGAACAAAAATTAATTCTATGTCTATATACCAGCAACTATTTCCATTTACAATAGCATAAAAACACTTAAGAATACATTTAATGAAAGTTATACAAAATCTGTATTCTTAAAACTAGAAAACATTGCTGAAAGAAAGTAAAGGGGATCTAAATAAGTAGTAGGATATATTATTCTGTGGATTGGAAGGCTCAGTTGTTGAGATATCAATTTTCCCCTAATTGAACTGTAGTTTCATTGTAGTCTGTGTGAAAATCCCAGCAGGGATTTTTTTTTTTTTAAGAAATTAAAAAGCTATTTCTAAGATTTTTATAAAACTACTACTAGAAGAACCAAAACAATTTTGAAAGAGAAAAACCACCTTGGAAGATTTACACTACCTGATTCAAGACTAATTCTAAAGCTACAGAATCAAGACAGTGTGGTATTGGCATAAGCATAGACATATAGATCAATGGGACAGAATAGAGCATCCAGAAATAGGTCCACACTTATATGGTCAATTGACCTTCAACAAAGATGCCAAGGTAATTCAATGAGGAAAGGATGGTCTTGTCAACAAATTATGCTGGCATGGTTGGGCACCCATATAAAAAAAAGAAGAAGAAGAAAGGAAGGAAGGAAAGGAAGAAGAGAGAAAATAGAAAGAACCCTGACCTTTATTTCACACCAAATACAAATTTTAATTTGACATTAACATTTCCAGTAAAAAGTATAGGAGATAATCTTTGTAATCTCGAGTTAAGTAAAAATTTCTAAAATGAAACAAAAATCATGAACCATTTAAAATATTGATAAATTAGACTTCATCAAAATTATAAAATTTGCTATTCAAAAGACACTATTAAGAAAAGGAGAAAGGCAAGCCCCAGAATGAAAGAAAATATTCACAATACTTATATCTGAGGGAAGACTTGCATCTAGAATATACAAAGAATTCTCACAACTCAATGAGACAATTCCTCCTGCCAAAAAAAAAGTGCGGGGGAGGGGGCAAAATATTTGAAAAGACATTTCCCAAAAGAAGGCTGCAAATAGTCAATAAGTGTACGAGTATACACTCATTTTCTTGGTACTTCTTCCTTGATGCCTAAAATATTCAGCACTGCAATCAGTTCAGTGGACTGCTACATTGTCTCTCTCGTTCCCCTATTCATTTCAAGCACTTATTTAGGGAATAGTTGTTGAGTACCTACTTACATGCTCATTAAGCTATCACAAAACTAGTATATTTTAAAGATAGGTAGAGAGATATAAAAGAACTACCATAACATGGTTGTAGCAGGTAGAACTCTTTCATTGGAAAATGCATCAGTTGGCTTTTGCTGCATAACAAACCACCCCAAATCTTAGTAATTTAAAATAGCAATCATTTATTTGGCTCATGATTCTTCTGGGAAGTTTTTCAGGTCTGGAAAAAGTTTGGCTGATTTCTGTTGGGCTTTTTCATGTGTCTAAGATGAGTTAGTGGATTGGCTGGGGTTGGCTAATCTAAGATGGCTCAGCTGAGACAACTCTTCTCTGCTCTGTTATTCAGCAAGGAGGTGACATGCACTTATTCACATGGAAGCAGTGATGAGGAGCCTGAAGAGCACCAAGAGAGGACAAGCTCTGCTACACACATGGGTTCTGAAGAATTTGTGGCCATTTTTGCAATCTACCACTACAAGTAACACAATTCAAATCAACCCGAGCTAAGCAAAAGGGGCAATTATTGGTTCAAGTTACTGAAAATTCCAGACAACCAACCTTGGCTGAATCCAGGGATTCAAACGCTATTAGCAGAACTCATCTCATTTTCATCACTTCTTGGCATTCCTTCTTTTTTGACTTCATTCATGGAAGGTTCTCACTTTGGTCACAAGATGACCTTTGGTAGGTACAGACTTTCATCTTATGCTTTCAACAACCCTAATAGAGAAAAAGTGGGTTTTCTCCCCCTTTCCAGTGGAAAGGATTGAGTCTTCCTTGACCAACAATCTTCCTTGACCAATGAAAGTAGAACATGCCTCTCTGAACCTATCTTAGTGGCCAGTAAGATGGAATAAATTGATTCTTTAGGACTTGTTCACATACCCACCCTCAGCAGTAGGATAGGAATACTTCCTCCTGGATTACATAAACTGAGATGAGAACGGGTGAATTCCCTAAGATGGGGGACTGGATGCTCAACTGCCAAAACAATGGGTGTCTTAGCTGTAAAAATGTCCTAATGAAGAAGATGCTATGTTATAACATGACTGGCAAGATACTACTGGTGCTGCTGTTGTTAACCTACTCTCTCTGATTACTAATCATAATGAATTTGCTCTGTGCCAAGCACTGGCACTTCGTGAACTTTACATTATAGTGCTCCAGGCCAAGAAAGGCAAAATGTGGATCCAAAGTATGCTTCATCCTGGACTCTGAGAGAGGTGGAACTACTGGGTTGTTTCTCTGGAAAAGTATGAGTGGATTCTGTGTGTGAGAAAGAGCACATTGAAAATTTGGTGATAAGGAAAGTAGAGTGAGGTAGATATTAATGCTGCTTACCAACATTTCCAGTTCTCCTTCCATTCTGGGTACATAGAAGCATTGCATTTTCCCAGCTTGTTGAAGTTAGGCATTTCCATGAAACTGTTTATTAGTAAAAAACAAACAAACAAACAAAAAACTTGAGCAGAAATTATATGTGCCACTTCTAGGCTGAAGTATTTAGTTGCCATGGTGATCATATAAGAACATGTTAATGTGCAGGTGCCATAAAATTGAGGCAACATGAAATGCTGAGCCCTGGAGAGTCACCTGGACACAGAGCAAACTTTGCTTGAGTGAGTGAGAAATAAACTTGTGTTATGGGGGCCACTGAAATTTTTGGAGTTATTTGTTACAGTAGTAGAATCAAACCTAATTGGGCCTAAACACAGTAAATAATACTATGAGACGATTTTATAGATGAAGAAAATGAGGCACAGAAAGTTTACACCAACTGCCTAGAGTCCCATATCCAGTGAGGGGCAGGCCCAAGATTCCAATCCAGGTCTGTCTGATTCCAAAGTCCATGCACTGAATCTCCTTGCCCCTAACCTCCAAGGAAGGAAGGGATGGACGGAGGAAGATAGAAGAGCAAA
This sequence comes from Mesoplodon densirostris, assembly GCF_025265405.1. Taxonomy (NCBI): domain Eukaryota; kingdom Metazoa; phylum Chordata; class Mammalia; order Artiodactyla; family Ziphiidae; genus Mesoplodon; species Mesoplodon densirostris. Next base: position 81,311,805 of record NC_082671.1, read on the forward strand.
GCAAGAAATAAGGGCATTATTTTAAAGCAGCTCTGTCTCCTCAACCTATTCTCGAGTACATACACACAAACTATGAAAATATAAAAAGGGGGCTTTTTAGCTGCATGAGTTTGCAGTTTACTTGTGTGACCTGGACATCCATTCTGGGAGAACTCATTAGTGCAAGGATAAGAAAGCCCAAATTCTAGTTCTGATTCTCTGTCTCTGTGTCCTGTTACATCACAGTTTCTCTGGTTATAATATGTATTTACATAGATTTTCAAACTAATAAGGTACCAGGCCTACTCACGATGTGATAAATGATCAAATGCTTCTTCTTACTCCCCATTATCAAACTGGCCTGAAAACTGACTGCTCTCACCAAATGCATCAATTGAAGTCGGAATATGATTTTATTTGTCCATATTTAGGGAGGTGCTAGTTTGTTCCAGGCACACACCAGCCCTGCATATCTCTTTGTATATATACATCCCATCTTGGATACCACACATGTGGTCATCAGGGGTGAAACAAATAAATGCATATAAATGTGTCATAAATAATTGAGGTTTTCTTTTTTACTTTTCTATGGTTTTCAAGTTTTCCATGAAAAACATAATTTGAAAATATCACTAAATTTTTAAAGGGAAAATATGATGGCTAAATGATTTTAAGATATTAGAGCAAAGATATCAGGAAAGAGGAGAATTATATAAGTAACAGAAATATGCTACAAGTCAAATAGCTATATTTATTTACCCATGACAAACATATAATTGATTAACTTTCAGGTAGTATTTAAAATAAAAATGAAATGAAAACTACATACTTAGATTGTAATTTCTGACAAAGGTAGTTACATACCATACAAATGCGAAAAAGCTCAGACAGATACTTGCCCAGCTTTCACAATTTTACCTAGTTCTGAAGATAATTTTTGCAGAATCAGGGTCCAAAAGTTCATGTTGCGGGCATCTTCATGAGAAACTCTTGAGGCGTGGCCTATTTTATACTGCATGCTTCAGGACTCTAAAATCTATTTATATTCTGCTTAAGTTCCTGATGGAGTTTGAATCTTTTTTAAAACTTAAAATTAAATTGTGAATTTGGGGACAACTAATTTCAGCAAATTACTACTGAACTCTCAAACAGATTCCAGGATGTACTTTTCCCTACATATAACATGTTGTTTCAGAGAAATCAAGGCAATTTCATAAGAATCTTTGCTACATTCTGTAATTTCAAGTAAAGCATATTACCACAACATTGTTAAAGAAAAAAATTTCTTCGTGACTAAGAAGATGGCTTCTAAGTTTTACCACAAGTATTTCTCAGTATAGTGTAAGCTTACAGAGAAAGAAAATTGTGGACACCTCTTTGAAGTTGACTGTGATGTGTTTTGATCTCCAATATATTCACTATAACATTTATTATTCCTCTCATTCTTCCCATGGGAAAAAAATTGGAGCCAAGACATAAACATCAATAACATCCCTAGGCTTGCCTCTGAGAGCAGACTCTGTTGGTTGCCTTCCCAATGTACTTTCTCTACTTTCTCTGACTAATACAATCCTGATTGTGTCCAGGATGGCAAGGGGCCCAGCTAAATTCTGATTTCCCAGCTCCTCTGCGGCTAGGTGAGGGCTGCATGCACCGTGCTAGCCAATGAAACATACACACAGGGTATGCTCATACTGATGGTCTCCTGGGGATCCCCCGGAACTTCTTACTCTCTGCTTCTTCCTCCTTCTTCTTGCCTTGATTGTGAGCATGATGATTGGAATTCCTGTAACCATTCTGGGACAATGAAAGAAAGGCCAGAATTATCTCTCAGGGAGATAATCCTAGACATTGTTGAACTGATAAACCAACACCAGCAACCATCTGTTTCCTGACTTCATTTTATATGAGAAAAATAAACTCCAGTTTGTTTAACACTGAAGTCATGTATTTTATTACCTTCAGCTAAAAACATTCCTGTTGGTTACCCCTCCTCAGTCCAGTCTTTTTGTGTAATCAGGTGGATAACAAAGCTTTTCTCTAATCCTTAACAGAAATCAAGAATGGGGATTCCTAATACATTAATTAGAACAGCTGCTCTTGCACCTGTGCCACTAATGAGCCACCCCAGAAGACTTTTTGCTGTCAGCTACAAAATCAGCACTCAAAAAAGCAATTATTCACATTATTCAAAAAACTGCCCTACTCACAAACCTCACACCCCTACATCTGCCTGAAATCATCCTCTATTTGAGATGGGGTTATGTGATTGATAGAAGATTGTCCTCAATTCTTCATGTTGCTGTTATGGCTCTAGTCTGAGCATTAAGGACAAATTGGCTGTGAAAGGAAATTACACAGGAAGGAAAACTCTAAGGGCAAGATTATTCCAGATGATTAAATGAAAGCTCAGTTGGTTACAAAGGTCTAAGCTCAAAGGAATAGAGGTGTATTAAACATGAGATGCAATTTCTTTGGAAGGATGGCCCAAGTAATTTAGGAAGATAAGAAATACTATTTCCCGTTCTCATAAAGTAAGAGTTAAAAAACTATAAAAAAAAAAAACCAAAACACTATAAACAATCTTTTGGTTAGAACTGAAGATGAATACACAGAATGAAACTAAGGATGAGTAATGATAATAATTCCAATGAACTTTTATGATGCAAAGTATTTTACAGTCATTTTTCTTATGTAACTCTCACAACCATACCATCCAGAAGTCACTATTAGTATCTCCATTTTAGAAGAGGAAACAAAGACTTGGAGAGGTTTCGCATCTTGCCTGAGATTATGTAACTAGTGAGAAGAAAAGTAAGGACTCAAACCCAGGGCTGTCTGATGCCAAAGGCCACGCTGTCAGCACTGCTCCTTAACCGTTGTGCTGTACCGTCGTTGCCATGGATCAAAGGATGTCAGGCCTGACAGACCCTGAGTGGGCATCCAGCCCAGTGGCTCCCAATATTTTCAAGCATGGAGACCCCTTTTATCAATCATGTTTTCAAAATTTACTGGTTGAAAACATACTTAGTAACAAAAGTATCTGTAAATACAGATACAAACATATCTGTCTCTTAAATGACTCTACATTATATTTATCATCCACATTCATTTGGAAGGTAGTAGTTCATATAAATGTGAGACCTAGGATTTATAGAGTCTAAAGACATTTCTTGCTGAACTTGGAATTTCTGGACCCTTTGAAATATTTTCCTGACCCTCCCACTCAAGTTGGAAGTTGTCAGTTCTGGTCCTCTGAGTAGCAGATGCCAAGACAGGATTAGATGTGCAAAAGATTTATTGAGGGAAATTTCTGTGAAGGTTAAATGGGATGTGGGCAAGAGGAGGCAGGGAGAGCTTTCACATCACAATGCAGGTCCTGGGAAGGAGATCGGGAGGGAAGGATTGGATAGGAAGAGTCTCAGACTGCATTCAGTGCAGTCCTTGCCAGCTGATGGGGAGTCCCTGAGCCAAATCTGCCCATTAGAGGAAGCTCCCACTGGGCCAGCACCAGGACCCTTGCCATGCTCAGTCACTGGCTGGGTGCAGCCTGGTATAAACATTGCCTCAGATTCACAGGGGCAGTAGCTTGGGGCTGTCAGTTAACCAAGTTCCCCACAGTAGTTTGTTTTAAAGGAGATGGGGCAGCATGTCTCCAAGGCAGCCAAAGGTTAGAAATCATGGATATGGTCCAATATCTTCATTATACAGATGAGGCAAATGAGGCCCAATTACATAAGTCACTTAATCAGGATGAGAACTTACTGGATCCAACTCACAGGTCAGCAGAGTGCTTGAATACTTTGACTCTGGAGTTAAATTCACCTGCAAAATGGGGAACCTGGGCAAGTGCTTTAATCTCTCTTAGCTTCATTGCCTTCCTATAGAGATGTTGTTTAAGGGTACATACTTGTAACTAGTAGATAAATACGTCCTGCAGAACTAAAACACAATACAGTGAGTATAGACACCAAAACTATATTATAAACATTAAACTTACTAAGAGACTAGATCTTCAATTGTTCCCACCACAAGAAGAAATGATAATTATGTGATGTGATAGAGGTCTTAGCTAATGCTACAATGGCAATCATATTACAATATAAATGTATCAAATCAATACTTTGTATACTTTAAACTTATACAATGTTATATCTGGACAGCTACATGTAAAAGAACTAAATAAGAACACTTCCTAAAACCACACACAAAAATAAACTCAAGGGCCTCCCTGGTGGCGCAAGTGGTTGAGAGTCCGCCTGCCGATGCAGGGGATACGGGTTCGTGCCCCGGTCTGGGAGGATCCCATATGCCGCAGAGCGGCTGGGCCCGTGAGCCATGGCCGCTGAGCCTGCGCGTCCGGAGCCTGCGCGTCCGGAGCCTGTGCTCCGCAACGGGGGAGGCCACAACAGTGAGAGGCCCGCATACCACAAAAAATAAATAAATAAATAAATAAACTCAAAATGGATTAAAGACCTAAATGTAAGGCCAGAAACTATAAAACTCCTAGAGGAAAACATAAGAAGAACACTCTTTGACATAAATCACAGCAAGGTCCTTTTTGACCCACCTCCTAGAGAAATGGAAATAAAAACAAAAATAAACAAACGGGACCTAATGAAACTTAAAAGCTTTTGCACAGCAAAGGAAACCATAAACAAGATGAAAAGACGACCTTCAGAATGGGAGAAAATATTTACAAATGAAGTAACTGACAAAGGATTAATCTCCAAAATATACAAGCAGCTCATGCAGCTCAATATCAAAAAAACAAAAAACCCAGTCCAAAAATGGGCAGAAGACCTAAATAGACATTTCTCCAAAGAAGATATACAGATTGCCAACAAATACATGAAAGGATGCTCAACATCACTAATCATTAAAGAAGTGCAAATCAAAACTACAATGAGGTATCACCTCAAACCGGTCAGAATGGCCATCATCAAAAAATCTACAAACTATAAGTGCTGGAGAGGGTGTGGAGAAAAGGGAACGCTCTTGCCCTGTTGGTGGGAATGTGAATTGATACAGCCACTATGGAGAACAGTATGGAGGTTCCTTAAAAAACTAACACTAGGGCTTCCCTGGTGGTGCAGTGGTTGAGAGTCCGCCTGCCGATGCAGGGGACACGGGTTCATGCCCCAGTCCAGGAAGATCCCACATGCCGTGGAGCGGCTAGGCCCGTGAGCCATGGCCGCTGAGCCTGCGCGTCTGGAGCCTGTGCTCCGCAACAGAAGAGACCACAACAGTGAGAGACCAGCGTACTGCAAAAAAAAAAAAAAAAAAAAGAAAAAAAAAAGAAACATGTACTGAGTATAATGAAGATCTCACCTCTTTTCTTTTGACCAGGAGACCACTGGATACAATACAGGAGAGTGGAGTACAGAAGGAAGAGAACCAGCAAAGGTATTTGTCTCTCCTGCCTTAGGATCTTGCCCATCACCCTCTCATCAGAGACTGTACAGCAAGGCTGGCTGCTAAACCAGCTCTCAACAACTTTACCCTTTCATAGTCTCTGTGGCTGTATACGTTGAAAGAGGCACATGATCCTCTGCTGTAAATAGCTTCTTCTGTGTGCTTTTATTTCTCCTTTTCTTATCTGCTAACAACAATTATCTATTATCTCTTGATTTCTCTTTTCACTCCTTCCCATTCAATGCATACTCATTCCATGTCTCCTTCATCTAATGATCTTACAAGAGAGATAGATAAAAGCCCCTCTGGCTGGCTGGTTAGCCTTCTATCCACTTATTTACCCATCTATACATCTATCCATTACCTACCTCAGGAATCCCCATCATTTTGGAAGGAAAGGGCTCACTTCCTGGCAACACCAACAGAAAAACAACTCCTCCAAAGAAAGAGCCACTATTATGTCCCAGCTTCTGTGACCAGGAACTAGTGAGTTTCTTCACTTCATATTTCTAGCTGCTACTACAGTAAAGGAAATGAAGCGACAGTTCATCAAGGCCATGGTCTGTCCAGCTGACTCATAGATATATTATTTTAGCACTTTGACAATAACTGTTTACAGAGCATGGTTAGTTCATTGTTAATATGGTGATGAAGGAAGTTGAAACAAATTGCTTAAGTGTTGCTTAGGGTTGGCCTAACCTATGAATTTAAGTTTATTGACAGACACTTATTGACAAATATTTATAGGCAAAACCAGAAGTAACCCACCTCCAAATTCCTCCTCTATAACTTCACCAGTTGCAGATTTATGGAAAAAAGTAAATAGAAAGTAATTTGGTAAGCAAATTGTTATTTCTAGTTTCAAATAGCCCTTTGGAGGGATAGATTTATTAGTGATTCAAATATTAGTATCAATTAATTTAATGATATCCACACCTGGATATAATCAGCCTGGATTGAAGCTTTATCTATGAGAGAAGAAAGAAAGTCTACCACGTTTCTTTTGGATATACACTCAGGAGTGGAATTGCTCGGTCATATGGTAGTTTATTTTTAGTTTTTGAAGAAACCTCCATACTGTCTTCCACAGTGGATGAACCAATTCACATATACATTTAAACAATCTTTTTAATTTATTTTTTGGCCGCGCCATGTGGCACGCAGAGGTCTTAGTCCCCCGACCAGGGATCGAACCCGTGCCCCCTGCAATGGAAGCACAGAGTCTTAACCACTGGACCACCAGGGAACTCCCTATATTTATTTATATATCCAAAAGAAACAAACAAACAAAAAAATTTGAAAAGATACATGCACCACAATATTCATAGCAGCATTATTTAAATTGCTAAGGTATGGAAGCAACCTAAGTATCCATCAACAGATGAATTGACAAAGAAGATGTGGCATATATATATAATGGAATACTACTCAGCCATAAAAAAGAATGAAATTTTGCCATTTGCAGCAATATGGATAGACTTTGAGGGCGTTATGCTAAGTGAAATACGTCAGAGAAAGACAAATACTGTATGATACCGCTTATATGTGGAATCTAAAAAATACAACAAACAAGTGAATACCTAAAAAAAAGAAGCAGACTCACAGATATAGAGAACAAACTAGTGGTTACCGGTGGAGGGGGAGGGGCAACATAGGGGTGAGGGAGTGGAAGGTACCAACTATTGGGTGTAAGAGAGGCTCAAGGATATATTGTACAACACAGGGAAGACAGCCAATATTTTGTAATAACTGTAAATGGAAAGTAAGCTTTAAAAATTGTAAAAAACTTTTTAAAAATTAAAGAAGTAGAAAGTCCCACCATGGGGGCCTTAACACCATTCTACTTACCTACCTACTAACTTCTTCTTTAAAGTCTAAATTCAAGAGCCACATTCTCTTGGAAAACGTGTTTCTTCATGTCTCTAGTTTGGGTTCATTTTTTTTGGTCCACCAATAGCACCCTGTGCAAGACACAGACTAGGAGAAAATATTAGCACTACACGTATCTGACAAAGCATTTGTAACAAGAATATTTATAAAGCAATTTACAACAATAACAAGGCAAAGAATCCATTTTTAATGGGCAAAAAATATGAAAAGGACATATATAAATAGCCAATAATTACATTAAAAGGTGCTAGAGAAACATTAGTTATCAAGGAAATGCAAATCAAGATACCATCAGAATATCTAAAATTAAAAGACTACAGATACCAAGCGATGGGGAGGATTGGAGTGACCAGAACTCTCATTCATCGCTGGTGGGAATGTAGAATAGTACAACCATTTCAGAGAGTGCTTGGGCAGCTTCTTATAAAGATAAACATATGTCTACCGTATGACACTGAAACTCCACTCCTAGGTGTTCATCGAAGAGAAATGAAAACATGCCTGCACAAAGACTTGTACCTAAATATTCACAGCAACTTTATTTATAGTAGCTCCAAACTATAAACAGCTCAAATGTCCATCAATATGTGAATGGATAAACAAATTGTTGTACACCCAGACAAAGGATAAATAAAAAGAACTAACTGCTGATATAAGTAGCAGCAAGAATGAATCCCAAATTGTTGTGCTGAGTGAAGGAAGCATGACACAAATGCATGACACAAATACTGCATGATTCCATGCACATGAAACTCACAGTAAAGTTCAATTTAATCTCTGGTGACAAAATGAACATCAGTGGTTACCTTAGCCCAGGAATAGGAAGGGGCAAAAAGAGAAACTTTGAGGATGATGGAAGTGCCTATATCTGGATAGTGGTGGTGGCATGCACATACCCTTTTGTCAAAATTCTTCAAACCGTACCTTTAAAATGTGTGCATTTTATTGTTTATAAATTATACTTAATCAAGTTGATTTAAAAATATATGAATTCTCCTGCATCCAACTCTTAATCTCCTATAATCTCCCTGTAATCTATAACTTCTCTCTCGTATTTATTATAGGCACTGTCGGTTACCCTTGTAACCTTCAAACCTGTTCTATAGAAATTCTGAGGTCTCAAGCACTTCATTCCCTGTGGTCAGTGCTTTACCTTCACATGGTAACTATGGTTTGTCTTTTCTGACCTCAGCTTTAGTCAAGGAAATGCCCCAGAGGGTAACTGTTTTGCATCCTTCATGAGAAATTCTGAGTCATTCATTTCCCTCCATTTCAACTGTGTGTACATTTTTGGCATGATTTCTAAGGATTGTACTAACGAGCCACGATATTCTTTCCTTCTTCCTGCCCGTGAGTGAAAGCAGTTTGTAGACTAGAGATGGGTGCTCTCTCTCACCATACCTCTTCGAGGTGATTTTCAGATCAATGGGGAAGCTGGTGAGGTTCTTTCCAACCCCCATCCTTCCCCAGTTTGCTTGGCCAACTTCATTTGTGGACAGAGCACATTCATCTTTCTCTTGACTTATGAAGATCATGCTGACAGAAGGCCAATTTGATTCATTGCAGAGCAGTTTTATTCCAACTGAAGAGAATGATCCTTATTTTCCAAAAATCTTTCTCTGGGTCACAGTGTGGTAGGGTTGACTCTTTGGCATTTGCCAAGCAGTAACTCCAATAGTTCAACCCCTCTTGCCTTTAGAGGTTTGGTTTTGCTAAATGAAAGATTCCTAGCAGGGAACCTGTTAAGGAAAATGGCTGGACTTAGCAATCATTACACATATTGGGGAGAGTTCAAGTTACTTTCTGAATAAAAACAGGAATAAAAGCAAAAATTCAAAAACAAACCGCAGAAGTAGACAAGGGAACAAACTCATCAGACTGAGATTTCATAGGTGTACCTGCTATTCTGCCACGCCCCCCCCCCATTTCCATCTCAAGGCTCCTTTTAGGTGCAACTGTAAGCAGGAAACAAGTCAGGCTTTCTGTGACAAATTTAGACTTCTGAGAATATTTATTAAATGATTATGAAGATGTGACAACCCTCCCTCAGCCAGTGTTAATAATCTTCTACATGAAATATTCTGTTCAAAGTTTCTAACACCATCAGACAAGATAGTCCATGCATATAATTTCAGGTACTCTGTATTTTCCAGATTAATAAGACTACCTTTGAAACTGTTCTAGTTCAGCAGTGCTGTCCTTATTCTTTCTGAGGTTTTCAAAATCTTTTAGGATCAAAAGGATGATTTGTGAAAGTCTTTTGTAAACTCCAATGTGATAAATATAATTTGATGATTTTTAGAATATGCATTAAAAACCTACTAGAAAGCAAAAGACATGAGCGGGTAGTTCATGGAAAAAGATATATGTGTGGCCTTTTAAATATATTAATAATGCTCAATTTCACTCATAATAAGAGAAATGCAAATTAAAATTATACTGAGATACAATTTCTCAACTATCTGACAAAAAAGTCAAGACTTTGATGATATACTTTATGGCCAGACTATGGGGAAAAAAGGACTTTCATATATTGCTGGTGGGAAGGCAAAATGGTACAACCCATATGGAGGGAAATTTGGCATTTTCTAGCAAAATTACATATGCATTAACTCTTTGACCCATCAATCCCACTGCTAGAAATTTACCCTGAAAATATACCTTCTCAAATACAAAAAAAAAGTTATTCATTACAAGTTATTCATTATATTATTTGTAATAAAGTATTAGGAACAACCCATATGCCCATCCATAGGGCATTACAAATAAATTATGGTGCATCCGTACAACAGAATACTATACAGCCGTCAAAAGAATGAGGAAGCAGGTTTATTTCATTATTATAAAAATAGAAAAAACACATAAAAAAAGAATGAGGAAGATCTCTATGAACTAATATGGAATAATTTGCAGACTATATTGTCAAGTGATAAAAAGCAAAGTGCAAAAGAATGCTCATGGTATGCTCTTTTGTATAAGAAAGAAGAGGAAATAAAAACATATATGTATATATTCCCTTATTTTTGCAAAAAGAAAGTCAAGAACAATAAATCTAAAACTAATGAATACAGCTGCCTGTAGGGGTGGATGAGTGGGGCATAGGGAATAAGGGTGCAAGCACAATTTCCCTGATTAGAACTTTTTTACTAGTTTTTACTTTTAAGCTATGCATTTTTACATATTCAAACATAAAATTCAATAAAAAGAAAGATAAGATAAAACCTTAACATTAAATACAGGAAGAAGTGAATGTTACTGTATACTACATAGATAACATAGCCACGCAGAAAAATGAATTAATTCAAATAACTTTTAAATATAATACTAAGATTGTATACCATTAATAGAATATATCTTAAGGTCAAAAGAATTATAAAGACATCTTTATAATTTTAAAGAATTATAAAGTATGAACTTTACTTAAGGTTCATAATTGATAGTGTTATTGATTATGTTTCTGCAACTAAATTGTGTTTAATGTATAATAGTATAAACAAGTAAAAATATTGATGTCAGAAACCAAGGTTTTCACTGTGGGATAAGGAAAAGACATATATGGAATGGGAGAATTAAGGTTTGGGGCCGTTTTTTGTTCGAATTAAGGAAGCATTATGAATTCATCATTTAATTTTTTTTCTAGCTCTGTCTATAAAAAGGGCCAGAAGCAATGATACTCCAGTAGTAATAAGCATACCTCACACTCAGTACTTTGTTTCCAAATAACATTTCCCACTCAAAGAAACCAGGGCTTCTTATGAACACGGCTGGCTCCTAGTCTGGGGCAGGGAAAGTAAAAGGTGATATGGAAACATCTTGTGCCAGACAGCAAGGAAGTGCTCAAAGATGGATGTGGCTATGTCAAAAGGACAAAGAAGCATTGAATTAAAAGAAATAATGAGTCCATATTTGTTGGGCTGTATTCTACAGGTCTGCAAAGCCTTACTTACTTAGCCTCAAGACCAAAGAAAGAGCCGTAGTCAGCAAAAGAGACATCAGTGGTTTAAAGGATGGGGGACCTTACATGTCTGAAGCAAGGTCCTGGAGTGACATCCCGCTGTGTGCAGCAGAGGGGGGGCAGGACATGGAGGCAGTCTTTGCTCCCAGTGGCAGGGGGAGATTACCAGTTATAGGGGGAACTCATCGGTTACCAGGGAAACCAGCCGAGGGGCACGCCCCTCACTTTCCCTTTGATAAGCTATCATAGTGGAGATGCTCTAATCTAAAGTTAGAACAGTCACTAGCTGGGGCCAGGAGCAAGTATGTAGGAAGGTCAGTCAGGTAAGTAGGGTATAGGTGAAGCAGGCACTGGTGGGGCAGGAGATGTACAGAGAACAAGAGAATAGCCACCTTGGGTGGCCTGACCATACAACAGTGATACTCGAGGATGGGGAAGGATCCTCACTCTCCAATACCTCCATGTGAAATGTCTACAGTTCTGTCCCTGGAGAAGCACTATGCTACCACCAGAAAAAGAGAATCCACACAGAGACCTTGGGAGGAATAAAACAGATTCAAAACAAGTGAGCTGGATCACAAACATTAGGACCTTGGAACAGATTCTCTCAGAGAGCAGAGAGATGCAAAGGAGAACAGAGCTAGGTCAAAATGTCCCCCTTACGTAATGACAGGGTTAGGGCTCGGTCCAGCGAGAACTCTGGGAGGGGGCCGATGGCCTACTTTTGCTCACGTGGAGAACTTTGACTCTCATTCTCACACAGGGCCCTCCAGGACGGGCGTCCTTATTCCATAAAGCCAAAGAGCTTCTTTAGCTCAGGAATTTGTGTAGTTAACAAAATGATTTATTGAGTGTAACTGAACCCACTCTGTCAGGAGAACTATTAATAGTTGTGGCATAAATTCACCGTCCACACACTACAAAGGATGTACAGTGGGTTCCAATAAGTTTCCAGCCTTCCTCCTAAGGATGTGGGAAGAGAACTTTCTCAGGGCAGGTTTTGTCCAAATCCTCGTCTGTGCGTCCTGCATTGCCCTTGTCACCACAGACACCCTATTAAAGCCTCTCAGTCTTCCCTCCAGCACTTGCTCAAACTATAGCCCTCACTGTATCCACTGATTGCAGGAGGAAACATCAGTGTCCCTCTAACTTGCCTTGCAAGATGCTGCTTGCAGATTTGTGACAATGGAGCTTTCTCTCTCTCACACCCATGTGCTCTGGTCCTGCTTCTCTCTGCAGAACTACACTCCCTCTACTCCAGTGATGGTATTGTAAGCGTTCTGTCAGCTGGAGGAGAATTTGAAAATCTTTTTGGCCAGAAGATCTCTCTGAAAATGGATCGCCCATCAAAAAGAAACAGGGCAGGGCTTCCCTGGTGGTGCAGTTGTTGAGAGTCCTCCTGCTGATGCAGGGGACACGGGTTTGCGCCCCGGTCCGGGAAGATGCCCCATGTCGCGGAGCGGCTGGGCCCGTGAGCCATGGCCGCTGAGCCTGCGCGTCCGGAGCCTGTGCTCCGCAACGGGAGAGGCCACAACAATGAGAGGCCCGCGTACCACAAAAAAAAAGAGAAAGAAACAGGGCAGCCACAACACTTCTGATGAAGCTCCACTAACATCCCTCAGAGGCCATAGGTCAAGCGGTTACTCTTCAATCACTTCTTGCCCAAGGTCATCTTCTGGGCTCCCCAGGTGTTCTGCTTGCTCTGGAATGCTGTTATCCTAATTAGACCCAAAGCCCTACAACCCGGAGGTTAGGAAAGACAGTTGGAGACATCCTGCAGTTTGCCTGGAGTGTCTTCTCTCAGGCTCAGCTAAGTATATTTCAGAAGCGCACTGAAGCTGGCTCATATGCGTTCACAAGGGCAGCCTGTTAAATTTTCAGGAATTTCGCAGGTCAATTGTTGAACAATTGGTAGCTTGAAATTGGCCTGGTGGGAATATTTACACCAAAGAAATTGGAAAACACTAAAAATCAGTGTCCTTCCTCTCAGCCCCAGCTGGTTAAATCTTTACCAGCACACTACTATCAGTAATAGTAACCTATGCAGTCTATATAGTAGATAAGCACACCGGTTTTAGAATCAGGCTGATTTGAACTAGAGTCCTAACCTCACACTTATATTACTTAACTCTAGTTTCCCAAAGTAAAATTGAGATTAAAAAAAAAAAAATACTACGTCATGTAACACTGATTTCCCATTCTTCATGTTTCCACTTGGAAAACGTCCATTAGAGTCACACTCCTGGTTCTTCTCTGATCCCCAAGGGAGGAGGAGTGACTTACATAATGGTGAATTTAATAGAAGAAGCTCAGCATGTGTGACTGCCGTTCTAGCAAATGGCACCAAACGTCATGGGCCAAGATAGTTGCTTGAGCATCTAAAGGTTCTGCACCAAATTCCAATGGGGGGGGCAAGGGGAGGTGTCCCCACACCACAGAGCAGTCCTTGGGCACCAGCTGAGTGGCCTACAATCCAGCTCAGTTCTGACACTATCTACCAGAGAGAGCGTCAGATTCCACAGGTTAACGGCTCCATCCCACAGGACCGCCCTCCACATCCAATGCCAATAGCCAAGTCCAGATCCACACCAGTGCTTCTGACTGACTGGCTGTAAACCAGAGGTTCCCACAACCTCCTCCTTGGGCTCAATTAATCTGTTCACAGAACTCAGAGAAACATTTTACTTACTAGATAACCAGTTCATTATAAAAGGATATAGGGGACTTCCCCGGTGGTCCAGTGGTTAAGACTTCGCCTTCCAATGCAGGGGGTATGGGCTCGATACCTGGTCGGGGAGTTAAGATCCCACATGCCTCAAGGTCAAAAAAACAAAACATAAAAAAAAAAACAACAACCCAGAAGCAATATTGTAACAAATTCAATAAAGACTTTAAACATGGTCCACATGAAAAAATCTTAAAAAATAAAATAAAAGGATGTAACTTAGGAACAGCCTAATATAAGATATCAGGGCAAGGTATGGGGAAGGGGGATCAGAGCTTCCATGCTCTATCCAAGCACGCTACTCTCCCAGCACCTCCACATATTCACCAACCTGGAAGCTCTCCGAGCCCTGTCCTTTTGGGTTTTTAATGGAGCCTTCATTACATAGGCACGACTGATTAAATCATTGGCCATTGGTGATTGATTCCAACCTCCAGCCCCTCTCCCCTCTCCTGAGGTCAGGGAAGTGGGACTGGAAGTTCCAACCCTTGCCCCCCATCCATAGGTGCCTCTAAAACTCACCTCATTAATGTAACAAAGGACTTTTTTTATTGCTCTCATCACTTAGGAAATACCAAGGGCTTTAGGAGCTCTTTGCCAGAAGCAAGAACAAAGACCAAGTATATATTTCTTATTATAAATCACAATATCACAGCATCCCTATCATGTACACAGCACAGCCAATGAGAGGAAGGCAGGCAGCGAGATGGGCATGCCTCCTTCCTTTCAGGATGCTTCCTAAACATTACACGACACATGTATACATCCCATTGGCCAGAACTTAACCATATGGCCATCCCAACTGCAAAGAAAGCTGGGAATTTTTTTAATTCCAGCCAGCCACAGGCACAGCTAAAAACCAGGATTTCTTGTAATATGGAAGAAATGAATAACAGATATTGGGAGGAAGTTAATCATCTCTGCCACACCATATAAACATTAGACACAGCTTTGTTCACAGTAAGCAGTCACCATAAGGGCTCGATGTTGAAAGGGGAAGTGCTAATTACAAACTTCTTCTAATTCCTTATTTTGCAAAAAGCTGGCACTGAATTTTTAAGAATCTGGACCTTTGCATCGTTCTTCCTATAAAATGAAGCTTTCCCTCATATTCCTCTCCTTCTTTTCCACTAAGACATTTTCTAGGTGCCTTTCTTGACTCACCGCCTACCAGCCTCTACTGGATCATTTACTGCAGGGAGGGCCGGCCATGTGCTATTTGTGAGAACTGGGGTTGTAAACCTCTTTATACCTCTGTTTCCAAGATGTAAATGGAGGTAATCATTTTATCTAACTTATAAAGTTGTTGTGAGGATTAAATGAGTTAGAACATGCAAAACACTTGAAACAGAGCCTGATACACAGCAAGTACCATATACATTTTTTTATTATTATACTTAACTCTGGCCCATATCACACGGTACTATAATTTTCTAAAGCGGGATTTTTGTCTTTTATCAAAAGAATGGTAACAAAATGATAGGAGTGGCCATCTTAATACTTTCTCCCAGGAGATTTTGAGGGTTATTCTTGTATAAGTCATCACCAATATGACATAAATGCGCTAAGCATGACTCAGAAAGTTCCTGGGATTACCTATGTCCATTTAAAATTCTGTAGCATTCTACTATGTCTTTTTTTTTTTTTTTTTTTTTTTTTTTTTTTGCGGTATGCGGGCCTCTCACTGTTGTGGCCTCTCCCGTTGCGGAGCACAGGCTCCGGACGCGCAGGCTCAGCGGCCATGGCTCACGGGCCCAGCCGCTCCGCGGCATATGGGATCCTCCCAGACCGGGGCACGAACCCGTATCCCCTGCATTGGCAGGCGGACTCCCAAACACTGCGCCACCAGGGAGGCCCTCTACTATGTCTTTATATAAAGAAAATTCATTCCTTTGTTCATTCAACAAACACTATGCTAGTATTAAAGATATGCTGAGGAACAAGACATTCTCCTTCCTTAAGAACCTCAGTTTACATTATCTATCTATCCATCTATCTATCGCTGTCTCTCTCTCTCTCTCTCTCTCTCTCTCTATCATCTCTCTATCTAGTAATCATGTAACAGTGAGAAAGGGTCCATTTTGTAGAATCCTTCCTGTTGCAAATGACTGCAACCCAACTCAGACTACTTTAAAGGACAGGGAGCATTTATTGGCTCATTCATTCATTTATTCAACAATAAATTGCTGAACTATCTAGAGGTAAATTTTTCAAACATTTCAAAGCTGGGTCTGCATGTTTAGAACTCTCTCTCTCTCTCTCTCTCTCTCTCTCTCTCCCACCCTTAGCTCCACTTTCCTCTGATAGGCTCTTTTCACATGGGCCAAAGACAGCCCCTGGCTTTGTCTGCTAGCTTAGCAACCTCAGCTGAAATAGGGAGCCTCTTTCTCAACAACTCTGGCAAAAGTGCTGAGGCTGGTCCTCAGCGGTCCGGGTGAGTCATGTGTCCATCCCTGAGCCACTCGTGTGCCTCCGAACTGGGACTTCAAGCTCAAGCACCCACTCCCTGGTGGAGGTGGAGGTGGGATCAGTCCCACCCAAGCCTTATGGATGAAGAGTGGGAGGAGTGACTTCCTTAATGAAGAGTGGGGTGCTAATACCAAAAGAAGGGAGGCTGGACACTGGGAAGGCAAAAGCAGAAGGCACACACAACTAGAGGTCAGCTCTTGAACCTAGACATGAGGTAGGGGAGGTGGCTTGAAAGAAAGCCTCAGGGAAGAGTTGATGCGTGAAATCGGGTTTGAAGGGCCTTTGGAATTCAGCTGACAGATCAGGGATTTCAAAGCAAAGGGAAGACTGTGTATACAGACCTAAGCATGTGAAACCACGTGGCTTATTTAGAGGAAATGAGTAGGGTTAGGATATGACTTGAGGAGAAAACAGTGCGGCAGGGAAGATGGGCAAGCGTGAAGCCAGCGTGAAGGTCTTTGTGTGCCCAAACGAAGATAATTCGGGCACGCGTATCTTCACACTTAAGGAGATTTTTCCATGCTATTTCATTGACATTAAAGAAATGAATCTAACACAAAAGAAAACTGAAGACTGAAATGATAATTTCTCTTTGTATATCCATTGCCTGGAACATATGGGCCCAGTAAATGTTTATAGATCTGAAATGAAATGTCTTCTGAGCTAAATAAGATCATTTCTCTCCACCCTACCCACATAGCATAGTGCTGGTACATTTTAAGTGCTCAATAAGCATTAGTGGTTATGTCTTCAAGGTCATTAAGTCAATTTTTGATGATATATGTTTAGCTTTCATCATTCCTCAGACTTTAGCTAATTTACTGTTACTTAATTCTCAGAAAACTTGAAATTAGAGTTGGAGATGCATTTAACTCAGAAACATTATTTTGCAGACTTGTACCTAAATCAGCAACAACAACAACAAAAACTTATACTGCTGTCTGGTTACTTAGAAAATAAGAAATATAAGTCAACTTTTGTATTTGAAAACTGTAAGATAAAAGGGATCCACCAACACCACATAGAGAGTGGGTCTGCAAGATCGGTTAGGATTAGTTTTCATTTGAGTTAGACAAGGTCAGTTCACCCTTTGATGAGTTTCTCAATTAATCTCATTTCTTTGCTGGCTAGTCTTCCCACTTTCCCAGAGCCCCTAGGAATCTATAAAATAACAGATGATCATGCCAACCACTCCTCTTGGGGTTATTATTATTGTATATATATAATAACCACAAGGTTATGAAACTAGATGTCAAAAAGAATCAATTAAAACATTGAAAGAGGGCTTCTCTGGTGGCGCAGTGGTTGAGAGTCCGCCTGCCGATGCAGGGGACACGGGTTCGAGCCCCGGTCCGGGAAGACCCCACATGCCATGGAGCGGCTGGGCCCGTGAGCCATGGCCGTTGAGCCTGTGCGTCCGGAGCCTGTGCTCCGCAACAGGAGAGGCCACAACAGTGAGAGGCCCGCGTACTGCAAAACAAACAAACAAACAAACAAAAACAAAAAACATTGAAAGAGTAATGGTGTAAAGAAATTGGAATTCCATCCCTAGCCAGAATCCCCATCTGCCTGTGGCTTCCTCGTCGTGTGCAGTGGTTGGGGGGGCAGAGAATTCTCTGGGCATATTTCCCACAGAGGCCTCTATGGGATGTTCTTGGTCCCCCTCTCGCCTGCCTCAGAACCTCAGTTTTGGGTTTGTCTCTCTCAGTCATTTTGAAGCCTTATGTTCACACTTGATAGCCTTAATGGAGGGAGAGAGGAGAAACCATTCACTGTTAATTCGATAAATATCTATCAAGAACCTACAACATGTCAGGAACATTCTAGAAATTGGGGTTACAGAATCTCTGCCCTCATGGAGTTTTTATTCTCATGAAGGGAGACACATATTAAGCAAATAAATACATAATGTGAGATGGTAATAATATCCAATATATATAGGCAGAGATGGAGGGACAGGGGAGCAGGAAATGGGTGATCAGGGAAGGCATCCCTTTGAAGATGAAATCTGAACAAAGACCTGAAGGATATAAGGGAACAGCCATGCTGATCGTTGAGGGAAGACTGTTCCAGAAACTGCAGCAGCAAGTACAGATGTCTTGAGGAGGAATGTATCTGGTGTGATAGAGGAAGGCCAGAAACCCAGTGTGTCCAGGGCAGAAAGAAAAAAAGGGACAATAACAGGAGATTATATCAAAAGGGAACAGACAATGCAAGGTCCCTGTCGGGAGCTGGGAATATTCACAATTTTTTTCTTGGTAGTCACCTTATGTGTCTCCTCTGTGTGCTGTCATTTCCTGCTTCTCTTACCTTTACTCAGCAGACATTGTCCTTTCTCTTTGTCAGGAATATTTGTCCTTTTTACTGCCCAGAATCCCACGCCTCCTTTTCTAAAGCAGCAAGGTAATTTTTTTTTTTGGAAAGAGCATCTCTCCCCTTGCTTCTGTCAATCAAAAGTGCTCCCCACGGCTGCCTCAGCTCAACCAATCACACTGTCTGTCCCTAGAATTAGTCTTCACCAAGACGAACTGAGGCTTAATCAACTTGACTAGGGCTCCTCAAAAAGACTGTCCAGTAGCTTCTGGTCCCTGGTTCCCCAAAGCTGCCCTGGTGTCTGTCCTTTCTGGAACTTGACTATCTAGCTCTTCTTTCAATTCCATAATCTAACCAAGACTTTCCAGTAAATTTATTTTTAACTTAACAAAGCACCCCTAACTTATCATCAACCACCCTGGCTCTTCTTATTGTCATGACTCATATCATATGGTCCCCATTAATGCTAAGTTGTGGACTTGTGGGAATTTGTCCTTTCATAGCTAAAATAATTTGTCATTATAACACTAAATTTTCAGTCTGAAGAAAATGTTAGCATTTTCCAACTGATTTATCAGGATAGTTGTTTCTTTAAGCAAAACCATTGTTTGCTATGATTTGACACATTAGGAAGAAGAAGTTACCACCACTACAAGGGATAGGATAAAAATAAATAAATTCTTAAAGAGAAGGAAGGGATTAGAACATCACAATGAAACACACAAACTCTGGAATCACACAGCTTGAGTCTGCAGCTCAGCTCTGCCATGTGGCAGCTATTCAATCTTAGGCAAAGATTTATCTTTGGTTCCCCTAGAAGCAAACCCTGAGACAAGGACTCTAGTGCAAATATATGTCTCGGAAGTGATCACAGGAAACACCAGTAGGGGAAGAGAGAGGGAAGGGGAGGCCGCCAATAGAAGGTTCTTTATCAATACAGGGAACTATGGGCCACCGGGTACAATCCTATGAGGAGTCTCTGAGAGCCAGCACAGAAAATGCCCCTCAGTTCTCTCCCACCCAAGGAGCAGGGGAGCTGGGGTATTTAGACACCAACTCCATCAGTCATTGGTTAAAGGGTGCTGGGGGGGTGGGGGTTTGTTGGGATCGGAATGGACATATTCCCCAGCACTTCTGGCCTCCTCCAGCGGCCAGGGAAACAGATGCAGACCCTGGCAGTGGAGAGCCAGCCAGTGTCCACTGAAATGGTGACACGGGAGGGAGTACTGACCGCTCCCACTACACTACTTAGCTCTGTAAGCAACAGGTTCCCCATGTGTAAAATAGCATAATAATAATAGCACCTCACAGGGTGGGTATGAAGATTAAATGAGATGATGTGTGTGTAACTGCGTGGCACCTGAGTACACAGAGAGTTTGTACATGTAGAACATCATGAAGGAGACAAAGAGGGAAGCACATGGAAAGCCCAAGAGGAATGAGCAGGGAGAAATGGGCGGTGGTGAATGGGAAAAAAAAAAAAAAACTTTTATGAATTAAAACATACAAAACAGACTTTGTGAAAGAAGCAATATTCTCAGCACATTCCAGCAGCAAACAGGCTTTCTGCAAAGAATTTTCAAGAGATTTACTTCTTGAGAGTCAGGAAGAAAGTTTGAACAGCAAAACCCACCATTCCCTGAAGGCTGGTAAATACAGAGGCTGGAAAGAGGAAAAAAGGGAAAGGATCTGTTTTTTCTGAAACTTTGCTTCTACCTTACTCCCTTTATCCATGAGGAGGGTAATCAGTTCTTTCAATATGACAAGCACACACGTTTCTGCCTTTTCTAAGAAGGAAAGAAAATTAGTTCATAAAGACATTTCTTTCTTTCCAGCAAGTCCTGTAGCTCCACGTCCATAGGTGAGGGGAGGGTTGGGTAGGGGGAGAAGAGAAACAGGAGACAATTCGCCATTTGTGCCTCGGGAGGTACAAAGTGCTGGAGGGAAAACAAAGGGCCTTCAGCTGTGTGGAGGTGGGTTTGTTATTTTCTTTGGGTGTGGGAGAGAAGGCTAAGGAGACTTTTGAGCTGAGACCTGAAGGAAATCAATCAGCCATGCAAATGCCTGGAGAAGAGTATTAAATGGCAAGTACAAAGGCCCTGAGGCAGGAAAGTGCCTAGTGTGTTTGAAGCACACAAAGGAAGCCTCTGTGGCTGGAATGGATAGAACCTGGACACACCTGAAGATGCCTTCCCAGAGGCTGAGGTGGGCCTGAGGGAAGGAAAGGGCAGGGAGGGAAGTGGAGGGGAGGGGAGGGGAGTGGAGGGGAGGGGAGGGAAGTAGGGGAGGGGAGAGGAGGGGAGGGGAGGGAAGTGGGGGAGGGGAGGGGAGGACAGTGAGCAAGACGAATGACATGATCACACTCACATCTTAGCAGGATCCCCCTGGCTGCTGATTTGAGAACAGGCTGTCCAGAAGCAAGGGTGGACACAGGAAGCCCAGGGAGGGAGGTGTCGTGGTCTGAAAGCAGGTTGGAAAAGAATTTCCAGACACAAGGCAGAATGTAAAGAAGATGGAACTTATTAGAGGGAAGGGTCGCTGTTAGAACAGCGGTCCGACTTCCTAGTAGTCTGGGAGAGTCCAGCCCGGACACGTGCTATTGATCAGTTTTTATAGACAGAAAACAAAGGAATGGTCCGAGGTGAAAATTTCGTTTACTGATTGGTCGAGGCACATACACCTTCCTTCTATAGAGTGGGAGTGGGACAGGCCAGATGCCTTTCCTTATTTGGGACAGGTCCCGTTGCCCAGGTGGGCATCACCCAGGTGGGCTCAGGAATTTCGTAACCATCGCAACATTGCGGGGAGGGCACGTAAGAGTCTGGTAGGGGGTGTAACCCTGACACTTTTTCAGGCAGGGTCATCCTCTGTCCTTGGTTGTAATAATCCAGGTGAGTGATGATGTGGCTTGGACCAGGGTGGTCATGGTGGTGGTAAGAGCTATTCATATTCTGGATCTACTGTGAACAGAGAGGGTCAACAGAATTTGCAGATGAATTGGATGTGGGGTATGAGAGAGTAGAGAGGAATCAAGGGAGTCTCAACTTATTCAGTAAAACAACCTGTACTACATGCCAGACACTGTCCTGGACGCTGCAAATGCAACAAAAAAAAATTTCTGCCTTCATGAAGGGTTTTCTCTAGTGGGGGAAACTGACCATAAAAAATACAAATATTCAGTATGTTAGGTATTCTGGATGGTGGTGACATGCTAACAAAACCAAAACAAGGATAGGGAATGTCAGGAGTAGGGACTGCAATTATAAAAGAGGGTTTCAGGAAGTCCTTGCTGAGAAGATAAGATCGGAATAAAGACCTGAAGGAGTGAACCGCATGGTTATCCTGGGGAACAGCAGAGGAAACAAGTGCAAAGGCCCTGAGGGTTTAAGCACACTGATTTTGTGATGCCAATTAGACATCAAAGTGGAGCTGTCAAGTAGGTAGCTGGATGCATATTATGGAGAAGACTTTCTCAGTGGTTCTCTTGGCTTTGGGCTCACCCTCTTCCAGGTAAGGTGACCAACTGTCCTGGTTTCCCTGGGACTGAAGGGTTTTCCAGGACACAGAACTTGCAGTGCTAAAAGCAGGACAGTCCTGGGTGCAAACAGTTGTTCACCCTAATTCCAGGTCATCCTGCATCTTTCTGTCAGAGGGATGCTTCTAAAATATAATCCTAAAAAATAGATCCTAAAAATCCTTCAGTTTTTCCTTCTAGCATGAAGGATCAAAGTTAAAGTTCTGTAGAACTCAGCAAAAAAGTCCCTCCCACACTGGCCTCAGGGTCTCTCCTGCCCCTCCTGCACCAGCAACCCATTATCTACCAGCTGCCCTCACAGCCAACACATCTTTCTCAAAAACCATCCAGCACTACGGCATCATTGCTTCCTGAATAAGATGAGATATTTTAAATCGCCCACCACTGGCTTTCATACATCCGTTCTCTTTGCCCATCCTATCCCCGCCTCCACTTCTCCGTGTCGCTAAAATACTTCTCTTGCTTAAGTCTCATTTCAAGGGCTACCTCCTGGAAGCCTTGCAGGGTGATATAGATATTGTATCTGCACGTCCATGGGGCTCGCTGTATCCTGCTAAGGGCTGAATCCAGGTGTGGTGGGTCCCAAATCTTAACTAATTTGAGGATACTCTTTAAGAAAAATAACACATGGGCTTCCCTGGTGGCGCAGTGGTTGAGAGTCCACCTGCTGATGCAGGGGATGCAGGTTCGTGCCCCGGTCCGGGAAGATCCCACATGCCGCGGAGCGGCTGGGCCCGTGAGCCATGGCCGCTGAGCCTGCGTGTCCAGAGCCTGTGCTCCGCAATGGGAGAGGCCACAACAGTGAGAGGCCCACGTACCGTGAAAAAAAAAAAAAAAGAAAAAGAACACAAGATTTCAAATACAGATTTAGGTATAAGAGTGAATATTTACTTAGAAGGGACACATACAAATGAGGAGTCCTGAGGCGTTGCAGTAAATTGCCCTCTGATCCCACTCCTTCCACCCCGTGTGGAAAATTGGAGGTTCCCTTGTCTATCTCCCTCCCTAGACTGTGAGACCCCTGGGGGCAGATAACTTACCTGCTATGTCTTTGCATCCCAAGTGCCTGGTATGTGGAAGCAGCTCAATGGATGTTTGTTGACTGCCAAAATGAACGGTCAGGCTGGTGGTGACAAAGAACACTGGTCTGTGAGTCAGATCCTGGTTTTAGTGACACCTGCCAATGACCAGTTGTATCACCTGAGGACAAGGAACAAGGAACTTAACCTCCCAGATATTAAAAGCCATTAGGTGACCTACCTGTGTGAAATGGCTAGGTAGACTGCCTGGCCAGAAGAGGCGCTTAATAAATACTTGTTTCTCCTCTTTTCCTACCCTTGGGTTCTGTTTCCCTTCCATCAGTCACAGGCCCCCAGGGCTGGGATACAAGCCAGGAAATGGGACACACTCTCTGTGAATACATGAACTTGTTTAGCTCCGCTGTATTACCTTTCAGAACGACAATCAGTGTTGCAGCTGAAATATTTTCCCTGCCGCTCATGAGTTAAGATTATTTAATTGATCTTTTAACCCTCCTACTTGTCTGCAGGTCAGCAGGAACATCCATAATGTGCCACTGTGCACTTGAACTCAGTCCAGGGTCCGTAAATAAGGAAGGGAGAGTGCTGTTTCTGCTATTTAAGCCAATCAATGTTATTGTTTTAAAGGAACCAATTTCCTTCCTTGTAAACCCAAGTATATAATAAATAAATAATTCAGCATCCCTGAAACATTTATTATAGGCAGGTAGCATTCTGCTCTCTGAGAAAAGCAACTTGTCTAAGAATTGGATGCTGTTGGGTACCAGCGGCTCCAGTAATCATAGACTCTGTCTGTTGCTTTCCATCATTTGTCTACTGCTCAAAGCAACCTTGGGAGTTAGGAAGAGTGTCTCCATTTTAAAGATGAAGAAACACAAGAGTTATTAAATAAGTGTACAGAGCCTGTAAGTCCAGGAGACAGCATTGTAACTGGTCTCTTTCGGGCACACCTCTACTCTCTGTGCAGGGGAAGAATTACAGTCCACTTTATAACTGTCAGCTCTTATAAAGGACAACAATCCCTGGGATTTCTTTCCAGATGAGCCATTCTGCTTCTCTGTACTGCCTGGATAGAACCAAGAATTTATTATACCATGCATCACATCTCATTCCCTGTCCCCGGGTCAACAGCCAGCATCCCAAACCGGTCTGTGGTCTCTAAGGCTGAGTCGTGTGTTCGGACTAATGAAGATCTTCAGATGACAGTCCTGTGCATTTCTTTTCAAAATCTCTGCTTTTGAGATGACCTAGCTCACCTTGGTGTTTGCTAAATGTTATTCAGGTGGCTGTTACAGTCAGTCACTGCTTTTTCTTGGATGGAAATCACCTGTTGTTGATGATGATGATGGTTAAAGCTATGATTAACCCAGTACTTATTACATGCCAAGGACTGTGCTGACAACTTTGCAAAACGTCATTTAATTCTTAGAAAAACTCTTTGAGGTGGACGTTAATGTCTTCATTTTTTTTTTTTTTGCAGTAGGCAGGCCTCTCACTGTTGTGGCCTCTCCCTTTGCGGAGCACAGGCTCCGGACGCGCAAGCTCAGCGGCCGTGGCTTACGGGCCCAGCCACTCCGCGGCATGTGGGATCTTCCCGGACTGGGGCACGAACCCACATCCCCCACATCGGCAGGCGGACTCCCAACCACTGCACCACCAGGGAAGCCCAATGTCTTCATTTTTTAACTGAGATGCTTGAGGCCTAAGAAGTTGCAGAAAATAACTAGTTCTAAACCACACAGGTAATAAGTAACCAGCACAACCAGGATTCAA
Organism: Mesoplodon densirostris; assembly: GCF_025265405.1. Lineage (NCBI taxonomy): Eukaryota > Metazoa > Chordata > Mammalia > Artiodactyla > Ziphiidae > Mesoplodon > Mesoplodon densirostris. The sequence continues at coordinate 81,336,899 of NC_082671.1, forward strand.
ACTGGGGTCTCACCAATCATACAATGGATACCCTGAGCCACTACGACACCTCCAGTGGGAGAAGAGTCGGTATTCACCATTAACTAATGTAAGCTCTAGTCATATTTAGGAGATATCTTTATTTCTAGGCAAAGTGCATCCATTCACCTACCCACCCATCCACTCATCCATCCATCCATCCCTCCATACATTTCCTCACACAGACTATTCCTTTTGACTGGAATGTTGCTCTGATCGCCCCATAACTGTGGAGCTATCCCCCATCTCAACCCTCAAGTCTCATTTTTAAGTTTCACCTCCTCCTGGAAGTTTTCCTAGCCTGACATTGTGTCCCATCTCTGTGCCCTCATGGTGCTCTATTTATCCTACTCAGGGGTGGATCCAGATTTTGCGGGGCCTGAACTACAAGGTACAGTCAAGGAGAATGACTTCCAGGGTAGAAGCTCAAATTAAACAGGGCAACGAGACCTTAACTTCATTTCCTCCTTGAGTTTTGGGTTTTCTGGATACTCAGTGTAGCATAATCATAGCCCTTTAAAACTTAATGTTTAATCCAAGTGTTGGTGTTTTATTTTTCTAAAGTGTCAAACCATTTCAGCTCTAGATAGACCAAGGTTCAAAGGATTTAACACTATAATTGCTCTGATTCAGGTTTAAGTTGCTGAGCCTTAGATTCAGCGTCCCCACAGTTGCAGCCAATAGAAAAGTGAGAGCAAACAGTGTTGACCTAACCTGAGGCCCTAAATGCCAACACCTGTCATGATCATTTCAGTGGTTAGCTTAATTTGCAACGTGTGTTTATCAGATCTATTTCTGCTTATACAGACTTTGTTAAAATCAGATCACAATAAATATTATATTGTGTTAATAACCCATGCTGAAACTTAGAGATGTTTGCTTCTTACATACAATTAACAGGAACTCAGCAAATTAGTTATTATCCATATTTTACCTGTATGGAAACTGAATCTGAGAGGTGTGATCTCCTTAAGATCACACAAGCTAGTAAAAAGTAGAGCAAACCGAGTTATGATTACAAGTAAATGTCCTTTGTCCATACTGAATCTCCCAAGAACCAAATCATAAAACTAGACTTCATGGCTTCAGCAATCCTGTTAAAGATTCACACTTCTGCATGCAAATTAGTCTCACTAGAGAATGATAGATTGACATGATCCAAAGTAGTCAATATTTCTGCAAGTGGTCATTCCAAAGAGCCTGTATTGGACCTATGGAAGTATTACTCCCTTTCATTTACTTTGCTTTATTTTAATTATGGAATTTCCCCTCAGCTGCAACTGGTGAGTAGATGATGCCCTGAAATCTTATGTTGATTTAGATGGGATCATCTCTTTCGTTAATATTTCAGCTCAAATCTTCTCCCGAGAATGTTTGCTTATAAATCCCTAGACATTTCTAGAGCTAATGTGAGACTCTTGGTCCTCAGAAGAATTTAAAGGAAAGCTATAAGTTGGTCATCAGAAGTCCCTTTGTGAGTTCCTGATGCTGTCTGGGGCACCAGGGCACCGGATCAGGCTTCCTCCTAATTCTGCTTCTCTGCCAATCAAGTGAAACAACCCCATGTCATACTCGTTTCTACTCTTCTGTGGCACAAGCTGTTTATCATCAGAATAAGCAGACTTGGGCTTCCCTGGTGGCGCAGTGGTTAAGAATCTGCCTGCCAATGCAGGGAACACGGGTTCAAGCCCTGGTCTGGGAAGATCCCACATGCCGCGGAGCAACTAAGTCCATGCACCACAACTACTGAGCCTGTGCTCTATAGCCTGCAAGCCACAACTACTGAAGCCCGCGCGCCTAGAGCCCGTGCTCCACAACGGGAGAGGCCACCGCAGTGAGAAGCCCGCGCAACTCAACGAAGAGTAGCCCCTGCTCGGCGCAACTAGAGAAAGCCCGCGCACAGCAATGAAGACCCAACGGAGCCAAAAACTAAAACAAACAAATTAATTAATTAAGTAAATCTATTAAAAAAAAAAAGAATAAGCAGACTTGAAATTATAGGTGGAGCCCATGGTCCCCTCTCTCCCTTCCACCCCAGGCCACACTTCTTGGGAGTTAAAGGGTAATAATGGGATTACATTTACAGTAACAAATCATATTTCTCTACATCTCTCCCACTCCCCTGTCCCACCTTGTTTCCCCCAATTAGTTCTGGAAAGCCTGGGGTGGGGCCTCATGGACTCACCAGTACAGGATCCTGGGCATCTTCCTACCAGCCACCATTTCAGCCCCATTGTTGAAGTCTCTGCCCAGGTCGAACCCCAGGGAGCAGGCCCAGTGTGGTACTCCCTCTGGTGTCCAGTAGAGGGCACTGTTTCCCACCACACCACTGCCTGCCTTTGCTCCTGAGGCACTGGGGTCCAGGAGAGCTGTCTGCAGGCCCCTCCCTGTGGCGACCACAGCTGCCGCCATCCTTCACAGTCTCTGCGCTGGCCCTTCAGGTCTCACCATGATGCCGCAGCTGCTTCGCTAGAAGGAGGAAGCGCTCTTTCTGTGCCTTTTGGACCCTCCCCAGGGCATGGCCCAAAGCAGGGCCAACTTGTGTTCAGACACTCAGAGACGTGTGAGAGCAGCTCTTGGGTTTCTACGGTGGCTTCTCCTCTCACTGGGATGTGGCCTGCCCTGTACTCAAACCACTCCTGCCTCAGGCCGCGGGGACATTGTTCTTGGGCTGAATTTGTGTGCCTGCACCTCTGTCCTTAGCAGCAGTTCTTCCCCAGGAGGATCTAATGGCCCTTCAAGCAAAGAGGATCCTGCTGGGGCTTCCCTGGTGGTGCAGTGGTTGAGGGTCTGCCTGGCGATGCAGGGGACACCGGTTCGTGCCCCGGTCCGGGAGGTTCCCACATGCCTCAGAGCAACTAAGCCCGTATGCCATGGCCACTGAGCCTGCGCGTCCGGAGCCTGTGCTCGGCAACATGAGAGGCCCGCCTACCACAAAAAAAAGAGGATCCTTCTGGGTCCACCCACCAGCCTTTTCCCGGTACAGGTGAATCCAAGTAGCAAAAAGAGGTGTGCTCAAAACACCTGCTTCCAGCCCTGGGGTTACCAGCACTCAACTCCAAAACATACAAGAACTTGTTGGGGTACTGGGTTGGTTGAATTCCACAAAGCAAGTCCAGCAGATTCTTCCCACTTGACACTGAAATTTTCAGGCATGAGAGGTCACTGCTGCACCCTTATCCCCACTCTAAATACACCATGGACTGGGTGGAAAGTCCACGTTGGCCACAAACTCATGCCAGGGACAGCCATTCTGTGTCACCTCCACTGATCTTCCAGGCCTGAAATCAGCCAGGACATCTGTTAGCTCCTGCTTGAGGTGCCCCCTTCTTAGCAGTTGCTAAGGTACTTTAGAGCAAGAATCCAGAAGAATGCAGCAATTGTGAGAATCTTTGCAATTCTGGAATCCCTGCAATATGCCTGCGTTGTGATGGTACTTACATAAACCTCATGATTCCTTCTTGGAAATTTTGCTTTTCTGAAAGACTGTTTGCAACTGGCCCCTTTGACAGCAACAAATACCGTGGGCTCTGATAGGACAAACTTCCTCCTGGAAACAGTTGCAGAAAGAGGATAAATGAGGCCAAAACAAATACACATGGTAGCCCCCCAAAACATACCAACTCCAATGTTTGTATTTCCCTGACCCTCGAGTTTCAACTCCAGCTCATGCAGGGAGTGCCTGCTGACAAAAATGTCAGTGCAGTTGCTATCTGTTAGCCTCACCCTTGGCTTCTCTCTCACCTGGAAAAATAATAACCTGACAAACACGGAATACCCTCAACACATATTCAATGCTCTGTTCATGTTGTTGCACTTATAGGACAAATGGGGAGAATATAACCAAGATGTTGACAGTGAGCAATGATTACTGCCTGAGCAAGCACTGTTCTCAGCACAGTCTGGTTTAGTCTGGGTAGAGTGAGGGAAAATTCAAGGGCACAGAGCAAACGGCAGAAGCCTTGAGAGATGCCCTAGACTTTTGTACACAGTTCTAGCAACCATCGATTCCCTAATATGAGCCAGGTGCTGTGAAGTGCTTACCCAGGTCCCCTCTTAATCTGCACAGCAGGTACCCTGAAGTGTGAATTATCATCCCTACTTATAGCCCAGGAAACTGGGGCTCTTTGGTGACTGGCCATGGCTTTGCCAATGGCAAAGAAAAAGATCCTTGAGATTCTGACCAAGTCCTTAAATCATGACTGCATTACTCAAAACTCAGTTGCAAGAGACAGAAACTCAACTCAAACTAGCTTACGGAGGTGGTGGGGGGAGGAATTTATAGATGATCCAACTTCAGGCATGGCTAGATCCAGGGACTAACATATGTCACATGGACTAACTCTGTCTCTTTTTATTGATCTTTTCTATCTCCACTTGCCACTGCTTCATTTTGTGTATGTGAACTTTCTTCTCCTGCAGAGTTTCCTCCATAAAACCAGGAAGATGACCATAAATGGTTCCAGCCAACATTACCATTTCTCTCACAATTTCAGAGGAAGAGAGAGACTTCCCTTTCAGAATCCATGTGTAATCTCTCAAAGAAGAGGCTGGCTCTGTTCAGGTCACGTCCTGCTTATCCTTAAACCAATCACTATGGTGGAGAGGTTAAGTCCCATGACTGACAGCCAACCAAGGCCACATGGAGAGGGAAGTTTGGTGGCCCACTGAAAGGAAGGTTGCTGTACAGACAACCCATGTATTAATAGAACTACTAGGGACTTTAGTTAGATGTAATCCCTTATGAACTTGGATCTGCTGGGTTTCATGGTGTAATTTCCTTTTGTTTTACATGCTCTCCATTATCTGTGGTATACTCATGGAAATGGGATCAGAATGACAAAGGAGGAAGCCCCAAGGTTTGCGTATGTGTTTTAAAATTAAAGAGCCAGTGATTACCGGCTTTCTTTCTAGAACAAAACGTATGTTGTTAAAATAGAGTTGCTGAAATCTTTTAAAAACTGTTTTAAGAGAATGCAGCATCACCTTGTGGTGTTCTTGCCAAAAATGTTTAACCCAAATTTAATCATGAAGGAAGAATCAGACAAGTGCAAAAAACTGGCTTGGACTCTCCAAAAAAGTCAACTTCATAAAAGACCACACACACACACACACACACACACACAAACACACACACTCTAAAAGGCTGAGGAACCACACCAGGTTAAAGTGACTCAAGAGTCATGACAACTAAATAATTAAACACAGTGTGAGATCTTTGATTAGATCCTGGATTTTAAAAAAAATTATAAGTGGCATTATTAAGACAATTTAGGAAGTTCAGTACTAAGATCTATATATTAGGTAATGATATCGTTTTCAATGTTGCATTTTCTGAGTGTGATTGTGGTTATGTAGAAGAATGTCCTTGGTCTTGGGAGAACAAGCTGAAGTATTTAGGGATAAAGAGTCAGGATAATGCAGCTAATTTTCAAATAGTTCAGGGGGAAAAAATGTACACATAGACAGGGAGAGATAGAGGTGAGAGATGATAGAGTGCGAGAGGGTGAGCATGTGGCCAAATGTTAAGAATTGGTGAATCTAGGTGAAAGGTATATGGGTGTCATTAAATATATTCTATTCTTATACTTTTTCTCTAGGTTTCAAATTTTTCCAAATCAAATATTGTTGAGAAGGGGGGAAAAATTTAGGTACAGCCTCATAACAATCTAAAATCTAACTCCCTCACCCATAATACAGTAAGTGAAGCTCGAAAAACTCACCGTGTAAACGCGGGGTCATTATTGCCAGGTTAGTTAAATGACAGGCCAGTTTTAACAGCCAGAGCGGCAAGAGCCATTATCTGTTCACGTCCAGGCCGCTGAGGTTGGCGCCACCTGGTGGCAGTTGTCTGCTTCAGCTTAAATAAGGATGGGGACTGTTCTGGGTCCTGTATCAGTGGTGATTCCAGGAATCACTAGGAAGTAGCACCCATTTCCTTGACCCGATTCGGGAGAGTGGCCAGGAGTATTCTGGAAACAAGGAGACCATTTCGTGGGCAGGGGTCGAGGTGAAGGCGGTCTGGGTCCAGTCTATGTGGGAAGCGCTGGCGCCCGGAGGCTGCCTGGCTGTGACAGTGAACAGCAGGCTTAGCTGCTCTCTGCCTGCAACAAAGTCCCTGGTTATGGGAACCTAATGTCCATCCACGCAGTAGGGAAGTAGCTGGAAGAGTTTGACACAGCTCCGGGCTCAGAAGGGGGTATCATTTAGCCAGTGACAGCTAGGTCATATAGAATGTCACACCAGCAATTTCTAAAAATCAACAAACAATTTAGAAATTATTTGATGCATCGTTTTCACTATAACTTACATTGTTTAAAGCAGTTTTATTAGAGAACAAAAGGGAATGTATTTTTAAATTTTTATTTATATGCGAATTTAGGTGACTGTTGTTTTAAACTATTTTTAATATCACGTGTGTGCACAGGTATGTTTTGAATAACCTATATATGTACATACACATGGGTATATATAAAAAATAAACACACACATATATACATACATAGACACCCAGGAAGTATTCTAGCTTGTTTTCTGAATGGAAAATTGGTTACATAGCAATACATGTACCCTTTCCCCACTGCTTCATTCTTTTTTTTTTTAATGCTGTTAATCTTAATAGCATACATAGTGTAGTTTATTTAATAAATCATAAAATCTTAACCATAAAACCATAAATCTTAGCAAAATTTGCTAAGATTTATATCTTGCCTATTTTTAGAAAAGACTTGATGTGATTTATTATGCTAAATCACATAAAAGAAGACAATGAAAAATATTTAGAAGACTGAAAAACCATCAAAAGAAGAGAAGAGCATGGGGTAAGCTAAATCATCCAAGTTTAGCTTTGGATTTCTTGGGGAACAAAAAGGAAACAAGATGGGCTGTTGCTTCTGGCTCTGCACCAGGGTCTAGTCTGGCTGGAAGGACTCCCAGGTGAGCAGGACAAATGGAGACAAGGAGTCGCTCAGTGGTAGCAGCTGGTGACAACAATACTAGAGGAGTAGCATTGTGAGGGCATGGTGAGAGGCCACACTCTAAAAGCCACAAGAGCGCTGTGAATGGGCCACCCAAGCCAAGAGGCCCAGAGCAAGGATTGGAACACCAACGAGACTAGGCAAGAGCATTCCTGAAGAACAGCTGGGATTGTTCCCATGGTTTGGGAGGGAAAGCAGTATTTTTAAGACCAGGGATGCAGAGGGCATAGAGATATCTCTTCACCCCATAAAAGAAACCTATGTTCATCTTTCATATAAAGGGCGTTTGAGTCACATGGCGACTCTGGATTTTCTATAAATGGCACAGAAATGTTCTTCCATGAATGCTTCTCCTAATACTCCTCTACAAAAGATAGGACCCATGGTTTTGAAAAGGCTGGATAAGAGCTAAATGCATTTTGTGAGAATTAATAGCATTTCTGCAAACCACTGAGAAGTTATTAAGAAATATAATGAGAAAGAGATTCCAGTTGCAGTCGCAAGAAAAAAACATACTTGGGAGTAATTTCTATGAGAAATGTGTATGACCTCTTTAAAGATAATACAAAATTTTGCTTAAAGAGTTAAAATACTTGATTAATGGAAAGGTATACCATACTGGAAAACTAAATAGCATGTCAATTCTTTGCAGATTCATTCACAGATGAATTCCAAGAGAATCACCTTCGTGGGAAAAAAAGGAAAATATTTTAAAGTTCATGTGAAGCAGTAAACAAAGGTAAATATAGAATAACTTTCAAAAAACAGTAGTAATGTCATTGGTGGTAAAAAGTCTTACATGGTAGAAGATTCTAAAGCAAAATTTGAAATAGTGTGGTAATCTTTCAACAACAGATCATTGGACTAGAATAAACATAGAAGATGGAGATCCTATTACATATAAGAAGTTAAATGATTTTTCACAAAGCCATCACCAAATAATGTAGAGGAGAGAATAATTCAACAAATGGTACTAAGATACGTGACTATCAATTTGGCAGAAAATAATTATTTAGATTTTTATGTTACACATGTACCCCAGTAAGTTTCAAAAGGATTAAGTCTTTATATACAAAACTCAGACCATTTTTTTAAAGTAAAATTAAATTAAATTAAAATTTATCAAACTTCTGGGGGCAGTGCAACTTTCCAAGCTTGGGAGTGATTGAAGAAGTCATGAGTGGGAGAGATTTTACTGCACACAATTTTGAAACTTCTTCACATAAAAAATATAACCAAGGAAAAGACAGGTCAACTGGAAAAACTATCTATACAACAAGGACATAGGCAGCAGTTAATATTTTTTACCTTTAGGTAATAACATTTATGCACATTAGCAAGAAGACCACTATGATTGCTGGGGATAAAAATGAGCAAAGGACATTAAAAGGAGAAATTGTTCAGCCTCAGTAGTGTAGTCAAAGAAATAAGAAGGAAAAGAACCGCAAATTAGCATTTTTCACTAAGTGAGTAAAACTTTAGGGAAAACAGGTTACTACCCAGAGTTGGGGAAGGGAGAGAAGTGATGTGGAAGGTGTGCTCTGATCCCTCTGGTGGCGTAGGAAACCGAGAAAAGTTGTTTGAAAAGCAGTTGGTGATATTTACCAATAAATATAAAAACATGTTAACACTGATTAGTAATCCTAATAAAATTAATTTTATTTCTGACAAATAAAAATATTTTTAGATTAGTTGCACTAAAGTGTTTTTCTTTTGTTTGAGGCTACTAGCACATAATTAAAGTTGATGCACAAACTTTTTAGATATCAAGAAAAAATTCCCACTGCCAGAACCACTCTTCCCTACAGCCCGACATCTTTGTTCTCCATTATGAATGCATTTGCGGAGTATCCTGGGCCTGATGTTAAGTTAGAGTAACTAGTAAATCTCAAGGTGGCTTAGAATTCTTTCTTCCCTCAGTAATGTGACCAGTCTTTCATCTAACGAGTATTTATTGAGCACGATCTGTATGCACACACTGGGGAGGGGTTACATAGATTAGTAAGACTCAATTCGTGCCCGCAGGAAGTTTGGAGCCTGGCAGAGGAGTGTATATGTCATTTCAGGAGCATCCAGGCAAAAATCCAAAGTAGAAAAGAAAAAAATCACTATGAAAAGTACCAAATGCTTTACAACACTTCTGTTTTGAGATATCTACTGTATGCACATCACACCATCTTCAATGCAGGTTTCAAGAATGACATACAGTGCTAATCTCATATTACTTCATTAGTAAGTGAAAAAGCAACAGAAACTCCGTAGAGATAAGCATCCTGAGGTGACCGTCCTCGTCAGAGGCTCAGAGGTGGTGAGCAAAAGGTGACCACACACACATGGATCACACACACTGGCAGTTCCAGGAGAGAAGCAGGAGAGGTGGGAAGATGCAGAGAGATACTGAACCTCTCCTTTCCCTCTGGGATTAGCTGTGTGATATCTGTTCTGACCTGAGCAGGGATGTGTTTGGTGTTTTAACACATGAATCCACTATCCACAAGAACCAAGATCTGAAAATACACTTTCATAGGCTTGCCAGCCCTGGTCCAAAGTGGAAGGGCTTCTCATGGTAAATTCATCTTCATTCCCCACTCAGAAGTTTGCTAAACTTCTTTCTTCAGTAAGGAGCCACATTCTGCTTTTACCCATGTATTTGTGTACGTTTTATGTATAAAAAGGTGTCTAGTATATAGTAAGCACTTAAAAAAAAAGGTTGTTTGGGTAAGGTTAATCCAGGCAGGCTGCACTGAAGAAGTGACTATCAAGGTGCTTTTTAAGGAAAGAAGCTCATGTATAAGGCTATTTTATAAAATTGATTTTTGCCATAAGCTTAATGCTTCACCTTAGTGTTCATTTCTGATGCTATTTCTTTGAACCACTGCATACTTGGTATGCACTGATTTTATTTCTGCTCCTAGAAACTTTAAGCCGTGAATAGAGGTTAATTTGTTATCTGGTCCACTGATTTTTCTCCTAAGAGAATGGGTTTCATTTTCAGCATTTCCATCTATCAATTGCTACTCATACTTAAATGGATTCTCCTAGCTAACTTCTGTTGATGTCTAATATATTTTCTTTTTTTTATAATTTTTTTTTGGCCATGCCGCATGGCCTGCAGGGTGATCTTAGTTCCCCGACCAGGGATCAAACACATGGCCCCTGCAGTGGAAGCGCGGAGTCTTAACCAATAGACTGCCAAGCAAGTCCCTAATATATTTTCTGAGTTATGCAATATTCCTGTGGTTATTGTAGTATTTGGTCATGACTGTTTGCTCCCATACCTCATTCTTATTTTCAAACTCCCTAGGGTGTTGCAGACTATATGGGAGGTCTCCAATAAATAGTAACCCTATTCTTTGTCCAGGCTCTGAGCAAGATGAGAACTAAAATAATGAGTAAGGATAGAAGCCAAAATACCAATGTGATTCAAAATAGAAGCTAGATGGGAGGGTAGAGTTTAGGGTATTAACCAAATGGGCCTGTTGACTGGATTAGGCAAATTTAAGTACCAAATTCTGGGCAGAAATGAACTAGAAAATCTTCCCGACTCCCACTCAACCACCCATCTCCCCCATACCTCTTAGAATTGCAGAGTAGAGTAGATATTCTCTCTGGGCAGGCAAACTCCTTCACAAAAGGAATAAGGGGAGAATTCTTCCTAAATTTACCTGTCAAGTAAATTACTACCTCCCCGGGGTGGAGTGAGGAAAGGGAGAGAGGTCAGGAGTTAAACTGATGGAGTGTCCTTCATGGGAAGGAAACATCAGGAGATGAGAAAAAGGGTTCCCCACTAACAAGATGCACGTTGAGAGGCAATAACAAGAAATGGGAAGAGCAAGGAAATAAACATCAAAATATTTGGCATTAATCCTGATTTTCATATTTTCTAGCCATGAAAACTTAAACAAATAAGACCATCTCCCTGAGCCTCAGCTTTCTCATCTGTAAAATGGAGATAATATCTGTTCTTCTTACCCTCCAAAGTTTTTACAAGATGACATAAAATAATGCAGCATTAAAAACTGTTAAGCATGATGTTATGGTATTAGCAGATAAAAACTTACACAAAATCCCAACCAAAAATCATAGGTCAAGAGTTTGACCTCTTTGTGGATGGTTTCTTTCTCTCAGCTCTCAAGCAGCGTGTGGCTACTGTTATGTTTCTTAAAAGGCTTCTAAGTTCCTTCACCTTCCTTCTGTGCAGTTCTTACTGTCACTCTAAGGTGACAAGAAATCCCCCAGGGACCTCCTGCACATTTCTGCCTCAGGCCCCCATCCCATTCCCCATACTGTGTGGGCCCTCTGCTTTCCCCCGGAGCCCCCTGCAGATGAGAGCTCGGAACTGGTTCGTCTAGTGAAGCACACGACTAGTTCCTAAGAGGCTTGTTATACCTGGTCCCTCACAATAGCTTGATTCTCCCTAATATACAGGCAGGAAATCGGAGGCGAACTTGTTCCTCCTCCAAGGCCCTTATCTTCATAAGTAGCAGCAGCAACTTCTTGGTTGCTAAGCTGAAAATCTGATCTGGGCTTCATTGCTGGTTCCTCCAGTGTCCTATTTAACTCTATAAACATGTTTTGATATATTTTTCTGCTTTATCTTTTCTTTCAATATTTGATTTTTAAAAGTCAAATAAATTGGTTTCCAGTCACAATAGAGAAGTAAGAGTACATGGAATCTTTTCATTCCAGCCCAGATACATTAAAATGATAGCTTATATAGTCTCAAATTTAAAAACCTATACTCACAATTTTTTAAAAAGTTATTGTGGGGCTTCCCTGGTGGCGCAGTGGTTGAGAGTCCACCTGCTGATGCAGGGGACACGGGTTCGTGCCCCGGGCCGGGAAGATCCCACATGCCGTGGAGTGACTGGGCCCGTGAGCCATGGCCACTGAGTCTGCGCGTCCGGAGCCTGTGCTCCTTAACGGGAGAGGCCACAACAGTGAGAGGCCCACGTACCGCAAAAAAAAAAAAAAAAAAAAAAAAAGTCATTGTAGAACAGGAAGAGTCATCCAGAGTAATGAGCGAGGGATGAGGCCACAAGCTTACAAACTCATGCAGTAACCCAAACTCAGGAAAGATACTAACAAACCAAACAAATAGAAAAGTTTATTAGCCAAAGAAATAGAAATATAGCAATCCCCAAAGGATTTTTACTTATGTTAAAATCTTAAAAGAGATAAAGGATGGAGGCTGTAATCAAGAGCAAAGAATTATGAAAAACTACTAATAAAATAAAATAGCAGAGAGTAAAATAGCAGAGATAGTCCAAATTACATCAGTAATCACAATAAATGTAGCTAGATTAAATTCACATAATAGACTTCTAGATTGAATGAAACAAGCAAAATATTTGCATGTGACACACCAAAGTGGAATCATTCCATTGCTTTTGAGCTGAGTGTGTATATATGCGTGTGTATATTATATGTGTGTTTTGCAAGGGAGAGAGGGTAGGTTAATTCAGTCTATACGCTCTTTGCAGAAGATTCTGGTGGCACATAAAAGTTTTTGTTGGTCCAAGTAGGACAATTTTAACTTTTGCATATGTTCTTTTACAAGGCGTAATTCAATTAATTGAAATTTGTTTCATTGAAAGTTCATCTGAAATGTGCAAAATACTAATATAAAGCAGATCATAGTGGATACTCGAAAGGGTGGTGTCTATAAGCATGATTATAGACATATAGATTCCAAAATATCAGCTGGTTTATTCACTGCATGAGAAATAGGTCAACATTACCATTTTATTCTAAATAACAGCCATTAAAGTCTTAGAGAAAATTTCACATATCACTGATTATTCATTTGACAATTTTAGCTAGAAGCTCTTCATTCTTTCCTGGGGCCTGTGTAAATCAATTGTAACAAACTGTGCAATTATCATTCTTGCAACTGACTGCTTGGGGCAGATTTAAATTCCATTTTGCAAGCGAGCCAAAAACTCTCCTTTGCTTCCTAAGCTCAAAAGCCAGAAAGCAGCTGAAAGATGGTCACTGCTTTGTTCTTGAAGGGGGCTAATTACAGAGTTGTCTGTCTGCCTAGAATGGGCTCTTGCAGCCAGTGTGTAAATAGGGACAATTAGAGCTCTTTTTTCAAGCAGACATTATTTCTAAATAAAGAAACAGAACTTCAGATTTTAATTACTCTCATAGGAATTGTAACATTAAACAGAACCTGACCATTTTTTCCCTGACAATTCAGTTCAATGTACATGACAATTCTGTCTCAAGAATGTTCTAATTTTAACATTTCTACAGATGGTTTGGTAGGAACGTGAAGTTTAGTCCTCCCTTCTTTCCTCACTAGATTTATTTTAATCCTACATCACAGTCAGTTTAAAATAATTTGCATAGTATTGAAATATGTATGTGTTTTGTTCCTGCACCTTCTTAGAATCATTATTTTTACATTTAAAACTATTCAACTAATCCATCATTTATTAAACCGTACACAGATTTTCCAAGCATTGCCCTTAATGCTTAGGAAACGTTTTCTTGCTTAGTCCTCCTACCTACGTTAGGAGGGTTATTCTCAATTCATAGTTGAGGAAATTGAGGTGTGGTTACTTGACCAAGGTCACCTAGCTAGTGAGTGGTGGAGCTGTGATTTAAATCTAGCTGACTTCCAGAGCCCTTTCCTGCCAGCAGAATTTAGAAAGCAGTACAAAACCGTCCCTCCTCCCATTAGGGAACTTGGCGAGGAAGACACGAGACATCAGGGGCCTTAGGAAACATGGTAGGAATTTTGGCTGTGTGTGTGTGTGAGTGTGTGTTTTTCTAGGGCAGGGAGCCCTGCAGTCTTGGAGTTTGGAAGGTTATGGGGATCTGGACTGGGAGGGGATAGTGGTGAGAGTGGTCTTGGCAGATTTTAGGTTATGGTCCAAGATCAAATGACTGACCTTTCTCCTAGATCTGCTAGGCTTGTGGAAAGATGACTGCTTTGAGATGCTCCTTCTTTTTCTCATTTATTTTTATTCTGTATCAGTGTTCTGAACCTGATCCCATTGCTTTACCTCACTGACTTTCCCATCCTCTCTGTTCTGAGAGGATTTATTATCCACATGACACAAGTCAGTGGTTCATTATGTATTGTTTTAGACTCTGTTTATTTTTTTTTATTTTTTATTTTTTGTGGTACGCGGGCCTCTCACTGTTGTGGCTTCTCCCGTTGCGGAGCACAGGCTCCGGACGCACAGGCTCAGCGGCCATGGCTCACGGGCCCAGTCGCTCCGCAGCATGTGGCATCTTCCCGGACCGGGGCACAAACCCGTGTCCCCTACATCGGCAGGCGGACTCTCAACCACTGCGCCACCAGGGAAGCCCCTCTGTTTATTTTTTTTCAGAGTCATACACCTCTGCTCAGATGGAATCACCTGATCCCTCTCAATGACTCATTTGGTGGGAACAGCAAAACCAGGTACTAGAATGTTCTCTAACCCACAAAACCCCTCTGTGGGAAAGAAAAATTATATCATTTTGTTGTTGTTCATTAAAAAATAATCAGTGTTTCTCTGTTTCTTTTTTACATCCAGACCTAGAATGTTGTGTAACATATAGGCTTGAGATTTAAAAATTAACTGGGATACAAGGCGGGGTAGGCAGGTGCTAAAGAAAAAAAGAGGCAGGGGAGTCATTTTACAATTTAATTGTGATCTCAGTGTCTCTCCCTCTCTCTTTCACTTTTTCTTGGAAGGACAGTGTCACAGGTCAAGTTCTCCTGGAAAAAAGACTCTGAGATGGAGATCTGCATGCATCCTGTCTACCGGGGAGTGCTCTCAGGTCAACACCTGGAAGGGAAGGGAAGAGGCAGGACTGGGCAGAAGAAGGTGGGCTGTGATGCTATCACAACAGACACTTCAGCTGACCCTGCAGGGAGCTCTGAAGCCTGGGTGGCCCTTCAGAGGGGTCCCGAAATGAGGAACGAGGAATGAGCCTTTACACCCATGTATCAAGCAGTCATTGACTGCAGGCTGCCCCCAGAAATGAAGTGTATCCATTCAAACAAAGCCAGTTAGGAATGGGGGAAGTTCAAAACTCAGGTGAGAGTAAGATGCTGAACCTGCCAGCACTCCAGGCAGCTGAAGGAGTGAGTGCTTCAGTCCTGAAAGCTGGGGGTGCATCCATTATAGGAGATTTGGGAGGGGGGGTTGTTTCTTAATTATTAAATATTTAAGATGTACAAATGGAGAATAAGATAACAAATACCCACATACCATAATCCAGTTTATGAAACAGAACATTACAAATTCAGCTGAATTATACCTAGCGTAGCTTTATACAATCCCATTTCCTTCCCTACCTGAAGAAGTAACCCCCATTCTAAGCCTGATGTTTCTCTTCTTCAGGTAAGGCAACCAATTGTCTTGGTGCTCCTGAAAATGGAGGCTTTCCAGGATATGGAACTTTCAGTGGTAGAACAAATTTCTAGGCAAACTGAGATGGTTGGTCACCTTAACAGGCATATTTTATACTCTTACTACATTTATATCAATTCACAAATAATATATTGTATTATATTCTATGTTTAAACTTTATGTAAAGAGGATCCTTATGCATTATTATTCTACACCTTGCTTTTTAAAAATATTCAATATAACATTTGTGAGATTGAGTCATGTGGATAATTATAGCTCAAGTTCATTCATGTCACAGCTCCAGAAGATTCCACCACCGGGGTACAACTACAATTTATTTATCCATTCTGCTGCTGGTGAGACATTTTGGTTGTTTCTAGCTGTTTGTTTCAAACTGTGCTACCATTTAGCACTATTGTTTCTGTCTCCAAGCACATGTCTGAGAACTTTCCTGTGTAGGAGTAGAATTACTGGACTGTCTTATACACCCATCTTCACTTTTACTAGATAACTGGAAAACTGCCCACCAACATGATTGGACTAATTTTCCTCCCCATTAGCTGTGTTTGAGGGTGGCTATTTCTCCACATCTTTACCAAAGTTTGGTATTATCAGACTTTGAAAATAAGTCTTTGAAAATAAGACTTTGAAATCTAAGGGATATAAAATTCTGTGTTTTTTTTTTTTTTTTTTAACAAAATTCTGTTTGAGGGCTTCCCTGGTGGCGCAGTGGTTAAGAGTCCGCCTGCCGATGCAGAGGACGCTGGTTTGTGCCCCGGTCTGGGAAGATTCCACATGCCGCGGAGCGGCTGGGCCCATGAGCCATGGCCGCTGAGCCTGTGCGTCCGGAGCCTGTGCTCCACAACGGGAGAGGCCACAGCGGCGAGAGGCCCACGTACCGCCAAAAAATAATAATAATTAATTATTTTAAAAAACATGTTTCCTCAAATGTCTGAAATCTCTTGTTTTTCTTTCAAGGTCCAGCTACTGCATTAGCTTCTTAGAGAAGCCTTCCCATGACACATGGAGAGTTTACCACTCATTCCCAATGAACACCTCCATACACTCATGACATTGTGTCTGCAGGTTTGCTTACCAGTTTGTCTTCCTGCTAAAGAGTGAGTTTTTTGACAGCACGATCTCTGTCAAACCGTGGGCATAAACAGTACTTCTATTAGGGTCGACTCATATCTATTTTATTCACCATTACCCAAAGCTGAGCACATATGTGCCAGTAATAAATCTTTGTTGAAATCATGGAAGATAGAAAGTACTTAATAAATGTTGAATGAATGCATGACTGAACAGGTTGCAAGTGTAAGGTCATGGCAGGGAAGCTGAACTAAATTTTACAACCACCTAGGGATTCATATTTTTTGACTCACTGCCTATTGATTAAAATTTGTAAAGCTAGCCACCTTCAGGAACCCAGTTTATATAATATTTAGTGTCCCCTTTGTGACATGCCTAATGTTGTATGGCTCACAGCCAGACCTTTAGTTGGCGTATCTGTGCTGTTGAAGATGATGATGATATACTTATTATTAAATAACAAGTATCCTCAGTTTGTGATTAAACAAATGGCAGTCTCAAGGGGCTTAATCACTAACTCAGTCTCATCCCATAACTAAAGATTCCCCATGCCACAATGAAGATCTCGCACGCGGCAACAAAGATCCCATGTGCCACAACTAAGACCCAGCGCAGCCAAATAAATAAATAAATATTAAATTAAAAAAAGATGTAAAATCTCCCAGTTTACTGCCCTCACCCAGAGACATTTTCCTTCTTAGCAGACATTTCTTTTTTTGTGCACATTCCATTCATTTGCAAGCGAGGTCAAGCCATTTAACTTCAAATAAAGCCAGCCAGAGCATGTGACCTTGAGATTTTAAACCACAAAATGAGAACAAAGTGAACAATCATTTTGTGTACTTTCTGGATACCACAGATCTCTTTTCAGATCAAACGTCATTACATGGGGTGTTCTCCTGCAACTTCAAAAGGAAAGGGAAACATTCGAAGAGCCCAACAAATTATTCATGTTGACATGCTCTAAAGCCTTGACTCAGTGCCCAGCTCATAGTAGGTCCTCACTTGACTGAATGAATGTTCATTGCTATTTGTTGTTATTAAGCTCTTGTATATGGCTACTTTTGACAATCACTGTAAGATTCATTATGTTGTTGTGTGTAGCAGTAGCTATTGCTGTGGTACTACTCAATTTTAAGAATATACCACAATTAATCCACTTGTTAAAAAGCTATCTCTCCTCCATTGGATTTCTTTTGCACATTTGTCAAAAATTAATTGGGTGTATTTGTGTAGATCTATTTCTAAATTCTCTGCATTTGATCTACCATTACCACACTTTTTTTAAATTCATATTTTCCACAAATATTTATTGAGCATCTGTTAGGTGCTAAGTACTTTGTTAGGTACTGCAAAGAGAGTGGAGACTCGTTTTCTTGTTGTTATTTTTGTTTGTTTTTCACTTTTTTTTTTAGCTTCCATATATAAGAGAGATCAGATGGTACTTGTCTTTCTGTCTTATTTCACTTATCATAATGCCCTCAAGATCCATCCACGTTGTTGCAAATGGCAAAATTTCCATCTATTTTATGGCTGAATAATATTCCATAATTATAAATCATGTATTTATATGGCACTTCTTTATCCATTCGTCCATTGATGGGCACTTAGGTTGCTTCCATATATGGGCTATTATAAATAATGCTGCTATGAAAGTTGGGGTGCATATATCTTTTCAAGTTAGTACTTTCATTTTTTTCAGTTATATACCCAGAAATAGAATTGCTGGATCATATGGTAACTCTATTTTTAATTTTTTGAGGAACCTCCATACTGTTTTCCATAGTGGCTACACCAATTTACATTCCTACCAACCATGTACAAGGGTTCCCTTTTCTCCACATCATGGCCAACACTTATTTCTTGTCTTTTTGATAATAGCCATTCTAACAGGTGTGAAGTGATATCTCATCTTGATCTTGATTTGCATTTCCCTGATGATTAGTGATGTTGAGCATCTTTTCATGTGTCTGTTGGTCATCTACATGTCTTCTTTCGAGAAACATCTATTCAGCTCTTCTGCCCATTTTTTGCTATTGAGTTGTATGAGCGCTTCATATATTTTGGCTGTTAACCCCTTATCAAATACATGATTTGCAAATATTTTCTCCCATTCAATAGGTTGCCTTTTCATTTCGTTAATGGTTTCCTTTGCTGTGCAGTTTTTACTTTGATGTAGTCCCACTTGTTTATTTTTGTTTTTGTTGCTTTTGGTTTCCTAATTTCTATTATCAGTATCAAAGATGGCAACTATACAAAAATTAGGAAAAAAGCAACTCTTTATTATGTTTGTAATTTTTTTTTTTTTTTTTTTTTGCGGTACGCAGGCCTCTCACTGCTGTGGCCTCTCCCGTTGCGGAGCACAGGCTCCGGACGTGCAGGCTCAATGGCCATGGCTCATGGGCCTAGCCACTCCGCGGCATGTGGGATCTTCCCAGACCAGGGCACGAACCTGTGTCCCCTGCATCAGCAGGCGGACTCTCAACCACTGCACCACCAGGGAAGCCCTATGTTTGTAATTTTTATTCTTGAGAATTATTTCACTTTGTATCTTGATTTTGTTTGAAGAGAGTCCAAGCATTTCCTTCCTCTCTCTGACACCGTTATAGCTATAACTAAATTACCTTAACTCTTTCTTTTCCTTTGATAACTTTCCTTTTGCTTCCTGAACCAAGGCCAAATTCTTGAGCCAGGCCTTTAGATTTTACATAGTATGGATCCTATTCCCTGCTGTTCCTCTGCAAGCACCTTACACTGTAGCCCAAAGGAACCCTCTGCTATTTCCATACATGTTCCAGACTTTGCTACCTTTGCTCACACAGATGCCTCCGGCTGGAATACTCTTTTGTGCTGGCTGCAGCCGGAGTGGCAGGATTCAGAACTTCAGCTATGGCTCAAGACAGACTCCACCACTTACTGTTGTTTGACTTTGAGTGAGGTACTTGGGCTGGTGACTCACCTGTTTGCTCTCAGACCCACCTCTTCCCTTTCCCCTTCAGGCTGTGTTTCCTAGACTCCAGCGTCAGCCAATGGAAGGCAGCAGTGGGCCACTAGAGGACAGGAGAAGGGGGAAGCCAGAGTGTTTGTCCTCTTCTCAGTGCAGTGGGCAGCATCTCTGGCAGCAGCTCCCTCTCCTCCTTGGCTGTAGCTCCCGCCAGACTGGCCTGCTGTGGTTTCAGCTTCCTAAGGTGGAAAGAGAGGGAAGGAGTCCCGAGGATCTCTGCTGAGCCCCGCACCCTGCTATTCCTGAAGCAGTAAGACACATCAGCTGCAATTCTCATTTATACAAGCCAAGATATTCTCTTTTAAAACTTAAGCCATTTTGGCTTGAGTTTTTCTACCATTAGCAACAAATAATCTTTATTAATTTAATCCCTCAATTAATTTACCTTCTCACTCATAAAGTAAGTGAAGAAAACTGTTCTTAAATCACTATAAAGCAGGGTAGAAAATGCCATTTGCTGTAGGAGACAGAAGAGAGAGGGTGACTCCCATTGGGGTCTGTGGGGGGAATAGAGCCAAGGCATTTGGCCTTTATTCAGGTTGGAATGGAAGCCCAGGAAGGTTTTTGAGCAGTGGTGTGTCAGGATTCAAGTTGAGCTGTAGGCAGATTACTGTGGGCTCAGTGTGGGCCTGCAGGGCAACTGCACAACTCCAGGGGGAGCCATTGACCTAGAATACACAATGAATGATGCTCCTAGAGCTGTACAATGTGCAGCCTTGAGCCATGCAGAGAGGCTGAAAGCGTGGTCAAAGAGCTATTGGGAGGCTATTGTCTTCCAGGAGAGAGGTGAGAAGGCCGTGAACTTGGGAAGTACCACAGGGAGGGGGATGGATTTGAGACATATTCTAAAATTATTTGAAAGATTCAATGTGAGGAGAGGAAGGGATGTCAACAGAAATAGGGGAGTTGGGAGGAAGAGTAGATTTGGTGGAGATGGAAATTTTCTTTTTAGGTAAGAGGTTTTGAGGTAGTAATGGGAGAAGGCTGATGGCTACTGACAGTGGAAGTGGGACTCAGGGAAACTGGGCTGAAAATAAAGATCTGGAAATCATTCACACAGAACTGGAAGGAAGGGTGGGAGGGAGGGAGGGAGGGGGGAGGGAGGAAGGGAAGAAGAAAGGAAGAAAGAAGGAAAGAGAAAGAAAGAAAGAAAGGAAGGAAGGAAGGAAGGAAGGAGGAGGAAGGAAGGGGAAAGAAAGAGAGAAGAGAAAGAGAAAGAGAAAGAGAAGGGAAGGGAGAGAGGGAGGAAGGAAGGAAGAAAGAAAAAGGAAGGAAGGAAAGAAGGAAGGAAGAGAAGGAGGGAAGTATTTTTTTGTTAGAAGAGGGCCAAGGAATAAATGGTCCTTAGGGAGTAGCTACATCAAAAGGGCAGAGAGGGAACACAAGTCAGAACACAGGAGTGAGGGATCAGAGAATCATGAGCAAAATCAGAATCGCATCACGAGGACCAAGGGAGGAATTTCAAAAAGGAGGGGCTGGCCATTCTCATGCCCCTCCTCCCTGCCACAGTAATCCCTGAAGTGTTTGTCAAGATGGAGCTTCCATCAACCTGGGTCCCCAAGCAACTAAGATGAGCAGAGCCCTAGATGTCCCTGAGGGACATCTAGCATGACTGAGAAGTAAAACCTTTGTTTCTATAAGCCAGGAAGAGTGTTTTCTTTTTGGCAGCAAAGCCTAGCCCATCCTGACCAACATGTGGTGGCCACTTGGGGATGTGGGAGACAAAGAAGAGAGAAAGTGTGATTAGAGACTTGAGCATGTTTGTAGGATTAAGGGGGAAAGGCTGGGGAAAAGAGAGAAATTGGATGTAAGAGAAGGTAGAGCTGGTTAGCCTTGGCTCTGGAGGAGGCCAAGGGCTGTATTACTGCTGTGCACACCAGCATACCACAGATCAGACACACTGGATACACTGCCAACACACCTAACTAGGAGACACTTGTGACAGGCAATTTGTGACCAGCACACTTCTCTGCCCACTGAATCACTTCTGGAGAAAGCTAAAGAGCTGATGATCAAGTATTTGCTGAGATGATTAAGTGTCAGGCCTTCTAATTTAACACACAGAGGAATGGAAGAAACATCTCAGTGCCTCAGTTTTCTCATCTATAAAATGGGGATAGTAATAGAGTCTACCTCACAGAGTTGTAAAAATTAAATAAGTTACTACACATAAAGCATTTAGAACAGCATCTGGCACAAAGTGAGCTCTATTTAAGTATGATTTCAGAACCCCTTCAGGTTTTAGGATAAGCTCTAAATATGGTGGTGAAATCTACTAATAGTTTTTTTTTTTTTTCCTGCAATCACTTAAACAGCAAGGAAGAATTATAAGGAACAGCAAAGTTCTGGTTTCCAAGGAGGCAAACAGGCATTGATGAATATATTTAACATCTCTACCAGCTTCAAAACTAGTGTTATTAAATAAAAATCAATCTTAATTTATCTTATGCAGCTGTGCCATTTCACCTAATAGGAATTTCTTAGGGAAAAATCAAAGACTCAGCACAGGTAAAAGCCCTTGAATACTTTCAAAGAGTCATTGAAAATCATACTGGGACAGAATTTCAGGGTTAGAAATGATTCTGGCTGAGAAAATACATTCTGGGCATCTCAGACAGTATCTATAAAATACCAAAACCGGGCTTCCCTGGTGGCGCAGTGGTTGAGAGTCCGCCTGCCGATGCAGGGGACACGGGTTCGTGCCCCGATCCCGGAAGATCCCACGTGCCGCGGAGCGGCTGGGCCCGCGAGCCATGGCCGCGGAGCCTGTGTGTCCGGAGCCTGTGCTCCGCAACGGGAGAGGCCACAGCAGTGAGAGGCCCGCGTACAGAAAAAAAAAAAAAAAAAAAAAAAAAAAAAAAAAAAAAAACCAAAACCACCAACAGAAAAAGTCAAAAGATCTGTTGTTTTTTAACATGATTCCCAAGCACTGGTTTCACTGATAGTTTTTAAAAATTGATAAATCAATTGATTGTTTTGACACTGTAGTGTAAGGGCTGGAGAGGCTTCTTTAGAAATTGGGAAGCGAGGGTCTAGAACATTCTCTCTCCCACTAAGAAAAAGGCTTTGAAATATCCCAGAGTGGGCCAATTCAGGGAAAGCTGGTGAGTCTCCAAGATCCAGGGATAAAACAAACATTGCTGATTTGAACATTATTTATACCTGTCCTCAGTAACATCCATGTACTTGAGCATTTCCAGCCATGAAAAGTGCAGATTTGGATTTCAGAGGTCATATTGGCCTCAATAACCTTGAAAGAAAAGGTCAGTGCTGGAAATTGAAGGCTCCTTGATGCAAAGAGACCTCCCTAGGTAGCTCAGGCCAAATTCAACCCAACTCTGGGCTTCTTTACCAAGAGAACTGGACAAATCAGTCATGCCTAGCCTTTTAAGGGAAACTGGCTGCAGCTTCTGCTAAGACAAGTGAACCAAGCTATTCCTTACATCAAGGTAGCCATGCTCTAGACCACGTGACCTATCTGGTTCACCATGCTGGTTCGTCAGGGGGATGGGTATATGGAGGGCAGCCAACCATTGGTTGACTAGTGACCTGTGCAGTGGCCTGGAGCAAAATAATGCCCCAAATAGAACAATGGTAATTAACTAAACCAATCAGATTCTCTCTGGAGACTTTTAACGGGTAAATGGTATCAGGTAGTTTTTGTTTGTTTGGTTGGTTGGCTGGGTTTTTTCAAAGATGCAAGAAAACCCACAAAGAGGATCAGAAGGTTGGAGGTTGGCTAAAGTATGTTCCTGGCAGAACACCACAGTGAAGGGGGGAACTCGGGCTGCAGAGGGAGATGAGATTACCTATCTCTAGAGCTCCCTATGTTTCTCAATGACTCCAGTTCCGATTTCTGTGAGGCTCACTAAACAGATATTTCTGGGTTGCTGCCGGATTCCTATTGTCCTTTTTAGGTTCTGTGTATCCATTAAACAACACAGTACTAAAGAGAACTGAAGTGAATCTGTTTCTTGCAACCAAAAGAGCTGACCTAACACACCAGGTCTTCCCAGGACACCTATGGGTCCCTTGGGGCTACAGGCCAGCCAGGAAGATGCTGCAAAGGCCCAGAAGGTGCTGTTCTGAGTCATAGCAATGCATTTTACAGGACAGTTTTCCTGTCACCTGCTGAGGCGGTAGGAGGAGGCACTGAGATGTCAAATCCCAGGGAGCATCTGCTCGAAGCTGTGTTCCTCCAACATGACTGAGGTGGCTGGAGGGAGACCAGCCTTCCCACAGGCAGCTGGTTTGAGATCCCACCTCGGTCTGTGGCACACTTGTTAAGGCCAAGGTGGAGCTTGTGGAGGGGTCAGGGTGGGAGTCAATCCCCACTGTCACAGGAAACATTCTAGAGTTAGAAGAGCATCCTTGTATTAGAGATGTGTGCTTCTTGATGGCTTATCCAGAGAAAGCTCAGATTTCTTGGTTTCCCATCCCTTGTTTAGGACTTGATTCTTTCTGCTCTATTTTCTGAGAAACAGTTGGTGGTGAATGACTCTTGTTCTTAAGGCTCAGATACAAATACAAGTTTTTCACTTTTTTCTATGGGCTCCTGATCGGAAGCAGTATGAGAAAAGACAGGCAGTTTTCACCAAGGTATCTTATCCCAGAAAGAACCGAGTGGGCTACGGTCAAAAAGAACATCATACTTTTTTTTTTTTTTAACCACTTGAATGAAGACTGTCCTCTCCTGGAGAGCAGTGACCAGTCTTACTACTGTATCCCTAGCATCTAGCTTAGTGTCTGCCACAGACACTCAGAAAAATTGTTTGCTAAATGAGCAAATGAGTAAGTTGGTGTTTCAGTGCCTTGTGGTTGAGTAGATTGTTTTGGAATAATCATCAATACAGGTAATACAAGGAATCTGCTGGGCTAGACCCAATGCATTTAGGACCCACTGAAGGGGCCAGCACTCAGGGTAACTCACATAGCTCCCTGGGACCACTGCCTTGACTTCACTCTGCTGCTCACAGGTTGGTGTGACTTCAGTAGCTAACATGCTCTATCAACAAACTCCCTGGGCTGAGT
Source organism: Mesoplodon densirostris (assembly GCF_025265405.1). Classification (NCBI taxonomy): domain Eukaryota; kingdom Metazoa; phylum Chordata; class Mammalia; order Artiodactyla; family Ziphiidae; genus Mesoplodon; species Mesoplodon densirostris. Next base: position 81,361,375 of record NC_082671.1, read on the forward strand.
TTCCTCATCTGTTCAATGTGAGGATTGAATAAGGCAGTAGCAGGACCCTTGCTAATCTAAGTCTATACATGATGCTCTGAGTATCTTCTCAAACCCCAAAAATAAATATTTTAAAACAAAAACTTGGATAGTAAGTTGGAAAGTCCCTAACATTTTTCTTCTGTAAAAGTGCAGCACTCTCTGTTATTTAATGTAATGGAAGAAATCCATAACTTCAAGGCCTCTCTTATTACTGCCCTCTTCCCCTCTCCTGTCCATTCCCCTCCAGAAATAAGCAGGTCATATCTGCAGGCTTCTTCAAACTCTACCACAACATTTCCTCAGGAAAAAATCCTTTCACACACCATGCAGTAAGTATTGTGCCTGGCAGAACACAGACAATTCAGAAATATTATATATTGTTTTATCATTGCCATCTCTCAAAACAAATCACTTCATCACCATACATACATCTTTTAAGATAAATCCCAGGTGTTTGCCGAGCATTTTTTAAATTAGTCAATTATCCTCACCAGTGGCTGTGACTAATCAAAAGTAGTGTCATCATATTCAGATATGCAAACTGGCTATAGCCACAGCCAACTTCAAGAATATATCACTGTACCTCATGAACTGATACAAAAGTCTTGCTCAACCCAGAAAGGATTCCTGTGATATTTCTAAACAATGTGAGAATTCAGGAATTTAGTTTTAAGTGACTACTGAAATACACTTTGTTACGTAACCTACATGAAGATAAATAAACCAAAGGTTTAAAAAAAAAAAAGGAAAGAAAAAAAAGAATCAACACCTACATCATTTTTTAATGTCTGTATGGTGTTCTATTTTATGGTCATAACAATATTAATGATGTGCTATGACTAACATCCTTATAGCTAAATCTTTGCATGTATTATTTTTTCAAGATCGAGTCATATTGTGTTTTTCTACAAGAAAACAGTATATTTATAGGAAAATAGCTAATTGAATAAAATATGTCTTTATATTTTCAGATTTACTGGCAAGTGTTTAATATTTTCCTAATATTCCCCAAAATTTCATAAAATGAACTTGTTTAAAATTTTTACATTCACAAATGATTAGGAAAATATAATAAGAATTTTGATTTTGTCTAAGTGGTGTTTTTGTTTTCATTTGGAAACATCACAGAAAATACATATTTAATTAACTGCTTTTTATAATTGCTCTGATCATGAATATAGGATAAAATGAATATTTCAAGAATATTCTCACTGTATCAAAGTGTGAAATTAAAACAGAATTGCAGGAATTGGAAATTCCTACTGTCAGTAGCCTTCTGAGAACACAATACTTATGTGATCTATAGAATTCTGCTTTCATAACTTATAAATTATTTCTGTCATCAGAGATTATTAAATATGAGTCTAGCCTTACTGAGACAAACTTCTAGCAGATACAACAACTTGTGGAACAAATACCGTTATTAATGGCAAAACCTTGATAATCTCCTAGGAGCAGTGAAATAAATTCCACAGGTATCAGAAGAGCATTTTAAATAGCAATAAAATTAAAACTATCTGCAAATTATGAATGCTTCATATATGCAATTTCTGACATGAACCAAGTGATCAGAATGTATTCAGAACACAAAAAAAATGTAAACTAAGGACTTGGTATATATGTTTAAACTTTAATACTTGAGAAAATATAAGTTAAAATCTGATACAAACACTGCTGGCACAAGAAAATATACACAAATCTGGATTCAAATGGAGTCAGTACATAAACCTGGATATGACTGTATCATGACAACTTGTAACTAAAGCCTTTTAAAGAAGTAACAGATTTTTGTACCAGATATATATTGCAGAAGGAACAGTAATTTCTTTTCTCAAAAAATTCCCCTTATCTATTAAGAATTATTAACTCAGTGTGGAGAGGAAAGTTAGAGATCATCTAATTTATCAAAGCATTTTAAAGATATAAGCCTTAAACATCTACTGTAAGCTCAAACAATGCAAAAGTAATCAGCATTTCATTTTTCTCTGAAGATTTATTTGATATGTTAGTCACGTTAACAAATTATAGAAACGAAAAATTTAAATATTTCATTCTTTTTTGAAAGCACACATTATTTCTTCTTCCAGGTACGTCAGTAATTTAAGCTTAATATTCATTTTACTAAATATTAAACAAAAAGGAACTTAAAATCTTGCACTACTATTAAGAAGAAATGATAATTTCTTTCTAACTTCAACAATGTACTTTTAAAATTGTGAAAACAATTAGAAACACTAGGTCTTTAAGGGCATCTCAAAATATATTTGAAGAAAGTATCTTTCAGCCACTGCTTACTTTAAAAAAAATTTTATTTTGGAAGAGTAAGCTATATATAAATAAAAATTCATCCAATGTGAATATAATTGGAGAAGTTCCCTGATCATGAATACTGGATAAAATGTGTATTTCAAGAATATTCTCACTGTATCAAAGTGTGAAATTATAACAGAGCTATAGGAGATGGAAATTCCTACCATCAGTAGCCCGATGAAGATAGGGCTATTTATGAATTAACTTACAATTTTTCAAAAAAATAAAACCAGTTCTTGGAACTGCCAGATGACACTTTTATTCCTGAAGTTACTGATACAGAATTGTTTGGTCTTACAAAGGAATAAACTCCTTCTTAAAGGTAAAATTATTCCTCTTTGAAAGATGCATTAAATATTTCTCATCACTAAAAATGTAAAGCTTCTGGTACTTCTTGAACACTGACTTCACTTTCCAAAGATGTAAATATTATCTCCCTCAATGCCCAGATCAACAGTGGAACTCAACCAAATATTTGGTGACTGTCTCTTTTAAGAAGAGAAGCATCAATTATTTCAAAAACTAGCCTGCATACAGCTTTGATTTTAACTGTATTTCTCAGACAAAAGATAGCTTAGTTTTATACAAAAGTTTCTTGCTCTAAAATCTACAAACATCAGTAGTCAGCTTAAGATGCTTATTCTACGATTGCACATTTGTGTGAACCATTATTTTTCTTTAGAAAAAACAGTTTAGTTTAAAATAGGGAAACACAGACCTCAATACTGAATATAATAACCTGTGATAGCTGATAATACTGTAAAGTTATTAAACACACCCCTAAAACTTCTGAAAGTACATTAACAATTTTTAAAAGTCACAATCTATTAAAAAACATATTATTTATAAATATCATCCCAGATCGATAGAGTCTATATAGTCACTACATGATCTGGGTAAGTTCCTTGGAGAATCTGCCTACAGAACAGAAAACGCTGCATACATACTGTCCATTTGCCATTGGAAAACTGAAGGCAGCATGACTTTATTGAAGAAAATTAACATAATTGGAAAACTCTAATTAAAATTTGTATTATTGTGCTAAAGAAAAACAGTAATCACATGACAGAATTTTTATGTAGCACTTTAATATTCTTTAATATCACCTTAATTTTAAGATTGTTAAAACATAATTCTGATGTTAAACATTATTTTAATGTAAAACTTGATATCTGCACTCACAGAAAATTACATTATTAAAAAATATTTCTAATATGCTAAAAGCTACTAAATCATTGCACAATGTCCATCTAAAATATAAGGTATAAGTTCTTATAAATAATATGTGAAAAAATTTTTTTCCAAATTTCAATTTATATTTCAATACCTTAATTTTATTTTTTTTACCAAAAATATTGATAACAAAATATTACCAAGTTTAATAGAAGTCAGTTACAAAAATCAGTTCCTTCTGATTTGGAAAGCTTAAAAAAATTTTAAATAATAGCAATTCTACCAAACCCAGAGTAACAGTAAGCTAATCAGCAGCAGCCATTGGTACTTAGCATTGTTCCATCAGGCAATCCTGATCAGGAAACAAAACAAGATGTCTTTTGTAAGACAAGTGCCAAACCGTTGCTTTTAAACTAAAATGCAATAACTTATATTAAGAGCACCTCTGTTTCTATTAGCACTTCTGTTTCCATATTTAACACATATTCAAAATACAGCAACTATAGTTATAAACCTAGTAGTGTTATTTGACTTTACATTTCCATTAATGGGCAGACATTAACAAAGATGTCATGGACTGAAAATCATATAAATGTCTATAACTAATAAGAATCTCCTGGTGATTTTACCACTGTTCACCTTAAAAGGGTACTTTCTGGTGAATTCAGGTGTGTGAATTCTGATGAGTCCCCTCCTCACCCCAACCTCTACCCCCATCTTATTGTACTTAATGTCTGAACCTATTTGGATAAACACAAATAGAAGAAACTTTTAAGGTGTGCAGCTAACACATTCACTCTTTCCTTCCTCTGTTCTCTTAGAATGACACATTATGTTTATTTTCTAGGTTTCTTACTTCCAGTCATAACAAAATAATGATCATCATCTTCCTTCTTCTTTGCAGAAGGTTTTTTATCTCCACTAACTGCCTCCTTGCCAGATGAGGGTGGCTTCCTGGTTGCAGCCGGGGCTTTGCCACTTTTGGGAGGACCTTTGGCTAAGCACTGGTTCTTGGTGGCAGTCTGTGCTGACTTTGGTTCAGGTTGTGCTTTGGCAGAAGACTGGGGAAGACTCACAATGGACAGCGGGGTACGGCCCGGGGACCTAGAGGAGCTGGGTCCTGTCTTCTGGGACGTGCTTTTATTCTGAGGCTGCTTTTTGGCAACTGAAACCATATTATCTTTTGACTTCTCTGCAGCTTTTGCAGGAGCAACTGAGGATACAGAAAGTGGCTGGTTTAAATTCAAGGCTGACTTAAGTTTCTGTGTTGGCATTGCCCCCGCTTGCGGAGCTCCAACACGTGGCTGAGACTGTGTTCTCAGACCCGTGGTTATCGTTTTAGAACTGGATGTTGTCACTTTTGCAGGAGACTGGAAAGAAGGAGAAGGGTTAGGCCTTACGTGCAGATTTGCCTTAGGTGGCTTTGGACACTTTGATGATGAATTTAAATGTGCAGCTGAGTGAGAGACTGCATAATCCCTGGAAGACACATGATGGTGTTTCAAATGCTTTGGTTCAATTTTTCCAGAACACTTATTTGGCAAAAGTGTAGACTCAGGCACATCTCTTAACTTCTGGGCTGGAATAAGCTTGGCCTTAGGAGTACTGGGTGATGAGATACATTTTCTCAATGACTCAGATACACAAGGTGCAGTTCTTAATAAAGCTGGTGAAAAAGTGCTTTTACCTACTGGATTTAAAGAAGCAGATGAAGATGATGCATCGTTTGAAGGAGACTGAGGTTTCTTTGTTACGCCCTTTGAAGATGTGAGTTTGAGATGAGAGGACACTGCTGGAGAATTTGGAAATTTAGAACGGACTGACCCAAAGGCCAGACTGCCTCCTTTCAGGGAAGATGCTGGTGGCAACACACCTGGCAGACGTACCTGCTTCTCTTTGCTCCTTGGAATACCAACTGGTGTGCCAGGTTTTGAATTTTGTTTCTGAAACATGCTAACTGCTGACAAAGGATTCATTTCAGGAGGCTGAGGTGTTCTGGCAGATGAATCAGGCACACTTTCATTAGAAACTCCTTTTTGAAATGCTAGAATTTTCTGTTCTAGTGTAGCAAACTGTAATATTCGACAGGGGTCATATTTAAGCAAAAATCCTTGAAGAGTATCCCAGCCTCCACCGACACGGACCATGACATGTTTTCCATGAAGCATCTTTCCCCCAAAAGAAAGTAAAAAATAAAGCTGTAAAACTGTAAGGTGCAGTTACGGTTCATTAGCAGTCATAGTCTGTGATGTCTGTGACTATGAAATTCAGTGTATTTGCCAACAGCTTCACTATAAATTGCCAGTCTCTTTCTTGTATTACTAAAGTAACAAATTTAATTCATATTGAATCATGCAACTAACAACAGAGAATCCTCCAGTTTGTAAGGAAGATATTTACACGTCCTAAAAATCCAAATTACTAATACGCAAAACTGCAAGGACTGAATATTGAAGGAAGAAAGGAAAAGGGAGAGTGAAGGAGGGGAGGAGAGAAAAAAAGTCTCACACTAAAGAAAAACATAATTACAGAAGAAACATAAAAACTACCAAAACTTGTATGTTAGAATTTAACAAATTACTTTCATATGTATCATATCAATTTAATCTTTCAAAAACTTTGATATAATTTATTACTAGTTCTTCTTTGCAGATGAGAAAATTATGGCTCTGAGAGATTAAGGAAACTGTCCCAAACCACACAGCTTGGCCTGGCCTCAAATGCACCAGGCTGCCCAACCCAAAAGGTGCTTTTGTGTTGACAAGATATATCCTGGGTCTGCCAGCGCAGCCCAAGCTGGACGGACTCAGGCCCCTATTCATTCAGCAGACAAATCTGCACAGTTGTATGTGACTGCTCTGCAAATTTTAACTCTAAATCCCATGCTCTGTGCACTACCACTATATCATACTGCTTAAAAAAAGAAAGCTAATTAAAACACAAAATGCATATACCTGTTTCTGTATGAGTTGAACAGGGTATGGGGAACTAATGATAATATATGAAATAAAAGAAAATATAAGTGGTAAAATTATATATATATATATATATATATTTTTTTTTTTTTTTTTTTTTTTTTTTGCGGTACGTGGCCCTCTCACTGCTGTGGCCTCTCCCGTTGCAGAGCACAGGCTCTGGACGTGCAGGCTCAGCGGCCATGGCTCACGGGACCAGCTGCTTCACAGCATGTGGGATCCTCCCGGACCGGGGCACGAACCCATGTCCCCTGCATCTGCAGGCGGACTCTCAAGCACTGCGCCACCAGGGAAGCCCGGTAAAATTATATTTTTTACATACCTTTATATTACATTCCTAAATTGGGAATAAAACAGCTCTTGTATCTATAAGTGGACAGAATGATGAACAGGTAAACTTCAATCTCCTTATCAGCAAAGGGGACAATTAATCAATTGCAGATTGCAGATGGGACAAAGGAAGAAAATAAGCATGTATATTAGCATATGCTAATATATTAGCATAATATTAGCATATTAGCATCAGCATATAGATGCTGATGCTGTGTCAGTGAAAAAAAGGCTTCATACTTAAGACCCAAAGTCTATATTATTATCAACTGCAATGTTTCTATTTCTTTTTCTTCTTACTGACATTTAATCTTATTAGATGTTCTGGTTTTGCTTTTTTCTTCTTATGATGATAGAAAATTATTCCTCTTTAGGAAATCTAAAAAATGGAATAAGTTACCTGAGGTATTCAAAGATTTTTTCCCCCAATTATATTCAATGTCCAAATAGCCTTAGCTTAATTAGTTGTTTGCTATGTTAAGTGTGTTTACCTAAACACATTATATACTCTTGAAAATATTCCATATATTTCCTCCTATACAGTGAAATTCTTCCATTAATAACATCCTCTATTCCAATTTTTTAAAAAGTAAAAGGGGAACAAAAGAAGGTTGGTCAAGCAATAAATTCAATTTCAAAACAAGATTAAACAGGATGTAAACAGTGGACTTACTCTTATAAAAAGTATTTTATCTCCTAGTCGATACCGTCCTTCAGATAAGTACTCAATAGAAAATCGATGAGAACAACTACAAGGAGGGTCTTCAGCAATGTGTTTAACCTAAGATTAAAAATAAACAAGATTTACTGCTTGTGACAAATACTATTTTGTTTAATGTTAAAATGCAAGGTTATTTGATAGTTGGGAAAATCAAACTCAAAGATAAAAATTTAAAGACAGTTCAACTATTTATTATCTCTTCTCTTTTACTTGTTGTCAAATATTGAGATTAGACATTGGCTAATCTAATAACCTAACAGTGAGGAAGTCTGGAGTCTCTCTCTCTCTCTCTCTCTGCCCAAGTGCAATCAGGCTCGTCGCGTACTCACTGACCACCGGAGGAGGTCTGTGAATGTGTACACAGTGAAGTCAATTCAAAACACATTCATTCAGTCATAGGAAACAGTTCGTTACTAAGCTTGAATTGTTTTAAGACTTGGATTAATATATCTGTCAAATCAAAGATGGACCAGTTAGATAAAGTTTAACCAGGAATTTTCACTTGTCCCTTAACACCATGTGAAAGTAATACTGTATGTATGGGGGAATATCCATATTTGTTCCCAAGTTACTGTTAAAATAGGTAGAGGTCCATTTATAGCTATTGGGCTGGGCAAAAAGTTCATTCGGGTTTTTCCATAACATCTTACGAAAAACCCAAGCGAACTTTTTGGCCAATCCAATATTCACCCAAGACTAGGTAAATTCTAAAAATTTCAACTCAAGAGGCATTTTTCTAAAAGCACTCACTTTGTTTCAATAGTCTGCTAAGGAGATGAGAACTGAGGAGAAAATCCTACCTGTACTCCTCAAGGGGCTTACAGAATTTTTAACTGCAGTAAATATCTTAAAAATGGTAAAAACTGGAATAAAAATTAAAATTCAGGAATTCTTTATTTAAAACATGGAAATTGGGCTTCCCTGGTGGCGCAGTGGTTGAGAATCTGCCTGCTGATGCAGGGGACAGGAGTTCGAGCCCTGGGCTGGGAGGATCCCACATGCCGCGGAGCGACTGGGCCCATGAGCCACGACTACTGAGCCTGCGCGTCTGGAGCCTGTGCTCCGCAACGAGAGGCCGCGATAGTGAGAGGCCCGCGCACTGCAATGAAGAGTGGCCCCCGCTTGCCACAGCTAGAGAAAGCCCTCGCACAGAAACGAAGACCCAACACAGCAAAAATAAATAAATTAATAAACTCCTACCAAAAAAAATGGAAATTAATATAAATTGATTAAATGAAAATATTTGCTGAGATATGTTTGATTTGAAAAAAAAGTCACATATCAGCCACTATGGAAACCATTTTGTTTTCCTAAAATTATATTTTTGAAAAAGCAAGGCCATGTATATTTTTCTCAACTACTTGTCACACAGAGTATATCTAAACAAATTCACTTAATTGCACTTAGGCATGATGTTAAAGAAAGTCTCTTCAGATATACCCAACTTACCTGAGCACTAACAGAAATTTATGAGTGTCTTAATTATCTACACAGAATGGACACATGTGGATTCACCCAGGCCTGATCAGAAGGATCCAGATTTATCTCCCTACATCATTCATTTAACAAAATAACATGATCATAAACAGAACTGATTTTCATAAGCCATTCAATGAAGTTTATCTTGTTCACAGTCTGGTTATATGAGCACATATGTACACACATGCATACACACACATACATACCACATGCATAAGATGGCTAAAAAACATTCTGAACTTGGGTAAAGAATTTACAATTATTTGAACCATTTACAAGTTAGATAACAAAGTAATTTGAAAGGAGGTAATTATTTCAGTCATTATTTTCTATCCATTAAGGTTTCTTAGGTACACAGAATTGCAGTTGTGTATTTCTTAACAGCACTCAAAATAATGAATCAGATAATTGTTCCTTAATTTTAAACACGACCATAAGATCTGAGCAGGTCACATATGTATAGATGGATTCTGAATATATTCATATAGCACATATATATTTAAAGAAATGTGTTCCTTTTAGTTTTCATAACAAGCTTGCAGGCATGAAAGGTCATTTATTTTCTTTGTTTAAAATATCCAAATACCACTTATATTCAGCAGTACAAATCAGCACTAACCCACAATCTAAATAAGTTGGTGAGCCTAAAAGGAGTAAGTGCTGTGAATAAAAAATGTTCTCTTCTGGTTTTAGCTATTGTGTAATTAACATTTTAACATTAAAGGAAATAGCTAAAGAAATTAAAATCATCTGTAAAGGTACTACCCTAATATCAATTATTTTCATTCTCCTTGTTCTGATACATACTTCTCACAAATAAACATTTTTCTTGTTGCTATATAGTCTTCATAATGATTACAAAAAATGATTATTCTGCTAAAATAGTAAATCCTAATTTACCTAGCCATTACACAATTTGAGAGTATTTACATTGCTTCCAATTTTTCAGCCTTATAAATAAGACTGCAGTAAATACTTTCATTCATGCTACTTTTTTTTCCCTCTTCAAGTACAATAAAAATGAAGGAGGAACACTTCTGGTGAACTATGAGATTCTGATGCATCATAGTTGAAACAAAGTGTGCAATTACTTACAGCTTCGTGCAGCTCTTCATGCTGACAGCATGATTTTGGAATGCTGATGGAATCTTCAGGCCCAGAAGTATTAAGTAAGGTCTCTTCTAGCTCAATTTCTTTCTCAAATTTTACTAATACTGGTGGCTCAACCCCATAGCTGAAAACCAATCATGAGATCTCATCAAACAAGTGAAGTCTGAACCAAGTACTTCCATGTATATCACAATAGGTTATCTTTTATTTTATTTTTTATTTTTTTTTTTTTTTCTTTTTGCGGTATGCGGGCCTCTCACTGTTGTGGCCTCTCCCGTTGCGGAGCACAGGCTCCGGACGCGCAGGCCCAGCGGCCATGGCTCACGGGCCCAGCCACTCCACGGCATATGGGATCCTCCCAGACCGGGGCACGAACCCGTATCCCCTGCATCGGCAGGCGGACTCTCAACCACTGCGCCACCAGGGAGGCCCGGTTATCTTTTATTTTTAAATAGAGTCTGTATGACTCTCTTCTACCAGTTGTTTCACTGGGACATCTGGAAATGCTTTATAATGTCCCACAGATTGCCACAAGTTCAGATTATCATCTTTACATCATAGCATATATATATATTTGGGTTACTGGATGCTCCCAACATTCAATCAGGGATCCTAAACGTACCTTTAAAAATCAGCTTGTTAAAAAAAACAAAAACCAAAAACCAAGTCATCTCGTGAGTGAAGATGGGGTCGAGCTAGGTATGGAGGATACCAGGTTTCAGCCTTCTGGTCAGACCCTCTTTGGGTCCAAAGGACTTGCCTCGCCTTGAACTGCTTAAAGATTGCATGCTCTTACTCTACTTTTGATCTGAAAAATGTAAGTACCCACTTGTACAGTTTAATACTAAATGAAGGCAAGCTACATGAGCAAGCAGATGTTGACACATGACATGGCTCACGTGAACAGAACAAAGTTAATAAAGAAACAAAAAGAAAGAAAAAATAGTAAATTAAGTTACCTTTATTCCAATCAAAAATTATTTTCATTTATAGAAAAGTGTTCTAGATAAAACAAAGCAGCTTAAAAAATGTTTATGACATTGAAATTCTGAAATATTGTGGAATACATACCTTGACACAATTCGACCAATTTCAAGAAGACAAAGATACACCTGTCTCGGATCTTTGTGCAAAACTGTGAAAAATAAGACCACATATTTTAGGGGGCAAATTAAATAGGCAAATAAATTTATGGCATGAAAGAAGTAAAGTAAAAGAAAAGACAGTAGCGTTACTTATTTGGAGACTTAGAAAAGACTTTTACTTTTTCTACATATTATCATCTTCCTGAAATTAAAAAGAAAATGGTTAACAAGAAGATTAAAATTTACCATGGATGCTTACCTGTGTAGTATTTTAAGTCTAAAAAACTAAGAGCTTAGTAACATTAAATTATTAATATTTCAGATCTCTTAACAGGAGATATTATTGAAGAAACTTATCACTTCAATTTTATTCTAAACTATCTTTAGCACAGGACTATGTGTTAACAGCCTTCTTCAACTCTTCCAAAAATAGAAGAGGAGAGAGCACTTCTCTACTCATTCTATGAGGCCTATATTACCCTGATATCAAAGTCAGAAAAAGACATCACAAGAAAACTAAAGACAAATATCCTTTATGAACACGGATGTAAAAAATTCTCAATGAAATACTGGCAAACTGAATCCAGCAGCAAGTGAGATTTATCCCAGAAATGCAAGGTTGGTTCAACGTATGAAAATCAATCAATATAATTCACCATATTGATAAAATAAAGGAAAAGAAATGTACAATTATCTCAGTAGACACAGAAAACGCTTTTGACAATCAAACACCCTTTCATGACAAAAAAAGACTCAACAAACTAGAAACAGAAGAGAACTTTATAAATATGAAAATAGACATCTCTGGAAAGCCCATAGCTAACATCATTATTAATGGTGAAGGACTGAATGTCTTCCTTGAGGCTAAGACCAGGGAAAGGAAGGATGTCCACTCTTACCACTTCTATTCAACATTGTACTTGAGGTTCTAGCCAGGGCATTTGGGCAAGAAAAATAAATAAAAGCCATCTAGATTGGAAAGGAAGAAGGAAAACTATATTTACAAGTGATATGGTCCTTTGTTTAGAAAACCCTGAAGAATCTACAAAAAAACTAATAGAGCTAATAAGCAAGTTCAGCAAAGTTGCAGGATATGAGATCAATATACAAAAGTCATTGCACTTTATACATTAGCAATAAACAATCTGAAATGTAATTAAGGAAATGATTACATTCACAATAGCTTCAAGAAGAATAAAGTACTTAGGAATAAATTTAACAAAAGAATTTTAAGACTTGTACACTGAAAACTATAAAATATTGTTGAAAGAAATTAAATAAGATATAAATAAATTGAAAGACATCCTATGTTCATGGATTGGAAGACATATATTGTTATTGTAATACTCTCCAAACTAACCTACAAATTCAGTACAATCCCTATCAAAATTCCAAGCCTTTTTTTTTTCCAGAAATGGACAAGCTGATGATAAAATTCATAAAGAACTGTAAGAAATATAGAATAGCCAAAACAACTTTTAAAAAGCACAAAGTTGGAAGACTCATACTACCCAATTTGAAAACTACAGTAATCAGGACAGTGTTTACTGGCTTAAGGATAGACATACAGACCAGTGGAATGAAAGTGTCCAGAAATAAACTCATATGTTTATGTTCAATTGATTTTCAACAAGGGTGCCAAGACAACTCAAAGGGGAAAAAAGTCTTTTCAACAAATGGTGCTAAGACAACTGGATATCTACATGCAAAAGAATGAATTTAGGCTCCTTCTTCACACCGTATACAAAAAATAACTCAAAATGCATTAAAGACCAAAATGTAAAAGCTAAACCTATAAAAATCCTAGAAGGAAAAATAGGTGAAAATCTGTGTGATCTTGGATTAGGCAATGGTTTTTTAGATATGACACCAAAAGCACAAGCAATCAAAGAAAAGATAAACTGAACTTCATCAAAATTAAAAACTTTTATGCATCAAAGGACACTATGAAAAGAAAGTGAAAAGGCAACCCAAAGACCAGAAGTACATATTTGCAAATCATATATCTAATAAGGGCCTAATATCCAGAATAAAGAAAGAACTCTTACAAGTCTACAAAAAAAAAGACAATTGACTCCCCCAAAAATGAGCAGAAGATTTGAATGGACATTTCTGTAAAAAAGATATACAAATGGCCAATAAGCCCATGTAAAGATGCTCAACATCATTAGTCGTTAGGGAAATGCAAATCAAAACCACAATGAGATACCACTTCACACCCACTAGGATGGTTATACAGTTGACCCTTGAACAACATGGTTTGAACTGTGTGGGTCCACTTACACATGGATTTTTTTCAATAAATACATACTATAGTACTATAAGATCTGTGGTTGGTTGAATCTGTGGATTCAGAACCATGGATACAAAGGGCTGACTGTAAAGTTATATCCAGATTTTTGACTGCAGGGTTAGGGGACCGCTGCCCCTAGCTCCTGGATTGTTCAAGGGTCAGCTGTAATTTTAAAAAACAATAACAAGTGTTGACAACTATGTGAAGAAATTGGAACCTTTGTGCATTGCTACTGGGAATGTAAAATGGTGTGGCCACTGTGAAAACAGTTTGGTAGTTCCTCAAACAGATAAACACAGAATTACCATATGACCCAATAATTCCACTCCTAGGTATATCCCTGAATTTAAAACATATGTTCACTCAAAAACTTGCATACAAATGTTCATAGCAGCATTATTAATAATAACCCCAAAACAGAAACAATCAAAATGTCCATCAGCTGATAGTAGATTTTAAAAATGTGGTATATCCATACAACGAAATATCATTCAGCCATAAAAAGGAATGAAGTACTGTTAGATGCTACAACATAAATGACCCATAATGCTAACTGAAAATAGCCAGACACAAAAGCTACATATTGCATGATTTTATTTATATGAAAAGTCCAGAGTATGCCAATCTATAGAGAAAGAAAGTAGACTGGTGGTTGCCAAAGGATGGAGATAGGGAGTAACTGGGTCCAACTGCTAACAGGTATGGGGTTTCTTTTTGGAGTGATGGAAATGTTCTGGAATTAATAAGTGGTGATATCTGCACAAATCGTGAGTATACTAAAAACCACTGAAATCTACATTTTGAAATGATAAATTTTATGTTACGTGAACATAACTCAATTTTTTTAAATGCTATGAATAAAAAGAAACCTAATATGCTTAATGATCAGCACACCTGGATTAAAACAGGGTGCAAACTGGGGGGTAAAACAGCAATCCATTAGTTTTAATTCTACACTGGATAAGAATATCCAGAGGCATACTAAACAGGTAACAGTGGGGAACAGCTACCTGTCTGCAGGCAACAGGGTGTGCATGGTCAATAGAAATATTTACAATATTAATAACCTAAAACAATAATGAAACCAACTAAAAAGTTGGTTTGCTTTTTATTATCACCATGAACCGGCAATTCTAAGCAATGTCAGTGACAAAATATTTCTCTCTACCAGGGCCGAATACTATTCCCATGACCCCCGCCCTTGGTATGCTACTGCTCTTATCAAAACATTATAAATTCTGTGTGTGTGTGTGTGTGCATAAATACTTTGAGGAAATATATAGTCTAAAACTTAGATAGCTTTCACTTTGGTCACTGCACAGATGTTTCTGTTGACTTAAATGAAATGAGAAAATACATCAATAATTCTTCAATAGAGCATGACTTTTAAAAAGCATTAGCCCATTTAGATAACCAAATTGGCAGCTACTGTTTACGAGGTAAATCTAAACACCATGAACATACATCATTTGGCCTTCTGTTATTTCTGTAATTATCTAGTTAAAGAGAAATTACTAGTAACTTAGACTTGATAGAGTAATTCTTGATGAAAACATTAATTAGTTAAGCATCAGTCCAAAACCTTCCCATAGCCAACTCATTTAGGAAGTAAAATATGTCCAGGCCATTCTAGATATATAGAATCTAAAACATAAATGAAAAGCTTTTATCACACATTTGATCTGGAATCTGATTCTCCAATTGTTTACATATATTTAGAGTATAAATGTTTCTAGTAAAATGAGATGTGGCATTTGAGTCCTTATTTGGAAAGAAAAATTAGAAGTGAGGCATACAAAAATATCCTAATAAACATTAAACACAACAACAACACTTACCTAAACCTTCAGATTCAAAGAGGTAAGTCTCATCAACCCCGATGTGCCTGCACCAGTGAAGGAAGTTCGCAGTATTGTCTCTAGCAAAGAACGAACCTGATGCAGCATCCTTCTTACAGGGCACTTTCCTCATTGGAAAATTCTGGAAAAGACAAAAGAATAATTTCAAACATGCATCAAGGATATTTTCATTAAATATCCATTTCAATATTACTAAATAAATGTTCAGTGCATTGAATGTAACTAAAAAGTGCATAGCACTAGAGGAAAAAGGCATCTTCAAAAATCATTTTATTTTGCTTTTCATTAAGCATATTCTAGAAAATGATTCCTAGGAAAACAGTCAGGTCAAAATTAGCAGTAAGATCACGCAACTCTAACTTTTCTTTTTAAAATGACATGAGAGTCTTAGTTAAGATAAAAAATGACAGTCTAATAATTCCAAAGCACATCTTTATAGTATATCTCTCCAAACACAGTTCAATACAAACACAAAATTATTGCTATGTTAAAGGTTTACACAGTCTCAATTTTGCTAACTTCCTTATTTGCATATTCATAAATACGGTTCTGAGTTTCTTGAGGAGACTTTCAAACAAGGAAGTAGTAGCCCATTCTTAATTAAAGTTCTTTGAAAATTGACAAGCTAAGTTTTAAAGAATCCTAATTTTTTATTTCCTGGACCAAAAGTATTCAGATAATCCTGCTGAGGCTGAGGGTTTTTTTTTTTTTTTTTTTTTAGAAATTATTCATCTCTCTTTTTTTGGCTGCATTGGGTCTTCATTGCTGTGCACGGGCTTTCTCTAGTTGTGGCCAGCGGGGGCTACTCTTCGTTGTGGTGCGCAGGCTTCTCATTGCAGTGGCTTCTCTTGTGGAGCACGGGCTCTAGGCGTGCAGGCTTCAGTACTTGTGGCACGTGGGCTCAGCAGTTGTGGCTTGCGGGCTCTAGAGCACAGGCTCAGTAGTTGTGGCACACAGGCCTAGTTGCTCTGCGGCATGTGGGATCTTCCCGGACCAGGGCTCAAACCTGCATCCCCTGCACTGGCAGGCACATTCTTAACCCGGCTGAGGGGTTTTCAGTTTTGTTTCAAATTTTTACTTGAATAAGAAATTCACACATATGGTTTTTTAAAATGCAAGGGGCACAGTAGAGTATAAGTCTTTCTCCTACCACTACCCCTCAGTTCCTCTCTCTCCCTGGAGAGAACCACACTATTACCAGTTCCTTATGTTTCCTTACTGTTGCTATTATTTTCTAGGATTACAATAACCTTGTGAGTTTTTCTAGTTGTATATAGGAAAAAAAAATCAACACAGTCAAATACAAAGATGGTTAGTATCAACTGAAATCTTCTCATCCACATTTCAGTAAGACATCTCCATATACAAGTATATCTGTACCTACAGAATGCTACATAAACAGGCTATTCTGCAATCTGATTTGTGTATGTGTGCATGCACACTTAATGATAGGTTGCAGGCATCTTTTGAGGTTAAAAAAAATTAAAATAGTCATTTCTAATGAATAAATAATATTCTACTCTGTTTAGGTACCATAATTAATTTTAAACAACTTCTCTACTGATGAGCATTTAGGTTGTTCTTAATTTTTTTTGCATAGTTGTTTTTGTGAATTTGTGGTTATTTTCTTAGAATAAATTCCTGGAATTAGAATTATATTACGTATCAAAGGATGTGCTTTATTTTCAATGTGATATATGTTATCCATTATCCCCCAAGAAAGATGGTACTACTTTATATTTCCACCAGCACTATGTTAATATCTAGAATACACACTCACAGACACCAGATCCCATGAGTGAAAATACCCATATTTGATGAAAAGAGAGGAAACCTTATCTACCTCAAATCCCAACTTCAGGGTCAACGGTAGAAAAGAGTCTAAAAAAAGTATTATTCATTCAACCAATATTTATGAATTTACCATGAAGACAATATATAAAGAATAAAAAGATGATGATAATAGCTCTTAACTGTGTGCCAGGAACCATCACAACCTCTTTTTTCTTTTTTCATTTAACTCTCACAGGAATCCTATAAGGAAGGTACTATTATTGTTCTCAAGAAGAACTAGCTATTTAGATATTTACTATACACCAGGCATTATCTATATAAGCTAACCACTATCTATATATTATCTCATTTAATGTTGCTGAATCCTCAAAAATATATCCTACAAGGTAAATGTTAATATCTCCATTTTACAAGTGAGAATATTTTTTCAGATGCTCAAAAAGATTAAGTAAATTATCCAAGATTTTACATATAGTTGCGTTGGAAGTTTACAACCTTGTAGAGATGATAAGAAATGTACATAAGCAAATCCATATGTACCAAGGTATTAAATCACTACTGTCAAACATTTTCTTACCACTGGTTCTTCAGAGTTGCATGTTTTCACCGTGTTTTGAAGAACATCAATCAGTTGGCATAACAGTACTCCATTATCAAGTTCTTCCAATAACCTTTCTGCCTTAACTTCAATACCTAAAAACATATTTCAAAGCTAAGAGCCTTCTAGAAACAGTAAATTCAAACAATATGGTTAAAGTTTAATTAAATGTAATCGGATTATAGCTGAAACACTAGACAAATATTAGATCAGACACCGAGCATTCACTCTTAGAAGGTACAGTTAAAACAGCAGATAATATCAAATTAAGAGAAAGTCAACTGAAACAAAAATATCAGTGGTGTAGAAGCACAGAAAAAATAAATGACATCTACTTTATTTCATTTAAAAACAGCAAAGTGTTTTATATTTCAAGATCCACTATTAAGGTTAAGTTTTGATTCACTGCACATTACAACTGCTTGCACAAGAAAGATTCTCTATAAGTAAATTGGTCTTTGTTGCAATTTAAAAATTAAAGATAACAATGTAACAAGCACTCAGAAAATACCAACTTTTCACCTCTAAAATCCCTTATTTGGAAGCATTATTACATAATAAACTTTTAAGAAATTATCCAAATCTTCAAACTGATATAAGAGTGAGTGTTTAGTGCGTTTTTAATTCTCTTCAAAGACCATAGATGAGCTTTATACATATATATTCCTTTTCACGAAAACCTTACAATGCTACATGAAATTCTGTTATTTTTTTTTTTTTTTTTTTTTGCGGTATGCGGGCCTCTCACTGTTGTGGCCTCCCCCGTTGCGGAGCACAGGCTCCGGACGCGCAGGCTCAGCGGCCATGGCTCACGGGCCCAGCCGCTCCGCGGCATATGGGATCCTCCCAGACCGGGGCACGAACCCGTATCCCCTGCATCGGCAGGCGGACTCTCAACCACTTGCGCCACCAGGGAGGCCCTGAAATTCTGTTATTTAAAAGAGAATTTTTTTCTAGGGAGAAAGTTCAGAGCACTCATGTCCTCTAACTGAGTAAAGAAATATGATGCCGTGCATTCTCCAAGCTGACATTTCCTCCTAGGTTTCATATACCTCTGCCCCTCGAAGCCTCAGAAACAGGAATCATTTTAACTACAGCATATATTCCACCCAGAATCTCATGCCTTACACAAGTTTAAGGAGGAAAAAAAAAAAAATCAAAAAAATACAGACCCCCAAATTAGACCTATACACTTAAAAAATTTTTTAACATTAACAATTAAAATGTTGATTATTCACAGCTCTTACTACTGACCTCTTCCATTAAGCCTCAAACTTGCTTTACTATTCAAGTCCCGAGGGTCAGGGTGAATCAGAATATCTTCCCAACTAGAATGTAAGCTTGGTGAGAACAATGACATCAAATATTTCCTTCACTAGAGGATCCCCAGCCTCTGGAACTATCATTCCTTGACAAAGAGTAAGATTCTCAATAAACATTTACTGAATAAGAGATTACAATTTTGAGCATCTTTGCAAGCCTTACCTAATAAACCAGATAACCAGATTGACAGATCTTCTTGCATGGGCAACAGGGTAGCTTCGTGCCTCACAGCTATCCACTCATCATACTGACAAACATCAGCCAAACCTGGCCCGTGTCTGGGGGTCAGAGGACTCCGTGGACTTAGAGGCAGGTCTTCTCCAAACCACACCTAGAGAAAACACCAACCAACTGAATGCGTACAACCCTGTTAAAAGTCAGCATGCCTAACATTTATATTTAAATAATGAATTACAGACCATATTTAATATACACACATACAGAGCTGCAGCAGCTCACAGAAAGTTAATAAACTAGAAGCAAACTATTAGCCTAGATACTTGACACTTTCCGTATTCAATTCTGTGATAAATGTAAGTGAATCCCTAATTAATGAATGGATTCTACCATCAAACTGAGGGGATGAAAGTCAACAAATAATTTTTTTCTTTCACTTGTTAGCTGCATAAGTTTAACAAGTTACTTGACCAGAGTATCAGCATCTTGGCTGTAAAATGAATTAATAATACCTGCCTTGTAAGATACATCTTTGTTGAATCTAGCATTGGGCCTAACAATATTTGTTGAATAATGGATAAATGAATGAATGCATAGTTGGCATTTTATAAACCTTAAATCATAATAACAGTGTTATCTAAAAAAAAAATTCTAAATAATCTGGTCTGTCACTTGATTTTGCATGGCCCACAAGCTAAGCATGGTTTTTACATGTTAAAATGGTAGTTATGTAAGTACCTACATAATAGCTTTGATTCTGCCTACTTACTCACTAAGCTAAAAATGTTTACTACCTGGTCAATCCTGGTTTAGAATAAAAACTGACAGAAACATGCTATCAAACCAACACTTGCAAAATTTTGAAATACAAGTAGATATACTTTTAATATAAGATTAGTTAGAGAAAAGACTGTATCAAATCTCAACTCAGGAAGGGGTATCAGAGCCCAAGTGAACTGATAAAGGGGTTCTCACAAGAGGGCAGCTTGAAATGGAGGGTCAGAGCTTGAGTGAGGTGACCGGGCATCCACGCATGGCAACGGCCCTGTGCAGCATCAGACCCTGAGCAGGATAAAGAGGGTGACCGCTGGGGACAACAGGGGAACATCCCAGTGCAGGGTGTCAGAGCCCAACTGAGCTGAGAAGGGCATCAGCTCAGGGAGGGGAGGCAGCAACAAAGGGAGACGGGTTACAGACACGGGGATTTATCCAATGGGAGCCAGGTTTCTCACTGCCAAAGAAAAGAGGTACAACCATGGACTGAGAGAAAACTAGAATGAACCCTATGGTGCTGGAATCGAGTAAGTTTTACCAGAAAGCAAAGAAGTGCTCAAAGAACGATGGGGACATGCAAAAGGACACAGAAGTCAGCTCGAAGGGACTTCTGCTGGCTAAATCAAGAAGAATTTAAGCATCAAAATAATGATATAGGGCTTCCCTGGTGGCGCAGTGGTTGGGAGTCCACCTGCCGATGCAGGGGACACGGGTTCGAGCCCTGGTCTGGGAGGATCCCACATGCCGCGGAGCGGCTAGGCCCGTGAGCCACAACTACTGAGCCTGCGCGTCTGGAGCCTGTGCTCCGCAACAAGAGAGGCCGCGACGGTGAGAGGCCCGCGCATCACGATGAAAAGTGGCCCCCGCTTGCCGCAACTAGAGAAAGCCCTCACACAGAAACGAAGACCCAACACAGCCAAAAATAAATAATAAAGAAATTTAAAAAAAAATAATAATGATATAAGTGGATTATAACACACTGAATAAAATGGACAACTCTGAGTCCACATAGATATAAATAAATGAATAAACTGGAATTTTGATGAGGAATGAGATTTCCATATACTTTCAAAGTACTTCCCCAGAAATACCTACTACAAAGAGAAAAAAAGAGTAATTTCACAGTAGAGAAACTCATCAGGCAGCAACTTAACCAAGTGACTCAGGTGAACATGATCAACAACGGGATGAATCAAAATCATATGCACCTGACAGGATACAACGAGACAACACAACATCCCTCTGTGATAGTCCTGCCAAGATGCACAACCTGAATCTAGTCATGAGAAAACATCAGGCAAATCTAAATTGAGGGACATTCTACAAAATAATTGGTCTGTAATACTCAAAAGTGTCAAGGTCATTAAAGAAAGCAAATACTGATAAAGACTAAGGGGCATGACAACTAAACGCAACAGGTGATTCTGAACTGTATATTATTGGGACAACTGACAAACACTTGAATGTGGTCTGAGTATTAGATAGTAGTTCCGTACCAACGCTAATATCCTGATTCTGATGATTTCATTGTGGCTGTATAGGAGGGAGTCCTTGCACAAGATAAATGCACTAAAGTACCAGAGGTAACGGGACATTAGATTTGCAACCTACTCTCAAATGGTTCAGCAAACAAATATCTCTGCTCTACACTTAACAACCACTTTGCAAGTTTGTGATTGCTTTAAAATAAAATTTTAAAAAGTTTTTTTAAAAAGAGGCATAAGTATAGGTAATACCAGGTGAATCTAGTTCTTTCTTGATTTTTCAATGTAGATAATTTCCCCCCCTGAAATATATTAAACTTATTGAGGTTTATTTGAGGCAAGTGTTACTATACCAAATCAAAAGCCATAACAACACCACTGTTATTCCAGACAAACATAGAGGGGGAAAAAAAGAGCTGCTTCCAATCTCCTATGATGAGAAATAAACACGTTTTTTAAAAATCTCACAGGCAAAGAAAGACAATGAATATATACCACAAGAGGCAAGCTGGAGTAGCAAAACTTAATAAAAATACCCAAAGACTAAGAGAAACATTGTTATTTGAGGGGCATTATTTCAGAAACTGAGGGTAGAGATTGGGGAATGAACTCCTAAATACATGAGGATCCCATAAAGTTTTTGGAAAAAAACAAGATGTTATTTCCCCAAATTCTCTTAGAATTACTTCAAAGGGAGTATAGCAAAGATATAATATCTAAATCTTCCCTTCATAAGCATGTCATGCTTCTGTAATCCCAGGACTCAGTATAAGACCTACCTCATGATAAGCAGTCAAAAATATTAGTTGAATACTTGAGGAACAGATACTAGCAAATGACTCTAAAATCATCAAAATCAAGATGCATCTTACAATAAAAATCAAGATGCATCTTACAATAAATGGTATTTTACAGTCAACAGAATGTTATTTGTCCTTTAACCATTTGGCTGAGCTGACAAAAGGCAGAGAAGATGCAAATGTTTGTCAAGGGGGCTTCCCTGGTGGCGCAGTGGTTGAGAGTCCGCCTGCCGATGCAGGGGACACGGGTTCGTGCCCCGGTCCGGGAAGATCCCACATGCCGCGGAGAGGCTGGGCTGCGCAGCCTGCGTGTCCGGAGCCTCTGTTCCACAACGGGAGAGGTCACAACAGTGAGAGGCCCGCGTACCGCAAAAAAAAAAAAAAAAAAAAAAAAAGTTTGTCAAGGAAAGATGTACATTATCTAGGAAGGTGGTTTTGAAAATATCATGTATGAAAATGGAGAAGCTAAAATTAACAAAAGTCATTCTAAGTTCTTGCCACATTAGGGAGAAGAGTACTTGGATTTTCCTATTATTGCAAGCAGAAAACTACAAAAACCTGGGCTAGTCAGTAGCATATTAATGTTGTTAAAAGCTAGATGTTAATAACAAAACCTGCATGCACAAAGATTGTTCTCAATCATGCTGAAAGCTGTCATATTGCAGAGATTCCTAACCATAGGCAGTCTACAGAAGAACTCGAATCAGTATATAAACTTAACTTACATTTAGGCAAAAATTTAGGCCTATGTACAAATGGGCCTTTTCTCAGAGAGAGAGTTCATAGTTTCTGTTAGATTCTGGAAAGGGTCTGTGACCCAAAAGAGATTAGGAACTACCTAGTTCATTGATTTTTAGACTGTAAGTCTATTTACTAATCAGAATCAGGGACATAAAAAAGGGGCAAGGAAGACCTTCATGGATTAAATGAGTAAGACACCAGCTATCTACTGGGTGTCTCCTCTCTGCAAGGCACTTATGAAAAACGAAGCCTTATTAGCAAAGAGGTGAAAATCCGAGGAAGTTCTCACATTCACCAGGGAGAGAAGCAAAAACTTCTGTGAGGGATGTCAAGGGTACTCTTGGAGAAGAATCAATAGGGACAGATCTGTGGAATCTAGGTCAGAGACAGGTTCGTGGAACTATAAGACAACCCTATTAAAAAAAATCACCAATTTAAGAAAGTATTAATGGCCATTAGGAGAGAAATGAGAAAAACATGGTCAATGTGGCAATGATTAAAAAGCACTTTATAAGGAATAGAGAAAATATAATCAACATGAAACTGATGACATTTCTGAGGCTTGGATAAAAAGAGATGAATAGAAGTAATCAGATGAAAAATAGTTTTGAGAAATAAGGAGTTCTGAGCATACTCAATGTGGATTAGAGAGGACCCAAAGGGGAAGAATAAGACCTTTTGGGAGACTGCCATGGACTCCCAAGTCCTCAAAGGAAAACAGTACAAAAGAACTCTTTATTAGTAGAGTAGGAGGATATAGCTGCACAGCATAGGAGGGAGAAAGCAGCATCCCATTCAGAATTGTTCTTAACCATTTTATAAATAAGTTATCTTCTCTAGGCTATCACACACTGCTATCTTGATAAGCCTTCTTTCTTAATTAAAAAAAAAAACTTTCATGACACAGTTATAATCTCCAGCTTTACATCCGGATAATTTTGTTGTATCAATGATACAACCAAAGTTCTGAAGTGCCTACTATGTAACAACACATTCCAGGAGGCACTTGGCTCATGTTATCTCATTGATTCCTCACAACTACCCTGAAAAATACACGCTATTATCCTCACCTCAGAGGCAAGGGAGCGGGGACTCAGAGAGGTAAAATAACTTGCCAGGATCTCACAAGCAGAGTGGCAGAACAAAAATCAGACACAAGATCTGACTGACTCTAAAATTCTCACTTTCAAAGGCAAATTTTATTATCAGCTGCTTCCATCTTCCTAGGTAGACCTTCAAGGTGATTTTTATCTTTAAGTTAAAATTCAGTCATGTTCTATTTATGTCAAAAGAAAGAAAACTTTTAAAGGATCTAAGAATAAATACCAACTCTGGAAATCATTCAAATGTAAGATTATTCTGGTTTGTCTTATTACCTCCATCTTGCTTCCCCTCACCAAAATACTAACAAAAAAAACCACTCTAAATTTTAAGTTTTAATGCCACATTATTTACAGGCATCACAAGGCATGTGTACAATTATCTAAAATTAAGAATTTATATTTGTTTCCATTGAAAGCTCTTTTAACTATAAACATATACTAAATTGTAATGAGAAGAAAATCACAAACTATTCCAATTCTTTTCCCAGGGTAGTACAAATACGATGAACCCACCAATCTTAAGATATTTTTGATCTTACAAATATGCAGTATAAATGAAAGCTTAATATTAAAGTCTTTTCAGAACTAGAAAGTGAAAATATAGTATTCCTGTTATTAAATTTGATGCTTAAAAAAACAGTAAAATAGAAAATTTTTGTGATAATTTTAGTTAACTATTGTAATCTTATTATATTAATCTCATTAACTTAAGTATATATTTTCCCAAGAAAACCACTTACTTGAATTGCAGGCAGCATGGTCATCTATGCTGAAATGATATTGCTGCTCTGAAAATAAAACAAAACATTAATATGCAGACAATGGTAGCTTTCCTACTCCCCCAAACCCTCAAATTACAAGGAATCTGCTTTATTCTCCTATCTGACTGAAAACCTAATACTTTTCTATTTGGAATAACTTGACCATAGGAGAAGGCAATCATACTCCTAGTTTCTTACTTCATAAAAGTACTCCTCATTTGAAAGAGGAAAATCTGAAACACACTTTAATATGTAGTTTCTGGCACTAATATCAAAGTAATTCTTGAAGCATCTGACTAGTAAAATAAAACTAACAATAAAACTTAGCTTACCTTAAAAGTGCCCCAGAATTTTCCCCTGTAAACACACTGTAAATATAACGTAAATACAAATATCACAACAACTGATACTGAAAGTCAAGTATCTCTCATCTGATCTTTACAAAGAGATAAGTTCATCCGAACTTCGTATAAATTCTCAAGTTTAACCATAAGCTTCTTCCACCAGATGACAAGGTAATAAAGAAAAATATCAATTTTAACTATGAAACAATACTCAATGCCTTTCCTTAATAATTTTCCATAAGTTATTTTCTCCATGAGGTGCTAAAGACCAAAAAAAAAAAAAAGGAATTTGAACTCTAAAGGACTATTCTTGAAACATACAAGAAAAAAACCCACAACTTTAAGTTAGATTAATACAA
Organism: Mesoplodon densirostris; assembly: GCF_025265405.1. NCBI lineage: Eukaryota > Metazoa > Chordata > Mammalia > Artiodactyla > Ziphiidae > Mesoplodon > Mesoplodon densirostris. Next base: position 81,386,989 of record NC_082671.1, read on the forward strand.
TTCTTTAATGTATTTTCAGAGGAAAGAAAGTGAAGAGTTTGAAACACTCAGAATAATAGACTATATAAAACCTAGGATTTTAGATTGCTTATAGCAGCATAATATACTAGTCTATTTTTTATTGTAAACCACCATTAAAGTATTCTAAGAAAAAATAGAAAATGGCTTATAAGGCTATCAATTTCCAAGGAAAAGTTACTTTCTCCCCTAAGTTATACCAAACATACCTCAGGTACAGTGCCAACTACACATCCCACTTTCCTCTCAGGAACATTTCTTCCAGTACCAAAGCTGAACTGGAGCTAAACCTAACTGAAAAGTCTGATGTTACACATCACATTGTCTTCGCAAGAAGGCAAAGGACAGCAGAATGTCCTTGATGTCATTTTTCTTTCTCTCTACCCTAGCAAAAGGCACAATTGAGCATTACTAATGAGTTTGTTATGCTTCCCACGAGCTAACTCAGTGGGGAATACGTTTTCCTTTAGCATAAATAATCCTTTGTCCCCAACAAAGATCCACAGTAAGAAGCTTCCAAGACCATTTTTTAAAAATACAGCAAAGAAGCTGTTCCCATTAAAATAAGGAGTCTCACATAATCAGACAAGAGCTTGAACAGCTGGAACTGCCAACCCCAAACAAAAGAAGGCCTGAATTATAAGGCGTGTGCAAATCAAGAACAGTGACACAGTCACAAAGAAGCTATCACAAGAATGTTTATTAGTTGCAGTTTTTATGGAAAATTCAACAAAATTACTTTTATGAAAGAAATGAAGAATTTGTGCACAACCTTCAATCACTGAACTTTAGCAGTCTATTTTATATATATATATATATATATATATATATATATATATATATATATATATATATATATCTTCCCCCACATCATTCTTACGTAATAGAAAGAACTACCTTAAAGACAACAAAATATTAACCATCTGGATTACCTTTAAAAAGAAGTTATTTAATAAATGGTACTCAGATAAGTTATAATATATCTTCATATGTGAAAAACTATCAGGTACACAAATATATGCTTTTATTGGAAAACTTTTATAAACTGATGAGATTGTATCAGTGAATCATCATTAACTCCTGAGTATTTACTGTGTTCCAGATCCTAAGAGCCAGTTATTCATACTTTCTAGTCATTCACTATTCTCTTTCCAAATCATTTTTGTCTCAAGCATTGAATCCCAAAAGCAGCTTCTTGTCTACAGTTGGCCCAGTCCCCAATCTGCATCACAATCCCAATTCTTGCTTCTTACTCAGTTTATTACCTGCTTTCCTCTTATCTGTCTTTCCCTAAAAGTCTCAGTCTCTACATTTTTTTTTTCCCACATAAACCAATTATACTGAATCAGCAACTCTTCATTTCTGGATCTGCACCTTGATTAGCAATTTATTGGCTTTTTTTGGTTTCTGTTTTTTGTCTGTCTTTTTGGAGAAGACTACTTTAATTCTGTGCCATCTTGAGGAAGTCTTTTCCCTTGGATTTGGGAAAAAAAAAGAGCTCTCAAATGACCAAGTCCAAACTATTTGCTAACCCTGCTTTAACAAGACAAACAGCTTAGGCAGAGATCACAAGTGAATACTATACTTAATTTTTTAAATCTGGAGAAAATGTTAGAAGCACAGAGTGCACTTATCCACCTGAAACTTAAACAGAATTTGGGCCTAGCCCACTTAGAAACAGTTTCAGCCATGAGGTCCTCAAGATTATTTATGGTAAGGCTCTTCATACCAGTTTGACTTCAGATCATGATGGGAAAAAAATGCCAGCCCGTGGAGCTGCTCCTTTGTTCCACAGCTGTAGGTTCTGAAACTGAGTATATTTTAATTCCTCACTCACATTATAAAATGTGGTGGGGAGAGCACAAGGTGGCATGTCTCAGTCCTGGTACAAATTGGGGGCCGACTTGGAAAAGAATGGCAAAAAAGCAAAGAAATAAAGTAAGTTTCCTCAGAAAAATAACAACATTAACTGCCAATGCAACACATATACATTCAGCACCCAGCCCACAGATTACTGCCAAGACACATACGCTGCAGGGATATGATAAGTGCCCCAGTTGGCGCAGTGGTTACTGCTGAGGAGGGGAAGGAGATGAGATTAGGATGGAATGCACAGAGGCCTTTCAACTGAACCGGTAAGATTTTAGTTCAAGATAAGCAGTGAGAACACAGGTACTATTATACTGGTCTGTATGCCCTTCTGTGTGTCAAAAAAACATTTCATCATTTTTAATGTTTCATTTAGAAAAGCAGTTAAAGAAGATATCCTGATTTGTTCAGGGGAATAAAAAACAACTTTCTCAGCTTTAAAATTTTGAGTTAAATATTTCCTAATTGCCTAGAAGAAAAAATAGAAATGCTGTATCCATACCAAACATATTTCATATTTTTTAATGTATACTAAGATAAATCACCATAAAGGCACCACTGGGGTAGTAGAAAGTAGCAGACCCATCTGCTTTGAGTTCCAGATGATCTTGGGATAGTTCACTTCTCTGAGCCTCGTGTGTTCTCATTTGTAAAATGGGATACCACCACCTCCCTTGTCTGCTTGTTGTAAAAATTAAATGAGGTGATACAAATAAAGTACCTGACACATAGCTAGCACTTAACAAATGAGTTGTTATGATGATACTATGATAGGACATAATTATAGTTCATTTAACATAATTCATCAAATTAAAAAGAGGTAAGAAAACAAAGCTAATACTGAGAAATCATTAAATGTAATTTGGAAAGCTTCTTTTACTAACATAAAAATAAATACGGTTGTAAGTGAACATAAAAACTTTAAAATACCAACATCCATACTCAAATATGAATTTGTAACATAGAAGTCTCTTGCTAGAATAAGTCTTAAGATTGTGTCACACATAGGCCTTTTGCTCCATTCAGGCTGTCTCCTCACCATCCACTCTATTGGTTTCACTCATTTCTGTGGCTCTATCACTGTTCAAGCTATATGTTTGTCCAAGCAGTGTCCACTCCTTCATTTATTAAACAATCATTTATTCGCACCCTTTATTAAACTGGGCACCGCAGGCAACAGACGCAGTGATGAACATAACAGACGTGATACTCTCATGGAGCTACTACATTCATTTGTGTATGTAGTGAATACACAAGGTTAAATCATGGTAATTGTTGTGAAAGAAAAAACAGAGAGAGACAGCAGGGGCCTACTTTTAGACTTTGAGTGATTTACAAGTGGTTTTGCTGGAGGAAAAACATGAACTTGAAGAATGGTGGGAATTAGCCAGGGAGAGAGACAGGGAAGAGTTCTATGCATAGAGAATAATTTTTGCAAAGACTCTGTACAGAAGGGGAGAGAGTTTGGTGCATTCCGAGAACTGAAAGAAGCCAGTATGGCTGAAGCGTGGAGCAGGTGTGGCTTAGGATAGGGTTGGAAAGTCAGGCAGTAGTCCCACCACGTGACGCCATACTGAGGAAAGTAGATTTTATTCTAATTGCAGTGGGAAGCCATGGAAGAGTTTTAACCAAGGGAGAGACATAATGTATTTCATAGTTTAACAGAGCTCCCTGAGGGGGAGAGAGAAACATGGGAGTGAAATAGTGATGGGTTTAACAGAGAAAGGGGGAAGAAAACAGAAGGAGAAGTGGGTAGAGATGTGGGAAAAAGAATTAGCGGAAACACTGAGAGAAGGGGAAGCATAGAGGGGTAGAAACAATGAGAGCAAAGGAAACTGAGCACACAGGAAGTGAGATGGAGAGTAGCCTGGAAGGGGAAGAGGAGGGGATCCACTGCAGCAGTTCAGTGACCAATGATGGTGACTGGGCAGGGATGCTGACAAAGTATCCACCGGAGAAAAGTGGATGGCTTTGACATCTATTTTGGAGTTAGAATCAAGACTTGATAATGGTTAGAGATGGAGGGTGAAGGCGAGGGAGGTAAGGGCAGAGTGAAGCGTCAGGAACAATTCTTGGGTTTCTGGCTTAAGCAGTTGAGCAAATGGATAGTGGCAGCATTTACTGCGATGAAGATGATGGGAGTCTGAACAGACTGAAGCGGGGAACCCAGCAGAGACAGGGCAAAAGTGCTATGTTTTGGTCATGTCTAATTTGAGAAGCCTTTAAAGACATTCAAGCGGAAATGTCAGGTTGGCAGTTGGAAATACTAACCTAGAGCTAAGAAGAAAGATCAGGAGGAGATAGAAATTGCCAGCAATCCTTGAGGGATAAAACCACTGGAAAGAATGAGATCATCCGAGAAAGAAATGGAGAAAGCAGTGACAAGGATCTAGGAACAAGTCCTGGAAAAAACCAACATTTAGACAAGAGAGAAAGAGTCAGCAAAGGAGATAGAGTCCTCACCTCGACTAATCCAGGTTTACAACTCTTCTGATTTACCTCCTCCCAGGAGCCCTTCCTGATTGGCCTGAATTAATTCTGCCTATATCTGTAGCTTTTGAATTCACATAGCATTTCTCTCAACTACCTGTCCTTACAGTGCTTTATACTATTTTTTCGTTGTTTCTGTACATTGCTTGACCAAGTATATTTTAAGTTCCTGGATTGCTGTCGGAAGTAGTGTTGAGAGAAGTATTCAAGCTGAAAGTTTAGGAAACACTTCTGGTGGGAGATATGTGAACATCTCTAGGAAAAACCAGGTAGGTGAAATGTGACAGCAAAGCTTGGAAATAGCCATACAGCAGACACATGTCTTACAGGAGACTTTCTTGGGGTATTATTTTTCACTTTTATTTATTATGTGACCCGATAAATAATTTTGCCTCTCACCAAAAATGTCCAAGGTGAAATATGTGGAGTGGTTACTAGTCAAGGTACCAGCAGGTTAAGTGAGTTGCCTGATATACCAGAGGAATCACTAAGAAAAAAATGACTAAAACTGGTGTATTTGGCAGAGGGTCCAAGTGAACGGGACAGAAGAGCTGTGCCAGTGCGCAAGGACTCTGGGAGCAATGTGCTACTCAGGAATTCATAGGGTTGCCCTACTGGACAGGTACATTTTTATTACGGCTTTTAAATAAATTCCACTGTGGTAGACCACATAATGGTCCCCAAAGATGTCTATTACTAAACCCCAAAACCTGTGAATATACTGCCTTCGTGGGCAAAATGGATCTTGCCGATTGAGTAAATTAAGGGCCTAAGGAGATGGGAGATTATCCTGGTGAGCCCAATGAAATCACCAGAGTCCTTATAAGAGGGATGCAGAAAGGGCACAGCCAGAGAAGGGGATGTGAGAAGAGAAGCAGAGAGAGTGAAAGAGATGTCATGACACAAGAGGCAGAGAAAGAGAGAGGCTGGAGCTGCTACGCTGCTGGCTTGGAGAGGAAGGAGCCAGGAAACACAGGTGCCCGCTAGAGGCTGGAAAGGGGAAGAAAAGAGCTAGCCCCCCCCCCCCCAACCCTTAAAATGGATGCAGCCCTACTAATGTCTTTTTCTTTTTTTTAGCTCATTTCAGAATTTTGACCTCCCAACTGTAAAATACATTTATGTTGTTTTAAACAACCAACTTTGCGGTTATTTGTTCTAGCAGTAATAGGAAACTAATACACATCTTAAGTGAAGAAAGGAAGATATTCCCAAAGGGTCAAGACATTTGACCTAGAGAAAGCGATATGTATCCAAACATGGTTAGAAGACGTAGCAAGGCCAATGCATTGAAGCAACGAGTAAAGGACACCAGCTGTATATAGTATACTTAAAAAAAAAAAAAGATGCAAAATTTACAGGTAAAAGCCATTGTGAGTGCTGTGTGTGTGCTATTGTCATCAACAATGGCCCTGCCTTTGCACATCTGAGATCATTCATTCACTCATTCATTTAAATATTTACAAAGGCTCCTAGCGCTTACTGTCTCAGGGAACAGCACCCACACTCACCAAGTTCCAGGTCATGTGGACTCCTTCCTCTCTCACAGCTCCGCCCCAGGCTCCTACCCTACCTCAGCCGGAGCAATCAGTGGCCATATCTCGTTGTTTCTACCTTTACATTTTCTCTTCAATACCCATGACCACTCCTTTAGTTCAAGCCACCACCATCCTTTTCCAGGTTTACTGAAACAGCCTCCAACCAGTCGCCCTCTCTCTACCCTTTCATGCCTCCAACCTGTTCTTCATGTACTGCAGCCAGAGTGAGCCTTCACAAACTCTCATCTAAGGATGTTACCACTTCCCTGCTTAAAACCCTTAATGGCTCTCCAGTGCCTTCAGGATGAAGCCTAAACTCCTTGAGGAAGCCATCAAAGCCTTACAGGACCCCCTCGGCCACCTCTGACCCTTACACTCCAGCCATGTTGAACTTCTTTTGGCCCGTGGAGTATGCTGCTCTCTCATCTCTGTGATCCGTCTACATGGAACGCTCCCCCTCCTCCTCTCTTTCAGACTCACTCCTACCCTTCAGATTCAACTGCTCTAAAAAGCCTCCGTGAACCTCCTCCCCTGTTTAGGTTGTACAGCAATATAGGCTTCTATTTTGCTGTACTCTATACTTAAAAAAAAAAAAAGATTTGTAAGGGGGTAAGCTTCTCCATCTCTTCCACTTGTATGGAGAACTCAGTGCTAAATTTAGCCCTGGAATTACTCCTAAACAATAAGTGTTGTATTTATTACTAAAGGAAATATGAAACAATAATGTAATAAATCTGTGGTATATTCCTTTAAGGTAAAGGTAGCTTCCAAAGCAGATGAAGATTTTTAAGAGAAAGAAATAAGATTCTTACTACGTAATAAAACATCACATGTTATCTGCAAAATATAAAGGCTCTTCATTTGTTGGGAGTCTTTACTTTTTTATATTAAAATTTCCTTTTGCAATGTTCGGCAGAGATCCAACCTGAATAATTTTATTTTGTATTAGACAGAATTATTTGTCATAAAATTTTGTGGGATACAAAAATTTTTTTAAAAACTTAAAATCCGTTTGCCTTTATATATGATAGACTAAAAGACTCTGGAAAACATACATATACAGTAACAAAGAAATGTAAAAACAACATTAAAAAAAGAATAAGAGCTGTATGTACTGATGTGAAAAGATGTCTATTATGTCATGCAACCAAAAGCAATCTGCAGTACAATATTTAAGTATGTTACTGGGATCACAGTGTTTTCTAAACTCTCTCTCTGTGTGTGTGTGTGTGTGTGTGTGTGAAAAAGAAGAACTCCTGAACAAAGTTAAATAATTTTTTTCAAGAGCCATTTTTTTTTTTTTTTTTTTTTTTTTTTGCGGTACACGGGCCTCTCACTGTTGTGGCCTCTCCCGTTGCGGAGAACAGGCTCCGGACGCGCAGGCTCAGCGGCCATGGCTCACGGGCCCAGCCGCTCCGCAGCATGTGGGATCTTCCCGGACCGGGGCACGAACCCGTGTCCCCTGCATCGGCAGGCGGACTCTCAAGCACTGCGCCACCAGGGAAGCCCCAAGAGCAAATTTTATTTTGGGGATCAAAAATATTAACAAGTCATCCATCAAGGGAAAACAAAAGTCATAATGTTTAAAATTCCATATAAAGTGAGTCCTTCACCATAGCTTATACTTTCTTACAAAAAAGTTTATGTTTTGTGAGAGTAGGCAGAAGTCTCTATCAGCACTTCAGCAATATCTAACATATAACTGATGGTTTTAATACTGTAAATCCCCGTGACACTTTCAGCAGCAAAAACAAAACTGCATTTAATGTCTCTGGTACATTTCATACATTCTAGGTCTTTGTACATTAGTAATTCACTTATGAAATACATGGTAACATTCTGTTAAAACCACCTACTCTGTAACAACGTAAAAACATGATAAAACTTTATGGGTTTTTAGAAGGAGAAACACTAAAGAGATACAATTATAATTATTGCCTGCATCTTATAAACATTACTCCTTAGGCATTTCTCTATGGCAGTTACATTTCAACTAAAATAGGGAAATTCAAAGTGAGACAACAGACTGACAGACTCAAGTTTCCTAGTCTCTCAAATTCTATGTACACTGCATGGTTCATTAAGGATGTAAAGGTATATCTGATATCAAAGTATAGGAAGCAACAAATAATAGGAAGAAAGTAAAACACACATACATAGACATACATACACAGCCATGTTACTGTAAGAAAGCAAAACATAACAATACACATTAACCTTAATCCTTTACTTTCCTCATCAATAGCCAGATTGAAAAAACTTATTGAAATGACTGAACTTTCATTCTTATCTCCAAACTTAAATTGAGATTGACAGGAAAGAAAAAAAAAGAGTGCTGCTTAGTAAAAAGTACAGTAAATGAGCAAAAACTAAATGGGAAAATATAAATTAGGAAACATTACTTCTGATCTGACCAATCATCCAAACATCACTGGACTTATTTAGTTTTTTTAGTATAATAGCAGGTATACTGTTGACATTATTCCCTTATCACACACTTCGATTTACCATCACAAGTTACTTCTCACTATTTTTTAATGAAGTATTCAAAATAAACTGATACCCAGAGCAGAAATGAACCTGGGCCACACATACAACTCTGCAGAAAAATTGCTTATAGCTGGGAATATAAATGCAAGAGTAGTGTGATTAAAAAAAAAAAAAAAAGAGGCTGGACACTGGAGACAGTCTAGACTGAATTCTGGGTGGACCTTAGTAGCTTAATTCCTTTCTCTGAGCTTCAGTTTAATCTATAATATGGAGAAAACACCAAGGAGACTGCAGGATTATTAAGAGGTTTAACAATAATATAAGTAAAGCACCTAGAACAGTACCTGACACATTCTAGGTAATAATGCGTTATAAACAGTAGTGAGTGTTTAGTATGTGCCAGAAATAATTTTAAGTGCTTTACATGGACTAACCTAATCAACGAATGATTGTTACCATGACCTCTGGCACTGCCTTCACCTTCTGCTCCTCTCTGCCCTTTGGGGATAGCTTGAAACTTTTAATCCAAATTAAACAGCATAGAAGTAATACAAGCCATGTGTCAGGCACTGTACTATGGATTATTTCACTTGATCTTCACAACGACCTTCACATCAATAAGGTAGGAACTATTTATTATTAACCTTCGTTTGCACAGTATGAAAATTAGGCTTAGAAAGATTAAGTAACTTGCCTAAGGTCACACACATAGTAAAGTGTGACTTCAGAGCCCCCATGTTTAGAAATTCTGCTACATTAAAAGAAATATTACTTATAATTCATTAATATCAAAATAGAAGAGACCCCCACTATTCAAAATCTGTGGGTTTTTAATGAATTTTTGAAAGAGATGAGTCAGACAGGCAACATGTATCAGGATTCTACACCAGACGACTATCACCAGTTTCCACTTTTTCATTCAAATCCATTCCAATCTCCTCCCAAAGGGAATCTGAGGTGGTGAGAATTCTAATTTCTAATTAAGTCCCAATGAGGTAATCAGACAGCAGTTCACAAACTGCTTATCTTCTGAGAGAGTAGGTATGAGCACTCTCCACACAAATGAAGCAAAACCCAAACTCTGACCTAGACTGGGCCTGCAAAAAAAAAAAAAAATCTCTTCACTTAATAACGACTCAACTTCACCAGACGTACCACAAAGCACTCTAAATCCATAAGACTCAATCCCGTGGTTCGAAAAGATTAGCTAGGAACCAGGAATGACTGCATGGTCAAGCACTCTCTCCAAAACTTTCCTCCGACTTCCAAGGCAATCTACAAACCTCCCCGTTACGCAGCCTTTCAAACCGAGACGTGTGGGTGGGGAAAGCATCAAACAGAGCCTCCAGTTATTCGGGACATGGGCCTTGCAACGACTGGAGGGAACAAATAGGGAAGAAACTGTAAACTGTGCCAGAGTGCAAAATGACTAAGTGTCACTCTCCTTCCAAGGTCAGTGACTTCATCACTTCTTCCTGAGGGAGACACTAAGGAATCAAGTGAACCTATATGTGCTAGGTGCTTGGAAATGAAGGTGCCCCTTGAGAGCCTAAACTAGCCCCAGGCTCTGATCCCTCCTTGGAGTCTAAAGCAGAGCGGCAGCGGGTCGCTACCTCTCCCCTAACCTAGCACACCCACACCTGCCGTCCCCGGCCCCAGCACACCTGTGGCCCCTCGCACCGCACCCGGGTGGCCATGGGAAGGCAGGCATAACTTCACCTTGACGGCCCCGGGGACCAATCAGAGCACGAGACTCCCGCAGCGGGCCAATCGCACAGCGTCTTGGATCCCGCAGCTCGGGGCCCCAACCGAACCACCGCTTCCCCTCCGCGGAGCGCTCGGGGCTCCTCAAGCGCAAGCTGAGGCGCGGCAGCCCCGAGAAGGCAAGTAAGAGTTCGCGAGCAAAGAGGAGGCAAACAGGGAAGTACTCACCCGCCCAGGCGCAGGAGGCTCACCACTCCCTGTGGGGCAACATCTCGCTCAATCTGTGCCTGGCCTGCACGCCCCTGCCCAACCGCCGCCGCAGCCGCCGCCTCTGCCTCCAGCTTTCGCAGCGGTTCGCCGCCGCCTGTTTCGAAGGAACCAATCAGAAGGCGGATAGGGGGCGTGGCTGGAGGCCCCGCCCCCAGGCCGCCGGGGAGCAGGAGACCCGCGCGCCTCTCGGTCGTGGGGCGCCTCGCCTTTCTCCGCCTGGCGTCTCACAACTCTGGGGGGCCAAGCTCCTTTTCTCACAGAAAATGGCTTGGTCACAGAGTACGTCCTCTCATCTGGCCCCTCAGCGACAGCAACAAACCCTTTTTGTCCCGATTAGCAGGAGAGGTGAATCAACTTCTCCAAGCATCCCGGAACAGTGCGCGGTAGAGTTGCTCTGAGTTTTATCCTGTTCTGTTAAGAGCCCCTCCCAATTCTAAATCCACCCGCGATATGGCTGTACTGAGGGCGCTACGGTTTCCGGATACAAACTGTCACCCTGCAGGAATGGGAGTCCTGTGAGGGGTGTGGGGAGAGGGATGGAGAGAAATCCTGTAGCTGCAGGCCACAACTGAAAGCGGAAAGAGGATGTTGGCTTTTCCTTGAGGAAACTCCGGAGCAGGGTCTGGGGGAGGGGAGGAGAAGGCGTAACCTCAACGCAATGAGAGCTGCGGACTAGCTCCCAGAGTTGAAGTATGGAGACTGGTCTTGAATGTAACAAGAGGTAGGTCTGTGATCACTAATTGTGGCTTATTATGGGGGGCAAAATTGGTGCCGAAAGCCTGGAAGGCCAGGCCTTTCCCCTCTTCTTAGTTTTATTTTGTCACATCGTGTTGCCTCTGTGGGCCTCAGTTTCCCATCTGTACAGTGGAATTGCCTGGAATGATGTTCCCCAGCATTTATTCCTTCATTCACCTATCAAAAACAATGAGGAGGTACTGTTGCTCGCTGAAGAGACAAAAGTGAAGACGACAGCCCCTGCCTTCAAGTGCCCAGAAGCGTGGTAAAGACTCAGTGGAAACCAGTGGAAGTCTGTGAAAAGAGGGAACACCTAACAGTCTTGGAGGGTGATGGTCAGAGGTTTGAAAGGACTTGAATTTTGAAGGAAGAATAAGAATCTGCCAAGAGAGAGGATAATTTGGAGTAAGGAGTGCTTTCTAGGCAGAGAGAACAACAAGCTTCCAGGGATGTGAGAGCAGTTGTTCTGGGAATAGTAGTTCTGAATGATTAAAGTTTAGGGATTCAGAGATAGATCAGGCTGGAGGAGTAAGCACAGATGAAAACCCTCATAGGTACTAAGGAATTTAGATTCTTTCTTGCAGGCAATTGTGATTGATTTGTGTTTCAGGAAAAGAAAAAGAATTCATTTTTGAGGATTTTTGAAGAAAGGAGTAAGACTGGCAGCAATTCTAAAAATTAAAAGATGATAATTACATAAACTAGCTCAGAAGGGAGGGTGAGAAAGAGGTGTCTGGAGATATTCAAGAGGCTGATTTATCTGGACTTGGTATCATGTGACAGCGATGCCGCTCTAAGGAACACAGGGAAAACAACTGTGGGGGAAGAATAATGCATTTTGGTGTGGGGTTGTGTTCACTTTGAAATGTGAGAGGAACGTGCAGGTTGAGGTGTTCAGAAGATGGTTGGAAAGCTAGGTCTGAAGCTGGTTAAATTAGTTTGTGAAAGATACAGATTTGAGAAGTCAATTCGACAAATACTGTTAAGCACTTTCTCTGCACCAGACTCCATCCTAAGCACTGGGGTCCTGCTCTCACAGAGCTTACCTTCTGGGTTAAGCAGGTGAAGATGGTCATCCAAAAGTTGACATTTAAGTGGTCATTGAACCTGATGCCCAAGAGTGGTTGCTCCATTTTTTTACTGACGTCTACCCCAGAACACTTTGCTGCCCATGACTGCTATAGATTCATTTTCACAGGACCTGTTGTTCAAATCAACCTATGTTTTATAGTGTTTCTATTTAAAACTAAAGGGCAGGACTTCCCTGGTGGTGCAGTGGTTAAGAATCCGCCTGCCATTGCAGGGGACATGGGTTCAAGCCCTGGTCCGGGAAGATCCCACATGCCGTGGAGCCACTAAGCCCACGTGCCGCAACTACTGAACCCACACGCCTAGAGCCCGTGCTCCGCAACAAGAGAAGCCACCACAATGAGAAGCCCATGCACCGCAATGAAGAGTAGGCCCCACTCGCCGCAACTAGAGAAAGCCAGCACAGCAACAAAGACCCAACGCAGCAAAAATTATTTAAAAAAAAAAAAAAACTAAAGGACAATTTTCCATACCATTTCATTTAGCCAAATTTCAAGCGGAGTTCTGGTTTTAAATTGGATTTGTTGAGCCCTGATATCAAAATATGTACACTTCTCTACAGAACCTTAAGAATAAGTATATTGTGTCACACGGATCTTGTTTGATGAGCCTGTAGTTAACATTTCTTTTATTTTTTCTTACATGCATACTGTGTAACTAAACATTTGAATACCACTTATTAAAAATGGAAACTATGCTATTTGAAGTATGTACACATTCTCATTCAAATACACACACACACCACTTAATATTTCTCTAAGCCATTTGCTGAAACTTTGGCAGCAGGGTATTTTTATGGTTGCTTTCTTTTTATTTTCATTGTCTGTTCGGTTTGTCTTGGTAACTCCTCTAAAAGATACAAGACATTGTGATGGAAAGTGAATCCGAAGTCAGGAAATCTGTGCAAATCACTTCTCTTCTCTAAGCCCATCTTCCTCACTGGTTAAATGTGGGGATTGGGTAAGGAGCTCCCTTCTAGATTCTTTGATTCTTGTTGCTTTTCCCTTATGTGTGAAAAAGAGAAAAGTTCCCCTTGTTGCTCCCTCAACCTCACTTTTACATGAATTCCCAGTTAGTACCCTGCCCCCTAAGCACACTCACCATCTTACCTACCTTTATTTTAACACTGCAATTAGTAATTGAGGTTTCACCTAATGAGCTGCAATCTACTTTCATGTGTACATTTTCTAATTGGTTAGGTTAATAGCAATGTTTTAGATGTTCTCACTTGAAATTGGCATGATTGTAACATGCAAAGCAAGACTCACCAGTTTGCTTCCGTCAGATAATAAAGTATTTTAGTTCTGACTTTCCTGAGATTGTGATTATGTGCCCTCTTTAAGAAAGCACCATGCATGGAGATCTAAATTTTTCAAGCTATTACATTAGGGCTATTCGTTCATCGGCCTAAACATCTCTACCGAATACAAAAGAGTCTCTTATATAACCTTTGAATATTGAAATATGATTTTTTTCCCCACAGCTCTTCAAGAATTCTCTATTGCTTGAAGTTTACTGTAGTTGTTGGAGAATTTTTTTTCTTTTGATTGGTTTATTAGTTGTTTTGTCCTGCATTTTGTAGTTACTGCTGTTGTTTTTAATGCTTTGACATTATTGACTATCTATCTATGGATTGTGCCTTGTATGAACTGCTGGATGAAATTTTGGGACAATAGAGATCTTGATTCATTCACAATTAAACTACTCATTAAGCAGATGATCTGAGAGCCAACTACATTTAAAACAAGATTAAGTTCTATTATAAAGGAATGTTATTGATTTACATTAACAAATATCTGTAATTCAATGATATAAAATTGTATGATAACAGTTGTGATCAATACTAAAATATGATATCTATATAGTGAGTTGAATAGTGTTCCCTCCAAAATTCATGTCCACCTGGAACCTCAGAATGTGCCCTTATTTGGAAATAAGATATTTGCAGATGATTCTCTCTTCAGGTTTGTTAATTTCCTAGTATGGCTCACAGGACTCAGGAAAGCAGTTCACTTACCATTACCAGTTTATTATAAAGGTTACATCTCAGGAACAGTCAAATGAAAGAGACATAGGACATAGAGAGGAGGGCACGGAGCTTCCACACTCTGGCACATCACCCTCCTAGTACCCTGATGTGTTCACCAACCCAGAAGCTCTCCAAATCTCATCATTTAGGGTTTTTTTTTTTTAATTGGAAGTTCCATTACATAGACATGAATGATTAAATCATCGGCCATTGCTAATTGACCTCGATCTCTGGGTTCCTCTCCCCTCTCTGGAGGTTGAGGAATGGGACTGAGAGTTCTAACCCTCTAATCACATGGTTGGTTCTTCTGGCAGCCATCCCCCATCCTGAAGCATCTAGGGGCCCACCAAGAGTCACTTTTTTTTTTGTGGCCACGCTAAGTGGCATGTGGTATCTTAGTTCCCCAAACAGAGATCAAACCCATGCCCCCTGCAGTGGAAACACAGAGCCCTAACCACTGGACCACCAGGGAATTCCCAAGAGTCACCTTATTAGCATAAACTCAGGTGTGGTTGAAAGGGTCTTGTTATGAATAATGAAAGATGCTCCTATTGCTCAGGAAATGCCAAGCGATTTAGAAGCTCTCTGTCAGAAACTGGGGACAAAGACCAAATATATATTTCTCATTATATCACAATTCATTTTCCACATAAGAAGCATTATTACTTGCTATTATAAGGTCTTAACCACTTGCATAAATCCAGACCTAGAGGATTAACTCCTAGCTCTGTCTACAGTGCCCCCTTTGTTCCCGCTCATTTCCCACCACCTTCCCCACAGATGTCTTATGACCTGGAAACCCCAAACTACACTCAGTTCCCCAAACTGGACCTACTTCCTCAGGCATTCAGAAATTTACTTCTATGTCTTAAATGTCCTTTCCTTACCACCCTCTTCCCTGGTGGGTCTGCAATTTCCCATTTGCTCTTCATTCATCAGCTAAATCCCTTTAATTGGTGGGTACTGAGATCTTCATTTTGCAGTGGTGAAACTGTGGCTTACAAAGGTATGTGCACCCTCCCTCTTTTGCCCAGGTTACTTGTGGTCTTTTAACATCTGCACAACTCCCTTTTCTCCCTTCTTTTGCTCCTGCCACCCCTTTCACCTTGAATCCCCTCCCCTCTTACCCTGACCCATGGAGTCCTGACTATCCTTCCAAGCCCAGGGGAAATGCCACCTCCTCCTTGAGATTTTCCCAGGTGAGCCCACAGCACTTTGCTCTTCTTTGTAAGCCCCTCCAGGCAGTTACTGTGTCTTAATCATCTTTGTATCTCCTATGGAGATTAGCAACAATATCTTACCCAGTGGGGACTCAAGTCTTTTTTGTTGTAGCAAATGGAATCCAGCTAATGTTAGCCCCAACTCACTCCATTTTCTACTGACTAGCCTTTTTTAGGACTTCAGAGTTGCCCTAATATTTTAATACGAAAACCTCTTTGCTTGCTAAGCAAGCTCCATTTTGGCTGATTTCAGGAGAAAGGGACATATAAGCCCATTACTTATAGGTGTTTTATTGTATTCACCAAAGGAAAATAGGGAGAAGAATGCAACAGTATAACAATGAAGGAAGGAAATGAACTAATTCCTGCCTTGGGGGAAGTATACAACAGCTGTGCACCCAGCTGAAGGAGTGTTTTCCAAAAACAAAACAAACAAAAAATGATTAATTATATGCACTAAAGCCAATAGTGAGCACTTTTAAGAGACTAAATGGAATGTCTCATCACTGGAGTTATCTGCGTACTCTGAATTTGTAAATGCTGCCACAAGACCCTAACTAAGGAAAGAGATTGCTTGAGGGAATGTTTTATGTGAGAATAATTAACTTTTCTGTATGCTATTCTCTTTGAACTTCAAAGAATATGAAATGATCAGGGAGCTATGGAAAATGAATGAATATTCACCAGGGCTTCCAGGGATGAGAAAAGCACAATTTATGTCCTAAGAGTTTACCTTTTTGGAAATTACCCCCTCAGATTCAATAGGATGCTATTCATCATTTAAAGAAAAAAGTTGTATATTTTTCAAATTTTGTTCCCAAAGAAAAGCCTGTTGCCATTATGTTCAGTTTATTGCCCAAATTGAACACAACCTTTTAATAAAATATATGCAGTAAGCTAAGATGAAGAGCAAAATGAGATTTTCCCTATTTCAACAGATAGACTTGAAGTAATGATTAATTTAATTAGGCAAACAGGGCATACCAATTTGAATGAAAGATTCCCTGAAGCCTTGTAGAATACAATGTAGAGAAAGTATTTCAACCTAGCCCCACATTTACAATTGTGGAGGTTATATAACTACCACATAAATATTGATGAGAATTCTTGCATAAAACCAGGTACAAATGAAATAAAGGAAAGTTATATATAGGATTTATATTATGAGGAGAATGAAGAGCTAGACCCTGCCCCTGCAATGCCCATCACTGCACATCCCAGATCTCACAGAGAAGCGGGGTAAACTTGTGGTCATTCACTCTCCATGACATAAGCATCTCTGCGTGGTGATGGTTGAATGTCCGCAACTCAGTCAGGCGACCCAGAAGACAGGCAAAATGTTGAGGATTTTCAGGCTGATGAATCTTACACAACTTTTGTAGCACATCAAGCAGTGGTTCCTGAAGCTTCTCTACTGCCTCTCTGTCCTTTATGTATTGTCTGTCTGTTTAGAAGTTTAAAATAAAATGACAAAAAAAGTGGAAAAGTAATAATTTGGCATAATTGCAGTTATGTTAACGTTTTTGAAGTGTAAGTTATAAATGTACACTTAAAATGTACAAATTAAGTATTCAAATTGATGAATTTTTACACACACGTATTTAGACTCATGTAATCACAACTAGATCAAGCTATAAGACCTTTACTGCCCCCCAGAGGCCTCCCTAAATTCTCCTTCCAATCAATGTGTACCAGAAAGACTCCATACTGAATCTATTCCTTTAGCTCTAACCCTTGTGTTCTGTTGCTTGTGCTTAGTCATGCTGGCTCTGTGCCTTTTGTGAAAGAATGTTGCCTAGAGCCTGAAATGTACAAGATATCCCATTCTCAAGGTTCTGACCTTTAAAGGTATAACACTTTTCCATTCATATAGAGATAAAAAGTTGCAGAACAGAGAATAACATTTATCTCGTTGGAGGTTTATAGGAACATTGTGACCACACATACATGGACAGCTGCAAGAACGAAGGATTCCAGCATCAAGAAGTTTGCAGCAACCAGCCATACCCTCTCCCCTTTTAGTAGAAAAGAAGCCTGAATTCTAACTCGGGTAAGATGGTTCTTTGGGACACTAGTCCACCATCTTCTTAGTCTGCTGGCTTTCCAAATAAAGTTGCTATTCCTTGTGCCAACACCTCATCTCTTGATTTATTGGCCCATCATGCAGGGAGCAGTACGAGGTCGGACTAGGTAATGAACGCACTCAAGGTAAACTCTATGATGGGCATAAGTATCATTTCTGGTGGGTATATTCTGGAATTGCTGGCTTATAGGGTATAAATGTGTGTAACTTTAGTATGTACCACTGAAAAGTTTTTCTTTTTTAAATTATAATTTCTTATGGTAAAACAAACTAACACCTAGCTTCTGCCTCAATATCATGTATAAAAGTGGTGTAAGGCTGGGCTTCCCTGGTGGCGCAGTGGTTGAGAGTCCGCCTGCCGATGCAGGGGACACGGGTTCGTGCCCCGGTCCGGGAAGATCCCACATGCCGCGGAGCGGCTGGGCCCGTGAACCATGGCCGCTGAGCCTGTGTGTCCACAGCCTGTGCTCCGCAACGGGAGAGGCCACAACAGTGAGAGGCCCGCGTACCGCAAAAAAAAAAAAAAAAAAAAAAAAAAAAGTGGTTTAAGGCTCTCATTGTAATTAAGCTTTACAAATCATGAACATGGCATCACTTACTCCCAAATAATTAATCAAAAATATAGACAAATTTTATGTACAAAGGTATTCATTTCAACGTTGTTTAAAACAACAGCAACAACAAATCTGGAAACATCCTGAATATCAAAACATGGTAACATGTTTTGATGTAACTGTACATCAAACAATAGAATATGATGTACATATTACAACAAACTTTTACCAATATAATTATTTAATGACATGGGAAAAGTACACTTAAAGACAGTATGTTCTTTATTATGTTAAAAGTATATAATTTATGTCCTTGCTCAAACTTCAACCCCTTAAAAAATCCTTCCCTGACCACTGATTATAACAGCATTTTGCTGCCACTTTCTTTCCTTATACCCATATCTTTATATTTTTTGTAGTATTACCACCTCCTGAAAATTATTTGTATTCATTTCTTTATTTACTGTCTTTCTCACCCTACTAGAATGTAAGCTCCATGTAGCTGTATCCTGCCTGTTTCTTTGCTGCTATATCCCACAATGTCTAGAGACATGTTTAGTGCATATAAGGTGTTCAAAATGAAATCACTGAATGAATATGATGTTTAGAAAAAGGCTGAGAACAACTACACTGAAATGTTAACAATGGTTCAATTTGACTGGTGGAATTATATGCCATTTTACTTTCTCTTTATGTTTTTTATCCAAGATTTTCCTTAATATTACTACTATACTTGAGGGGAAAACCAACAAATGGCATAAAAATAAAAATGTAACATTGAAATTACCTGGAGAGAGAATAACAATTGCTGTGAGCAGAGCATACTCTTCTTGAGTCATTTTCAATTCTGCAACACTTTTATAAAAACTAAACATAGGTGTTATATATTCATCAGAGATACCTATGGGGGAAAGTTGAAAAATTGCAGAGGCATAGTAAAATTTTTGAATGACTGAAAAGTGTAAAATTACAACATTATATATATTTACATACATGTTAATATTTATACCCATATGCAGACATTTGATAAACGTCCCAGCCACACTTAAATAATGACTATATATTAAATGTCCCAGCCAAAGGTGAGGCATTGCAAAGAAGATCAGTTAAAATCCTCAAAATATAACCTAATCAGTGATTTGTATGTCTTTGATTTTGGCAGTGCCTTTGTTTTAGTCACTACTGTGTAACAATAAATGATAATGTTCTCGAATTGCCAAAAGAATCTCTGAACTTCACCATGTTCTAGATGGGCTTTAGTTAATCTTTTTAACATTACTATCTATAATCAAGACAAAGACAGCATCTTAACCAACAAAAAATTATTGTTCTTCAGTCCAGAAATATAAACTCTACTTAATACATTGGCTAGAATTCTTATCAGAGTTCTGATCTCTCTCTGAAGTACCAAACCTGTTTATCCATTGCCTATTAGGCAATGGTACTTGGCCCTTCTCTTCAAACTCAGTGTGTCCAAAGTCAAAGACACCATGTATAGAACTAAATTCCCCATCTTCCTCCAAATCCACTCCTTTCCTGATGTTCCCATTTTCAGTGATTGGTATCCTCACCCATCCAATTGTCGCCACCTGACAACCAAGATTCAGCCTTCCTCTAACTCAGTCCAGTGCCTGGATTGAGTCAAGTCCTGCGTATTTGACCAGCTAACTCTCACTTGGTGCTCCCTCCCCTCTTCACTGCATCTGGTTGACATAGTTTAAGTCTTTCTTTCTTTTCATCTGGATAACTCCAATTGCCTCCTTACTGGTCTTCCTGTCTTCAGTGCGGTCCTCTTTAAACCATTCTAGAATCACCTTTCTAAAATTCAAACCACACCCTGTCTCCCCAATTCTTACAAACCTTCAAAAACTCTCCATGGCTTTTGGCATAAATGTTCTTCCTTTTTACATAGGAAACTCCTGGACCCGTCCCCTGCCTCTCCCACCACCCAATACTCACCCACATGATAGCAATAGGAGTTCACATTTACTGAGTACTCATTATGTACTAGGCACTGTTCTAAGCACTTCTTATGCTAGAACTCATTTAATCTTTCTAACGCCCCATGAGATAGGTACAGAGAGGTTATGTAACTTGACCAAAGACACACTGCTGGTGAGAAGTGGAACCAGGATTCAAACCAAAGCTAGTAGGCTCCAGGGTCCTGGCTTTTAGTTGTGACTAAGGGGTACTATCTTTCTATCACACAGCCTACACTCCAGCCATGTTCAGGCACTTGGACTTCCCTAAACAATTCTTTTTGCCCAGTTTTGTACATGTTCTCTCTACTTGGAATATCTTCCTTCTCCTTTATAACTTACTCCTCTTCATAATTTAAGATTCCTTTGTGCCACTTCCTCCAATCATTCAACAGCTATTAGTTTGGTGCCTGTTCTGTGCATGGCTCCACTCCAGCAAAGCTTTGACTGGGAAATTGTGCAGACAGAAAAAAAAAAAAAAAAGGTGTGTTGTGACTTATGGATGAATTAAGATGAGAATGAATTTACCAGAATTGGTCCACACTAGAATAGACTACTCTATTCCATCCCAAACCCGACCTAAAAGCCTTAGAGCTTCAGTTGAAACACACCAGAATAAAGTTGGATTCCAGATGCTAAAGAGTATAATTATCATCTAATATTATACTTCACAGGATCAGAAAGCCTGAATCCTCACCTTTAGATGAATCTAAAGAATCTTCTCAAACAGAATCCTTGGCCTTTCTCTCTTTAGTCAAAGTAGCACACTTTCTTCTCCTTTGATGTTTAATCAACCCCAGTTGGCTCTCTTAACGACAGTGTCTTTGTTGAGCAACTTGGGGATGACACCATGTGGAAGATTGCCCTCTATCCAACTGTTACAGACTGAACTGAATACCCATGACCAAACTAGATACAACTTAAAATGCAGAGGGTTGGAGTATGTGAGGCTGGGACTACTAGTCCCGGTTTCCAACAAACATAGTGGTTAAGAGGTAGTAAGCCTGAGTTTAAAAGCTGACCTATGACTTGATCTCGGGCACATTACTTAAATTCTTTAAGCCTCAGTTTCCTCATCTGTGAAATGTGAGTTATATCAATAGTATAATATGAGACAATATATGTAGAGTTCTTAGCACCATTCCTGGCTCATAGTAAACCCTCAATAAATGTTAGAGCAAATAATCATAAAAAGAACTATTAATGTTGTTATTCAGGAGAATTGGGTCAACACATTAGTTCCATCTTAACCTTCGATTAAGCTCATGTACTTTTGTGTTTACAAAGCTACATTTTTGTTTTGTTTTGTTTTTGCATTCTGCAGTTTGCTAGGGATGAATACAAATTGGCTGATCAGTGATTTGCCTCAGTATTTTTCTAAGTATTAAAGCTAAGCTAAGATCTGTATTTGTTAATAAAGCTATTCTTTTTCATCTTCAGAAAATGGCAGTCTTCAATAGTTGGGTATTACACCCATTAATTGTGGTTACCTAAAATAATAATTCACGACTGTGTCATTATTTTAAATAGTATATAAGGGTTTGGAGATAAGATTAAAGGCAACAGATTTGAAAATATTTATGAAATTATCTTGACTACCTAATTTTCTATTTTATTTGTTTTTCTAAATCCTCTCTCACCCTCCAAAGATGGTACCTCCATTAGCTATCTAACTGCAATTGATAATTTTTGGAAAAAAAAAAAACAGGTTAAAATGTTTATTACAACTGTTTGTCTTGTGCACATTGTAAAGAACAACAGTGAATATAGAGAAAATGTAGAAAATAAGTAATAGAAGAGTTAAAAAAAATTTTCCTACAGGATAGATAAAATATAAACCTGCTTTGGAATTAGAGTCAATAATCAGAATTAATCACACCAACATAAACAAAGGGTGTTTTAAGTGTTTATGAGCCAGCAATTTCTAACATAAGAAATGTTAACAATAGTATCATCCTGAAGGGGCAGTCTTTTCCTGTTTTCCTGTTTACTCCTCCTTTCTGAAACTTACTCTTAAGTCCAGTTAGTTGATTTTTGGTCACAAGAGGGGGCTATTTTCTAACTTAATCACAAAGACTACCATGGAAATGTTCAGTTGTAAAAAACCATTGTTTCTGCCCCTCTGTTTCTTGTTTGCCTTAAAAAAAAAAAAGAGGTCTGTGATTGATAAATTAATTGTCCAGTGATAAGAAATATTCTCTGAGAGAATAACCAAGTGATAGAATTAACACTATGCTCTTTTACGTTATTTTAATTGGGGACAAAAATAAAGCCAAGGTGTGTATGTGTGTGTATTATACACAAGTGCACATATACAAGGCATCCTTGTTCGGCTAGGATACCCTACCCATGTTTCAAGGCCAAGTTCAAATTTTGCTATCTCTGTGGAGCTTTACCTGTCACGGTGAAGCAGAATTAGTTGCTCCCTTCTCTATGTTCAATTCTATTGCACGTCTCACAATTCATATCTCTCCCTCCCATTAGAGTGTGAAATACCACATACAGTTTATGAGAGCAGGAGTCAACTGCAGTATTCCCAATGCCTGGCAGACTGCCTGACCAATAAAGATGTTTCTTATTCCTCTCTGTATCCTTAGTAACTAGCGTCCTGCTGGAGACAGAGTAGGAGATTAATAAATGCTTGTTAAATTAGGCAATGTTATGTTTTGTTTGTTCCTAGTGATGAAGGTTACATAGCTGTGAGATGTGCTAGGGGAAAGGATGCCATTCAGACAATGGACACATTCTCTTGGTGCTAAGAGATTGGACCTTGGCCTCTGTTTCAATTGCTAACCTCCACTCAGTGAGTCATTTGTACCATACTGTTGGCCTTGAGTAAAAAGCTGCCATCACATTAGCAATTCAGAAAATAACTGCTTTCAATGTAAAATATTTAAGATATTTAATAAATAACATACTTTCCAGTAGTCCTACTGGCTAAAATTTATCTTAGGATAATGATGCTTAAGAGTTGCCAGGATTTGGACTGTCAAGTTTCAGATTCATCTCAACCAAATTCACCAATTTTTTTTTTTTTTTTTTTTTTTTTTTTCTGTACGCGGGCCTCTCACTGTTGTGGCCTCTCCCATTGCGGAGCATAGGCTCCGGACGCGCAGGCCCAGCGGCCATGGCTCACGGGCCCAGCCACTCCGTGGCATGTGGGATCCTCCCGGACCGGGGCGCAAACCCGTGTCCCCTGCATCGGCAGGCGGACTCCCAACCACTGCGTCACCAGAGAAGCCCCCAAATTCACCAATTTTTGTGTGCCTCATCTGTGCCAGGCACTGTGATGGTGCTGGGAATAGTCCTCAAACAGTTTACAGATTAATGGATAAGGCAGATACATAAATAAATACATAATGCCCTAAACTGGACAAGTACAGAAGCCTTGGGGAATACTGCTGAGGGGCAATGGACATACTGTCGCTTTTATTACTTTAATAATCTCTTTTACTTTGAAGAGGTTTCTTCCTATAATTTGACTCCCAAATTTGTCCATGCCAAAATTACTGTGTGACAACTTTAGTAAAGCAACATGAGAGTTGGTAAGAATTCTAATTCTTAAATTAAACTTTCTCATAAATATTGTCATTTGTTTCTGTACATTTCCAACCTTTCTTTCAAAGACTGTCTATGAACTGATAATCAGCTTATATGGGCTTCATTAGAGAATTTAGTTCTTATTTTCATTTTGCACAAGTTGCCAAGGTTAAAGCAGCAAAATCATATATATTTAAAGAGCAGAAAAAATAAGCCCAATATACTATGTACAGTATATTTTACTATCTACTACAACTTCATCACTCTAATAAGCAGGTTGCCAAGGTTAAAGCAGCAAAATCATATATATTTAAAGAGCAGAAAAAATAAGCCCAATGTACTATGTACAGTATATTTTACTATCTACTACAACTTCATCACTCTAATAAGCATCTCTCCTTCCTCTGACCTCATTGTCTTTATTCATTTTATCATTTGCTTAAAAGCAATTTCAAATTGCTAGCTGCTGCTTATGCTTTCTCACTCAACCAAAAGGCAGGAACCATGTCTTACTGGGTCTTAATATTCCCTACCAGCTGACAGTTGGACAAATAGTATATCTTAGCGAGTGACAGGTGCAATGTGTAGAAATAGTACTGGGCTTTGAGTGGAACACCTGTGTTCACCTCCTGGCAGTCTACTGATTAGCTGTATGGCCTTGGGCAGGTCACCTAGCCTATCTAAGCCTGTTTCCCCATCTATAAGATAGGAGCAGAGCGCTCTCACTTAGGGGCCATTGGAAATACTGAGGAGATGATGCATGTAAAAGCAAACCATTGTGAAATCACAAGGTGTACTTTCATCCTGATAAACACTTACTGAATTGAATATGTCACTCATGTCTGTTGTGGGGAATCAAAAAAGGCCGAAAAATACTATAAATTTCAGAGGTTATTTGTATTTGAAGTGAACATAGAACAAGTTGTTCTGTTAAGTCTGTGAGAAGTTATTGCTAATTTCCTTAATGCTAAAATGTAAACTCATTCAGTGTTAGCAAGCCCTTTTCAGTTCTATCATATTTTATGGTATCGTATGATTATTCCTATATTTATTAAAAATTCCAGCTTATAAATGAATTTTGCATAATACCACATTAGGAATAAAAAAATTGATGCACTAGAATTATGTAGAGACAACTCAGCCACAGGTTGTATCAGATATGTGTTCTGAAGCCTCAATTAATATAAATAAACCCTGTAACCCTCACTAAGTAAATGTGTCTCAGGAGACAGTATCTTTGTATATACGATGGGATTTGATAAAAGCAAACAAAAGAGTATGAATTTGAAGAACAAGAAAGAAATTTCACATGATTTTCTTTAAAGAGTTCTGTAGGCTTAAACAGGGTAACTTTGAAATGTTATGTTATTCTGGAATTAAATGTACAGTAGAAATAAGAATGTGTTATATTTATATAAAAATAAAAAGTTATTCTGAAGGGTCATCTTGCAAGGTCAGGTTTTTCTGTGGTGTGGGGAAGAGGCAATGTTCTGAAAATCCACTGGGAGAAGCAAATTAGTAAATATTAATAAATGGAAGCATCATTATAGATAATAAAATACGAAGCAGCATGTGAGTTTGGATGGTTTTTATTGTCACAATATGTGGTTGATGTTTGGGTAAAGTATCTTATTATGAGCTGGAGGCATGCATTTTATTCATACAGATTGTGTTCTGGAAAACTTCATTCTTGAACTCTTCTGAAACTTGCAGTATCACAAGTTCTGAAACTTATGTTCTCAAGCAAGGTTTTTTCTTTTTGATCACTACATATTTTTAACCTGCAAGACCCTCATATTTTCTCACCTAGTTATTGCATTGGTCTCTTTATAGAGACGTGCCTCTTGTCTCAATTCCTCCAAACCTTCCTTCACATTACTGCTAGAAAGATCTTCCACAGTACGGCTATGGTCATATCATATTTGCTCAGAATATTACCAAGAATCCCCATTATATAAGAACTAAAGCTACTTTTGTGGCATTTGCCATCTTTAATAATCTAGTACTCACTACATTTTCAGCTCCACAAATATTATTTTCCAGCAATATCAAGGTATCTGTGAGTCCTATACACAGATGCTCTCTCATTTCTCCACATCTTTGCACCTGCAATTTCTATATTATTATGTTATAATGGCTACATCTCTTGGAATGCCTTTCTCAGAGTTTTGTGGCTTGACAAGTTCTTAACTTGTTCTTGACAAGTTCCATGGTTCGATTGTCAACTTTGTATGCCTTTTGTGACTCACCAAGTAGATTCACAGGAAGGCAGGCACATCTTTATGCTTCAGTTTCATTTTATATACACATTCCTTATAGTCCCTATTACACTGCACATTGATTTAGAATCACTTGCTTGTACACCTTCCCCACTAGTCTGTGAGTTCCTGGAGGACAAAGACCACACATTGTCATCTCCATACCCTCCCTGTCACTGTATTCCTCCATAGTAAGTTAAATTGTGTTATTCATTCATTATTTCATTTTTATCTCTTGAGAGGCAGTAGAGTATAGTGGTTAATGTATATGGCTTCTGAAGTCAGGCTTCATGTCTGTCTCTGGAAAAGTTATTTAACCACTCTCTGTCTCAGTTTTCTCATCTATAAAATGGGAATAATACCAGAACTTATAGGATTTTTGTGAGGATTTGATGAACTAATACATATAAAGTATTCAGAACAGTGTCTGAAACCTAATAAATTATGTATAAATGTTGCTATTAGTATTATTTCTTATTTTGCTTTGCATCGAGATGGATAATAGTTTGATACATAGTCATTCATACCTGAAGATTTTGAAGAAATGAATCTTTTTCTAGACTGAATAATCCCAGCTCCTTTATGCTATTTTAAAAATCAGACTAATATTCCAATCTTTAAAAAATTTCTCCCTTGGTCCTTTATCTTAATGCAGTGAAAAGAGTATTTTTGGTATTTTGCTATTACAACAAGAATTTTTGAACCAAGTCACTAGATTCTCATCTATTCTTTTTAGTGTCATTCTCTATGCTAGTCACAATGGGCATATAACTGCATTAGACAGTGTCATTTTTAGTGCCATTTCTAGTCACAGTGGGCATATAACTGCATAAGATAGGCAAGAGGCCTGCCTTCATGGGATGTACAAATTCTTACTTGCAGGAACAAACTTTTTACCATTAGCCAAATTACTTACCGCTCTTTCGAATTCTCTCTTCCAATAGGTCAGCATGTCCAGCTGGAAGTTTCTTACTGAAAATCTCAGCTGAACGGAGAAACATAGCTTCAACTGCAGACCCTTTCAGCAAAGCAATCTGATCTTCATGGTCCAATGTCTGAAACCCTGAGTGAAGATGATAATCAAATCAGTATCAAAAATTGTGGATGTTGTATAACAATATTTCATCATCACCATCATCCCCATTGATAAAACCTTTCCATAAAGTGATTTTGTAATTGTTTTAAGATTGAGCAGTTAAACTGAGTCAATAAGTATCTACTGTACTCCCCCGAATAGAAGCTGACTTTTATCTTCATTGAGCAGGATTTATTTAACAAGTCCAGACTAAAGAGGATATCAAGTCCATACTGAATATGTATACTTATATACTATGGAAGAGACAGGCTGATTCAGATGAAATATTGGAGATAAAGTAGATTCTCTTTGAGCCATTATTTTAGTCATATCTTGTCACATCAGAGAGGGTCAGAGAGGGTCAACTCTGCACAATGGAAGCATCCACAAGCCAGAAAACATTTTACATGTATTCAGAGGTTTAAATGAATATTTGGCCAACTCGTGAGTCTTTAATCAATGTGAAGAATGGGTAGCATTCCACCCTGCCCGCCAAAAAACCAATCAGGGTCATGCTGAGGTATCTGCTCTGAGCTCAGCGCTGTGCATGTGGGGTAGGGAAAATCAGAGACATATGGGGAAAAACTGATGACCTGAAGAAATATAACACTGCCCAGAAGA
This sequence comes from Mesoplodon densirostris, assembly GCF_025265405.1. Classification (NCBI taxonomy): domain Eukaryota; kingdom Metazoa; phylum Chordata; class Mammalia; order Artiodactyla; family Ziphiidae; genus Mesoplodon; species Mesoplodon densirostris. Next base: position 81,414,548 of record NC_082671.1, read on the forward strand.
TCCAAAGTCCTTATTCAGGCTTATATGCTATAGTCCCCAGCGGCCTCTCTGACCTCACTTTCTCCTTCATCACCTCCTCCTCAGTTATTGTGCTCCAGCCACACAGACCTCTGGTTCTGTGGTGAACACACAAGTCTGATTTTGCCTCAGGGTGTATTCTCTTCCCCAGCTATCCCCATGCCCCACTCCCTCAGTGTATGCAGGCCTCTGCTTCAAGGTGACCCTACCTAAAATAGCACTCCCCAGCACTCACTAGTCCCTACCTGTTTTATTTTCATTCATAAAACTTACTACTGGGCTTCCCTGGTGGCTCAGTGGTTGAGAGTCTGCCTGCCAATCCAGGGGACACAGGTTCGTGCCCCGGTCCGGGAAGATCCCACATGCCACGGAGCGGCTGGGCCCGTGAGCCATGGCCGCTGAGCCTGCGCGTCCGGAGCCTATGCTCCGCAACGGGAGAGGCCACAACAGTGAGAGGCCCGCGAACCGCAAAAAAAAAAAAAAAACAACTTACTACTGCCTGACATGATATTATAAGTTTAGTTGCTTATTTGTTAATTATCTGTCACTTCTCCTGGAGTATAAACTTCTTGGGGACAGAGACGTTGCCTGTTTTTCACTTTTGTATCCCAAGTGCCTGACATATAATAGGTATCCAAGAATTATTTGTTGAATAATGACTATTCAGCAAGTTAATAATAACTAAATGAATGAATGGGAAACAAACACAAATTTACATGCATATATGTACACACAGACACACAAAACACAAATAGAGATAAACTAATGCCATCAGGGTCTAAATGCCCTAGAAAAACATTAAATAACAATGGAGTTCAGAGAAGAGAGCAATGCTAAGGATTAAAAGTCACTACCTTGATGGTAGGCATTCAAAAATACTTGCTCAATGAATAAATGAATGAATTGAAGAACTGAAGACATAGCAAGAGTCCATTAATGGTGATTACTTAAATAAATTATGGTAGATCCATAGGAGGGCAGTATAAAATAAGGTCTCTAAAATCAGATTGCCTAGAATAAAATTCTGTCTCTGACACTTACTATCTTTGTGGTCTTGGGAAACGTACTCAATCTCTTAGTGTCTCAGTTTCCTCATCTCCAAAATAGGGATTATAAGAGCACCCACCCCTTAGGATTGGCAGAAATATTAATGAGGCAATCATATTAAATGCTTATACAGTTCTTGACATACAGCAAATACTTAAATAATGTTAACTATTATTATTACAATGTAATACTATGCAACTGTTAAAAGCATGAGGCTGATTTACATATATGGGAAGGTGTTAAAGAAAAAAAGATACCCCAAAACAAATATGTACTATATAATCTCACTTACATGTTTAAAAACAATCTATGTATGTGTATGTGTGTATAGATCAAAATATATGAAAGAAATCAAACCAGACTTCTGTCAATAGTTGCCTATAATAAAGATGATACGGATGGCTGTGAAGGGGACTTTAACTTTCTGGTCCATAAATTTCTGCATTGTTTGAATTGCATGACTGAATTACTTACAGTGGGTACCAATTTATTTGGAGTTTTTGTATACAAAACTTTAAAAATGGGGTGAAAATTTCCTTCTTTTCCTTCCTGCTGAGCCTGCCTTCCGAGATGGTCCAGCTCTCTGAGGCATGATTTTAAGGATGTTTGGAAAGGCCTCTGGTGGGACTTTTTTTTTTTTTATTCAAACAGAAAGTCACCAAAATTATAATCATCCTCATCAGTTCACTCAGTCCCATGTAATTAATTTTTTATCTTGATCTTTTGTTAGCACTTTTATGAATTCATCAGTTTTCCATTAGAGTTCTGAAAATGCTTATTCATTCAGTTCAGCAGTATCTGGTAGGACTTTTTATCAAAGTCCATTGATCTTCTAAATTCAACCCCTATGTTGATAAGCAAATATTTAAGTCCCTTTCTATAATTTGCATTTTTCCCCAAGTATAAAATCAGATCGTGAGAGTAAAGAACAGGCTTTTTCAATCTATACTCCCTGTCTCCCTCTACCCAAGATTCTGAATCGCTCTCTTAGAAGGTATGCCCCTTTGTTTCTCTTCCTAAAATATAACCTAGAAACTTAAATCAGTCCTAGTCTCATTTTCACCTCAGTGTCACAAATGCCTGATTAATGAGAGCAGCAGAACATCTTCTCTAAGTAGCAGCTCTGCATTGACCATCTCTTTTCCTGTTGATAATGAATAACCTTCCCCTGTTCTGAGAACTTGAGCCTTTTTTTATGACTCTTCAAAAAGTCACTACCTTAGAGAACCTAAGAGCTCCTTTGAGGGCAGGAGCCATGCTGAGTCTCCAGCACCCTGGACAGTGCCTGGCACAGGTTATGCTCAATGAACTGCTGAAAGGAGTGACTCAGCTGGGTCTTTCACAAAACACCCTTTCATATTGGTATTATATATCACTATTATTACTATATATAATAATGTTGTCATTTCTATAATTATTGTTAAAAGACATTTTTTTCTTTCTCAAGGTTTTCTTGCCTTTTATTTCCTGTTGCATTAAAATTTTTTTCCTTCTACTTTACTCGTTAAACATGCATTCATTGTACTCTTTCTCTCCCTCAGGAAATAGGTTAGACACTGGAAATGAAGAAGTGTGTAAGATATTGCCATTGCTTTCAGATAAGTTATCTTCTTATGAATAAGATACTTTTTCACCTTCAATTATTTCCTGATTCAATACCAACTGACCATTTGAACTGAAAAACCTTTTCCCATAAACAACCAAGAACATGATATTCTCCCTTTCCCAGTTCTCCCCCCACAGTTATCACTCTTGTGTAATCTTTTTTTAATCATGATTGTCTTCAGCCAAATTAGCATATAACAAATTAAGTTTCTCTTCCATTGTTAATAAATAAATGAGAGAATATTAATGTTTCAATGATAATAAGAACTTTCTCCACACATCTTATGACTTTTATATAAGCTTATGTCTATCCATGACACATTTAATAAAATAATAGCATAATGCTGACAAAAGAAAGCAAATTAAACTGTCTAATTAAAATCCTACATCAGAAGTCACCTTCTGTAATTTAATATTACAGTGTTATGCTGCTATACAAGATATTTATTAAACTCTACTAGATCATGGATTCTAATGTACTAAAATATTTTAAAAACACTGAAACAACTTAAACCTATTGGCTTATAGAGCAATGATAATGTGGCTGAAAGAATGGGGGAGGAGTGGCACTGGGAGACAAGAACCTTGAATTCTACTTTCTGTACTGGCACCATCTAAATGACTATGGATAAGTCCCTCTCCCCGATCCCATACATACACTTGTTCATCAAGCCCTACCAACCTTTGAATGTCTCTTCATTTTGTTTCCTCTTCTCTCTCCCACTGCTATTGCTTTATTTCAAGCCCTCTACCTGGACTGGTGCAGTAGCATACTAACTGATCCTCCCCGCCTGCAGTCCCTCCTCATTCAAATCCATCTTATACAAACACAATAAAGCCATATATCTATAACATAAATCTCATTATGTTCCTCTCAAAAAGAAAAAAAAAAAGCCACCAAAAACTTCTTACAATCCAGGGCATCCTTATCAGTCTGGTACCAACTTGCCTTATGTCTAGCCAAGGAGCCCACCACAGACATTATTCTATAGCTACACTGAATCTTCTCTTCCATTTCTAATAATCCTATTCTTGTTCATGCCTCATTACCTTTTCACAAGCAGATCTCTCGACTTGGAATGCCCCTTCTCTTTCATACCACTGGGAAAAATCATTTTTTCTTTTACACTCTAATATGATTCTTTCTGAAGCCTCCCTGTCTTTCTCAGATACAATTAGGAATCATTTTCTCTCTGTCCAACAGCACTTTGTATACATGGTTTTTTGGGTTTTTTTTTAAATTTTAACCTTTAATCACTCTCCCTGATGGTAATTGCTAGGTACTTAGCATAGAGTACATTTCAAAAAATGCTTATTAAATGAATAAATGGATGAATGACAACTTTGGAAAGTCTCAATTTTTTAATCTATCAATTTGGAGAATTATTATAATTTAAAATATCCTATCTGGCTCTAATATTTCGTGTCTATAGTAATTAGACACATTAATTTAAAGCAGATGTGGGGGACTTCCCTGGTGGTGCAGTGGTTAAGAATCCTCCTGCCAATGCAGGGAAAATGGGTTCAAGCCCTGGCCTGGGAAGATCCCACATGCCACAGAGCAACTAAACCTGTGCACCACAACTACTGAGCCCACGTACCACAACTACTGAAGCCCACATGCCTAGAGCCCGTGCTCCGCAACAAGAGAAGCCACCACAATGAGAAGCCCGTGAACCACACAGAAGAGTAGCCCAGGACTGCCACAGCTAGAGAAAGCCCATGCACGGTAACGAAGACCCAACACAGCCAAAAATAAATAAATAAATAAATAAAATTTAAAAAATAAGTAAATAAATAAAAAGCTATAAAGCAGATGTGGCATTATTCCCTTTTTACAATGAACAGACCTGCCTCTCAATGTCACAAGAATATTGTACAGTGTAGTAGAAAAGTAACTACATTTAAAAATACCTGGAAGTTTTTTTGTGAATTCTACGAGAATCTGTACATGACTGGTAGCCATTTCAGTTAAAATGAGAAAATTTTCTTCTGCACTGAATTCTTCTTTTAACTGAATTTTAAGAAAAAAGCAAACGATAAGTAGATAGAAGGAGAAATCAATATAATATTGTTATACTATAGAACCATATTTAGATAATAACTTTTAAGACCCAGCTCAAATTTTTCAGATCCTTGGAGAACAATTACTATTACCAAGCTAGGTATGAGACTCCTTACTCTTTGTTTAATGCTGCAAAAAGTTTAAATGTACAACTTAAATTATAAGCCCTAATCATTTTAAATAACATATTCATATATAAATTTGACCCCCAAGGTAGTAAAAGCTCCAGAAAATATTAACTTTAAACCCATGTATTTTCAGATATTGTACATACAATTTTATTTGTTATTTCCTGAGGCATCCTCTGCTTGCTGTATGAATCCATAATATAATGAAGAAGATTCTGTTGATCTGGGGTGAGTTCAGTTTTCTCCTACACTGGCAAAAAAATGAAAGGTGTCAGGGAAGCTGGTTATAAGGCATGTTTCCCATGTGTACTCTCATCTGGAGTAAACCACTAGCAGAAATTGTTGAAAAAAGCCCTAAATATGGCAGAAACTGTGCATGCACTCTGTTATAATGTGTAATTGCTTTCTCTAGTTCCTTGGGCAAGCCACATCACATTTCACTAAATTTGTCCCAAGTGGGTAATTTTCCTATCTATAAAACAGGGATAACAAAATATTCCTTTCATGTATTTCTTGCAAATAAATAATAATCAGGATATGAAGCCTATCAGGCCTACTACCATAGCAGAGTTGAGTAGTTCTCATAGAGACCATGTGGCCAAGGCCTAAAATATCTGGCCCTTTACAGAAATGTTGCCAACCCCAAAGTAGTGAGTCATCAATCTGGACAATTCAGACCACAAACACCTCTTTCCCCCTGATTAGCATCTTTTGGTGAGTGTGAATAATAGTGTCGACTTGTTGCTTCCTTTACCAAAGTGTTATTGATGAAGCACTATGACAAAGTAATACAGCTGACCCTTGAACAACACAAGGTTTGAACTGCATGGGTCCACTTATACACAGATTTCTTTTACTAAACATGTTCTACGGCACTACAGAATCTGTGGTTGGTTGAATTCACAGGGGCAGAACTGAGGTTATGGGAGGGCCAGACTGTGAAATTATATGTGGATTTTCGACTGCCTGAGGGTGGACATCCCTAACTACACCCCCAAGTTGTTCAAAGGTCAACTGTACTTTTTACATAAAATTATTTTTTTCTGAAATGAACACAAAATAACATATTTGCAAAACTAAACATGGATGAAATTTTCTTTGTCAGTAGTATAATAAATATTGAGAAGGGTGTGACAATCAATCATGGATTATTGGTTTTTCAACTAATGGCAAATTAAAATTCCTCCAAATGTTCTGTGAATTATCACAACATGTTTGGCTAATCATCCAAGATGCTGTTCCTCTATTTTGTCCTGAGTCACTCAAAGGATTTCTTGAGTAATTTGTGACCTCAGGGAGAAGGGCCTTTCTCTATTGACCCACAGATGTGTATTCACCCTGTTTTACCCCTTGATAAGGACTAATCCACAAACCCCTATTGAGTCCACATTGAGTCTGAGCCTTCCTTCTCACTGACAGGGAAAAAAATGTCATTGACACTCATTTTAAAGCCCAAACCATTCCCACTGGTTACCTCTGGGAAGCAGGAGGAGAATGGGATCAGGGAGATGGAGAACTTTCACTTACTTTACTTCATCCATGTTTACGTAACTGCTATCCTTTGAATTTTTACATGGAAGCATGTACTACTCTCTTGACTAAAAAGCACTTGATGCACACTTGAAATGAAATTCTGCTTGTGGCTGTGGCCCTGATGTGAAAGCTCCCCGCCCAAGTCACAACATCCTAGAAGCTCAGTGGCCGCCGGCTATGGTGGACGCGCTGGCCCGTCATTACCCTGCATGACTTAGTTGTCGAGGTCACTTGTCGCAAGTCACGTCCTTCACTGTCTTCATTAATGGTCTGATCTGCGTGCTGCTTCACGTTTTTCCTCAGTCTTTTAGATTTACACTGAATGTCAGTTAACAAGCCTGAAAACATAAACAGAGAGTCTTCGCCATCCAAGGAAAGTCCTGTTGGGTTTGTGGTCCCAAGGCAGCTGAGGTGTGGTCGGCTTAAAAGGTCTCCTTTGCCATTTAGCACAGAGCTAATTCTAGCCCCACTGACACTTTAAGACTTGGTCTTGAACAAGAAATGTATCTCCTGTGAGCCTCAGTTTCTTCCTTGGTAAAATGAGAATAATATTTAACCCACAGAGTTATCTGTAGATTAAATATCATTAGGTCATTTTTTAAAATGAGCTTTCTGCAAAGAATTTGTAACACCAGAGCATTGTACAAATGTAAAGTATTCAATAAAAAAGGTGAATGGGGCCTCCCTGGTGGCGCAAGTGGTTGAGAGTCCGCCTGCCGATGCAGGGGATACGGGTTCGTGCCCCGGTCTGGGAGGATCCCATATGCCGCGGAGCGGCTGGGCCCGTGAGCCATGGCCGCTGAGCCTGCGCGTCCGGAGCCTGTGCTCCGCGACAGGGGAGGCCACAGCAGTGAGAGGCCCGCATACCGAAAAAAAAAAAAAAAAAAAAAAGGTGAATGACACTCACCCTCTTCCTGGCCTAGGGGGCCTTGAAAGCTAGTGTTTCAAAACATAGGATTAATATTGTTTTCCATCGATGTTTACATAACTGTACTGTAAGAAGTAGATCCAATTTCACATTAAACACAAATGTAAATGTGTTGAGTAAAATGATGTCAACATCCTTTAGGGAAAAATTTTAAAGTCCTGTTAATTTTCAGAACTGTATAAATTATTAAGAATATAGTTACAGATGAAAATAACTCCAGGGGACTTTGAAATTTTCTTTTGACTAATCATACAATATCATCATAAATTTACACTTAAACAGAACTACTAAAATAATGAAGAACAATCTCCCATGCTCCTATTTAACTTCCTTATTCTCTCAATGTTAATGAAACGAAGTTCCAAGAGTTTCTTTGTCCAGGGCATTTATTTTATAGGATCATACAAAAGCTCTTATATCTGTTACTAGATAAGTTTGTGTTTTCATAAATAACATTATAGACTCTTGTAGGTGGAGTCATGAAAAATGTCCTCAGGACTTTGCTGGAACAGGTTCATATTTAAGTGATGAGAACATGAACCACCCAGGATCGAAGTAAGTGTTTCCACTGCAAGATTGGATTCCAGCCACAGCCCCTACCGCAGTCTCTTGTTTCATATACGCTAAGAAGAGATTGTGATCCGGCACTATAAAATTTTCATCCATCCAGAGCTGGATTATTTACACTGACCTATTTTTCCCCCCCTCCTGCACGCGTTTTTTCTTTGGGTCCATCCCAGTTGCCTGCAGTTGGGGAACAATAGAACTGGAGTCACCTTCCAAAGGCTTTTATTTCATGTGGCATTCCCTCTCTGAATGTTATCATCCCCTTGGTGACGTTCGCTTGTCTATTTGTGTTTTGAGCAGGAATAGGACATATCTAAGAATCTGAGTGGTCTGTAGAATTTGCAGAATGAAAAATTAATATGTTATGTACGAACATGCATTCCGAATTTTGATGAAGATTATGGTTTCTCACAAAGCCAGCAGTTAATACAGTGTCTCTTTATCTGATTGAAGGACCGAATTATATTAAAACTCGGAGAAGTTAATTTCCTGTGTAAACCTATACAAATTGGTTCAAAGCCGCACTAAGAGAAAAAGGAGTCTTAATAAAATGATTAGGTTTAAAACTCTATTTAGACAATTCACAGGCAGTTACACCTTATAGAACATTCTTAATTTTCCCCACAACTGAATTTTTATGCTGATTAAACAATAAATAAGAAGGATATTAAATCATATTTGGAGGAAACATTTAGACTGTCATTCTTTGTAGCTTATTAAAACATGTTATTTTGACTGTATGTTAACGCCATTTCACTTCACGTATAATTCAGGGCAACAATGGACACCAAAGCACAGCTGTTTCTTTCAGGTGCATAAGATGCTCTTTAGCCGACAGTTTCTACAATTTCAGTGGTTCATTACCCTTTTCAAGAACTTAGACGGCTTAGTAAGTCTCTTCTTTAATATGTGACGTACAACTCTAATCATGTGAGTTACCTGACATCTGCCTCCTTAAGAGATTTTTAGTGGAATTTACTTGCTTGTTGCGAATACCTGTATACATACATTCAGCCAACATTCCCATCTCTTTGCATTTCCTTAGTCGACACTCCTGGCACTTCCTTCGCATGTACATGTCCATCACACAGTTGCCCCCGTTTTTACACTTGTACACAGCATTTTTGGTAATGCTTCTCCTGAAGAAACCTGGGGAAGAAACACAGAAAGAAGTAAGAGGCTCCTAACAACACACTTGGATTGAGAGATTCCAGAGCATTTTTCTCATGAACCCCTGCGGGGCACCCAGGCCATCCTTGACCATATTGGTGACAAATGTACTTTTGGCTGTGCTGCACGGTCCAGATGGCTGCTGTGGTTAATTATTTATTTCTCAAAAATAAAGACACATTTGAATTATAGCCTCTCTTTGGAAAAATCTTGGTTTGTTTTAAAAGATAGATTACTTTCATTAGTGTATCTTTGCTGGGAGACCATTATGTACTAATGAGCTCTAGGTGCTGGTGTTACAGGGGTGAATAAGTTATCACTGCCCTCTTACAGTTTACACGTTGGTTGAGAACAAAGAGAGGCAAACAACCAAACTAGTGAAATTCCGTGTTCCTGGGCTGTGCTGAGGCAGAGAGGCTGACTGAATGATCAGTTCTGGATGCAGAGGTCAGACTCGGAAGTGAGCATTGAGGTTTCAATTCAGTACTTAATATACGCAGCTTAGTATAATAATAAACATGCCAACCTTGCTTTAAAATAAACATCTCCCCAGAGAGGATGCAGCCACAGCTACAGCCGCTACAGTTCAGCTGCCTGGAGGTGGGGAGGGGACTGACTGGCCTCCTTTCTGCTTCTCTTCCTCCTCCACCCATAGACCTGGATGACCATGGTTCCTGACACTTCCGGAGTCGAGGTGGAGTGGTGAATAAGGATTGGGCTGGGGGAGGCAGGGGAAGAAGTGACAGGAAAGAGCTTACTTGCCTGGTGTTGTTAGAAGCTGGTTTGTATGTAGCAAGTTTTGGAAACTGACTCTTTCTCCCTTGGTTTGGGTTCTTTTGAGAACTCCTCCCATCACTGGGATACTTTCCTCTGCAGTTCCTTGTTGAGGGCAAACATGTCTCTCTTCTAGCCCATGGCTTGCATCTCCTTCAGCATCTTGGAATTTGGCAATTCACCTGCATCCTCTTTCTTCTGAGGTCCCTCCACTCCATGGACTCAACTCCATGCTAGTTTTCTCTGCTCCAACAAACTCAGAGAAAATTGCTCCCACCTACCTATGAGCAGTCAGCCACCCACCCTCTTGCCCTTTCAACTTCTCAGGTGAAAGTCAGACGCCAATCTTCAGTGTCCCTCAGCTGCAGGGAATACATGTCAATCTCCTTGAGTGATCCTATTGAAGACCCTTCCATTGGGCCTGGGGAAGCAGGGCCTCCTTAGTGTACAGATTTTATCTGGGGAAGGGGGACACCTTTTTCTAATCCTCACAAAAGTCCCATACTTTCCAGCGGTGGCCCCCAGGGGCAGACAGCCCCACCCCACCCCACCCCTTTGCAATGGGAATGTGGGATTCCTAGCACACTAATCACATGTTCCAAAAGCTTTAAAGATCACTCTCTAATTTCCACCTCCTACTCACTTCATACCCTCAAAGTAAGCGAGGTATTTAACTAGTTCTTAACTACCCACTGCAAGATGAACTCACTTTGGAATGTAGCATCTATTGTCTTCATGCCTTTGCCAAAATCAAGACAGCAGTGTCCTTCCTATTTTAACAGCCTGTTGGAATAATAGCTGACATTTACTAAGCACCCACTCCCTGTTGTTCTAACCACTTCACCTGCATTTAGTTATTTAATCTCCATATCAATTTTATGATGAAGATAATGTGTCCCCATGTTACAGATGAAAAAAAAAGGTACAGAGAGGTTAAGTATTTTGGCCATGATAACATGGTTAATAATTGGACTAAAAAGATTCAGATCCAGGCAGTCATGCACCAAAGCCCACGCTCTTAACCACTATGCTATAAGTGCCCCCCTTGCATCACAAGAGAGTAGAATAAGTTAATCTTAAATACCTACTATCTGAAAGCTGCATCAGAGAATGCAAGGGAGATACCAAGATGAAGAAAACATTCCTTGTCCCTCAGAGCTTCCAACTTAGGGGGAAGACAAAGAAGTAAAATCACAACACAATAAAAATGTAGAGTGATAGGATAGCTAATTAAGTAATAAATTATTGGAATGTAGATGAAAAAGTGATCATTTCATGGCCACACTAAATGCTTGTGAAGGATGTGCCACATTAAAGGGAGACAGCAATTCCATCATAGACTTGGAGATTTGCACATTTGTTATGACAATTTTCCAAGCAGAAGGCAATAAAAATTGTCCTAGTAAAATAAGTATAATATGACAATTTCCCATCAGCTAAAAGTCTAGTGTCTCGAGGAAAAGGCATTATATGGGCTGGGAATGGCCCTGATTAATTCCAAGTAGGGGGAATCACAGAAGAACTCATGAAGGAAGTAGAATTTGAGCTGGACCTCAGAGAATAAGTAGGATTTTGAAACATGGACTTTGAGGGAGGAAGGACAGTCTGGGAAATGAGCAACTGCACGAAGTTATGGAAATTCCAAGGAAGGGTAGATAATCCATCTTGATGGGAGGGTAGAGCGTGGGGAGAATTAGTGGGAGCTTGATGAGGGCATGCAGTGGGACAGAATATAGTTAAATGCCCCTGAACTCCAAGCAAAGAAGTTGAATCTTTATATCAAGTAGAGAGAGAGAGAAGCCTTTAAAGGGTTTTGGCAGGGGAGGGTCTAACCTAACCTGCATGTTGGGAAGACTCCTTGGGGCAAGGTCAAGAAAGGTGGGACAGGGAGACCAGAGACTGGAGGCAAGAGGCTGTTATGGCCAGAGGGTGACTGATGCCTGACCTATATGGGGGGTGGGGGGGGGAGGAAACAGAGGAACATTCAGGACTTGATAACTAACTCAATAAAAAAACAGGCTGAAGAAAAAGTTAGAGATGTCAAGGTTAAAAAAGTCATAGACTTGCTTTTGAATTTGTGAGCTGGTATAACTTTCAGTAGGAATGGTATTACCATTTTCCTAAATGTCAAATCCAACCACATAAAGTCTATAAAAAGACTGTGCTTCAGATCAGTGTTGATATTGGGAGTGCAAACACCACATCATGCAATTCAAAAGAAACTACAGACAAAAAAAGAAAGAAAGAAAAGAAAAGAAAAAAGAATTTTTTCCTGATACCAAATGATTGATCTCAATGACCACTTTAGCTTACTTGAGTCAATCTTCCCACTAATTTCAGCCCCTCCCAGGAACAATTCCCTCTAAAACCATGATAGATATTGACAGCTCAATAATGAACTGAAATAAAATTCCTTATTCCAGGATGAGTCAAAGGAACAGTGTTAGGACAATTCTGCAGGTTTTTTTGCTCTGGTATTAACTGAGAAAGGAATCGTTATCATCTCAATAGCTGAATTAATTAGCTTTCACTGTGAGGTGGCAACACAATATTATCATTCTATCATTTAAATAAGGCTACATATACTGTATTTATATTTATGCAAATCAATCCATACACATACCTCTGCCTCTATCTTGTGCATATTCAACAATGCCCATATCAGAAAAGTCATTTGAAAATGAATGGAAAGGAAATTCACTGAGGAACAGAGGCTCCCTGGTAACTGAAGATGAATAGACAGGGCTGGCATTGCACTCAGGGGACTGTGTAGCGCTAGGGGGCTTCCTGGGGTGGCAGGTGAATAAACTATAGGATGGTAAAATGGATCCCTCAGTTATGCAGAATATTGGACATCCTGCTTTTCTGCTTCTTTATACAGATAGAACCCATACCATACCCTACTCCCAACTCATACATACATACATGCCCACACAGACACACATGCACATACTGGACTCCAGGGACTGACAGTAGGCCACACATTACTTCAAAATCAATAAAATGTTGGTTGATGTTTAAACCTCTGAGTGTCTCCTGACTTTTTAAACAGCAACAAATACATAGGACTGAGGAATTAGTTATCTTAACATCCAACATGGCCTAAAGAAAGTCAGCTTTTAGTTCTGCCTCAGCAGACCACAGAATAAGAAGGACTCCACCACCCACTTTTACAGGACTTATTTTGTAGCAGGCACTTTTAAACACTTGGCATATGGCGTTTCACTTAACACTAATAACAATCCTATGAGGTAGACCTATTCTTTTTTTTTTTTGCGGTACGCGGGCCTCTCACTGTTGCGGCCTCTTCCGTTGCGGAGCACAGGCTCCAGAGGTGCAGGCTCAGCGGCCATGGCTCACGGGCCCAGCCGCTCCGCGGCATGTGGGATCTTCCCAGACCGGGGCATGAACCCGCGTCCCGTGCATCGGCAGGCGGACTCCCAACCACTGCGCCACCAGGGAAGCCCGAGGTAGACCTATTCTTATCTCTCTCTTATAGGAAAGGAGAATGAGTTACACAGAAATTAAGTAATTTGCTCAAGGTCCTACAGATAGTAAATGGTAGAGCTCAGATTTGAACGCTGATAGGCTCAGTTCCATACTCTATGCTCTTAACCACTATATTATGCTGTCCTTCTAGTTAGGAGATTACATTCCTAAAAATTGTCTTTTGACATTAATCTCCTCAAATCCCATTTTGCATGTGAAGTGCTCCACAGTTTCATCCCTATCTCCAAAACTTCTTCAGAAACATCCTGTTCTCCCTCCCCACTCCAGATGTCTGCTCCACCTCTGTCTCACTGGTAGAAAACTGCAAAGTAGCACAAACTAGAAAGAACAGCTGCCAATACTAAACCAGGTAAGCTTTGGTCTCCATCACACAATTTCTTAGACTTTAGGATCTCAATTCCTCTCTTTGAGTTGCTTGCTGAAATTTTTAGAACTCAATAATAGACTCCTGATCACCTGGCAGGAGCTGTTTTAGATCGTTGTTTTTGAAAAAGCAAACTCTCAAACTTTTGAGATGCTGTTGATAAAAATTATTCTTGACTATTTAGTTCTTGTTAATGTTGCTTTTAAGGTTTTTTCCCCCTTTATCTGTTAGGGAGCCACAAAAAAATGTCTACCTGATTTTCCAACACTTACTTTTATCACTATAATTTCTAATTTTTTTTTTCTTAAATAAGTTTAAAAAGAACTGACTTTGAATTATTTTTGGAAGTTGCCTAATGTCACTCCAAAGTAGGCAAATCAACAAACAACTTAGTAGTCAAAGGGCATTCATCAAACTTCTATCCTCCCTCTGGAAAAAAAAAAAATACTGTGAAATAAAACTTCATTAAAATAACATAGTCTGGGTTTCCCTGGTGGCGCAGTGGTTGAGCGTCCGCCTGCCAGTGCAGGGGACACTGGTTCGTGCCCCAGTCCGGGAGGATCCCACGTGCCGCGGAGCAGCTGGGCCCGTGAGCCATGGCCGCTGAGCCTGTGCGTCCGGAGCCTGTGCTCCGCAACGGGAGAGGCCACAACAGTGAGAGGCCTGCATACCGCAAAACAAAACAAAACAAAACAAAACATAGTCTATAAAAATGTTTGAATGCTACTCTGTCAGCGTATCAAAAATGTTGATGGGGCCTCCCTGGTGGCGCAGTGGTTAAGAGTCCGCCTGCCGATGCAGGGGATACGGGTTCGTGCCCCGGTCTGGGAGGATCCCATATGCCGCGGAGCGGCTGGGCCCGTGAGCCATGGCCGCTGGGCCTAAGCATCCGGAGCCTGTACTCCGCAACGGGAGAGGCCACAACAGTGAGAGGCCCGCATACCGCAAAAAAAAAAAAAAAAAAATGTTGATGAATCTCAGAGAGACAGATATCAGAGTAAATTTATGAAGAAACATGGCCCAAGACAGGTGCAGAAGAATGCAGGAGTAGGAGCAATGGGGAAGTTCCAAGTTCAGATACAAGGAGATGCAGGTGGCCCTGAAGCGCTGAGAGGGAGCATCCTGTTAAGCCAGGAGTTGGCTAACTACAGCCTAAGGACAAATTTGGCTCCCTGCATATTTCTGTATGGCCCACAACCTGAGAGTGGGTTTTACATATTTTAATGGTTTCAAAAAATCAAAAGAATATTTGTGAGATGTAAAAATTACATGACATTTAAATGTCAGCATCCATAAATAAAGTTTTATTGAAACAAAACCAAGATCTTCATTTACATATCTGCTTTTGCACTACAATGGCAGAGTCAGAGAGCTGAGACAGAGACATTAATACTTGCAAAGCCTGAAATATTGACTCTCTGGTCCTTTACAGGAAAAGTTTGCCAACCCCTGTGCTAAGCCAGGGATAGCATGCAGTCTCAAACAATGAATATGAGCCAGTGAGGGAGGGAAATGCCCAGGAGGAACAGGAAGTCCCCAAGCCCAGAAGACACGGACCAGAACATTCTGTCTAACAACACATCTTGTCCTCCCTCCTGCTGGGTAAAAGCAGGCTTCAGAAACACAAAGAGCATCCTTAGAGAGGTGGGCAAGGAATCTCCTTGTCTACTCAATGAGATTACTCTTTCTAGACTCATTTGGGAATTGCCTTTGCAGGCATGTGCCCTGGAGGCAGCTCTGAGTCTGTTTCTCCTTTTGCCTTAACCTATTAACAGAAAGTACAGGATCAAGGTGTAAGACATTGCCGGGTACCATGTGGATAAGTTGATTGGTACAAGCTACAGGTTAATGGTTTTTAACATCTTTCTTACAAAGATAAAAAATTATTTATCAGCTCAACCACATAACTGAACTGGGAAAGAAAACAAATCTACCTCATTTTAGCAACATAAATAAACATAAATAAACATAAATAAACTTTTAACAATTTTTAAAAGGTCAGTTTGATTATTTGGCCTAATGATTTTGAATAACCAAAAAATAAATCACCTCCCACTCAAGCTCAGAATTAAAGGCATTGTAGTTAGCTGTAATTAATCATAATGATGATGATAGTAATAAAGAAGACAGAACCCCTCTCATCCTCTATGTCAGCTCAAGTATCACCACTTTATCTATAGCATACCCTTCATGTGCTCCAGCCATGTTTCTTCCATTCTGTTTTACATTCTTCACATCACTTACCTGTATCTAAAATTGTCTTATAACTTATTGAAGAGTTCATTCTTTTCTATGGATCAAAATTCAATAGATATAAAAGAATAGAGAGTAAAATATCTCCTTCCCACATTTGTCCCCAGGACACCCAGTCATCCTTCCCACTGACAACCAATCTTATTTGCTTTTTAACTTTAAAATTATCTCCTTTAATTCTTTTTTGTTGTTGTTACTTTTTATTGGAGTATAGCTGCTTTACAATGTTGTGTTAGTTTCTGCTGTGCAGCAAAGTGAATCAGCTATACATATACATATATCCCATCTTTTTTGGGTTTCCTTCCCATTTAGGTCACCACAGGGCACTGAGTAGAGTTCCCTGTGCTATACAGTAGGTTCTCATTAGTTATCTATTTTATATATAGTAGTGCATATATGTCAATCCCAATCTCCCAGTTCATCCCACCCCCACTTCCCCCCTTGGTATCCATACGTTTGTTCTCTACATCTGTGTCTCTATTTCTGCTTTGAAAATAAGTTTATCTGAATCATTTTTCTAGATTGCACATATAAGCAATATTATACGATATATTTTTCTCTCTTTTTGACTTACTTCACTCTGTATGACAGTCTCTAGGTCCATTGACGTCTCTGCAAATGGCACAATTTTGTTCCTTTTAATGACTGAGTAATATTTCATTGTGTATATGTATCACATCTATCTCCTTTAATTCTTTTGATTCTGTTGAATTTGATTAAACCCAACACTTCACCTACTCCAGGCCTACACTTGAGTAGCCTCAATGTGCCAGGAAGAAACACACAACCATACTAATAGTTTTATGTGTTCCTGACAGCAAATCTGGGGTGGGGTTTCCATACTGCAGGCAATCATGTCATGTCCCTAGTCAGCACCCTCTCCCGTCCTGGACTTTGTTACAACTTTTCCGTCTCAACCTCTCAACACCACTTCTCCACCTCTGACTCTCAGCTAGCAACTGAGCTTTTTATTTGACTGAGAAAATCGAACATATCAGAAGAGAATTCCCACGTGCACCACCATGAACTCCATCAGTCTATCTGTATCTGCACCACATAATCTGCCTTCCTTCCTTTTACTAAAGATGGACTGGTCCCCTTCTAAACAAACCCCACCTTAAAATAAAGCTCTCCCTTGACCCCCACCCTTCCATCCATTGCCCTGCTTCTCTGCTCCTCTTCATGATAAGACTTCTTGAAAGAGTAGTCCATATTGGCTGTCTCTACTTGATCTCCTCCCTTTTCTCTTAAACCCATGCTGATCAGGCTCTACCCCCACCATGCCACTGAAAAGGATCCTCCACTTTGCTTCAATTCTCAGTGCTTCCCTTCATTGAACCACCATCAGTGTTTGACACAGTTATGTGCTTCTCCCCTCTTGAGTCAATCTCTTTCACTGGCCTCCATGAGTCCACTCTCTTGGTTCTCCTTCTTCCTCACTGGTCCCTCTTTCTCATTCTCCTTTTTAGGTCATCTTCATCTTCCCAACCTCTAAATATTCCAGCACTCCAGGGCTAAGTCCTCAGTCCTCTAACTAAATTGAATCCTTATGTGATCTCATCAACCCCTTTGGCTTTAAATGTAGCTTAAACACATTGATATACTGAGACCTCTCAAATTTATATCTCTAGCCCAGGTCTCTTTAATGAACTCTGATGCACAAACCTAACCACCTACTCATCTTCTCTGCTTGGATATCTCACAGGCACCTTAACCTTAACCTGTCTAGAATGGATCTTCTCCTTTTACATCCCCAATCCTGCTCCTCCCCAGTTTTCCCCTTTCAGTAGATCTCACACCCATCTCCCTGTTGCTAGGACCAAAATTCTTGGAGTCATTTTTGTATCTTCTCTTTCTCTCCCATTCCACATCCAAACCATCAGCAACTCACATTTTATTTTCTTCTGTCAAACTTTGTTTTATTCACTGTTATACACTTAGGCCAAGAGTGGTCCTGTACCTACCAGGCACCCAATGAATAGTTGTTGAATGAATGAAGGGAGAGAGTCTACACACTATTAACAGTTATCTCATTAGCTTAAGTAGGTTAAAAATTAAATGTTCAATAATAATACATGATTGTATGGTGTACCTCTGAGGTGAACAGTTTTCTAAACTTCAAATAGATCACCAATCAAAACATACCTTTGGCTGGGACGAAGTGAGAGAGTGGCACGGACATATATACACTACCAAATGTAAAATAGATAGCTAGTGGGAAGCAGCCGCATAGCACAGGGAGATCAGCTCGGTGCTTTGTGTCCACCTAGAGGGGTGGGATAGGGAGGATGGGAGGGAGACGCAAGAGGGAGGAGATATGGGAACATATGTATATGTATAACTGACTCACTTTGTTATAAAGCAGAAATGAACACACCATTATAAAGCAATTATATTTCAATAAAGAAGTTAAAAACAAACAAACAAAAAAACCATAACTGCTTCTTAGCCTCTCCCTGCATCTTTCAAATGAGGTTCTCAAAGTATATCTTTTAAATCTCATATGTAACACAATTAGAAATGAAGATATCTAGATGCCTTGTTTTTCTCTCTGATTAACTATATGATTTGAGGTATCCAATGTTTAATGGTTTGTATTTTGCAAATAAAAATCCAGAACCTACATTCTCCTTTACACTTACCTGACATTTTATAATAAAAAAATATTATATTAGTTGACAATGTGTATCCTATATTTCCCAGAATGGTTATAGACACAGTTCATCTAAGCCTGAGCAAAATTAAAAGTCAGTATAATAGACTGACTTTATTTCATATTTGAGGTTTAAAATTTTTTCCATGTTTATTCATATTTTGTTAAAATGTGTGATAATGAACAAACAAGATCTTGTCTGTAAATGTATAAATTTCTATATTTGATGCTGTTCTTTATTTTTAAAAATATGACAGATGTTTCTCATTTCTATGTGTGGAAGGAACTGATAACCTTAGTTATTAGACGATGTTTTATTTTGTACATGGTGAATGTTGTTCACTAATTTATAGTTATGACTGCTTTTGGAAAGTATGTTGGTGGAAAACACCAGGAGACCATTCTGTCAAACAACCAATGGGTTTGGATTTGCCATCATCTAAGCTTTGTTTGTTTTTTCTGTGTTAGTGTTTTTCCCAACAGAACTGACTTTTAAAACACTGACTTTCCTTGTATGTACTTTAGTGCTGACTGTCTTTGGAAAGCCACTGACAGCAGGATAAAGGGCAGGATGGTACAGAGGAAAAAGTGTAGTTCAAGAGTCCTGCAGATTTGAGTACCAGTTCTAATGCATTCTTTCATAGCTGTGAGATCTGGGTGAATTTCTGAGTGTTGGTATTTTTATTTGGAAAAAGGAGATGATAATACTATCTCAAGGAGCCACTATAAGGATAAATGAAATAAAGAGTCTCCAGTGGAAACTGTCCAGCCCATAACTGAGAATCATTATTTTCCCCAGTTTGTCTGAGTCCATAAATGTGTATTTTTTCAACAATTTTAGGAATTTTAATGTAAAGGATGATTTATCAAGTGATTCATGTGTGATTTATACTTGGTCCTATTGTTTTGGGGTTTGGGGGTGTTGTTTTGTTGTCTTTTGCTTTTCTATCCCACCCCAAGAGGGTAGCCATCTTTTTATGCTCACTTGCTAAGACAAAAGCTGAAGTTCTTCACCTCTAGATAAAGATAACTCTAGGATAGGGCTTTTGTTTTCAACCCCTCATTGAAACGGTTATACTGCATCATATCAAAGATGATGGAGGTGGAGGTCAATGCTTTTAGAGTTGGGGGAGCAGAGGGAGATTAGCTGGAAAGAGGTTTGGGGAACTTCACCAGAGCCTGAGGATGGGATGAGTCTCACAGGTTCTCTGAGTATTGGACCAGTACCCATAAAGAGCTTCTAGAGAGGTGACAAATCTCTAATGGGATAGCTCTGAGCTGAGGACAGGAAGGTACTAATAACCATGACCTTGGAAACCCTGAGATAAAATAACCATATCAAAAGGTGGCTGAGTTGTCCACTCTCAAGGGATCAATTCAAAGGTGAACAAGGAGCATATCAACTAATACCAAAATATTCTACCCTGTGTAAGACCCCTGAGATTTGTGCATGTTCCTGGGGAAAAGAGCATCCCCAAATATATCCCCAGTGGAATTTCTCATCAGCCAGGGGGATTATGAGCCTGGGAAAGATTAAATTTGATTACAGAAATATAGAAATATGATATGTCTTACACTTAGTCCTACCTGTTTCAGTAACAAAGTGTTTCTGAAATGCTACACATAAAGTACATCTAAAATACAGAGGTGGCTATCAAAGGAAAAATGTAGAAATGAACTAAATGAAAATGAAAATACAACTCATCAAAATTTGTGGGATATAGCAAAAGCAGTACTCAAAGGAAAAATTCATAGCATTAACTGAATACATTAGAAAAGAAATACATAAAATCCAATAATCTAAACTTCCACCTTAGGAAAATAGAAAAGAGAGCAAATTAAATCTAAAGTAAGCTGAAGAAGAGAAATAATAAAAGTTAGAGCAGGATCAATGAAATTGAAAATAGGAATACAAAAGAGAAAATCAATGAAACCAAAGCTGGTTCTCCAAAAAGATCAATAAAATTGAAAAATATCTAACAAGGCTAACCAATAAAAAGAGAGAAGACACAAATTACTAGTAACAGAACTAAAAGAGAGCCATTACTACTAATTCCATGGATATGAAAAGCATAATAAAGGAATATTATTTTAAAAATTGTATGCCTTCTCTATATCTTTAATTCTGTGTTTGTAAGGAGGGGAGATGGTTCTGTAGAAATAAAGCTTATCCAAATGATCAAAAAACAAAATGCAAAACACAGAAACACAAAACCACTAGTGGTTATCAGTGGTTGCCTCTGGGGAGCAGGACTTGGGGCAGAAATGGTTGGGCAGGGGCTTTTCTACCATTTGACATTTTTTTTTTTTTTAGTTTCTGCTTTATAACAAAGTGAATCAGTCATACATATACATCTGTTCCCACATCCCTTCCCTCTTGCATCTCCCTCCCTCCCACCCTCCCTATCCCACCCCTCCAGGCAGTCACAAAGCACCCAGCTGATCTCCCTGTGCTATGCGGCTGCTTCCCACTATCTATCTACCTTACGTTTGGTACTGTATATATGTCCATACCATTTGACTTTTGAATGACATGTACTCATTACTTTGACAAAATATTCAAGTGACGAAGTCGTCTAAAGGAGTTGAAAGCAAAAATCTGTGGACACCCTCACCCCTACTGGGTATCCTTGGGAGATTGAGGGCAAGGGTAACATCTGCAGGGGTTGGGCTTTTCAGGCCTTTAACAGCTGTTTAAACTCCCAGGTAGGCAAACTCCCAGGAGCTGGAGGCTTATACTGACTAGTGGCCTCTAGTCACTACTTTCCTATTTATATATTGCTTATATATTTAGTTTAAACATTTTTTCTTATTTAAATCTAATTTCTATTGTCTTCAGTTTGTCTTATATCATTGCTCTATATTTATTTGAAATATCAACTTTCATTCATTGGAAATCACCCTTCTATTGCTTCCTTTTTCTGTATGTTCTTTTAGATACCATTTTATTGCTTTTGTATTTTTAATCTTTTTTGTTTGTTTGTTTTACTGGTTTCTCTTTTTGTCTATTTTAGCTCAATTATGTAAACTGTTTTCCTACTTTGCTTTAAAATGGTGAAAGTGAGAGCAGGAATTTTGTTTTGTTCACCACTGTATCGCGTAGGCTTAGAATAGTGGCTGGCATATAGTTGGTACTTAATAATATTTACTGGAAAAAATTGAATTAATTAATTCAAACTCCCAGCAGCTAGAGGCTTAATTAGTTAACTAATAGGAAGAGAGATAGTTTTGAAAATAGTGTATGATCCAAATTAAGGGGGCTGGATGAAGAGAACAATAACAATGATAAAATAATAGGAATTCATCAACAAAACAACAATAGCAAATGTTTTATGAGCACTCAAGGTGTGCCAGGTACAGAGCTGGAGGTTTTAAAAACAATGTCTCTATTCACAAACGAATCAACGGACAAAGGATTAATCTCCAAAATATATAAACAGCTCATGCAGCTCAATAGTAAAGAAACAAACAACACAATCCAAAAATGGGCAGAAGACCTAAATAGAGATTTCTCCAAAGAAGACATACAGATGGCCAAGAAGCACATGAAAAGCTGCTCAACATCACTAATTATTAGAGAAATGCAAGTCAAAACTACAATGAGTTATCACTCACACCAGTTAGAATGGGCATCAGCAGAAAATCTACAAACAACAAATGCTGGAGAGGGTGTGGAGAAAAGGGAACCCTCTTGCACTGTTGGTGGGAATGTAAATTGATACAGCCACTATGGAGAACAGTATGGAGGTTCCTTAAAAAACTAAAAATAGAATTACCATATGATCCAGCAATCCCACTCCTGGGCATATACCCTGAGAAAACCATAATTCAAAAAGACACATGCACCCCATGTTCATTGCGGCACTATTTATAATAAGCCAGGTCATGGAAGCAACCTAAATGCCCATTGACAGATGAATGGATAAAGAAGAGGTGGTACATATATACAATGGAATATTACTCAGCCATAAAAAGGAATGAAATTGAGTCATTTGTTGAGATGTGGATGGATCTAGTGACTGTCATACAGAGTGAAGTAAGTCAGAAAGAGAAAAACAAATATCGTATATTAACGCATGTATGTGGAACCTAGAAAAATGGTACAGATGAACCGGTTTGCAGGGCAGAAGTTGAGACACAGATGTAGAGAATAAACATATGGACACCAAGGGAGGAAAACCACGGTGGGGTGGGGATGGTGGTATGCTGAATTGGGCGATTGGGATTGACATGTATACACTGATGTGTATAAAATTGATGACTAATAAGAACCTGCAGTATAAAAAAACAAACAACCAAACAAAAAAACAACTAATACTAAACTTTCTTTGGGTTATTTGTATGGAAATATGTTAATATAAATGTTTCAGACATTACATGAAATTTCTAAAAATCTTATATGTTCTGGTATAATATTATAAGTCATAATTCTAGTTATTACTTTAAAATGTATATCTCAGAAATAACTAAATTTCCTTGTCAATTGCATTATTATGAACTTTCATCAAATCTTTAACCGTGGTCATTTTTAAGTCTTTTGTCATTTAGAGACAGTTCTGGGTGTACTCTGATGCTTTCACAAAAATATTCCTATAAAAGGGTTTCATCTTCAAGGAATTCATGGAAAAGACTCTGACAACTACAGGTTTCTGGTAACTGACTATACTGCTGAACTGAATGAATAAGCATTTTCAGAACTCTAATGGAAAACTGATGAATTCATAAAAGTGCTAACAAAAGATCAAGATAAAAAAATTAATTACATGGGACTGAGTGAACTGATGAGGATGATTATAATTTTTGTGACTTTCTGTTTGAATAAATAAAAAAAAATCTCACAAGGACTCAGAGGCAAAAAATATACAACTCAATTTTCACTGCAAAGTAAAGGAGCTGTTACAGTGGAGGATTATTGGAATGAATGTCAATATTATGACATTGTATGAGTGTGTTTCGTGTTTGGTAGTTGCAATCATTGTTCATTTACAATGCTTGGAGTCAGTTTATTTATCTCTTGTAAAAATAAAATACAGTGTGTATGTGTGTGAGTTGTGAAAAAAAAGGAAACAAAAAAAATAAAAGAACAACAAAAAAACACACCAATGTCTCATTTTTTCTTCATGACAACCCAGTCATAATAGTAATAATAGCAGACATTTATTGAGGTCTTCCTATTGGCAAAGACTATGTTAATCGCTTTACACACATTACCTTATTTAAATCTACCTCAAAGGGTTTTCTTGAAGATGAAATGAGTTAGTACATGTAAAGTCTCCTTATAAAGCCTGCACAAAATAATCACTTGATGTATGCTATCTATCTGTCTATCATCATCACATTGCCATCATCTCATCCTCCTCCTCCTCATCTTTATTATTATTATCTTCATTTTACAGGTAAGAAGTCTGAAGTCCAGAGACATTAAGTAACTTGGAAGAGAATCAGCTGGGGTTGGAATCTAGGTTATCTGCCTTCAGAGTCCTACTCTTCCCAAGACTTTTATAACAAAAGTCTTCCAATGCAGTGAAATCGTTTAATACCCACCCCTTGAATCACACTCTAAGATAATTTGACCTATAGAGTTCATTGGGATCATTATT
Source organism: Mesoplodon densirostris (assembly GCF_025265405.1). Classification (NCBI taxonomy): domain Eukaryota; kingdom Metazoa; phylum Chordata; class Mammalia; order Artiodactyla; family Ziphiidae; genus Mesoplodon; species Mesoplodon densirostris. The sequence continues at coordinate 81,438,763 of NC_082671.1, forward strand.
AAATTTTATAAAATCGGACCTCAAAATCAAATAGGATTTCAGTAAGTTTCTAAGTAAGTCAGGGCACCTCAGCTCTAACCCATAAACCAAAGGCCCGTTGGAAACTCTCTACATCTATCCTACATGTCACAATTGTTTCAATAATTCTAGAATCTTTTCTAAAACTTCAGAACTAAGTCTAATGCTGGTTCACTATCTTATATAAAAATATGTTCCAAAGGATGAAAAGTCCCCCATTTGCTCATAAAATGCCTTTTAAACGTTCCACCATTCTCTCCTGGCATGGAGACGGTTGTGAGTGGCATTGACATTGACCTATTTGGGAATGCAGCCATTTGAAATATCCAGTCAGATGCAGATCAGTTTTGTCAGCTGAGCTTTGAGGTTTGAATCAAAATTCATCCGGACCTTAGCATATTTCCATATGCTCCACACTGATAACTGAGGGGGAGGGACAGCTCTCGATTTAATCTAGTACCGAGCAAATGGTTATCATTTGTCACTTGGCATTATGCTTGTGTTTGGCAGTTGTTATTTTTTTTTAAATCAAAATTTATTTCATTGATGCCATAAATACCTATATCAAATAAAACCTTAAGAAAAATTAAAGTATTTCTAACAGAAACATATATAACACCAGTGAAATCAGGAAGTTTAACCGTGATCTTTGTTTTATTTTTAAGTTTAAAAAAATTGGGACTTCCCTGGTGCCGCAGTGGTTAAGAATCTTCCTCCCAAAGCAGGGGACACGGGTTCAATTCCTGGTCAGGGAACTAGATACCACATGCATGCCTCAAGTAAGAGTTCGCATGCCACAACTAAGGAAACTGCCAGCTGCAACTAGGAGCCTGCCTGTCACAACTAAGACACAGAGCAACCAAAAAAAAAAAAAATTTCTCGTGGGTATGTATGAGTGTGTCTGTGTGTGTTTAAAGTATTACATTCATGAAAGATCTGCAGTGAAGTCCTAAGGTAAGAGAACTACCAGGATCTTTACATAAAAAAATCTAATTTAATCCTCACAAGAACCCTGTAAAAAATAGATATTATTCCTAATTCACAGATTGGAGGCTTAGAGAAGTTACATATTCTGTCAACTGAGGTTGGCTAGTTGGATTCGTGCGTCCTCTACTGTGAAGGCAGGACAGTTGAACACAATCTTTCCCAGACTCCCTTGCCGCTAAATGTGGATACAATTTAAGCTCTGCCAAACAGATGCCCTTGTAAGATATTTGAAAAGTGGAAGTGAAGAAAGAGCTGTGCTTCTGTTGTTTCTGTTGTTTCTGCTGGCAAGCAGGATCATGGTTTTGCTGTGGCAGCATCTTGTTTTCCAGTTGTTAGTTTCCAGGGCACTGAGAGACTAGACACAGGGTATTCATCTTCTGTATGTACAGATTTAGCAGGTACACCATGGCTCTGGAGCCAGTAATTGCAGTGAAGGCAACTTCCTGATCCCTAAAGGTCGACTAAGGTGCCGTCTTCCTGGAGTCAATAACTCTTATGTTAGCTTCCTGATCCCCCATCTTCTTGAATAACAACTGCCCCGGCAAACGAGTTCTGCAGTGTGGCTTGGAGCATCGTCTTGGAGACTCAGCATAGAACCTGTTCCTCTGCCCTTCCAAGTTCTCCTGTACTGATTCTTCTCTGCTTGAAATTTGGTTTCTGCTTTACTTTGTTGAACTTTGACTAATCAATATATTAAGGAACTTGCTTAGTCAGCCAAGAGGTATAGAGCCTAGATTCAATTCATGCCTGTCAAATCCCAGAGCTCATACTCCCTCTGATGGAAAGTTATGGCGTGAAATTCATTTTGTATCTGGTAAGCGTAGATACCCAAGGGGTGTGGTGGGTGGGGGGGATGAAGTTGGCCAAGCTTTTAGGCCTGCCTGGCCCAGAGGCACTGGTTCTTTGGCTTGAACTCTACCCTATTCTGTGCACTTCCTCCCCATTTACTAAGCCAGAATGATTTTCATTTGTTTTCTCGAGAGAACATCTAAAAAGCACAAAGGAGCCAATTATTGGCTTTTCAGTCACCAAAGCCTAAGCCCCAAGATCCCAGACACTAACAAAATTTCCCCAAATTGGGAGAGGCAGACAACCAAAGAGTTAAGTTTGTTAAGTACATGAGAAGGTCCTGAACTCTGTCTCTCCCACCCACTAATCCTCAGACTGAGTCCTGGGATTGGGTTTGCAGAAAGTTTATGGGAACTCCACATCATTGGGAAATCCTAGAACAGAGGGATTCTTGTGCTCTTTCCTGGAGCACAGAGGAGGCCCTTGGGGTTCCCTGCATCCCACAAGGCACAGGAACGGATGACGTGGCCATGTGGTTTCCCTGGGCAGCCAGGCATTCCAGGTGACAATGCAGGAGCATCAGGAGCCCTCGCATCTGAGCAGCAGGGAAGCAGGTGGGGCCAGATGGGAAGCAGGAGTGTGCTCAGGATGCCAGGATAGCACCTCAGAGACCTTTCCCACTGGTGAGCGAAGACCAGAGAGAACAGCCCTCAACAGATGCTGGACTATGTTAACAGCACCAAGAACCAGAGCCCCACCTCCAGGGCCCAAAAAACTCAGTAGATTCATCCTGAATTGATGAAATAAAGTTTCCACCAGGGCTTGAAATTGGATTAAATCCATTTATACAAAAAAGGTTATTTTTCTTGCATATATACCCTGAGTGCTGTGCTCTCTCACTGCATAGTTTCCAGTTAATTCTGATACTGACCATTGAGAGTTATTGGTCTAGAACAGGGGTCAGCAAATTACAGCTAGGCCCTGGGCCAAATTCGGCCCACTGCCTGTTTTTTATTGTCCTGCCTAGTTTTGTAGGCTAAGTAAAGCCACTCTTACGTGGCTGAGTTTGCAGAGTTGCGTAATCGCAACAAGGCCGCTATGGTGCAAAGCCTACAGTATTTACTATCCGTCTCTTTACAGAAAAAAATTGCCAAACCCTGATGTAGAACATGGGACCTGCCTGGCTCTATCTCATCTGCTCTTGCACTCTTGTCCTTCTGCTGTCATCATGGGAGCAAAGTCTCAAATCAAAATCAAAGAAAAAGCTCTGCCTTTCTCTGCTCTTAAAAATATACTTACGTTCAGATCCAGCTTTTCCTCCCTGAGCTCCCCAGAGGACCAGTTCTCCTTAGACCAGTTTTCTATCCCCTGGTCTCCTGACCCTGCACTTGCCTAGTAGCTTCCTAGCTTTGACTTCTATTTTCTATCCTTTATGGGCTTCTCATCCTCTGCCTGTCTTCGGGTTGCCGTTTCTTAGCATTGTCCATGGCACTCTGGTCTCCCTCTACTCAACTGGCCACGCCCTGGAATTCTCAGGAGGACCAGGTTTCACTCCAGCGTTCGCCTGTAAGGAGGTGAGCTGGCCCAGGTTACTAACTTTAAGGTTTTATCCCCTTGGCTTGGATAATACCGATACCTTGACATCTAAATGGAGCACTTGATTCTCTTCCTTTGGCCACCAAGTCAGTCAATATTAGCCTTGAACAAATAGCTCAGAGAGCAGAATGATCACTTGGTGGTTAATAATAGAGTCTCTGGGGTTAGATTTAGAAGCAGGAGATTTGAAGCTACACCCCTTCTTAGCTAGGAAGCAATGAGCATGGATTTTCATTATGGCATTCCAAATTTACTATGCTTTTATTTATTTACACATTTACTACGTACCAGACACTGTGTTAGATGCTATGAGGATTAAGAGAGCTGAAGAAGACACAATCTATGTCTTCAAAGAATTTATAGGTTAACTTTTACCCATATGGACTTGGCTCTCCACAAAAAGGATAAGAGTATTTTAAAGGCCATAAACGAGATCTTTGAAATTTTCTTTATAGATCTGTTTTAATTTTTAAATTTGCGGCATAAATACTACTTTGTTTTTTAAAAATCTAATAAAATTACACCAAGTTTTAAAGAGCTGACTAATATAATTTTAGACAATCTGATCACTTGAACTTTCAAAGGTTTGAAATGTCCTAGAGCCATTCTTATGTGGCTGGGTCCTCTGTTTATTTTTATGGCAATCATTGGCATCTGAGAACACCAAACTGGCTCGCCATTCAACAGATTCTGCTCCGGGGACAGTTCTTTATCAGCTTTCAAAGTCCTGGAAGCTAACAGAGTGCCTAATACATGGTAGGCATCCCATCAATATTTGTTGAAAGAACAAATGCAAAAATAAATAGATGAACCTACTAGTCCATTATGTTCTTTCCCCTGAAATTTTACAAACTTATAATCTGTGTCCTTATCGGGAGAATGATCACATAGGGCTTTATATTGAGTCATTTTCATGTTTCATGTGTTATACCTTATCCATCCTAAATGGATTACAATTTCATTGATTTCCCCTACAGAATTGCTCACAGATCTATTTTCCTGCTAAGTGAAATATTTGTTGAATATAGGCTATCATTACTTCCTTTTTGTTTTCTTTTGTTTGTTTTTCTTCCTCTGTCTCTTTCTCAATTAACTAGAGTACATGAAAGTGTATATTAAAATATTTATTGAATAAAATCTTATTCTCCTTGACCTTAATTTTAAAAGAGATGAGTTCAGCAATTTCTCTTTCTTTTAAAAAACAACACAAACAAACAAAACCCACAATCATAAATTCCTTCTAACTATGTGTGAGGTTGTGAATAGGAAAAAGTTTACTTATATCCAAGCTAAATACTCTAATAAGCTTTCCCTAGAAATCTATGACATCCCAATGAAGGAGAAGATGTAGGAAGAAGTAAGAGCAGAGGAGGAGAAAATGGGAAGTTATTTGGGAAAAGGGAAGAATCCAGTTTGAGGGATTTCAACAACCAGTAGAGAAAAACTTTAATAAGGAGAAAATTGCCAACCAAAAGAGGCTTACCTTTGCACCCCTCACAGGTCAGTGCATTATAGTGGTAACCGGATGCTCTGTCTCCACAAACAACACATAGCTCATCCCCTTTTATTCTCCCTGCTGATGCACCCAGTCGGGCCTTCTTTGTCACAGGAATCTCCACTACCTCAGTCTCCCCCTGGTAGAGAGTCTCAGCAGGCATTCGCCTGAGTTCATATATTCCAGGAGAGTACCACTCTTCAGGCTGCTGGGGATAGAAACCCAGGTTGGAATAATAGGAAGATGAGGAAATCTGTGGTTGAACTTGGGGAAACTGAATGTTGTTGTATTGTGAGTATGGTTCCACTTCTAGATTCTGTCCCAGAGGACCTGCTGCTTGTTCTGTTAGTACACCTGAACAAAAGTGATAACAAAACTGGAATTAATGTCATCATTCTATAAATAAGAGAGGCAGTTTAGCATATGGTTAGGAGTACAGGCTCTAGGGAAAGATTGAAATATTTGAATATTTACATTAAAATTTTAATATAAAATTAACTTTTTTACAGTAAAAGAACTATTAACAGATTAAATGACAAAATTAAATGCTCAGAAAGATATCTGCAACATAGAGGACAGACAAAACACTCATATCATTCATATGTAAAGAGCTTTCGCAAACCAATAAAAAACATTCAACATGGAGAAAAGGAAAACAAACAAGAATGTTTAAAAGGAAAAGAAAAAAAGGAAAGTTAAAAAAACTATTCAACATGGAAAACATTCAACAATCCACAGAAAACAAAGATAAAGGACAGGCATATATACAAATGCTATCTTTTGTCATTTCTGTCTTACAAAATCCTATAAAGTGGGTAACTGTATTATCCCCACTTAAAATTGAGTAGTCAGAGGCACAGAGTAATTAGGCAACTTTATTCCTACACACCTAAGTAACTGAGATTTGGACTTTGAGTCTGACTTCAAAGCCCATGTGCTGAATTGCTCCTCTCTGCGATAATTTCAAATGTGTGATGCTTTAAAGCTTTCCTCTTCCTCCCTCTGTACTTGAGTTTGTTAGTTCCTTCAATGCCTACGCTTTCAGGTAACCTATAGCTAGGCCTGCAAGACTCTGCGTGATCTTACCCTTTCTTTCTTTTCCAGCCATTTCCCATGTTCCGACTTCCATATTCCTTAAATATGCCTTGCTGCTTCCAGACTCAGGACCTTTCCCACATGCTGCTTCCTGAGCCTGGAACTTTCCTCAACAGCCATCCCCTCCAAGAACATTATCTCACTATTCTCCACTTATCTCTAAATTTCCCTTTAAGTCTAGCTTCTCTTGGGAAGTCTTTCCTAAACCTAGGTCCCTGGGTGTCTGTACCCAGTTGTATAGTACTTACCTACCCTTCATGGGCCTCCCTTTACTAATCTGTAAAGAGAAGACTCCATGCTGCATGATGTTATAGTGCTTCTTTATGTCTAAAACCTCTATAAGTGTATGACCAACAGTTTATGGGCATTAGAATTCAGGGCCTTTCTACAACGCAAAGTGGAAAATATGTATGTTAAATGTTTGTTTAAAATAAAATGCTTTCTGCATTGATACGGGAAATCACTGATGGAACATAAAGGATACAATATCTGCAAAATCAATTTTGTTTCTTTCATGCCCAACTTATCCATATAAAACCAGCACTGAGTCAGTATATTTGACAGTCAAAAATTTTGGCAATGGGGCTTTGTCTTATGACTGCAAAATAGAAAAATATAAAAATATGGAATTATTACAGAAAAAACAGAAGCTAAAATATGAGCAAAATCTTGATCTATTTAATAACTAAATATGGTTAAAATGTCTGGAGTGAATACAACTGAAAAGAGCTAAAAGCGTTAAAATCATTAGTTTCATCTAGATTTTATCCTCCAACCCATCTTACCCTCACTCAATTTCCCATCCCCACCCCCAGCCCCAGTTTCTCTCCGTCTACAGGTCTAGTAAAGTTAAGCAACTTGCCTGAAGTCACATAATCAATTAAAGACAGAATCTGGATTCTGTAGAATCTAAGGAAATGTGTAGTTGTTTTCTCCTCACAAGACAATTCCAAGATCTCTGAGCATTATTTTAACAAATCTTTTAACAATCAAGAGACACAATGGAGTCCCAACTCAAGTCAAATCATGTTATCAATATCTGGAATCATCTCAATTAAAATGGAACGCTTTCACAAAGACATCAATTCTACTATATGAAAACAACACAAAACAGGGTAAGAATATGAGATCAGTACACAATATTATCAAATAATGCCTCTATTCCCAAAGCACATCCACTTCTAGTATTTCACAGTGTTCCCACCAAATTTCCACAGAGTAGAGGCAATAAATATACAGGCAACTTACAATAAAAAGCCCCAGCATGGACAACATCCTCCAAAATGGTGGGACAAGAATAACTTCCATGAACTGACTGTGAGACCTTGAACAACTGCCTAACATTTTTCTGTTTCTTCTGTAAAATGGGGATACTAACACCCAGCTTTGCTATCTCATAAGGTAATTCTGAGTATAAGATACAGCTTCTGAGAAAAAGTTTTGATAAGTGGAGTGCCATAAAAAGACATGTTTGTTTCCTAAAGAACCTAGCAAAATCTTGATTGTAATGATAGTTAATTAGTTAATTAGTAAATATTAATACACATCAGTCTTGATGCTATAAGTTATAGGATACTACTTTCACTTATAAATATATTGAACACTTACAATTTTCCTGACACTGTCCTAGGTTCCGAGGACACAACAGTGAACAAGACAGATAGAAAACAGATAGAAGAGGCCCCAGACTTTCTCTTGTTTGTGTGTTTGGGGTGAGGAGGGGTGGGAGTATGTCAAGGGCTGGGATAAAACCAAGTAAACAAATACAGAATTTTCTGACAGAGCATAAGATGTGGAGAGGGCAAAGGTAGGTCAACTTTAGAGTGCACTTTCGGAAAAGGTAAATTCATTTCTATTTTAATACAGTTTATGAGTGATTTTTTTAAGAATCAGTTTATCAAGAAATAGGAGAATTTGGATTTCTTTATAACAGAAATTCTCCATGGGAGTTCAGGGAAGAGTTCTTAAATGCGAACACTTGAATGGACTCCAGGAGAGGCTGAGACCCCCTGTAAAGGGAAGCAACATTTTTCTGGGTAGAGGGTCATTTGGCAGCATTTATTAGTTTCTCTAAAGGAGTACCATCAAAGGGAAATTTCTGAGATGCAAGCATTCTATACCTTTCAACATGGTAGCCGCTAACCAAATGGAATATTGAACATTTGAAACACGGCTAGTAATAATGAGGAAATGAATTTTTCATTTTATGTAACTTTAAATAATTAAAATTTAAAATTAAATAGCTACATGTGGCTAATGACTGCCATATCTGACAGCGCAGCTCTAAGGAGTTTGTGACCAGAACCACTGTGTACCCAAATGGGAGAATCAGTTTCATGTACAAAGGATGGCACTTCTTCATAAACCCATAGTTAGTTTCTGATGAGCCCGATAAAGGGTTCAGATTATATCCAGTTTTTCAGCCCTGGCACAACATTGATTCTAGTAAATGTTTCATGAATGTTTGTTGAAATGTTTCATGAATGGAAAAATTGCCTTCTCGGCCTTCCTTTATTTCCCAATCCATGGTTTCTTAACAGATGATATGACTTGGTTTATGAAGTTGTGTGCCATTCCTGGTGCCAGGCCTTTGTAATGTTGGTGCCTCTCCCCACCTGGTTTGTCAACCCATCACCTCCTCTGTGAGGCCTGTCCAAGTTTTCCTAGGTAGAATTAATCCCTCCTACCCTCTGTACACACTTCTACTGCAGCACTCAGAAACATGTACCATCATTTTTGTTGGTTTCCAGGCTTCTCTTTCATACTATATCATTTGACGTGGTAGGACATACTCGTCACGAGCACTTCTGTGTAGACAAATCTGGACTCAGTTCGCCTGCAACTTGCTAGATGTATGAACTTGGGAAAGACATTGAACTTCTTTAAGCTTCTGTTCCTTCCTCTATAAAGCCGGGATAATATAATACACTACTATGTATAAAATAGATAACTAATGAGAACCTACTGTACAGCACAGGGAACTCTACTCAATGCTCTGTGGTGACCTAAATGGAAAGGAAATCCAAAAAAGAGGGGCTATATGCACACCTATACCTGATTCACTGCTGTACAGCAGAAACTAACACAACATTGTAAATCAGCTATACTTCAATAAAAATTTTTTAAAGAAAAGCTGGGATAATATAGTAATTGAAACAAAATATAGTATCTAGATGAAAGGTTGCAATAAAGATAAACTAAGACAAAGAATGTAAACTGCATAGTGCCTAAGCATAAACATTCAATACATTTTTGTTGTTGTGGTTAGTCTGTGAACTCCTGGGGAATACATTAGATTACTATATATTACATTCCCTTTTCTCCTTCATTCCTGGCACCTTACAAAAAGCCTGACACAGTGTAAATCTTTAATAAATGTTTATTAAATTGAAACGATGGAAAATTTACTTCCGCAGCCTTCCAACTAATTTCCATCTCTAAATACAGTGTCAGGGGCTTCCCTGGTGGCACAGTGGTTAAGAATCCACCTGCCAATGCAAGGGACACAGGTTCGAACCCCGGTCCGGGAAGATACCACATGCCGCAGAGCAAATAAGCCCGTGAACCACAACTACAGAGCCGGCGCTCTAGAGCCCGCGAGCCACAACTACTGAGCCTGCATGCCACAACTTCTGAAGCCCGCTCGCCTAGAGCCCGTGCTCTGCAACAAGAGAAACCACTGCAATGAGAAAATGAGAAGCCCACGCACCATAAGGAAGAGTAGCCCCCGCCCGCCACAACTAGAGAAAGCCCGCATGCAGCAACAAAGACCCAATGCAGCCAAAATAAATAAATTTATTAAAAAAAATACAGTGTCAGTCATTTTTAAACAACACATTTAAACAAAATAACATGCTGCCAAGTCTACAACCAGAAATATGTTCAAAATTGTAATTATTATAAAAATGATTTGAGTTTCTCTTTTAGCTGGAAATTCAAAAGGTAAGATTCTATTCTGAAAAAAATATTAAAACAGACAACATTATATTATACTGTTTATGTTTTAATTATAATCTATATTTTACTTCAGAGAAAACAAAGCGGGCTTAAAGGTAAACTCTTTACTTATCTGATTTTCCATTGACTATTGGGAGAAATCTACTGTGAAATTAGTGCAGTAAATTAATGTTTTTTGATCTCTTTTTATTTTTCTCATCATAATGCATAGTATGAAATAAATCTTATATCATTACCCCATATACACTTATACATATGTATAAATAATTGAAACAAAATTTCCGTGAAATAACACTTATCCTTACCTCTTGACGGGCACTCTGACATTTCTATTGTATTCCTTTTCTATTCTATTCTAAATTTTTAATGCTGGTCACAAGTCACAAAATAGATATCATGACCCACTGGGATCTGAGACTTGCCATTTTAAAAACACTGTATGAAATCATGTACTTTAAAAGGTTTTTTCAAGTGTCCAAGGCATTAATGCTAGAACTGCCTACTGTTTAACTTGGAAGAATGGTGCTAATTTTACACACTATCCAGTGAAGAATTATAGGGAAAACACACTTAGATTTAGACTCAGTGAGATACACACCTGCCTGGAACCCTACAGAAATCACACCACCCCAGCTTCTCATCCCAGTCTTCTGGTTCTGACTGAGTCATCTTTGACAGAGATCTGTTACTGGAATCTCAAGTTACTGGAATCTCAAGCAAAAGTGCCCCATGTTTCCTCAGTCCAGTTACAGAAGCCCCACCGCCAGCATCTGCGAACCTCCGCCTACCTTTAGCAGGCTTCATGCTCATAATTTCCATGGCAAATCCCAACGACGTGCAGCTGTGACAAGGACTAATTTGACCTGGATTTTCTAACTCCAGAAACTGCATTACCATTCTTAGCTTACTCACAGCAACTGAAAATGAGACTAGGTAAGGAGTGACAGAGGCCAGAGGTTGTGGGGTTTACTGATTAACTTCATTACCGAGCAGAATATTTGTAAATGTTTATGAGAAAAGTCCTCGATGCCAAATTGCCTAGTAAGCTGGAAACCAGTCTCTTAGATAACATTTTTGGGGAGCACGTTCCAATTTAGGAATTTTTAGAGGACAGATTTTTGTTCAGTGGCTCTAAAAGTGGATTTGGGGGTCAAATGCCATGTTCTACGTCTTGACATTCGTTCCTCTCAAAAGGATACAGATTGGTATAATTTTGTAATGTCAGGAAGCATTAAAGCATAATACTTAACAGCGTGAGGTAAACTAATTTGGGTTTATATCCAGTGTTATGGGTGGAAATGTGTCCCCTCCTAATCCCATAGGACGGGTGTCGTTATACAAATGGGAAATTTGTATTTCAGAGACAGAAACTCATAGAGAAAAGACAATGTGAAGATACACAAGGAAAAAGTCATCTACAAGCCAGGAAGAGAGGCCAGGAACAGATCCTTCCCTCTCAGCCTTCAGAAAGAACCCGCCCAGCTAACACCTTGATTTTGGACTTCTAGCCTCCAGAATGGTAAAACAATACATTTCTGTCATTTAAGCCACCCAGTCTGTGGTATTTTATTACAGCAGCCTTAGCAAACTAATACATGTAAGTTCCCTTGTCACTCACTAGCTCTGTGGACCATGGACAAATTCCTGAACCATTTTCTTTTCTTTTTTTAACATCTTTATTGGAGTGTAATTGCTTTACACTGTTGTGTTAGTTGCTGCTATATAACAAAGTGAATCAGCTATACATATACATATATCCGCATAACCCCTTCCTCTTGTGTCTCCCTCCCACCCTTCTTATCCCACCCCTCTAGGTGGTCACAGAGCACAAGCTGATCTCCCTGTGCTATGCGGCTGCTTCCCACAAGCTGTCTATTTTACATCTGGTAGTGTATATATGTCCGTGCCACTCTCACTTCATCTCAGCTTACCCTTCCCCCTCCCCATGTCCTCAAGTCCATTCTCTATGTCTGCGCTTTATTGCTGTCCTGCCCCTAGCTGAACCATTTTCTGCCTCAATTTCCTCATCTGTAAAATGGGACTGATAATCATACAACCTCAGAGTTATTATGAGGATTAAATAAAATAATATTTATTAAATGCTTAGCAGAGTGTGTGGCTACCCATCATCATTATACTGATATTATAATTATTTAGCCTTGGACTCTTGTTGTAGGGTGGCTTGCTTCCTGAGCAGGAATAATTTCTGCAGCATAACTTGTGGATACCAAGCTTGTGACTGTTGGGTATTTTTTGGAAGGGAGGGCTTCAGAATAGGACTCAGGAGGTCCAGGGTTGAGCTTAGGGATAATGCAACCAGACACACTGTGTCACCTTAGGACCGTCTCTCAGCTTCTGCGGACTTCATTTGTCTACATCAACAGATGGTAAAACGGAGATCATAATTCCTGCTCCACTCCCCTCATGAACCCGTTGTGAAGATAAAATAACATAATAAGTGTGAAAGCAGTTTTAAAAGGCAAATGTGATCTATATAAACGTGATCATCACTGCTAAGCCATTTCTACAGCCTTTACGGGTTTACAAGGTGGTTCTACATGCATGATCTCATCTGATCCTTACTTGCACCCTTTGAGGAAGGTATAATTTATGATGCCCACTATCTTTTACCCTATTTTACAGACATGGAAGGTCAACTCAGTGAAGTTAAATGATTTGTCTAAAGTCACCCAGCTATTAAGGGATGAAGCAAAGGCTTTAACCAAGGTCTTCTCACTCAAAACCTTGTGGTGGAAAAACTGAAGTACACTTGCCCTAATGGTCAAGAAAAAGGAAAGAGTGCTGGTTCCTAGGTGTATTTCAGCTTTGATTGCTCAACCAAGAATCAGCCTTTGCAAAGCTGTTCTCAGTCCTCAGTTTACTTCTGACCTCATTCTCCGCTCCTCACAACCCAAGAGCTAGACTTGCCTTGAGGGACTCTAAGCTGGAAGAGCTACCCAAAGGCTAAGAACCAGGACAAACTACCTCTGAATTTTATATGTCAAGAATTCTCTACTGAGGTTTTCACTGGTCAAACAGATGAGCCTGTCTGTTGCCCTCAGAAACTACAATACTAAAAATGAAATGAGCAGGATCATTTAGCTGATCCAGGAAACCCTTGTTGCTGAGTGAAATTCACACAGGATGTTCTCATAACAAGACTGATTGAATCCCTTTGCTTCTTTTGCAGTGAGGACCAACTGCTTTGTGCTATTTTTTTTTTTTCCCAAGGTACATTTTTCCCCTACAGGTCTGTGCTATTTGAAACAGTAGCCACTAACCATATATGGCTACTTAAATTTAAGTTAATTTAAATTATGTAAAATTAGAATCAGTTCCTCAGTTACACTAGTCCCATTTTAAGCATCAGTAGCCATGTGTGATTAGTGGTTACTGCATTAGACAAAGGAAATCTAGAACATTTTTATCACCACAGAAAGTTCTATTGGACAGCACTGTTGTAGACGGTACTTGGGGCAATGTGAATAAAATGCCAGTCACAGCAAGGAGGGGCATTAGATATGTTAGTATAAAAAATAGGGAAGTCCCAGCGCAAATGCTGGCAATGCTGTTCTGAGAACTATCCCTGAGAATAGACTTGGCTAACAGATTTTGAGTGAAATAATCTCACTGGAAAGACCTTCTCCACTGAGAAGGTGAACAGGAGTGTTCTCTTAACCTGAATCCATAATCATCCAATTCCGATTCCTTGTCCTGACTATATTTTGGTTGTCTATTTACTATCTATGGAAATTCAGCAGATTCTTTAACATTTTTAAATCTCCATTTTCTCAGCAGTAAAAGGGGAATAGTAATGGTATCTACCTTATAGGACTGTTATGAGAATTAATATTAATGGCAAATAGTTACAGAGTACTTACAATGTGCCAGGCATTCTTCTGAGAATTCTATTAAATAAGACAAGTAACTTGCACAAAGTTAAAGAATTTGCCTAAGATCATATACCAGTAAATGGCAGAGATGGGATTGAATGAGAGTCCACTAACAAATGTAAAATGTGCTTAGCATGATGCCTGACATATAGAAAGCACTCAAGAAATGGTAGCTGTTATGATCACAAATATTTTTTATCACTGTAAATGTATAAATTTGCAGTCTGTTTTCATAGTCAACCTTTCTCAGTTTTGGTTATTCTGAGAGCCCCTGAGACCTGTTTCTTAACCTGCAAGGTTGAGAACCAGGCTCTGGATGGCAATGGATTTGCCCACTAGCTGGCCAACATGCATCTCATTGCATGCATTTTCCAAACTATGCATGCCCTATCTAAAAGAAGCAGTAATTTATGTTGTCATAAGGAAAGGCTCTTCTGATATTTCTTTTCCTTCTCCCATTTCTTAACCTCACTAACAAGAGCACCAGATCTGAGAATCCTGGGAGATCAAAAACCAAAGCCACAGGTAATTGGTAAAAAATCTTAGAGACTGCTTCAATCTGTGGAAAAGATATGGATAAGAAATGGTAGTGACAAAATATATTATTATTATTATTTTTTTTTTTTGCAGGCCTCTCACTGCTGTGGCCTCTCCCGTTACGGAGCACAGACTCCGGACACGCAGGCTCAGCAGCCATGGCTCATGGGCCCAGCTGCTCCGCGGCATGTGGGATCTTCCCGGACCGGGGCACGAACCCGTGTCCCCTGCATCGGCAGGCGGACTCTCAACCACTGCGCCACCAGGGAAGCCCATGACAAAATATTTAAATTATGCTAAAGCAACCTTCCATTTTGTCTGAGACAGTGGTATCTTTCCACCTTCTGGAAACTTTTGGCTTTGATTGACCCATCAAGTCAGAACTACATTCACTTGTGTTAAACTCAGTGAGATGGGAAAAGACTTGAAATCAAATGTCAGAAATATTACACAACACTGCAGCTCAAGACCTTTAATTGTATTTTAAAACATCCAGCTGATTCTGTACCATCTGAAAGATTCTTTTAATTTAAGCAAAAGACATAGGCAAGAACCAGATTCCAATAAAAATAAAGCTACCCAGAGAAAATGAGCATCAACAGCTGAGAAAAGCATAACGTTATGAGAAGTAGCTAAAGGAAATGAAGTGGGAGTGAATAGGATTATATAGAATCTGCCCTCCTGCCCCTTGCTAGGCCTCATTCAGAATGGGGCTTTGGAAAGACTACTAGAAACAATAATAAAAATTATACAAAAATGTGGATTCCATAGCTGTTGTTAGCAATGCTGTAATGCCAAGGTGAGATAGAACATGTGTTTTTTTCTTAGAGCACCCAGAAATTTAGTTCCATATTGTTGGGTTTTGTTGGCTCCTTGAAAATTCTTAGCACTCAACAATGATAAGATTAACAGAACTTCCTCCCTTTAATAAGTAGAGTGGTGTTTATCATTCTAACAATTTAAATAATAACAACTACATTTCAAACCCTGGAGTAGCGATACTACTTTATGATGCCTTGAGATTTACAGAACACTTTCCACACAGCCATTCAATCCTCCAACAAACTGTGAAGTGAATGTCATTATTATTCCCATTTTACAGGGGAGAAAACTGAAGTTCAGAGAGTCTCAGCTGCCTCTGAGACTTTATTTCTTTCAATTTCATTGCTTATTTCCACTCACATTCATTGAACGTTTCCCAGTATCACCAAGCTAAAGGAACTGGACCCATTGTACTGGAAACATTTGGTACGGGAACATAAGATTGTACCTTTTCTTGCTTATTCTGTGCTATTATTAGAATACTTTTCTATTTACTGAGTCTTTAAAATTCTGTGATTTTTTTTCTTTAGTTCTTAAACCACAGTTTGCTTAAAGGATACATAGATTTTAATTAACATGCCACATTCTACCTATTCACTATGTTAAACCATGGGAAGCTGTGGACTTTGTCATTATTACCTTTTATTATGCACTAATTGCATAAGAACCTGCCTTCTTCATTCATCAGAGAAGCCTTTATTAACCCACTAAATTAATCTTTGACCAAGTTTCCCGGCTTTCAGGATCTCCCAAAGGAAAGCAGACTTGTCTCTCTTAGGTCACCACGTCCTTCCATCCTGCGTTCTGCATGTGGATTGAGTTACCAATGAGCTAGATTCCCATCTGGATTTGTTAGGGATGTGGCAGCAGAATAAGTTAAAAGGACCTCACAAGGTGACTCCAGCCCCATCTCTGGGATTCTTTCTTTCTTTCTTTTTTTTTTTTTTTTTGGCAGTACGTGGGCCTCTCACTGCTGTGGCCTCTCCCGTTGCGGAGCACAGGCTCCGGACGCGCAGGCTCAGCGGCCATGGCTCACGGGCCTAGCGGCTCCGCGGCATGTGGGATCTTCCCGGACTGGGGCAGGAACCCGTGTCCCCTGCATCGGCAGGCGGACTCCCAACCACTGCACCACCAGAGAAGCCCATCATCTCTGTAATTCTATTCTAAGTTTCTTTCCTTCTTTTCTACAAGGGCCAGCCTAAGAAAACAGAGCTATAGAGCAAATCTCCACCTTTTCCCCTCACCTACCACCCCACCCATCTTAGCTTTCCTTTAAACATTCCAATTGATTTTGGGGGGAAATCACATTAATACTGTGTGGCAGCCCCTCTGGTGATGATGCACATCCTTGGACCCACCTCTCATGTCAGCTGCAGCTGTAGCAGATAATCACGTGCAAGCTCAGACTCACTTTCCATTGGCACTCTGCTGCACATCTCTTTGCTTTCTCCCCAGAGCTTCTCCAATGCCACAGGAGACCACTTGGCTTGATTCCATTGGGAGCAGCAGAAGCACAGCCCAGAAGTGCAGGGAAGTTAATGCCCCCAAGGGCGACCCTCAACCAATGGGAGCCAGAGGTCGGTTAATAACTGCCCCCATGCCCGGTGCCTCAGTGGACACTTCTTTCAGCTTCTCCCAGTGGAATCAAGCTCCCCTTGCCCACAGCAGTGATCTTCATAATTCATCTCGTCTTGGTTTTCCCTCCTTCCCTGTCTCATCACCCCAGTCCTTTGCTTCTGCTCCCTGGGATGACCTCTCACATAAACTGCCTGCACACAAGTCATTGCCTCAGACTCTGCTTTTCAGGGTAACCATTATATGGGTGGAGCTGCTTCCCCTTCTTGAGCAAAGCCTTTAGAGAGTGAGGGGTCCACAGCCCTCTCTAGAAGCAGCTGAAAGGCCTCACTCAAGAGGTCATTAATGTCTCCACAGCCCATTAGTGAGTGCACATCAGTATTTGTTGAGTAATCTTTATGTCACCTTCTCCATGTCTTAAATTAAATCCCAGTGTCTTGGGATTTAATTATGGCCTTTAGAGTAACCTGCAGGAAGGGGGACCATGCCCAGGACCACCTTGAAAGTCATGTCATGTCAGGTGAGTACCACTGGGTCCAAGTCACCACCTCCTGACACGAAAACTGTAGCAATTTGTGGACTCAAATGCTAATTCTAGGTTGGTTCTAGAATTCCCAGCCTAATAATCTCCTTTTACCAGCGCTGATTAATGGAAATATGGGGTCCAGAGCCAGTTCTCTAGACTCTTTCAACTTGCCTAAATAAAAATGAGAAGACAAGCCCCTTCCAAGTCATTCTAGACTTTGGGCCTTTGCATTTGCTATTTCTTCCACCTAGAATGTTCTCTTTGGCTCTGTCTTTCTCCGCTCAGTTGTCAACTCCCCAGAGGCCTCCCCTGACCACACCAGTTAGAACAGCCTCATTCTTCCAGTCACTATGACATCACCCTGTTTTGTTGTTTCCATAGCACTTACCACTACCTGATATTATTTCATTTACTCATTGCTTTGCCTGTTTCTTTTCCTGTCTTCTTCCCTGCTTTATTCCAACATCCAGCATATGGTTAGTGTTCAATGTTTGGTTGGAAGAAATTATAGCCATCCATATGCAATACAGTAAACCTCACTTGCCCTTGTTATAACAACATGATGGCTATTTTTGATTACAGTTAGACCACTGGAAAAGAGTACAGCTCTCTGGCTAATTGAGTCCATGGGTTAACACTTCTGACTCTCGGGCACATCTCAGGATCTAGGAGTGGTGAGTTAGGCACCGTGGGCTGCTCATCCATGAGCCACAGTCCTTTCCCTGGGGCTCTGTGCCCGAAGCTCAGGGTGGGAGGTCCATAGAATCCATCAGTGTCATCAGGACATAAAAGAAGGTGGGCAGGAGGAATAAAGGGGTCAAAATACTCTTTGTCCTCCCCTTTGGTGGACCTTTAGTGCAGGTATGTTTTCCCCTGGGGGAAAGAGGCATGGGGAAAAAAGTGCTTAGACCTGGCTCTAGAACTTAATGGGGAAGAAGAAAAGGAGTCCCAATGGTCACATGGCTCTGATTAGTTTCCCAAGAGAGGTGGACCAGATGAAGATTTGAGGAAACCGCTCCAGCTGGGAATAACAGCTATGCATTGCAGCTTATGCATCTTGTGCTATATATTCTAAGAAACCTTAAAAGAAGTGTTAGGAAACTGTATAAGAATGTGGTCCAGCAAAGGAGGGATGAGGGAACAGCACCACTGAAAGAAAGCATGGACCACGGTGCTTCCTTAGCAATCATTTTCAGATGCTTCTAACTTGACAGCTCCTTCACAATTTTTTCTCTATCTACTTACATCTATTTCACCTCATGACAACTGAGGTCAACTTTCAACCTGATGGGCTTGCTTAAAGTGGGCTAGTTTGTAAGAAAGATCTTACCCTTTGCTCTTGATGTATATACAAATTAGAGCTGAATGGATTTGTTTAATAATGATGACACCAGAGTTTAGATTTGGAGATCTTAAGATGCAGTCGTAAAATTTCAGAGCAGGAAATGGAGTTTATATGTGAAAAAAATCATCTCAAGTGTAATTTTCTTTAGTCTGTGATATGCACCTACAGTCCTAATCATCCTATGAATTCTGATGAGTAGATCACAAATTATAAAGATGTCCATACATTGATTTTTTTAAGGACCCATAGAAGGGTAGGCCAGGAGCAAATGGTCAAGTGTCCAGACATGGAGGTAGGTGTCCCACTGCCCCTGACTGTATCCTCAGGATGAAGAGAAGCCAACTGGAAGGAATAAGATGTAGCAAGTATGTCTGAGAACTAGCATTGCAAAAATAATAACTGCTGCCTTTGATCTCTCTGAGAGTTACTGATAAACATCTCTTTTTCCCCTAAACCTCTTTTCTCCTTCCCTCTATTATTTATTATTTGATTCTTATTTATCAAGTACATACTAGGATTAATGAAATACAGTCACTGTCCTTAGATACTCTTATACTGAATGGCGGCTGGTAGACATGTAAATAGATAATAAAATAATGACCCCTCCTTGGAAATGACCTGATAAACCATTGCACACTAATGCTAATGACTAGTAGGTAATCATTTATCCTATTGATTAATGTCTCCCAGGGATTTCTGCAAGCAAATAGGGGATCGTGCCTTAACACATTGAATTTTGTGAATTTCAAGTGTTTGCATTTTCACTATCATCATCAATCATGGTTGATATATTAATATAGAGTGAAAAACTGGGAGCATCCAAGGCTCCCAGCAGAGTTATAAGGCAGAAGGGAATTATTTTAAGCGCGGCAGAGAGCTGCCCTGCCCCACCCAAAATATTGCCCCTGCTGGCATTTTGCTGATGTTCTCACTTCAGACTCTTTATAATGAGATGTTATTTTATAAATGCATAAAGTGGAGCAATAGATCATTTTATGGTATCATCTAGTTACAGATCTACTGAAAACAACTTAGTACAATTTGTCCTCAATCCAGCTTAAATGACTAATCCTGACACTGTGCCATATTTCCCCCAGCACCAGAAGAATGGTGGAAAGGAAACCTATTGCAGAGCTATAACCTAAGTAAGCTCAGACTTTAATAGGTATAATATTAAACCATAAGAATCTTGATTTCATAATTTAGTACAGGCTATAATAATATGAGAATTAGCCCTAGAACAGGAATGCATTTCTACTCCCAGCTCTGTTAATTATCTAGCCTCATGGCCTTGGACAAGTCACAAAGCTCCCTGAGTCTTGCAGTCCTCATCTATAAAAAAAAAAACCATTAGGTTCAATGAATCCAAGGTCCGATTTACCTCTAACCCTGCATAGTAGTTAACATCTATTGAGTACTTAGAAGGAACAAAAAAATTTTCTGGACTCTCTGTTGGACTTAGTCAGGTTTTTTTTTCTTATGTATGTCCAAACTGCAGTTTGTTTTTGCTAATATTCAAATGAACTTGACAACTTACCAAATAAATTGTCAGAAAGAGAAAATTCATCTGTGGCAGGTAAGTGGGAGTGTTCAATGAGATTCATTTTTGATCCCATCCAAACTTTTCTGTTTGAGAATGTATCTTCGTTATGGTGGTCTTCAAAAAAATCCCCTGAAAGGTAAATAAATACATAGAGTGTTTGGGGAGGGTAGGGAGGTGATTATGAAAGAGAGGGAGAGAGAGAGAGCAAGCTAATTTTAAAAAGCACATATGGCTCCCTTTGTAGACATTTTATCATAGCTTTTCTGTACATATCTTTCCTCAACATTTACCATTTTTATACCTCATTTGGACTTACAAATATCTAAGATATATGCTTTCAGAATAGATACTCTCTAATTTATCTGGGAAAACACCATATGTTTTCATTTGTTTCAGCACTTGGGAGATTTGGGCAAGATATGATGATATTTTAGTTATGTCTTTAATTCTTTTACATGTAGAAAAAACAGAAACAGATATAAAAGCCTTGATTAAAATGGGATGAATTGATGATTTATTATCTTAAATTTTATTCTAAAGTTGAACAGGTCTTTGCAAAGACACAACAGTGGTTCAAGACAACTTCCTTCCTTCCTTCTTTCTTAAGTCGAGTAGGCATCATATTAGCAGATAAAAAATTCAAAAAGTGTTCACCCAAGATCATCTTTAATTTCGCCTTTTAGAGAAAATTTCAGGGGCTTGCATTTTCACTCTCATGGTCTACCTTGGTCATATATTTAACTAGGGTAAAAGAAATTGTGGTAAAAAAAATGTGGTAAATCTCACCAAAATGTCTGAAGTTTCATCCTGAGGAGATGTCCAGAATGCATCCAAAAATCCAAGAGATGCAGTGTTCACTTCTAGCTATATCTCTAGGTCTTGTTTTCTTCTTTCCTTCCTTCCTTCCTTCTTTCTTTCCTTCCTTCCCTCCCTCCTTCCTTCCTTCCTTTCTTCCTTCCTTCCAATGTCTCCTACCTCCCTGAAAAAGTAATGAGAAAAGTTGAATAATGAAAATGTATGCTATCAGAACCTTTTTCCAAGGCTGTTTTCTGAGGATGATTTTTTAAACCTTTCATCCTATCTCCACCAAGAAATCATTTCGTTTACAAATGCCTACTTATACTTGCTACTCAGAAAAAGAATACAGGGTTTTTTTTGGACAAATATTTATTTCATTAGAACTTCCCTACTATTCATGTCTCTATTTCTTTCTCCCTCACTCAGCAAAATGTTCCAGCTCAAGCAGAAGTGACAGCTCAAGCAGACATCTGGCTGATGGTAAGGTAATACACCAGACTACATTTGCTGTGTTCATTCATTTATTCATGTTTTCAACAAATATTTATTGAGGACTTACTCTGAACTAACCTCTGTGTTGGATCTTTGGAAATAAAATGGTTAAAGGAAAAAAAATCATCCAAAATCTATGACATCAAGCTTAATGAGGAATAAAGACATTAAAAAACAATCACAGGAATACATAGATGATTACATATTAACTTAAAAGCTGTTGATGAAGGCAAAGATGAGGATGCTCTAATGGGGAGAGGCTGGGTGTGAAAAGGAGTTGAGGTAGAGAAGTAGCTGGAGGAAAATGTGGTTTTGAGGGCAATTTTTAAAGATAGGCAATACTAGGTCACATCTAGAATACACCAGAGAAGTTGAAGAAATGAGAGAGAGAGCAGCTCCTGTGAAATGATACAAGCTGTGTCCACTGTGGGAATGCAAACATATCTGGGTCCATCTGGGAACCAATGGCCTGGCCCTACCAAAGTCTACTGTCCAGTAAGCCAAGGGGCTTTTTAGGAGAAAACCCATCCTAAAGTCAGAAGGAACCAGGAACCATGATCTTCACCTCGAAGTAAAGCCTCAGTCCTTAGAGGAATGTGTAATTCTCAATGTGGCACAGTGTTTGACTGACCCAAACGAGATTCAAGAGGCCTTCTTGCTACCCTGAGGTGAGGAGGGAAAGGGCTATAAATAAATATGAGTCTGGAAGTACTGAAGTGTAAGATAGATCTCCCAAAAGAATGCAACAAGTGGGAGAGAGCTCATTTCAACTCCACCCTCACCCTCAAACAACTCTGCCATGTATCACAGTGGAGCTTTGATTCCAAGAGGACTCCAGGCCTTTCTGGGGCAATTGTGAAACAGCAGTACCACTCCAGGTATCACCATAACCTGTGGAGATGTGCCCAGCAGAGGAACCGTGACCACTGTTTGGGCACTGCTCTCCCCCATGGACACAAAAAGTAGTGGAAGGGGCCTCCCTGGTGGCGCAAGTGGTTGAGAGTCCGCCTGCCGATGCAGGGGATGCGGGTTCGTGCCCCGGTCTGGGAGGATCCCATATGCCGCGGAGCGGCTGGGCCCGTGAGCCATGGCCGCTGAGCCTGCGCGTCCGGAGCCTGTGCTCCGCGACGGGGGAGGCCACAGCAGTGAGAGGCCCGCATACCGCAAAAGGAAAAAAAAAAAAAAAAAAAAAAAGTAGTGGAAGAAGTGGCCAGAGTAGATTTGATTATGAAAAAATATAAAGAGACCCCAGGGCATTCCTGAAATACCTGCAGGGGGAGGAGGCCTCTGATAGGGAACTGGAGGTCCTGAGGAACAAGCCAGTAAAAGTTCAGTTGTCACTATTGATGGGACCTCATTCATACTTATAAGCTAGCTGAGAACTAGGGAAATTCAACTTTCACAATGTGCATATGAATTGTATAGGTATCTATTCAATGTGTATATTTTAATATATATATGAATTATGTATAACAATTGTGTATATGTGTCTGCATATCATATAATAAGTAGGTTGAAAGGCTCCCCCAAACTTAGGCAATTATTGTTTTAAATAGTTACCCTTATCTTTGGAGTATAAAATTCAACAGTTTCCCATAATAATAATTTCCAGGAATCCACAAATGAGCAAAGTCAGGAATTTTTCCTAATATTCAATCCAAAGTTACCCTCTGTCATTTAAGACATATTTGCTCTGGTCTTTAAAAAACAATAGGAGATTTCAGCTCTGTGACTCTTACTTCGGGTTTCCCTCTGTGCTTTTTCTCACATTTGTCTTTTTTAACTTTCCATCCTGGTCACCAAGCTCCCCCACACTTCCACAGCACATTACAACTCTCTAATATTTTCCATGTATGCTCATTTTCATTCTGGATTCTTATATTTTCCTCTATATATTCATATAAACTTGGCATCTTTAATTCAAGTAACTGGCACACAATAGGCCCCTAAGAAACGTTGGCTCAATCAAATGATCTGTATTAATTGTTTCTACTGCTTAGTTCTGGCAAACTCTCTGACACTCGGCATGCTCTTCCTGGAGAAATGGCACAAGACTAGGATTTCATTCTCCTATTGGCAAAAGGGACAAAATGTACCAGTTTCTCGCCTGAATGAAAGTCCAATTCTCCCAATTCTGCATCATTTGGGTTATTACCCCTGGCTGGAGATCCCCTATGTGGGTGTCCCTGATTAGCCAATAACAAAAAGCCCTCCAGAACTCAGACAGTTGACCGAGTCTGCTCAAATCAGGTCTGTTGGTTTATGATTGCTGAAGGGGTTTAGTAAAAAGGAAACTCTTTCGTTTTTGAAATGGTAACACAAGCACATGGTAAGCAATTCAAACAGTACACTGAAAAATAAGTCTTCCTTTTAGCTCTGTCATGCATTTCCCTTACCAACCGCCATAGCTGGTTTCTTGTGTATCCTTCTGATACTATGCCCTCTCTTAGCATAAAGGGCCCCATACCTTAAACTGGAGTCTGGCACACTATTGCCTGCAGGCCAAAGCTGGCCCGCCACCTGGTTTTGTAAAGCCAGTGAGCTAAGAATGGTTTTACATTTTCAAATAGTTGGGAAAAAATCAGAAGAAAAATATTTCATGACATGTGAAAATTACATGAAATTCATATTTAAGTGTTTATAAATAAAGTTTTATTGGCCCACAGCCACATCCATTTGTCTCTGGACTATCTATGGCTTCTTTCTCAGTGGCAGAGTTGAGTAGTTGCAACACACACTGTATGACCCACAAAGCCAAGATATACCATCTAGCCTTTGCAGAAAAAGTTTAATTCCTGCCTTAAACAAATAACAGAAGAAATTCAAAAACAAAACAAAACAAAGTAACATCATAGGTAAACTATGAATAACTGTAATGAGTACCTTGGAGATATAAATTAACTTAATTATATACATCCCATGATAGTAGGGTCTTCTTTACCTCTTAACAGCTCCTTCCTGGGTTTGGCAGCTTTAGCCTTAATTGCCGTAAGTGATTTAAATGAGCACCTACTATGTCCCAAGCATTTGGCAAGTGTTTCCACTTATGTTATTTCTTTCATGAGGGTTACTTCTGTGTCCTTTCTCTAATACTCTTCACCCTCTGTTTAGGGGAAGAAATGCAATAGGAGAATAACTCCCTGCAAGTTCTAAGGAAGATCTTAGCTCTGGAGTCTTTTTTTCCCCTTTGAATCCTCCCTTTCATATAAGGAGTCATTTTATAGGTTCAGAATAAGCAATGGGTATTCTCTACTCTAGTGGCCTTTGAATTTTTTTCGTTTCCCCTCTAAACAAAGTTTTAAAAAACACTATGCTCCCTCAACACATTTTTGGGTTGACATCTAAAAGTATTTCACTGAAAAATAAAATAGTTGCAAAAAATGTAATTTCTGACATATTGCAAAAATTGGCATTTTTACATGTCATTACATTACTCAGATCTATTCAATTAAATCTAAATACCACAGCAACTTAATATCCTTTTTCATCCTTCTAAGAAATACAAGAAAATGTCCTTTAAAA
Organism: Mesoplodon densirostris; assembly: GCF_025265405.1. Taxonomy (NCBI): domain Eukaryota; kingdom Metazoa; phylum Chordata; class Mammalia; order Artiodactyla; family Ziphiidae; genus Mesoplodon; species Mesoplodon densirostris. The sequence goes on from NC_082671.1 coordinate 81,463,753, forward strand.
TTTGGAAAAATTTTTAACCATTCCTGCCCTTTTTTGAGTTCCCATTTTATTCCACTTCACTGCAGAATTTTACCCTAATGTAGCACATTTTAATGGTTGAATGTCTATTATTGATCATTCTATCATACTTTTCTATGACTAAATTTTGTATATAAATTTGGATTTTAAAATTTTCTAATGACTTTAAGATTTTAAGTGTTTAGATAAAAATTTTTCTGGATTAAGTTTATTATTAGCTATTATTATTAATGCTTATTAGACTTTCTCTACATATAGGGTGGTTCACTCTCTCCCACGCCACAGCACGAGTGAAGAAAGCAGTTTGGTATGGAGGAAAGAGCGTGCAGACAGAAGACAGGGTTGTTGGGCAACAGCCCTAGCCAGCACTGGCAGAGCACACACACTAGGTGAAGAACACCTTCTTAGAAATACAGGTAAAGGTTCTGATTAAATAATGAACTTTGAGCAACTGCAGACAGAGAGCCTAAAAATTCTCTGGAGTTAGTAATAAAAGCCTAGCTAGCAGGAAGCCATCATTTCTATTCAGGTGAATTCATGTATGTGTTAACACACAAAGTATTAAGTTTGGAATCAGAGCAGATAAAGAAAAATACCTTCTCTAACTTCATGCACTGTTTTCCTGAAAATTTGTTAAAATTTATTTTCCAAATGAAAGTATTTTTAAAATAAAAGGGTCATTGCAGAAAATTCAGACAATACAGAAAAACATTTACAAAATGCCAGATGGCATTCTGTAATTTTGTTCCAATTTACACTCCCACCAGCAGTGGATAAGAGTGCCTGTCTCACCACAACTTCATTGGCGTTACCTACTCCCACTTTCAACAATCTTTTCTAATTTGCCAGTGACAAATCCTATCTCACTGTATTAAATTGCATTTCCTTGAATATGAGTGAAATTGAAAAAAAAATTTTATATTGTCTATATGTGATAGTTTCTTTCCATTTTTTATGTCCTTTGCCATTTTTCTATGGAACTGTTCTTTTTTTTTAATTGACTTAGAGGAGTTCTTTGTATATTGAATGTATTAGCATTCTGGTATATTTACTACAACATTTTCATTTGTCTTTTAATTATCTTTACTTGAAAAGATTTGCATTGTATATAGTTAAATATATTAGATTTTTTTTAAAGCTTACTTTTATTGTTTTTTATTTTTAGTTTTTAGTACAGGGTGAATTTTGTCAGAATTGCTTGTTGAATACTTTCCCCCTTTCCCATTGATTTATAATTTTTCTTTTATTGAGACTGAATTTAGTTTTCCATTGATCATACAGTTACATCTGTTTCAACATCATGTTTTCCTGTTATTGTTCATTCTTTTTCAACATTTTCTAAGGTATTCTCACCTTCTCATTCTCTGTGATAAACTATCACATCTTGTATCACATTTTTAAAAAAAAGGTTTCTTTGGGAGTTTGATATGGTACCAAACCCCTATATATTTAGGTAGGAAGATTTATATCTTTATAACATTCAGTTTTGCCTTTCAGGGGCAAGGTATGTCTCCATTTATTCAAATATATTTTTATAACTCTCAATTTTGTAGATTTTTTTCCATTTATTTCCCAACTTCTCCATGGATGCATCCCCTGTCATTTATCTTCCCCCTCCTCATGTGGTCATTAATGATTTAACTTCAACTGTTGTCTTCTCCACTATATTGTAAATTCCTAGAAGGCAGGAATCATAGCTTACATTACTTTTGTATCCCCCCCATCGCAGCTAGCAGTGTTATGCATATGCAGAAATAATAGCTGTGATCTAGTACAGATGTCAAGGGGGATGAAGCATGGGACTTCCCTGGTGGTCCAGTGGTTAAGACTCTGCATTTCCAATGCAGGAGGTGCAGGTTCAATCCCTGATCGGGGAACTAAGATCCCACATGTCACATGGCACGGCCAAAAAAAATTCGGGGTGGGGAGGCAATGAGGCATGAGAAGATTAGAAAGGAGAGGGAAAGAATGGGAATTTGGGATTAGCAGAGGCAAACTATTTATATAGAATGGGTTAACAACAAGGTCCTACTGTACAGCACAGGGAACTATATTCAATATCCTGTGACAAACCATAATGGAAAAGAATATGAAAAAGAATATGTGTGTGTGTTTGTGTGTGTGTAACTGAGTCACTTTGCTGTACAGAAGAAATTAACACAACATTGTAAATCAACTATACTTCAATAAAATTTTTTTTAAAAAAGGAACATTAGAATGGAGAACAAGTGCTGACATTTCATAGCTTCACATATGACCTGCAACTATTCACTTAACACCCTGCCCCCATACTACACCCTGAGCCTCAGCTGCATGTTTAAAAATCTAAATAATAGGACTGCTGTAAAGATTAAAAGGTAACACTTCATAAATGTTCATATATATAGGGTGACATGTACAAAATTTTTACTGCATTGTTTCCAATAGTAAAAAGCTGGAAACATCATAAATGTCAATCAACAAGAGGTTGGGTACAATAAAGAAATAATATATGCATTATGCTGTAAGTATATTATATTCATAAGTGTTATACAGCACTTAAAATGAATGAACTAAGTATTCATATGGATAAACTGAGAAACTTCATATTGAGCAAAAGAATTAGGTTGCAGAATAATACAGACAGTTTGATAAAATGTATATAAATTTAAAGATATGCAAAACAATGCTACATATTACTACTGATATCCTAATGCAAGGGTCAGCAAACTATGATCCACAGGCCAAATCCAGCCCACCCAGGACCAAATTTGCCCTTTTGTTTACATATTGTCTATGGCTGTTTTCACTCAACAATGGCAGAGTTAGGTAGTTGCAACACAGTCCACGTGGTCTGCAAAGCCTAAAATGTTCACTCTGTGGCCTTTATAGAAAAAGCTCGTGGGACTTCCCTGGTGGTCCAGTGGTAAAAAATCCACCTTCCAATGCAGGGGACGGGGGTTCGGTTCCTGGCCAGGGAACTAAGATCCCACATGCCACGGGGCAACTAAGCCCACGCACCACAGCTACAGAGCCCATGCACCCTGGAGCCTGTGCGCCACAACTAAAGAAAACCTGTGCGCCACAACTAGAGAGAAGCCCACGCACCACAACGAAAGATCCCGCATGCCTCAACCTAGATCCCGCATGCAGCAACTAAATCCCGACACAGCCAAAAATAAATAAATAAAAATAAAAATAAAAATAAAATCTTGTGATCCCTGTCTAACCTATAGAGACATGCATGGATGTGTTGAACCCACATTCAGAACAGTGGTCCAGAATGACTGGGCAGGTACACAGGGAATTTCCATAGCATCTGTAATGCTATCCTTAAACTAGGGGTAATTACAACGAAGCTAATGATATTACTCAGTTTTGCGTGTTGGAAATATTTCATAATAAAAAAGATTGAATGAAATTCTATATGTGAAAATGTTCCTCATCTATAAAGATATGCAAACTCCTACAGGGATTCTCTGTTTCTTCCATACTCTTACACACACACACACACACACACTCTCTCTTGAGGCTTTGAAGAGGAAGTAATTCCTTCCCATAAAATGTCTGGGGACTCAAACTGTGGTCAGTGAGGTGCTGTTGGAAATTTTGAGTGGCACAATGAAATCTATGTTCAGGAAGATTACTATTACGAGAAGGCAGGATGAGGAGGGCAAGCAGTGAAAGAGGAGGAAGATTCAGGAAATTCTCATTCAGGAAGTGAGATGATTAGGTACATAGCAGGGTGGTTTCTGTAGAGATGGAAAGGAAGAGACCTGAGTACAGTGTACAAAGAGGAGGAGGAAGGGGAGAAAGCAGGCTGATGATATGAAGTTTAAGCCTTGAGTATGGGTGGAAGCAGGGACAAAATGTTTATTTTACTTTTGTTTATTTGTACTATGGTGTAATGTAAGCCATAACTTAAGACCCAGGATTAATTTCAGAAGTGGTAAGCACTGTTTGTTTTTAATGTGATAAGACACAGAGTGACTGGTAGCTTGGACTCCTACTCTCTGGTTATCAATTTGTACTTGTTTAGATACTGTGTGTCACAGGGAGTTCATGGTGTATGGAGTTCCTCTGATTTAGCACAAACCATTTGCAAGAGACCTTGGAAAGACCCTGCTCCAATTAAATAGCCTTGACTCTGATTTTGAAGAATCTCAGCTCTCAGAAGATGAAGATAAAAACCAGTTACTTGCACTGGTACCCTATGAACTCTCCACGCCCAAAGTCACCATTCTTGGTGACATTTTTCTCAGATGAACCCAGTTGTTGGTGGCAAAGCATACATTTTGTTGGATATCTATGTAGTCCATTCATATAGGGCAGGAAAAAAGTAAACTTTTGCTAGCCATCATAATTTCATGCCCAGGGGAAGCCCTGGATCCAGCCCAAGGCTGGAAGAATGTTCCTAAGGGAAAAGAGAAAGGAGCGCCAGAAAAAACAGTTTCACATTTCCAGGGATTTGGTCTTCCCAGAAGCAATCAAACTGAAGTATCGGGGTGGCCAAAAAGTTCATTCGGGTTTTCTGTACGCTGTTATGAAATTTTTGGCCAACCCAATAATTCTTTACAGGGCAAAAATACAGATTTAAGAAAATAGATCCTTTCTGATGTGCAGAGAGATTTAAAGGACAACGTGTGGCCAGTAGTGACCACATGTCAGACGTGATGTCCTCCAAATAATATGGTCATTTTGATTGCATTATTCTGAGGGTGGTACCCTATAGGAACTAGATGACCTTTACTGCTATCATAGTAAACTTTACATTTTTTGTGGAGATAGATTAAAATAATATCTACCATTTTATGAGTGCGTACTATGTGGATAGATTAAAATAAGATCTACCATTTTATGAGTGCTTACTATGTGGCAGCTTTCATGCTATGTTATCTCATTTAATCTATAATAAACTAAGCAGGTATTCATATACACACATTATAAATGAGAAAACTGAGGCTCAAAGAGATTAAGCAAATTTTCCAAGGTCACGCCACTAGTAAGAAGCAGAGTAGGGATGTAAACCCACCAGCTGACTCTAAATTCATGCTTTCTCACACAATGCTCCCACTGAGACTGTCACTCACTGCTCACCAATGCCTAGTGAGGGTGAATTGGCATTTCTGCAAGGTCACGTCTAAAGCATTTCAACATTAGCTGATCGCATGCACAATTAAGTAAGACTCTCCAGCGTTTGCCTGTTACATTATTTTGTTTCTTTTCAAACTTCTTTTGCTGTTTCTGAAGTCTCCATTTAAAGGTATACTTCCTTCAGGTGATGTACAATAAAAATGCTTTTAACCCAACAGACCTCTACAGCTTTTTGCACTTCTGTGCTCTGGAGGTTATGCAATGGGGCACAAAGAGTGGCTGACCTTTATTTTTTAACTCGATGTAAAAGAAGCACTTGCAGTAGAGGCCCCCAGGGCCATGAACCTGAAAGTAAGGGCTCCTTACATTTTGTACCCTAGGCAACTCATTTGTCTCACTCAAGTCCCCTTGCTTCTCAGCCTTCTTGACCAGCACTAGCAGTCAAGACTCCAGCAAGACTTTCATAGCACTGGGTACCTCTTTGAGTGTGTGTCCGGTTGTAACTCTCCCTTTGTTTTTTTGGTGATTTGGCTGTCTGTCTCCCCATTGGACCATCAGCTCCAGGAGAGCTCACTCTGGATCTCCAGTTCCTAGTCCACTGCCAAGTACATATTAGATACAGAGTTAATACTTATTGATTGAATGAATAAATGGATGAATGAATAACTAAATACATAAATGAATGAATGAATGAATAATATACCTTACTAGATACCCATTTTTAGAATCAGTCTTGTTTAGCCATAGGATAAATAGTAAATAGAGATGTAGAAGGACAGCGCACATAAGAGCTGAAGAAGGACTCTTTTTTTTTTTTAATCACACAAAAAACCTGACAACTAAGGCTGCTTCCCCACAATGTAGCCCTAATTAGTGAACTGAATTTATTCTTGTTGGAAATCTCTTAAGCAGTAAGCCCTGCACATTTTATAAGTGAATTGACCACCCAGGAAATAGTTTTAATAATCCTCCCAAATCTCCTTTTGTTAATTTCTCTTCCTTGAGAACTACCAGGAATAGTTTTTTTATCTTCTTAACATTCCCTCTTCATAGTCAGGAAAGTTTTTCCCCATTATCTGCTGTAGTCAAAATGGTCAAGAATTTGGAAAAAGTTATACTTTCTCCATGACTGACCTGTCATCTTTTTTCAAATAATTCATTAGATCTTCTGAAATTCTATGACTATTATTTACATAAATTATTTGTTATTTGCAAAAGCGGCCACCACAACTTCTTCCATTCCACGTGCCCTTTTGCAATGAGAGTTTGCCACTACCCATCGATAGGTGAAGGCTATTTCCCCAGCCCTTGAACTGGTCTGGTGACTTCCTTGACCAATAGAATGGTGGAAGTGATGTTGTGAGATTTCTCAGCTAGGCCTTAAGAGGCCTTGCAGCTTCTGTTCTCTCAGTCTAGGAATGCTGCCCTGAGACTGTCATGCTACAATGACAGTCTCAGGGCAACATTTTTTTTTTTTTGAAACTTCAAACTCATTCATGAGATAGCTATTAAAATAACACATTTAGGGAAAAAAATCAATACAACTAGATGCCCCAGATATAAAACCTAATGGAGAGAGAAGTCAGCTACCCAAACTGTCCCAGTTGACAGCCACACCAAGACTCCAGACATGAGTGAGTCCACCTTGGACCATCTGTTCCATTTGATCGTCCATCAGAAAGAGTCCCATGAGTGAGCCCAGGCAAAACCAGCAGAGGAACTGATCTGCTGACTCACAGAAATATGAGAATTAATGAATCATTACCCTTTTAACTCACTAAGCTTTGTGGTAGCTATTATAAAGAAATAAATAATTGCTACAGAAATTGGCACTTAGAAGGGGGATGCTGTTTAAAAAAAAAAAAAAAGGAAACTAAAACATATGGCTTTGGCTTGGGGATTGGGAGGTGGGCAGAGCCTGGAAGGGCAGTGAGGACACTGATAGTGAGAATTGGAAGAGCAGTGAGGAAATCACTATAGGAAGCTGGAAAAGGAATGGGTCATATTTTGCAGTCACAAAACAATTGGCACAACTGTCCAACATGTGGTAACTTGGAAGATACAAAATTTCCTAACGTACCTGTGGGTTTTTGTTTGTTTGTTTCTCTCTGGTTTGGTTTGGTTTCAGGAGTGGCAGAGCCTCTTTCCGACTGAACTCCAGGTAACTCTGTGGCTCAGTTTGAGATTAAGGGGATTTCCAAGTAGTATGGTGAATGTGTCAGGTGGTATTTTTAGCTGTTCATGATAAGGTAATGAAGAGAGAGATGGATTATGGAAGGAGCTGTTCATTTTGAAAGCAGAATTTGGAGTAAATATGAAAGGTTCAGGATGTGCTGGGTCAAAAAATAAGACTGTTTTGCATTTTTGGTCTCGCCATCTGGCATAAGAGTCTCAAAGTCAGAAATGACTCCATGGTAAATATCAAATCATGGGTGCAGCTGTAAGATCCTTTGCTAAGAGCTCACAAAAAGTAAGGAGGTACCTAGGAGACCCTCTCATCCAGGTAAAAGAACTTCTAAGAATGTCGGGGCATTATCTCACAGCATTATTTCGCAGTAGTTTAACATGTCCAGAGTAGAAAGTCTGTCTCAAACAAACAAACAAAAATTATGGATATAAGTTTCCAGGCATGGAGTGAGTCCCAGAAGGACTCATAAAAAATCCACAAAGTGTTTGAGCAAATTGCTTTAGTGACAGCAATGCCATCTCAAAATAAAAGCTGAGTTTGCAATCCCTCTCATAAGTAAGTAAAGTCTATTTTCCCACCCTCGAATGAGCTGTTATGATGACTTGCTTTGACCAATAGAATTGTGCTACTTCCGAGGGTAAACCTTAAGAGAACCTTGTGACTTCTGCTTTCACCCTCTTGGAATGATGTCTTGAGACCACCATGCCAGGAAGAAGCCAGGAATGAAGTACTCTAGGAGAAAGAGACTGGGCCGTTCCCATTAGCCCCACTGACAGCCAGCATCAAGGCCCCAGTCATGAGAGTGAGACCTACTTGACCCTCCATTTGGCATCAGTTATGTGAATGAGCCCAGGAAAAACCAGTAAAGAGCCACCTAGCCAACCCACAGAATTATAAGAAATAATAAATCATTATATTTTAAGCCATTAACTTTTGGGGTGGCTTGTTACATAGTACTAGATAACTGATACCATCTCCCAAAATGAACAGTATGGCATGTGGTCTTTTGTCCTACTGGGTCTCAAAAAGAGAGCACTTGCTTAAAAATACTACATTTAGGGCTTCCCTGGTGGCGCAGTGGTTGAGTCCGCCCGCCGATGCAGGGGACGCGGGTTCATGCCCCGGTCCGGGAAGATCCCATGTGCCGCGGAGCAGCTGGGCCCGTGAGCCATGGCCGCTGAGCCTGTGCGTCCAGGGCCTGTGCTCCGCAGCGGGAGAGGCCACAGCGGTGAGAGGCCCGCGTACCGGAAAAAAAAAATACTACATTTACTCTTTAAAAAATGGCATTTCAATGTCAATTTCCAATATCAATGCCAAGTAAATTCATTCACTCACCTATTTATTCAGTCAATATACATTTATTGACTCTGTCAGGTACTGGACAGATAAAGGCAAAAAAAAAATCATGACCCTTCAAGAAGCTTAGTAGAAAAGTCAGGTAAGGGCAACCCAATTAAAATGGTATGGGAAGTGAGAGATTGGCATGGACATATATACACTACCAAATGTAAAATAGATAGTTAGTGGGAAGCAGCCGCATAGCACAGGGAGATCAACTCGGTGCTTTCTGACCACCTAGAAGGGTGGGATAGGGAGGGTGGGAGGGAGACGCAAGAGGGAGGGGATATGGGGATATAAGTATACGTACAGCTGATTCATTTTGGCAGAAACTAACACAATAATGTAAAGCAATTATACTCCAGTAAAGATGTTTTAAAAAAATGGTATGGGGATTGCTATGATAGAGGTAAGCACAAGTCCCTTCAGGAGCACGAGCAAGGGCATTCATTCATTGAACGTGCATTAATTCTTCACTATGTATCAGGCTTTGATCTAGGTCTTGGAAATAGAGGGATGGATGAGACAGAAAAAAAAAAGATCCTGTCTTCATGGGGATTACATTCTAATGAGAGAGATGGATAATTTGCAAGTAAACAAGTAATAAGACTTCCAGGGGTGCTAATAAGAAAATAAAGGAGATAAGGGATAAAGTGATGTGGCTGGACACTCTTTCAGACAGGGTGATCCTAGAAGAGCTCTCTAAAGAGTGGACATTTGACCGGAGATGTGGAGGAGAAGGAGGAGTGAGCCATACAAGGGGGAAATAAGTCCAGGCAGAGTGGTCAGTAAGCGCTAAGGGTCTGGGCTTGGGGCACGGGAGGAACAGCCAGAGCCCAATGAGGCTGCAGCTGAGCGAGCACAGAGGCAGCGTAGGAGATGAGGTATGAGAGTAAGCGGCTCCTTAGGGCCTGTCAACCATGGCAAGGAGTTCTGGTGTGTTCTCAGTGGGAATCACTGGTGGGTGTTAAGCACGGATGTGACTAGGAGAATAAGGGAAGTCTTCCTGAGGGTGGAGGGCTGGTTCTTGAATTTAATCTCAAAGGAGTAGGCATTAGACTAAGCAAAAGGCATGCAGTGGGGATGGTTATGGGAGGAAAATAACATGCTGTGTTCTGAGCAACCATACATTGTCCTCTGTGCTGTAGTGAGTGGATTCAGCTCAAATCAGTGGAGGAAGGATGGCCTATTCAAGAAACAATGTCAAGAAAAATGACTATTCCTTTGGGAGAAAAACATTAAAGGGTCCTATCTCGTATCATTCTTGAAAAATAAGTCTCAAGTGGATCAAAGATTTTTAAAATGATAAAAAATTATTGGGAGAAAATATAGGAAAACACTTTTATGATCTCTATGAATTTAGAGACTGAGAAAGACTCATTAAACAAGAAACAAATAGGAAAAGAATCAATTTGACTACACTAAAATCAAGAAGACAGAAATCAAGACACCATAAACAAAACTAAATATATGAAACAAACTGGGAGAAAATGTTTACAACATAAATAACAGCCAAAAATTAGTACAAACAATATATAAATAAGTCCTATAAATAAAAGCAGAAAAGATAAACAATCCAAGGGAGAAACTGGCAAAGGATATAAAGAGGAAATTCACCAAAAGGGAAATACAAGCAGCAGATCACAACAACCAGGGAGGGTTCACCAAGTCTTTAAGATGCTGATAACTGAAGTCTCCAATCAGCTCTCCTAGACTGACCTTTGGGTTAGTGCTGAAAACTCTCCACTCCCTCTCCTCCCGGTATAGTTATTAGACAATACCCTAAGAGCTTTTGGGAATCTTCACAATTGTGCTGGGTCTTAACAAATCGCCTCTGTCAAGCTGAGACATTTGTGGACTGGTTCACCTGCTCTCCCATCATTCTAGATTTCAAGTTCTCCTAGCCTCCAACAATATTGGGGTAGCAAGGAGAAGACTTTGGACTCAGAAAGACCTGTCCTCATATTTAGGTCCTGCTACTTCCTAACTGTGTGACCGCAGACAGGTTACTTGTTCTCTTTGAGCCTCAGTTTCCTCATCTGTAAAATGAGTATAAGAACGTCCATTCAGGGTTATTGTGAGAAGGAAACAGGCTATTTAGGCAAAGCCTGTGACATGTTGGTACACACTCTTGCACATACACAGTTCTTTTCTTTTCCTTCCAAGCACAACTATTGAGTATTCCATGAACATATGGCCAGATTTTGGAGGTGTGGAAATAAGAGGAAGGACAGGGATTACATTATTTTCCTTCTCCAGCTTGGGGGAGAGGGCAGAGGTGTGTGGTGGAAAACAATGCTGCAAATCCTGACGAAGGGTCTCAGGACGAGAGTCTGGCCAGTACTTTATCAGCTAACTCGGAGTTGCATCAGTCATATTGCAACATTCTCAGCAAAACAGATAAGTTCACGGTGCAAATGGCACAGGTCCACCATTTGGAGGGTGGGGGAGATCAAGACGTCTATCACTTTATAAAATCACAGCTAAAAACCCAGAGTTGGCTTTCTCTATCTCTCTTGTCGATACCACTGAGTGGTTCTAAGGCAGCATCAGTGGCATCATCCGATTTCTTTAAAGCTCAGGTGAGTTTCTCAGACAAAAAAATCCAGCATGAGTCATTTGCATCCCCTTCCCCAGCCCCTCCCTTCTAAATAAAACTCAGTTAAGAGAAATGACCCAGGCTTCCCTAATAGTTGTCTACTTCCTTGGCAGTAAGCAAACAAAGAGATGCCTTATCTGAATCTGACATTCAGACCTTGGACAACTTTAATAATAAAGTTCTTCCTAACATTTTCCATCTTATTTTAATATTTCCATCTGATACTAACATAAGAAATGGAAAACAATAGAAACGTTTACAGTAGAAGTCAAAAGAGAAAGCTTTTAAAACCCACTCTCCTCCTAGGAAAAAATTTCATTCCAATAAAGCATAGCTTAAATGTCATCCTAGTTCTAGATCTGAAGTCATCTGCCATTAGTAATATTTCTCAACTCACATCAGGATTTGATAAATCACAGCACGCTATACAGGTGAAATTGCCTATGGAATCAGAACAGAGACATTTCTGAAATTTACGGACACTAGTGATTCTCCTGGGCAACCACAGTGTTAAAAAGATATTCCTAAGTAATTTTTCAATAAGGAAATCAACTTATTTTTCAATTTATTTTGACCCATTAACATCTGCTTATTTGTTTTTGAGTTTCTTTTACTTTTAAAAAATTATCAGGATTTACATCAAACTCTACCAACTTAGAATTCATTCATCGACCAAACTTCCTGATGCTAAAGAGAAACTTCCAATGACAGTTTCTCCTCTGCTGCCTTGAGATGGATACCGCACTCCCAGAGGAATTAGATACTCACCCGGATTGTCTTAGGTTGGCGATGAACTGTCAAAGTCCTGGGAGGATTCTGAGTCCAGTCTTCCTCTCCAAAACCCAGTGATTTTGCTACAAATGCTCAGAATCTGATTTTGCATTGGGGCGAGTCCAGGAGACAGTGGGGTGAGGAGGAGGGAGTTCCAGCAGGAGCTGTGGCCGATCACAGGCGGCCTTCCCACCCAGCAGCCGCATCTCTGCCTTGGCTCTGTTCCTCATGGACAGAGATTAGTCATTAACAATCCTTCCCCTGCTAAATGATATAAACATAGAAAGGAACCTTGGGACAGCCTCGAGATTCCCAGGACGAACTCCCAGAGCCCCTGGGTAAGGACTGTGACAAAGCAGGGGAGCCCTGAAGCTCGCCTTTTAAAACACTTCTCTGTAGGCTACTTTTTAGGGTCCTGAGTACCCAGTTTTCTGCACACATCATCTAAAACTGAATTGTCATCTTCCCTCCCTCTCTCTAATTGCTTTTAATAGCTCCACCACCTCCCAGGGACTGAAGTTAGCAACTCTGAGCCTTCTTGACCCTTCCCTCTCCCGGGCTTTCTATAACAAGTAATAACAGATTCGTGTAGATTCTATCTTTGGACTGTCTCTTATTTCCAGCCCACTGTGTTCCTCTGCTAATTTGGGCCTACTGCAGCTTCCCTTCTAAAGAACACTGTTGGTTGGCCCCATAACTCGTCTCTCCTTTTCTTTTTCTGTTTTCCAAACTGCACAGCAGTGTAAAGCGTAGGGCTCTGGTCAGATACCTTGTTGAAACCTTGGGAAAGACACTCAGCCTCTCTGAGATTTGGTTTCTTTGTCTATAGGATGGGAATAGTGTAACTATCTTACATGCTGTGGTGAAAATTACATGCATAGTTTAAAATACATAACATGTTTAGAAAAGTGCCTGGCATACAGCGAGCACCGAATAAATTTTAGGCACTATTGTTTATCAATTGAACAAATACTGGTTGTCTGCACACTAGGTATCCAGCAGCTTGGTAGACGGTCTCCTAATCAAAAATCTCCAATGGATTCCCATGGTCTAAAAAATATACTCTAAATGCTATGGCCTGACGTATAGAGCCCCCTCCACCCTGATAGCCCTAGTCTACCTATCTAGCATTTTCTCACATCCTGTCTCTTCAGAGACCCCAACCTCTTGCCCACCTATGCCAAGCTCTACTCCCTCCATGCCTTCGCATGTGCTCTTCCCTTTACATTAATAGCCTTCCTTTCATATCCACAGACCCATCTCAAATGCTGAGTCCCCCCTGAAGCCAACCCTGTTTCTCATCTGCCCCTATGGTGCCCACCAAACGCCCCTCATCCTTTATTTATAATTCTCTCATTGTCCCTTAATTCCTCTGGCTTTGTACATTATAGTTACCTACTTAGCTCTTTGACAAGAACAAAATTTCTGGAGGACAAGCACAGTAGCAGACTTGTCTCTGTATCAATCCTTGGTCTTAGCACAGCGCTTCTCATGGACAAAGTATTGTATAACTATTTTTTAATTGAATCAATGAGTGAGCTGAGAAAATGATAACTTTCCAAAGTAGCAAGCCTGTGCACACACTTGGGGTGTGTGTGTGTGTGCACCAATGTCCCCCATTGTAAAGTTAGTGGAAGGCCTATGGTCAAATTTGTTAGGAAAGCTGTTTTTTACTTCTCTTATTAAATAGCATGTATAGGTCCTGCAGGCTCAGACTCCCTACCCCCGTGGGCTCCCTCTATACTGAGCACTCCACCCACACCCTTTCTCACAAGGAAGAGGGGGAGCCCAGCCCTTGTAAACTCTCCCCTGCCCATTTGAAGAGTCTTTGCCATGACATTCACTGGGCTCTGCAGCTCTGGGCTGCCCGAGAGGCTCCTGCAAGACTCCCAGACAAATTCTTCTTGGATGGTGAGAGACTGTGTTATGATCTCATTCTCTTCATCAGCAGTGGAAGGTATGGGTCGAGGACATGGACTCTGGAGCCTACCACCTGGGTTCAAATCCTAGCTCTGTCACTTATGAGCTTTGTGACCTTAGACCTTTCACTTAACATTTCCATCTCTCAATTTTCTCATCTGTGAAATGGTAATATAAATACTACCCATTTTGTGGTGTTACTGTAAGGATTAAATGAATGAATATATGCAAAGTGCTGGTACATATAGAGTATCTGATACACAGAAGTGCTATATAAGCATTAGCTGCTATTGTTTTCTCTGAGCATTTCACACAATCATATTTGCATGATTGGACTAGATCTAAAAGATCTAGAGTGAAAGGTATTGAGGAGGAGAAAAGGGAGCATTTCAGGCTAAGGAAAGGCTCTGAGGCAGGAGGTAGCTTAGAGGATCCCATGAAGCAAAGAGAAGGCCAATGTTTCTCAACTAAGAGTATGGAGGAGACTTGAAGAAATAGGGGTAGGACAGGTAGGGGCAGTGATGTGTTGGGAAGTGTTTAACAATGAGCTCTCAGAGTTGGGGATACACACACACACACACACACACACTCACACATACACATACACTCACTTATTTAAACATTTTCTGATATAGCAGATGTTTAACACACGTTTCACAAATAATAATAAAATATACAATTTTGTGAATTATAAATTCCAGGTGGCCAACTGATTCTCACAGCATGCTTTCATTGAGTTTTGCTGAACTCTTGTATCGGTAGCCAATTTTTGGCTGCCGTTCAAGCATGATTTGACAAATGGAATTGCATTCCATTCCACTAATTCCTTCCCAATACACTTATTTTCCTGAAATCACACATGCGATGTACCGTTAAACTCTTAGTCTTACACAAATTGCATTCATTAAACCGGACCCTCTTTCAGCTCCAATACTACATAGGTTGGAAATTCACTCATTTATCAGAAACATAAACAGCTTCTTTGCTGAATTAACTAACAGTTTTCAAATACTGGAAGAACATTTCTTCAGTTTTTTGTGTGTGCTCTTCACAATGTAAATAATCTGTATTATTAACATCTCCACAACTTAGACCAGAGGTCAGCAAACTTTTTCTCTGAAGGGCCAAAAGTAAATATTATAGGCTTTGTGGCCTCATCTGGTCTCTGTCATATTTTTCAACCTTTTAAAAATTTAAAACCTCTTCTTAGCCTACAGACTGTACAAAAACATCCACAGGCCAAATTTTGTGCACCGGCCTTAGGTTGCCAACCCTTTAGACCAGTGGCTCTCAATGGGGAAAAGAGGGGGCAATCTTGCCCACAGGGGATATCTGGCAGTATCTGGAGACAGTGGTGATTGTCACAACTTGGAGGGAATGCTAGTGGCATCTCGTAGGTAGAGACCAGAGATGCTGCTAAACATCCTACAACGTACAGCACATCCCTCTAGAACAAGGAATTATTGTGCCCCAAATGTCGATAGTGCTGAGGTTGAGAAACACTGTGTTAGACAATCACCAAAGCAGTAAATGGAGTACTGACTTGTGGATTTTGCTCATATCCATGGTGTAAATATTCTCATTGTGGCCAATTTCAAACTATTAGTGTGATGTCACTAAACAGACTTGGGAAGAGATATACAGAGGCGCACTGTTACTTAGGGTTTCCACTGTTCAGATACAATAGATGTGAATAGCTATGAGAGCATAGACAGTTGTGAAATATAGTAAAATAATTAGAATGTGATGGGTTTTAAGTATTTATTACCTTTGATTTAAAATGTATTTAATTATAAGTTTATGTAATTTAACTTTTAATGGTGACTATGTTTAACAACCAGTTCAGAAAAACCTGAAAATTTAAATTAACCATTGGCTCTCTGAGCCAGGGCAAGCTGACTCAGCACACCATTGGGGGAATGAGGGTTTCTTACGTGTTGTCCTTACAAGTTAGGAGCTACCAAGTACTATCTCCATTTTTCAAATGAGGAAAGTAAGACTCAGACATTCAACAACTCATCAAAGCAAGAAAGCTGGGCTTTAAATTTAAGTTTGTTTTCTCCAAAGCTGCTATATTTTCTTCTATATTTTGTTCCACTATCAACCTAGGCAAAGTGAGATCAAAATATTTATTCTATGAAATGCTTCTCAATACTGGCTTATTTTAATTAATTGCTGAATAGAATAAAGATGAAGGAAGTCATTAACATATTGTTAGTGACCAACTCTGGAATGGTATTGAGTATATAGTAGAAAAGTCATTCTGCCAAAAAAAATGATCTCCGTTCATAGATGTTATTTCTTGGTTAATATGTTGGCTTCCTTATCTTCTCCAGGATTCCTCCTTTTTTTGAAAATTTCTCCCCCCAACCTTAATGATTGAGTTCACCCCAGATCAGGGACTGTAAAAGATCCTGAAGCGAAAGGGAAGTAGAATGGGTGAACTTTGGATATTGGTGTAGTGAGGGTGCAACCCCACCTAGGAAGTCTGAGTAATCACCAGAGACAGAGAACAGAGCCAGGGCACTCAACTTCACAGGGTGGTGACCACAGGGGGACACTGAAATGCACCGAGGAAGGAAAGGAGGGAGAGCTTGGATAATCAAGCTGGCCTCTTTTCCTACTGGCTCAGACCTGGCTGTGAGCATAAATCTCTGCCCCAACTTTGAATCTATCAGTGAGTCTGCAGTGGTCCTTACACTATAGCTTTGAGTAACCGTTTTTCCCTAGTAAGGCACCACAACCTTCAAGAAGCTGTGCTTTCAGAAACAGAAAACATTTTCAAGACGTAGGGCAACGAGGGAGGGGCAGTGCTGAAAGAATGGGTGTTAGTGTCAGGGGCTTGGGTTTGAGTCCTGACTGGTCCTGCCATATGACCTTGACTGGTCTTGCCATATGACCTTGAGCAAGCCAGTCTCTGGGTATTAATTTTCTCCCCCACCCCTAATAATAACAAGAAAAGAATGCCTATCTCATAGGGTTATTGTGAAGATCAACATGAAATGTCACATGAATATGTGTGGTACAAAAATCAAAGGGAAGCATCTGGCAGGCCCCATTAGATGTGAAATTTTCCAGAAACTAGAAGCCCTATAGGGACTCCACCCACTTCTGTATTCAGCTATTCTAAGTGACTCACTGGGGGATTCCCTGGTGGTCCAGTAGTTAGGACTCCGTGCTTCCACTGCAGGGGGAATGGGTTTGACCCCTGGTTGGGGAACTAAGATCCCACATGCCACATGGCACCCCAGAAAAAAAAAAAGCCTCTAAGTGACTCATTGAAATCATTGGGTCTACAATGGAGAGAGAACCCTCCTGTAAATGTTGAAGAATACAGCTGAACCTTCATCTGAACCTGGATGGCCAGTCCTAATGCTCAAACTTTTTAAAAAGAAAATACTTACAACCTGTTTTGTGGAATATATAACCCATAAGAGAAAACATTACTATATTTTACTTAGGAAGATTCAAATGAGTTTCTCCACTCATCCTAGATCAAATGCACTTTGCTTTCTGTATCTTCCCTGCCCCTCTATTTTTTTGAGGAGTCCTTTGTTGTTGTTGTGTTGTTAATTACACAAGTGGTTATTGTCATGCAGAAAAAATAGATAATCTTAAAGAAAATAAAATTCACCTATATTCCTACAACCCACATATTCATAGAATACACTATCAAAGCTGTGATATATTTTCTTCCAGACTTTTAAGGAAAAATAGATACACCCAAGTCTTCTCTTTTCATAAGAAAATGGGATCATGTGGTATACACAGCTCTGAATCTGCTTTTCTCATTTAATGTATCATAACTATTTTGATATTACTAAATATTTCATTACATATACAAAATAATTTAATGGAGGTATACTATTGAATTCATAGGGATATGCCCTCATTTGACCAATTCCCTACTGTTGAACCTTCTAATTGTTTCTAATTTCCCTCTATTATAAATGATATTGCATTGGTCATCCTTTGTAGCTAAATCTTTGGCTACATCGGTGATTATGACCTTGGCCTTGTTTTCTAGAGGTAGAATTACTTGGTCAGAGTGAACACGTTTCTAAGATGCTATAGTAAACTGCCTTTAGAAAGGTGGTGGCAATTTATATCCCCCCATAGGATCCAAATGTGTCTATTTCTTGCCCCTTTGCCAGCATGTGGGGGCCTTGGCGATTCTTTTCTTCAGAAGAGCTTTCTTAAGAGATGCCTCCAGTCCTCACCTACCCCTCCCAGTAGAGAATCAACATGGACATTCAAGCAGGGTTTTTGAACTGTGTGATATAACCCACTGTGGTTCCCAAAATCAATTTAGGGGGTCATGACCAGCATTTGTTTGTTTTCAATGAAATAGTATTTTTAAATGGCATAGCAAATATTTCCTTTGCAAGTAGAAAGGTAAGTACTGCTTAATGGAGCTGTTTCGCTTATATATGTGTGTGTTGACGCGACCTAGATTTCAGTATAACACAGTTGTAAGGTCAAAGTTTAGAAAGTTTGAAAGGCAGGGGATCAGTCAAAAGATCATTGAATCAGTGCCCATGGACTTGAATTCTGGACATACTTAGGTGGAGAAGGAAGCCAAGGGCAAAGAGAAAGGGCACACATCCCATTTACTTTCTCTGGTAGAAAAATGTTGATAGAAATGTGATAAAACTCTCAAAGGTACACATAACCTAAGTCATGGTCATACGATAGGAGATATGATCAATTTCAGGGTGTGACAGGTAGTCTGGAGCTATCTTCTCCATATATTTTAGTCACATTATGTCTATGGTTATAGCTCTGACTCTGCCTCTGCCCAGCTGTGTTTGGAACTTATCAACCCAATCTCTCTAAGCCTCAGTTTCCCTACCTGGAAGATGAGGATGTTCAACCAGATGATAGTCAAGGTTCCTTCCATCTGTGGTGCCAAGAGTCTGATGGGGGGGTCAGCTGTGCTATGCTGATCCATTGTAGTTTCCTGCATCCCATTCACAGGGATGCTTGATGAGCAAGTGACCTGTTCAGTCCACAGGGTCCCTCACTTAGAAGACCCTATGTTTGATTTAATACTCTGCTGTCATTCTTTTGAAATTCTTAATTTTTCAACGAAGGTCTCCATATTTTCATTTTCCACTGAGTCCCACACAGTATATAGTTGGTCCAGTGTATTAATTCAGACAACATGAAGTCTTCCTGATAAGAAAGTGGAATTCTTGGAGGAGGAAGATGGCAGAAGAGTATGACGTGGAGATCACCTTCCTCCCCACAGATACATCAGAAATACATCTACATGTGGAACAACTCCTACAGAACACCTACTGAACTCTGGCAGAAGAATTCAGACCTCCCAAAAGGCAACAAACTCCCCACATACCTAGGTAGGGCCAAAGGAAAAAGAAAAAACAGAGACAAAAGAATAGGGACGGACCTGCACCAGCAGGAGGGAGCCATGAAGGAGGAAAGGTTTCCACATACTAGGAGCCCCTTCGCAGGTGGAGACTGCAGGTGGCGGAGGGGGGAGCTTCAGGGCCTCGGAGGAGAGCGCAGCAACAGGCATGCGGAGGGCAAAAAGGAGAGATTCCCGCACAGAGGGTCGGTGCCGACCGGCACTCACCAAGCCGAGAAGTTTGTGTGCTCACCCGCCGGGGTGGGCGGGGCTGGGAGCTGAGGCTCGGGCATCGGTCGGAGCACAGGGAGAGGACTGGAGTTGGCGGCGTGAACACAGCCTGAAGGGGGCTAGTGCACCACAGCTGGCCGGGAGGGAGTCCAGGGAAAAGTCTGGAGCTGCCGAAGAGGCAAGAGACTTTTTCTTCCCTCTTTGTTTCCTGGTGCGTGAGGAGAGGGGATTCAGAGCGCTGCTTAAAGGAGCTCAAGAGACGGGCACGAGCCGTGGCTAACAGCGCGGACCCCAGAGATGGGCATGAGAGGCTAAGGCCGCTGCTGCCACCACCAAGAAGCCTGTGTGCGAGCACAGGTCACTATCCACACCTGCCCTTCCGGAAGCCTGTGCAGCCCACCACTGCCAGGGTCCCGGGATCCAGGGACAACTTCCCCGGGAGAATGCACGGCGCCCTCAGTCTGGTGCAACGTCATGCCGGCCTCTGCCACCGCAGGCTCATGCCGCATCCATACCCCTCCCTCACCCCGGCCTGAGTGAGCCGGAGCCCCCGAATCAGCTGCTCCTTTAACCCCCTCCTGTCTGAGCAAAGAACAGACGCCCTCCGGCGACCTACACGCAGAGGCGGGGCCAAATCCAAAACTGAACCCTGGGAGCTGTGCAAACAAAGAAGAGAAAGGGAAATTTCTCCCAGCAGCCTCAGGAGCAGCGGATTAAATCTCAACAGTCAACTTGATGTACCCTGCATCGGTGGAATACCTGAATAGACAACGAATCATCCCAAATTGAGGAGGTGGAGTGTGAGAGCAAGATATATTATTTTTTCCCCTCTTCCTCTTTTTGTGAGTGTGTATGTATATGCTTCTATGTGAGATTTTGTCTGTATAGCTTTGCTTTCACCATTTGTCCTAGGGTTCTGTCCATCCGTTTTTTTTTTTAACTTAAAAAATATTCTTTTCTTAATAATTATTCTTTATTTTTTATTTTAATAACTTTATTTTATTTTATCCCCTTTCTTTCTTTCTTTCTACTTTTTCTCACTTTTATCCTGAGCCGTGTGGATGAAAGTCTCTTGGTGCTACAGCCAGGGGTCAGTGCTGTGCCTCTGATGTGGGAGAACCAACTTCAGGACACTGGTCCACAAGAGAATGCCCAGCTCCACATAATATCAAATGGCGAAAATCTCCCAGGGATCTCCATCTCAACACCAACACCAAGCTTCACTCAACGATGAGCAAGCTACAGTGCTGGACACCCTATGCCAAACAACTAGCAAGACAGGAACACAACCCCACCTATTAGCAGAGAGGCTGCCGAAAATCATACTAAGGCCACAGACACCCCAAAACACACCACCAGATGTGGACCTGTCCACTAGAAAGACAAGATCCAGCCTCATCTACCAGAACACAGGCACTAGTCCTCTCCACTAGGAAACCTACACAACCCACTGAACCAACTTTAGCCACTGGGGACAGACACCAAAAACAACGGGAACTACGAACCTGAAGCCTGCAAAAAGGAGACCCCAAACACAGTAAGATAAGCAAAATGAGAAGACAGAAAAACACACAGCAGATGAAGGAGCAAGATAAAAACCCACCAGACCTAACAAATGAAGAGGAAATAGGCAGCCTACATGAAAAAGAATTCAGAATAATGATAGCAAAGATGATCCAAAATCTTGGAAGTAGAATAGAGAAAATGCAAGAAACCTTTAACAAGGACCTAGAAGAACTAAAGAGGAAACAAGCAACAATTAACAACAAAATAAATGAAATAAAAAATACTCTAGAAGGGATCAATAGCAGAATAACTGAGGCAGAAGAACGGATCAGTGACCTGGAAGATAAAATAGTGGAAATAACTACTGCAGAGCAGAATAAAGAAAAAAGAATGAAAAGAACTGAGGACAGTCTCAGAGACCTCTGGGACAACATTAAACGCACCAACATTCAAATTATAGGGGTCCCAGAAGAAGAAGAGAAAAAGAAAGGGACTGAGAAAATATTTGAAGAGATTATAGTTGAAAACTTCCCTAATATGGGAAAGGAAATACTTAATTAAGTCCAGGAAGCACAGAGAGTCCCATACAGGACAAATCCAAGAAAAAACACACTAAGACACATATTAATCAAACTATCAAAAATTAAATACAAAGAAAACATAATAGGGCCTCCCTGGTGGCGCAGTGGTTGAGAGTCTGCCTGCCGATGCAGGGGATACGGGTTCGTGCCCCGGTCTGGGAGGATCCCATATGCCACGGAGCGGCTGGGCCCGTGAGCCATGGCTGCTGGGCCTGCTCATCCGGAGCCTGTGCTCCGCAACGGGAGAGGCCACAACAGTGAGAGGCCCGCATACCGCAAAAAGAAAAAAAAAAAAAAAAAAAAAAAAGAAAACATAATAAAAGCAGCAAGGGAAAAACAACAAATACCACACAAGGGAATCCCCATAAGGTTAACAGCTGATCTTTCAGCAGAAACTCTGCAAGCCAGAAGGGAGTGGCAGGACATATTTAAAGTGATGAGGAGAAAAACCTACAACCAAGATTACTCTGTGCAGCAAGGATCTCATTCAGATTTGATGGAGAAATTAAAACCTTTACAGACAAGCAAAAGCTGAGAGAGTTCAGCACCACCAAACCAGCTTTACAACAAATGCTAAAGGAACTGCTCTAGGCAAGAAACACAAGAGAAGGAAAAGACCTACAATAACAACCCCCAAACAATTAAGCAAATGGGAATAGGAACATACATATCGATAATTACCTTAAATGTAAATAGATTAAATGCTCCCTCCAAAAGACACAGACTGGCTGAATGGATACAAAAACAAGACCCATATATATGCTGTCTACAAGAGATCCACTTCAGACTTAGGGATACATACAGACTGAAAGTGAGGGGATGGAAAAAAATATTCCATGCAAATGGAAATCAAAAGAAAGCAGGAGTAGCAATTCTCATATCAGACAAAATAGACTTTAAAATAAAGACTATTACAAGAGACAAAGAAGGACACTACATGATGATCAAGGGATCGATCCAAGAAGAAGATATAAAATTGTAAATATTTATGCACCCAACATAGGAGCACCTCAATACATAAGGCAAATTTTAACAGCCATAAAAGGGGAAATCAACAGTAACACATTCATAGTAGCGGACTTTGACATCCCACTATGACCAGTGGACAGATCATCCAAAATGAAAATAAATAAGGAAACACAAGCTTTAAATGATATATTAAACAAGATGGACTTAATTGATATTTATAGGACATTCCATCCAAAAACAACAGAATACACATTCTTCTCAAGTGCTCATGGAACATTCTCCAGGATAGATCATATCTTGGGTCACAAATCAAGCCTCGGTAAATTTAAGAAAATTGAAATTGTATCAAGTATCTTTTCCGACCACAATGCTATGAGGCTAGATATCAATTACAGGAAAAGATCTGTAAAAAATACTAACACATGGAGACTAAACAATACACTACTAAATAACCAAGAGATCACTGAAGAAATCAAAGGGGAAATCAAAAAATACCTAGAAACAAATGACAATGAGAACACGACAACCCAAAACCTATGGGATACAGCAAAAGCAGTTCTAAGGGGGAAGTTTATAGCAATACAATCCTACCTCAAGAAACAAGAAAAATCTCAAATAAACAACCTAACCTTGCACCTAAAGCAATTAGAGAAAGAAGAACAAAAAATCCCCAAAGTTAGCAGAAGGAAAGAAATCATAAAGATCAGATCGGAAATAAATGAAAAAGAAATGAAGGAAACGATAGCAAAGATCAATAAAACTAAAAGCTGGTGCTTTGAGAAGATAAACAAAATAGATAAACCATTAGACAGACTCATGAAGAAAAAAAGGAAGAAGACTCAAATCAATAGAATTAGAATTGAAAAAGGAGAAGTAACAACTGACACTGCAGAAATACAAAAGATCATGAGAGATTACTACAAACAATTCTATGCCAATAAAATGGACAACCTGGAGAAATGGACAAATTCTTAGAAATGCACAACCTGCCAAGACTGAATCAGGAAGAAATAGAAAATATGAACAGACCAATCACAAGCACTGAAATTGAAACTGTGATTAAAAATCTTCCAACAAACAAAAGCCCAAGACCAGATGGCTTCACAGGCGAATTCTATCAAACATTTAGAGAAGAGCTAACAGCTATCCTTCTCAAACTCTTCCAATATATAGCAGAGGGAGGAACACTCCCAAACTCATTCTACGAGGCCACCATCACCCTGATACCAAAACCAGACAAGGATGTCACAAAGAAAGAAAACTACAGTCCAACATCACTGATGAACATAGATGCAAAAATCCTCAACAAAATACTAGCAAACAGAATCCAACAGCAGATTAAAAGGATCATCCACCATGATAAAGCGGGATTTATTCCAGGAATGCAAGGATTCTTCAATACACATAAATCAATCAACGTAATACACCATATTAACAAATTGAAGGAGAAAAACCATATGATTATCTCAATAGATGCAGAGAAAGCTTTCGCCAAAATTCAACACCCATTTATGATAAAAACCCTCCAGAAAGTAGGCATAGAGGGAGCTATCCTCAACATAATAAAGGTCATGTATGACAAACCCACAGCCAACATCGTCGTCAATGGTGAAAAGCTGAAACCATGTCCACTAAGATCAGGAACAAGACAAGGTTGCCCACTCTCACCATTATTATTCAACCTAGTTTTGGAAGTTTTAGCCACAGAAATCAGAGAAGAAAAAGAAATAAAAGGAATCCAAATCAGAAAAGAAGAAGTAAAGCTGTCACTGTTTGCAGATGACATGATACTTTACATAGAGAATCCTAAAGATGCTACCAGAAAACTACTATAGCTAATCAATGAATTTAGTAAAGTAGCAGGATACAAAATTAATACACAGAAATCTCTGGCATTCCTATACACTAATGATGAACAATCTGAAAGTGAAATTAAGAAAACACTCCCATTTATCATTGCAACAAAAATAATAAAATATCTAGGAATAAACCTACCTAAGGAGACAAAAGACCTGTATGCAGAAAATTATAAGACACTGATGAAAGAAATTAAAGATGATACAAATAGATGGTGAGATATACCATGTTCTTGGATTGGAAGAATCAACATTGTGAAAATGACTCTACTACCCAAAGCAATCTACAGATTCAATGCAATCCCTATCAAACTACCACTGGCATTTTTCACAGAACTAGAACAAAAAGTTTCACAATTTGTATGGAAACACAAAGGACCCCGAATAGCCAAAACAATCTTGAGAATGGAAAATGGAGCTGGAGGAATCAGGCTCCTTGACTTCAGACTATACTACAAAACTACAGTAATCAAGACACTATGGTACTGGCACAAAAACAGAAAGAGAGATCAATGGAACAGGATAGAAAGCCCAGAGATAAACCCACGGACATATGGTCACCTTATCTTTGATAAAGGAGGCAGGAATGTACAGTGGAGAAAGGACAGCCTCTGCAATAAATGGTGCTGGGAAAACTGGACAGGTACATGTAAAAGCATGAGATTAGAACACTCCCTAACACCATACACAAAAATAAGCTCACAATGGATTAAAGACCTAAATGTAAGGCCAGAAACTCTCAAACTCTTAGAGGAAACATAGACAGAACATTCTATGACATAAATCACAGCAAGATCCTTTTTGACCCACCTCCTAGAGAAATGGAAATAAAAACAAAAATAAACAAATGGGACCTAATGAAACTTAAAAGCTTTTGCACAGCAAAGGAAACCATAAACAAGACCAAAAGACTACCCTCAGAATGAGAGAAAATATTTGCAAATGAAGCAACTGACAGAGGATTAATCTCTAAAATTTACAAGTAGCTCATGCAGCTCTGTAACAAAAAAACAAACAACCCAATCCAAAAATGGGCAGAAGACCTAAATAGACATTTCTTCAAAGAAGGTATACAGATTGCCAACAGACACATGAAAGAATGCTCAACATCATTAATCATTAGAGAAATGCAAATTAAACTACAATGAGATATCATCTCACACCAGTCAGAATGGCCATCATCAAATAACCTAGAAACAATAAATGCCAGAGAGGTTGTGGAGAAAAGGGAACACTCTTGCACTGTTGGTGGGAATGTGAATTGGTACAGCCACTATAGAGAACAGTATGGAGGTTCCTTAAAAAACTACAAATAGAACTACCATATGACCCAGCAATCCCATTCCTGGGCATATACCCTGAGAAAACCATACTTCAAAAAGAGTCATGTACCAAAATATTCATTGCAGCTCTATTTACAATAGCCAGGATATGGAAGCAACCTAAGTGTCCATCATCGGATGAATGGATAAAGAAGTGTGGCACATATACACAGTGGAATATTACTCAGCCATAAAAAGAAATGAAATTGAGTTATTTGTAGTGAGGTGGATGGACCTGGAGTCTGTCATACAGAGTGAAGTGATTCAGAGAGAGAAAGACAAATACCGTATGCTAACACATATATATGGAATCTAAGAAGAAAAAACAAATGTCATGAAGAACCTAGGGGTAAGATGGGAATAAAGACACAGACTTACTAGAGAATGAACTTGAGGACATGGGGAGGGGGAAGGGTAAGCTGTGACAAAGTGAGAGAGTGGCATGGACATATATATACACTACCAAACGTAAGGTAGATAGCTAGTGGGAAGCAGCCTCATAGCACAGGGAGATCAGTTTGGTGCTTTGTGACCACCTAGAGGGGTGGGATAGGGAGGGTGGGAGGGAGGGAGATGCAAGAGGGAAGAGATATGGTAACATGTATATGTATAACTGACTCACTTTGTTATAAAGCAGAAACTAACACACCACTGTAAAGCAATTATACTCCAATAAAGATGTTAAAAAAAAAAAAAGAAAGAATGTGGAATTCTTTTCTTTGGCACTGCTGAGAGCTGAAGCAGTGACTCTCCACCTCAGTGGATGAAGGACAATCCGCTTAGAGGGTTTATGACACACAGCATCTCAAAATTCTGCTCTGCACTAGAACAATTCGTAAGAGAAACTGTTTAGAACTTTTGTTCTGCCCAAGGCTTGTGTTCCATTGTTCCAGCCACAGCTGGAGTAGATTGCCCAAACTGCATTCAACTCATTAAAAAAAAAAAAAAGGTCTTAAAATAGGATGACCCATTTAATGCCATGTGCTGCTATACGGGTTAATTAGATGTGAAATATTTGCAGCAGGTTCACAATAAAGCAAATAAAAGATGTAATAGAAAGGACAGCATTTAAGCATTTGTTACTCAGATGCTTTGTACATCCTTTGCAATTCCTAATCAGACATGGTCAACATAAATGTTCTCTCTCCTCTGTGCTCTCAAAGCATCCGAGGCTCACCCCTCTCAAAGCACTTTTTATTCTTTATTGCAATGGTTTATTTCCTTATCTGTTTCCTTCACTAGTCTGTAAGCTCTTTGAAGACAAGTTCTGTGATTGTTTTTAATATCTGTATCCCTAGTCCTAGCACAGCACCAAGCCTGCTGTAGGTGAGCAATGAATCTCTACAGTCAAGTAAATGTATGAGTGTCATATGATATATGAAGAGCTCCTACAAATCAATAAGAAAAGGATCAACAACACGAAAGAAAAATGGGTAAAGCACACAAAAAGATGAAACACAAAAAAGGAAATACAAATAACCAATAAACATATAAAAAGATGTTCAAACTCAATCATAATTTAAAAAATGCAAATTAAAAGCACACTGAAAAGATATGTGCACAGATGTGTGAAATGATGTGTGAACACAGCTGAATTCACCAGTATGCTCCAGAACTGCTGTACCAATTATTAAAATATTGAAATTGTTACCTGCCCATTGGTAAATACTGCTGACCTGAGTCCACCTGGCATCCTACTGGTGCCCTGTCATCCAGCCCCTACCCCAAAATTCCCAGACCTTGCTGCAACCCAGCAACTCAAGAGGTAATGCTTGATATTGCAGGGGCCCCAGGATCATGCTCAGCACTATGGCCAGCCTCATTCTGATTGGTGGGTTCTTGTGCTGTTAGTGTTGTTAAATATTTGGATATCACTCCTGTGTTCAAGGTTATGCACTGTAGCATAGAATGCAATAGCAAAACTTGGGAAACAACCTGAGCAAAAACTAACATTTATTAAGAGCTTACTATGTGCTATACATTACTCTAAGTACTTTACATTGATTAACATATTTAATCCTCACAACAACCCTAGGAAGGAGGTACTATTGTAATTCCAATTTTACAGATGCAAAAACAGAGGCACAGAGAAGTTAAGTAATTTGCTCAAGGTCATATAGCTAATAAGTGATGAGAGGAATTCTATCAAGGTAATCTGATTCTAAGTCCTCTCCTCTTAAAACAAAATGTCCTTTAGTAGGGATTGGTGAAATCAATTACAGTATAGCCATGGAATGGAATATTATACAGCCATGAAGATGAGGAAGCTCTTTATGAGCTCACAATGGAATAGTATCCAAGCTATATTACTAATTGAAAAGAAAGTATAGAAAAATGTATGTAGTTGTTAAATATATATATATATATATATATATACATATATAAAATCACAAATTGGATACATAGGCTATGTCTGGAATTATACATACGAGACTGATAACATTGGTTGCTAGTCTTTAGGGGGACAAGGTATTAGGAAAAATGTTTGCTGTGTGTGCTTTTTGTACCTTCTGGACTGAATACTATGTGTACATACTGCCTATTTTAAAAATTAAACTTCAAATTAATTTTTTAAATGAATGATATGTACACAAAGATTCTGAGGCAGAAAGTCAAAAGAGCTTAGAGAGAAATAGAAAAGGCATGCAGCTGGCTGGAGATTGGAGAGAATCCATCCTCCTGGTCATCAGGGAGTGCTGAGCCTCTGAGCAGAGCCTTTGAAGATGAGGAAGTTGTGAGGATATTTGGAGAGTGGGGGAAGGGCATTCCAAGGGAAGAGGCAGAGATATGGAGACTGTGACTGAGACTTTGACAACACAAAATGAGGGGAAGTTTCACTGGAGGTCTGTGTGCCCTCTGCAGTTGGAAGCAGATGCATAGGAAGCTAAGATTTGGGTGTGGAGGGACCTGGGAGGGGCTGTAAGGGGCCCCTGAAGCTGACTGCAGATTAGAAGTCAGCCCAGTGGTGCTCATTTTAAGGAAATTCAGAGGAACATAAACTCAAAGTGCCTGAACCTCGCCCTGTCACACATCTAGTGCGGGTAAAGAGTTAAGCTGTGGAGCCATCCGCAAAGGACCGGCAAGAAACAAAGATGTAATTGAAGGGTTGGGGGAAATAGGGCCAAGGGAAAACCGTTCAAGGAGCTGAGATTGTCTGTTCTGAAGGAGGACAATTACTGTCCCCTCCTTGATGACGCATCGTTGTCAGTGGGATGGTGACCAGCTGTTCTCTGCAGCCACAAAGGAGACAAGAGGAAAAGGGCTTCAACTGTAGCATGAGCAATTTAAATTAGATTCAGAGAAAAACTTTCCATCAGGAAAAAATTAAGTTGCTAAAAGATTCTGAGGGAAGGTAGGGTATTGCTAGCCCTCCCTCTAAATTAGACTTGACG
Source organism: Mesoplodon densirostris (assembly GCF_025265405.1). Classification (NCBI taxonomy): domain Eukaryota; kingdom Metazoa; phylum Chordata; class Mammalia; order Artiodactyla; family Ziphiidae; genus Mesoplodon; species Mesoplodon densirostris. Next base: position 81,492,885 of record NC_082671.1, read on the forward strand.
CTGCAGAAATCAACTTGGGTTCGAATCAGTCATGCTTTCTGCATCCCAGTGTCTTCATCTTAAGCTGTGGGTAATAATGCCAACCTCACAAAGTTGTTATAAAGATTAAAAGAGATCCTGTGTATAAAAAAAGTTAGAACAGGGCCTAACATATAGTAAATTCTGAATAAATTGCAGCTCTTGTCCTTTACGGTAAAATGGTGTTTATTAAACATGAAGGTCTTATGTGATTTAGATGGTTACTTGGGATGGTCCCTGAAGGTCTCTTTGATTCAAGCAAACATCCCAGATGCTTCATCAATAGTTTTATGTACACAGTTTTATAATGAAATGCTAGCTTTTCTGGAATAAGTATTAGACTATTCATCCTATCGGCTTCGATTGTAAAGAGTTCTACTGTCAGCCATGTTCCCAAAAATCACATTTCTAACAGCCTCTCCATGGAGGGGGGCTGTACAGAACAGAGCTTTTCAGATCTTTTGGACTGTGACCCACAGTAGTAAATAAATTTCATATCACAACACAGTACTCACACACACACACACTCATTGATGTGTAACTGAAATGAAGTTGGTGGGAAAATTCTTAGGTTTTCTATGTGTCATCTATTTTGATATCTTCTATCTTATTTTGCTCTAATTTTTAAAAATACTGGTTTTGATCCACTAGATTGATTTCATGACCCACCAGTGGATTGTGACCCATAGTTTGCAAAGCTTGTGTAAAGTCTTAGATCTGTGACGCCTGACTGCATTGGGCATCACTGGGCAACTTTCTTAACTACTCTGGGGTCTACTTGCTCCTCAATAAAAAGGGGATTAGAGTATCTATCTCCTAGTGTCTCAATAAGTTTTAGTTAGGACACCAAGTACATTGTGCCTAGGATTTATTTAATAGCTCATCCTCAGTAAAAGTTGATTATGTCATTAAAATGGCTGCCACAAAGCCCCTGCACCAAAGCTGGGCACAGGTCCCAGGCCAGAGCTTTATTCGCTATTATTAGGTAAGTATCCTCACCAGTTGTGGTCACCTGGTTTTCCCACTAAGAGCATCTGCTCACCAGCAAACCAGAAAAGAACGTAAGAGCAAAGTAAAAGGCAGCAGCAATGCAAGAGACCAAAGCACTCCTTAAAATACGAGAAGAGTGCATTAGTATTACAGCCCAGGTAAGAAATTGTGTTCAAGAGCTGCAAAGACAGGTAAATTATGTCTTGCCTTCTCCATTTAAAAGACAGGGTAGGGCTTCCCTGGTGGCGCAGTGGTTGAGAGTCCGCCTGCTGATGCAGGGGACACGGGTTCGTGCCCCGGTCCAGGAAGATCCCACATGCCACGGAGTGGCTGGGCCCATGAGCCATGGCCGCTGAGCCTGCACGTCCAGAGCCTGTGCTCCGCAACGGGAGAGGCCACAACAGTGAGAGGCCCGCGTACAGCAAAGAAAAAAAAAAAAAAAAAGACAGGGTAGAACACAATATATCTATAGGAAAAAAAATAAAAAACCTCGTCCAAGTGGCAAAAGTACAAAAATTAACTAAATATTTTGTTTCTTAAAGGAATACATCTTAGCTGTTGAAAAGTTAATGTGACAGAGCTCTTTATATAATTAAGGCAAATGAAAGAAATATCACTGTTGTTTGAAATAAACTGGAAGAAAAAAATAGTTGGGCATTTCGTCCATAAACATGTATCCCACAGGCCCCCTTTAACCTGGCAGTTATAATTCCTTCCCTTGGTCCCGAACGAACTAAATACAAATGGTTTTCAAATTTGACTTCTATCATGTTTATCACTTCTAACCATGACCAGGGCAACAGGATATTAATGGAATGATGATTTGCATGTGTTGTCCCCCTGCTCTCCAGTTTCCCTCCAAAAAGGCCACAACTCTAAGCAGCAGGTAGATCTTGTGTGTTTCCTTTCTTTGCCGCACACACGTCATCCAACTGAGAAGAAAGCAGAAGCTGCTGGAGAATAGCCCTCTTCAAGGGGATTTTAAAGGTAATCTGAGAATGGAGAAAGAAGAGAAGTGCCTTCTAGGTAAGATTAAGACTTTTAGAGACCCGTACTGAGAGGAATATGGTGCCAATACCACTGTCTTCTGAAAATAATTCAAAATAGAAATAATACTGATCCATAACATCAAAAACAAAGAAATCCAATTAAATTTGGATTTTTCCTTTTGATTAATGATTTTTAATAATGTCCATTCTTTTCAAGGTTTCTGTGTGTCTCTGTGTGTGTGTGTGTGGAGGGGTGTGCACATGTGCACCCCTGCCCTACTAGTAACCTGATTGGCTGCTATTCCGTCTATGGGTTCTTCTAGTGCTGAGTGCTTACGAGGGAAGCTATTCCCAAGACGGGAAAGTGGGGGAAAATTAGTGAGAACTCATGCCCCACTTGGTCTTGGGTAGTGGGGAGGACTTCTGAGGTATAGCTTCAAGGGGTTTCTAGAAAGTTTGGGCTCTGGGCCCAGCAGTGCAAACCTTGCCAAAGATTCAGGTACCCTGAATATGGCACAAACGCAACTGAGCTGTAGGCTCCCTGCAGGCTGAAACAAAGGGCAGCGCAACGGTGAACACTGCAGGTGATGTTCCATGGTTTGTGAAGCTTTGACTATGTGTGAGATCTTGACACAACACTGGGGTAGAGTCCCAGTGATGACCAAAATTTAACTTCTTGGCAATGGGGCAGAATGGAAAACAGAACTATTTTTCACACACTTGAGTTTCTGGCCTGAGATTTAAACCTGCTCATTTCTGGATATGAAACCTCCGTGGTATGTCTACAGGTGTGGCTGAAATCTTCCTTCCCGGACCATGCAGCCTATAGCTTTTGAGAGCATTGCTTTTAACATATCTGGCAAATTTCTCCCCTGATCCAGCCCAACTAATCAGACTCTACCCCTTGGATATAAGCCCTCAGGTTGGTGTCTTTAAAGCAGGACTGGGGCAATATGCAAAAGATGAGCATACTCGCTATACTGATCTCTGGAGCTTACGTTTCACAAATAAAGTCATACTCCTACTACAATGATTCATCATCATCTATTATATTGGGAGGATGTAAGACAAGGTGACACTTTGAGGAGACACATCTCACTGCAGAATGATGAATTACTTTAGACTTAAGATGTTGTCAGCCCAGCCCCCTTTATCCTGTCTCCAGGCAAAGGGAGTGTGTCTGTATCAGATTTGGGGATCAGGTATCACAGATGAAGCTGAAAACAGTGAATGCTTTGTTATTCAACAAAGCCCATTTTCAAAGCATTATCGCTTTCTGCTCCTATGCTTATCAAAGAGATCAGATTATCATCAGAACAAGGTCCAGTATTATTTTAAAGAGAAACTAGATCATTACTCACTAGGTTTGTTTGTTTTTTTAACATCTTTATTGGAGTACAATCGCTTTACAGTGTTGTGTTAGTTTCTGCTGTATAATAAAGTGAATCAGCTATACATATACATATATCCCCATATCTCCTCTTTGTGTCTCCCTCCCACCCCGCTAGGTGGTCACAAAGCACTGAGCTGATCTCCCTGTGCCCTGCAGCTGTTTCCCACTAGCTATATATTTTACATTTGGTAGTGTATGTATGTCAATGCTACTCTCTCACTTCTCCCAGGTTACCCTTCCCCTTCCCCATGTCCTCAAGTCCATTCTCTACGTCTGTGTCTTTATTCAGTCCTGCCCCTAGGTTCGTCAGAACCTTTTTTTTTTTTTTTAGATTCCATATATATGTATTAGCATACAGTATATCTTTTTCTCTTTCTAACTAATTTCACTCTGTATGACAGACTCTATGTCCATCCACCTCACTACAAATAGTTCAATTACGTTTTTTTTATGGCTGAGTAACACTCCATTGTATATATGTGCCACATCTTCTTTATCCATTCACCTGTGGATGGACACTTAGGTTGCTTGTTTGTCCTGGCTATTGTAAATAGAGCTGCAATGAACATTGTGGTACATGGCTCTTTTTGAATTATGGTTTTCTCAGGATATATGCCCAGTAGTGGGATTGCTGGGTCATATGGTACTTCTAGTTTTAGTTTTTTAAGGACCCTCCATATTGTTCTCCATAGTGTCTGTATTAATTTACATTCCCATCAACAGTGCAAGAGGGTTCCCTTTTCTCCACACCCTCTCCAGCATTGATAGTTTGTAGATTTTTTTGATGATGGCCATTCTGACCGGTTTGAGTGATACCTCACTGTAGTTTTGATTTGCATTTCTCTAATGATTAGTGATGTTGAGCATCTTTTCATGTGTTGGTTGGTAATCTGTAGATCTTCTTTGGAGAAATGTCCATTTAGGTCTTCTGCCCGTTTATGGATTGGGTTGTTTGTTTTTTTGATATTAAGCTGCATGAGCTGCTTGTATATTTTGGAGATTAATCATTTGTCAGTTGCTTTGTTTGCAAATATTTTCTCCTATTCTGAGGGTTGCCTTTTCATCTTGTTTATGGTTTCCTTTGCTGTGCAAAACCTTTTAAGTTTCATTAGGTCCCATTTGTTTGTTTTCCTTTTTATTTCCATTTCTCTAGGAGGTGGGTCAAAAAGGATCTTGCTGTGATTTATGTGATGGAGTGTTCTGCCTATGTTTTCCTCTAAGAGTTTTATACTGTTTGGCCTTACATATAGGTCTTTAAACTATTTTGAGCTTATTTTTGTGTGTGGTGTTAGGAAGTGTTCTAATTTCATTCTTTTACATGTAGCTGTCCAGTTTTCCTAGCACCACTTATTGAAGAGGCTGTCTTTTCTCCATTGTATATTCTTGCCTCCTTTGTCATAGATTAGTTGACCATATGTGCATGGGTTTATCTCTGGGCTTTCTATCCTGTTCCACTGATCCATATTTCTATTTTTGTGCCAGTACCATATTGTCTTGATTACTGTAGCTTTGTAGTATAGTCTGAAGTCCAGGAGCCTGATTCTTCCAGCTCTGTTTTTCTTTCTCAAGATTGCTTTGGCTATTTGGGGTCTTTTGTGTTTCCATACAAATTGTGAAATTTTTTGTTCAGGTTCTGTGAAAAATGTTATTGGTAGTTTGATAGGGATTGCATTGAATCTGTAGATTGCTTTGGGTAGTAGAGTCATTTTCACAATGTTGATTCTTCCAATCGAAGAATATGGTATATCTCTCCTCTTTTGTATCACCTTTAATTTCTTTCATCACTGTCTTATAGTTTTCTACATACAGGTCTCTTTTCTCCTTAGGTAGGTTTATTCCTAGGTATTTTATTCGTTTTGTTGCAATGGTAAATGGGAGTGTTTCCTTAATTTTTCTTTCATATTTTTCAACATTAGTGTATAGGAATGGCAGAGATTTCTGTGCATTAATTTTGTATCCTGCTGCTTTACCAAATTCATTGATTAGCTCTAGTAGTTTTCTGGTAGCATTTTTAGAATTTTCTATGTAAGGTATTATGTCATCTGCAAACAGTGACAGTTTTACTTCTTCTTTTCTGATTTGGATTCCTTTTATTTCTTTTTCTTCTCTGATTTCTGTGGCTAAAACTTCCAAAACTATGTTGAATAATAGTGGTGAGAGTGGACAACCTTGTCTTGTTCCTGAACTTAAAGGAAATGGTGTCAGTTTTTCACCATTGAAAATGATGTTGGCTGTGGGTTTGTCATATATGGCCTTTATTAGGTTGAGGTAGGTTCCTCTATGCCTACTTTCTGGAGGGTTTTTATCATAAGTGGGTGTTGAATTTTGTCAAAAGTTTTTTCTGCATCTATTGAGATGATCATATGGCTTTTCTCCTTCAATTTGTTAATATGCTGTATCACATTGATTGATTTGTGCATATTGAAGAATCTTTGCATTCCTGGGATAAACCCTACTTGATCATGGTGTATGATCCTTTTAATGTGCTGTTGGATTCTGTTTGCTAGTATTTGTTAAGGATCTCTGCACCTATGTTCATCAGAGGTTTTGGCCTGTAGTTTTCTTTTTTTGTGACATCCTTGTCTGGTTTTTGTATCAGGGTGATGGTGGCCTCGTAGAATGAGTTTGGGAGTGTTCCTCCCTCTGCTATGTGTTGGAAGAGTTTGAGAAGGATAGGTGTTAGCTCTTCTCTAAATGTTTGATAGAATTTGCCCGTGAAGCCATCTGGTCCTGGGCTTTTGTTCGTTGGAAGATTTTTAATCACAGTTTCAATTTCAGTGCTTGTGATTGGTCTGTTTATATTTTCCATTTCTTCCTGGTTTTCTTGGAAGGTTGTGCTTTTCTAAGAATTTGTCCATTTCTTCCAGGTGGTCCATTTTATTGGCATAGAGTTGCTTGTAGTAATCTCATGATCCTTTGTATTTCTCCAATGTCAGTTGTTACTTCTCCTTTTTCATTCTAATTCTGTTGATTTGAGTCTTCTCCCTTTTTTCTTGATGAGTCTGGCTAATGGTTTATCAATTTTGTTTATCTTCTCAAAGAACCAGCTTTAGGTTTATTGATCTTCGCTATCATTTCCTTAATTTCTTTTTCATTTATGTCTGATCTGAACTTTGATTTCTTTTCTTCTGCTAACTTTGGTGGTTTTTTTGTTCTTCTTTCTCTAATTGTTTTAGGTGTAAGGTTAGGTTGTTTGTTTGAGATGTTTCTTGTTTCTTGAGGCAGGATTGTATTGCTATAAACATCCCTCTTAGAACTGCTTTTGCTGCATCCCATAGGGTTTGGGTCGTCATGTTTTCATTGTCATTTGTTTCTTGGTTTTTTTTTTGATTTCCTCTTTGATTTCTTCAGTGATCTCTTGGTTATTAAGTAGTGTATTGTTTAGTCTCCATGTGTTTGTATTTTTTACAGAATTTTTCCTGTAATTGATATCTAGTCTCATAGCGTTCTGGTCGGAAACGATACTTAATACAATTTCAATTTTCTTAACTTTACCGAGGCTTGATTTGTGACCCAAGATATGACCCATCTTGCAGAATGTTCCATGAGCAATTGAGAAGAAATTGTATTCTGTTATTTTCAGATGGAATGTCCTATAAATATCAATTAAGTCCATCTTGTTTAATGTATCATTTAAAGCTTGTGTTTCCTTATTTATTTTGATTTTGGAAGATCTGTCCATTGATGAAAGTGGGGTGTTAAAGTCCCCTACTATGTATGTGTTACTGTCGATTTCCCCTTTTATGGCTGTTAGCATTTGCCTTATGTATTGAGGTGCTCCTATGTTGGGTACATAAATATTTACAATTGTTATATCTCCTTGTTGGATCGATCCCTTGCTCATTATGTAGTGTCCTTCTCTGTGTCTTGTAAGAGTCTTTATTTTAAAGTCTATTTTGTCTGATATGAGAATTGCTACTCCTGCTTTCTTTTGATTTCCATTTGCATGGAATATCTTTTTCCATCCCCTCACTTTCAGTCTGTACGTGTCCCTAGGTCTGAAGTGGGTCTCTTGTAGACAGCACATATACGGGTCTTATTTTTGGATCCGTTCAACCAATCTGTGTCTTTTGGTTGGAGCATTTAATCCATTTACATTTAAGGTAATTATTGATATATATGTTCTTATTACCATTTTCTTAACTGTTTTGGGTTTGTTATTGTAGGTCTTTTTCTTCTCTTGTGTTTCCTGCCTAGAGAAGTTCCTTTAGCATTAGTTGTAAAGCTGGTTTGGTGGTGCTGAATTCTCTTAGCTTTTGCTTGTCTGTAAGGGTTTTATTTCTCCATCAAATCTGGATGAGATCCTTGCTGGGTAGAGTAATCTTGGTTGTAGGTTTTTCCCTTTCATCACTTTAAATATGTCCTGCCACTCCCTTCTGGCTTTCAGAGTTTCTGCTGAAAGATCAGATGTTAACCTTATGGGGATTCCCTTGTATGTTATTTGTTGCTTTTCCCTCATTGATTTTAATATTTTTTCTTTGTTTTTAATTTTTGATAGTTTGATTAATATGTGTCTCAGCATGTTTTTCTTTGGGTTTATCCTGTATTGTACTCTCTGTGCCTCCTGGACTGGATTGACTATTTCCTTTCCCATGTTAGGGAAGTTTTCGACTACAATCTCTTCAAATATTTTCTCAGTCCCTTTCTTTTTCTCTTCTTATGGGACCTCTATAATTTGAATGTTGGTGTGTTTAATGTTGTCCCAGAGGTCTCTGAGACTGTCCTCAATTCTTTTCATTCTTTTTTCTTTATACTGATCCCTGAAAGTTATTTCCACCATTTTATCTTCCAGCTCACTTATCCATTCTTCTGCCCCAGTTATTCTGTTATTGATTCCTTCTAGAGCATTTTTAATTTCAGTAATTGTGTTGTTCATCACTGTTTGTTTGCACTTTAGTTCTTCTAGATCCTTGTTAAATGTTTCCTGTATTTTCTCCATTCTGTTTCCAAGATTTTGGATCATCTTTACTATCATTACTCTGAATTCTTTTTCAGGTAGGTTGCCTATTTCATCTTCATTTATTTGGTCTTGTAGGTTTTTACCTTGTTCCTTCATCTGTAACATGTTTTATTGTCATTTCTTTTTTTTTTTTTCCATGGGTGGTGCTGTATTCCTGTCTTACTGGTTGTTTAGCCTGAGACATCTAGCACTGGAGTTTGCAGGCAGTTAGATAGAGCTGGGTCTTGGTGCTAAGATGAGAACCTCTGGGAGGCCTCACTCCAACTGATGTTCCCTGGGGTCTGAGGTTCTCTGTTAGTCCAGCGGTTTTGATTCAGAACTCCCACCACAGGAGCTCGGGCCCAACCTCTGGCCTGGGAACCAAGATCCCGCAAGCTTTGTGGTACGGTAAGAAGAAAAAAAAGGAAGAAAGAAAGCAAACAAGGAGCAGTACAATATCGAAGGATAAAAAAACAAAATAAAATTAGAAATATAAAAAATATGTTAGGAAAAATAAAACTATAATTGAAACAATTGCAACAAGGTAAAATGAAACAACTGATGAAGGATTAATCTCCAAAATTTACAAGCAGCACATGCAGCTCAATATCAAAAAAATAAACAACCCAATCCATAAATGGGCAGAAGACCTAAATAGACATTTCTCCAAAGAAGATACACAGATTGCCAACAAACACATGAAAGAATGCTCAACATCATTTATCATTAGAGAAATGCAAATCAAACCTACAATGAGATATCATCCCACACCAGTCAGAATGGCCATCCTCAAAAAATCTAGAAACAATAAATGCTGGAGAGGTTGTGGAGAAAAGGGAACCCTCTTGTACTGTTGGTGGGAATGTAAATTGATACAGTCACTATGGAGAACAGTATGGAGGTTCCTTAGAAAACTAAAAATAGAAGTACCATATGACCCAGCAATCCCACTACTGGGCATATACCCTGAGAAAACCATAATTCAAAAAGAGTCATGTACCAATGTTCATTGCAGCTCTATTTACAATAGCCAGGACATACAAGCAACCTAAGTGTCCATCAACAGATGAATGGATAAAGAAGATGTGGCACATATATACAATGGAATATTACTCAGCCATAAAAAGAAATGAAATTGAGTTATTTGTAGTGAGGTGGATGGACCTAGAGTCTGTCATACAGAGTCAAGTAAGTCAGAAAGAGAAACAGAAATACCATATGCTAACACATATATATGGAATCTAAGAAACAAACCAAAAAATGGTCATGAAGAACCTAGGGGCAAGATGGGCATAAAGACACAGACCTACTAGAGAATGGACTTGAGGATACGAGGAGGGGGAATGTTAAGCTGGCACAAAGTGAGAGATTGGCATGGACATATATACACTACCAAATGTAAAATAGATAGCTAGTGGGAAGCAGCCACATAGCACAGGGAGATCAGCTTGGTGCTTTGTGACCACCTAGAGGGGTGGGATAGGGAGGGTGGGAGGGAGGGAGATGCAAGAGGGAAGAGATATGTGGATATACATATATGTATAACTGATTCACTTTGTTATAATATAGAAACTAACATTGTAAAGCAATTATACTCCAATAAAGATGTTAAAAAAAAACCACATTAGAAAAAAGAAAAAAAATGGGGGGGAGGTGCAACAAGCCAAAAGGTAAAATCACTAGCAAAGTATAAATAAAATAAAATTAGAAAAATAAAAGAATAGGAAAAATAAAAATATAAAGAATCAACAACAATGAATCAACAAGGTAAAACAGAAACCCAATCTAAAAGAGGAAAAAAGAAAAGAAAAAATAAAAGGAAAAAAAGTCCTGGCTATGGGGGTGGAGTTTAAGGCAGGGTGGAAATTAGGCAGGGGTGGGGTTTAGGGTGGGGCAGGACCTAGGCGGGTGGGCGGGTGATGTTTGAGTGTGGGGCGGGTCCTAGGTGCGGAGATGTTCAAGCATGGGACAAGGCCTCTGCTTAGGACCTGCACGGTAGGGGAGAGGCAGCACATTGAAAGGAAGGCCTCTGGAGTGTGGAGTTCTGCAGTTTAGAGGTAGGGTCCTGGGTGAGGGTGTGTGGGTGGGGTTTAGGCCCAGCGCAGTTGGAGTGGGTCTCCGAGTGTAGAGATGGGGGCCTGGGTGGGGTTGTAGGGACAGAGCTTGGGTTCTGAGCGGCAGGAGGGAGGCTCCGAGGGCAGAGGATTAGGCCCAGGCACCCAACAGGCTTCCCAGTGCCTAAGTGGACAGGGAAAGCACTGGCTCCGTTTCCTTCCTTCCTTCATGCTCCTCCCCCACTGTCTCCCCCACGGTCTCCCCCAATGATGCTGGACCCCTAACCATGGGTGGGTCCCACTGGGTGTAGGAACTCCTCCCCTCCCCAAGCCACCCCTCAGGGGTGCTAGTCCCATAGGTTGGGCCATTACTTTTGCTCCCCCTTCCCTCCTTCCCCCTCCCTCAGGACCTGTGTGGCTGGAGGGGCCCTAGGTGGACAGAGGATCAGGCCCAGGATCTCAACAGATTCCTGGGGGCTCAAGTGGGCAGGGGAAACCTGGCCATGTTCCCTTTTTATCCTCTGTCCTCCCAATGGTTCCCCAACTTCCTCCTTCAGGCATGGGATCCCTTCCCCTCCCCCAGCTGCCAGGGTTGCCAGTCCCATCCCACCTCCACTTCTCCTCCCCCTTCACTCCCCCCATGTCCCATGTCCTACCCGGTCGCTTGGGGTTCCTCCCATCCCCTTAGGTGTCTGTGGTCCCCCACTGGTGTCTGGTGGGTGCCCTAGCTGTGAGGAGACATGAATTCTCCATCCTCCTGGTATGCCATCTTGACTCCCTACTCATTAGGTTTTAACTACTGGGTTTAATTTCATCAATGCCACCTCCTTCCATTCTCTTCCTCTGAAGAAAAATTTTGGAAATTTCTCCCATTCTTTGTGATTTTATTATTCTCTGTCTATGAGTACTGAATACCTGTTTTGTTAACATTTTTTCTCAATTGATTAAAAAAATGAAGTTCTAAACACCAGTCTCTATGAATCACTTTGGTAGTATTGTCTCTGTGAATCCATCACCAATGATTAAATACAACTAATTGTGGGCTTATCCATTAATGGATAGTTTGTTAAAATATTGCTCTTTAGCATAATATTAAACCATCTATTTGCAAATGTGGGCTTCTCTGGGCTAAATTGCTGAGTAAACTATACTGAGAAAGCAAAACTACTATCTATCTGATAAAATGAGCAAAATGTGTCTATAGCAAACAACATATAAAGTATAAAATTATACTGGAGTTTACCTTCTTCCTCTGAGATATAAAAGAAAGTAAGGTGGAGAAGGAGATTATGAAAATCAAACAGATTTTCAGCAGTTGCAGAAAATAGAGCCTGTGAATATCAATCAGACCAGTGAGGGTGTGGGGAGGGTCCAGACCCCTCGGTCTCTTCAAAAATAGAAGACCTCATACTCAAGTGCAATATAATATTAGAAGAATATATTACAATGTAATATGACATTGTATCCTTGGGTACAATGTACTCCTAATATTTCCAAATATTTCTAATATTTGGCACATGGTATGATGAGGAAGAGTGTAATTTTAAGCAACAGCCCTCCCACTTTACCCTAATTCATTCATTCAGTCTTTCACTTAATGCATATTTATTGAGCCCCTGCTCTGGGCCAGTTACCGGGTAAACAACAGTGCGCAAGATTGATGCCTTTTCTATCTTTATGAAGCATATTATGTAGTAAACTCCAAATCTACCTCACATAAATGAAACAAAATGGGGGGAAAATGTACAAAAGTAAAAAACAACTGAAGAGAATTGAAGTAAGTCTTAATTTAGACCTCCATGACTGCAAAGAGGGGAATCAAAGAAAATTAGATAATCATCATCATTCTTGTTATATTGTGGTCTGCCATTTTGCATATAATTACTCTAATATGTTTACAAAAGCTTTCCGAAGTAGATCCTGTTCTCCTTTTTACAGCTGAGGAAGCTGAAGCTGGTTAAGGGGCTTGTCTAAGGCCAAAGGTTAGAAAGTTCAAGCAGTGGGGTTTGAACCAAGACTAATCAGCCTTCCAGCACCACACTCTCTATACTGGAACAACTCTGGGAAGAGGGCTTTTCCTTCCAACTAAGAATCAGAATCATCACATTAGCTAACAGAAGGAGACCTATCTAGAGTATATTAGCTTAGCTCCTCATAGAAATGCTTCATAAGGATTAATCATCTGTTTTTTTAACAACCATTAGAAAAATAACTTTAATATATAGATCATTTCTGTTTCTTCTGAAATACTGCAGTAAACAATATCATCATTTATGTCACCCTGTTATTAATGTCCACACAATAACTTGTTTCATGAAGGTTATATGCTTTCTTATATTAGACATATAACTCATCATGTTTCTCCTCATGCTCTAGCTTCTAGGAATTTCTAAGCTTAAAATCTTTGATTTTAGTTTAATTCATTTATTTGCTTATTCAACAAACATTTATGGAAAATGACTACTTTAGTGTGATTATTTTAGTGTGATATTGTCCCTGCCTCGAAGGGCTTTTGGTTTCTTTTTTATGTTTATTGTAACTGCTTTTCTATTACATGTTTATTGTTAGATTTTTTATTATATGTTTTTTAAAAGTAGGAGAGTATAAAACATAAATGGGAGAAAACGAAAATGTTTTATTGTAAAAACTGATAGCATCTGGGACACACTGCATCTTAGGGACTAAGAGAACAGGGCTTGGAATTTCACAGATTCTGGGTTTAAATCTCAGCTTTACCCACTCACAGTGTAAATGGAGACAATTTATACTTTGAGCCTCAGTTTATCCACTTGTAAAATGGGACCTAAGAATTCCCACACAATATGTTCATAAATATTAAATAAGATACACCACTTTAACAAAATGAAGAATAAAAATCATAAGATCATCTCAATACATGCAGAAAAAGCATTTGACAAAACTCGATATTCATTTATAATCAAAGAAAACTCTCAACAGAGTGAGCATAGAGGGAACATATCCAACATAGTAAAGGCCATATATGACAAACATAAAGCTAACATAATACTCATCAATGGAAAGCTGAAATCTTGATCAGAAACAAGACAAGGATGCCCACTCTTGCCACTTTTATTTAACATAGCATTGGAAGTCCTAACCAGAGCAATTAGGCAAGAAAAAAAATAAATAAAAGGCATCAAAATAGGAAAGAAAGAGGTAAAACTGTCATTATTTGCAGATGACATGATATTATATATAGAAAACCCCAAAAATCCATCAGGAAATTGTTAGAACTAATAAATGAATTCAGTAAAGTTGCAGGATACAAAATCAATATACAAAAATCTGTTATGTTTCTATACACTAATAATGAACTATCAGAAAGAGAAGCTAAGAAAACAATCTCATTTATAATTGCATCAAAAAGAATAAAATACCTAGAAATAGATTTAACCAAGGAGGTAAAACACCCGTATATTGAAAACTACAAGGTGTTAATGAAAGAAATTGAAGAAGACACAAATAAGTGGAAAGATAGTCTATGCTAATGGATTAGAAGATTAATATTGTTAAAATGTACATTTACCCAAAGCAATATACAACTTCAATGAAATCTGTATCAAAATTCCAATGGAATTTTTCACAGAAATAGAACAAACAGTCCTAAAATTTGTATGAAACCATAAAACATCCTGAATAGCCAAAGCAATCTTGAGAAAGAAGAACAAAACTGGAGGCATTACACTCCCTGACTTCAAACCATATTACAAAGCTATAATAATTAAAACAGTGTGATGTCAGCATTAAAACAGACACATACATCAGTGAAACAGAAAAAAGAGCCCAGAAATAAACCCATGCATATATGGTCAAATAGTATATTGACAAAGGAGCCAAGAACACACAATGGGGAAAGAACAGTCTCTTCAATAAATGGTGTTGGGAAAATTGGACAGCCACATGCAAAAGAACAAAACTAGACTACTTTCTTAAAGCACACACAAAAATTAACTCAAAATGGATTAAAGACTTAAGTGTAAAACCTGAAACTAAAAAACTTCTAGGACTATAAAAGTCCTAGAAGAAAACATAGGTGGTAAGCTCCTTGACATAGGTCTTGGCAATGTTTTTTTTTTTGAATCTGACATGAAACGCAAAAGCAATAAAAGCAAAAATAAATAAGTGCAACTATATCAACTATAATTTGATTAAAAAATAAATAGGAGATCTAGGGCCTCCCTGGTGGCGCACTGGTTGAGAGTCCGCCTGCCGATGCAGGGGATACGGGTTCGTGCCCCGGTCTGGGAGGATCCCATATGCCGCGGAGCGGCTGGGCCCGTGAGCCATGGCCGCTGAGCCTGCGCGTCCGGAGCCTGCGCGTCCGGAGCCTGTGCTCCGCAACGGGGGAGGCCACAACAGTGAGAGGCCCGCATACCGCAAAAAAAAAAAAAAATAAAAAATAAATAAATAAATAAATAAATAGGAGATCTGAATAGACATTTTTCCAAAGAAGACATACAGATGACCAACAGCTACATAAAAAAGATGCTCTACATCATTAATCATCAGGAAAAGGCAAATGAAAACCACAATGAGATATTACCTTACACGTGTTAGAATAGCTATTATAAAAAAGACTGGAAATAACAAGTGTTGGCAAGGATGTGGAGAAAAGGGAACACTCACACACTGTTGGTGGGAATGTAAATGGGTCCAGCCACTGTGGAAAATAGTTTGGAGATTCCTCAAAAAACTAAAAATAGAACTATTATATGATCCAGCACTTTCACTCATAGGTATATGTCTGAAGAAAATGAAAACACTAATTCAAAAGGATATATGCACCCCAATGTTCATAGCAGCATTTTTTTTACAACAGCCAAGATATGGAGGCAACCTAAGTGTTTATCAGTGGATGAATGGATTAAGAATATGTGGTATACATATACAATGGAATATTACTCTGCCATAAAAAAGAATGAAATTTTGCCATTTGTGACAACATGGATGGAGGGTGTTAGGCTAAGGGTAGTAATTCAGAAAGAGAAAGACAGTATATGTTATCACTTATATGTGGAATCTAAAAAAAAAACAAACTAGTGACTGTAACAAAAATGAAACAGAGATAGAGAACATACAAGTGGTTACCAATGGGGAGAGGGAAGTGGGGAGGAACAAGATAGGAGTCGGGCATTAGGAGGTACAAACTACTGTCTGTAAAATAAATAAAATACAAGGATATGTTGTATAGCACAGGGGATATAGCAAGTATTTTATAGTAACATTCAGAGAAGTATAATCTATAAAATTTTTGAATCACTATGTTGTGAAACCAATATAATATTGTAAATATTGTAAATCAAACATAACTCAATAAATTAAATATATATATATATATATACATATATATATACACACACACACACACACACACACACACCTTGTGGGGGCCACAAGTTCATAGACACATAGAACATATTGGTATTTGCCAGAGGCAGAGGGTGGGGAGTAGGAGAAATGGGTGAATTGTGGTTTGAGGGGTTTTTTTGGTTTTAGTTGAAATAAATTGAAATTAAAAATAAATAAAAGAAGGATTTCCTCAAGAAAGTTTGACTCAAGGACAGCAGTATAACTGTGTTTCATGAGCTAAGAGAGCAAGATGAGGGAATTTACAAAACAATACACAATGTGGCAGAGGAAATAGCTCCAACAGCCTTAATAATGCTACAAATATTTTTTCTCATCCCCTTCTAAGTCCAGAAGCTACTTTCTATTTCTTTTACCTTTTTTCCCATTTTTTGATTGACAAGAAAGAACAGCAAGGTAAAACAGTTTCTTTAATAAATTGTTTGACTACAGTTCACAAAGCCCAGATTAGATTTTAAAATACCTATATAGGGCCTCCCTGGTGGCGCAAGTGGTTGAGAGTCCGCCTGCCGATGCAGGGGATACGGGTTCGTGCCCCGGTCTGGGAGGATCCCATATGCCGCGGAGCGGCTGGGCCCGTGAGCCATGGCCGCTGAGCCTGCGCGTCCGGAGCCTGCGCGTCCGGAGCCTGTGCTCCGCAACGGGGGAGGCCACAACAGTGAGAGGCCCGCATACCGCAAAAAAAAAAAAAAAAAAAAAACCTATATAGCCAATTTCTCTCCCACAGTTATCTGTTGTTTCCATTCTGCATAGATAGATGGTCAGCAAGAAGGTTTGGTTCAAATGCATTCTTAATTACATAACGGAAATGATGCCAGTTAGTGCTACTTCTCAGTGGGGCTACAAATCAATACATTTAAGTTACCACAAATCCTTTTGATGAGATGGTTTCTCAGAGACTGATTCAGGCAAAATCTTGAATCCCACACTTGCATCCTCTTTCCCTCTATCCTCCTTAGAAAAAAAATAAGATAATGTATATAAAGCATCCAGCACTGCCTGGCACATAGTAAGTGTTTAACAATCACTACTTGTGATTAAAGCAGGTAAATGATACAACAAATAATTACACCTTTAATAATTCCACTCTGAGGTGGGTTGATCTTGGTTTCCATGGAAAATTAATGGACATTTTTAAAACCTCAAAATTTAAAATAATTTTAAGCTGTTTCCCTTGGTCCTCTCCAAGATTCTCGGCAATGTTCCATCACCCCTGGTTGTTGAGCCCTCTTGTCTAATTATAAACTAAATTCTGGCTTGTTAGCAGGAAAGATTTTCTCAGGCTCTGTTCTGTAAACAATATCAGAGAAATCACAGATGCTTTGAAAACTGGGAAGGCTCTCCTAATCTGCAGGGTTTTTTCATCTTAAAGATCCCACAAATGACTGGCTTTAAAAGTTGTATATTTGCTATTGACAAGCACAGCACCTTAAGTTTTCCTCTTTGATAGCATACATCCCACCATCATGTAATTATTTATTTCCTTGTCTGCCTCATTCATAGGAAACTCTTTGAGAGCTGGCCGTATATCTTATTCCCCACTGGACTTTTTACCCAGTGGCAGGCATATAGCAGATGCTCCATAAATATTTGATGAATCAATCAATTCATGAAAGGCTACATGAGGGCAAGGACCATATTTAATACATTGTGTTATCTTCCACAACACCTGTTATGGTGAATGAATGAATGAATATCGTTTAGCTGAGTCTTAGAATACAAATAACTTTTTAAATAATAACAATTTAAATACAAGTTTTAACTTTATACCACAAAATATTGACTTTTTAAAATACCAGAGTCAATTTTTAGAGAACTTTCAAAGTCATGGCCAGCACTTAAGAGTTTGGACTTCTTTGTGACTATGTTCACAAACAATTCGCAAACAAATCTTAATGAGTTCAAAATGTAAAATAGGGCTTCCCTGGTGGCGCAGTGGTTGAGAGTCCGCCTGCCGATGCAGGGGACACGGGTTCGTGCCCCGGTCCGGGAAGATCCCACATGCTGCGGAGCGGCTGGGCCCGTGAGCCATGGCCACTGAGCCTGCGCGTCCGGAGCCTGTGCTCCGCAACAGGAGAGGCCACGGAAGTGAGAGGCCTGTGTACCGCAAAAAAAAAAAAAAAAAGTAAAATAGATAGCTAGTGGGAAGCAGCCGCATAGCACAGGGAAATCAGCTCTGTGCTTTGTGACCACCTAGAGGGGTGGGGCAGGGAGGGTGGGAGGGAGACACAAAACGGAGGAGATATGGGGATATATGTATATGTATAGCTGATTCATTTTGTTATAAAGCAGAAACTAACACACCATTGTAAAGCAATTATACTCCAATAAAGATGTTAAAAAATAATAATAATGGGGATATGTTGAAAGTAAAAAAAAAAAAATCTTAATGAGTTCATACAGAGTTCCGATGTGGAGTCTTGATGTTGCACATTGTCTCTCAGTGATAGGAGAAGTTTGGGCAGGGGGTGAATGGACTCCCCCAAGATCAGACTGAGATTAGCAAAGCCTGCAGCTGGAGCCTGTGCTGTGCTCTTCCTAGAACTCGGGCATATCTGGAGACATGAAAGAGAACTGCCAGGGCTTCATTCACTATGAAAACCTAGAAGGCTCTTGGGAAATAACTCTTCCAAAATTGGGTTCAAGGACAACAAGCCAATAGAAAGCTGAGGGGTGATTCTGAATACTTCTATTCGTGAACTGTTTGCTTTCTCAAGTGGTCTCCCTGTCATGCACAATACTTGCTCATACAGAAACTCAGCTCCTTCCTGGATTTCCACACATACCCATATATAAAACCCAACTTCACAGAGCCTTTCTTTAAGTGGCAGACTTGATAAAAGTCTGGGAAGTCCAGACTTCTGTCAAGTAACTTGGTACCCCTCCCTCTCTTCTCTTTGTAGGAAAAAAAATCCAAATTTACCTATGCAGAGAAACAGTCAATCTCCTTTTATTCTATCTTCTCTTTCTAGTCTCTGCCCTGCATATATTTTCACACCCAAACAACTCAAAGATATTTCCTTAAACAAGGCATTTCCCACCCTAAGAAGAATTTTGTACCAGCTGTTAAGGAATGATTTTTGACACTTGATCTGAGATTCCTAATTATTTCCTACTATCCGTTCTCCCTTTATGTGCTACCAATGAGAACTCCTGACTTTTAGCTGTGTACACGACACCCAGAAAAAGACTATCTTTCTCAGCCTCCCTTGCTGCCAGGTGTAGCCATGGAATAAGAGCAGAACTGATGGAGTAACTTATTAGTCATGTCCTTACAAGGAAGGAGCATGCCCTCCACTTTCTTTGCACCTTCTTCCTATTGGAGAAATGTGGGCCTGATGGTGAAAGTTGGAGCAGCCATCTTGGACCATAAGAGGAGGCTGTGTGTTGAGAATGACAGAGCAAAAAGATAGAAGGGGTATGGGCTTCCCTGGTGGTGCAGTGGTTAGGAATCCACCTGCCAGTGCAGGGGACATGGGTTCGAGCCCTGGTCTGGGAAGATCCCATATTCCGTGGAGCAACTAGACCCATGTGCCACAACTACTGAGCCTGTGCTCTAGAGCTTGTGAGCCACAACTACTGAAGCCCATGCGCCTAAAGCCCATGCTCTGAAACAAGAGAAGCCGCCACAATGAGAGGCCCGCACACCGCAAAGAAATGTAGCTCCCGCTCGCCGCAACTAGAGAAAGCCCACGTGCGACAATGAAGACCCAATGCAGCCAAAAATAAATAAATAAATAAAAGAAGTATTGTACTGTGGTATAATGGAATGTCCCTTTGACTCTGTATTTGTGATTTATTAAAAAATTAAAAAATTTTTAAAAAGATAGAAGGGGTCCAAGTCCCTGACACTGTCTTGCTACTGTTTCAGTCCTGAACTACTTACACCCAGACTATTTATGAGAGAGAAACAGACTTTTCCCTTGTTTAAGCTACTTTTATTTTGGTTCTTTGTGTCAGCCACTAAAACTGTATCCTGCTTAATACTCCTCTTTACACAGATATTGGCAAACATCAGCAGCATCAATAAACACTGTGACAGGCATTCTAATCAGATTATCCATTAGAGTAAGCCCTGCTCATTTCCTTTCTGTTGCTTTTTTGTTTTCCTTTTTCATGTAGAATCATTCTGCAGACTCTTATCAAGTTGATGGATCTCTATTGTTTTGGGTTATAAATAAAAATTTTAGCATTTTATATGGGGTAAGATTTTTTCCAACCATTTCCAATGAATGCTTCTGAATATAAATTTAGTTTACATTTAAATTAAAATTTTCTGTTTAAATTTCATAAGCTTACAATTTTAATTTCTTTTAGATTTTTATCTTTTATAAATGTTTTTAGCATGAAGTCTTCAACCATACAGAAAAACAGAATATCTTTTTAAAAACCCCTAGAAATCACTAATCAATCAAAGTCAAGAGATCTTTAGATTTTGTCACATTTGGTTCATTTTTTTATTTGAAAGAAATAAAACCTTACATGTAGTTGAAGGCCCTGTCAACCCCCAATCCCATTCTCCTTCCTTCTTCTCTGAAGTTTGTCACTATAATGAGCTTTGTGTGTTATCATTCCTACGCATATTTTTACATTTTTATAATATACCAAATCACAAATGGTACACAGTACTCTTCTGTGTGCTTTCAGACTTGAAATAAATTTTATGCACATCATTCTGCAGCTTGCTTTTTCATTCAACACTAGGCTCTAATTCATTTGTTTTAATTCTATCTTATAATTATTTTGCAATGTCTTCATTCTCCCATAGACAGACATGAAGGTTGTTTTAAATTTTTCACTATTTCAATCAGTGCTGCAATGAGCATTCTTATATCTAACTCCAGGCACACAGGTTCAAATGTTTTCTAGGATAGGTAAGTAGAAATAAAATTGTAGTGTTGCAGTGTTTCAACTTTAATAGACTGTTTAATTGCTCTACAAACTTGCTCTATCAATTTATACTTATTTCCCTGTATCTTCACTAGTATATGATATAGTCAGATTTTTTTTTTTACTTTTTGCCAATATGATGAGGGTGTGATGGTAACTCATTTTTTTGCATTTCTCTGATTACTGGTTAGGTTTATTTGCCATTCAGTTTTGCAGTTCTGTAACTTGTCTCTTTATATTCTTTGCCCATTTTAGCATTGGTTGTCTCTATTTTTTGCTGATTTTAAACTATTCTTTATATATTTGGGATCTTAAATCTTTCTGGTTATATGCATTGGAAATATCTTCTCCCAGTTTATGGGCTACCTTTTAATTTTGATACACAGAATTTAAACATCTTAATGTCAATTCTTTTTCTCTATGAATTGTGCTTTTGTCTTCTGATTAAGAAATCCTTTCCTGTCTGAAATCATAAAAATATTCTTTAATATCTTATTCCAATAATTTTGAAGTTTTGCTTTTCAAATATGGGTCTTTAATCCATGGAAAAATAAATATAAACTTAAATTTGGTAGTCTGAGAATACCAAATCATGGATTTCTGACATTTAAGGGGTAAGTGAAAAAAAACATGATCATAGTTTGAAAAGGTGGAAATGACATCCAAAAGCATCCAGAAAAATATCAAGAGTAGCTGAAAGAATTCTGTCATGTGTACTTATTTCCCTTTTTGTCACTTTTTAAATAGCTTTAGGATCCTTTCATCCATTTCTCATGCAGCATGTGATGTCTAGTCCATGCACCATGCCAGATCTGCTCATCCTCATGTACTCTTCAGCCCTGGCTACTTGCCCTTCTTCCCAGGCTGTTCTCAGAGATGGCTCACGTCCCGGCTGTTGCCACCATCACCTCACATCCTAACATCTCCAATCTTCTCAGCCTCCCCAGGGACAAGGACCGGGCTGAGGCATGGACTCCTCTGAGCCAGCTGCACAGGAGCGGCAGCAAGTCTGGTGTAAGGCCAAACCTGGCTGACCTCCATGGAGACTCTGGTTTTCCCAGGCAGTGGTTGCCTAAAAGGACTGGGTAATAAAGAGGCAAGTGAGGGAGACTCAATGCCTTGTAGGCGGGTTTTCACCAATGAGCTGGAAGATGGAAACAAGACTGCAGATAAATATCATGTCCTTATTCTTGTTCCAGAGTGGACAGTTCTGAAAAGTAGTGAAGCCACGTGAGCACTCAGGAGATGCCCCACATTAGCTAGCAGTGTTTTCTTTAGAAGGTGTGCCTAAGCTTGCCAATATACCAACTTATATTGTTTTCCTTCCTTCTCTACCTTATTCCTTATTCCTTCTACCTTATTCCTTCTTTTCCCTCCCTCCTGTGTCCTCAGGATTGCATCCTCTTCTCCAATAAGCATTGGTATGTAAATTTTGCTTCATACTCTCTTTTCTAGGGATCCTACACTAACAGAGTTTACTTGAAAATTGAAAAAAAAACAACATGTGTTATCCATCAGTAACTAAAATTCAAAATTTTTATTAAAACTGGTAAACAGGCCTATTAAAATGCTAAAAACACAATTTGTAAATTTTGTAACTATTGTATAATGAGTTGGTTTGTTGGCAGATCAATCATTTGGTGATTTTGCTTGCTTCCATGGAAAGGAAGATAAAGAGAAATACAAGGGCCTCCCTGGTGGCGCAAGTGGTTGAGAGTCCGCCTGCCGATGCAGGGGATACGGGTTCGTGCCCCGGTCTGGGAGGATCCCATATGCCGCGGAGCGGCTGGGCCCGTGAGCCATGGCCGCTGAGCCTGCGCGTCCGGAGCCTGCGCGTCCGGAGCCTGTGCTCCGCAACGGGGGAGGCCACAACAGTGAGAGGCCCGCGTACCGAAAAAAAAAAAAAAAAAGAGAAATACAAGATCTGAGCCATATTTAGAAGATATATTGGATAGGAATCTGTGATTGACTAAAATGTGAAGGTTAAGGGATAAGAGATGTTAAGGATTACACCTAAGTTTCTGTTCTGGACAACTGAATGAACAGCAATGCCATTCACTTCATTAAAGCAGGAGGAGGTCTGTGCATGCAATAGGACAGGATATCAGGGTTTAGGCAGAGGACTGTCAGGGAAAGTGACAAGTTTATGGAATCTGAGAAGTTTGAGATGTTTTGCAGGCATTTGCATAAATGGGGCTAAACTTCATGTAGAAGATCTGGGTTGAAGACATTGATTTTGGGGTGCTATGCTTGACATTATTTATTAACCGACCACCAACAATACCCTCCCATCTTCCTTGCTAACAGAACTTCAATTTTGTTCAGGCACTGATGCACCCAGTTCACAAAAGATGGAATGAAAATTTGTTAAGTCAGGGACTTCCCTGGTGGTGCAGTGGTTGAGAATCTGCCTGCTAATGCAGGGGACATGGGTTTGAGCCCTGGCCTGGGAGGATCCCACGTGCCGCAGAGCAACTAGGCCCGTGAGCCACAACTACTGAGCCTGCGTGTCTGGAGCCTGTGCTCCGCAGCAAGAGAGGCCACGATAGTGAGAGACCCACGCACCGCGATGAAGAGTGGCCCCTGCTTGCCACAACTAGAGAAAGCCCTCGCACAGAAACGAAGACCCAACACAGCAAAAATAAATAAATTAATTAATAAACAACTTTGAGGAAATAATTCATATTAAGCAAACACAGAGGAACCTGATTTATGAAAAAAAAATTTTTGTTAAGTCAACCCTGGTAACTCCATTTCTCTTTGTCACTGGTATGATATGTGACTCATTTTTAAGGCAAGTGAAATCCACTGAGGAACTTCTAGGAAAACTTTTCCTCCCTGATAAAGCAGAGAGCAACATGAGAAGAAAGCTTGCTTCTGCCTTCAAAACCCTTCCTTCCCACTTTAAATGTGTTATATGAGAACCTGAGGTTTGGAGCTTCAGCTGCCATCTAGAAACTGGTGACATGGCTCTGTAAATGCCAGAGCTGAAAGGTGTAAAGAACCTTGGTACCTGATGACATCTCTGAACCCCTGAACCAACCATGGAACACACTATCTCCAGATTTCACTTCTATGAGATACTTAATATCATCATTAGGTCATTACTGGGTCCTCTGATATTTGCCACCAAAATCTCCCTAAATAATACAGATATCACCTGCACATCCTGGTAATTGGAGCTATAGGGTGGATGAGACCAGCAGAAAAGGCCTTGGGTAGAGGCCTAAAAACTACCAATGTTAAAAGGACAGACAGAGAAGAAGGGAAACTGCCAAGGGGTGTGAGAAAGATTAGCCCAGGAAATGTTAACAGTCCCATATAACAAAGGTAACAGTAGTCATAATCTAGCAACACCACAAGGAAATAGATGAAAAGAAATGTAACTGAAAACTTCCAGTTTAGCTCCTTTATTGCAACTCTGTTCAAATATTTGGCCAAAGATAAGGTAGAAAATGGGAGCTGTAGGTTTTTATCTAAATAAATTTTTTTTTCAAATTCTGGGAACTTCATTCTTTTTTTCACCACATTATCCCAATCAAGAATTTGTTTGGGGTCATTCATTGATAGATAAAGTGAGCATCTTCAGATTCCATGCTTAAGAGTTTCCTATGCGTTTGGGTCATGAAATTCACTTGGCCCTGCAGAAATTATCGCTTGTCAGCATGAAGCTAGGCTAATGAATAATTTTGACAACACCACACAACAAATCAGAGAACGGGCCAAATTCAAATTTCTCTACTAGCTCCTGTTTTTGCCAAGTTTTTAATTGTGAATGGAGATGATAAGGTTATCCCTCTCCCTTCTCTTAGAATAAATATTTGTAGACTCTCTGACTTTCCACTATCTATATAATCCATTTATTCTTTCATTGTGCTATGGGTGATTTAAGGGGCTAATACTCTGCAGGACCATAGCATAAAAGATGAGGTCAGAGAATACTTCATATGAGATAATAGTGCAATTTTAGAAATGTTAAAGGTAAACTAAGTTAGCACTAGGAAAAGAAAAGGTCATGGGAAAGAGCTCTGAAGTCAAACAGAATTGGTAGGAAATTTTGGCTCCACAGTTTAGAAACTGTGAGAAGCAAGTTGCTTATACTTTCTGAATCTCAGTTTTCTCTCTGCCAGATGGGGACAATAATATCAACTCCAATTAGTCCTCTTGTTCTGAGGACTAAACCATGTCTGCAAAGAGCTAGCACAGTGCCTGGCTTATAAGTACATTTTTGATAAATAACTAAAAGTTCTAAATCAGCACATTCATAAATTGCTTTTAATACTGGAAAAGGTTATTGAGGCTAAATGTCTGTTAACTACGTTGCAAAAACATTCTGCTAAGCAGTCATACATTTCTTAACTTAAATATAGTGTCTTTCTTTGGGTAAAATAATTTCCATTTTTCTGCAGTCAAATCTACCCATTCTTTCTTCTTATGGCTCCTGTGTTTATGTTTTACTTAGGAAAGCTGTTCTAATTTTCAAGATTTAAATATGTTGTCATGTATTTTTTCCTTATAATTTCTTAGTTAAACATATCCCATTAGTCTGAGACTTGGTGTTAAATTATGATCTAAACTTCTTACTTTTTCCAAATCAATATTCAATAATCTCTCTTTTCCAACACTATTTTTTATTTTATTTTTTTCAGTACGCGGGCCTCTCACGGTTGTGGCCTCTCCCGTTGCGGAGCACAGGCTCCGGATGCGCAGGCTCAGCGGCCATGGCTCATGGGCCCAGCCGCTCCGCGGCATGTGGGATCTTCCCAGACTGGGCTCGAACCCGTGTCCCCTGCATCGGCAGGCAGACTCTCAAGCACTGCACCACCAGGGAAGCCCTCCAACATTATTGAAATGATAATTTTACCATAGATTAAATTCCATAAATGTACGCCTGTCTTTCTAAGTGTTGTCTTCTGTTTCATTGACCAAATAATCTATTTCCACATAAGTGTCACATTATTTTAATTAAATTGCCTTATAGTATGTTTAGATATGTGGTGAAGTGAGAACTTCGTTATTCTTCTTTCTTAAAAACTTTTTTATTCTGGCCCAATTTTTTCAATCAGATGAACTTTAAAATCAGTTTATTAGTTTTCCTTTTAAAAACATCCAGCTGTAATTGTTATTGGGATTGAATTAAATTGATATTTTTATGAAATTAAGCCTTCCCATCCAGATCTATTTTTTCAGACCTTCTTTTGTGTCCTTTAATAGAGCTTTCTGTACATTTCTTGTTAATTTCATTCATATATATTTTATAGTTTTTATTGCTCTGTACAAATCTTGTTAGTTTTTTTGATACACATTTTATAGTTTTATTGTAAGATAAACAGGAGTTTTATATTTTCTAATTGGTCATCACTGATACACAGGAAAGACATGGTTTCTAGCTTTTTGTATGCTCATGTATGTGACCTTCTGAATTTTTATATGTCTTACTAGCTTTTCCATTGTTTTTCTTGGATTTTTAAAAATAGTACATCAGCTTTTTACTAAAAATGACAATTTCATCTCTTCCACTCAGATATTTATACCTTCTTCTTTTTCTCATTTAATTGTATTTTTTAAGCCCTCCAGTTTAATGTTGAAATGAAGCAGTGATAATATGCCTCCTTGTCTTTTTTCTGACTTTGGTAGGAATTCTTCTGATGTATCACCATTACATATAATGATTTTTTTCTAACTCTAGTTTTGCTAAGAGATTTTATCAGGAACAGGCATTGACTTTCATCAAATGCTTTTCCAGGATCTATCAACTTCCATCTGCTAATAAATAGCTTTCTGAATGTCGAAGCATCCTTGTATTCCTGGGATAAACCCTACTTTTTGTGATATATACTTTTTTCTACATTGCTAGATTTAATATACTGATGTTTTAGTTAAGATTTTTTTCATCCATTTATAAATGGGGTGGGTGTAAATTTTCTTTTGTGTTTATGCTCTCTGAGCTCTCTTAGCTCCAAGCCCACTCTTCTATACTTTGATTTGTGATGCTGGGGCTGGAACCCCACAAACCACATTTCTGCTTTGCCAAGTGGTTTCTTCTTAGTCTCTGACTAACAAAGGCTAAGAGAGGAAGAAGGGACTTGCTCCTTCCAACAGCTTGCTGTGATCTTCCTGTCTGCTTCCTTTTCCAGTGTGCAGTATCCTGGCAACACTTCTTCACTCAGCCACGGCAGTTTCTTCCCATACCAACAGCTGAATCCACTTTGTTGTGTTTCTAACACTTGCAGAACCAGCCTCAGTATCCACCACGCCCCTCCTTCCCCACCACTCAGATACACCAGCCCAGGTGTGGCAGCAGCCTCTCTTCAGAGGTACAAGTTTCCGTTCATGGGGACCCTTCTTTATACTTCTATATTTTAATACATTCAACTGCCGTTCTTTATTCCTTCACACCCTAGTGTGTAAACTGCTTTCTGCAGCTGCTACAATTCTGATACCTTAGACTTCTCTTTCTATCCTTTTGGTTACCCGGGTAACAAATGTACATCTACTTATCAATTCCTTCCATCATTTTCAACAATTGGCAAGGTTTCTGTCTCTGGCTGGACCTTCATTGGTCCGCTATGCTTGTCTGGCTTTGGGTCTGGTATCCTCTTTGAATGAATTAGAAAGCTTTTCATATTTTTTCCATCTGTAGTTTGAAGTTCAATAAAACTTTCCTATAGGTATTTCTGGGCCTGGTGCCTTTTAATAGGTATATATTGAAGTTAATTTTCAATTTCTTCTATGAATATCAGTCTATTTGATTTTTCTATATCTTCTTTTTTTTTTACAACTTTATTGGAGTATAAATGCTTTACAATGGTGTGTTAGTTTCTGCTTTATAATAAAGTGAATCAGCTATACATATACATCTGTTCCCATATCCCTTCCCTCTTGCGTCTCCCTCCCTCCCACCCTCCCTATCCCACCCCTCCAGGCAGTCACAAAGCACCCAGCTGATCTCCCTGTGCTATGCGGCTGCTTCCCACTAGCTATCTACCTTACGTTTGGTAGTGTATATATGTCCATGCCTCTCTCTCGATTTGTCACAGCCTACCCTTCCCCCTCCCCATATCCTCAAGTCCATTCTCAAGTAGGTCTGTGTCTTTATTCCTGTTTTACCCCTAGGTTCTTCATGACATTTTTTTTTCTTAAATTCCATATATATGTGTTAGCATACGGTATTTGTCTTTCTCTTTCTGACTTACTTCACTCTGTATGACAGACTCTAGGTCTATCCACCTCATTACAAATAGCTCAATTTCGTTTCTTTTTATGGCTGAGTAATATTCCATTGTATATATGTGCCACATCTTTTTTATCTATTCATCCGATGATGGACACTTAGGTTGTTTCCATCTCTGGGCTATTGTAAATAGAGATGCAATGAACATTTTAGTACATGACTCTTTTTGAAGTATGGTTTTCTCAGGGTATATGCCCAGTAGTGGGATTGCTGGGTCGTATGGTAGTTCTATTTGTAGTTTTTTAAGGAACCTCCATACTGTTCTCCATAGTGGCTGTACCAATTCACATTCCCACCAGCAGTGCAAGAGTGTTCCCTTTTCTCCACACCCTCTCCAACACTTATTGTTTCTAGATTTTTTGAGGATGGCCATTCTGACCGGTGTGAGATGATATCTCATTGTAGTTTTGATTTGCATTTCTCTAATGATTAATGATGTTAAGCATTCTTTCACGTGTTTGTTGGAAGTCTGTATATCTTCTTTGGAGAAATGTCTATTTAGGTCTTCTGCCCATTTTTGGATTGGGTTTTTTGTTTTTTTGTTATTGAGCTGCATGAGCTGCTTATAAATTTTGGAGATTAATCCTTTGTCAGTTGCTTCATTTGCAAATATTTTCTCCCATTCTGAGGGTTGTCTCTTGGTCTTGTTTATGGTTTCCTTTGCTGTGCAAAAGCTTTGAAGTTTCATTAGGTCCCATTTGTTTATTTTTGTTTTTACTTCCATTTCTCACCACTCTTATTCAACATAGTTTTGGAAGTTTTAGCCACAGCAATAAGAGAAGAAAAGGATATAAAAGGAATCCAAATCGGAAAAGAAGAAGTAAAGCTGTCACTGTTTGCAGATGGCATGATACTATACATAGAAAATCCTAAATATGTTACCAGAAAACTATTAGAGCTGATCAATGAATTTGGTAAAGTAGCAGGATACAAAATTAATGCACAGAAATCTCTGGCATTCCTATACACTAATGATGAAAAATCTGAAAGTGAAATTAAGAAAACACTCCCATTTACCATTGCAACAAAAAGAACAAAATATCTGGAATAAACCAACCTAAGGAGAAAAAAGACCTGTATGCAGAAAATTATAAGACACTGATAAAAGAAATTAAAGATGATACAAATAGATGGAGAGATATACCATGTTCTTGGATTGGAAGAATCAACATTGTGAAAATGACTCTACTACCCAAAGCAATCTACAGATTCAATGCAATCTATATCTTCTTGAATCAATTCTGTTAATCTATATTTTCCAAGAAAATCATCCATTTCAACTTTATTTTCAAATTTGTTCCTATTAAGCTGTTCACAGTGTTCTCTTAAAATTTTACTATCACTTATATCCTAATTTGCAAAATCAAATTCTTTCAGGTCTCTGAAAATTTGGTCAGCTGTCTTTTAGCATTCTGCCAATGAGAGGTCTGTTACCACTCAGCTTCTCTTTCTTTTGTAGAGAGAGCTTCCCTTTCTCTTTTCTCCCTTTGTAGAAGTTTTCCATTTTTTCTTTATTCTTTTAGAGTTAAGAATTTTCACAGAGCGGATTTGGTTGCATTCATTCTGCTTGTAAGTCTTTGGGCCCTTTCAGTGTAAGACAAAGTGTTTATTCAGTTTTAGAGTTTTTTTCCAATTGCTTTGATAATCTTTGGTAATTTCCCCTCTGTGTCTGGAAATCTTATCCTATGAATATTGGATCAACTTCCGCTACCACCACTGATGGCGTAACAGAGACTGAATATATGCTCTTGCCCTAAACAACTAGAAAACTAGACAAAATATATGAAACAAAGGTTTTTCTTTTTTAGACATGGATAATAGAATTCAGGACTATCATCCCTGAGAAAAGTGAAAGAAATGAGGTGAGCCTTATGATTGGCCAAACTTCTTCAGGGAGGCAGTTTCCAGGCCACAGTGCAGGGAGGATATAACCAAACAGAGCTCACTTAGCAATCTGGCTGAGTTGAGGAGACAGAAGTCAGAGTTTGGGGAGGTACTATTCCTCAGCTATCAGACTGATAAAAATTAAAAATTATGACCACATTTTCTCTTAAGAAGACTGTTGAAAAACTGGTACTCTCATACCCTCTGGTGGGGATAGAAATGGTAAAATTTGGCAACACATTACAATAACTACATATGTGCTTATCTTTTGAACCAACAATCCCAATTCTAGAAATCTACCTTGAAGATACACCTTCAACAATAAAAAATATATATATATACATATACTCATTTTGTTATCCATTGCATCGTTGTTTACAACCACAAAATACTGAACAACCTAAATGCTCAAATATAGGAGACTAGTTGGATGAACTATGACACATTCACACAACGAAATGTTATGCTGCTATAAAAAAGAAGGGGGGCTTCCCTGGTGGCGCAGTGATTGAGAGTCCGCCTGCCGATGCAGGGGACACGGGTTCGTGCCCCGGTCCGGGAAGATCCCACATGCCGTGGAGTGGCTGGGCCCGTGAGCCATGGCCACTGAGCCTGCGCATCCGGAGCCTGTGCTCCGCAATGGGAGAGACCACAACAGTAAGAGGCCCGTGTACAGCAAAAAAAAAAAAAGAAGAAGAAGAAGGGGAAGGTTTCTATGAGCTAATACTACTGTGAGTAGTCTCCAGTATATATTGCTAAATGAAAAAGAAGCCAAGTACAAAAGAATGTATATAGTGTGCTACCTTTCTGGTAAGAAAGAATTGTATGAGAAGACATACATGCCGCTGTGCAAAAGAAATACAGGAAAGATAAACCAGGAACTAATGAGATTGTTACCAGTGAGGAGTGGGTGGGATGAGGTGGAAAGAATGGGGGAAGGGGTTTGGGGTAGTAGGGATGAGGTAGGTAGTAATACTTCCTTTGGACAGCCTTGAATCTTAGGACATACCTTTTGGATAGCCTTGACTCTTAGAATCATGGTAATGTTTCATATGACAAAAATAATCAGTTAACATCAACTCATCATAAGATGAGTGTATGAATGAGAGCAGGGGGGCAGTGGTCGGGGGGGCACCCAAAATGGAATACAATAGTAACAAGTGAACCTGTATTATAGGTGAATAATATAGCCACACTTGCTGCACCCCTGTGAAGCCAAATCAGAATCCAAACCATACAGCAAAGATTTACTGTTCAAGCCTAAGACTGCCTTTTAGCCAGAGACCTAACTTTGTCCTCATGCCTTTCTGTGCCTGAACGCCTGGAGCTCTCCAATAGTTTTACTGGGTTTCAGTTATTTGTAATCATCCTAAGTGACATCCTTAGTTAGCATCTGGAGAAGCTGAAAGTTTAAGAAAACGTTCATTATTTTTAGATTTGGCTCTTAGTTTTAGAAATATCTACTATTGGGCCCAGGACCATGCCCTGCCAAACTGGGGGCAGAGAAGGAAAGAGACGGACATAGGGTGGGTGGAAAAGGAAATTCTTCTACGAAATAAAGGGCACTGAGGTGGATGAAAAGATTTCATAATCATCAGTTTCTACATGACTTTCAAATGCTCTTCATGCTCATTAACACAGATTAATTATAGTTAGACTTTTCAGTTTAATCAAAGTTAGAAGAGAAGCAGGCACAGGTTTTAAAAGCCTGGTAAGAAACTGAATAAGTGAGTGTTTAAGTGACTCACCGTTGGGGACCTTCAACTCTCAGCTTATCATCATAATGTGTTAGGTATAATGCTGAGAAATGATCAATAATCAAGAAGTCATTTTTTTTAACCTTTAAAAAATACTGACCTGCTGATTTCATGTTTAGTGATTTCTCTTGAGGAAATCATCAGTCACACACAAATATTTAAGTACAAAGATTGCAGCATTATTTTTCATAGCATGAAAATAGAAATAATATACACAATAGAGCAATAACTAAAGACATTATGCTGCAGCTATACTGTGGTACATTATGCATCAATTAAAAATGTCTTCCAAAGCCATTTAATGATATGGGGAAATACTCAGAATATTAGAAAAATAATGCTACAAGGAAGTTCGGTGGTATTATGCTGCTTGCTAACAGAGAAATGCTGGGTATCAATAGCTCAGAGGTATTATCATTACATTGGGCTGTTTAAAAAAGCAGAATATGTGTTCTATACAGTTAAAGCAATATATGTGTGTGTGTATATATACATATACATTGCTCTATATGTGTATTTATATCTTTTTTATATATGTACATATATACACTCATAGAAAAAAAGCCTAGAACAAGGAAGAAAAAAATGACTAGATGGAAATACAGGGAAATATTAAAGATAAAAATGATTATCGGGCCTCCCTGGTGGCGCAGTGGTTGAGAGTCCGCCTGCCGATGCAGGGGATACGGGTTCGTGCCCCGATCTGGGAGGATCCCATATGCCGCGGAGCGGCTGGGCCCGTGAGCCATGGCCGCTGGGCCTGCGCATCCGGAGCCTGTGCTCCGCAACGGGAGAGGCCACAACAGTGAGAGGCCCGCATACCGCAAAAAGAAAAAAAAAAAAAAAAAATGATTATCTTTAGGTAATAGAAACTGTGGATAATTAGTTTCTTATTTATATTTTAGATATTTCCCAGATATCCTTCATTAAACATGAGTTACTTTTACTAATTCTAAGTTTCCTATTGCTCAAGCCAATGATCCTAGAGCCATCTTGACCTTTTTTCTCTAAAATCCCATATCCACTCCATCAGCAAACCTGTCAACCCTACCTTCAAAGAAGTTCTGAATCTATTTGTTCACTAACCTCCTCCCCTTATGATGGTCCACATCATCATCACTGGCCACCTGGATTTCTACCACAACCTTCTTTCTGGTCTTCCTGTTTCCATACTTCCCTACCACCCCCACCCCAGCCTCCAGAAGGACCAGAAGGAGGGGTTATAAGAGAAACTTACAGGGAGTAAAACAGAGTCCATTTAGAGCAACAAGCTAAAGTATAAAAGAGGAGCATTTCTAATGGGGGAATTGCAGGAAAGACATAATTTGAAGGCACTCTGACATCACATATGAAGTTATGGTCCTACTCTGTGCTTAAATTAAGCACCCCATCTCCCATTATCCACACAAAACACATAGCAAAAATCTCTTATCCATAGTAACCTTGAGTAGTGGTACTTTGGGTTGCTTGTGGTCAATCCGTTCAGATCTAGCACAGAAAAAGTAGGAGACAAGATGACAAATGAAGAGCAGGGAAGAAACTGGAGTAAGAAGTGACCAACAGGAATCCTCAGAAAGCTTGGGTAGGGTGCTGAATTTCCTACACCCCATGCAATGGGTCTGGAGACATTTTATTCCTAAATGAACAGAAAAGGGGACCTCAAAAGTCTGGGGAACTTAAGGACATCCACTCAGGCATTTATGTTACGTTAATATAATGTCAGGAAAAAGATGGGCTGGACAGATGCCATTTCTGCTTTGTTTTCTAATTGGCTTCATGTGAATATCTCATAAGTAGAGGTAGTATCTCACTCATCTTCATATGCCCTACACCTACCACAGGACCCGCCACAAAACAGGTCTCAGGAAACAGCCATAAGATGAATGGACTAGTGAATTGGGAAGGAAGGAAGGAAGGAAGGAAGGGAGGGAGGGAGAGAGGGAGAGAGGAGGAAAATGAATGAATGAATGAGTGAATGAACAGATAACAATAAGAATAACTAGTACTTCTGGAGCATTTTCTTACCATGTACTATTGTAAGTCCTTTCATGTATTAATTCATTGACTTGAGGGTAGAATTCAATTCCCCTGGGCTTTAGGTACTGCGTCTATTTTTGTTATCAGCTTCACCAGTGATCAGATTCATGGTGCAAAGAAACTCTCTAATGAGACCAATAAAAAAAGCAGATGTCCTTAATTAAAAGGAGGATGCTCATCAAAGCTGTTCTTACATAAGTTGTCCAGGTGCTGCTGGCTTATGAAAATGCACATGAGCACAAGAGGCTAGAAACTCTGAGGGGATGTCCTCGTTATTCCATTATATGAACAACTAGAAGTGACAGGCTAAGTCAAAGCAAAGTAATTACCCTGTTAATTTAGGCCTCCCCCAAAGCTGCTTGTCTTGGCAGTTGTCTTAGTTCACTAATAATAAACCTAACATACTTATATTTTTTCCCCCAAAAGTCTTGAGTACATTCTCTTCCATTTAGTCATTTGAGTTTATTGAGCACCTACTATGTGCCAGGCACCATTCTAAGTGCCTGAGTAGAGCAGTCATCCAAACACAGTCACTGCTCCCATAGAGATCCCATTGTCTCACACCTGAGACAGCAGAACAGTAATCCCCATCTCACAGGAAAAGAACTTGGGGCTCAGAGAGATTCAGTAACTCTGACCCTGATCAAGTGGAGAGATAACAGCACTAGATTCTGATTCTTGATACTTAGAAGTTTAAATATTGTATCTGGTATAGAGTGATTGTTCTGATGGAATAGTTTAAAGTATTTTGGTTCCTCCTCAGGCTGTAAAATATTTTGCCATGTGTCACACGCACATTGTGAAGATTCTTGAGCCCTGCATTCCCTTGTGGCCGTGTTGCTTAGAAGGTTTAATGGGGAGATGCCCACTACAAAGCCACGGGCATCCTTGACTCCTCTCTCTCTATCAAATCCCTCAGCAAATCTTACCCAGAACCCAGTCACTTCCCTCGCCCTCCACTGCTACCACTCTGGTCTATGCCGTCATCATCTCTTGTCTATAGATAATTGAAGGAGGTGCCCATCTGGGGTGGCCATCCTCCCCTTTCGCTTTCCTCACCACAACAGCCAAAGGGATACTTTTAACGTGTAAATCTGATCCTGTCACTCCTCTACCCCAAATCCTACAAAGACACCCCCCCCCATTTCACTGAGAGTAAAAGCCAACCAATGTCTTTACAGTAACCTACAAGGCCCTGCACAGTCTGGCCCCTGTTTCACCTGACCTCACCTCCCACCATTCTCTGCCGTCACTCCAGCCATTGTCATCATACTGACCTTCTCACTGTCTCTCAAACCCATAGGGCATGTTTCCACCTCAGAGCCTTTGCACTAGCTCTTCTCTCTGCCTCAAACATTTCACCGCAGATATCTGCATCTTCAGCTCCTTCAAGTCTTTGCTCAAGTATTATCTTAATGAAGCTTGCCCTGACCACTCTATTTGATCTTGCCCCTTAGCTTGTTCTATTTATTTTTCTCATCACACATATCACTTTCTTAAAAAACTACATAAGTTGTTTCTATATTATGTTCATTGTCTTTCTTCTCCCACAAAGGCAGGAATTTTTCTTCCTTTTTTTTTTTTTTGCGGTACGTGGGCCTCTCACTGTTGTGGCCTCTCCCGTTGTGGAGCACAGGCTCTGGACGCGCAGGCTCAGTGGCCATGGTTCACGGGTCCAGCCGCTCCGCGGCATGTGGGATCTTCTCGGACCGGGGCACGAACCCGTGTCCCCTGCATCGGCAGGCGGACTCCCAACCACTGCACCACCAGGGAAGCCCTCTTCCTTTTTTTAACATATCCCAGAGGTTAGACTAATGTAGGCACCCAGTAAATATTCATTATCCTTATCATTATTATTATCATCATCATTATTATTTGTGAATGTCAAGGGGCAGGAACTAAGAGACTTTTAGAGAAAGAGGTTTTCCCACCTGGAGATACTAGACTTCAGAGAAAGAGATCAAAGATTTTCATGGTCCAAATAATGAGATTTGAATCCTAGCTCTGCCATTAAAGTTTGGGGCAAGTTAGCCTCTGTGAGTCTCAGGTCTCTTGAAT
Organism: Mesoplodon densirostris; assembly: GCF_025265405.1. NCBI lineage: Eukaryota > Metazoa > Chordata > Mammalia > Artiodactyla > Ziphiidae > Mesoplodon > Mesoplodon densirostris. The sequence continues at coordinate 81,528,516 of NC_082671.1, forward strand.
GTAGAAGGAAAAAATAATATCTGTCTCAAAGGTCACACTACTGATGAAGCGATGTAATATATGTCTAGAAAATGTCCAGTGTCATCAGAGTACAATGAATGTGAACTCTCTCAAATTAGCGCTAGTTTTGTTTTACTTTGGCAGATTCTTATTTAACAGTGTGGCTTACTTCCCCTTTTGGAGCCTCATTTCACACAACTATGTGATAAAAAGTTCATTGAGAGGTTCCAAGGGGGCTGGTGGGAACACTGGGCCTCACAAGACATTGCTTCACTCTTCCTGATGGGTTAGCTAATCTGCCGCTGTTCCTTACTGAGCCTTTTGAAAGTCAACAGGTAAGAACAGGAGATAAATAAAACCTTTGTCACTTACCGCCGCCTCAGTTTTACACAAGTGCGGCCAACAAGAGTTGCAACAGGAACCTTTGAACAGTAGTCCAGTCAAATGGTATGTGCTGATAAACATGTGTTTAGAATGAAGCTGTTTTATTTTTCCTGGAATGTCTCGGTAATTAACCAACTGCATTAACCAAGATCCTTTGAGACAGCTGTTTAGGGTAGTTGTTCCCAAACTTCTTACCACGAGGCACCCCCCTTTCCCCATAACCTCCCCCCACATAAACCAAAGTTTCTGAATTTTTTTTCTACCAAATAAACTGATGCATCTAAGTGATAATGCCTGTATTTTTTTTTTACATTAGTCAAACTAATAAGTATAGTCAAAGACTTATGCTCATTAGAACTTTCGGTCAGCATGAGTTAGACATACTTTCATACTGCATGGGTATCCTTCCAGTCAAAAACAAAGAAATATGATATTTTAGATAGCCTGAGCAGCCTAATTTGAAGTATATTCATTCTGCATATATTTTTTTTTTTTTTTTTTTTTTTTTTTTTTGCGGTATGTGGGCCTCTCACTGTTGTGGCCTCCCCCGTTGCGGAGCACAGGCTCCGGACGCGCAGGCTCCGGTCGCGCAGGCTCAGCGGCCATGGCTCACGGGCCCAGCCGCTCCGCGGCATATGGGATCCTCCCAGACCGGGGCACGAACCCGTATCCCCTGCATCGGCAGGCGGACTCTCAACCACTTGCGCCACCAGGGAGGCCCCATTCTGCATATATTTAATGAACATCTGTTATCTGGCAGACGCAATTCTAGGTGCTGGAGATATGGCAGTGAACACAACACATCAAAGTTCTTACCCTCTTGGAGTTTGCATTTTAATGAAGATAGACAATAAGCAAGATAAATAAATGAAATATATAGATAGGATAAGTTCTAAGGGAAACAAAGCAAGGAGAGAGATGGGATGTGAAAAGCACAGTGTGGGTACAGGGGTGTTCTTTTCCCAAGAAGTTGATATTGGAGCAAAGATCTGGAGGAGGGGAGAGAGTGATCCATTGAGATCCCTGGGAGAAGAGGGGCAAGCAAGGAGAACAGACCCTGAGGAGACAGCATGCCCAGCGTGGTTGAATATCAACGGAAGGCAGGGCAGCTGAGACAGAGGATGGAACCAGGAGACACAGAACAGACTGAAGAAAGTCTCAGAGTTTGTGCTCAGGATTGTCTTTTACTATGAGTGAGAAGGGAGCCACTGGAGCATTTTGAGAAAAGGAATGGTCTGATCTTCCATTTTAATGGCATCATTCTAACATTTGTGTGAGCCAAAGGGATGTTTCCAGTAGTATCCTTGAAATATTGAAGATGGCTCATGAACGTAGTAAAGGCAATCTCAAAACTGCAGGGCTTAGGCACTATTCATAAAAGGCAAAAAGTAGAAATAATCCAAGTAACTGATGAATAGATAAACAAAATGTGGTATATCCATATAATATTATTCAACCATGAAAAGGAATAACGTACCGATATATGCTACAACATGGATAAACCTTGAAAAAATGATGTGAAATGAAAGAGGTCCATCACAAAAAGTCATATATTATATGATCCCATGTATATGAAATGTTAACAACAGGCAAATCCATAGAGACAGAAACTAGATTAGTGGTTGCCAAGAGACGGGGAGGGGGGAATGAGGAGTAACTGAATGGGTACAGGGTTGTTTTGGAGTGATAGAAATGTTCTGGATTAGACAGTGATGTTGGTCCCACAATCTTTTGAATATATGAAAGGCCACTGAGTTGTATACATTAAAAGAGTGAATTTTATAGTACATGAATTATATCTCAATTTAAAAAATAAAGGATTTAGGCTTTTGGAAACTGGTACCAGGTAAATGTCTTTTGCTCTCTGCTCTTTGCCCTGTCACTCAGGTAACACACAGCACTATGTGAATTTAATTCTGTGAAATTGGTCAATATAAATGCTCACTGGAATAATTTAACCCAGGAGAATAAGGCCACCCTTCTCTTCCAGCTGGGACACTATTGACCCATCATCATGAGTTGTGTCTTGCTTCTCTTTTTCCAAATGCCTTTCACATCTACCCTTGACTTTATGTCCCCATCACTATGACCCTTATCCACTTCACCTGGATAAATGCACCAGCATGGCTATGGTACCTATCTCTTTCCTTTTCCTGCCTCTAATCTCCAATCCTTTCTTACAGAACAATCCTAAGACATCACTTTTATCACTCCTGTGCCCCTCTTAAGAATATAAAGTTGCTTTCTTAAATGATAAGATTTCCCATATCAGAGTATATATTTGCTGATGAAAAAAAAAGAATCATCATTTTACTATGATATTGTGTTGCTGCTGCCTTTGAGGTGGACTTTAGATGCTGAAATGTTAGAAGATGTCTTGCTGATTTACATGGAAAAGAGAATACAGTATTTCAAATCAGCTAGTTTGGAAAATTCAGGAAGAATGGTCGATGTACCAACCACTTAATGAATCAAGTTTACAAGCCTATTCCTGGCATTACTCATTTGGCAATACCCATTTCCTTTCCCTGTTGCTCCTCCTAGGTCCACTCTGACAGGGAGGCCGTCTTCTTTCCTCCACATCTCTGAATCTTGCCTTCTCTTTAATACCCAGCCCTGGTTCCTGCTCTTCTCTGAGGTTTTCAGGCTAGGCCAGTGGTCCTTCCCTTTGGCTGCTCTTTGGGATCCCTTGGCTTTTCCAGTTGTCTGGAGTGCAGCCTGGGCATCACCCCACAACCTCCAGGTGGTTCTAAAGTGTTGCCAAGGTTGAGGACCATTATGGTAGACATACTCTCATCCCTGAACATATAGGAATAAACAAGACAGACAAAGCCTTAGCTCCCGTAGAACTTAATACTCCAGTGGGAAAATAAGCAATAAGCATATTTTTAAAAAATAAGGTAATTTCAGAGAGTGATAAATAAAATAGATAAAAGCATATAAGTAATAAAGAGTTGCTAAGAAAGTAGAAGAGGTAACTTAAGACATTCTGAGGGTTCTCATATGTAGAATATAAAATAGTCAAACTCGGAGAACCGGAGTGGAATGGTGGTTACCAGGGGCTGATTGCGGGGGGTGGAGGGGGATGAGCAGGTGATGGTTAAAGGATACAAAATTTCAGTTATGCAAGATAAATTCTGGAGATCTACTATACAGCATAGTGTCTAGCCAACTATATTGTATTGTATACTCAACATTTACTAAGTCTAGATCTTATGTTAAGTGTTCTCACCACACACTAATAATAATAATAGGGGTGGGGCTTCCCTGGTGGCGCAGCAGTTGAGAGTCCGCCTGCCGATGCAGGGGACACGGGTTCGTGCCCCAGTCCGGGAGGATCCCACATGCTGCGAAGCGGCTGGGCCCGTGAGCCATGGCCACTGAGCCTGCGCGTCCGGAGCCTGTGCTCCGCAACGGGAGAGGCCACAACAGTGAGAGGCCCGCATACCGCAAAAATAAAAAAAATAATAATAATAATAATAGGGGTGGGAGAAAACTTTGGGAGGTGATGGTTGTGTCTGTGACACTGATGTTGGTGATGGTTTCAAGGGTGTGTACTTCTCCCCAGACTCATAGAGCTGTATACATTAAATATGTATAGCTTTTTAATATGCCAATCATACCTCAATAAAGTATTTTTCTAAAAATATATATTCTTAGTGACATTTAACTAAGACCTGAGTGACAAGGAGCCAAGATATGAGGAAGGAGCATTTGAGACAGAGAGGACAAGGTGAGGTTGTTGGAGTGACAGAAAGGAGGGCAATGAACAAAGGGAAGCGTGGAACAATACAAGATTGAAAAGGAAGTCAGATGATGTAGGGACTTGGGGGCCATAGTGAAAATTTTGTTTTCATTTAATTGTGATAATAAGGTTGCCTGCAAAGATGATCACTATAATCCTTGCAACCCTACATGGATGTCCCTTTGCAAGGTGATTTTGAGGCTCCTTCCATCAAGATGTGAAGGCTATCTTCCCTCTCCTTGAACTGGGACTGGCTCTGGAACCAAGAGAATCTGGAAGAAGTGACATTGTGGGGTATCTGAGACTTGGCCTCAAGAGACCCCTACAGCTTCCATTCTCTCCTTTTTATAATGCTGCCCTGCCTCCACCGTATAAAGAAGCCTGGTCTAGCCAACTGGAGAATGCGAGGCCATGTGGTGGAGAACCTGGGCACCACAGGCAACAGCTAGCACCAACGGCCAGTAAGGCCATGTAGGTCATCTAAACCAAGTCAAGCACAAGATGACTGTAGTCACAAGGGTGACCCCAGGGGAGACTAACAGAATGGCCTGGCTGAGCCCAAACAAAGTCACTAACACATAGAGCTGTCAGCCAGGACATAGTTTTGTGTTTCAAAATCATGAAAATTTAGTGGTGGTTTGTTCTGCAGTGATAGACAAGTAATGCAGAAATCTCTGGAGTTTTAAATAAGGAGTGAAATAACATTTGTATGTTTTAAAGACCAATTTCATCCCAAATACATTGATGAATCCATCCACAAAAGCTATGGTCTTCAATTTCTCTAAGAAGATAAAAATATTATGGCCTTCATTAGAGAGAGAGTGCAGCTCACAGGGCTATGTTGGACCACTGGGGCCTTAAACCCTTCTCTACAAAATGAAATCTTATCCTCAAGCATATTAAAACCGTGTGAAACCACAAACACTGGACAAAAAAGAGCCAAAAGTCATTTGATTCTTTACCCCATTTCAGCCAAAAATAGAATGAGAGAAATTCTGATGAAAACCAGGATCACATTTTAGACCAGAACTCATTATGAAATGTGTTCCTAAAGAAGATTAAAAAGGAAGAATCTGCAAAACCCAAACCATGGAGTTTCAATTCCATGTTATGTTGAAATAATCAAGGAAGCGTTACATCATTCTTAAAAATGTGAAAGACTGAAAGATGATTTTTGAACATGCATTCTTGGGAACAACTTTAAATCAACCAGCACTGTCAAAATATAAAAAGCTATTTGTGAAAAAAAAAAATTCTGTAATTAGTGAAAGCCAAGATGCTTGCTCTTGCTGTGCATAATTATTTGATCTGCAGAGAAATGGGATTCACTTTGGTTATATAAATAGCATTATTTTTAATGGTTCTTTAAGTGATGATATTCAACCAGCCTTTATGGCTATTTATTCACAGTACCTCATAGTATTTTCCACTAATTTCTCAAGGATGTCAACATTATCTTCCTGGGGTGCTCATCATCATGCTTTAGTACATATCATGGTCAAATGTTACATGGCTTGAAAGAACACTAAGCAAGTACTTTCAAAATGAGATCATCTACTTAATGCCAATATCTTATAATCACTACTGGGAACAGTGGGAAAAGATGGTAGAGAAATAAATTGGAGAAGTTCCTGCCTACATGACTGCCCCAGCACTCCAAGCCAAGCTTCCCCAGTGGGTCTATTACAGTAGAGAAAGAAGAAGAAAGGGGGTATGGAAAAGGACCAGAAAGAAGAGAGAAGAATCCAAAGGAAGGAAGGAGATGAGAAATATGATAGAAAATAAACAAAAGAAGTTAGATGAGGGAAAAAAGGGAATATGAGAAGGCCAGGTGCTTGAGCTACAGAATTAGGCTTCTACAAAGGACATCTCAGGCAATGACTACAAATTATGAGGTTTCTTTCAATTTAGCACCGGTAGGTCGTTCTGGCAAATCTTCACCTCCTTTGGATCATGGACACCTTTGAGAATATGACAACAGTTATAGAAGATTATAGATAAGTCTTCTCTCCAGATGAAAGTGAATATATACAACTTACCATTTAGTTCATATTTTCTGGGGGTGTTTGTGGACCCCAAGCTGAGAAGTCTGCAGGTCTCGGGTAGCTACATCACACCAACACAATCCAAAACAGTAGTGGCTTTACCGGCTTCAGGATCTGACTTTAATCGCTCCTCCTTTCCTGTAATATTCTCTCCGTACGGCATCTGTGGCAAAGTTAGAGCTTCACCAGCAAAGGCTTGGCCTCCTCTCCCAGTTTTGATTCGGGAGTTTAGTTCTGCTCAGCCATAAGCCTGACTGAAAGGTGGCTCCATCCACCCCCACCCGAGAAAGTTGAGGAGGAAAGGGAAGTGGATCCACCTGGCAGCAACCCTCCAGCTTGTTTGCCCGGATTCTACAAATGTTACTATACAGATGGCTGAAAGGGTCAAAGGTCTCTCACATCCATGGCATATCTAAGTTATTTGACTTCACTTGAACTTTATTTCAGAATCCAGACATTATGAGTAAATATGTATATGTGGAGTGATAAAGTTAATTCATTTATCAGGACCTCAAAATGGAGGCCATCCCAGGGACCCCACCCATACCACAAACCCAAACCTGTCAGTCTGCACTTAACAGGACACACCTGTCAAAGAAACCTAATCCCAATCAATCCTCCAACTCAGCTTTAGCGAGCTCACCTCACTCTAGAAAATAGGACCTGCAGGCCTTATTGGGAAATCCCCGACCCCCTAGCCAAGCTCACCCTGCTTCCCAGTTGCCTGTTCTAACATTCTGTAAAATTCTCTCTTGCCCCAAATCCCTTGGAAGATTGCTTCGCTGCTAGTGAGCATTGAACTCCCCCGCAATCCAAGGGTTGTTTTCCCTTGAATAAAGGACATCAAAGTTGTTACTAAATTGTTTCAGTTTTGTCATTTGATGGGGGGTGGGGAGGGGGAGAAGGGGGAGAGGGGAAGGGACAAAAGGAGAGAGAGAAGAAAGAGATGATATTACTTTGTGCTAGTTCTGTGTTTGAAGTGCTTTCAAGTTGTGGAATTGTAGTCACCTATCCACTTCAAATGTAACTTTTTTTTTTTTTTTTGCGGTACGCGGGCCTCTCACCGCTGTGGCCTCTCCCATCGCGGAGCACAGGCTCCGGACGCGCAGGCTCAGTGGCCATGGCCCACGGGCCCAGCCGCTCCGCAACATGTGGGATACTCCTGGACCGGGGCATGAACCCGTATCCCCTGCATCGGCAGGCCGACTCCCAACCACTGCGCCACCAGGGAAGCCCCAAATGTAACTTTTAAAGAAATGCATTTCAAAGCCACCTTGAAATGTGGCCACAGTTCTGCATTATCTGCTCTGTTATTGTTGCTAATGAATTTAACTAACCAGGTACTAACTGAATGATAAATGATATAGAAATGGTAAGTCAGGTGAATTTTCCCTTGAAAACATTTCTTACAGATGAAGTCAAGGATTTATAATCAAGAACTCCTGTTTATAATAGTGAAAAATTAAAAATTGCCTAAAATGTCTAACAACTGGTCTAGGCACATAATATGAAATAATACCATTCAGCCATTTAAAAAAAAATCATATTCTCATTGGTTTGAATGTGGAGCAATGGGAACTCATATTCATAGGTAGTGGGAAAGTAAAATGGCAGAACCACTGTGGAAAAGTGTTTGGTAGCTTCTCACAAAAGTACATGTACACCTTCCCTATGACCCAGCAAATTACTTCTAGAGAAGTAAAAACATATGTCCACAAAAAGACAAGAGTGTTTACAGCAGCTTTATTCACAATAGTCCTCTTCCCCCCAAATTGGAAACAATCCAATGGCCATAAACAGGAGAACACATTTTGATACAGCCATGCAACGTAATATCACATACCAATAAAAAAAGGAACTAGGGGGCTTCCCTGGTGGCGCAGTGGTTGGGAGTCCACCTGCCGATGCAGGGGACACAGGTTCGTGCCCCGGTCCGGGAAGATCCCACATGCCGTGGGGCGGCTGGGCCCATGAGCCATGGCCGCTGGGTCTGCGCATCCGGAGCCTGTGCTCCACAGCAGGAGAAGCCACAGCAGTGACAGACCCGTGTACCGGAGAAAAAAAAAAAAAAAAAAGGAACTAGGGATAAACACAATAGCAAAGACCAATTTTTTAAATATTATACTCAGGGCCTCCCTGGTGGCGCAGTGGTTGAGAGTCCGCCTGCCGATGCAGGGGATACGGGTTCGTGCCCCGGTCTGGGAGGATCCCATATGCCGCGGAGCGGCTGGGCCCGTGAGCCATGGCCGCTGGGCCTGCGCATCCGGAGCCTGTGCTCCGCAACGGGAGAGGCCACAACAGTGAGAGGCCCGCATACCGCAAAAAGAAAAAAAAAAAAAAAAAAAATATTATACTCAGGGAAAGAAGTAGGATTCAAAAGAGTTTGTTCTGTATGATTCCATTTATATGAAGCTCAAAAATGGGCAAAGTTAATCCACATAATAGAAATCAGAATAGTGGTTACCATTAGGGAGAGGTATGCAACTATATGCACACACAAGTAAAAATCAATTGATGTATAAACCTAAGATTTGTGCTTTTTACTTTTACTTTTAAATTAAATTACTTTTTAATTTACTTTATGTAAATTATATCTCAGTAATTATTTTAAAATCAAGCTCCCAAAGAATATTTAAAACATGGGAATTTATTATATGAGGTTAACTGCAAAAAGAAGGACATGAAACTATATATTACAGTATGATCCCATGTTGTTCAAAAATATATATGTGAAAAGACTGGAGGCACATGTGCTGAAATGTTGAGTAGTTAAATGTGCGGCAATATTAATTTTTATTCCCATAAATACATTTTTCTCTATTTTGAAATTTTCTACAAGGGAGCATATACTACATTTTTTAGAAAAAATATTTTTTAAAGTTTTCTCTAATTACCCTCTCTTCCCCATTTTGAGCTCCAATCCTGTCCTTGGCCCTCATTTCTAACTTATTATAAATAGTCTCCTAACTGACCTCCCAGACTCAAGATTCTCTCTATCTAGCCCAGTCTACTTCTCTGGATGTTTCTTCCTTTTTCATTTTTTTTCATTTTTATTTTTTTGGCCGCACTGCATGGCTTGCGGGATCTTAGTTCCCCAACCAGGGGTTGAACCCAGGCAATGACAGTGAAAGTGCAGAGTCCTAACGACTGGACCACCAGGGAATGACCTATTTCTTCCTTTTTCAAAAAATAGAACTCTATTTTTGTGTCATGCATGCAATATCTTTTCTTCTCTTTCAGATTAAGTTTTGTTCACCTCCCAGTGATGTTGGGTTTCTTCCAAGTACCTTCCTCCCTGCCTGTGTTGAGCTCTGTCTTTGGTGTTGGAAACTTTCCTGAACTCTCAGCAATCTTTGGCTGTCTACTCGTGCTGCCAAATCCAATGGTCCATTTTCAGTCTTCATCTTACTTGATCTAGCTGCCACTTTGACACAACTGATCATATCTTAACCTTAACCTAATGATCACCCCTCCTCCGAGCCATTCTTTCTTCACTTGGCCACAGGATGCCATCCTCTATGGGTCCCCTTTCCCTACCCTGCCACCTCACTTTTCCATCTCTTCTGCTGACTCCTTCTCATCTTCCTGATATCTCTGTGCTGGAGTGCTCCCAGGGCTCAATCATGTTCAAATCTTGACGATCTCATCCAGTCTCGTGGCTTTAACTACCATCTCTGTGATGAGATGATGACTCACAAATGAACAGCTCCAGCTCTGACTTCTGCTGTGAATCCCAGACTACATTCCAGTGTCCGCCTGATATTGTCACTTAGCTATCAATAGGCAAATAAAATTCCAAAATCAAATACGTCCAAAATTGCTGGTTCTTGATTCCTTCCCCCACCAATCCTGATCCGTCCCAGTCTTCTGCCTCTCAGCAAATGTTCCATCTTTCTTTAAAATATGTCCAGAGCCTGACCACTTTTAAAAGACTTGGTGTTCTTTAAATATGCCAAGTGTTTTCCCACTTCAGGGACTTTGTACTTGCTTTTTTTTAATTCCTGGAACACTTTGCCCAAATAGGCTCCTGACTTGCTCCCTCACTGCCTTTACATCTCTACTCAAAGTCCACTACATCCCTGAACACTCAATATAACACCTCAAGCCCCACACTTCCTGTCCCCTTACCCTGTTCTATGCTTGTCTTTAGCACTTAACACCCTCCGACATACTATATACTGAGCTTACTCAACAACCTGCTTATTTTCTGTGTCTGTCCTCTGGAATGTAAGCTCTATGAGAGCAGAGACTTATTTTGTTCATTTATTTTCTACCCCTAGTGCCTGGACCATTATAGGTGCTCAATAATTGAAGTGCTCATCATAGATGCTAAATAATTGTAGAATGGCTGAATGAGTGAATGAATGATGGAATTTTTATTCCCATTGGTAGGACTTGGTGGGTGGTCTCCACAGGAAGTGATTGGGCAGGGATCTACTTATTTTGATGAGGAAACCCCTAAATGTCAATGGCTGTAAGCCTTTCTCTTAGAAAGTGGGTTCCCATCCCTCACCCTATGAATCCTTCAGTCTCCTGCCTAGACGATAAGAGCTTGACTACCAGCATTTTGGAAGCTCGGCCCACGAAGGTGGCTGAATGTTTTCAGTGTGCAAACTTTTAATTAATTTCCCTTTGTTTAATGAGTTTCATTCATTCATTCATTTGACAAATATTTACCAAGTGACTATTAAATACCAGACACTGTTCTAGATACTTGAGATTCATCAGTGAAAAAAACAGACAAAAATCTCTACTTTTTGGAGCTTATATTCAGCTATGACAGGTGTTCTTGAATCCAGAGATGCCCTGTCCAGAAAATAAAGCTCCTGTTTTCCACTAGGTGTGGGGAGGGGCAGTTTCTTGGTTGAGTTCTGGAGTTATAACTGCTGCTTCCATGCACTTTGAGTAGGGTTGCTAAATCAGGCAATTCTAACTTGCAGCCAGTCCTTGTGTTTTCAGCCCCCCCCACCTCCTCAAATGTCGTTCTCAAATGTCATCCACTCACTCTGTCCTCCAGAGGTACCTGGCCCTGTTGCCTTCAATTTTGCAGCTTCCCCAGGGGTAGTAACACAAAAACAGCTTCCTTCTTTTTTCACTTGGTTCTGCTGAAGTCAGTTAAGGCTCAGGTATCCTCGTTCAGCTTCCTAAATGTGATTTTCTCCTCCTTTCTCTTTGTACTGGAAAGTTTATGTGCTCTTTCATTCCCTTATTATAATCTTAGAAAGTAGGTAACTACCTACATTAATCTGCCATGTTTAATCAGCCAACCTGAGCATCACCTCCAGTGTAATCTTCCTTAAACACATCAGATTTTTTTTTTTTTTTTTTTTTTTTTTTTTTTTTTTTTTTTTTTTTTGTGGTAGGCGGGCTTCTCACTGCTGTGGCCTCTCCCGTTGCGGAGCACAGACTCCGGACGCGCAGGCTCAGCGGCCATGGCGCACGGACCCAGCCGCTCCGCGGCATGTGGGATCTTCCCAAACCGGGGCACGAACCCGTGTCCCCTGCATCGGCAGGCGGACTCTCAACCACTGCGCCACCAGGGAAGCCCAAACACATCAGATTTTGAAGAACATATCCGTTGAGCATCTATTCTGTGCAGGGCATATACTGAGATTCTGGACAGTGTTTGTGTTTCCATTCCTGGGATGCCTCGGAGAGATTCAGTCCTCTGGCAACACCCCTGTAACTCCCCAGCACACACACACACAATAAGCATTGGGTTCAGCCTTCGTATCTTACTATCTGGGTAGCCAGGGAAAATATAGAGGCCCTTGGTTCTTACATCTTACTCCAGGCCAGCCGTTGGTGAGAAGAAGGATCTCAGCTGTTCATCTGGTTTTTCACCTGTCCCCGTACTGGGGTCTGGACTAAACTACCAGAGCTCATCCCATCAGTTCGCTCACACCTTACTGAAATTCCTGGGACATTCTCCTGACTTTGAGAATTACCATTGTCTGGAATTTACTGCAGCCGGGAAAAGAGGTGGAGAACAGATTAAAAATTAAGAATTAAGATTAATATTTAATTGACTTGATTAATATAATATTGTAAATTAATATACTTCAATTATTTTTTAAAGAATTAAGATTAAAATACAGCCATTAGAGTCTTGAGTTTAACTTCTGCTCTTAAACACCATTTATTTATTGATAAATACTTGGGAATAAATAGTTGAACTTTCCTCATTGAGTTCCCATGAAAATTAAATGAGATATGCATGGAAAGGGCTGAGCATAAGGCCCAGGACCCAGTAATAAATGAAATGCAAAGAAAAGGTCAGCTTCCCTAGCCCTTCAGATTGGTCCATGTGGCTATTAGTGCCAAGTTTGAATCAGGCCAGAATCTATTGTATTCTAATGACTATCAATTCTAATAAAGATATAAATCCTCGTGGTTTCTCCTGGAAGGGGCCCACATATCCCTTCCATACACGATTTGCTCCCTACAACTTAGTTCAGATCTCCCAGATCATCTGGGTGGCCCAGAATATCTCAGCCCTTTCAATTGGACTAAAGAGATCCCAGAATGCTAATGCCTTCAGGTTCCTGGAAAAATCAAACAAAAATCATTTCTGGAGAGGAAAAAAAACCCACATTTTTTAAGTCTAAAATCATTTCTACAAACAAATCTTCAAATACGATTTTGGATACAATCAAAGAAAGCCAGGCACAGACTGAGATAATGTGAATAAGAATCAGCAAAACCAGTAGGAAATAGATACAGAATTACATGGTCTCCAGATATTGGCACTGATTAGACTTTAAAATAATTATCTTCTTGTGTTCCAGGAAATAAAATACAGGATTGAAAATCTCAGCAGAGAACTGGAAATATTTTTTTTAAGACATAGCAGAATTGAAAAAGAACCACTAAAAGTCCTAGAACTAAAACTACAATAACTGAAATTAAGAACACAATGGATAGATTTCTACCAGACTAAACCTTGCTAAAGAGAGAAATAAAGAATTTAAAAAACGGGTCAGAAGATCTCCAGAATAACAAAGACAGAGACAAAAGGCTGGAAAATACAGAGGAGATGGTCAGAGTCCTACCCACAGTCCAGCACCCATTTAACTGGACTCTCAGGAAAAGCATAGAGAGAGAAGGGAGAAAAGCAGTATAATAAGAGAGGATGGCTGAAAATTTTCCAAAACTGGTGTAAGACATTGAGCCCCAGACTGAAAATAAAATTAAACAAACTTGGCAGGGAAGAGAGAAAGGGCTACTTTTTTAAAAGTCAGAGGTTACTCCAAGATTTCTAGCTCCAGCAAAAGGGTGATGTGATTAACTGAGATAAGAAACAGGGAAGGAAGGCTAGGTTTGTTGGGCTCAGAAGGAGTCAGTGTGAAATAGAAATAGTAGATTCCAATTTTTACCTGTTGAATTTAACACCCAGGCAGGGATAACAAATGTGTCATTATTTCTTGAATAATTACTATTTTTCTTGTTATGTTCATGTTCCAAAACATGTTCCTGTTCCTTTTTTTTATTCTTTAAAAAGGATGAAACTTTCTTGTCTCAAGAATCCAGCATCCTCAGGCTTCCTTCCCTTCTTGCTAGAATCCATGGTTTGCCTCTAAGAGCTGATCTATGAATGGATATTTGCAGCCAAATGTACAATAACTTGCAAAGTACATATGCCTGATGTTCAAATGTAATTATCTGTTCATTGCAACCTTCACGAAACCCATCACAACAAAATAATGTGTTTTCTAGTTTTCAACACCCTGGACCCCATTTTTTAAATACTATAAGGGCAAGTGACAGGCACCCTGTCAAAAGTGCTTTGATTTATCAAAATGTGGAATTTCTACATATGACCCTGATGTCAAATAGGGAGTAAATCTAACTTTGTGTCACAATCTACAACATTACCTTAAGGATTACCATGAGTTTTTAAAATAGTTATTTGACTTCATTAACAGAAGAAAAAATAAAACACTGACTACCATGATTTTTTTTTTTTTTTTTTACTTAGAAAACAACACAACTTTCACAATAAATCCTATGACTAATGGGTGAAAATGACATAGCATGCTTTCTTTTCAACTGCAAGGTTCCCAAAAAGGTTAAAAGATAATAATGATGATGATAACTAATGTTTATTGAGCATTTTCTACATGACAGGAACTGTTCAAAGGAACTTACATGGATTCACTCATTAAAGAGATTTAAAGATATATAACATAAATGATATACTGATGACATGAATAATACTATTTAATGGAGAATCAGGCTTTTTTTCAAAATTATTCTTTTTATAAAATACACTACAATTCTGCTGATACAGTTAGGGATGAGAAATATATATATGAGAGAAATTAGGAGAAAAAAACCCACTTTACAATAACAAACTACAAGTAAATCTATAATTTTTCCTGCAATATTATATTTTTCTTCTGAAAGTAGAAATAAAATTTTCAAAAACAATGAACAGAGAAATAATTTTATTTGCAAACAACCTTTTACATGCCAACATTAAGTTTTAAAATATCATTAAATTTTAAAATATATTTAGAGAGTATCCATGTTATTGCCTTATGCAAAGAATAATTTTTCAACACTATGGGTCTAGTTGTCCCAGATGTTTACATTGTAGTATTTCACTGTTTAACTAATGCTGTATTATTGTGGTTTCACTGAATATCATTCCAAGTAGAGTCATTAGGAATATTTCAATCATAATTTTGTATAATTTGATCAAATTTCCTAATGTCACCAGCAGAAATGGCTAAAGACATACATTTTTTAAAACAGAGGACACTTCTAAGAGAATTTTACCTAATAAAATGCATGAACAAACTTCTTAGATTAGTAAACGTCTTAAAGATTTACAAGTAATTTGGGACGTTATTTAACCACATTCTTGATATTATGAAGGGTTGAAATTTAGTTCTTCTCAGCCATTCTGACCATCAGATTCCTGGAAATTTTCTGTGTTGCTTAGCTTTTTATTTTTCTTTGTTTAACCTATTTGAATCTCTCATATTGTCTGTAACCCTTATTATTTAGAAAAACTATGGATTCATAGAATCATTTAGCTCTTCAGACCACCTAGGACCCCAAAGGTCTTTGAATCCAGTCTCTCACACAATATTTGAATGCTCTCTGCCACATCAAACCAAATGTTTTCCATCCCCAATGCCTGCCAAAATAGGGAATTATCCACATGACAACCCACTCCATTTTCAGTTTTCATTATTAAAAATGTCTTCTCTAAACTGAAGTGCAACGTTCTTCTCCAAAACTGCCACCTATTTTGGATTCCACCAATCTCAGCACTGTCCCTGGCAGGATGACCTTGGGCAAGTCAATCTCCTGTTGCTTTCGTTTCCTTAGTTGTAAAATGGGGATAAAAAATGTATGTCATAGGGGTGTGGAGATTAAATGAGAATGTTATGACGTACCTGGCACAATACAGGGCCTTTGTAAGCCGTGGCCTTTATTAGGAATAGGAAACCCTCCTCTGCATGGCTGCTCTCAGAAATGTAGTAGCAACTATTGTTTTCTCTCCTCCAGGCCAAATATCCCCATTTCCTTCCATTTTTCTTTGAAAAACATGGTATTGTCTTTCTTATTTTTCTAGTCATTCTTTCCTGAATAAGTTTAGTTCTTAGAGAGAAGAGTCAACTGCCAATCAAAAAAATTATAGCCACCCATTTTATCAACTTAGAGCAGGTTGTCATTGCAAGAAAATATCTATCTTTTCCCTATTGCTAAGTAAACCTCCTCTCCCCGTTCCCCCACATCCAGTGTCCCTAGAGTTGACCCTCTGGCAGTAGAAAGCAATAGGTATGGATACTTTCTGGTTCTAAAGTGAGGAGGAGCCAGAAGTGCCCCCTCAGACATTAGGATGTATCTGAGAAGTTTCCCTCTTCATTCTGGTAGGATGTCAGCTCTTCCTCATCAAGAGTCACTCCTCCCTCTCCTCTCCATTCCTTCCTCTGGACTTCACAATTCTGGGTGGTGGCTCCATACGACATCTTCTTTTTGGGACTTGTGAAATTCTCATGGTTGAGTTCTGTCTCCTCGGCTAATTCATCTCTGTCAATGATTCCGCACTTCTCCTCAGAAAGGTTCTCAGGGTCAGCCCACTCCTGTTTCTCCCCAGAAGCAAAGACCCCATAGAAGATCACGCCACTGTAGTGCACCAGGGCAGCTATGAGGAACACATTCTGCCATTCCTCACGGGTCTAAACAAGGAAACACGGTACCAATTAATATTTTAACCAAAAACAGAGATTAACAGTATCTTCTGGAGGTCTCCACTGGGACAAAAGCACTTGGTCACCCCAAAGGCAAATGCTGTGCTTCTCAGGAAGACATGTGGCAGAAGCATGCCCAGGACCCAAATGGAATTTGAGTGTTTAAAAAATGAAAGTTAAGACTACAATGAATATGCATTTTTTTAATTTAGAAGAATATTTACTAAATAAGCATCCTGTAAATTCCTTGCTGCACCACTTCACAGCTCTTCTAAATATACAAATGAGGTTTCTACTCACATAATAGGTTAAATTAAACTTGCTTTAGGAACCCACCATTGTAAATATCAGAGGTTCCCTCTTGCTTGCTTTGGATATATGACAATTCGAGCCATGAAAATGCTCAGTATTGACTGTCAATAGCTTAATTATAATCATATTTTCTATGAAAATATACTGTATCAAACATAATGGGAATTTGTGTTTAAAGTTAGGGGCAGACAGTGTCTGAGATTTAATGATCATATTACCAATCCTTTCATCTCATGAACAGACAAAGCGTGGATCCTCTGCCTATAAAATTCCCAAAGACCACCTTCCTTTTCTAGCAAAAGATAAGGAAAGTTATCCCACACTTTCCTCTCCAAGAAGCTGGGAGAATTTCTGAAGTCATATTTGCAATAGGCAATCCAACAACAAAAAATAGTTGGGTAAAAACTCCATAGTATCAAAACATGTTTATTTGCAGAAAACAGCATCTAAAACCCTTTCAAAGACAGAGATTAAGAAACCATGTGGCCTGTGGCTGAACTCTGGATGGATCTGGGATCTTCCTGTGCCACCCACCCTAGTCTAAATACACAAATATTCAGTAACGATTTAGTGCCACACCCGCTTAGGTTCTTAGGAAGGGTCATTAATGTCTTGTTTATTTTCTTCATAATAAGGAAGTATAACTGCACTAATATTTTCATGCTGGAACATGCTAAATGGAAATGGGCTGTAAAGTTTAATTACTTATGATTATAAAGCAATCAGGTAATTTATTTATCCTGAGTTGATTACCTCAGTTTCTTCTTTGTATCTCTAAACAGTCTATGGTATTAACACCTCCCCTCCACACACACACACAGGCCCCTTTTATTTCTCAATTTAAGAAACATAGACCCAAACATCAGTCAGCCCTGTTGCCATCAAGAAACAATAATATTTTATTTTATTATTATTTTTTTTGTGGTACGCGGGCCTCTCACTGTTGTGGCCTCTGCCACTGCAGAGCACAGGCTCCGGACGCGCAGGCCCAGCGGCCACAGCTCACGGGCCCAGCCGCTCCGCGGCATGTGGGATCCTCCCGGACCGGGGCACGAACCCGTGTCCCCTGCATCGGCAGGCAGACTCTCAACCACTTCACCACCAGGGAAGCCCAACAATAGTTTTTTAAAAGAAGAAGAAGAAATTAAAAAAAAAAAAAGAAGTTCAAGTGACTCAGCCAAGTGAAGGACATACACACTTACACAGACTGGGGTAGGGCCTTGAGATTTTGTACAGTACTTCAGTCCCCTGACACTGTAACCCACAGCTCCAAAGGAAAACATTACCTTGTGCTTGGTCATCGCGCCCACAATGAGGGGACAGATCATTCCAGAGAGGGTTCCCACTCCGTTTGAGATCCCCATGAGAATGCTGGCATAGCGGGGGGCAATGTCCAAGTGGTTGACATTAAAACCTACAGTGAAGCCAAACACCTCAAAATCAGACTGAAGAACAGAATTCCAAATACATTTTGTAAAATACTAGCTTTCCTCAACTCTCATCAATCTATTTCCTCTACATGTAACTAATGGATACCTTTACTGGAAGGGCTGGGTTGAGGATTGTCAGGCTGTGTCTGCACAAAGCAGAAAAACATGCTATGATTGATTAGCAATGACTACCATGGGTTCTCCATGGGGAGAATTATGGCACCTGTACCTTTTAGGCTTAGAAGCCCAAAATAATGGTGTTTGGGGCAATACTGAAAAGCCCGAAGCCTGGATCACATTTATTCAGAGTAAACAATCACATGATCACACAGAGCGTGCTTAGAAGCAAACCCTGCCTCATAATATCCTCCCTCTTAGCTCTCAACTCGCTCCCAAAAGGCCACCATATGTAGGTCTGCCTTAGTAGCCACATGGCATAATGGAAAGGGCTCTTTTTTGATAAGAAAGATTTACACAAACATTGGCAGAATCTTCTGCAATTTTCAAAACACTTTTACGTACATACTTGATTTGGAGTCTGTAAATCTGGATTCGAATCTTATTTCCTACCTCTTAAACAAGTCATTTTTTAGGACTTTGTTTCCTCATCTCTAATTTGGGGGTAATGTTACTACTTAACTCATAAGGATGCTGTGAGATGAGACTCAGGGGAAATATGTATGCGAGAGCTCTTGGCAAACAGCTAGGCTCTGGTTACTCTCATGATTACCAATACCAGTACTACTTCTGCTGTTGCCGCCACTTCTGAGCACGCCCCTCTCTTTGAGGTCTTCTATCTATAGATAGCTCTGCTAGGAGTGGTAAAATAATAAATCACCAACACCTCACTATTAATCTGCTTATCAGGAGACAAGAATGAGTGGGATGAAGGAGGAGTGAAGGCAGAGGAGGAATAAGGCTTTGAAAGAGGAGGCATCAGGCACTGGGAACCAGTTCTACCAGTATAGCCCAGGGGTGCATTTTAGAGTCAGACAGACCTCGGACCTGGCAGCTTAACTGAGATGCAAACCTGGACAAAGGATTTAAATGTTCTGAACCTCAGCTTCTTCACCTATAAACTGGGATAATCAGTCTTATAGAATTGTTGTAAGAATTAAGTTAAATCATATATGTTAATTACATAGATACATGGAGGTGAAAGCCAACATATAGGTTGTTTACGGTTGGTTATCCATCTGCCTTGTTTACCACTATCTTCCCTGAGCTGGCAAAGTGTCTGGCACATAGTAGGCATTCAATAAATAGTTGTTTAATTAATTACCAATTTGAGCTCTGAAATTACAGCAGGGGGCTGTAGGTTTTGTTTATTCATAGTTTTATTTTCCTTGGTCTTGTTTTTTAATTCTCTATTTTGCGCAAAGAACTTGAAAACAGAATTTAAAAAAAATTTTTCCTAATCTGGCACATTGGCTGGTTGTTGTTTTTTCCTACCTCCATTCAGAGAGAATTTTGAGAAAACCTTTCTGGAATAAACATACCTTCTCTTTCAGGTCAAAGTGGCAGAAAATCAGAATATAAAACAGCTGCAAGATTAATTAATCTTACTGTTGATTTGAAGGCGGTAAACACTTTATTAGAAAAGAACCCAGAGATAAGAAGCAATTAATATGATTGGCGAGTATTATATTCTGATACAAAGCCTAGGCATTTGCGTTCAGCTAAAAACAATGTCAGAAAAACCATTTAGGTTTCTAGCTGCACAATACTGATGCTTGGGGGGAAAACTGTTGAGAAACTGAGACATTGATAGATTTTTTTGAAGCAGGCACACAAAGTAAATTGCACACAAGTTGGGAGAGTCAGTCTTCTCTAAATATGACATTTTCTAAAGCAGGCATCACCCATCCTTTGTTTTTGTTTTTTTTCTATATTGAAACTTTATTACAAAGTTATAAAGCAGAGCTTTTTAACAAAAAATACACATTTGGGTTTGCTCTTAACACCCAAGTACGTCTGAGAAAATATTAATATAAGCCACTTGAAATAACAGATTCACATCCAAAAGAGTTCAACAAATTTATACATTTTATATTGGGTACTTGCCATCCCTTGTATCTTTCTAATCTCACCTGTCTCAGCTCTCTGGTCTATACTCAGTTCCTAAGCTGAGCAAGTCTTCCCTGGCATCCTATTAACTCCTTATAAAGTTGGCAGATAGCAGATCCTAAGGAATCATCATCCCCATGACCATAATCCCTCCCACAGTCTCACTGTTGGATCAGATAAACCTTTATTCCAATCCTAATTACTTAATTTATCTGCGTAAGTTAAGTCACGTTTCCAAGCATCAGTGTCGTCACTGACAAAATGAACATAGCAATACCCTTCTCATCGGGCTGCTACAGAGATTAAATGAGATTTTATCTACAAAGTGGCCAGCACTGAGTAAGTGCTGGAAAAAAAAAAAAAGTGGCAGCTGCTGTGACTCGGGCTGTTGGATTTCTCTCCTTCTCATTGTGGGTGGCTTAATTGGCAATCTGGGGACAATATGAACCTGAATATTTCAATATCTCTGGGAACAGGATATGAATTTCTTTTGTATCACAGGGCTATCAAAGAAAGGTGTTCCTTAACATCCTACTAGAAACAAGTCATTACTGCTCTATCCTTGCTACTCAAAGTATGGACTATTGATCAGCGGCAACAACATCACTGGGGGACTTGTTAGAAATGCAGGATCTCAGGCTCCACTCTGGACCTACTAAATCAGAACCTGCATTTTGCAAGATCCTAAGGTGATTTGTATTCACACTAAATTTTGAGAAGCACTGGACTAGATTAAATAATAATTGAACAACAATAGTGAATACTTATTAATTGTTTTATGCATCTGGTACTGGGCTAAGATCTTCTAATGCTTTATTTCCACTAGAATGTAAACTTTATGAGGACAGAATCTTTAATTTTTTTTTTTTTCCCTGCAATATCCCCAGTGCCAAGAACAGCGTCTGACTCTTGGGAAGTGTGAGTGAATAAATGAATGATCTCAGCTCATTGCAATCTCCCACAACCCTATGAAGTTGCCGTTACATTGCTCCAATCTCTAGATGAGGAAACTGAGGCTTGAGGATGTAAATAACTTAGCATTTTTTTTTCTTTTATAAATAGTAAGTAGTAAAGCAGGCCCTTAAACCCAAGTCTCTGCATCCCCAAACACATTGTTAGCTGCACGCTACTTTTAATGCAGACATTTTTTCCTAATTTAACTATTTATCAGCTCTATTTACAGTTGACCCTTGAACAAAGCAGGTTTGAGCTGCACGGGTCCACTTACAGGCGGATTTGTTTTTCAGTAGTATATACTACAGGACTACGGGATCTGTGGTTGATTGAATCCTCAGATGAGAAATTGAGGATACAGCAAAACCCAGGATGCGGGGGAACATCTTATACAGAGGGCCAACTACAGGGCATAGGCGGATTTTCGACTGTGCTGGGGGTCAGCACCCCTAACCCCCACATTGTTCAAGGGTCAACTGTATTTTGATAAGATCAAGCCCCCTTTTTATGTTAGTTTAGACCAGAGGTTCCATGTTTTTCTGTTCTGGGATGTTAGCGCCCTGTTTGATCTTTAAGACAGCCCAGAATTGCGGAAAGAGCACAGACACGAAGCCTGTCAGGACTGCACCTTAGTTCTTCCTTTGCTACCAATTTTGTGACAGTAGGAAAGTCCCCAGTTTTCCTGAGTTTTAATTTACTCCTCAGTAAGATAATGGTAATATCACTTGCTTCATAATTTTATCAGATAGATGCAATATATGTGAAGTGTTCTGTAAATGACACTTTTTAGTCCTACAATATGTTTTTAAAGTTAGAAAAAAAAACTGAGTTTTACTTTTTCACCCAGTTTTGCATAGGGAGCTTCTGAAGTCTGTAAGACATGATATGCTAGCGCTGTGACCTCTCACACAGTAGACTGGTTTCTGCTCCAGTAAAATGGGAGACTGATAGCCCTTAGGGTAGCTGTGAGAATTACAGGGGTTAATACACAGAGTGGGCTTTGAACAGTCCCTGGCACAGAGTTTGTGCCTGATCAATGTTAGCTCTCATCATCACCATTATTATTTTTACTTCCTGCTCTCGCCTGTTTAGAAAGTCACATCACCTCTCTGGACCTGAATTTCCTTGTTTGGAAAATGAAAGCCTTGGAGTAGACAAAAATCTAAAGAAGAGTTCCACCCTTAAAAATTTCTGATTCTATGACTATATGTCAAATGACTACATCGTTTGACTTTTTGTTTGTTTTTGTTTTTTTTGGCGATACGCAGGCCTCTCACTGCTGTGGCCTCTCCAGTTGCGGAGCACAGGCTCCGGACGCGCAGGCTCAGCAGCCATGGCTCACGGGCCCAGGCGCTCCGCGGCATGTGGGATCCTCCCGGACCGGGGCACGAACCCGCATCCCCTGCATCGGCAGGCAGACTCTCAACCACTGCACCACCAGGGAAGCCCCTACATTGTTTGACTTTTGAGTTAATATTAGCAGCTCTCCAATAGGAGGTGAGGATTGAAAAGGTCACGAGAGCCTCCGTTAGTTAGGGTGACCTGGTTCTGAAGTATGAAGGCGTCACTTTGTCCAGCAACACATGCGCTGCCCGTGCCCCAGAGGCAGCGCCTGCACGTTGTTTGTTTCCAAGATGGAGAAAGTATCAACTTCCAGCTTGACTGGGCTCCTAAGCCTGGTTCTCAGTGATCTGACAAAATCATCCCCACTAGATGAAAGTCTCTAGCCAGTGGCCCTGATCCTTGGGAATGGCTTGGCTACCAAAGGAAGATGCTACAATATCTTCTCCTTCCTTCCTCCCAAGTCTTGCTGGATCTATGGAAAAGATTTGGAAACCCAAAGGACACTTTACCTGAAATAGCAAAACCACTAAATCCTACGGCAAGCACCAGAAAGGAGATAGCCACCCCTTTGGTATGGGAAAAGCCAACCACAAGGAGTAAGGTTGCCTCCATGCCAAAACCTGCAAATGGAAACAGCAGGGGGGAAAAAGTCATTTTCATGTCAATCAGCCCAAGTTCATGAATTTATCAGATAAGAATCTGTTTTTATTTCCATGGACCCAAGTTTTTAGTACATACATTCTGGCACAGTGTTTACAATCTTATTGGGGTGTTTCTTGACTACATGATGATGCTAATATTACCCAGGTGTTCTGTGAGCCTTCCAACATTTTCCTGGTGTACTTTGAACACTGAATGGTCCCAGGAGGTATGATGATGCCCGTGGGATGAGGGATGTTTATTATCCGTTGTTCATGGGTAGTTCCCCCTGTCATTTCTAAATACTAAAACCATCAGTGACTCTCCTTTGATTACACAAGTGATGGTCTCTCACAGAAGAATGAAATAAAAATAAAATTAAAAAATAAAATATTATTATTGCCAAAGGTGACTAGAAAGCTGTAGTGAATATCTGAAACAAAAAGCAGAGTCTCACCACTTGTAAAGCATAAGGCAGAATCTTCCCTTTCAGAAGTGTGCCAAGCTCTCAGGCCTCTATATAAAGCCACGAGATATTTACACAGAAAATACAGCAGGACAAAAGTACTTTCTGTTCCTTTCATTCAGAATAAGTGAATCCAGCACAATAAAAAAGAGTAAGGAAATTATGAAGATGGTCCTTCTCATCAACACACAGACACAGACACACACACACACACACACACACACACACACACACACATTCAGCCGATAGCAGACAGAAAGATGATATAAATACCATTTCCAGGGACATGAAGTACCCTGGGAGGTAGAAGACAATGAAATGATGCTTCATACTGGGGACCGCCTGCTGATTCCAGACATCACCACGCATTTGTCCTTTGAGTTACCTCAAAGACAACAGGCCCAAATCAAGTCTCTGTTCCCCTATTTTCACTCTGAAACAAACAAAGCAAACTACCACCACACTCTTTCTTCTTCTCTAAATTAAACTTCTATCCACCTGTGTTTAGAACCCCAGACTTTGTCAGACGGGCCTGGGTTCAGATTCCATCTCAGAATCACAAATTGTGTGATCTTGGACAAGTCACCTCACCTCTTAGATTCCTCATCCTCCTCCCCACCCCCCCTGCCTAATGGAGCTCATAATACAACCTTGGAACATTGGAAGGTTAAATGAAATTGGGTATATAAGGTGCTGAGCACGAT
Source organism: Mesoplodon densirostris (assembly GCF_025265405.1). Lineage (NCBI taxonomy): Eukaryota > Metazoa > Chordata > Mammalia > Artiodactyla > Ziphiidae > Mesoplodon > Mesoplodon densirostris. The sequence goes on from NC_082671.1 coordinate 81,552,811, forward strand.
CGTCGGCCATGGGCACAGCTCAACAAATGGTAACCAAAAGTCCAATGCAGAAATCTCAGAATCATCTTGGATTTCTTTCTCTTCCTCAGCTTTCACATAAGATAAGAATCCATGGGTTTGGCCTCAGAAATATCTGTCAAATCCGACCTCTGCTTTCCCCTCCTCTGCCATTGTCTTAGCTCTGGGCACCACTATCTCTCACCTGGACAACTTCAATAACCTCTTTACTTTATTGGTCTTCCCATCTCTTCTTCCCCTGATCCATTCTCTAGATAATTATCTTTCTAAACCACAAATCTGATCAGTTGCCCCTTTGCTTAAAACCCTTGTCAATGGTTACGTATTGTGTACAATTCTGTATAATAAATCCCTCCTGCGGTTCCAGCTTCATCTTCAGCCATCCTCACCTCCTTGCTCACCACCTGTAGCCTGTAGAAAGTCCCCTGTTGTCACACAGATCTATCTGCTGTTTCCTGATCACAGCACTGTTTTGTGCCCATAATGTATTTCCACGTACTGTTCCTTCACCTGCAGTACTCTCCTCCCACCACTTCTCTTTTCTGGAGAAATCTTACTATTCTTTAAAGTCCAGCTCAAATATTGCTTCCTTTAGGAAGCTTTCCTGAGAACCCTGCCCCTCACCCACCAGTAAAGCTGACATCTCACTCTTACTCATTTTATAGAGCTTTTCAACATTGCCTTGTAGTTTTACATTTGTATTTCTGCCTCCCTGACAAAACTGTGATATTATCCAGGGAAGGTACCATAAATATAGCACAGAGCCTGCTGAGTATGTAGTGGGAACTCAACAAATAATGCTTGATGAGTTAATGTGAAGGAAAGAAAGGAAAACCAAGACAAGTTAAAACACAAGCTAAAGCACTTTTTGTAAACCTTGGTAATTTGCTTACCTGTCTGAGTCCATTTCTTCAAAGCTATCATAGAAATAGGGCAAGCCTCAATAATTGTTTTACTTGGTTATCTAAAGAGGATCAATGCAATTAAGGGTACAGAGGTGCTTTTTAAACTGTGGGCTTTACAGACTCACTCATATAGAGAACAAACTAGTGGTTGGTTACCAGTGGGTGGGGAGGGAGGGGCAGTGTAGGGATGGGGGAGTGGAAGGTACAAACTATTGGGTGTAAGAGAGGTTCAAGGATGTATTACAACATGGGGAAAGTAGTCAATGTTTTGTAACAACTATAAACAGAAAGTAACCTTTAAAAATTGTATGAAAACATTTTTTAATTTTTAATAAATAAATAAAAATTTTTAAAAACTGTGGACTTTATACCATTACTACTTGTTATTAATTTTGTTTCAACAGTTTAAATTATACATAAGGAAAAACTGCTAGTGTTTTATATACTAACTGTTTGTGTTTTAGAAGTGGCCTGTCTTAAGCAACAAGGCACATGGCTGAAACTTCCTTTAACACTTTCAACAAAGTGGTACCAGAAAGTTAATTCCCCCAAAGAATTAGAATAAAGACACATGAAGAAGAAAACCTACAAATGATACACTGATTCATCTCTAAGGGGAAAAAAAAGACCTTTGCCAAATAGTAGACTTTCAAAGAAAGAAAAACCATTTAAGAGCCTAAATGGTTCCTATCTACAGTGAAAATGCTAAAGATAGAACTGTACGTTTCAGGAGCTGAAGGATAAAATTTGAACTTCACGGGTAATCAAGAGATCCTGGAAAGTGAACCTATTCAGAGCTGACAAGAAAAATAGAACAAGCATTAAAAGGCCTGAGAAATTTTTTTCATCTCACCTGAAGTTCACACAGGCAACTGATTCGGCCAGACTAGAATTTTTGACCTCACTCACACTTTCCATGTAATACAGAGGGAGGTATAAGGATTTGACATCTGTCTTTGAGGATCTTGGAAATGTGCCCTGATTCAGAATGAACTAGAATAGAGCATCATGTCTTAAGGTGATCTGTTTGCTTTAAAGGATTCTAGCAGCAAATATCTCTTGCCTATGGAAAGAAAAGAAGGAGGTGGCAGACTCCACAAAATGTGTGATCTTTCTCAGATGAGAAACGTCCTCTGTATTTTGGCTTAGAAAATAGGAAACCAACTAAAATTCTCTAGAAGATCATTTAAGTGCTTCATTGTATCCAAATCAATCTGGCTTATTCAGTGATGGCACAAAACTCTGTCTTTATCTCTAATGCAGCATCTCTGTGTTTAAGCAAGGTGGGATAAGCATGGTCTTTAAAATTTTTTTTTCTATGTATATCCCACTGGTTCTGCTATGTCAAAATATAAAATGACATGAATAGACATGTGAAGAGATTTTTTTTCTTTTTAAGATGGGATAGAGGCTGGGGAGATTCTATGAATGCATTCTAGTTTCCGCCAAGAAAAAAAAAAGGATTTACTCTCAAGGATTTAAAATATTTGAGAGTTGTCACCACCACCTAAACTACTAATTATGAAGAAACAATGGCAAAGGTGATTGAGGAAAAATTAAATATGAACAAGACATTCCTATGAAAATGTTGTTAGGGTCTTCAAGGCATCTGTCTTTAGAAGAGGTTGTACAGGTAGAGTTTAAACACAGAATTTTCTTTCAAGTTCTAGGTTTAGAAGTTGCATATTTTTGGCCATGGGAAATATGATTGAATAACATATACTTGTTGAATGCTTCCTTTGGAAAATTTCTGTTTTGTCAGTGTCTTGAACACAGGAGAAGAAAAAGGCACTAAAATATGTCAAGAACATTCTGTTTGCTGAACTCATGCTGAGTGCATACATATGTTGTCTCATTTACAATCATAACAATCATCTGAGGTAAATACTATTATTCAGATATTAAAGAAGAAGAAAGTAAGGCTCATGGAATTTAGAAATCCATCCACTTCAGTGTCCACCTCCACTGACACTACTTTAGATCAAGCCACCATCTTCTTTTCATGGAATGACTGAAATAGCCTCTTATCTAGTTTCCCTTCTTTTACTCTAAGTTCTATTATTTCGATTTGAAAGCATAAATCAGATCTTGTCCCTTTCCCTCCTTTAAACCCTCCATTTGCTTCCCAATGCACCTCAAGTAAAACCCAAGCTCCACATAGCTCTGTCTACAAGGCCTCCCGTGATCTGGTCCCAGCTGTGTACACTGATCCCCTCAGTGTCACTCTCCACCTCACTCATCAAGCACTGATCATTCTGAATTTTCTTCCTTCTGTTCCCTAACATGTCACAGTCATGTCTGCCCCAGGGCCATTGCACATGCTATTCCCTCTGCCTAAAATACTTTCCTGCAAGAGCTGTAATAAGGAAGTACATGATGAGTTGTCAACCAAGTGTATAGATAGAAGAAGCATTCACTGGAGGCTGACGTAGGCTTAACAAAACACAAGTGAAAAGACTTGAGCTGATGTAGTAGGCTGTGTGGGGAGGACTGGGTTGATTGGTGAAGGTGAGCAGAACTCACAGTAAAGGGAAAGGGCGTGAGCAAAGTCAGAGACAGCAAAATATATTCAGGGCCTGGTATGGAGGGCTATTCAGCTGGAACCAAATCTGATCATTAGAGGAGTGGTACTTTGACTACATAAGTTTCTGATTGCTACTATAACAAATTACCACAACCTTAGTGACTTAAAACAGCACAACTTTTTTATCGTACAGTGTTAGAGGTCAGAAGTCTGAAATGGGTCCTACAGAGCTAAAATGGGGGTGTCAGCGAGTTGCATTCCTTTTGGAGGCTCTGGGGAAACTCTCTTCTTACTTTCTGAGCTTCTAGAGTCTGCTTGCATTCCTTGGCTTGTGGCTGCATCATTCCGACCTTTGCCTCCACTCTCACATCTCCATCTCTGACTCTGACCCTCATGCCTCCTCTTATAAGGACCCTTGTAATTATGTTGAGCACACACAGGTAATCCAAAATAACCTCTCCATTTCAAGATCCTTAATTTAATCACATCTGCAAAATTCCTTTTGCTGTGTAGGGAAACACATTCACTAGTTCTGGGAATTAGGACATAGACACCTTTGATGAAATTATTCTGCCTACCTCAGCGGCCTTGGGGAGGATCGTGAATGCAGTGCCCCAGAGCTTCCCCTCCTGCCCATCAGAAAGCAAGCCCATACCTGCCAACCTTTAAGTTCAGGTCAAGAGTAGGCCCCCAAATCCCTGCTTGGGGCCAGCAGTCAAACTGCTGGGAGCCCAGATGCTGACAGGTTATCCCCGATCTCCCTGATCAGACTTTATTCCTGAGATGCTGTGCGATGAGATCATGCCTGCTGGCTCTTCCATCCCTCCATAGCATCTTCACTTCTAAAGGGCCCTGACCCATCTAATCTAGTCACAGTGCCCCCATTCCCTCCTTTTCAACTTAATATCCCAGTTATGAACTTTCGCCCATAGATGGCGCTGTCCTCTACCTCCCACCTGCCCACCCTGACCCCCAGTACCCCCCGGAGAGATAGCAGTAGTGACTGTAAGCATTGGCACTGAGCTCAGACAGACCTGGGATCTCGCACAGGATCTGCCACTTGAGCAAGTCACTTTATGATACCCCAGTTTCCTCACTGTAAATTGGGTTTAATACATAACAGCACTTGCTCCACAAGGTGGTTATGAGGATTAAATAAAATAATGTGTGTAAAGAATTTAGCTTAGTGGCTAGCACAGAAAGTGTTCATTAAATGCTAATTTTAAAAGCAAAACAAAAAAGATAAGGAGAGAGTGGAGAGTTTTAAAAAGGTGAGCTGTCAGGTTGGCAGGTATGGGCTTGCTTTCTGATGGGCAGGAGGGGAAGCTCTGGGGCACTGCATTCACGATCCTCCCCAAGGCCGCTGAGGTAGGCAGAATAATTTCATCAAAGGTGTCTATGTCCTAATTCATTGTAAGGGTTCGTGTTACTTTTACCTACCTCTTTTGGAAAATCACCCAACTTCTATTTTATCTTTGCAAAATCAAAACATGAAACAGGAACTAAATAACACAAGGAAGAGGATGATGATGTGTATGTATGTGTGTGTGTGTGTGTGTGTGTGTGTGTGTACACCCCATGCACAAGCGTATGTTGGGAAGAAAGAAAACTATTCAGAGAAAATACTTTTCTTATGTTTCTTACCAAAACATGTATATATGTAGAAAGGGAAGGGAGAGATAAGGGAATAAACTATAAAAGCAAAGGATTATATATGTGGAAGGATATATGAGAAAGATAAAAAATAAACAAACAGATAGATACCAGGAAATCATGTTGCTTTGGTTTAAGAGTAGATGAAAGCAGCATTTCTGCAGTTGCCAGTGTATATTGATGTATCAAATAAGTTGTCATATCTCTCTCTTTTTTAAATATTTCTTTTCTTTTTCTTCTTCTTTTTTGGCCACATGGCTTGTGGGATCTTAGTTCCCCAACCAGGGATTGAACCCGGGCCCTTGGCGGTGAGGGTGTGGAGTCCTAACCACCAGGGAATTCCCAAGTTGTCGTATCTCAGGTTGCACAAGTACAGGCTGAATGACCACTAGGCAGGGGTGTGATGGACACTCGATTGGGGGATGGACTTAGGAGCCTTTAAGATCCTGCTCAGTGATTAGACATAAACTCCAAAATATGGTCTGCAATTCAGTTTCATCTCATTCTATAAAAGCTGCTTAAGCCACCTATGAAATCCACAGTACCTCCACAGTTCATGATTTTTCTGACAGCAGTTGTGGTCAAAATTTTTCTGCTTCTTAAATAATCAGCCAATTGTCCTCCAATAGGCACAATGATTGTCATAACCATGTGCGGGAGTGCTGACAAGAGACCCACCTGGAATGAAAAGAAGCAATGAGCTATTTTTAGCTACTTCTGAGAGAGGTACTTCCTTAAGTCCCTGCCTCCACCATCTCCACCGCACCCCTCACCATCAGATTTAATCATCTAATTATATGGGACCAAGGTAGGCCTGAATTCTGTAATACATAAACAATGAATGAATGAATGGTTTTAAGGATAGACCAAATGTCTCCTCCATCAGATTGGAAGCTCCTTGAGGGCAGAGGTGATTTTATTCATCACAGGCCCCAGCACACAGCAGAGTGCCCAGCACATGGTAGTTAAACACTTGGCGCAGACTGAGTGTTCTCCGATGGCAGCCACTATGGGCTGTGCTAGCTCTTCCACGGTCACTTCTGACAGTACCTGTAGCCATGCAGACATCTACCTCTACTAGGCTGCTGTTTTTTCCCTTGTGGGGAAGAGGCTTAATTCTTTTATGATGAGAGTTTATGTTTTACCATCCACACTCTTCCTCCCTGAAACACAGACAATCTAATGGCAAAGGCTGGGGACTTTGAAAAAGTTTTTTCTAAACCATACAAAGCTCTGGCCATTATCACTACGACCGTGATCTGCAAAATGAGCTTTAAGGTTCTTACCGCTCCTCACTGAATAATTTATAGGAAAAACAAAAAACAAAACAAAAACAAAAAAAACCTCTCACCCTTAAATCTTTTGATCCTTGCCTAATATGCAGTCCTTGAGTCAGCTTCAAAAACACTTCGAGATCAGGTATAATACAAATCTTTAAAAGCAGCTTAATACAACTCTGATCCTTCCTAAGAAGAAATTAAATAGCTATGTATACTGTGCATAGAATGTATAACTTGTCTGACCTCCAGGGTATTAGGTGTCACAGAACTGTTATGAATTTTGATCAGCAATTTACTTATTTTATCATGCAAAGATTTTCTCAGTAGAAGCAAGAGATTTAAAGTTCAAGAATATTTGAAGCATCTGTGTGTTTACCTTACTTATTGCAAATCCAAAGACCTCTTCAAAATAAGCAGGCTGACTTATTAACAGCAAGTAAAAGGTCCAGCTTCTGCAAAAATTTGCCACAATGATTGCGTAAACAGGCAACGATGTAAAAAATCTTTTCCATGGTGTATTAAATTTCTAGGGAGTAAAAATACCGTGGGATTTTTAGTGAATATACTGACAGATTATTTTTCTTGGGAGGATAACACAATCACTGAGAGAAATACTCATAAAAAAGAGGCAAGTCTTCATCCATCCGGCTCTACTTACACTGAGACTAACCAAGTTGGCTCCTTCTCCTATACTTGTCTCTATATAGGTCCTTTCCTCATGGGATATTGTTGGGTGAACTGCTGGACACTCATAGGCCTGCAACAGCCAAAACATGTACCAGATAATCCCAAATATACCTGCAGTTGAAAAACAAAAGGCTTGATGATACGGTCTCATTTTCTTCCATCTCTAAATTTGTCAAATTTCAAAATATTCTCAAATGGCACTATATTCAGCTAGGAGAAATTGTTTGGTTTATTTTTCTGTTATTGTTATTATTAACTGGTATATAAAGAAAGATAATGTTCTGCTCATTAAATTCAACTTTCATATAAACATTAAATGAATCATCGCTAGACAAGTATTCCATTTATATGATAAACTTGTCTTAGTAATCTCTATTTTCATACAGAAAACTCTTAGCCAACCCCATTAGACAGTAAAATACCACCTCTAGGGCTTCCCTGGTGGCACAGTGGTTGAGAGTCCACCTGCCGATGCAGGAGACACGGGTTCGTGCCCCGATCCGGGAAGATCCCACATGCCGCAGAGCGGCTGGGCCCGTGAGCCATGGCCGCTGAGCCTGCGCGTCTGGAGCCTGTGCTCCGCAACAGGAGAGGCCACGATGGTGAGAGGCCCGTGTACCGCAAAAAAAAAAATACCACCTCTATGAGTCACCCAAGGGAACTCGTGAAATCAAATCACTCACCATAAATATAAAAGACAGAGGCCCATCCCATGTACTGTACCAACACGCCGGCCAGCGGCATGGCAATCACTGCCCCCGCATAGGAACCTAGAACGAGAAAAGGTTGAGGGAAGCTTACCAGTCGTCATGCAAGCCCTTTCAAACCATTTAGAGTTCATGTGGTCGAACTGAGGATGAATCAAACTGAGCAGAAGTCACAAAGAGGAGCAGGCAAACTCCCACTGTGCCCAAAATAGGGCTTCCAGGAGAGAAAGTTCACCAGGATGCCCTTTAACTTCCTCCAGACACCATGGAGGGATCAGACAAAGATGGCTCAGACACCGAGATTTGGAATTACAAGAGAATGGAATGAAAAGATGAGAAAAATCTAAGAGAATTCTGAAAAATTTAACCAGGCACAATATTGGGTGCAGAAGACAGAAAGTGAAGGAACATATGTATCTACCTCTCAGGGCTCACAGAGCAGAAAGATTATCACCGTGGTCTTTATTTATTAAAATTTTTTTTTCTTCCAGCTTTATTGAGATATAATTCACCTAGGTCTTTAAATGAGGGACTTCAAACTATGAAAGGATCATGCTTTTAGAGTCTCGATTTTTTTTTTTAATACCAGGAAACGGTTAAATTTCAGGATGGCAGGATGACCAGGATGGCTTCTGTCTCCATCCACCTCCTAAATATGTACATTTTTAAGTTTATTTCTTACTTTGTAAATACCTAACCTTGTAAATACTTACCTATATGTGGATGTTTATCTTGTCTAGACAAGATAGTGAGGGCTAGAGGCAGTGACCTCACCTCCACTATCTCTTGCAGTTCCATGATACCTGCTGGAGAAACGTGAGCCCTGCAAACTCCCAATAAATATTAACTAAATCAAAAAAATTACTATCTGAAATTCCCCTCTGGGTATGAATGAAAAAAAATTCTTACTTCAGAAAAAGTGAGCCGCAAAAGGAAATTCTGTATCCCAGAATCCAATGCTAAGAAAGACCTTCAGGAAATGGGAGCTTGGGGATCTTCCAGAGAAAGAGACTAAATCCCATCTTTCCAAGCTGGGCCCAACTGGTTATGAAAGGCCTGACCTGGAATCCTAAATCTGAAGAAGTCTCTCAGTCTCTCTAAATCATTTTCACTAGGTAGAAGATGGAAGTGAAATCTCTATCTCACAGGGTTGTTTTGAGGAGCAAATAAATTATTAGATGAAGATGCTCTAATTAGTGCTGCATAAACACCAACTATTACTGCTCCTGTCATGTACAGAATGACAGAGCACTTTTTTTTTTTTAACCTCAGACGTCCTCAAACCAATAAGGCAAGCATTCCAGGATGTATCATTAGAAAAAAGAGCTGCAGGCCTAATTCCTCTGTGGGAGTGGAGAAGGTGGTCTTCTTTCCTGGACCAAATACCCTAGGAGTGGGGGTGTGGGGCCTCCAGTTTAGATGCTGCAAACAGGGAGGGTCAGGGGATAACCATCTATAAGATCCATCGGGTACTTTCTGTGTGCTCTCTAGTACTGTGCTGAGTATTCTGGACCCCTGATTTTATTTAATCCTTTTTTCAATCTGGTAACATTGGTACCGGTGTCATCCCAATTTTACAAGAAGGGGAGGGGAGGGGAGGTAAATTTCCTGAGGTCACATAGGTGTGAGTGACAGGACCCCAGGTCTGCAGGAATCCAAAGCCTTTAACCTTAACTACTTAATAATTCAGTCCTGCTTCTTCTGCTCAACCATACCCAATAATTCCTCACAATAAGAAACATTCATTCACTGAGGAAATTTTACAGCTTGAAATTGTCCTTCCCAGTCTTTTATTTATTTATTTATTTATTTTTATTTATTATTTTTTTTTGTGGTACACGGGCCTCTCACTGCTGTGGCCTCTCCCGTTGCGGAGCACAGGTTCCGGACGTGCAGGCTCAGCGGCCATGGCTCACGGGCCCAGCCGCTCTGTGGCATGTGGGATCTTCCCGGACCGGGGCACGAACCCATGTCCTCTGCATCGGCAGGCGGACTCTCAACCACGGCGCCACCAGGGAAGCCCTTCCCTGTCTTTTAGATGAACTCTTCCTCATCCTTCCAGACATGGCTGAATGTAATCTCCTATCACACCCTGAGCACACCCCAACAGGGCTCTCCACGCATATTGCCCTCAATGCACCTTGATGCCTCTGTGTGGTCACCAGGGAGGACAGTGGAGGCCCTCCGATACTTGTTGCTTGGCGTGGAGAGAGGGGAGTGGCTGAACGGGGGATGGGAGAGTCCCCAGTTCTATCCTCACTCTCCATGGGAAGTTATATCTTTTTTTCCCTCCCTGAGCCTCCTCTATAAAATAATGGAGGTAGAAAAAGAAATCAGATTTGTGGCTATCAGAGGCAGGGGTGGGGAGAGGGGAAATTAGATGCAGGCAGTCAAAAGGTACAAATTTCCAGGTATAAGATAACTAAGTACTAGGGATGTAACATACAACATGATAAAGATAATTGACACTGCTGTATGTTGTCAAAGAAAGTTAAGAGAGTAAATCCTGAGTTCTCATCACAAGGAAAAAAAAATTTTTTCCTATTTCTTTGATGTTGTATCTGTATGAGAGGATGGACATTCACTAAACCTATGGGGGCAAACATTTCATGATGTATGTAAGTCGAATCATTATGTTGAACACCTTAAAATTATATAGTCTGCATGTCTCTTACAACTCAATAAAAGTAGGGGGAAAAAAGCAAAAACAAAAATCTATGTCTTTGAATAAAGCCAGTTTTACTTCTCAAAAAAATTAAAATTAATTAAAAATATAAAAAAATGGATGTGACTAGATGTTTTCTAAAGACACTTCCAACTCCAATATTTTTGAAGTGTAGGAATCAATTATCCCTAAGCCTGGGTTTACTTCTAATGACATTTTCCCTTGGCTGTTCTTTGAAACCAAGGCCACACCTTAGCTGGGAAATGTAATAAAGCCTGTGACCTTGATCAGGTAACTTTCCTTGAGAGTCAAATCATTTCTTTAATTAGCCCTTCTAGGTCTATAAAGACACTAAGAATGGGCAGTAGCTGCTAGTTATTCGTTTTGTCAGCAAATCAAAATGAAAAGACTTACAAATAAATCATCCAAAGACAATATCAGGGGACTTCCCTGGTGGCACAGTAGTTAAGAATCCGCCTGCCAATGCAGGGGACACGGCTTTGAGCCCTGGTCCGGGAAGATCCACATGCCGCGGAGTAACGAAGCCCGTGCGCCACAACTACTGAGCCTGTGCTCTAGACCCCATGAGCCACAACCACTGAAGCCTGCGTGCCACAACTACTGAAGCCTGTGCACCTAGAGCCCGTGCTCCGCAACAAGAGAACCCACCGCAATGAGAAGCCCGCGCACCACAAAGAAGAGTAGCCCCAGCTCACCGCAACTAGAGAAAGCCCGTGCGCAGCAATGAAGACCCAATGCAGCCATAAATAAATAAATTAATTAATTAAAAAAGACAATATCAATAGGTCAAGGTCAGCTGGGGCAGAATCTTATATTCTTCTAGAGGTGGTATAAGATCAGTAGTGGAGGTAGAGATGATCTTGAACTTCAAACAAGAGGACAGAAATAGTTTCTAAGGACAAGAGAGGCTAAAGAAGTAAAGACATCTCTGCTGTGCATGCATTTCCAAACTAGGCACAAAATAGACACTTTGGGTGGATATTTCACACCAGATTCCCTGGGATCCTTTATTACTTCTACTACTACTACTTAAGGAGGTAAAGAGAGAGAGACAGAGGGAAAAATAAATAAAGGTATTCAGAGAAATAAAGCTTCCTCTTTAGCTAAGAAATACAGGTTAGCTACAGTTAGGAAAGACATGCTAGCCTGAAAAACTAAGCAGAACTAAATTCTGATCCTAATTCTACATGGGCCCATTGTGACTTTCGTGGCCTAAGGCACTTTTGTCTTTCTTGGCCCCTTCTCCCATAAAAAATATTTGAAAATATTGGTGGCAGCATGTGCTGTTCTTGTTCAAATGTTAATCAATACCTAGTAGACTCTTCTGAATGCCAATTACTCTCAGAGATTCATAGAGGGGCCAGTCCCAAAGACATGGCTTCAAATGAGGCAACCTTAGCAAGGTGAAGTTTGGAGACCCAGGAATTTAAGTCACATCACTACTTAAGAGCCATTAATTTACTTTTGGGTAAGATGGATGGTGTCCACTTCGTTTTTATCTGGAAGATAATGGCAAAAATTGATTAAACAGCTTCTATGACAATGTGTACATAGTAGTGTGTAGTAATGAAAGTTCTGAATCAAGAACCAGGTGGTCTAGATCCAGCTCCTTAACTTAGTAGCTGTGTGACCTTGGGCAAGTCGTTGGACTTTCGTTTCAGTTCAATGAAACTAAACTTTAAACTTTAGTTTTAATTTCTTCATTTGTGAAAAGGAGTGGGGGCCTTGATGATTCTATTGATATATCTTCTGTTTTGAACTTTGGAAAATATCATTTGTTGGCTAATCCTACAACCAGCTCCAACACCTTCTTTCTTACCTTTGTCTATTAAAGATGCTAGAAAAACTAGACACTTGCTTTCCTAGCCTCCTCTGCAGTTAGTAAAGTATATGACACAATTAGAACCAAGGAAATATAAATGGAAGGCTGCTAGGGAGTTTGGGAAAGCTTTTGCTTTCCTAGTGAAAGGAACAGATATGGTTAGGACACCTATCCCCACTTCTTTCTGCCACATTAAATGTGGACTTGATACCTGGAGCTGTGACAGCCATTTTGTGAGCATGAGGAACACGCATGAATGTAAAAAGTTATCACTGTGAGGATAGTGGAGTAAAAAGTCTGAATGTGCATAGTCCCTGGATAGATCACGGAGCAGCAGGATCAATACTAGTAACAATTTACCTCTGGACTTCTGTTATGTGAAAAAAATAAATTCTATTTAGTAGGGTCTTCACTTGAAGCCAAAAGCATTCCTAAATGAAACTTGTTATGGTTCTAATACACTTACCACAAAAAGAAGTTGTGGCCAGTCGGCTTCTCTCCAAAGGCGGTGCCCACTTACTCCACATCCCATGGCAGGCTGGGTAGGTCACACCCTGGCAAAACAGTTGAAAATAGATTATTTGATTCGACTCCAGTTTCTTTTTGTGTTTAAAACACAGATTTTGCTTCTTTAACACTACAGTTCAAAACCTAATTTACAGATACTAAATAACATGTGTCAGCTATTTTGGCTCATGGCACAGATGCTGAAATTCAAATACTAGTTCAAACGTAAGCATGGTGGGGAATAGGGAAGGGGTCTTTATATTTCATATTATTATAGAATATCAGTGTAGAAAGGGATTTCCACAACCAGCCAGTCCATCCTGTCATTTCAAGATACAGAACCTGAGGCTCAGAGCCATTAAGTTATTAGATTCTAGTCTTCACGGCTGCTAATATCATGTTCTCCCTACCATGTCAGTATTTTCTGAAGTGTGGTATATGCCCCTCTAGTGGGATTAAAGTTGGATTTAAGGTGCTACAACAACCTACATTTTTTATTATAATTGTTACATCTATATTATAACATGCTTTAGAAATAAAATATAACTAGTACATCAAGCCCATGATATCAAAGATATTGTTGCTTATGATAGGTTCTTTTATTTTGTTTTGTTTTGTTTTGAAGTGAATTGACCTAGGGAAAAACTATAGGCAAATAATAGTATAAATCGTACTGTGAATGTGACAAAAGTGACAAAGGTTAGAGGTGAATGACTGAGTTTGGGAAACATTTCTCTACATCAGGTATTGGCAAACTATAGCCTGATATGGCCCCACCATCTATTTTTGTTCAGCCTTAAAGTAAAGATGGCTTTTACATTTTTAAGTGGGCAGAAAAAAAAATTGAAAGAAGAAGAATATTTCCTGGCATGTGATAATCATATGAAATGCAAATATCAGTGTCCAAAAAGTTTTACTGGAAAGTAGCCATGCCCACATGTTTACATATTGTCTCTGGCTGCTTTTGCATTACAATGGCAGAGTTGAGTCATTGCAACAGACCATAGTATGGCCAGCAAAGGGCAAAATATTTACTTTCTGGCTCTATATTATTCTACCTCCTTCATCAAGTTAAATCTCTGTGTAAGACTACACTCTTGGAAATTTACAGATTTATTAATAAGTCCATTTAAACTGTTTTAGTGGAAAGGGCCCTTGCTATGTGAACTGTAGGTTTGGGGCTTTCCATTTCAAATTTTATTAAATGAAAGGGGTTGGATTATCTCTAAGATCACTCCTGGCTCATCTGAAATTCTGCCCTCTATGAAATGGTCCTTTATTGGGTATAAATTTGGAATCATACAAGGCATTTTAATTAAAGTATTCATAATTGTAATCATAACCAGAGAGTTCAGATAGCAGGACAAGGTGGAAGATAGGAAAACTGAGTAAAGGAGGTTTTCTTCAAAAGCTGAAATTTCTAAAGACCATGTTGTCTCCAGCAATATCAAACTTTGTTAAGAATCTCCTACCTCCACTAGACCTTGCAAAATTCTCACACACATGACACATCCGTAATGTACTCTGGCTGCAGAAGGAATGAACATGTTCAAGGTCGATGTTAAGAAGATGGCGGCTCCAAAGACCCTGAGGGACCAAAACACTGTGTTAGTGGGCAGGCCCACTAATGGATGTGGCATGTTAGTTAAACATCAGGAACAAACCTAACAGTTTATAGAAGATCACTATAGAAATTAATGGAAAGAGAAATAGATGTTGTGTTAAGATCTGGTGTGTTCCAAGCTAGACTGTTGGGCTGCTTTGATTCCCAAGCTCCAGTCCCTGGACCAATCATGGGAAGGTTTGGGGCAGTACAGGGATGTCCTGCCTAGATGAGATCCTGAAGCTGGAGATTGACCAGCATGAGGTAAGCTTGCTGAAGACCCACCCTTCTTCTTGTTTCTACCCAACTGATCCATTCTGACCATTACCTCATGACTTCTGCACATTTGGGTGGTGTCTCCTGCTTCCCAATTCTGCTCTCACTTTACCAGATGGGGATACTGACTATCTGAGAAGCATGCTGTGTCCTGGGACCAGCCAAGCACAAGACAGGCTGTGTACCTGTCTTAGCCCCCAGCTCTCTGCCAAGTACCATGTGCCTTCTCCTCCCTGCCTGGACAGGAGTGTCCTGGGAAAAGAGAGCCGGCAGCATTTTCTTCCTTTCTCACACATGTTAGTGATGCTTCAGCCCTTTTTACATGCTGCGAAATCATTTTATATGTTATTTCTTCTTAGGGCAGAAGTGTACGTAGTAACCCCAGAGACCATAAGAACTAATATTTTATCACTTTTTAAGAAGAATACAACAGGTAAGTGACAATAAAGGACACAAACTACACAAGAACATAAGTAAATATGAGTCATGCTTATACAAGATGACTTTCAAACTTTTTTGTCCTTGACCCATAAAACAAAATATATTTTATACTGCAACTCAACACACTGATATACACAAATGTAACCGAAACAAGTTTCAAAAACCAATACTTAAATGTGCAATGAGCTAAGATATTTTCTATTCTATTTTATTCTATTTGATTACCTTTTCTTCTATTTCTCCCTCTTTTTTTTTAGAAAATGGTCATTGGTAAATCACTATTGATTTTATTACTATCTAAAGAGCTCTGTTTTAGAGTTTGAAAAACACTGCTTTATAAAGTATACACTTCACAAAATCCGCATATGTAAAGTCAATTACAACTAGAAGAGACTTGGAAATAATTAGTACACTCCTTTTCTGGTACATATACATACTATATCTCCCCCAAGTGGCCATCATTTCTGCTTGAATACCTTTAGTGACAGAGAACTTATTACTCCTTGAAGCAGCTCATTTTGTCTTGGACCCACTTTTAATTGCTCAAACACCTACCATAGAATCTCAAGGGCATTAAATACATCTTGCAATCTAGAGACTAGCCCCTCCTACTCACATGACAAAACTTGTATGGAACAGGATGATATTAACATAGTACAGAGCATCACAGAATGTCATTGGTCAAAGGCAACTCAAACACAATCTAATCCGTTTCATTTCACAGATGAAGAAACTGAGGCCCAGAGAAAAAAGGAACCCAGTAGAGGTCACCAAGTGAGTTACTTAGGGTCCAGGAACGGTTTCTCCTGACTCGGATGCAATTGATCTTTTTATTACATAATCATTTAAAGAATTGCAAGATAGATTAGATTAGACAAAAAAGTAAACAAAAAGAGACTCTTAAGAACAGGATCATATAAGATCAATGTCTGTGAATCACATCCTTAGGAACGGCTTCTATCTTTCATTCTGTACCCCTAAACTGAGAGCCAATTATGCAGATTTTATAAGAGTACAAAGCCATATTATGATCTGTGCAGCACTCATGTTATATCAATTTATCTTACCTGTTAGCAGCAAACTTATTTGAAATGAAACCACCTGGAATTTGTGTCACAATATAACCCCAGAAAAAAGATCCATGGATAAGGCCCACCGTCTCTGGATCCCAGTTAAATTGTGCTGTCTGGAAACAAGAAATCAGATACAGTTGTGTTTGGAAGAAAACACTTGACCATAATTATTCATTGATCATCCTACACAATAACCCCATGAGGTCTTTCCTTCCCTCCTTTATTCAAAGAATATTTTATGGAGGGCCTCTTGTGTGCTTGGGATATAGGATAAAACAAAGTCCTGGCTGTCACTGACCTCAAGTTCTAGTGATAGAAAGGAGAGATTATGTACAAATTTTAAAAAAGAAAAAAATAGATGTATATGTGCATATATATATGTATATGTGTGTACATATATACATGTATGTGTGTATATATTATATATATGTATATGTGTGTATATATATATATACACACAGAATAATGAGTGCTAGGAAGAAAACAAAACAACTTGCAAAGAAAACAAAAAATAAATTCTAGGTTTATTAGGATATTTACTAGGTTATTCAGATACCAGTTTAGTGACAGCACAAAGGGAATGAGAGTGTTAAGTCTCTCGTTTCATAATGAGGATAATAAAACCTATTCTACCTCCCTATAGTATGTGTGGGGATAAACACCATAAATATTTCTAGTAGGTTATCCCTCTGCTTAGAGATTTTGCATTTAACACATTAGGATAATGCCTGGAATATAGTGTAGTCTCAAGAAGTGTTAGCAGCCATTATTGTTGTTATGGTGATGACGATGATAACAACAAAATACCCTTCCACAACGCTTAGGTCATTGAAAATGTGATTCTTGAGGGTTAGAGAGCCTTTCCTCACTTTCTTCCCCAGCCATAGTACCTCATCCTTTTCAGGCTCCCTACAAATATCCCTCCTCTGAGGAAGCTACTCAACTGCCCTGAACTGAAGTGGTCATTTTCCTAGGCTTGGTCCACAGCCCTCTGTTCTTGCAGCCATGGCACTCACACTGTTCTCAAACTTGCCCTTCATGTGTCCACTTCCCACATGGGCTGGCGAGTAACTCTAAGGTGGCAGCCATGTCCTTTTGACTTTGTAGCCTTAGTACCTGAAACAAATGCCTGTAATGTAGAAGGGGCAAATAAGGATTTGCCAAATGAATGAATAAATGAATGGCTTTGTAAAGCATTGAAATCAAAATGCAAGATGTTCCTATTACGGAGTAAGGGTTCTTAATTATCAACATACTACATCTCACAAATTTTCTTTTTAAAAAAGTTATTTATTTATTTATATATTTATTTAGGCTGCACCGGGTCTTCGTTGCAGCATGCAGGATCTTAGTTGCAGCCTGCAGGCCTCTTAGTTGCAGTATGCAAACACTTAGTTGCGGCAGGCATGCAGGATCTAGTTCCCCGACCGGGGATCGAACCCAGGCCCCCTGCATTGGGAGTGCGGAGTCTTAACCACTGGACCACCAGGGATGTCCCCAACATCTCATAAGTTTTCATCACAGTTTATTTTCCCACAAATTGTTATACAATAATTTGCTCATTTATTCAACATGCACCTCATGCCTCCTGTGTGCCAGGTCAGGTGATAGACAGTATAAATACAAACTCAAACAAGTATTGCCTTTGCCTTGAGGAGATCACAGTCCAGGTAACATTGGCCTGTGCTCTGTACTGTAGTTCCCACTTTGCAGATTAGGAAGTTGAAGCTCAAGAGTAAAATGGGACTAACAATCATTCATTCAAACCAGCTTACCAAATTTTTATTTCATGCTACTTCATGCCACACATTGTTCTAGGCACTGGGGATACAGCAGTGAACAATGACAGTAATTGCTACTTTCACAAAGATGCCAGTGGGGATGGCAGAAAGTATACAAGTGCATACTATGTTAGATGGTGATCAGTGATAAGAAGAAAAAAATAAAGCAGAAAAGGGGACAGAAATGTTGTATAGGAATGAAGTAGGGTGAAATTTTAGATAGAGTGGCCAGGAAAGGCTTCAGTGAGGCTTCAGTGAGATTGTTGAGTAAAGTCCTAAAGGAAGAAAGGGAGCAAGTCATGCTGTTCATTTTCTGAAAAGAAAGCTTTCCAGGCAGAGAAATAGCAAGTGCAAAGGCCCTGAGGTAAGGATGCGTCTTGTGTGTTAGAGGAATGGCAAGATGTCAGTAGAGGAGGGTAAACGTGAAGAAAAGGATAATAGGCATTAAAATAAGAGAGGTTCAGGGCTTCCCTGGTGGCGCAGTGGTTGAGAGTCCGCCTGCCGATGCAGGGGCCATGGGTTTGTGCCCCGGTCCGGGAGGATCCCACATGCCGCGGAGCAGCTGGGCCCGTGAGCCATGGCCACTGGGCCTGCACGTCCGGAGTCTGTGCTCCGCAACGGGAGAGGCCACAGCAGTGAAAGGCCCGTGTACCACAAAAAATAAATAAATAAATAAATAAATAAAAATAAGAGAGGTTCAAATGATGAAGGGCCCTTTAACTCATCATAAGGACCTTGGCTTTTACTCAGAGACAGAGGGAAGCACTGAGTGAAGAGGGTCATGATTTTAAGTCACTTTCCATGTGTTTCCTCTTCTAATCCTTACAACACGTAGAGGTAACTATTTTTATCTCATTTTTTATAGAAGAGGAAATTGAGGCTTAGAGAGATTAATTTACTTGCCCAAGGTCATACAACCAGTTATAAAGAGAGCCAAGACCAAGCCCTCTTACCTACTTGACCCAAAAAAACTATATTCTTTCCATTGCTGCGGAGACTTGACTTTCTCACTGAGAAGTAGAGACTGGACTTCTTTGCCTTGAGTCACAGAATGCCCCAAGAATCCAAGGATCCAAGACAGAGGGATCCACTTCAACCAGCAGCTAACTGTCAATCACCTTGTCCCTTGCTCATGTCTTTCTCTCTGACGAAATGGTGCTTCTGTCCATTGGAGAAATGATACCTGAAGAAGAGCACTTGTGCCTGCGGAGGACTGACTTTCATTATCTCTTGAGCCCATTACAATCATAATGGCCTCATGTCTGAGCTATTATTATAAGCCAAGCACTGTGTCAGGTACTGTGCTAGGCTGAAAAAAGGGCCCCAAACGATATATGCACAAAATCTCCAGAATCTATGAATGCTGCCTTATTCGAGAAAAGGGTTTTGCTGATGTGATAAAGTCAAGGATCTTGAGATGAGTTTTCCTGGATCATCTAGCTGGGCCCTAAATCCAAAGACGTGTCCTTGCAAGAGAAGGGCAGGGGGAGATTTGAGACATAAGAGAAGGTACACAGAAAGAAGGCCATGTGAAGATGGAAGCAGAGATTGGAGTGATGCTGCCACAAGCCAAGGAACACCTGGAGCCACCAGAAGCTGGAAGAGGCGAGGAAGGATCCTCCCCTAGAGCCTTTGGAGGAAGTGTGGACCTGCTGACACTTTGATTCGGACTTCTGGTCTCCCTGGATATGAGAGACTAAGTTCCTATTGTTTTAAGCCACCGTGTTTGTGGTAATTTGTTACAGTAGCCTTAGGAAAGTAATATAGGTCTTTAATAAATTGGTGCCAGATTATCTCATTTGATCTGTAAAGCAGGCCTTTTATTCCCATTTCACAATAAGGCAATGAGGATTAGCAAAGAATTGCTAGAAATGCCAGTTCCTGGCCCCCTACACACGTTTGCTTCTAAGAGGATTCTCTTCCTCCCCCAGAGCCATGGGCCTCTCCCCTGTGACTGGACACCTGAGTAGAGGGAGCCAAGGCATGGGTTGGACTCAGCCCACCTGTCTCTCTCTCTCTCTCACTCACTCTCACTCACTCTCTCTCTCTCTCTCTCTCTCTCTCTCTCTCTAATCTGAACCCAGAGATTCTAGTTAGACAATACTGAACACTTGAATTGAAACAAGTCCCACTGGAGTCAGGGCCAAGTAAGTCAGCTCCCCAGCAAGGCAACGGCTCAAAGAACTTCAGCTTTGGAGGGCAGTGAGAAGCCATGGTTAAAGAAAAAGGAAGAACTTCCCTGGTGGTCCAGTGGTTAAGAATCCGCCTTCCAATGCAGGGGACACAGGTTCGATCCCTGGTCGGGGAACTGAGATGCCACATGCCGTGGGGTAACTAAGTCCATGCAATGCAACTACTGAGCCCACGTGCTCGGTAACCCACGCGGCACCACTAGAGAGAAGCCCGTGCGCCGCAACAAAGAGCCTGTGTGCAGCAACTAAGACCTGACGCAGCCAAAAATAAATAAATAAATTTCTCTTAAAAAAAGAAAGGGAAAAAACAAAAACAACAGTCCATGGAGAGACCTGGGAGAATGGAGCAGACTCAGAGAGCAGCAGATGCAAGACACTGCACAGCAAGCAAGTTGGAGACTAAGCTAAGCATTTCCTAGTTCCCATGAGGTCCAGCTCCACTCTGCCCTTCCTGGCTCCTTTTCCTCCCCACAGTAAGGTACAGCCTGGATTTTGGTCCCACCTCAGGCTGGGCTCCCCTGTCCAGGGTGCAGACTGCACAAACATACACAGCAGATTTGCTTTCTGCACTTCACTTTCGTGAGATCCCCTATAGCCCCACTGTAATTTCCTTCTTAACTTCAGCTGGTTTCCCTGCAATTCTATTCCTTGCAACCAGCAATCCCTGACCAAGACAGAAGGGCAACTTGCTCAAGATCCCAGAGCTAATAAACAACAGAGTCAAGTCTGAAACCATGTCTGGCCAATTCCAAAGCCCAATTCTTCTTAACCCTACAGGGCTCATGATTCATGAGAAGGAGTTTGGGTTTTTCCTGAGGGTAATGGGAACCAATCTCAAAGTTGCTCAAACTTTAGTTATTTATTGCTTACCACATGCCAGACACTGTTCTAAGTGATTCACGTGTTTTAAAACTCATAATTGTTAAACTAAAAATGATTACTCACACATCAACTAAAACTACCCTTTATACCACTAATAGAATATATGCCATTTATTTGCAAGACCTACCAATTCACACTGCTTACTTCTCTCCCTCTGCTGAAAATGAAGATTTTAAAATATCTCAGTGCAAAATATCTAGTTTTTCTCCCATAAAACCAACCAAACAAATATACCAGCCATTGAGAGCTTTTTGTAATACACTTAGTGAAATCTTTGTCATCGGGTTGAACATGCTCAGATGATATCTAAGCTTTGTTCTATTTGGATACGAGAGAAATGGCCTGCTATAAATTGGAACTTCTGAAATGCTACTAAACTCCTACTTATAAGGCCAGGGAAAATGATGTAAAGCATATTTTAGATCTTAATCAGTTTCTCTAAGACTCCAGAGGGCAAAACCATAGAAACTAGAGAGCACGCACAGCATTGTTCCTTAAGTTTATCAAAATGTCTTTTCCATATACCTCCAAGCAAATTCTGTTGACCTAAGCCTATCTTTTCAGGCAACAAACAACTGCAAACTAGCATATCATTTTGATGCGGGCCTCAGCAGACAAGTTTAATTAGCTGCCCTTGCTCACAAAAGGCTGCCAGAATGCATGTGATACACACCTGAAACCTCACTAATATACGTCATTCTTTATTTTTAAAATGCATGACATGCTCCCTCACACCTCTACTGCCCTCCCTCCCCGCCTCAAAATAAACAATCAGGATATCCTTTTAAAACAGATTCAGCTGTGGCATCAAAAAGAGAATGGTTAGAAGAATCTCCATGGTACCCTTTTGTTCTGGCAGAATAATCTCTTAGCTAAAAAGAAAAGGAAAAAAAAACCCCAAAAATCTGCCGGCCAACTAAAGACTTCTTTTTAATGAATTGAAATCAAATTTTCCTAAACCAGTGCTTGACAGAAACTGTTCCAGGTAATGCTGGAACAGTTTCTGTCAAGAAACACATGTGGCATGAAAGAAAGCATTCTGCAATCAAGTCCAGGAAACAATGCACACCACACTCCCTTTTGGAGATTCTCATAGGACACAACACAGTAAAGGCTCCCAGTTCATAAGACACCTTCTTTACAGCACAGCCTACAGAACAATGATTTCCAGACACCAGTTTGGAAAATTCTGATCTAAATGTTTCTCCGGGGCTCCCCTGGTGGGGCAGTGGTTAAGAACCTGCCTACCGGGCTTCCCTGGTGGCACAGTGGTTAAGAATCCGCCTGCCAGTGCAGGGGACACGGGTTCGAGCCCTGGTCCAGGAAGATCCCACGTGCCGCGGAGCAGCTAAGCTCATGCGCCACAACTACTGAGCTTGTGCTCTAGAGACCATGAGCCACAACTACTGAGCCCGTGTGCCAGAACTACTGAAGCCCATGCGCTCTAGAGCCCGTGCTCCGCAACAAGAGAAGCCACCGCAGTGAGAAGCCCATGCACCGCAACGGAGAGTAGCCCCCGCTCGCCACAACTAGAGAAAGCCTGCGCGCAGCAACAAAGACCCAACACAGCCAAAAATAAATAAATTAAAATAAATTAAAAAAAAAAAAAAAGAATCTGCCTACCAATGCAGGGGACATGGGTTCAAGCCCTGGTCCGGGAAGATCCCACATGCTGCGGAGCAGTTAAACGCGTGCATTGCAACTACTGAGCGTGCGCTCTAGAGCCCGCGAGCCACAACTACTGAGCCTGTGTGCCACAACTACTGAAGCCCATGCGCCTAGAGACCGTGCTCTGCAACAAGAGAAGCCACTGCAATGAGAAGCCTGCATACCGCAACGAAGAGTAGACCCCGCTTGCCGCAACTAGAGAAAGCCCGCACGCAGCAACGAAGACCCAACACAGCCAAAAATAAATAAAATAAATAAATTTAAAAAATAAATAAACAAATAAATGTTTCCCCAAATATGGGCAGGGACCAGAGAACTATTAGATGTCTCTCTGCAAACAGATGGATTTCCACATGTGTCACTCCTGTGTGTGTATTCAATACAATGAAACACGTATATGTTGGGTATCAACTGGGCATATATTTTCGTTTTATTCTCCCATAATTTCAATATTTCTCTAGGCCTACCATTTAAAAAACAAACCAGATTTTATCTTTCCAGTGATTCATAAAAACAATACTATTTAAGTGACATCAGAGTGCTTAAAGCATTTAAGTGCTTATGACTACAACAGCCTTTGAACTGGGCCTACTGCTTCCACTCACTCCAATCCCAATCCATTGGGAGATGACTGGCTGGACAGTGATTGTTCTGGAGCATGGATTTGACCATACCACTTCTTTGCTTAAAGCCCACCCCTATCTCCCCTCATGGCTTACCAGGCTCTGCAAGACCTAACCCCACTTTACTTGCTGCTTCCTTCTCTTGATGCTTGCCGCATGCTTTACCTTTCTACCGGGGTTTCTTAACCTGGAGTCCGTGGATGGAACCATGTGGATCTATGAACTTGAATGGGGAAAAATCAGCATCTTTATTTCCACTAACTAAACTTTAGCATTTCCTGTAACTATGAATGTAGGAAACAAACCCCAGTCATTTATCAGTACCTGTGACTCTGTTACTAGTGGAATTTATAAATATGTTCATATCACATGATGGTTGTTGCTGCTATCTCAAACTATTGCTTCTCCTTCAGACTTCAAAATTACAGTAATTATTAGACCCATTGCTAGAGCTTGTCATCTGACATGATCATAAAGAAGCCCATGTGTTTCTATATCACAAATTCGATTTTTAAATATTTTGGTATCTGTATTTTATTTTATGTTTTTGCTTTATTTTTATTTATTTATTTATTTTATTTTTGGCTGCATTGATTCTTCGTTGCTGCGTGCAGGCTTTTCTCCAGTTGTGGCAAGCGGGGACTACTCTTCATTGTGGTGTGTGGGCTTCTCATTGCGGTGGCTTCTCTTGTTGCACAGCACGGGCTCTAGGTGAACGGGCTTCAGTAGTTGTGGCATGCAGGCTCAGTAGTTGTGGCTTGCGGGCTCTAGAGCGCAGGCTCAGTAGTTGTGGCTCACTGGCTTAGTTGCTCCATGGCATGTGGGATCTTCCTGGACCAGGGCTCGAACCCATGTCCCCTGCATTGGTAGGCAGATTCTTAACCACTGCGCCACCAGGGAAGACCTATATCTGTATTTTAAAATGATGGGTTTCCTTTATAATCCTATGTGTTTTATTTTAAGAATTTAAAACATTAATACAGCCATGGCCGAAAGAACTCTCACCATAGACAGACACTGACCTGAATTTCCGGTTTTCCATCAACATATATAGTGTTGTTGTTGACCATTTCCACAATGGCAACTCCAAGGTTACACCGAATCCCAAAGGAAATGCAGAATCCCAGCCCGCTCATGATGGCAATGATGTAGCGCTTGGGGAGGCCACAGCAGTGGCAGTCACAGAGTGGGGGGCTCTGCGTGGACGTCTGCACTGGCCTTCCTTCTTCATTCAGCTCAATGTTACCTTCTTCCTCACTGGTCCCATCAATTTTCCTACAGTGGAAAAAGAATGGGCAGAGAAGAAAGACCAGGATTACAGAAAAAAACAAAGTGTACTACAGAAAAAGAAAAAGTGTACCAAGAAAGAAAAAAGGAAACCCAGAGTAGGATGCAGCCTGCATTTTTTAACGTCATCATCATCATTATTACTAAAATAAATTATAATGGCTAAAATTACTGATATTCTGGATATCATATTGCACCCTTATAGGCATTAAATTGTTTTAATCTCATAACAACCACATGAAGTAGATCATGTTATCTTTTCCTTTTATACATGAGGAAGCTAAGTCATCTATGGTGGGATGCAAGCCCAAGTCCAGAGTTTGTGTCCTCAACAATATGCTTGGGACTTCCCTGGTGACGCAGTGGTTAAGAATCCGCCTGCCAATGCAGGGGACATGGGTTCAAGCCCTGGACCAGGAAGATCCCACATGCCATGGAGCAACTGAACCCGTGTCCCACAACTACTGAGCCTGTGCTCTAGAGCCCATGTGCCACAACTACTGAGCCTGCATGCCACAACTACTGAAGCCCATGCACCTACAGCCCGTGCTCGGCAACAAAGAGAAGCCACCATATTGAGAAGCCCGTGCACCACAATGAAGAGTAGCCCTCACTCACCGCAACTAGAGAAAGCCCACGCACAGCAATGAAGACCCAACCCAGCCAAAAATAAATAAATAAAACAAATAAATTTTAAAAAAATATATGGTTTACTGAACTTCCTGCTGAAAGAGTATCCATAGACTTCATCCACATTGCATGACCCAGCTAACTATTATGTTTGACCTTAATATTAATGTCACTTGAAGCTTGCTAAAAAGATATACAGTAGAAAATTAATGCAGATGTTTTTCTTTCTTCCTCTTTTTCTAAGTCTTAATAAAATACTAGATGGAGGTAGGGAGACACATTTTCTATCACAGCACACAACCAACTGGTTGTGTATCCTTTCTTCCTTAGGTGGTTCTTCTAAGGAGGTGATTCTCTGACAATTTTTGACCAGATGGTAGGATTTCTCACTGAGTTCTATAAATTCAGATTATGGTATGTCTATTACAGTAAATTTACTCTCTTCTTTAAAGAAAAGAGTAATTGGGCAAACTGAACACAATCTGTCAATTATAAAAGGAGCTGTATGCATCCTCTCACATATTGTAACCCTTCTGAGGATGCCCAATTAAGTTCCAAGTCTTTGTAAAAATAAGCAAAGCTTATACGTTTTCCTGAGTTTCATATTCACTAATAGCTAATACAGACCAGACTGAAACACAAATAATTTGCCCACCAATTCACAGAAGAGATCATCTTGGTAGCTTTTTATGACTCAAGCAAATGAGGTTAAAGCACATGTAGAGAGAAGCAAATGTACTGGATTTAATTCAGTTCATTAAATATTTATTGAGTGCCTACTGTGTGACAGGCACTGTGCTGAGTGTTAGGGAACAATAAAGAAGGGGACATGGTCTCTGCCCTTCTTCAGTTCTTAGGCTGTTTGGAAAGAAAGACACATACACAAGCAGCTATAATTGCTGGATGATGTAGGTTTTGTTGAAATCAAGGTGAAGAGCAATAGTAAAACAGGAAAAAGAGCTTTCATTTTCAGTGTGTGAGCTCAGAGTGGTAGCTTAATAAATGTGCAAGAATATGGAAGTAATCAGAAGAGAACTTCAGCAAGCTCCCTGTGTACCTATCTACCTACCTGCATTTATGCTAATTTGTTCTACCTTTTTTCTATGATTGTCCATGCTTCTAGCTAAGGCCAACCTCTCTCTCTGGGCACTAGATCTCATCGCCTCTCATCTACTCAAGGAAATCCCTACCCCCATACTTAATCAATTATTTTTCCTCTCTACTAGATCATTCTTATTGTCTACAAATATGCTCTTATTTGTCCCACATTAAAATTTGAAGTAAAAACACTTTCTCTTTCAGCTACTCCCCTATTTCTCACCTTCCTTTTATAAAAAAAACTTGGAAGTCACTGTCTTCACTTCCCTTTTCCCCATTCTCTCTTGGACCCACTCCAACCAGGTATCTCCCAACCTGTCCACCAAAACTGTTCTTCTTAAGGTCATCAATGCCCTCTACGTGGCTCAACCCAAAGGCTATTTTCAGTCCTCGTCTATTCAGCCTATCAGCATCACCTGACACTACTGATTACTCTTTCTTCCTTGACTACTTTGTTTCCTTCACAGAAACCACACTGACTTGGTGTTCCTCCTAATTCCCTGACCACTCCTTCTGTTTTATCCCTTAAGCTGATTCCCTACTTTCTCAACCTGTAAACACTTGGATACCCAGGACTCAGTTCATAGATCTCTTTTGTTTTCTATCTATACTTTCTGGGTCACCTCACTCTGCCTCTGGGCTACAGATACCATGCATATGCTGACAGATCCCAATTTTCATATCTAGACTTATTTACATCTTCTTGGACACACGATCAGCATCTAAAACTTAACATATCCAAACTGAGTTCCCCTAAAAGAAATTAATTCCTGAAGTCTTTCCCATCCCAAGTAATGACAAGTTTGTTCCTTTGGTTGCTCAGGCAAAAAACTTGGTGACATCCTGGATGCATTTCTTCTCCAGTCTATGTCCAGCCTAGGAACCAGTGTCCCTTAGTTTTAAATTTTACTCTTCTTTTTACTTAGCTGTGTGACTTTGGCCTAGTTAACCTCTCTGGGCTTCAGTTTTCTCATCTGTAACCTGAGAATTATAATAATAGTTTCTTCTTCATGGGATTGTTCTTAGGATTGCCATAAGTGAATTATTATATTAGATCATTTAGAACAGAACTTGACACATGTGAAAACTCAATATATGCCAGCTATTTTTATTACATTAATCCTCATAACCATTCAATGAGTCCACTCTGCTGGGCTGAGCATTAATGCCATTTATTGCCATTTATATTGATGTCTGAGAGTTATTTGGATCATAAAACTGTTTATAATGGGCAGCCCCAGTGGTCATCATGAA
Organism: Mesoplodon densirostris; assembly: GCF_025265405.1. Classification (NCBI taxonomy): domain Eukaryota; kingdom Metazoa; phylum Chordata; class Mammalia; order Artiodactyla; family Ziphiidae; genus Mesoplodon; species Mesoplodon densirostris. The sequence continues at coordinate 81,580,408 of NC_082671.1, forward strand.
TTTCTGGCATCAGAACATATATAATTTGAATAGCATGGAAAACTGATGATCTAATATTGATACATTATTATAATAATATTAATATTCACTAAAACATGGATAATATATAACAACTACACTAATATTTGTATGAAGCAAATTCAGTTCCTTCCCTCTGCCCTTTCCTCTCCCTACACTTTCATATAATGATCTTATTCTATGGTTAGAACAGCTCAGTGAGACAGGAAATCTAATGCTTCCATTTGACACAAATTATAACTGTAGTTCAGAAAGCAAGAGTGGATTGGCCAAGACCACAGAGCCAGTAAAGGGTAGGGGCAAGATGTGAAGCCTTTCTCCTGCCTGTCCAGCCAAGTTCCCTTTCATGTGAGTTTCCCAGCTCACCAGGCTGTGTTCTGTCCCAGTGATCTTCCTGAGTCACCTTGTCGTCTCTTACTTTGTAGCCCAGTCACCGTGGATGACCCAGTAGAGGAGAATATTTAAGAGAAAGGGCTCTGGAATGAGAGAAGCTGAACGCTGTTTCACCCATGTGCCAGTTTTGTGACTTTGGCTCTAAGTTACTTGACCACTTTAAGCCACAATATTCTGGTATTAGTTTGCCAGAGCTGCCATAGCAAAGTACCACAGACTGAGTGGTTTAAACAACAAAACTTTATTTTCTCACTGTTCTGGAGGCCAGAGGTCCAAGATTAAGGTATTGCCTAGCTTCCTTCTGAAGCTTCATTCCTTGGCTTGTAGATGTCTGTCTTCTCCTTGTATCTTCACATCATCTTCCCTCTGTGTATATCTGTGTCCCTCTGTGTCCAAATTTCCTCTTCTTATAAGGACACCAGTCACATGGATTAGGGTCCAAACTAATTATCTCATTTTAATGTAATTGCCTCTTTAAAGACCCTATCTCCAAATACATAGTTCCTCACCAGGGATTAGATGAAGGCTGGGGGCTGCAATTATTGGGATACTACAAATTTCACCTGCTGATGTTTTTCTATATATGGTAAGAACTTATTTACTGTGTAGTGTGTTTAAACATTTAAGTTTTATGAGCTAGTTCCTCTTTAGAAGCTGACTATTCAACTTGTTCACTTTTTCCTTTTTTATAATAATTATCAGGTTATAAAAATAAGTTTATACTTTTGTGTTTTATCTGAAAGTAAGAAGCAGAAAAACTGCCTATAATTGCATAACATGGAGATAAGTATCAATACTTCAGTGTAATTCCTTCCTATCTTTATTAAAAATTAACTGTTTTCCAACATACACACACAAAAAAGTACCAGGAATTAGGACTTCAACATACAAATTTGGGGGGGACACAATTCAGTTCATAACAATCACCATCTCTAAAATGGGCTAACGATCATAGCTATCTCATGAGGTTGTTTTAATGATTAAATGATATGATGCATGTAAATTATTTAGTGCAGTGCCTGGTACATGAAAGAGCTTTCTACTAATACATGGTGAGTAGCAGTATTATTGCTATTAATAAAATTGTTACCATTCACAAGCTTAGCATCTCTCTATATGCATGCAGATGCTTTGGATGAAAAGTAATACAGACTAACATTCTCAGGCATGGTGGGGTCTTGAGGAGCTTACTTGAAGACAGACCCAGCTGCTGTGCTCTGAGTGCACCAGGGCTTTGGCTCGAGGACCACACTGTCACAGGCTGCTCTCCAGCAAGCACGGAGCACAGCAGTGATTTAAGGCAGACCCTTTCCTGCAAGAGGCAGGACTCCCCAGTGGCCTTGCCAAAACTTCCTAGTACCGTGGTGGAGTCTGAGACTCTTCCTATCTAAACTTTCTTCTTTCCCTCTCTCTTATGCAGATAGCGTGGTGGTCAGAATGCTCTCCCAGGCTCCCATAGCTCCTTTCCCTTTTCCCTCAATAAATCTCTTGTGCACCTATTCCAGTTTTAGCATCTGCTTCTTAGAGGACCTGAACCAACACAAGCACCCTCTGAGTGCATGGTGCCACCTGGGATGTCCTAAGAGCTTCCAGAGGGAGGACACACAGCATGGGAGTAGATTTCCTTCAGTTTCAGTTTCTCTTGCCTGAAGTGGCAGCTGAGTCACCAGGCTTCATGTGACCATGGGACCAGGAATGAGCATGGGTCAACAACTAGAGGAAGTTCCAGAGTTGTTTGTGACTCCTTTGCACATCCTGGGTGTGGCAGGAGGGGCACCCCTATTTCAACTGAAACTTCACTTCCACCAGAGTTAGATTTGATTTGTTTTAAAAACAGAAAAATGGTGAGACATTCCTTGTACAGCCAAGTTGCTCAGAGAGGAAGATCCCGAACTACCTCACCCTGCTTAATAGAACAAACCAGGCTTTGTGGCAGTCAGCTAACCCAGGTTTGATTGCCAGCTCTGCCACATATATACTAGCTGTGTGACTTTGGGCAAGTAGCTTGGCCTTGCTGAATCTCACATTTCCTCATCTGTAAAATGAATATAATATTTATCTCACAGAGCTGTTGTTAAGATTAAATGAGCCTAAACTACCAAGAGGAAAATATTACCACCAGTAAACGAGTAGGTATTGCTTCAGTGTTAGGGACTGCACCATCCCTGATCCTGCCTAAGTGTTTTATACTTTCCTCTATTAGTACACTTATCACATGGAGTAGTTATTTGTTGTCCTCAGCACAGTAGGTGTGGAGTAAATATGTGTTGATTTGAGAACATGAATGAATGAAGTTCTCTCCAATAGATTGTGAGCATGTTGAGGGCAGGAGCCATTTCTTCCTCATCTTTATTCCTAGGGCTTATCATGGTGCCTGGACTCACGAATCCCTAGTCAACTGCATGGAACTGAGGGATCAATTTTGGGCATCACTCCTGACTTACAGCTTTTACAGACAGAGGGAAGCATCTATTCACCCCTGCCCAGTGGCAAGCTATTTTTTTTAAAGGGGTTTGGGATTAAAAGAATAAATGAGAAAAAGGAACTCCCTTCTTACGAAGTAGAGGACTTCAATCATGCATACGTGCTGTTTATCATATTTGGTTTTCTTTTTTTTTTTTTTTTTTTTTGCGGTATGCGGGCCTCTCACTGCTGTGGCCTCTCCCGTTGCGGAGCACAGGCTCCGGATGCACAGGCCCAGCGGCCACGGCTCACGGGCCCAGCCGCTCCGCGGCATATGGGATCCTCCCAGACCGGGGCACGAACCCGTATCCCCTGCATCGGCAGGCGGACTCTCAACCACTGCGCCACCAGGGAGGCCCTATATTTGGTTTTCTATTGATGTTTGCCTGCAGCTGGTCTTTTAGATCAGAGAATCTTCATTCTTTCTAGGGTGACATTCATTGTTGCTGTTTCTCCAAATAGAGATAGCTGCAGTCTGTGGGCTGGGCTGCTAGCTCTTTATATACTAGACAAGTACAGGCCCACGGTTCACAAAAACAACTGTCCAGTAAACAATCGAGCCCCAGGATTACAACTGCTTAAGATACGCTAACTGGCCTTTAAGTACCTGCAGAACTATACTTCCAATTCAAATGTTCCAGTAATCATGGAGATTTGGTTTTGTTTTGCAGGTAATGAGTTCTATATATGGAGCACAAATTGAGTAGAACTAAAGATCATTTTATGACTTTAAAAAAGTTTATTTACTTACTCTTTTTTTTGAAGATTTATTTTTGATGTGAACCATTTTTAAAGTCTTTATTGAATTTGATACAATATTGATTCTGTTTTATGTTTTGGTTTTTTGGCCACAAGGCATGTGGGATCTTAGTTCCCTGACAAGGGATCAAACCCGGACCCCTGCCTTGGAAGGTGAAGTCTCAACCACTGGACCACGAGGGAAGTCCCTTTATTTACTTAAATCCTAACCCCCAGCACCTCAGAATGTGGAGAAAGGGCCTTTAAAGAAGTAATTAACATTAAATAAGGGCCTATATGGGTGGGCCCTAATCCAATATGACTTGTGTCATTACAGGAGGAGGAAACCTGGACACACAAAGAGACACCAGGAGAGCACATCACCAGAGTAAAGGTCCTGTGAGGACACAGAAAGAAGGCAGCCATCTACAAGCCAAGAGGAGAGGCCTCAGAGGAAACCAAGCCTGCCAACACCTTGATTTTGGAGCTCCAGCTTCCAAAACTGAGAAAATAAGTTTCTACCCAGTCTGTGGTACTTTGTTTTGGCAACCAGAGCAGACTAATACAGTATTCTAATTTGCCTTCCAAAGGCTCACATTTACATTAGATTGTTTTTCACACAATCATCGAGCCGCTCTACTGGAAGAAGGAAGGAAGTTGAAGGATGTTGACTACCTTCTACACTGCAGGCACCCCATAAGAGAGAGAGAGGGAGAGATCTTCAAAACAATCTTGAGAAGTAGGATTTATCCCCTTCTTACAGCTCAGAAGACCAAAACTCAAAAAACAAACAAACAAAAAACCTTGCCCAGGAGTCACCCAGTTGCAGTGGGTGAGGTGAAAACATAATCCAGATTTGATATCAAGCCTGCTCCTACATAGGAACTAATCAGAAAACACCTTAAAAATATTAAGTGCATCACCTAAATAGATGTTTTTTAAAGGTTCTAGAGAAGCAATACTGAAGAGGGATTAAGAGAAATACTGTATGATATCACTTACATGTGGAATCTAAAAAATACAACAAACTAGTGAATAAAACAAAAAAGAAGCAGACTCACGGATATAGAGAACAAACTAGTGGTTCCAGTGGGGAGAGGGAAAGGGGGAGGGGAAATATAGGGGTAGAGGGAAAGAAGGGATATTATGGGATTATATGAAACCATGTGTGTGAAACTTTTGAAAATTATAAAGCACAGTAGAATTTAAAGAATCTTTCATTTAATTAAAAAAATCAATTAAAAAAAAAGAGACACGGGGCTTCCATGGTGGCGCAGTGGTTGAGAGTCCGCCTGCCGATGCAGGGGACGCGGGTTCGTGCCCCGATCCCGGAGGATCCCACGTGCCGCGGAGCGGCTGGGCCCGCGAGCCATGGCCGCGGAGCCTGTGTGTCCGGAGCCTGTGCTCCGCAGCGGGGGAGGCCACAGCAGTGAGAGGCCCGCGTACAGCAAAAAAAAAAAAAAAAAAAAAAAAAGAGAGACAGAACATGCTCTGTAGTCAGGCAGTCCTGGTCCAATGCTGAGTCTGGTATTTATTAGCTGTGTAACCTTGAGCAAGTTACTTGGCCTAACTGAGCCTCAGTTCCATAAATGGATGATAGAACTGTTGTGAGCACTAAATAAGATAAAGTTTATAAAGCACTTGATAAATAATCAATAAATGGAAACTTCCAAAGGAAGGAGGAGGGACTGAAAGTCTGACTCCCAGAGCTAGGTTAGGATTTGAAATAGGATCTCATCAGTGTGGCTTTCAGTGCTCCAGATTCCAAAGGATCTCAAGAAAATGTACCTGGTTAACTCCCACCCAGCCAATACTCTCACAGTACCTGTTTTGGTGTATTTTTTTAAGATATCATTTGCCTCTTCCAGTAGACTATAAACTCATAAAGTCAGGAACCAAGTATCCCTAGTACCCAGCATAGTTTCACAGATTTTTTTTTTTTTTTTTTTTTTTTTTTTGCGGTACGCAGGCCTCTCACTGTTGTGGCCTCTCCCGTTGCGGAGAACAGGCTCCGGACGCGCAGGCTCAGCGGCCATGGCTCACGGGCCCAGGCGCTCTGCGGCATGTGGGATCTTCCCGGACCAGGGCACGAACCCGCGTCGCCTGCATCGGCAGGCGGACTCTCAACCACTGCGCCACCAGGGAAGCCCAGTTTCACAGATTTTGAGACGTTAACCTCTGTTGTTTTTGTTTTCCTCCTGGAATTTCACCATTTCCTGTCCCCTCATAAAAGCAGAGAGTCAGTGCTCCTTACCCAAGCAGGGAACGATAAGAAGGGGATAAAGATGGCGGAGCAGGAGGATGTGGAACTCGCCCCCCGCCCCCACCTTATCCCATGAACACATCATAAATACATCTACATGTGGAACAATTCTCACTGGAAACTGGCAGAAAGACTCCTATACAACCAAGGCTGAAAGAAAGATCCACATAGGATCGAGTAGGAAGGGAAGAGAAGTGATGAAGTCAAGACCTGTGACCCAGGGAGGGGACTCAGAGGAAAAGGGAGATCACACAGGCAGACATATTGGGTGCCCCAGTCCTGGAGTACACCACAGGGAAGACAAGTCTTCTTGGCTGATTGGAGGTCCGGTGGGAAAATGGATAGCAGGGAAAAAAGACTTAAACTCTATGCTTGCTTATTGCAAAACCCTAAGCTACAGTGATAAAGCAACAGCCCAATGGCCACATCTGGCCCATAGACATGTTTTTTTGTATGGTATGATGCATGTATAGAGTTTGGGGGGTTTTTTTTCACCAGAATTTGGATTAATTGCCAGAGTTTAAAAGTCAGGAGGTTGCTCCAAAAATGAACAAACAAACAAAGAAAAACACTTGGATTTCTGGCTTATTTTGAAAACTGAAAGTCTGGAATTATTAGGTCCACATTGTCTCATGGCTATAATTGACTCTCCTTTTAACTACAGTCCCCACCACTATCTATTGTCACCCCAACACTGAGCTCAGTTGGCATTTAACATTACACTAGCACTGTTGCTTTCCTTAAAGAGGAAAGGAAAACATGTTTTGTACTCATATCTCTATCAGAAGCAGCAAAATAAAAACTAGACTATGAACAATCATAAGAAGTAGACAACCATCACTTATGGTTGCCCAATGTCTAACTGCCACTTGATATTTGAGCTCTGCCTTACCAGCAAAGAAAACTACTTTTCCTATGCTCTCTTGTAGCTATGATGTTAGCTACGACATGGACTCTGCCAAATCAGAAGTGTGTGTGTGAGATTTAGGTGCCAAAGGAAGTAACAAGAGGAGGACGCAGTATGCAGGGGAAATGGCAATGCAAATGATGACACATGCAATGGTGGAGGCAGCTGGTTCCTCTGTGACTCTGTGACAGAATTCTGGAACATAATTAGTACCTAGAGACAAGCATTGGTAGTGGCTTTGTTTTATCTAGAACATTCTAGTGATATGATATAATATGTTCTCTGTTGCCTTTTTACTGAAGGTAGAGTGTCCAGATCTGGTCCTCCCAAGGAATCTGAAAGCTTACTAGTATGCTTTACTAAATTTCATTCCACCTAAGCTAGAGTGGATTCTCTTGACTGCAACTAAGAACTTTGAATGATACCGCATAGTTCTTTGTGGAAGTAGAGACTATTTCTTTGTGTTGACATCTAAAATGTGTCTTTGTCATAAAATACAATGTGGCCTGCTTCACTCTATAGGTATTGAGTCTATGGTCCTAGCACTAACCTTGAAGAGGACTCGGTTATTGTAAAGATATTTGTGGGAAATTGGGGAAAGGGAAAATAAGCCCTAGATAAGGAAATCTACTGCCAGACTAGGAGAAGATAAGAGATGGTTAGAACAGAGAGGTTAAGGGTCTAAAAGCTGAAGGGTCCTGTGCCCTGCTGCTTGGAAAGACCCCTGAGGTGGGGAGTCCTGAAGAGAATGTCGTTCTAAGAAGCAAACCCTAAGAATGAGATCTTAGAGTCTGATAACTTACTAACTGGTTGGGAGTGAGGACCCCAACACTGGTGGTAGGTGAGTGTTGATAGTTCCCAGTATGTGGTACCAGTGCAAATGCTAAGACTTTCAGCTGTGGTGAACTGGGCTGGGATACAGGTGGAAGGGGATGCAGTGGTTCATGCAATATCTCTGGTACTTGGGAGGTATAGGAGAAATAGCAATTTCTCCACAGAGTTGAGTGGCTATTGTTAAATGCCACTGATGCTCTGAAGAAAGAAAGTAACAGGATTGGGGCAATCAATTACCAATTTAAAAGAAAAAGTGAGCATCTGTCACTCTCTTGTCAGCCTTTAAAGAGACCCTCATCTCCTGCAGTTGGAGGGCAGACATAACTGAAGATCAGGCACAAGACTTCATTGTAAAAATGGCAGAATCCCCTCTGGGTGTGGGCTGGACTTAGTGACTTGCTTCCAAAGAATAGAGTATGGAAAGAGAAGAAACCTGGCAAACACTTCCTTAAGCAAGCAATCAAGGTTAGCATCACTAGTGATAAGTTATGTTGATACAACGTACCCCTCCCCCATATGATGTGATGAGAAAGCATTTCACCTTTGTAGTGTTCTTCCTAAAAACTCACAATCCTAGTCTAATCATGAGAGAAAGATCAGACAACTCAAACTGAGGAACATTCAACAAAATATCCAACCAGTATTCCTCAAAACCGTTCAAGTCACGAAAAACAAGAAAAGGCTAAAAAAGAGTCACAGATCAGAGGAGACATGATGACCAAGAGCAATGTGGTATCCTGGATTGGATCCTGGAACAGGAAAAAAGACATTAATGGAAAAACTAATGAAATTTTAATGAAGTGTTGGAGTTGAATTAGTAACGTACCAATGTTGGTGTCTTAGTTTTGACAACCGTTCCATAATAATGTAAGATGTTAATATTAGAGGAAACCAAGTAAGGAGTAAATAGAAAATCTCTGTACTATATTTGCAACTTTCCTGTGAATCTAAAATTATTCCAAAACAAAAACTTAGTTTTAAAAAAAAATAGCAGAACTTCAGAGAAGGTAGAATTCTGAGGCTGGGGAGGTCTCTTACACCCAAGTTGAGATCCTGATAAGAAATGGGACCCTAAGAACTTGGGATGCTAGGATACCTGAGTGCTGGGTTAAAGGGTAGATGCACTTGAACATCTAAAGCCCTAGATTCCTCTGAACCCTCTGGACTTGCAGACGCAGCCACACTTCTTTTTGGAAGACAGATGTCCCTCCTCCTTTTACTTGAAAACTAGCCTCAGGGCAGGTGATTTATGAAATGACACTGATGCTCTTCAAGATCTGCTCCCACCTCCCTTTCTGACCACCAGACCAATAATTAGCACCTAGTCCCAGGCTGGGAAAGATTAGGCAAATATTGGGTGTGCCTGCCAATGGAGGGAGGGGTTATACACCAACAAACAAGCAGGATCTGACTAACATTTACCAGCAGGAAGCAGGAAAGTATGCCTGGGAATGGATTCTGAACGTGCTGGCTCTGAGGGAGATGTAGGGGTAATAAAATTGGATAAGGGAGAGTTTGTCAATATGAAGGTTACGTTGAATTATGTTGCCCTCAAAGGATAAGTTCAAGTTCTAACTTCTGATACCTGTGAACCCGACTTACTTGGAAATGGGTTCTTTGAAGATGTAATCAAGTTAGGACAAGGTCACACTGGATTACTGTAGACCCTAATCCAATGACTGGTGTCCCTATAAAAAGAGGGAGCTTTGAACACATAGACAGAGAAACCCAGGGGGAGAAGGCCATTTGACCACAGAGGCAGAGACTGGAGTGATGTGTCTACAAGATGAGGAAGGCCAAGGATTCACCAGCAACCACCAGAAGCAAGGAAGAGGCAAAGATGAATCCTCCTTCAGCGCCTTTAGAGAGAGTGTGGCCCTGCTGACAGCTTGAGTCTGGGCTTCCAGAACTCTGAGAGAGTAACTTGAAGCCACCAAGTCTGTGGTGTTTTGAATGGATTTTTTTTTTTTTTGCGGTACGCGGGCCTCTCACTGTTGTGGCCCCTCCCATTGCGGAGCACAGGCTCCGGACGCGCAGGCTCAGCGGCCATGGCTCACGGGCCCAGCTGCTCCGCGGCACGTGGGATCCTCCAAGACCGGGGCACGAACCCGTGTCCCCTGCATCGGCAGGCGGACTCTCAACCACTGCGCCACCAGGGAGGCCCGTTTGTGGTGTTTTGTTACAGCAGCCCTAGGAAACTAATGCAGGGGGCATTCCTCCATGACACAGGATGTAACATCCTGGCAAAGGCCAAGAAAATGATTCTAATGAGCTCTTAGTGTGGCTCTCAGAAGCTTAGACAAAGTAGAGATGCCGAGAGGAGGTTGATGACTTTAAAAATATAATTGTGCATTCATTTCTAGTAATCAGTGCATTGTGGTCAGAGATTAGGGCCGCTATGATTTTTTAAATAACGTTGAGAGCTTCTTGTGGTTCAGTAATTGAGCAGAGCACATCTCTGAAGTAGATTTGACTATCAGTGACTTTGACTTCCTCCTTTCAGTTTGACCATGAGTGAATTCCCCCTGTGAATAAGAACCCAAGGAAGCCAATTTATGGCAAAGGAGGTATAGCAGAGGTACATGACAATGGGATCCACTGGCTCTACCACATACCCGGCACCTTCCAGGAGCTGGCCACCTGCCAGAGCTGAGGAAGCCTCTTAAAGAAGCAGCTGAGGCATCAGCTTAGAGATAAATCTCTGTGAGGATAGGGTGCTACCCTTCTGGATGCAGCATATTCCACAAACCAACAATTATTGTATGGTACTCTGCTCCCAACAGGTAGAATACATGGGTCTGAGAAACAAGGGGTTAGAAGCAGGGGTGGCCCCACTCACCATCATTCCCGGTAACCCACTTGAGGGCTACCTCATCTCTTCAACTTTAGGCTCTGTGGATCCAGAAGTCCTAATCCCAAAGAAGAATTCTTCCACTTGGGAATACAATGAAGATCCCATTAAGTATATGGCTATGACTGCTGCCCAGTCATGTTGGGGTCCTCACACCAAGAGCAAAAGGGAAGGCCAGGGGTCACCACTGTAGCAAGGGAAATTGATCCTGATCCTCAGGATGAGTTAGGACCGTTGCTTCATCACAGGAGCAAGAAGACATATGTTTGGCATTCAGGGCATCCACGAAGACATCTCCTGATACTGCCTTGTCCAGTGTAACTCAAATACAGCAACCATAACTGGTAAGGGTATGTTAACCAGGGCATTAGACCCCTCAGGGATTGAGGACTGGGTCAACCCACAAGGCAAGTTAACAGAAGTGAGGGGACTCGAGAACGAGTGGGAAGGGGGACCAGCCAGAGCAAAGAGAGCTAGTGCATCCCACCAACTCTTCTCCTGAAGCTTCCTCAGGAATTCTGACCACAGGGTCTTGGAGAAGCTGTACCTGGATGGAGTGAACTGAATGTGAGAAGCAAGTGGATCTGTATGGTGCAATGAGTGCACAGCCCAGGTCCCTTTTCTCAAGCCAGCACACTTCTACAGCTGCTAATCACTTGCAACTGCTCGCTTCGTAGGAGAACTGCCCACCACTACATGGCCTCCATTATAAACCTCCATCCCTGCCGGGGTACCCACAGTCAATGATTGACTGATGCAGAGACATAAAAGATTGGGCCCTTTGCTCAAAGGGACAACCCAGTGCCAGTTATGCCTCAGAGCTTTCCACTGTGACCTGGCCCCTCTGCGTTACCTGAGATCACATCTTTGCTTCGTTTTCTCCTTTCCTATCCTGCTTTACTCCCTCTCTCCCAATTTTTCCAGGAAGAGCTCTCCCTCAATAAATCACATCCAGACACATGCACCCCAATGTTCACTGAAGCACTATTTACAATAGCCAGGTCACGGAAGCAAACTAAATGTCCATCAACAGAGGAATGGATAAAGAAGATGTGATACATATATACAATGGAATATTACTCAGCCATGAAAAGGAACGAAAGTGGGTCATTTGTAGAGACGTGGATGGACCTAGAGACTGTCATACCGAGTGAAGTAAGTCATAAGGAGAAAAACAAATATCGTATATTAACACACATATGTAGAATCTAGAAAAATGGTATGGATGATCTTCTTTGCAAAGCAGAAATAGAGACACAGACATAGAGAACAAATGTATGGATACCAAGGGGGAAGGGGGTGTGGCATAAATTGGGATTGACATATACACATTATTGATGCTATGTATAAAATAGGTAACTAATGAGAACCTACTGTAAAGCACAGGGAATTCTACTCTATGCTATATGGTGACCTAAATGGGAAGGAAATCCAAAAAAGAGGGGATATATATATATACGTATAGCTGATTCACTTCACTGTATAGTATAAACTAACACAACACTGTAAAGCAACTATACTCCTGTAAAAATTAATTCAAAGGAAAAAACAAAAGCTGGCACAGGAATGGGTCCAGGGAGCTCCAGTAAGAGTGCAGAGTGTGGCTGGAGTGGGGTGAGGCAGGCAGTGAAGGTTAGAGTTGAAGTCAGATTTTTCAAAGTCCTACAGATCATGTAGGACCTTGAAGGCCATTGAAAGGACACTGGCTTTCACTCTGAGTGAGGTGGGAAACTGGGTGTGGGGGGGAGGCATTAGTGGTGAGCAGGGGAGAGATGCTATCTGTTTTCATAGAATCACCCTGACAGCAACCATGGGAGCAAGTTGCCTGAGGTTGTGCAGGCAGAAAGTAAATGATGTCATGGCAATTGGAATCCAGGATCACCTGATCTCAGAGCCTGGTCTCACAGACTAGCCTTTGTCTATGGAGCAGACAGTGCATGGCTGGTACATACATTCAATACACAGTCACTGAATGCTGAAGATGTACACAATACAGGGATTGGTACCATCACTTTAAAGGGGAGATATGAACACTTAAAAGGAGACCAGACTCTCGTTCAGTCTCCCTTGGAAAGCCTTCCATACTATAACTAATTAGGATAAAAGCCCATGCTTGCCTGAAGATCCAGAGGTTGCTGGCTACTTTGCAGCCCAAGTAAGTCCCTAAGCCTAAGTGAGTGGTTAAATTTCAAGACAGCAAGTGGGAAGAGCGGACAGTTGATTAGAGTGCAGCATAGTGTAATGATTAAGAATGGTGGGCAGAAATGTCTGGTCTGAGACCCAGCTCTGCCACTTATAAGCTGTGGGCAATTTACTTAACCTCTCTGTGCCTCAGTTTTCTCATCTGTAAAACCGTGATTATAATCGGCCCTACCTCACAGGATTGTTAATAGAATTAAATAATTTTACGATACCTGGAACATACTAAGTGTTTATTATTATCATTTATTACACATAAGCAATTAGAGGGTACTCATATCATCATCTAAGTTGAAAAAAAATCTGTATATCAGTTTTTGGACATTAATTTCCAAATGTAATGCTGTCTATGTGTTCCAATACTGGACGATAAGTGAATGCATCATTTTTCTTCCTACATTTGAAAAATATTATTATACCTTTAGTTGATGAATTGTTCAGCTGCTTCTTATCAATGACTGTTCTCCAGAAAGATTAATAATGCCTGGCTCTAATCAGCCCCATGTGCAAACTTCAGATGCTTTCCTGTGCATTTGCCACTCCCCTGACCAAAAGGAACACTCCGTGATTAAAAAACCATCTAGATGATGATCTCAGCCTTAAACATTATTAGAAATTTATGATTTGTACTGATTGCTAAGTTAGAAAGTCGGGATTTCTAACTTCCCAATATTCCTGCCCCTTACAAAACAGAAAACAGTTCTTTAAGGCCTTTTTTTTTTTTTTTTTCACATTGGATTCTGTCAACTGGTTTTATGTAAAAGTCAATGAGGGGAGGGAATGTCCATTACATGCCAGGCTCTGGGCAAGGCACTTTATATATAATTATCTTATAGACTTGAGGTTAACACCAAGTGCGTGGCAGAGCTGTTTTTGCTGGAGGAGCCCTAATTCTGGAGCGCTGCTCAAAGATCACTAGAGCTGAGGATCCATCAACTTAGATCAACGGTCAATTAATGCCTTTTTTTCCCCTTCCTTTGCCAATCGTGTCTCTCTAGGGATCAGTGAAAGAAGAGGTGCGAGTTTGGCTTTATTTATTCTAAAAACATTCATTCTACAATTATGACAACAATGATAGTGTCTAGCATTCATTTAGTGTATTCTCTATCTCCAGAACTGGGTTAGCTGCTTTTTTATTGTTCCATGATGCAGTTCTGAGGAAACTCTTCAGAGTCCTAGACACATAACTTAATTTGGGGTTGAGGTCACACAACTTGGAAAGTACTAATTTTGTTATATCCCTAAGTAAACCAATCTGGTAAACAAAAGGATCTTCAAGTTTGGATCATCCAATCAAACACAGTAAAACCAGCATTTAGGATAAGTCCCTTACTGAAAAAAGTGATTAAATTAAAAAAAACAAAGTTGGAAAAGAACACTCCTAAGTACTTTTAGTTGAGTATTTTATAAACTAAGGCACAGAGTTTGGTGATTGTAACGGTGACTAATCCAAAGTCGTGGTTTTTATCCCTGACTTTGTCTGATTCCTTTGTCATCACTTGAATATGCCAATTAAGCCACTGTGCCTTCCTTTTGCATTTTTAATCAAATGAACACCACCGTAAGATGTTACCTGGGAGTGCTCAATGGAAGAATAAAACACTCTTAAAAGAATAGGTTATTGTAATCATTTCCTATGTTTGGCTGGTTTATCCTGCTGTCACTGAGGTAGGTTTTCATCTATACATGATAATTCAGTATAGTTCTGATGGAAAGTTTTTTGTTTTTAATTACCAAAATAATAAGGTGCCCAACCCACTTCTCCTGCTAAGCTCATCAAGAGTGATACAATGGAAAATTTAACACTGACAGGAGCCCCTGTGTTATAAAATACAAGAAGTGGAATGAATCTCAGTGTGCCTAGAAATAGTCCTTCAAATGCTAGTTTTTAAATTTAAGAGAAAACATAGATAGAAAAGTTAAAAGGAGATGCTAGGTGGCATTTTTCACTCACCAGGATTAGAAATAATCATAAAAAACTTATCAAGGATATTTTCACACTTATTTATGTCAGAGAGATTAAAGGAGTCATTTTACCTTTCACATAAGGACTGCTTATTAATTCACCTATAAGACCTAGGAAGGCATTTACTATGTCTACTTTTAAAAATCACAAATTAAAATATCACATCATTTCATTCATTTACGGCAAACTCTCTTCCAATGGTAATATATTTTACTTTTAAAAAAAAGATTTATTTTTTGGTTTGGACAAACACATTCAATTCAATGATAGTACTTAATACTTTCCTACTTAATCATGTAAGATTTTCTGCTTTAAATACTAATTTTTTAAGTTACTTTCTTCACACCATTGTGTAATTATCTTTCTCTTTGAAAACTACCCAATCAAGAACCACTTTATATAGTTTATATTACAAGCTACACAATTTGCAAATACCTAATTTTCATTTATAGTGAAAAATGAAGTGAAAACTTCTTAAAAATTATTTCAGCTCAGAGCATAACCATATAAAGTGGTTCCTGATTTTGTTATTAGTATTGACTTAACATGAAATATTATCTCCCTAAATCTTTTCTAATTCAATGCCAAACACACAATAATGCAATATTACCATCTCCAATAAGTGCTAATCCTACTGTATAAGCAGAATGTTTGTCTTGATGTTTTCCTAATTCAACCTTATCATTTTGATGCATCCTTTCCTCTAGGCACAGTCTGTTGGAGTGAGAAGGGGCTCCAGAAGCCCTTTAATCTGACCCACTCACTCCTTTTTTAAATGTGGCTTTAAAAACATGAGGCAAACTCTTTCAAACACCAGCAACGTGAAGCTACTCAGAAAGAAACCTAAAGTTTGCATTCACACTTTACCTTTGTAAAATCCCCAGTGAATCCCCCACAGCATTCTTCACTCCTTCCTTTCCAGGTTTCAGAATTTTTTCTTTGAAGGTATCAAATGTTTTAAAAGGCATTTTGAAAAGGGGCTATCTCCAAGCCGTCAACAGTCAGTCTCGGAAATTGTCATCCTTTCTCATTTCCAGCGTGGGGACCACTCTGCTTTCCTCGAGGAAGTCAGTTCTCATACAGGTGACTACTTAAAATCAAAAAGAAGATGAAACCCAGCCCAGATCTTTCAAGATGAGACAACACCCCCTGCCAAAAAAAGGAGAGGCCAGGTGGTGTGTGACTGGGAACTCGGCCCCTCTCAGCTCCCAGCTCAGCAGCAGCCTGTGGTACTGTCTCAGGCAGCCACTCTCAGGCTGAGCGCAGCCCGGCTCCTGCCCTGGGCTGCAGCTGGAGAAGCTAAAGTGGGCTCCAGCCTACGAGGTGTCCCGAGACCAGCGACAGCATCTGCAGCCTATCTCCAGCCCCTCCTGCTGCTTCAGACCACATTCCCCTCCTGGCTCACTCGGCTCAGCTGTGGCTTTCCGAGTGATCCTTTCCAAGGTGATGCCATAGTAACCAGGACAATACCTGCCCCTTGGTCGCTGGGGCTTTTAATGCGCTCTCAGCCAGAGCAGGCACCCAGGGCGAAGTGTGTGAAACATTCACAAGTCCTCTGCTTTTCTGAGGTCTGGCCCCTAAGACAGGCTCTCAGCGACCCCATTATGGCCTCTTATGCCTCTCGAGGGAGCCGTGAAACACTTTTTCTGTGAGACACCAGTATGGATGTGGTCCTTGGAGGAACACTTGAACTTGAGGAGGCTAAATGCAGAACCCAGGCCACAGACCTCTAGGAGGGCATTTATCTGCTCCTGATCAACAGAGCAGGATCACTCAAGGTGTGGTGTGTAAGTGCCACTGGGACCACTGAACTGAAGATGACTGAGCAGGTCCTAGAACCTGCTTAGTGCTCTTCATCCTCAGGATAAGTCTAAATTCTTTATCATGGCACACAAGGCCCTCCGTGGGACTCCAGCCTTGTTTCTTGTCATTCTGCTCTTTATGTCAGCTTTTCACTGAATTCAGCAAGCTCCCTATCACCTCTGAGGTTTACTCAGACTGTAGCCTCTGTCTGGATAAGTCTCCTCACCCTTCATCTGGGAAATGTCAAGGGATTCTTTTTTTTTTTTTTTTTTGCGGTACACAGGCGTCTCACTGTTGTGGCCTCTCCCGTTGTGGAGCACAGGCTCCAGACGCGCAGGCTCAGCGGCCATGGCTCACGGGCCCAGCCGCTCTGTGGCATGTGGGATCTTCCCGGACCGGGGCATGAACCCGCGTACCCTGCATCGGCAGGCGGACTCCCAACCACTGCGCCACCAGGGAAGCCCGATGTCAAGAGATTCTGAAGTCTCACAGGGATATCACTTCTTCTAGAAGCCCTCATACACAAGGTTAGGTATCCCTCCTCTGTGCCCCCAAATCACCTGTCCTCCAAGCCAGTAGGATCTGGCATGTAGTGGTATAACATAAATCACTGTTGGACTGGAGTAGAAATAGCACATGTTGCTCCCACATTGATGGGCAGCAGGATGACCCCTCCATAAATGATGCTGCCATGAAGAAACAGCCTTCATCTGTGAGGCTCCAGTGCTCCACCCCCGAGCCTGCAGGTGACTGACAAATCCTGTGCTTTAGACTCTCAGATTCCCCCAGAGTCATTTCCACAAAATGAGTCACTGCCCTCTGCAGTCGTAGTCCAAATCCTTCTCCAGGATTTGAATTTAGTTGATATAAATCAGAGCTGGATCTTCAGTAGGTTAAATACTACCACCAATAGTAATAATTATTATTATTACAGCTAATACTTGTTGAGCTCTCTTTATGGTCCAAACTTTGTGTTAAGCATTGTTTACATATTATCACAATTTTTCCAACACTACTTTGTGGATAGTCAATTGTTATTTTCCCCAACTTCACTGACAGGAAACTGAGGCAAAGAGAGGTTAGACTTGCTATTTCAGATCCAAACAGCCTGGCTCCATGCAGTCCTATTCTCATTCTCTGTCTCTGTCTCTCTCTCTCCTCCTCCTCCTTTCTTCCACCTCCCCCCCCTTACTACCTCCTCTGACTTTACTGAGGTATATTTTGCATATCATACAACTCACCCATTTCAAGTGGACAATCAATGATTTTTAGTAAATTTACCATGTTGCAGAAGCATCACCATAAAGCACAAAGCAGGTAGAACATTTCTATCATCCCAAAAATATTCCTCATATTCACCGTTAGTCCCCATCTCCCATACCCCACACTGCCCCAGGCAACCATCAATCTTTCTCTCTCTCTAGATTTGCCTTTACTAGACATTTCATATAAATGGCATCAACACACTATATACTATACAATATATTGTCTCTTGTGTCTAGCTTCTTCCATTTATTTTTATTTATTTATTTATTTTTTTTTTTTTGCTGTACGCGGGCCTCTCACTGTTGTGGCCTCCCCCATTGCGGAGCACAGGCTCCGGACGCACAGGCCCAGCGGCCATGGCTCACGGGCCCAGCCTCTCCGCGGCATGTGGGATCTTCCCAGACCGGGGCACGAACCCGTATCCCCTGCATCGGCAGGCGGACTCTCAACCACTGCGCCACCAGGGAAGCCCTAGCTTCTTCCATTTAATATGATGATTTTCAGGTTTGTCCATGTCACAACTTGTGTCAGTAGTTTGTGCCTCCTTTTCTGCTTTCTGTGGTATATTTTATTGTATGGACATACCACATTGTGTCTATCCATTGATGGACATTTAGGTTGCTTCCAATCTCTGGCTATTGTGAATAAAATTGTTAAGAACAATTGTGTGCAAATCTTTCTGTGGACAAATCTTTTCATTTCTCTTGGGGAAATACCTAGGAGTGGAATTCGTGGATTGTATGGCAAGTATATGTTTAAACTTTTAAGAAATGGCCAAATTATTTTCCAAAGTGGCAGCACTATTTTACAATCCCAGTAGCATATATGAGGACTCCCATTTCTGACATCCTCACCAATATTTGTTGTCTTTTTTTTTTTGTATAACCATTTAAGTGGGTATAAAATGGTATCTCATTGTGGTTTTAATTTGCATTTCTCTGATGACTAATGGCATTGGCCATGTTGTCATGTGCTTATTTGTCACTGGTGTATCTTTTTTGGTAAAATTTCTATTCAAATATTTTGTCCATTTTTAAAATGAGTTTTTTGCCTTATTAATGAGGTGTATGAGTGTATATTCTCAATACAAATTCTTTATCAGATAATACGATTTGCAAATATTGTCTCCCAGTCTACTGTTTGTCTTTTCATTTTCTTTATGCTATATTTTTAAGTGCAAACATTTTAAATTTTGATGGGGTGAGGTCCAATGTATGTTTTTGTTCTTACATAGACTGTGTCTTGTAAGAAATCTTTGCCTAACCTGAGGTCTTGAAGATTTTCTCCAATTTTTTTGTTTTCTAAAAGTTAATTGTTTTAGCTCTGACATTTAAGTCTATGATCCATTTTGAGTTCATTTTTATGTATGGTATAAGGTAAACGTCTAAGTTCATCTTTTTTTTTTTTTTTTTTTTTTTTTTTTTGCTGCGTTGGGTCTTCGTTGCTGTGCGCAGGCTTTTTCTAGTTGTGGTGAGTGGAGGCTACTCTTCATTGCATTGCATGGGCTTCTCATTGCGGTGGCTTCTCTTGTTGCGGAGCACGGGCTCTAGGCACACGGGCTTCAATAGTTGCAGCACTCGGGTCCTAGAGCGCACAGGTTTCAGCTGTGGCACACGGGCTTAGCTGCTCCGCAGCATGTAGCATCTTCCTGGACCAGGGGTTGAACCTGTGTCCCCTGTATTGGCAGGTGGATTCTTAACCACTGTGCCACTAGGGAAGCCCTAAGTTCATCTTTTTTCCATGTGGATATCCAGTTGTCCCAGCACCATTTGTTAGAAAGGCTATCCTTTCTCCAATGAATTGCCTTAGCACCCTTGTCAAAAATCAATGGAACATAAATATAAAAAATTATTTCTGGACTCTCAATTATGTTCCATTGATCTTTATGTCTATCCTTCTACCAATATCACACTCTGTTGACTGTAGCTTTATAGAGTAAGTTTTGAAATTGGGAAATGAAAGTCCTCCAACTTTGTTCTTTTATTAAAATTGTTTTGGCTATTCTAAGTCTTTTGTATTTCCATACAAATCTCAGAGGCAGTTTATCAGTTTCTGCAAAAAAATCCTATCCAGCCCTGTGCTCTTAAAAGGATATTTTCAGGCCACCAACCTTGCCACCCACAACTCCTCAAGGCTGAGAATGCTGACTCCAGGAAATCACATAATCTAATCACTCCACCAAAATGTCTTCACTTGTCTCCAAAAAGCTCACTCATTCATCAGAAACAAATACAATCAAAATAAAATATGATAAACATACTCTCTTGCTATAGAAAACATCCCTTGGTGAAGCTTCTAACCCATTCCTCAATCCCCAGATAACTTTAGGTTACTAATCTCTTAGAGCACATAATGGAAGTACCACTAGGCAAAGACCACGTGAATCTCTTTTAAGGGTCAATGACTGCTAAGAGCACAAACCTTTTCTGCAGAATGTATTGCTCATGACACACACCTGAATCTGCAAAGGTTTTTTTTGGCAGTGATTTAGATGTTTGATGATAATAATAACTAACAGTTATGAAGCACCCTCTAGGTGCCAGACTTTATGTACTTAACTCATTTAATCCCCACAACGACTCTCTCAGGTAGGTACCATTTTTTATACCATGTACAGATGAGGAAACTGAGGCACAGAGATTTTAAGTCAACTTACTCAAGTTCACACAACTAGGAAACTAGGCAGAGATGGGATACAGACCCAGGAAGTTTGGCATCAGAGCCTGAACTCCTAACTTCTACACTAGAGCTGTTGATAACAGAGACAAGAAAATATAAAGCCAGACTTTCCAGAACCGAGACTCGTTTTATTCATTTGTTCCTTCTCATGAGGGCCTACTATGTGGCAGGCCTTTTTGAGACACTGGTGACATAGGTTGAACTGTGATATTTCCCTTAAAGAAACAAACCAGAAAATGAATGAGTCCATATGGTGTGCTGAGTGACACATGTGGTAATGCAAGCACAGGTAAGGACACCTAAATTAGCTTACTAAGGGAGTGGGAGAGGGTTTCCTAGAAGAGGCGATGATAGTATAAGCTTTCAGGGATGAAAGAGTGAGGCAAACTAAAGAAAAAAAAATGCGGGAGCAAAGACTTGCATGAGAGAGCATGGCGCCTGGGGGAAATTTGCATAGTTTCAGAGAGCTGGGCGAGTTTACCATGTGGTAGCAAACAAGACTGGAACAATGATCATGAGCTTTATATAATTTAGTGGTTACAGAAGAGCATTAAAATATGTGCTCCTCATCGCAAAATAACAAATACAGCAAAGATAGATGAAATGATGTGTAGAACAGAAACCCGAGGGCCATGAAACTAAAGCTTTGGTCTATGCTTAAGTTATGTAGACTGAATATGCATTAGGAAAAAAATCCAGCCATTGCATGTACTCGATGACTTCCCATCATCCTGTACAGAAACAGCCTCTTCCCTAGAGAAAATAAGATTGACTAGGACATCTTTAGAGGTGATTGCCCAGAACACAGCAATTCCTCATTCTCAGGGAACTTCCCTCCCACTACCACCCCCACCTCTTTTATGGAGACAGGTCCCCCAAAGCCCTGTATATACTATAATGTTTCCCATCTCCTCTGACCACTGTTGGATGGACCAGGGATGGGCACCTGCACTGTGCTGAGCCAGTCAGATGCCAAATTTTCCTGTAATTTAACTTTAGAATTGAAAGACTGCTAGTTAATCTTGCAGAACCCTGGAACTGTAACTGGTGGCCGTGGTTGGGGGGGGTTACATTCACATTATGGACTGGAGATGGAGAGAACACTGGTCTGGCAAAGAGTAAGAGGAATGAAACAATGAAACTTTAGCAGGCTGAGGGTGTCTGTTTCTAATGGCCTTCCAATTCCTGTTTGTCTAGACCCAGGTGTCCTACCCTTGGGTTTCATGAAATACCCAATCCTTTTAACAAATTGCCCTCCTTTTACTTTACTCTAGCTAAGATAGTTTCTGCTCCTCACTGATAAAGAATCTTGATTTTATTAATGATTTAAAACCCAAGAGATAAAAAACCCAAAGGTTTTTGCTCTGGATCTATTAGATGAGAAATAAAGATAAGAATGACAGTTTACCTCTTATTAGAAATATTGAAAGTCAGAAGACAATGGAATAATCTCTTTAAAAACTAGGGAAAAAATTGTCAACCTAAAATTATATACCCAGTGAAAATACTAATCAAAATTTAAAGTAAAATAAAAACATTTTAGTCCTAAAATCCTGAAATGCCAATACTGCCTGCACCTAACACCATGAGGGCGAGCCTGACCGTCCAGTTCAATTTTAGGTAGGTAGGACTCCAGTCTCCCAACAGTGAAAAAAGTGGATCGCATAAGCTGGTTGTTAGCCAAGTCATTCTAATCTACCTAGACAAAAAAAAATATATGTGTGTGTGTGTGTGTGTGTGTGTGTGTGTGTGTGTGTACATATATATATAATTTGTTCAAGAAAATAGTTTCATCAAACCCAATCAAAGTGTTAGGTGGAGAATTTTAAACAGGCTCAAAGCTAATGACCTAATTATTCACCTTTTAGAATAAAAAACTTCATAAGGAAACAGAGGTAATGAAGAAAATTAATCTTCCTGAGGCTCCTTCTCTCCTGAATTCTGTGGCAGCTTTTCTAGGCCCCATTCTACACCCCAATTCCATACTCCTCTCCCCCTGTCCCCATAACATACTAATACCAACATAAAACTTTCTACTTTATCCAGTATTTCTCCCAATCCTTTAAAATTTGTATATTGTTGATAACTATCATTAGTACTAATCTGAATGTATATAAAACTTGATTTTTTTCACTGCACTTCTATTTTGGACATTCTTTTATTAATAGTCAAACGTGCATACAAAGCACGTTCAAGTATCTCATTTGATTCTCCCAACCACCTGTGTAACAAATAAGCAGGTAGAGAAACCAAGACTCAGTTTTGCCCAAGGTAGCCTGGCCAGTAGAATGTGGAGATTGGGGACTAGGTCCTTAAGCCCATTTCCTGAGCTTGTGTCACCACAATACACAGTACATTGTGATCTTATAAGTCCCACTGTGGGTGCTAAAGACTGCCTTTAACATAACAACTCAGGAAAGATGTATTCAGAATCCTTGTGTCTTTAAAAACATCACTGAGCACCTAATTACTGTCAGCCCTCCATATCTATGGGTTCTGCATCTGTGGACACTGAGGGCCAATAGGGACTTGAGCGTCCCAGAGTTTGGCATCCTGTGGGGGTTACCGGGGGGAGGGGTGGCTAGAACACGCCCCCACACAGATACAGAGGTGTGACTGTATAGGTAAGCTTGTGATAGTAAGAGTGAAATTTTTAGAAATAAAACAGGGTGCTGGTTTTTGAGATTACATACTAATCTGTTTGCTTTCACTAAAAAGTTCCACCAAAAAAATAGGGCAAACCAATAGCAAAATAAAGAGAATTTAACATATAACACTGACGTACCAGCCCCTGGATTAAAATTGCCACCATCCACCCAAGGCGGATAAGACCACCCTTCTAAGGGGAGGCTAATGGGAACCTTTATCCCATTCTGCAGTCATTGCTTCCTTATCTGTCTTGCTGACTTGAGCTTCCTGATCTCATTTCATATTCACAAAGGAGAATGAAAAACTAGAAATGACAAAGTAGAATGACCAAACAGATATTATCTCCATTTTACATACTAGGAAACTGAGGCTCAAACTCAAGAAGTTACATAGTCACATGGTTTTTGGTTACATAGCTACATAGTTACAAAGTTACATAGTTTTTTGGTGGAGCCAGGATTTAAACCAATTAATTACAAATGCTCACTTCATTGTACAGCACTGTTTCCAGCCCACAATAAAGCATAGTTAGTCCCATTACATTTCAGCTCACTGTGAGCTGGGTACTGGAATTCAATTAATTTGGCTTTATGTTGCTAAGTTATAGGAACATAATTTTATACCATTATTAAATAAATGTCTCTATAATTCTTTGCAAACATAAGGCTGCCTACATGGACATCCTAGAAACATATCAAGTTCTATTTTCAGTTCATCAATGTAACTGCTTCAATATTTTTCCCAATTAATGAAAATTAAACTTTTTCCCAATGAAAAACATTTCCCAATTTTCCCTATTAATGAAAACTTTAAATAAAGTCAAACAATCAAAATATGGAAATATAGGATGTCTTTACACAGCATGGAATAATTTGAGTATTTTGTATTTTTCATAGAAGAATTTACATGAATTCCTTATATTTATGAAACACTTTAACTTCATTCTTCACTGCTCCTTTGAGGTTATAACTACCTAGAGAATGAGATTGGGCAGACTATTCCACTTTACTGTTGAAACCAACAGGCATGGAGAAGACAAGTGATGTATTTAGTATTTTTGAGGTTTGGGGCGGAACTAAAGCAGAAATCATACCCATCTACTCATCTGCTGGCTGTCACTGGCTGCCTTTAACAAATTATTAACCTTTTATCTTGGAGAATCCCACTCCCACAGCCCCCAGCACAAGACACTTGATGATCAATTTTTGAGCCTGTTTTCTTGCTATAATTTATTTTTCTTTAATGTGTTACTTCCTGTTATATATTGCTATATATTGGCTCAGACAGTCTGAAATCCTTACTTCTGAGTAACTGGGGAACTACTGGTTCATTTCATCCAGTATTATTACAGTGTGGAAATATGTTCCAGTTTTGCTTTACACACCATGAAAGTTGACTTAAAAATAAAAAATAAAAAGATTCAAGGATATCTTAGATTGTGTCCAAGATAGAACATAGAGAATCTGATAATTTAATAAATGCAGTTGGATAATAATAAAGAAACCTGAAAATGTGAGAGAAAGTCAAGATCAGAGAGTATATTTTGGAGGATTTTTCACCACCTTAATTTTTCTTGAAAGCACAAATGAAATCCAGAGTGTCCAGATAACTTCAATACATGAAGTAGAGAACAGGGTTCACATGTCTAGGGCATCAAGAATCAAGATGGAACAAACCTACACACCTTCGACAAGTATTTCCTGTGAGTTCCTATCCTTCTCACAGACTCAATATTACAAGCCAGACATCAATCTGTCACAGTCTGTCAGTGTTCAAAAATGTACATGAAAAGGAGCTAATGTAATGGACTATTACTTGGGAGATAGTGACATCTTCTGGTGGTTTATAGACTAAATTTTTTTTATGCCAGACATTTTTTCCCCCAGAAGCCAGCCACTGTTTTTTGTTTTTATTTTATTTTTCAGGATCTTTGTTCCCTGGCCACGGATTGAACCCGAACCCTGGCAGTGAAATCAGAGTCCTAACCACTGGACTGCCAGGGAATCCACCAGCCACTGTTTTAAAGTAGGTTTATTAAACTCACATGTGTGTATTCTTAAATTTCTGAAATGTTCAATGAAGCATAAATTACTTAAAAAATAACAATATTCCTCACTCATTTTATTCCTTGTGTTGGTGTCATCCCTGGCTTACTCAGCCACCATTAATTCCACTTTTCCTGGTCATCAAGTCATTTGACCAGACTTTCCTTAATTCAAGCAATTTTCATGTAATCTCAGAATTCAAAAGGACCTTGGGAGTTATCTACCCTAATCCTCTCCCCAGTGTGTCCAGCTTAATTTGGGAAAATGTAATTCCTAACTAATCATTTGATAGCATCAAAAACAATTTTTAAAAGTCTCCCTGCAAGGTTAAGCTCAGGGCCCATCTCCTCTAAAGAAGTCTTCCCCACTCCCCTAGCCTAGGTTGGCTGTCCCTCCTATGTTAAGATTTATCACAGCATATACCACACTGTCCTGTAATTGTCAGCTTACTCAGCTACCTTTTATAACCACAGTGCAAATTCCTTAATGACATGGCCTACATCTCATTACTATTTGTGTCCCAAGAATCTCATAGCCTATAACCTATTTTTGGCTTGTTTTTTGAAGAATAAAGGTATTCAAATAATGCTAGGTGAGGCATCTGCTCTTCATTCAAGTGGATATTATTTTAGAGGCCTATGTCCATCATAAGCAAGGTGAGGATATCTATCGAGTACTTAGAGTATGCCAGGAGCCTTGTCAGGTGCTTCACACACGTTTACTTTATTTAATCCTAATGAGTCTGTAAGACGTGATCCTCATTTTATAGCTGAGAAAACTTATCCTGGTCAGTTGGTGAAAGAGACAAGATTTAAACTCATTCATTCCATATACTTATTTACACTTTACCTTGTTCCACAATGAGAATTTCTAAGAACATAATACAGAACTTTTTTTTTAATGGAAATCAGAGCAAAGGAGAAATAAGAATTTTAAAAATCAGATAAAGCCAGAAGTACTGAACAATGCATACCATTGACGTCCTATATATTTGCTACAGGTGGACTGCAAATTTGCCTGAACCTCCAAGCTGTTAATATGTGATTTGCTCCATTATTCAGACTTTAAAAGATAAGGGCAAACTAGTTGCTTAGAAGCACATTTACTCCTGATCTGAAACCTGAAGTTTCTCCTGTGGGTCCTCAAAGAAACTATTTTATGTTAGAGTGAACCAGTGTCACCCTTGGCATGAATATGTTTCATAATACAGCCCAAAGCTAAGTGCAGTAACAGAAATTGATGTGTGGCCAAAACAATGCAACCCAGGCACAAAGGTCTCCACAGTGTGTTTAATTTCATTTAGAATTTCTAAAGAAATGGATGGATTACTCCATTTTTGGCCTCCTCCATAAAACTTTCTCAAAAATGAGATTTTGAATGTTGGGCAATAGAGAGTTAAATGTTGTTCTTTGACAAGTATCTGGGTACAGATATCATTGCTGATTAGAGGCAGGTCTGTATGATCACTGGAGCTGGGGATAAAGATGCCATTCCCTTCTGACACTGGAGCAGTCTAAGGAGGATACCACTCACTGAGAGGCCTTTCCATCTCTCCACAAACGTGATCTTAAGAGCACCCACTGTTAGAGAAAGATTTTCTTAAAAACTATTTTGGATCTGTTCCAACTGAACAAATGTGTAAAGAAACCCATCCCACCTCCATAGAGCATAAATGCTATAATTTTAGCCTGAAATTTCAAAAAAAATATGCCCCACACCAAACCCCAACTTTATCTGGCTCCAAAGTCCATGCACTCTATGCTCCTAATGCGCCTGTGGACAAGCCCCTTATCTGACTTTTGTTTGATCACTGCATTTAGAAAGACTGGCAGGGACTCGGAAGGGAATTGCATGAATGCTGATTCCTACATGCAAACTCTGGACATTAGAGTCTCATTCTCATATGAAAGCCAAACACTGGGTTTCCTAGCAACCTAGGCCACCACAAAAAGAACATATATCCA
Organism: Mesoplodon densirostris; assembly: GCF_025265405.1. Lineage (NCBI taxonomy): Eukaryota > Metazoa > Chordata > Mammalia > Artiodactyla > Ziphiidae > Mesoplodon > Mesoplodon densirostris. Next base: position 81,607,446 of record NC_082671.1, read on the forward strand.
AAATACAGGAAAAAAAAAAAAGATGAAAATTGGAACTGCTCAAATAGGTATAGAGTAGCTAAATCATATTTCCACTCAAGGCACATTTCAAAAGAACTTTTAGAAAGGAAAGTTTTAATATCGGCTACATATATACAATTCCCTATAGCTTTTGTTAGCAGCACATATATCCATCCTATGGCCCCATTTTTTTTTTTTTGGACAACTTTTTATTTTTTACTGAAGTAAAATTGGTTTATAACATATCAGTTTCAGGTGTAAAACTTAATAATTCAATTATTGTATGCACTAAAAAATAATTACAATAATAAGCCTAGTTAATATGTCACATTACAATTGACCACCTTCACCCATTTTGCCCAACTACCTCAATCCACTTCCCCTCTGATAACCACCAATCTGTTCTCTGTGAGTTTTGTTTTCTTTTTTCCTTTGTTTTTTAGGTTCCACATAAAAGTGAAATCATACTCGTATTTGTCTTTGTCTGACTTATTTCATATTGGTCCCATTTTTAAATGGCTTAATAGACTGAGGAGTCTTATCAGTGAAGGTAAGGTTAGGAGACAAAACCAGACATTTGAACAGGGAAATTTTAATGAAGTAATTGTCAACTAGTAGAAGTTACTAGTCCTTCTATGCCTTTAAAAGGCATAAAAGGACTCTAAGGAGTTCAGAAGTAGCAGTTGCAAAAAAAAAAAAAAAAAAGTCAGCTACTACCTCTAGGCTAGGAGAAAGTAAAAAGAAAATTAAGGAACTAAAGACTAGGAGAGGCTCTCTTCCCCACTCCAACCCCTCAAGCTGAGCGCCTTCTTCGGCAAAGGCGTGGTTTCCACAGGTACATTCAGCCACCAGTGGTGAAGACATTTGTCAGAGGGCCAGAGTGGGAGACAGCTGCTTGAGGGAGTGGCCGAAAACAGCCCACTGGAGCTGCTCCCAAGTGGGAGAGTGTGACTGAGGCACAGCTGGGGTCCTCTGCTGGGGCTGCCGGGCTCCTGCAGTGAATAAAAATGGAGAACCAGAATCCAGAAGTGACTTCTTGCTGCTATTGCTTTGCAGCGCCACTTCAGGACCCTCTACCAACGAAGCCTAACATCCTGCCAAGCTGGCAAGGGAGATGCGTTTACAGGATCCAGCTTGAGTATCACAAAGCAGGGCAGAGAAGGATGGATTTGGAGCTGGGAGACAGTAAACTGATAACTGCCAGAGTTCACTCTTTCGGCGTCTGACCTTCCATACATACCTACATATCTAACACAGGAGCTACTGGCCACACGTGGTTATCAAGTACTCAAAATGTGACTAGCCTGAATTGATATGTCCTAAGTGTAAAATATACACTGGATCTCAAGACTAAGTACAAAAAAGAACGTAAAATATATCATTAAATTTTGTATCAAATCATGTTGAAAAGATATTTTGGCTCTATTAAGTTAAACAAAATATATTACTACAATTAATTTCATCCATTTTTACTTTTTAATGTGGTTACTAGGAAATTTTAAATTACATATGTGTTCTGCACTCCAGGTAGTTAAGTCCTCTCTGAGTGGCTAGAGCAAGTTGGCTGCTTTGGATAGAAGTTTCTAATATCTAACAAGCTCCATTTTGGTGAAATGGCTTTTTCCACTATGCCACCCCCTCCTCAAGGTTATATGCTTTAATTCTACTACATGTCTGGGTACTGCAAGCACTGCTAACCTGGCTCCCCCAACCATCTCATCCACAATTCAGAGAAGCAGCCCAGAGTCTGATTTCGACCATGAACATTTCTGTTCTATCATCTCCCTCTTCCTCTTCAATGCCGATTTTTCCAATGTAAATATATTTATGGTACCAAGTAAGTACTGAACACATAATACTTACTATATTAAACCATGTTGACAAAAGCAACTCCAGAATTCATACAATAAAGGATATAATGGTAGAAAGCATGGGATTGCAGATCAGGAAAAAAAAAAAAAATCTAGCTTCTATTCCTGGCTCTAACTTTCTTGGGTTAGGGCATGTAAATCTCTGACCCTCTGTTTCTACATCCACGTGGTGTTGAATTATTTCAGTTTTACTCAAACTATATCATGAAATGTTGTTAGGGATTGTAACCAGTTTTTTTTTTCTTTTTTTTAATTAGTAGGATATAATAAAAAAGAGTACACTATATGTATCAAAGATTTTCTGAAACTTTTGTTTCAGGTATAAATTTCATATACTGGGTTTGTAATGTCAGATATATTTCTTACTGAGTGTCACAGTTATAGCTTGAAAGCCAGCAACATAAATAATCTCTTAAAATCCTATATAGGGCTTCCCTGGTGGCTCAGTGGTTGAGAGTCCGCCTGCCGATGCAGGGGACGCGGGTTCGTGCCCTGGTCCGGGAAGATCCCACATGCCACGGAGCGGCTGGGCCCGTGAGCCATGGCCGCTGAGCCTGCGCGTCCGGAGCCTGTGCTCCGCAACGGGAGAGGCCACAACAGTGAGAGGCCCGCGTACCGCAAAAAAAAAAAAAAAAATCCTATATAGTTTGAATTCTTACAGATTTGTTTTGTTCTAAAATTATTTCAAGACCAGTAAATAACAAAGCATGGAATCACAACTTAATGTGGAAATTTTCATCAAAGCCGAAATTTATTTGGTGCATACTCTGTGCTTGCTATCAAGTGCTTTCACATATACCTTTTCCTTTAATATGTAAAAGCAACCATGTGAGCTATTTTACAGGTTAAAAAACAATAACAAAAACCTATTTCCTTAACTTATTCAAGTGAAAAGAGGGTTATAAGCGTTCCAAAATAAAAACAAAACAAAACAAACAAACCCCAGCCAAGTACATAGTCTATTTCCATGTCTTTTTATGCATCCTCTAAATATATCACACACTTTAGCATTAGGAGAATAAAGAACCAATTCAAATAAAAGGGCATCTTTCTTGTAATTTTTGTCTACAGGTGCTTTTTAACCTACCAACTTTCTACTCTAAGCACAAGGGACTTAAAATGCCATCAATATCTACAATAATTTTAAGGTGATCTATCTAGTACTTTGAAAATTTTGTTCACATAGAAATACAAGCCTAAAAATAGCACTATTTTTTAGAGGCAGTTTCACAACAGAAAAAGGCAATGGTAACAGTTCGAGTGATAGAAATGATTTAAACAAAGTACCTTCAAGAAAGTAAGAAAAAAGTGTAGAAAATCTTCTAAAAATGTAGCATCGTTACCTCAATGAATGAACAAATTTCAAGATGTGAAAATTACCTAAGAATCACATATATTCTTTCAAATAATCTATTTTTATATTTAGAAGTTCAAATTATATAAATTGTTCTATTAAGTTTTCCTTCTAATTAGGAGTTCAACACTGACAAAGTTATTTTACAAAATAAAAAGCAATTTCCTAATGAACTGTGACTACTGAATTGTTACGAAAAATTCTTCAATGTTAAGCAGTTTTATTCCTTATGTAAACTTTTCTCAAGATAGATACTGTGTTACGAACGAGACAACAAATAATCAGGTATATGTATGAATGTATTTGCCAGAAACATCTGCTCTTCGTACTGCTTTTCATTTCTTGGAAAAGTTTCTTTAGCATTCCTATCAGTCCTTCTCCTAAAACCATGTAACAAAATACAGCTCATACAGATACCAGATGTTAAGCTGACTTTTTATTTTTTAACATACCCTCTTACTGAATGCTGCCAGCAATATTATCAACTTACATTTTATAATCAAGTACTGTATGTTCAGTGTGTGTATACGTATTTTTTCAATGAATAAATGTAGTGTCAGCACACTAAACTTCATATGACTTATTTTAAATGATTGCTGGTTTCAGATAATTAAAAACCACAAACTATGGCTGCAATTATAATACATTTATAGTTCTCTGAAAAATCAGTTTAAAGTTATAACATAATGATGGAATATAAGTTAACGAAATACAAATGACATCTATAGCATACGATTCCATGGTTGACTATTAGCAAATCAAAGAAAAATATCAGAGAAAGGCCTTGAAAAAGAAAGCATGTTTCCTGTTAGAATGTATTCTTTCTTTCCTAAAAATGGCTAATTATGGACATAAAAATGTTCGAACAAAGGGTCCTGAAATTCCTAGAGAAGATTTAAACTTCAGATGCAGTAACTGACGAAGTCAGACGTTATCATAACGTATCAAGCTGAAAATTAATCTGTTAGTAGCCAGAAGATACAAGTGCTCATTTTTAGAGAAGTAAAGTTTATTACATTTGAAACAATACAGCAGAAATCTCAAAAGTATACTCATTAAATATAGTTTAATTCTTACAAATCTCCTTTTGAAAATGCAATTCATATGTGCTGCAACCTCCGAAGTTTGAATCCAAAATGAAATATGGGGGCAGGAGTCAGGGAAAGCACATCAGAGGGCTTTTGTCAAAGATCTGTACAGATCAGTACATACCTCTTCTGTCTGTGATGCAGTAGGAAAAAAAGTGATTCTAAACATATCCAAGTAAATGCAGAAAAAGACATTACTATCTGAGGCAGACCATGCTAAAATATAATTTACAATGATTAGTTTGCATTTATGATAGTTAATAATGCCTTAGTTTGAACCAATGAAATCAAGGTTTAGTTAAATTCTGCAGTATTTGCTCAGTCTTTTGCACTAAACATTAGTTCATCTGAGAAGTAATAAGATTGGAAAAGCAAATGATCCGATCCTTTTCATTAGGCTTATCATTTTCTCACTCAGTCACACTAAATGCAAACAAATCAATACAGCATCAAGATTTTTCACATAGTAAAAATGAAGACTAATGACTTGTGAAGGCAGACTGTGTACCATGTAGTATTTAACAGATGAAACTTGCAATTACCATCAACTCATTTTTTTAAATAACACCAAGATTTACAAGCCAAAATAAACATTTGATTTAAAAATTCTGCTATTCAAGATACTCAGGTGTTTTTTTTTCTCATTGAGATTGATATGGGTTGGGTCTTTTAAAAACCTGAAGAGGAGTTGGTAAGAGGAAAAAAATCCTCAAGGCTTTAAAAACCTCAGCTGTTAAAGAGTCCATACAACTACTATGCTGGCATGACAACAGGTTTTTTTTCTGTCACAAGACCATTCACTTTCCCACAGAAGTACTTCCCCCAAGCCAATTATATAGATGTAAATCAGCTTACCCATGATTAAAACTGAAGTGATCCTTCAAAAACAGGAGCATGACACCTCACCCAAAAAGATCTTTTAAGTCACTGCTAGCTGAACTGCTACTGGTCATAGTAGGTGGTGGCTGTGCAAAGTTCTGCGGGTTAAAGAAAGGATTAGTCTGCACACCGAAGGCAGGCTGTCCTATCATGCGCATCTGTGCTCCCATTACCGAACTGCCCACACCTGGAGACCCTTGAGCAGGCACAAACTGATTGAGCCACTGATTTGGTTTCTGTTGTGATAGCTGGTTCATGCTAACTTTGGGTTTCTGAGGGCCAAAGAGATTATTAAGAGCAGACATATCTGTGGGTCTTTGCTGAGTCAGCTTCGTACCAGCAGGAGGAACAAAGTTTGGCAAAGTGGAAGGTGTTCCCAATGTCATCTTGGCCACTCCAGGTGCACTTGGACTGCTGAAGAAGTTCTGGTTTGTATTAACTGGCATGTTGAATCCTGAAGTCTGAAAGCCCATGTTGGCATTTAGGCCGTTTGTTAAATTTCTCTTTGTATTATCAGTTGGTGTAGAAAACATCATACCAAGGCCCGTGGAAGGAACAGAAGTGAAGGTACTTGAAGCAGAAATTTTAGGGGTACTAACAGAAAGACTGGTTAAAGATGACATATTATCCATCAATGTGTCTGTCAGGTCCTTAGTCTGAAAAATATGAGGAAATTACTTTATCTCCAAGAATTCCAAATTACTTAAAAATTAGTAAACATTTGATAAATTTTATTATAAAGGACAAGTTAAAATTAAGCTCAATAGTCTACACTAAGACAGCAAACCACAGCTCACAGGCCAAATCCAGCCTGCCACATATTTTTGTAAGGCTTTTTAAGGATGAACATTTGCAGTCAATCTGATGACAGGGAATACAACTCTGAACTCCAATTAAATGAAATGCTGTCTCCACCGCTGCACCTCCACCAAAAAACAGAATTGCATTTTTCTCATTAGATCTGTATTACAGACAAGGATACTCTATTATTTTTGTATTTTGAATTTCATCAAAATTTTGTGGAAATTTATTTTCTCTATTTTAAGTCCCTACAAAATACTTTATTTTTGCCTCTTGGCCCACAAAGATTTTTCCCAGAGGAAGAAATTTAATGATTAAGAGGCAACAACAACAACAACAAAATAATTTAAAGAAAGCTTTTAAGATAAAGTAATTTCTGAAATCAGTAATAGTGTAAACTTTCTATCAGCAGAGACCTTAATCACTGCTCTAACACCAGCACGTAGAACACCGCCTGGACCATAGCAGGAAATAAATACTGGTCAGGACATATAGGTAAGTATTCCTAAATCAAGTCACAAACATGACTATGACAAAAAAGCTAAAAATTGAAAATTATTTTGCTCAAAAATACATAAAAGCATGAATATAATATTCCCGGTCATTTCAAAGTGAGCAGCGTTGAATTAGTACCATAGACCTAATATTTTTTAAGAACCCTCCCATTAATCTAGCTTCCTCTTTGTTGGTAACAAGCACTATTACAAAACATTATATATTAGGCAGGCTATTGAGGAGTTGTTGGAAAATTCTTGATGCCCATACTTCTTAGAAATTACACATTAAAGTATTTTCTGAAATACATTTTTATAAAACACTAGTAGGTAGACTAAGTTCTATACTACCTTACTCCTTAAGAGGAGTACGCCTTATATATGGAATTTTAAAAAGTGGTACTGATGAACCTATTGGCAGGGCAGGAATAAAGATGCAGACGTAAAGAACAGACTTGCAGGGGCGGGGAGCTGGGATGAAGTGAGAGAGTAGCACTGATGTATATACACTACCAAATGTAAAATGGATGGCTACTGGGAAGCTGCTGCATAGCACAGGGAGATCAGCTCGGTGCTTTGTGACAACCTAGAGGGAGGGGATAGGGAGGGTGGGAGGGAGGCTCAAGAGGGAGGGGATATGGGGATATATGTATAACTGATTCACTTTGTTGTACAGCAGAAACTAACACAACATTGTAAAGCATTTATACTCCAATAAAGATGTGAAAAAAAAAGTGTAGTATGCTTGAATTATGCAAAAGAAATGAATTCTGACCTGCTTGACTGGAGCAACAGGTGTGTGCACCTGGGGTTTAAGAGGTTGCTGGCTTTTCAACTTCTGTGCCTGCTCCTGTTCTTTTGCCAATTTTTGTTTTTCTTCAAGTGTAAGTGATGCCTGAAAACAAAACAAAACCAAAAAAATCAACTGACAACTTTCATAATTCCATTTGTAAAACAGAAGATTTCTTTTCAGTATGTCTGACAATACCAAGTAGTTTACAAACTACTCCTGTATTGGTGATTGCCACAGCGTAAGTTATACTTTGAATTATGACAAGATTTAACTTTAGGTAGAAACTCACAGGATCCATGCTAAACTATTTCCAGTAGGAAAATAATAATAAAATTATTATTTTAAAACCATTCATTAGAATCACCTTTTCCCAGACAATGAGAATATGATTAGGTGATATCATTTTTATAAAACTGGGAGATTCTAGCTCACTCTAAAAATATTTTAGAAACTCATCAAAAAGCTAAGTAAAAAGGAAACAACTTTTTTTTTTAACGTGAACAATTTCTTTCACTGCTAATGTCTGCATCAAATTCAACATCTGTCTTTTTCTTATATCAACTTTGCCAACCTATAAGCTCGCAGTATGTACTCTTAACAAATTTTGTGAACCACAATGTCTAGTAGTTCCTTGGCTCCACACATACAGGTACTCATATCTGTTGAATAAACAGAAGAAAACTGCCCTCAGCAGAAATTCAAAACTGACATATTTTTTATTTCGGATGCTAACCAACATTTCAATTGGAAAGTATCATTTTAAAGTTTGTTATTCAAAATCAGAATCAGAGAAGAGACACTGTAGAATTTATCAAGGGATGTGACCGGCAAAGTACAGTAGAAAGGACAAAGAAGTCAGGCAACCTAGAAATGTTACCAACATGGGAGACTGAATAATAAAGGAAGTTAAAAATCTTAAGCACGTTTATTCTCAACATGAGTCAGGTCATGCATGACCCACTGATAACTTTTAAATTTCATAAAGATAATTAAAGAATGTTTCTTATTAAGCTAAATAGTATTTCCCAACAAAAATCTGTGGTTTTAGAAGTTATATAATATAAATACGAGTACTAAAAGAACAGTAAAAACACTTACTCTTTTATGTTTATTCTGTAACCCATCTTCTTTATTTTCTGATTCACCACCAGTTAGAAGGTCTGCTCCAATGTTGTTAAAGACTTTGTCAATATGCTGAAATACAAAATGTCAACCAGCAAGATTGTGATTTTACTGCTTAAAGATCAGAGGCCCCCGAAATGGAGCACACTATCATGCATTTTTTTTCAAAAATTAGAATAATCTAAATATCTTCTTACCTGAGACCCAACATTTGTAACTTTTGTCTCCTCAGAAGCATTCATTTGATTTCCTATATCCAAAGATCTGTAAGAGAGAGTTGAGTTATAACAAAGCAATAAAAAGAAATGTATATTTTAAAAATACTTGTACTAAAAATAGTTCATCCACATGGAATTTACTACAATCTAAACAAACTGCAACTTCATTCTTTAAGGAGAGTCATAATCTTTTTCGTTATTTACTACTTAATTAATGTCTGCTTGCCCCCAAAACGAACATTTGTACACATGTCTTTTTTTTAAAGCTCAGCATTTGAGATTTACTGGAGAACTTAGTGTCATAAAATCAGGCAAGCATGGTTCTTACCATAGGAGAGTTTACAGCTCACTGAGAGACAAGATATGATATGGGAACTCAATGTGATTAAGTTCAGAATCTGTGATTCTAACAATAAATGCTATAATCACTGAATAAGTGATGTGGACAACATCTATGCCTTGAAAAACAGGTAAGATATAGACAGGAAGGAGAAAAAGAGAAGGTTCATTTACACCTCAAGTATAAATAATAGAAAATTTCTCTCTGTTGTAATTTTTAAAGATCATTTTCCAGAGTTCCTAAGTTAATATAGTCAATCCATTAAACATAATAAATATATACATCACAGAATACTTAGTGCATACAAAGGGCTATTTCACATCATTCTACACCCTGTGTATTTATTTCCATAAAACCTTCATCTTACACTGGAGCAGAACCTAAAAAGTTTGTTTTGGGGGACTTGGCTCATGATTGATATCAATTTTACTGATTTTCAGATGTCTTTGACTCAGGATTAAACTTTAACAGGCATCCTAAAATCATGTTTTGCCTCTGGAGCAAAGAATATAGTGGAGATTTGATCATAAAAACTGGCATTTTCCACTGAATAATTTTTACCCTTCCCCTCTTCCTTTGAATACTAATATTTTGCAAATAATTTAGAAAATCCTCCCTAAAAACAAACAAAAAAAGAGGTACAAGCTGTGGTACTACATATGGAATGAATTCTCTATAAATGTTTCTGGGGTTAGAGAAAAAAGAAGGAGAAGTCAAAACACCAGGATTTCACAGATCTGAAAAATATTTTTAAGTGGTGCTCTTGGCAATCAGCACCCTGAGTTTACAATGCCAGTAGCTAATGTGACAAGAGATTTTCTTAGAAACAGAATTTTCTTTATGTAGAGAAAATGCTAGGGTTACATCCTATTATGCTTCTGTATTTCAGAAATGACATCAGATTGTCAACAACATTCTATTTAAACTCAGTTCAACTTAATATGTTGGAAAATTTTTATATGCTTTACATAGAGTCAAATTGAAATCCTTCAATTTTTCTAGTCCGTATTCTAGAAAATCAACCATGACATAACTTTAATGTCACTCCTGGACCATGTGCAATTCATATGCAACCTACTTACTTCTGCTGTTCTTGCATTATATGAAGTTGCTCCAGTTTAGTCTTATGTTCAGATTCCAATCTATTAAGCATCTCTTTTATGACAGAAATGAAGGAATTGAACTGGTGTAATAAGAAATTGATATGGTTATAATGTTTCAGGTTAGCCACAAAGGTAATCTAATAAAATAATTCAACAAGTTATTCATAGTATTCTCTATTTTTATCAGAATATGACCCACTCATAGCACTGATGACATAAGAATAGTATATTTTAGCTCAATATATCATAGCAAGCTTTTACAGTATCTCTGTATGGTGGTGATATAGTTGACGAGACTTTTAAGTTCCAGAAAACATGTTCTCAATAAGTTTTACACCCTGAGTTGCCAAACAGCTATTATTCAGCAGTCTTATATAAATTCAACTCCAGCAGTTATTACATATTGATTTTTCTAGACTAATCCAAAAATGACCATCTAAATTTGTGCATATCTGAAAACAATCTGCTTAATAATGCATAAAAAATTACTCTTTATTCAGATCATTATAAAAATGACGTTTGGGGCTTCCCTGGTGTCGCAGTGGTTGAGTGTCCGCCTGCCAATGAAGGGGACACATCGGTTCGTGCCTTGGTCCAGGAAGATCCCACATGCCGCGGAGCAGCTGGGCCCGTGAGCCATGGCCACAGAGCTTGCGCATCCGGAGCCTATGCTCCGCAACGGGAGAGGCCACAACAGTGAGAGGCCCGCGTACCGCAAAAAAAAAAGGAAAAAAAGGAAAAAAAAATGACGTTTGGCTAAAATAAGCCTGTTTTCTAAAAAGTTAGTAGAAATATTAAATGTACATAATCTAACTTCCAAATAATTAAAATTCATAAAGTACATCTAATTTAAAGTTAAACATAGTTTAAGCTTTGGTTAAACTTTAAATAATAATTTTTAATTAATTAGTTTGTTTGTTTTTGGCTGCATTGGGTCTTCGTTGCTGCACGCGGGCTTTCTCTAGTTGCGGTGAGCAGGACCTACTCTTCATTGCAGTGCGCAGTCTTCTCATTGCGGTGGCTTCTCTTGTTGCGGAGCATGGGCTCTAGGTGCGCAGGCTTTGGTAGTTGTGGCTCACGGGCTTAGCTGCTCCCCGGCATGTGGGATCTTCCCGGGCCAGGGCTCAAACTCGTGTCCCCTGCATTGGCAGGTGGATTCTTAACCACTGCACCACCTGGGAAGTCCCTAGTTAAATAATTTTTATGGTACTTTAGGATCATCATAAACAATTTATTTTAATAGTACCACATATTACAGGAAGACTCTAGAAACTGCTTTCTTCCCCTCCCCAAATCTTACAACTATGTCTTTGGGCTGGGTGCTTATAAATACACTATTTTATTAATCCTCACAACTCTTCAAAGTAAATTTATTAATATTTCTATTTTATAAATGAGGGAACTCAGGCTCAGCAAGAGAGAAAGCAACTTACTCAGAAATACTAAATAACTTATATGGCAGAATTAGAATTCATACTAAGTCTGTCTCCAAAGCTTGTATTCTTTTCTACTACGTTATGCTGTCTCTCAACCATGCTCTATCATCCATTTATCCTCTGCCTGACCATAAGAGTAACAAAAGGCATATTTCCTTAGCTGTTTACCATGACTGACTCTTTGCTGATTAGTTTTTTTAACTTTTTAACAAAATATAACATACACAGAAAAGTATACATATAAGTGCACATCTCAAAAGATTCACAAACTGAATTTAACCAGTAGCCAGAAAAAGAACAGAACATTGGCAGCACCCCAGAAGCTTCCTCGTGCCCGCTTCTAGTCATTTCCTACCCTCCCTCGCCATATGACAAAACACTATTCTGACTTCTAGCAGTGTAGTTTTAACCATCTTTGTGTTTCATATAAATGGAATCGTTCAGTAGATCCTCTTCTGTGTCTGGCTTCATTTGCTCAACATAATGTTTGTGAGATTCATCTATATTGTTGCAGCATTAACATAGTAGGCCTGCACTGCTATCCTTGGAAAAGCCTGCTTGCAAGTTTGGCCCTTGGCTGGTGTCCAGGAACTCAGATTTTGGGAGGTTCCCACCATTAACTAATAATAGTGGCTCACTGTGCCTAACTGGAATTTGAGTACCAGGCAGGGGGTGCTACTTGATCAGCCCCCAATAAAAATTCCAGGCACCGAGTCTCCAATGAGCCTCTCTGGCTGGCAATATTTCAGACACACTGTCACAAGTCATTACCCAGGAAATTAAGCACATTCTGTGTGACTCCACCAAAAGATGACTCTGGAAGCTTGAGCCTGGTTTCCCCCAGACTTTGCCCCATCAACCTTCTCCCTTCACTGATTTTGCTTTATATTCTTTCACCATAACAAATCATAGCTGTGAGTACAACCATTGGCTGAGGCCTGAGTCCTCCTGGTGAATCACTGAATCTGGGGGTGGACATAGGAACCATCCCCCAACACAAGTTGTGATTGTGTTTGGATCGCTGCATGGTATTTGCTCTTTTTTAATCAAATGCTAAAAATGTATTTTCCTAAGTTACTTTATCTTTTTCACATAATGTATAATATACTTACATTATTTTAAATCAGAACTGACAGAAGAGGGCAGTCTTGAATTAGGAACCCTGTCCATGAAATGAATAGGAAAGCAGACCACATCCATGCTAACTATTGTAAAATACCAGATGATATGAATCTAAATATTTCTGCTGATGAAAATAGGTCCCCCCAAAAAATCAACCATAAAGCTGAAGAAAACTAACACACTTCAAATGTAATTATATATACTAAAATAAGCATTTGAGAATATTTTAAAACACCCTAAATCATATATATGAGAACTAAGAACAGAAATGACCAAAAGTTGAAGACTATCTTAGGCATGTTATCATTCTATTTTTCCCCAATATTCATCCTCCCTTTTTGCCAATCCTAATTTCAACCCTGCCATCCAAGATATGAAGAAATTATCAAGACAAAAACTGAAACCTAAGGACACAAACCTTCAGGGGCTTACCCCACCACTTCAAATGAAATTTTGGATCTGATTAATTTTACAAATTTCTCTAATTTGAAAACTCCATTCACTCAGCACTCTCCCCCCCTATGCCAAAAGCTCTCTTGCTTAACTCTCAGCTTTCTGCTTCCTTCATTGCTCTAATTCACTTTTAGTCCTTAATTCCAAACCTTGCCAGCCTATCCATTTCTGACACTCTCAGTTAAACAGTAACCCTTCTCCATCTTTTCCATTATACATCATTAAACATTAGTTTTATGGTGAACAAAATGCCTTGTCATTACTCTGTACCTCAAATTTTCTCTCAATTCAATAAAAATTTTTGTTTCTGGCACTGTACTAAGTACTGGGGATGTAATGAAGAATAAGCTATACCAACCAGCCTTCTGGGAAAGTCAGACACACAAGTATATAGCTATGACAACTACAGTGATAGAGGTATGCAGAGGTAATTCTATAATAACCTTTGAGTACATAGTCCCTTTGCTCAAACATTTACCACATCTTGAAAGTTCAAATACCTAAATGAGATGAGCATTTAAAGTCTGCCTATTCTAGGGCTTTCACTATCGTGGCCCAGGTTCAGTCTCTGGTGGGGGAACTGAGATCCTGCAAGCTGCATGGCATGGCCAAAATAAAATAAAATAAAATAAAATAAAATAAAATGAAAGTCTACCTATTCTAGTCTCAATTTATCTTAATATCATCACTCCCTGATTATATTATAGGTATCTCTCAAACTGTATTATTCATTCCCTGTGGCAGATAGACTCTAAAATGGTCCCAATTATCTCCTCATTCTGCTACTCTTGTCTTTGTGTAATCCCCTACCTTCAAACATGGGCAGGACCTGTGACTTGCTTGTAACCAACAGAATATGGCAAAGGTAATGGGATGGCATTTCCTTGACTACATTATAAGAGACTATAACTTCCATCTTTCTAGCAGACTCTTTCTGGCTTTGATGAAACCAGATGATGCCGTGTTGGAGGTCCATGAAACAAGGAATTCACAGTGGCAACCAGCTAACAGAAAGCAACAAAGTGAGGCCTTCGGTTCAAGAGTCTGAAAGGAATTTAATCCTGCCAATGACCATTGAGTGAGCTTAGAAACAGATCCTCCCCCAGCTGAGCATTCAGATGAGACCTCAGTCTTTGACTGCAGCATTGTAAGAAACTCTGAGCAGAGCATCATGCCCTGGCTTGGCTGACCCACAGAAACTGTGAGATAATAAATCTATGTTGTTTTAAACCTGCAAGTTGTGGTGATTTGTGAGGTAGCAATAAATAATGAACATACAGCCCAGACATATTTTTTTTCCCTTTGTTCATGTCAATTTCACAGTCCCAAATTTGAAGTAGTCCCCAATCCTACACATCTTTCAAAATTCTGCTCATTTACTATCTCCCAATTAGGCCTCCAATAATCCATCCTTCCAACTCACATACTGCTTAGTTTGAACCCACAAACTTTCTTCATTCATCTCTTTGGCATATTTTTCCTTGTTTTGCCAATTTATATGTAATATATTTATACATTCAATGCCAAGAAAACAGTAAGCTGAATAAATTGAATAAAGCACAAAACTACTCCTACCTGATTGAGATTAAGATTGTTTTCAATACTCAGGGGAATCAGATGAGGCAATACTTTTCCAGCCAACTGCTCTTTGGTGATTCCCAATTTCTTATGAGTAAAAGTACATTTGTAAATACCTGAAAGAAAAGAGTAAGACAAATGTTATAATTCAGTACCACAAATCAATAGAAATCAGAAAAACCGTGTATCTATATGAAATCTCTTGATAATCAGTATAGTTACAAATTTTTCCTTATCAATGCTTAGAAGAAGGATGCTCTTATATATGAATCAGAATGATTTCAGCTTTACTGTCAGTTTAGATTTAACATACCATGACACATTTATCCTGTATTCTTTTGGTTTTAAGAACACATTTAATGATAGTATAGAATTAAAAGTCTATCAGAACTAGATACAGTTCTTACAGTGCAGCAGTAAGGCTACAGAATGTCTCTCTATTCTGAACACATCTAAATATATATTTCAGACATCTCATTCAAACTTGAGACATCTATTTAAAGTGTCTAAGTATAGGTCCTATACCTTTATTCACTTCTTTAACGAATCAGACTCAACATCTCTGAACTTTAATAATTTAAGTCAACTCCACACAGTCCTTCCCTGTTGTCTTACCTATTTACTCAACTTTCAGGACCCTGCTTGATACACCTATTGCACAAAGCCTTCATTTGATAAACTGAGCATGTTTGCTCCTCATTCTCTGAATGCTTTTGTGTTATAAGTGTTTTGTATAGAATCCAAAGCTTTAGAACACACCATCTCCTGTTATTCTGCTGTTGCACACTTCACTTACATACTCAAAGAATAACTTTCAGGGCCCATTAAATGCTTATTTGCAGGGCACTATGCTCATTACTTTCCCTTCAGTTGGTCTCACTGATTCTCACAAAACTCCTAAAATGATATTATTTTTATCCTCATTTGATAGATGAAGAAACTTTTCAAAGTCACTCCAGGAACTGGCATAGCCAGGACTGGGGTTAGGGCTCTTTCCACTACGTCAAACTCCTTCTTAAGAAGACTAATTCCTTTGAGCTCAAAAGTTTCATACCATATCACAAAAGTTCTACATCTACAGAGGTCCACAACAGATTACTTACTGACCATTTCTACAAATATTTACTGAGGGCTTTCTATAAATCAGGTACTACAGTAGGTAATAAAGATACATGGCTGAATAACAGTTTTTCTTCAAAACTAATAAAGAACTTCAAGTTTAGTAACTTGTTAATGTTTCTGTGATTCCACAGCTAGGTCTACCTCTATTAGTACAGCAGACCCTGAACATTTTCAGATTGGGCTTTAACTATTTATAGGCAATTTCAGAGTTTTTTTTACAGAGTGATTTATAATTATGCTGATAGAATAGAATGTGCTGTAAGGCCAATAATGCTTCATCAGCACATCACTTAGCAGTGAAAAATATTTGTTCAGACTTAAACATATCTAAATTAAAAACCAGCTCTACCAGTTATCAGCTGTATAACCTTGAATAACTTACCTCACCCATCTGAGCCTCAGTTTCCTTACCGTAAAACAGAAATAACAGTACCTATCTCATTGGATTTTGAAGAGGACAAAATAAGGTAATGCAGAGAAAAGACTCAGCACAGTGCCTCTTACAAATCACGTACCAAATAAACATCAGGTATTGACTATTCAGGTCATCAGGTAAATGACTATTAAGACTGATATCATTTTTGTGTATGGTGTTAGGGAGTGATCTAAACTCATACTTTTACATGTACCTGTCCAGTTTTCCCAGCACCACTTATTGAAGAGGCTCAGACCTACTAGAGAATGGACTTGAGGATATGGGGAGGGGGAAGGGTAAGCTGTGACAAAGCGAGAGAGAGGCATGAACATATATACACTACCAAACGTAAGGTAGATAGCTAGTGGGAAGCAGCCGCATAGCACAGGGAGATCAGCTCAGTGCTTTGTGACCACCTGGAGGGGTGGGATAGGCAGGGTGGGAGGGAGATGCAAGAGGGAAGAGATATGGGAACATATGTGTGTGTATAACTGATTCACTATGTTATAAAGCAGAAGCTAACACACCATTGTGAAGCAATTATACTCCAATAAAGATGTAAAAAAAAAAAAAAGACTGGTATCAGCATTTCACATAGTTTTGTTTGCCTCTCTTATTTAGTACCATTTTATAGAGAAAACTACATGCTATCATGATATATGTGAAGCCAGGATTCCCAAATATCTTACTCCTTTATAAATGTCAAGTCCTACCACTTTTGCTAAAATTAACACAAAGAAAAGTTGTATCATAGCATTTACCCCATCATTCTTCAGTTACTGAATGCTATATACATGAAAAGAGTACAAAATGGTTTTATAGATTGAAAAGTTTACTTGCATAACTGTAAGACAATAAAGTAGCATCAAATGACATTAAGTTTTCAGCTACCTAAAATTCCCATGAGGACCGCAGGTTCCTTGGATGGAATTTGTTGTAAGAACGGCAGAATATCATCAAGTACAAACCACTTATCCAAGTATTCCAAAATCTTTCCTAAGCACACTAATGAATTTACACGTACCTATTAAAAGAGGTAAACTGAATTAGTCATTTAAAGTCTTTGCAATCTAGACCAAAATATTTTAAGTATGAGTATAATCTTCATATAGGTATATGTTAAAACCTCAAGAATAAAAGTAGGTTTAAAAGCTCTCGTCCTGGGCTTCCCTGGTGGCGCAGTGGTTGAGAGTCCGCTTGCCGATGCAGCGGACACGGGTTTGTGCCCGGGTCCGGGAAGATCCCACATGCCGCGGAGCGGCTGGGCCTGTGAGCCATGGCCGCTGAGCCTGCGCGTCCGGAGGCTGTTCTCCGCAACGGGAGAGGCCACAACAATAAGAGGCCCGCGTACAGCAAAAAAAAAAAAAAAAAAAAAAAAAAAAAAAAAAAAAAAAAGCTCTCGTCCTTTATTAATATAGAAAATTCACATATTTATAAATTCTCCTGACTTGTTTCAGAAAGAATCTTTGATTGCTTTGCCAGGATACTAGGTAGCTAAAGGTAAGGAATGATTTTAATTTTATATCTGTTTAAATAAAGTAATTAGGATCTGAAAAGCTTTATTACACGTTTGTTTGCTAAGAATATTTCCTTGGGGTCATTTGCATTATAAAAAAGGACTTGGGCTTCCCTGGTGGCGCAGTGGTTGAGAGTCCGCCTGCCGATGCAGGGGACACGGGTTCGTGCCCTGTCCAGGAGGATCCCGCATGCCGCGGAGCGGCTGGGCCCTGTGAGCCATGGCCGCTGAGCCTGCGCGTCTGGAGCCTCTGCTCTGCAGAGGCCACAACTGTGAGAGGCCCGCGTACCGCAAAAAAAAAAAAAAAAAAAAAGGACTAAATTTTCCCACCAAGTGATTAATTTTATTGGGCTTCCAGTATTTTTCTCTAATTCAGGTTCAAGTCATTCTTAAACTAAATGTTTTAACAACATGTGAAAAGTATATTTGTCCTACATAAAGTTTTGTATTTCTAAATATATCTTTAATACAGTTACTAAAACCTGATACTTAGGAGCTCTTTTATCACAATTCTATCAATTGTGATATCTATATTCTCTTGACTATCTTGATAAATATTTCACACCCTACTTTTTTAGCTAGAATTGGTTAAGATAGAATACTTTTAGTCAGGATCATAATATCAATAAAACTATATATATATATTTTTTTTTTAAGTAAACTAAGAAAAGCAGAAAATAATTAGTTGGTAAAAAAAACAAAAAGCACCACATTTCTGCAAGAAAGATGGGGAAAAAAAACTGTGGCTTAAAGCAGAAAAGGGTTAAGAAAAAAATTACTCAAATTTTCTACTGAAGCACTCAAAGTTAGGGGATGGGAGTAATGTCAGGGATGGAATACTGTAAAATTATATATCAGGGAAAACTATGGCTATTGCTCACTTTCATAGTACTATATATAGTCTACTTATAGCCATGACAAAATATATGAACAAACTATAAAAAGGTTATTAAACAATAAATTATTTAAGCCAATGAGGCGTGAAAGAAAAACAAAAATTAATATGCGATTACTTACAGCAAGGGAAGACGTTTGTAGACATGCATTTTTAATTCTTGGTATCAAGGCATTTTTCATGGATGGGTACTCTATAAGATTTGCAAAGGTTGGAATGATGTTTAGACAGAGTTCCTATTAAGAAAATAAATCGGATCAATCTTAGAGAAAGGTTCTCTCACATACTAAAAAACATTTTGCATTTGCATGGCTAATTTGTCACATAGCTTAAAATAAACTTTTATATATGGTATATCATTTGATCTTTTCAACAACTGTTTGAAAGAAAAATACTTATTATCAATTTTGAATTTTACAGATGAGGAAACAGGCTCAGAAGACCTTGCTCAAATTCACGCTAGGTCATATAACTAGCATATATACCAAAATTCCCTGATCGCATTCCCAGTTTCTTTCCCTGATAACACAATTAATTCTTCATTCATTTTTAGAAATAGGAACATCTAAAAAAAAAGTAACATCTAAGTTTTGCTACCTTTCACAACAAGGGAAAAATCAAGTACAAAGTCATGTAAAACTATTCCTCTTAAATAAGGAATTTCTTAGCTGTTACATATATCCATCCATATGATGGATATAATACAAACATTTAAAAATATATTTTCAAAGACTGTTTAACAATATCAAGGATAAAATGCAATAAGATACTATCATATAATCCCATTTTTTAAATCTGTCTACAGGCTTAGGGAAAAAAACTGGAAGGATATATCTGGGAATATTAACTGTGGGCATCTCTGACAGAGGATTTTAATTTCCTTTATATTTTTAACTATTTCTAAATTCTGAAACTAAAGCCAATATAAATGACAGAAACAGGAAAAGTTATTTAAAACATTCTTGTTAACTTAATGCCATGCCATAGTGTAAATGACTGGAACTGGGAACTTCAAGGATAACAGAAGAAAGGGGGGATGATGGAGGATTAAATGAGATAAAAAAAGAACAGGAAATGGCTTGAGAAATAACTGGCTGAAGAACCTAATCTCAGATACCTTATAAGGCAGAATGATCCTTGTAGGAAAGCAAAAAAGAGATTACTGAAGAAAATGGGGGTATAAATGTATATCAGGGAAGGAGTTATTGACGATATTTGGTAACCTTAAAGACATTCATTTATGGTTAGCAGATAAAAATGAATCATCCACTAAAAATCTGTTATCAGTATACTGGCAAGTATTTTATTTGCTTTAACTTATCCCCAGACTTCCAAAAGGCAGATAGAAAGAAAAGAGTTAATATTAATATCTATTCAGAAGTATAATAATTAAGTAGGTGATATAACTTGAGGATAATAAATACAAACTACATTTAAGGGACTATTTTCCACAGATGGTAGAGAATGAGCAAGGATGAGCAGTCAGTGAGATACTGTGCTCCTGTTACCAGAGGGGAACAGGGAAGTTCAGCCCTTAATTGATATCAGAGTGACAGAGAGAGAGAGACTGATGCACACATGCACTACGCCATATAATCCAGCAGTAGGTTACAAAGAGGGAAATCTTAAATTATGTCTAAATCACTTGGCTAGAGGAGGGGAGAACCATAGGAGGAGACAGAGTAAAGAAACTAAGAACAGGAGATTGAAAAAAACAAAACAAACAAAAGGAAGTCCAATTAGCATATTCTCAGGAACCTCTGCCTATTATTTTCTACTTTCTCTGTAACTGGTGGTGGGGAGGGGAGAATGAAAACATATTCTACGTTTATTTAAAGATAAATAATTTTAAAAACTGGTTCTCATATACATTTCTATTAATGCCTCTAATGACCCTAACTTTTGTTAACGACCTTCTACTTTTCCAAATGCTTTTCTAAACTCTCTTTAGCCTCTTAAATAGTTCTAATCAAACTTCAATTTAAAAATACCATTCCAAAAATGAATCTCAGAAGTTACCTCCTAGTCTTCTAACTTGCATGAAGCTTGAGGAAAAGATTTTTGTTTCTTGCTCTTGCTCTCTCTCCCAAAGCTTAGATAGGCTTTAACTTTATCAGACTCTTACCAAGCAATGTTGATACTAGTTAATTGGACTGGTGACTAAACACTTATATTGAATGATATCAGAAATGCTAGTTTCTAAAACTTGGCAAAGTGCACAACTCAATTTGAATTATGTATTAACTATTTTAATAAAATACTTGCTGGTAATTTATTGGCCAAACTAACCCCCTTAGGATCACTTGATCCTCCCTCTCCTCCCTAATTTCACTGAATATAAAACCAGGTTGACTACACAGGGCCTCTGGGAATGTTTCAAGAAGCTATAATTCACAATTCCTTTGGAAAGCACTTAAAAGTAATAGTAAGTACCTTCCCCAATCATTCCACGTCATTTGGACAAAGGCAGCAAGAGATGACGTTATAAGGAAAATTTTTAACATCAACTTCACAACTTGGAATAAAAGAAAACTTAGATAAGGACTGAAATGAGTCAAACAAGTGACCTTATATGTGTGGTATTAGGTTCACATTTAAAAAAAAAAAGCTTTGGTCAATAACTTATAAAAAGTAAAATTCTGGGCTTCCCTGGTGGCGCAGTGGTTGAGAGTCCACCTGCCGATGCAGGGGACACGGATTCGTGCCCCGGTCCGGGAAGATCCCACATGCCGCAGAGAGGCTGGGCCCGTGAGCCATGGCCGCTGGGCCTGCGCGTCCGGAGCCTGTGCTCCGCAACGGAAGAGGCCACAGCGGTGAGAGGCCCGTGTACCGCAAAAAAAAAAAAAAAAAAAAAAAGTAAAATTCTTTGTTTTTCTTTACTAGAATCTTTGCACTGGTGAAGAGACCATAAACTTTTAAATATGACACCTTTTATGCAGTGAGATGTTCTTAACATAAGTATTTATTTTCCAAAGTGAGGAAAAAAAGCTCAAACTAAATTATACTTTTAATAGCAATCCAAAAATTTTTTTCCAGATAACCCAACCAATATTTTAGTAGCAAAATTACAGAACTAAAAGTCTGGCAAAGTATGTGATGTTTGGGCTTCCCTGGTGGCGCAGTGGTTGAGAATCCGCCTGCCAATGCAGGGGACACGGGTTCGAGCCCTGGTCCGGGAAGATCCCGCATGCCACGGAGCAACTAAGCCTGTGAGCCATAACTACTGAGCCTGCGCTCTAGAGCCCGTGAGCCACAACTACTGAGCCCACGAGCCACAACTACTGAAGCCCACGCGCCTAGAGCCCGTGCTCTGCAACAAGAGAAGCCACCACAATGAGAAGCCCGCGCACTGCAGCGAAGAGTAGCCCCCGCTCACCACAACTAGAGAAAAGCCCGCATACAGCAACGAAGACCCAACACAGCCAAAAATAAAATAAATAAATTTAAAAAAAGTATGTGATGTTTTAACAGCACTTTTGTAACACAAAAGCCTGACTATAAATGCATTAGGGATGGTCACACTAAATTACTATCTGCTTTTCTACCTACCTGCTATACAAATTAACTTCAATGCAAAAGGAACAACATTTCTGAATAGAAGACTGAGTTATCAAACGTGAAAGAAAATTATAAGTATGAGAAGTACCTACTTAACACTTTCATAAGAAAAAGGCACATACATCTTTGTCATTTTCATTCATATATTAATTATTCATTTAGGAAGAAGGTATACAGCAATCCAAACTACAACAAATCAAACCTTCTATAATAGTAGCTTACTGATAAGCAACACATCATTTTACTTTATTTTTTTATTTTTATTTTTGCGATACGTGGGCCTCTCACTGTTGCGGCCTCTCCCGTTGCGGAGCACAAGCTCTGGATGCGCAGGCTCAGCGGCATGGCTCACGGGCCCAGCCGCTCTGCGGCATGTGGGATCTTCCCGGACTGGGGCACGAACCCGTGTTCCCTGCATCGGCAGGCGGATTCTCAACCACTGCGCCACCAGGGAAGCCCTCATTTTACTTTATTAATACAGGTATTCATCAATTGATTCTTCAAATTAGTTAGGAGTGAACACACTAGTAGTAGTATACGTCATGCAATTCAATGGATTAATATATACTATTGAGCTTTATATTAAAAAAATTATGACAAACTTAAAATGTACTTTACTTCTTTCTTTTGCTTTAAGAATCAGAATCATCATTAAAGGAAAAAAATTGAATATTATACCTGGATCTGAATGGAAGGAGCCTCTAGGGCTCTGTAAACCATTGGCAAGACACTGTTCTTTATCTCATCAGGAGGAGTTTTGGTTAGTAGCAAATCCATTTTTTGGAGGAAAATTAACAAAATCTGTGTAGAAAAGGCGAACAATGTATTAAAGTCTAGAATCTTTATGACACTTTATACATGCCAAAATTTAAAGTAGCTTCAAAAGAATGTTATGTATTTTGACACTCACCATGTTGCTAGCCTGAAGGCATGGAAGACAAAAACATATAAATCAAGTCTCTTATGTTTCTAGAAGCACTATATTTAACATCTGCTCTCAGTTTAAACATTTAAATAAAGACTAATCTCCTAAATCACATATCTTCAGTAATACATCACTCACCCACAAGTACCAACTATCTGCAAAGCTACCAGGTAAAAAAATAAAAGCCTGAGGGCAGCAAAGTCAGATGTCCCAAAGAAGTAAATTCCATCACTATGCTTCTATAAAGTTCAAGAGAAGAAAAGGTACAGAAATGAAAAGGACTGTCAGGAAAAATTCTAGAAACATTTTCAATTGTCCCTGATCATTTGTTTGCCACCACATAAGTAAGTAATAAGGAACAAACTATCCCTTCTATCCATGCAGAATACTTAGTTTTGTCAAGGCTCAGTTAAAATTTTTCAGAAGGGATTTTTAGCTAGACTACTACTACTACTACTACTACTAAGGGAAAAAAATACAAAGAATTAAGACAAATAAAAGCTCAGATGATAGGTTCCTTAGGATCCTATCTGATGCATACCTTAGTGAACATGGGACTCCACTCCTTTCCCTCCTGACACCTTGACCATGTTTGGAGAACTCTGCTTCGAAGCCTACAGCTCTCTCACCTGCCCTTTCCTTAAGCAGGGGAACTCCTGTCTTACTACCACAGACTTCCTTCGGTTCCCCTCCTTTCAATGGAAGGACCACAAACAGTCTGTCATAAAACCATTAAATCAGGTAATCAATGGTTTACCAATAAGCTCTTGCCATGTAGTAGCAGAAACTTAATAATATTTACCATGTGCCAGAAAATTTCATTTAATTTCAACAACCCTTTTCACATTTCAGAAATGAGCAAAATAGAAACTTTAAGAGAGTAATGATTTGTCCAAGGAGATGAAGAAGGCGAGATTCTAACCCAGGTATGTGACCTTACTGCTCTCTTAAATCCAAGTCTACCTTGAATCTGGCAAATAAATATTTTAATAGCATCTATATCAGAGACTAATTAAATTTTCCCTTAACAATACACACACACACATATTATTTCCATGGTGCTGGAAGCATTTCTCCTCTTCTGGTGAAACTATTTATTAGCAATAAAATAAAGAGAAACAACTTGCATAAACCATCTACAAATTAAAGACTCTTAATAACAAAACAAAAAAACAGAAATACTTAAAAGTGCAGGAGAAAAATAAATATTTAGTTTCCTAAACCTGTAACTTTCAATAAGGCAATGGGAACAATATGACACATGCAAAATATCATTACAATTTGTTTTCTGAGACAGTAACTTGTGGAGAGCTACAGACATTTATTTGCAAAGTTCAATTACAATTTTAGGAATGGTTCACTTCAAACATATGCAAAATAGCTTCTGACTAATGGAAAAGAAAGTCTCTCACACTTACCTCAATTTTGAAAAATTCAAATATCCTTTCCTTTTCTTTTCAATGATAGTTATCATTGACTAAGACCACTGAATAAACAGGAAAAAAAATCTACATACATACCTGGATTGGCTCCTGCTGTTTAAAGACAGGGCCAAGTTCAGGTAGAATTAACTTGACATATTCTTCTTTGGTACATTCTTCAGCAATGAGTAGAACATTGGGCAAAACAAAAGGTACCATGTCAGGGTTTACGAATTCTGAAGTCAAACAAGGCAAAATTCTCTGCACAATGACACGCTGAAAGGCAAAAAATGTTTTCATAAAACTAGTCTTTATATCAGATCTTTAGTATTAACATTGAAGTTAAGAGTCTAAAATCTCCAATTCCTTTGGGTAAGGTGACTATATAATTTATAGTTGAAACTGGGACACTTTTTTTTTTTTTTTTTTTTTGCGGTATGCGGGCCTCTCACTGTTGCGGCCTCCCCCGTTGCGGAGCACAGGCTCCGGACGCGCAGGCTCCGGACGCGCAGGCTCAGCGGCCATGGCCCACGGGCCCAGCCGCTCCGCGGCATATGGGATCCTCCCAGACCGGGGCACGAACCCGTATCCCCTGCATCGGCAGGCGGACTCTCAACCACTTGCGCCACCAGGGAGGCCCTGGGACACTTTTGAGAGTAAAATAAGGTGCTATTGCTAATTATGCCAGGACAAAAGACATAACTTGGGAACATCATAGATAAAGGGGGACATATGATTACCCTTCCTTTAGGAAATCTTCCCCAATTAGTCTTCACTAATATAGTTCTCCTCTTAATTTCTTCATTACTTATGATTCATACCACACATTGTTAATTGTTGTTTCATGCACATTAACCCTATCTACACTTACTGTAAAGCCCTTGAAAGCAAGGACAATATTTTGTTTCCCATTTATTCTCCACAGCATCTAAGTAAAGGGCTAGACAAAGAGTGCATAACCAATGAATATCTGATAGATTAAACACTGGAGATATTTCTGCAAAGGAATTACTAGTTTTCCAGCCAGTGACTTCTTTAGCAATCACTAATATTTTTAGACCATATTATCCTCACGATTTAATAAGCCAGAAAGGGAGAGTAAAGGAATTGGAGAGACTAGTATCAATACAGCAGTATAACTGCTAGTGAGGCAGTGATTTCCACAATGACAGTTTATGGACTTCTCTTCTGATGTTTAATGTCCAAGTGCTGCCTTTGCATAGGTGGTATCCTTCCAATTTTTTACCCTATTTAATAATTTTTGGACCACACAAAAAAGGTCCACTAAACTTTTGTGACTTCAGTCTGTAGCCTTTTATAGTCATTTATGTACCCCTGGCAAAAGTTACATTTTTTTTTTGGAAGGGTTATTATAGTAAGTCAAAGTAAATTTTAAATTCTATACTCCTGACTATAATAACAAACTGATCAACAACAAACCTTGGGCAGTTTTGACAGAACCTTTGGCAGTCCTTTGAAAAACTGTGATTTCTGAAGGTTATCTCTTTGGAATAAGGTATCAAAATACTGCAGTGTTACTGCACCAACATCATCAAAGAAGGGAATCTAAAAACAGAGAAACAGAATTATTCTGATAAGTATTAAAGTACTTCTCATATCTGAAACTGACACATTATGATGAAAAAATATTCAGAAACATTTAGCGAAATGCTAAAGACCACTTAATAAAAATTCTAATTATAAAAATCAGAATAAGAAAGTAATAAATTATTTTTCTTTTCAAGGTCAGTTTTTCAGAATCAGTACCTGTGAGTTAGCTGCACAGTAACATTTTCTTTACATAACTAGTAAAATATTAAAAGATTAAGTAAAATATCTTGAGGGCATAAACAGTACCATTCATTAAAATCCATTGGTTATATGAGTGAATTTGAGGGCTATGAATTCTTGGGGTGTCTAGAACTTCTGCATGCCTAACTGTAACTATTAGGTCTCTTTATTTGAAATCTTAAACTTTATATCAGAGCACTTACCTGCATAAATTGTTTAACTCTTTAAGATTAAAAGAAGATGAATATTTAATACATTCAAGAATACAGATGTTATCTGGGGACTATATCTGATTAAATCTTCAGATGCATTTAATCAACTTTAACTCATTTTTTGTCCCTCCATCTAAGGCAGGAATTCACATGCACTCACCTTTGTCATTTGATCTGCATCTGGTCTTACAGTTGGAGTTACGTTTAACAGTAGTTTTACATGCTCACGGACTTCCTCAGGTATATTTGTAAGTGAACTAGATCCTAAACGACTCAGCTTCAAAAGAGTAATAACGTTAAATATGAATATAAAACATTCAAAAGATACACATTTATACTGTCAATAGTCCATTTAAGAAAACTTTTTGAGGGACTCCCCTGGTGGTGCAGCGGTTAAGAATCCGCCTACCAATGCAGGGGACACGGGTTCGAGCCCTGGTCCAGAAAGATCTCACATGCCACAGAGCAACTAAGTCCGTGCATCACAACTACTGAGCCTGCGCTCTAGAGCCCACGAGCCAAAACTACTGAGCCCGAGTGCCACAACTACTGAAGCCCGTGCGCCTAGAGCCCGGGCTCTGCAACAAAAGAAGCCACCACAATGAGAAGCCCATGCACCACAACAAAGAGTAGCCCCCGCTCACTGCAACTAGAGAAAACCCACGCGCAGCAACGAAGACCCAATGCAGCCAAAAATAAATAACAAATAAATAAATAAAAAAAGAAAACTTTTTGAAATTTACTAAAAAATATATTTTTAGATTGAACAAATGACTAATTCTACTGTTGCAAGATAATTAAAACACATCTTTAATACCTGAAATTGTCTCTATTCCTAAAACAAAACACCCAGTATTTTAGACCATATTTCAATTTTCACTCTAGTAAATAAATGCCATGATTAAAGTTGTAGTAACAAATATTACCTAAGAATTACTTTTGTTAAGTTGACTTTATGAAAACTTAAAATATGAGACACTCATCTCAGTTTAGAGAATTTTCTGAACATATTTTGGAAAAAACTAAACACTTAATACATTTTTAATGCAAGCAAATGTTTAAAGGCAAATACCTGATCCAACTGTCTACTGAAACTCTTGTAAATGTCTTGCTTGTTAACTTCAAATACAGCTTTCCCTTTATTAAATACAGCATACATGACAGTTCCTAAAGAGTACATATCACTGGCTGTTTCACAGCTCACAGAAAGTATGTATTCAGGAGCTAAATATTCAGGATTTGGAAGACACAATGATGGTAAATTTGGGTCCCATTCTTTACATGGAAACTTAGGCTATAAAAAAACAGAAAAAGGATTACATAGATTAAATAGTTAAATTAAAGCAAACCACTGTCAAGTAGTAACAATTTAGTTTTAAATTCATACTCAGTCATGCAAGTAAAAATGTCACCATCACTTGCAATTCTAAATTTCCCCAAATCCCAAAACTAGAAAGTGCATGAAACAAGTTAAGAGATAAGAATAAGAACTCTTATAACTTTGAGATTATTGGCGCTCTCTCCCAGAAGACAAATTATCACTACACTATACAATACATTATGAATATGGAAAGGTCTGGCCTATGTTTTCTGATACACAGGCTTCAAATTTATGAGTTCAAATAGATTATTGTTTGAAACCTTGTTCTTTCACCAACTAGCTATGTGATTTAGTTAACAGGTTCAAAGGGATATTGTAAGATAAACAAATGTATGGAAAACAGAGCCAGCACAGTGCCTGACACATAGTATGTACTCAACCAATAGTAATTCTTTCTGCTTCCCTTAAAAATGTTTACTTAAATTAGAAATATATTTTAGGTCAAAGCATGGTTGTTAAAGGTAACAATTACATTGTAAAAATTTGAAATATTGCAGTGTTTTCCCAAGTATAAATAGGCAGGTTTCATAATCACTAAGTAACAGGTGCTTTTTAACCAGAAAGACTGGGCTTAAATCCTAGCTCTACCACTTACCACTTGCCTAAACTTAGGCAAATTATTTTATTCTATGAGTCTAGCTTACTCATCTGTATTATTCCTATACCTCACTGAGTCGTTGTGAGGATAATAAGTAAATATACAAAAAGTGTTCAGAAAAGTGCTTCAATAAATGTTACCCATTATTATCACTGCTATTGTTATCATGCTCCCTAAAGAAGATTCTGTGATCCAATAAGCTGGGGAAACACTGCTAGAGATTCACAACGTTTGTTTGTGTATCTGACACTCTGAGGGAAAAAAATCTACTTAACCCAACAGTGCTCAAATTTGCTTAACTCTAGTACTTTCTTCTCAAGTAACATTACTGAGGAATTAATGAGCTAAATATTCATAGGTACAATGAACACTAGAAATTTTCTATAAAGCTATACATTTAAACATACCATTGTACCACATAGCCTGTTTCTACACATTTATCAGGCTTATAAATTCTCTAATCTATTCCAGATGCAATCACAAATTTCCAGAGCTTTAAAAAATGAGAAGAATAAAACCTTCATTACCTCTTGTTCAGAAGGATTGGTCGATGATATACAAAAATCAAAGCCCATTATTTTCCAGGCTCCACTTTTATTCAAAATTATATTTTCAGGTGTAACATTTCCATGAACCATTTTCACACTGCTATGCAAAAATGACAATCCTTCAGAAACCTGTAAATGGAAATAAAAGACATTTTTAATAAAAACTCCTTTCAATTACAATAAATGTCTTATAATAATCAAATTTGCTGCTTCTCCCAATAAAAATTTTTTACACGTCAGGTAACAATTAAATTTCATAAATGCAAAAGTGTAGATATTCTCAGTTGCCAGAGCATTCTAAGCATTAGCAAGAAAAACCCAATTGTAAAAACAGAGGACAACTATTTATTAAGTTCCTTTCTATATGCATAAAAGCAAAAGAAAAGACAGTAATAAAGGCAGTTTGCTACCCAAATTTATTCAGTTCCTGAGTTTGAAAAGTGAGAGAATCTTTGGTTTCTTACTTAAAGACAGTAAATATCAAGAAATACCTTTGTCAATTTGATTCTAATTCTTAATATTTTTATATACTTATACTTCATATTGAAATTAAGTTTTTCTGAATAGCATTGTGCTCAGTTTTCAAACATTAACTGATGTTCACTCATTCTCACACTGGATTAATATTTGGTAATTTTATATTTGTGCCTGAGATTACCATAGAATTTGTTAAAAGTGAAAACTGGATTTGAAAGGGTCAACCGTACCAAGTATGCCAGTTCCTCAAAAACTTAAAAATAGAATTACCATAGAATCCAGCAATTCCACTTCTGGGTATATCCCAAGAAGAACTGAAAGCAGGGTCCTGAAGAGATATTTGTTCACCCATGTTCATAGCAGTATTACGATAAGCAAGAGGTGAAAGCAACCCAAGTGTCCATCAATGAATGAATGAATAAACATAATGTGGTAAATACATACAACAGAATATTATTCAGCCTTCAAATAGGAAAGAAATTCTGACACACGCTACCACATGGATGAACCTAAAGGATATTATGCTAACTGAAATAAACCAGTCACAGAAAGAAAAATACTGCATGATTCCACTTATATGAGTAGTCAAATTAATAGAGACAGAAAGTAGAATGATGGTTGCCAGGGGCTGGGAGGCATGAGAGGTGGGGTGTGGGGAGTTATTGTTTAATGGGTACAGCTTAAATTTTGCAAGGTGAAAAGAGTTCTGGAGATGGATGGAAGTGATGGTTGCACAAGAATGTGAATGTACTTAAACTGTACACTTCAAAATGGCTAAGATGGCAAATTTTATGTTATGTGTATTTTACCACAATTAGAAAATATATACTGTTAAGAGAATAAGATAAGCCACAGACTAAGAGAGAATATTTTAAGTCGTGTATCTGACAAAGAACTTGTGTCCACAATATATAAAGAAATCTCAAAACTCAATAACAGAAAACAAACAACCCATTTAAACAATAAGCAAAAGATCTGAACAGACATGTCAACAAAAAAGACACTCAGATGGCAAGGAAGCATATAAAAAGGTGTTCAACATCATTATTCATTAAGGAAATGCAAATTAAAACTCCAGTGAGATACCACTGCACACATATTAGAATGGCTACAACTGAGGGAATTCCCTGGCGGTCCAGTGGTTAGGACTCCATGCTTTCACTGCCAAGGGCCTGGGTTCAATCCCTGGTCAGGGAACTAAGATCCCACGAAAAAAAAGAATGGTTACAATTGAAAGGGCCAACCATACCAAATTTTGCAAAGATGTGAAAAAAATGTAACTTTTATACACTGCAATGGGAATGTAAAATGGTACTATCATTTGGAAAACAGTTTTTCAGTTTCTTAAAAAATGAAATATACACATACCATTTGATCCAGCCATTCCACTCCTAGGTAATTAACCAAGAGAAATGAAAGCATATGTCCATACAAAAACTTGTATATGAATGTTCATAGCAGCTTTATTTGCAATAGCCCAAAATTGGAAACAACCCAAATGATCATCAACAGGTGAATGGATGAGCAAACTATGATATACTACCCAGTAATAAAAGAAGTATTGATATGCACAACTATATGAGTGAATACCAAAATAATCAGATTGATTGAAAGAAGCCAGGCCAGAAAAAGAGTACATATTGTATGATTTCATTTACAAAATTCTAAAAATACAAACTGATTTAGTGACAGAAAGTAGTCAGTGGCTTCCTGGGGTGAGAGACAGAAGACAGCAAGGAGCAGGAGGGGAGGACCACAATGGGTATGAGGAAATTTTGGAAGGTCCATATGTAAATTGTTTTGATTGTAGTGACGGTTCCACCTACAAACTTAAAAAACTGTATATTTTAAACATGTGAAGTTTATTGTATGCCAATTAATTATACCTTAACAATACTGTTAAAAATAATGAATAAAATGATCTCTGCCCCCCCAAAACAAAGAATCTACTGTATAAATTCACTCTATAAAGCCGAAGATATTTTGGTAAGCAGGGGAAGGAAAATCAGAAAAAGTGGATGGACTTACGGATGCACTGTGAAGGTTTAAAATTGAAAAACATTAAAAAGGAACCACCACATCCACCAGTCAACAAGTGCTGTTCTCCAAAGGTTACTAACGTTATGTTTCATACATTAAAAAGATAATTTAAGCCTAACAATAAACTGTAGAAAAATTCTAGAACATAGAAATAATTTTTAAATGACTGAAAAGATCTAAAGGTTTACATAAAGCAGTTTATACAGCTAAATTTGAAATGGCTAAAAACAATTTTGAAGGAAAATATTCCATCCACATGATGAATAAAAATACATACCTGAAGCAAACCATATTTAGTTTCTACATCATAAAGTTTATAATCCTTAATGTCTGGAGATACAGGGGAAGGTAGATTTTCCCAGTTACCCAGAACATTGGCTAAGCTGGCAAAAACTGGTTCCGTACAAAATGCCAAGCAATCCCTGTTTTAAAAAAGAAAAATATTAGTGGTCTTATTTAACTATCAAAAAGAAGGTGGACAATTTTAGATTTATTTTCAGCATTCATATAACACACTTAGGCCAACAAAGCAAAGTCAGGAAGCTTTGTATATGAATTACGTTGGATAAATCATTTAGTTTTTTAAGTGTTATAACAGCTGTGATACATTTTTTAAATTTAAAAAGTCAGGAAATAAACGTTATATCAACTGTGCTTTTTGAATGATTGATATTCTTTTTTTTTTTTTTTTTTCTTTTTGCGGTATGCGGGCCTCTCACTGTTGTGGCCTCTCCCGTTGCGGAGCACAGGCTCCGGACGCACAGGCCCAGCGGCCACGGCTCACGGGCCCAGCCGCTCCGTGGCATATGGGATCCTCCCAGACCGGGGCACGAACCCGTATCCCCTGCATCGGCAGGCGGACTCTCAACCACTGCGCCACCAGGGAGGCCCTGATTGATATTCTTTATGGAAAACCAATGAATTAATTTAACATACTGTTACATTATACCTATGACATTACCCTTATTTCTAAGGCTCTAAATCTCAGAATATGCTCAAAGGAACCTGTAGATTTCCCACAGACACCTCTGGAGCAATGAGTCAGGAAGAGGGACAGGGCATAGCTCCAGCTCCCACAGGACGGTCACGTTTTTTTTTTTCACTGCTAAGAGCAAACACCTGGGTGAGGGAGGGGTCCTGAATTACGTCCCTTGGGACCTTTGTGAGCTGTTGGAACCCTGGGAGGGCACATCATTTTTGCATCTCTAGGACTGTCTTTTGCTCCTGGAAACAATGTGAAAACCCTTTTGTTCTTGCTTTGGGAAACATGGCATCCTGTGGTGTCTTCTAGGGCAGGGGTCCCCAACCCTCAGGCCGTGAGCAGCGGGCCAGGGAGCGAAGCTTCATCTGCTGATCCCCATCGCTCACATTACCTCCTGAACCATCCCCCACCCCCGTCCATGGAAAAACTGTCTTCCACAAAACCAGTCCCTGGTGCCAAAAAGGTTGGGGACCACTGTCCTAGGGTACTTTGCAAGCCCTGATGTCCACTTGTCCTACACAGCACATTGCCAGCACAGGCATGCCATGTGTGTGCTTGGTGCGGGGGGTGGGGGGGGCGGGGGGGATGTTCCTGTTTCTGGGTGGGTGAGTAGGAGTGACCGTGGAGCCCGTGTGCAGAGGATCAGCAGGGCTCCCCCAGGTTGCTGAGGGGTAGGACGTGCCAGGAGATGTGACATCCTGGCCAGAGCACGGCCACATGGACACACCTGGAGCTCGGGGAGCTCCCTGGCAGGAGGTCCATGTGGAAGATCTCAGGACCGGGCAGCCAGGTCCAGATGCCAGTGGGAGTGACTAGCCTGATGACTACTTCAATCTCAGAGCACCTTTGCTTTTATCTATTTTATGTATCATTTTTAAAGGTGTCACAAGTTTCCAATTTTTAAAATTATTGTTTGATTTTTTTTTGTTTTGTTTTGGCTGTGCCGCATGGCTTGCAGGATCTTAGTTCCCCAACCAGGGATCGAGCCGGGGCCCTCAGCATTAGAAACATTCAATAAGGCTTCAATAAGCCTTATAGAGTAATGACCAAGAGCTCAAGCTCTGAAGACAAATACCCAACTTCAAGTCCCAGCATCTCTATTCCTTGTTGGTGACTTTGGACACTTTGAGCCTCACTTTGCCCATTTGTAAACTCGTGATAAAAGACCACCTTGAAAGGTTACTGTAAAGATCAAATGAGCAAATGCATATAAAATACACAGCATGTTGACTAAAACGTAAGCTCAATAAATATTTACAATTGCTATTGTAATTACCAACTGTCTGAGATTCAAGTCCTAACATTTTGGACTTTGGCTTAGGCTCTGGCAATGAAGAACTACAAGGCAGTGCAGTAACAAAGCTATACCAAGCCTCTACACCTGGACAGTAACTGTTTAATGGCAAATATGCCTTTTGCTGTTCTGTCAGTAATACTTGAGTTACTTTTCTTTCACTTTGAACCCATTTTTCAAATGAAGCATATGCAGAAGTTCAATATGTATGAGCGGTAAAGACAGAGCTGCTTAGGTTGAAGAAGAAAGTTACACTGTCCTCCCTGCTCAGTTATCAATAAAGATGATGATCTTGATCTTGTTCTTGACTCCCACACTAAGCTCGTTAACACAGTGGACACAGACTTTCATTTGCTGAACTGCACTGGAGGAAAACTGCTCAAAACCCCCTTAGTCTTCTCTACAGTTTCCAATGATTCCCAGGACTCGTTTATTTTTTTCCTTTTCTGTCTTGTCCCCAAAATCATCCTTGGTCATATCAATATTCATAAGATTATTCTTCAAGCTTGAAGGCCTTATTATCTTTCATGAATATTTATTTCCATCATCATTACAAACAGTTACACACCAGAAGGGCTAAATCCTCTCTCAAGGACCACCTCCCCCAACCACAGCTGTTTACGAGCCATTCATCTCCTACCCTTTTACTACCACCACCTAACCTAGCTTCCCAGTATCTTTATTCAACAAATCTGAAGTATTCAGTTCTGACTACACTTTATTCCTGTCTTTCTCCCTACTATCTCAACAATAAACTATTGCCCTTACTACCCTTTACTGGGCAAACCCTTATTAACCCTGTAGGTGCCATCACAGGTTTCTTTTACTCTCTTGCTTATGTCGTAAGCTGAAGGAAAAAATAGAAAACCCAAGTCTCTGTAGACTCATAGCCTAAAGATACATAGTATACTTTATTTAACCTTGCTCTTTTTATTTTTCAAGAACATACCTTCATAGCCCTCTTATATTAACTCCTCATTCCATTAACTCCTTATTCCTTTACCTACCACTCATCTATTATCCACGTTCTATCTTGAAAAAGTAAAGTTCATCGAACATGAATGATCTCATTTCCCTACACTTTACTTCAGTATATTAGTGATTTGCAACTATCCTCCTGAAATTTCCTTTGAGTTCCTCCTATGGGACTTTATTCACATAATGATGTCTTCTCTGCTGGGTTCCTTTCTAGCTTCCAAACTGCCATCCTACTGAAATTACTGAGTATCACTAACAACCTCTCACTAGTCAAATGCAATGGATTCTTCTCAGTCTTTATTTCCTTTTTATTCGGTGGTCCCCAGTGTTAAGAGAGTCCTTTCTTCCCTCCTTTGGCTTCCATAACATGTTGCCAATTTTTCTCCTGTCATACGACGTGATCCTTCCAATTTCTCTTGCTGGCTCTTCTTTCCCCTCTACATTTCAAGTTCTGTCCTCACTACTCTGCTCTTTTGACTCATGCTCTTGAAATTCATTTTTTTTCGTGGTTTTAATTACTGCCTATATTTTACTCACCCCCATATACATCACCACCTCTGAACTTTCACCTGGATTACTTTTCTTTTTACTTATTTATTAAAAAAATTTTTTTTGATGTAGACCACTTTTAAAGTCTTTATTGAATTTGCTACAATATTGCTTCTGTTTTGTTTTGGTTTTTTGGCCCTGAGGCATGTGGGATCTTAGCTCTCCAACCAGGGTTTGAACCCGCACCCCCAGCACTGGAAGGCAAAGTCTTAACCACTGGCCTGCCAGGGAAGTCCCTGGATTATTTTCTATAGCACATTCTTTTGGATGATTCCAGTGTCACCTCCACATTATTAAGTCATTAAAAACCAGAGGTTACTTTTTTCCTTCCCTAAAGGGTTCCTATTTCTATCAGTGCTACAGCAATTTTTACAACCTATCAATGAAAATGCCTTAAAGTAATCTTTGAATTCTCTCTCTTCATGAACGCCAATAAAGCCCCAGTCCTATAATATTTAAATCACTATAAAAGAAGCTGAAGGGACAGAGAAAGATATAAAACACTGGCCTTTCTCCCTTCAAGAGACTTAAAATGTAATGACGAAATACAAGTTAGGGACTTCCCTGGTGGCACAGTGGTTAAAAATCCACCTGCCAATGCAGGAGACACAGGTTCGATCCCTGCTCCGGGAAGATCCCACATGCAGTGGAACAACAAAGTCCGTGCGCCACAACTACTGAGCTTGTGCTCTAGAGCCCGCGAGCCACAACTACTGAAGCCCACGCACCTAGAGCCAGTGCTCCGCAACAAGAGAAGCCGCCGCAATGAGAAGGCTGCACACCGCAACGAAGAGTAGCCCCCGCTTGCCACAACTAGAGAAAGCCCACATGCAGCAACGAAGACCCAACGCAGCCAAAAATAAGTTAATTAATTAATTAATTTTTTAAAAAATCCTACTTTATCCTCAGTCAGCTAAATATTGAGTTACCATATGATCCAGCAAGTTGGCTCCTAGGTTGTACACCCAAGGGAAATGAAAACATATGTCCACACAAAAACTTGTACACAAATGTTCACAGCAGCAGTATTCATAAAAAGCAAAAAGGAGAAACAACTCAAATGCCCATCAACTGATGAACAGGTAAACAAAATATGCTATATTCATACAATGGAATATTAAAAAAAAAAAGAAAAAGAAATACAAGTTAAAATAACAAAGGTGGGTAGGTTCTGATAGGTGACACTGTAACTACTGATAGAAAACACTTTAGAGGAAATAGCACAAACAAGCATGGAGTCAGGAAAGCTCAGGACAAGTGTGACCAACAAAACTTAGTCCACTTTGAGATAGAGGGTTCATAATAGTGAGTGTTATGTAAGAAGACAACAACTATAGTCTTCTTCTGGGTTTATTTACACAAAGAAGGGCAGTAAAATATTATCATGATAAGAGACATAAAATAAGTATATTTCTGGGTAGGCACAGCATAGGCTCAGGAATCAGGGTGCCATAACTATGTGGCTTATGTAGTAGCAGCTCCAATCCTCAGTTCTTCTATATAGTTGTTGAGAATTAATGAGTTAAACAAATATAAAAAATTTAGTACAGTTTTTCACATGGTAAATATTAGATTTTTTTCTTTTAGGTTTTAAGAAAAGAGCTTGTGCCTTTAGGGGAAGTGAGTAAGTGACAGTGGGTTACTGAAGATTCTAAAGTAAGAACTATGTAGAAATCCAAAATATAAAATAGATAAAAGCCAAACTGTCCTGGTTGAAGGGAGATGGGAAGCCTGGGCCCCTGCCAGCTAGGTTCCTCCCCCTGCCTCTTCTTTCCCTATCCTTAAAATCCTAGGGTCCACAGAATGCATTGGCAAACCATTTGGTTAAGATCTGATTTAAGAGAGGGGAATACAGTCTGTAAGTAGGAAGGAAGGAATAAATTAGGGGTTATGAGTAATGTGGAAAAGATTTATATAGCTGGGTATCTAAAGGAGTTATTAATTAAAAGCACCAAGGCTGGGCTTCCCTGGTGGCGCAGTGGTTGGGAGTCCGCCTGCCGATGCAGGGGACACGGGTTCGTGCCCCGATCCCGGAAGATCCCACATGCCGCGGAGCGGCTGGGCCCGCGAGCCATGGCCGCGGAGCCTGTGTGTCCGGAGCCTGTGCTCCGCAACGGGAGAGGCCACAGCAGTGAGAGGCCCGCGTACAGCAAAAAAAAAAAAAAAAAAAAAAAAAAAAAAAAAAAAAGCACCAAGGCTTGAGGATCCAGTTAAGATTACACAACATAAATTCTGTTTTCTTGTCATTCTCAGCAACAGTTCCCAAGTTCACCTTGAGAAAAAGAGATAGTAGAGTAACTGAGGACTATGGACTGATATACTGGACATAGTAAAAGGTTAAACGTCTAGAACAGTACTACCTGGAATACACATAAAAATAGCCTCTGAATATTGAATCAATGAAAAGGGGGCAATGAATTCTAGCAAATTAACAAGAAAAATTACTTTCAGGCAGCGACTGTATTCTATACTTCTCTCGCATCTTCCATTTGGACTGCTGTAGTCTTGAACATAGAGTAAACAAATACAGACTCATGGCAAATGTGAAGAAAACTTTTATTAATGTTTCAAAAAGAGACATATACATAGAATATGCAAATAAATTTCAAAGAAGTAACTAATCCATAAGAACTCAACACTCAGTTGATAAGAACTTTTCACTGACAGTATACTGTATAGATAGATTTCAAACATAAAGTTTGTTTTTAAAAAACTATTTGTTTAGGAAGTCTCTTATGTACGTTTTCATAAAAATTTACCTGGATTCTTCTATAGGATGCTGGACAGTAAGAAGTCGAGGGTGTCGTAGTCGAGTTAACTGCTGGACTCCTCGTTTTAGAGAATCGATGATTTGATCCTTTTCAAATTTTTGATATTTGTCAATCAGCTTTTTATCAAAGACAAAAACAGCTACTTCCTAATGAAAGAAATGTGTAACTAATTAATCAAGAATATATAAAAGCAATAAAATTTTATTTGAGTGTCACAACAGTCTACAAATAGAAATAACTAAAAACTAATGGTGCATTTTAGCACCATTGTAATACTTTTCTGATATTAAAAAGTTGGTTTCTTCGTAATTACTAAATTTAAATATTTTTAGAGTTATGAGACTAAGAACCCTCATCTAAGGAGAACATCGGAAAATCTCCATCTTTGAACTCTGGTATCAGAGATACACACAAACTGTGTGTAATGTGTTGTCCCCTATGTAGTAATCTCTTATTTTACTGGAATTCAAATAAAAGTTAAAATGTTAAAAAATTCAAAATGCTTTTCATAGTGATAACCCTGGATTATACTACAAAATCTTGAAATGCTTTTTAAAAGAAACATCTTATATGTCAGGGAGTGCTTATTTATACAAAAACTCAATTTGTAAGCATCTTTTACATATGAATAACCCATACTCTTTCTCTCTCTCCTCTTGTTAAGGGCAGTAACTG
This sequence comes from Mesoplodon densirostris, assembly GCF_025265405.1. Taxonomy (NCBI): domain Eukaryota; kingdom Metazoa; phylum Chordata; class Mammalia; order Artiodactyla; family Ziphiidae; genus Mesoplodon; species Mesoplodon densirostris. The sequence continues at coordinate 81,646,246 of NC_082671.1, forward strand.
GGAATGGTTACCAGCACGGTAAACTGCTCCCCTATCATCTCTCTGAGATCAGTCACAGCTTATTTTATACTACTAAAAGCACACAACCTCCTTAACCACCTTCTCTCTTTCATTCTCTCTCAGTTGCACAAAGAAAACAGTTCCCATCCAGTTACCTAATCTTAACAAATCAGTCAAAAAATAGCCATACTGATAAGTGATATATTATAACTGTGTAATACATCAGTGATGCTGTTAGCTCTCCATCATAAATGCAAAGAAAACTGATAAAGTTGGAAGTAAAATTAGCAAAGAATCAATGCTAGCCCTCCAAAATTCTATGGAAGATTCTGAATGACTCTTTCAGAGCTCTATGTCTCTTTCAAATGCTTTTAATTAAACCTACTACTACTCAACTATCTTTGAGTTGATACCAAGACAGTATCTTTCCATTTTATTGCTGTTCTCTTCTAATTATTTTTGCTACATTATGATTATTGCCTTCACAAATTAGCCTGGCAACTTATTTACACAACGGAGATTCACTGCAGAAACCCAAATCAGTAAATTCCTCAAAACACAACTTGTTTTAAGTTGGAGCCTCCTTATACATATATAGATGAGTTAATAAGGATTTTAGAGGATTGAGCCTCTGAAAAGTTATAACGTAAAGGGACTATTTTAGTAACTCAAACTGAACACCCTATTCCCCAAGCATCTGTATACTTTTTAGGAATTATTCCACTCCTCACAACAACCCATGAGACAAGTTATTATCCTCACTTCACAGATGAGGACACTGTGGAAAAGATAAACATACTATCTAAGATCTCACAATTGGTAAGATGAAGAATCAAGATTCAGACCCAGTCAGTCCAGCTCTAGGGCTCACTTTCTTAGCCAATACACCATTCTGTCTCCCCAGAAATAACAGGGCCAATAAATAAGACCCTGGTAAAACATGATATATGCCTTCAGTAAAACTATTTGAGTGAGAGCTTTAAATAGCACTCATATATATATTGCCTTCACAAGTTAACCTGGCATATACATACACATACACACACACACACACACACACACACACACACACACAAACAAACACAAAATATTAGCTCTTTTGATCATTTTGAGACAGAACAAACAGGAGCTAAGAGCATTATGTAATATTAATTTGAACTAAAAACAAATGACCTACAAGTTCAAGTTCCTATCTCATTCATGCATACAATTTTATCTTAGTAAGTGTTCCAACATATTTTATAAATGCATCTAATAAATGTGTTTATTTTTTCAAGATGTTTTAAGTCTTTAAAAAAAGATTACATGAAGTAACTTCTGAGCTCCTACAGATTCACCACTCTAAAGGCAGAACACTACAGTTCATAAAGAAAAAGAAAAACACAACTCTCTCTGACATTCATTTATTGTTTTAGGTCAAAAATGAAAGATTCCTACATAGATCAGAACAGGTTATCAACTATCTTCAAAATATTTTCTTTGTTCGGGGCTTCCCTGGTGGCGCAGTGGTTGAGAGTCCGCCTGCCAATGCAGGGGACGCGGGTTCGTGCCCCGGTCCGGGAAGATCCCACATGCCGCGGAGTGGCTAGGCCCGTGAGCCATGGCCGCTGAGCCTGTGTGTCCCAAGCCTGTGGTCCGCAATGGGAGAGGCCACAACAGTGAGAGGCCCACTTACCGCAAAAAAAAAAAAAAAAAAAAAAACTTTCTTTGTTCGGATCAGTTAATTAAAATTAAACAATGTCAAAAAAGTAATGACTAATTAACTAACCTTTAGGCCTCATGCTGACTCCCTAAAAGAAAACTCTTAGCCTGCACCTTGAAACCTTTCAACAGAATAGACTATCATCTAATTTCTAAATTTGTCTTTCCTCTTACTTCACTATACTACCCCCTCTGCTAACACATATCACTTGTATAAAAATCCTATCTGTCTATACCTATATGTATATTACAAACTTCTTGAAGAAAGAAACCATGCCATAAGTGTCTCTGTACCCACCACAGGATCTTCACCTAAAAGATACTCAGATGTTCATTGCCTACTGATGGTCAATAAAGATAAGCAACTACTAGAAGCTTTTCATTATCATGTTGAATTAAAACCGTTTTCAACTTTTCATTACGAAAATTTTCAAATATACAAAAAAAATGAGGTAGTGCAATCATCCAATATATCTTCCACTTAAGATTCAACAACTGTTAATGCTAATTAAAATGAGGCTCTTTTTGCAAAATTATAAATAATACCAAATATAAAATAATGTAAGCAACATTTGGCACTCTATTGTTTATTCACTTAATATTTTTTTAAATACATTGGCAAAGAGAGTTACCCATAAATAAAAAGTATTTTTTCTCAATAGCCTATCTTTAAACAAAAAAGGCTATGAAATAAATTATCTTTTCTAAAAATTAATATTTGTCATAATGGAGGCTGTCTTTTGATATAGACCTAATTTATAGTTTTTAAAAGCTACTTTGCTTACTATAACTACAAAGTTGAACTCTCACTGAAAACAAGATAATTTAAGTAATAAAATCTGAGTTAGTATACACCAATGTGTCTAGGATTCCCTAATAACAATCATGAACTCCACTAACCTATTCCTCAGAGCCACCAGAGATGGTTTTTGAAACATAAACATTCCCTGAAATCCTTTATTTTATGGGCCTTTCAGGACTGGCTGGTGGTAACTCCAAGCATCATGTTCTTCATTTTTTTGTGTGATTTTGGAACAATGTTCCTTTCTCAAAACAATAAAACAAAATCTAAGTTTTTATTTAGATTAAGTTAAAAATAAGTTGAGATGACTGAGAGATAACAAGATATACTCCTTAAAATTACTAGATAGTCTATGATCATTTTTGATCTAAGCAACTTGACTAGCACATTCACCTTTGCACAATGATTTCCTTTACGTTAAAGCTGTTAGTATTTTAGAATTTAACTATTTATAATAATTTAATTATGCCTCTGTCTACACAATATTAGCAAGCTTTACCCCATGAACACTGGCATCTAGAATAACATAATGTAAATTCTGTAATAAGGAAGGGACTGCGTCCAAGCCTACATGCAGTAGAGTGGATAAATATGAATAGGTAAATTTTTACTGCATAATTTAAAAAAATCGATCAATCTTTATTATCCTCATATGAATAGCAATTTAACTGGGGGTGTTACAAAGCTTATGAAGCAGGGCAAAAGAAATAGGCCAACAAGTATGACTTTTAAGGCAAAATATGACTGAAGTTGCCTTATTTTTTTAAAAAGGAACTACTCCATAACTGGATAAAAAAGATCGTAATAAATGTGGAACACTAGAAGACTCCTAATAAATGTTAAATCCATTTGAATAGTAGTCACCTGGCAACACAGAATCTTGTGTCAAGATAAACAGAAATGCTTAATAAATAAATGCATGAATAGCCTGAGAACCAGGCAAAATTTTATATATAAACATACACACACGCGCACATGTTTTTTAAAACATTTTCCCCCCAAATAAATCTCTTCGCTTGACATAGGAGAGTTGAAAGAGATTTCAAAATGTTGAGCTATTCTTCTACTTGAAAATAAGTAAAAGTTATATATACAGGTGAGACAGAAACTATTTATGTAGTGCTTTTATTACAAATTATTTAAATATATTAGCAGCCTCTATAGTTATAGTATTCCTATCTAACAGATATGGTGATGGTATTTCAATTTTAAAGGACATATATATGAAGCAAACATTTCTCACTTATACATGCAGTTTGACCAAAAAAATTTCCCTTTAATGACTTGTTTAAATAAAGTCTAATTAAAAATTAGAAAAGCTAATGAAATCCATTGCAGGGCATTTGTCTCAGAAATCTCTCTTAAATATTCTTTAAAAAGGAAATAAGGATACGTTTGACAAGAGTGTCTATGTTTATAAAACCATTTTAGTCCTAAATATGCTACTCTGTAGAAAGACTAAGTCAGTTTCAAAGCTATAAGAGAAATACAGCAGCATAAACTCTAAGCCCAGCAACTATCTACTAGACATTACAAAAGTTCAAGAGGTAGGGGAGCAGGAAATGTTTCACTGAATTTTCAAAAATTAAATAGCCCTTTTTAGTTCAAAAGACTAACTATGGAAAGGTGTGGGCAGAGATATGGAGATCTATAACTGCTGGTGGATGTGTACATTGGCACAAACACTCTGGAAAGCTTTTTGGCACTGAACAGATACATACACTATTACCTAGCAATTCCATATCTAGGTAACATGTCATATATGCCAACAGCACACAACAATGTTCACAGCAGTACTCTATATATCAATGAAAAGAAAAATTGCTATATTCAACTACATAGATGTATTTCATGAAAATAAATTTAAGAAAAGGGAGCCAAACACAAAAGTACATGCCATGGTTCCACCTAAACAAAATTCAAAAACTGGCAAGATTATTCCTAAGTGTCAAAGGACAGGAGAGCAGTTACCCCCAGAGAGAAGGGGCGGGGTGGGGGTAGGGGGAGGTAATAAATGTGAAGAGACATGAATATTAGCAATGTTTTCTTGATATGGATGCTGGTTACACAGGTGTGTTCACTGTGAACATTCAAAAAGCTGCTCACTCATGATTTGTGCACTATTCCGTATGTGAGTTCTTAAAAATAAGTTTATATTTTAAAAATTAGACAACTTAAATTCCCTAAATGTCACCTTGAAATGTTTTATAGCATCTCTAGAAAGACATTCTAGAAAGAGTAATGGTTAAGAACTAAGAGCTGCTTCTAAATAAACACTCAAAAAGGAAACTAAATAGCACTTGAGCCTAAATAGTAGCTTCGAGTGCTAATAAGCTGTATTTAAAGATCTATCCATTTCAACATGTTTACATGTTGTATTTGGTTAAGTTTATCTAAATAATAACTTTAAAAAATCCTAACGGCTCATTTTATATATAAAACTGGCCTAAGAAATTTATTTTACTGCAAAAAATCAACTATACACTTGTCTTGAAGATTCTTAGAATTCTTAATTTCACTTTCATAAATTTTTCACTATGAGGTGTTTCTTCAATGAATGTCTTTCAAAAATAATAAAAAGCAACAGAAATTTATTTTTGGAACCATAAAGACAGAATAATAATACAGATGTCCAATCAGGTACAATGAAGGCACAAGTAACCAGGAGCAAGTAACTTTTTATTTACCAATTCTTTATCTTGCTGCATTCCAGGTTTCATAAATATGTACTTTTTCTCATCAGTTTTGTAGGTGCTATTATTACTACTCTTCTAAGAGGGCTTCAAACATTTAGGTTAAAAAGTGAAAAGTTGTGACTTCCCTGGTGGCGTAGTAGTTAAGAATCCGCCTGCCAGTGCAGGGGACACGGGTTCAAGCCCTGGTCCAGGAAGATCCCACATGACGCGGAGCAACTAAGCCCATGTGCCACAACTACTGAGCCTGCACTCTAGAGCCCGGGAGCCACAACTACTGAGCCCACGTGCCACACTACCAAAGCCCGTGCACCTAGAGCCCGTGCTCCGCCACAAGAGAAGCCACCGCAATGAGAAGCCTGCACACTACAAAGAAGAGTAGCCCCAGCTCATCGCAACTAGAGAAAGTCCATGTGCAGCAACAAAGACCCAACGCAGCCAAAAATAAATAAAAATAAATTTTAAAAAGTTAAAAGTTCTACATGATCTGAAAATTATAATTAATCATGTACTAATGTGAACTTGAAATAACCCTAGGAAAAAATACACAGATAATCTTTAAAGGGGTATGCAAACCCTAAAAATAATAATACAAGGATTCTTTTAACTTGGAAATACTGTTGTGTTTTTTTTTTGTTGTTGTTGTTGGGTTTTTTTTTTTGGACAATGTGAAATTATGATACTTCTTTTGAAGATCATGTAAAAAAAGTGAAATGGGGGAAAAGAACAAGATTTAAACTTTAAATGCAATGGTTTAAATATCATGGTATTTATTTCACTGCCATGTAACAACAGAAAACACTTCCATATTTTTAACTATTAAAACCAGGTATGAGAGCTTCCCTAGTGGTGCAGTGGTTAAGAATCCGCCTGCCAATGCAGGGGACACGGGTTCAAGCCCTGGTTGAGGAAGATCCCGCATGCCACAACTAAGCCCGCGCTCCCCAACTACTGAAGCCCGTGCGCCACAACTACTGAAGCCCATGTGACACAACTACTGAAGCCCACGCACCTACAGCCCATGCTCCGCAACAAGAGAAGCCACCACAATGAGAAGCCCACACACTGCAATGAAGAGTAGCCCCACTCACAGCAACTAGAGAAAGCCGGCGCACAGCAACAAACACCCAACACAGACAAAAATAAATAAATAAATTTATTTATTTTTTAAAAAAACAGGTATGAGAATCTCCTAGCCCAAAGTCTCTTACCCGATGTCTACCTCAAAGTCAAATTTAAGATCATATATTCTACTATAAAACACAACTACAATCAAGTACACTGTATGCTAAATCAAATAAAGCTGAGAGGGTAAGAAAGATGCCTTCAGTCTCAATGTCCCTTTAAGGGGGAAGAAAAGGACTAGCAGAGTATCCTTTTCCATTATTTTTCTCCCAGTTTCTCTAAAATCAGCACTGCCCAACAGAACTTTCAGTGATGATAGAAAGTTCTATATCTGCACTGTCCAATATGGTAATATGAGCCACATGTGGCTATGGAGCATTTGAAATGTGACTAGTCCAATAAAGAAACTGAATTTAATCTTATTAAATTTTAATTAATTGAAAAAGCCATATATAGCTTATGGCTACCATATTGTATTAAGTACAGCTCTAGATTATCTATTTTCTCTGATTCCCTTTTAATAAAAATGAGGCTATTGAAAAAAGAAAAAAACTTTTCAATTAAGGGAGAAATTCAAATGAGGCTTCAGTGCCAAGAGACTTAGCTATTCCTTAAGGAATTAGCCAGCAGTCCAGACAGGATACTCAGAGTTCTGACCCTCTGAGGTTTGAAAGAGGCAAAAGAAAATTCAAAATCCACAGAGAACAATGATATATTCTAAAACTACCTTTTTCCTCAAAGCAATAAATTTGGGGGAAAAAAGGAATACAGTTAAAGTTTCATAAGAGAACTCAGTTCTGGAAGTCAGCAGTTGAGAAATGCTGTATTAATGTGTAATATCTAATCAACTATCTATTATTTGTGCCTGGTTCTCATGTTCTATTAGCAACAACAGAAGCTCCAACATTGGAGGATTTCAGCATATGAACTAATGATATAAACACAAACACCTAGAACTCTTTTGGTTAAGGACAAAGACACGACTATGTTATCACGTCCTTAATAAACAATGCAAAATTTAGTAAATTTGGTGTTATTTCATTTTCCCTTTATATAATTGATTATAAAAGCAATTTGTGCTGGTGTTGGAGGTTGGTCATTTATATAACTTCATGACCTCATTCATAACTTTTTAAGTAGTCAATACTCAAGAAACCATTTATTTTTTGGATGAGCTCTTGGTGAAAGAGAAAACAATGTTCAAAAATGACCAATCAATATTTAAGATCAACTTTGGACTTAAAGACTTCTAACCAAATGGCAATAAAAACAAGATTTACAGGTCGGGTACAAACCACATACCAGCAATCTATTACAGAACCAAGATTCTTCCTTCATAAAAGGATAACCAACGCCAATTCCGTCTATAATATACTTGTTTGGGAAATAAGCTGGTTTTGGAAAAGTCACAATGCATACTCACAATTGTACAATTTTGATAGTCATTGGAAAATATGTGTATTAAATCCCATGTCTTAAATTTGATATGTTTCACGTATAGGGAAAGTAAAAGTACTTTTGGAAACAGTGATTTTTCTTTTTTCTTTTTTGATTCTTCTTTTTAAAGAACATATTTCCACAAACGTTTTAAACCTGGAGATTTTTCAATTCTTTAACAATTCCAACAGAAAGTTGTCAGTAAAATTTAACACTAACAATCCTCCACATTTCTAAGAACAGTCTGTTGGTCTCTTAAGTCAAATAAAAATAAAAATAAAAATAAAAATACAACTCATTCAAACTACTCTTCACTAAAAGAACAGTTTTAAAATAATTTTTAAATCAATATACCCCCAAACATACTACTGATTATATGCCACAAATGTATCCCCTGATGGTAAAAACTATAGTGTTAATAAATATGAAAAAATATCATAGAAGTCTATTTTCTATAAGGCTATAGAATAAAAGAGGGAATAAGGATGCTTAAAAACAGAATGTTAGAAAAATTTAACTGAGTATTTTGTCATAAAATATTGATAAAAATAAAAAGGAACAGGCAATTTTTATTCTAAAACACTTTGCTAAAAGGAGGAGATATGGGGATATATGTATATGTATAGCTGATTCACTTGGTTATAAAGCAGAAACTAACACACAGTTGTAAAGCAATTATACTCTAATAAAGATGTTAAAAAATAATTTAAAAAACCACTTTGCTAAATATTAAAATCTAATACACTCATTTGTGCAACTGATATGTTTGTTATTAAGTAAACAAAATTAAAGTACAAGATGAGATGATATATCAAACAATGTATTTGTAACCAGGAGATTCAAGGGCATGTTTAAAAGCATTTGTTTTTCTATGACTTCATTAGATGAAATGACAACTAAAGAACCCATTACTTTTAGGATTTCTTAACATAAAAATGCATACATGCACATTATGGTACTTATTAGCATGTGTGTTCTTTCCAACTGGACTCTAAACTAAAACTTACCTGCTTTGTTGACTTTTTTGTGCCATTAAAAATCTTCCAAGCTAGCCCACTGCCACCACTGGCAATGTGTCGACCAACATCGAATTCCCTAGTGACAGGATTTCCCATCACAGCACTAGTGACATCAGCTGTTACTTTTGTAACAGTACTCTTCAACTTATTAAGCATGGATTCCATGGCTGCAATTCTGGGTAGTTATAGTTACCTAGAAACATGGGATAGGAGAGCATAGATCATTTGTGTTTACTTCTTTAAGTATTTATTCATTATTTAGTCTGAAAGCTTAATATACCCCAAACAATGAGCAAAACAATCCTATAGAAACAAAAGCTATAGGTTAGTTTTGTCTTCAGAGAACCCAATATACTTAAATGCAAATTTTAGTCTAGGAACCGAACTGTGCTTCAACCTCAATTGTCACAGACCAATAAGAGAAAAGACATATTCACATTGACACTAACATGAATGTTGCTCAACTATATAACATGGTCCATATTATAAGACCCTTTAAGACTTAAAGTTATGTAGAGGGTCTGAATCTTCACAGTAAAAAAAAAAACTATAAAAAACCTGAAAGGCTCTAATGTTATACTAAACAATAAATTTGTATTTCATAAAAGTTTTGTCCACTATTAAAATAATCACTGTTGAACTATGAAGTCACTTAAGAATATTTTCTAAACAAAAAGCTAAAGGACAATAACACATGAACAAGCAATAGGTAATAAAATATTTTTCAGATTTTACACATTTCTGGTGACGATGGAGGAACAAACACTGTATTTACGCTCCCTCCTCAACAACTGGAAACTGGACAAAATATATGAAACAAATGTTTTCAGATACTGAACAGGCAGCACAAGCCATGTGATCCCAGTGAGAAAGCAAACAAAGTGAATTCTAGGGTTGCCCCAGCTTTCTGCCTAGAGGCACACTGCAAACCATGGAGTAGACAAAGAATCCCAAGCATAGTCTAACTGAATTAAGGAGTTGAGGAAAGAAATTGGAATTCAATGATGCTGAGATGGCTGGGACATCTGAGATAGAATTTCAAAGAGAAGGGGGAAGAAGAGGAAAAAAAAATTTTTTAAGGCAAAAAAAGAGAAGGGAACAGTGCTGAAAAAGAGCTCCAGAAATTTGCAGGGGTCCCCCTGATGCTTTGTTGAATACTAAGATTCACGTACATAGTGTGCAACTTCACCAGGTTGAAACAGAGCAGGACCCTATGGGGCCCTCTCAGGTACAAATACTTTCTGTGCACCCCCCCCATTTCTTGTTTGTAGGAAATAGGCTTCATTCAGCCCCCTTGACCTTCCCTGAGTTCCAAAGGGCAAAATCAAACAATTGTTTATCAGGGAACGGAGGGAATGCAGAAACAAAAGAGGAGCAGTCAAGAAACAATAATGCAGCCTCGGGGCAGGGTCCTGGTCCTCAAAGAATATACGTAACAATACCTTTGAGTTCTTCTACAGGAACTAAGAGCCACCCCCCTCCCCCCGCCCCCAGGTAGAGGATTATAACTTCAGGTTGAGCATGAGATTCCTGGAACACTACCTTGTTACCTCCCCATCAACCAAGCAGAAGAAAATCTGCACACAGTGGAAGATAAACTAGACTGATCCCCTCCCCAAATGATTCTCCCTTTAAAAACTTTCATAATCAAGCAGAATCTTTGGAGTTGGGTTTTTGGACACCAGTCTGCCATATCCTCAAGTTGCTGGCCTCCTGAATAAAGCACCTTTCCATTCTTACCAGCACTTGCCTCTCAAGTATTGGCTTTCAAGCAGCAAACAGCCGAACCAGAGTTCAGTAAGAAGGTCAGGTAAGGAACAACTAGCGAGCTGTGAGCTGAATAGTTACAGAGTTCATACAGGGCTGCAAATCTTTTAATTTTTCAAGCTAGAGTGGAGAGACCTCACTGATCACTAAAGGCATTCAGTAGAAACCCCAGAAGGACTATGCCTTGGTACTTCGAATAAACCATTCTTAAAGTATCCTAAACCCGCCCTAACAAACTAAAAAGCTAGCCTCAAATGATCAAACTAATCATAGATTACTTAACTGCTTACCAGAATGAAACCCAATACTCATGAAATGGAGACAAAAATAATTTCAGATACTAAGCAATGTAACATTCACAATGTTCAGTATGCAATCAATAATTATCAGACATGCCAAGAAGAAGAAAATGTGATCATAACCAAGACCAAAATCAGTCAATAAAAACAGACTCCAAAATGAGCTTATAGAATTAGCAGCAAAGACATAAAAAACTATCATATGTCCAAGTGAGACAGAAAGGAAGAGGTCAGGGGACAACAGTTAAAAGAATGACACAGCCATTGAGGATATGACAAAAACTGGTTAGGCCAAAGATGGCAGAAGATCTGACTTCCCGTAGACCTTGAGCCTCATTATATGCTCATTGTAATACATCAGAATGATAAATAGCACACCCACAGGTGCCATGACAGTTCTGAGGCTGACCATAAAAGGCCAAAAAGTGAGTGGTGGCCTAGTTCCTGGAAATCCCTGTCCATTTCCCCAAATAGTTGAAATAATCCTCCCACTCATTAGCATAAGAAATTACCCAGCCCATAAAAATTAACAACTTCATATCCCAGGGGCGCTCTCACTTTCTGAGACAGTCTGCATTCTGCCAATTTTAATGTTTATCTCTCTAAATAAACCTGCTTTCACTTCACTTTGGCTGGCTCTTGAATTCTTTCCATACAGGAAGCCAAGGACCCTCACTTGGCAGCCTGTCCTGGGACTCACCAGAGACCTGAGACATGACTATTCTCTCGCTTCTCTCTTCTCCTGCAAAACAAGTATTTAGAGGAAAGCATGAACATAATAAAAGAAAATGGAATATTAAAAAAAAATCAAATGAACATTCTAGAGACAAAAATATCTCAAATAAAAAAACTCAGAGGATATAATTACCAGATTAGACAATGTAGGAAAAAAAGATCAGTGAAAACTGAAGATAGAGAAAAAGGCTGGGAAAAAAATAAATGAACAAAGTCTCAGTGACCTGTGGGACAATTATCACAGTCAAACATATATAACTGGATCTCAAAAATGAGGGGAGGGCCTCCCTGGTGGCGCAGTGGTTGAGAGTCCGCCTGCCGATGCAGGGGACACGGGTTCGTGCCCCGATCCCGGAGGATCCCACATGCCGCGGAGCGGCTGGGCCCGCGAGCCATGGCCGCGGGGCCTGTGTGTCCGGAGCCTGTGCTCCGCAACGGGAGAGGCCACAGCAGTGAGAGGCCCGCGTACAGCAAAAAAAAAAAAAAAAAAAAAAAAAAAAAAAAAAAAAATGAGGGGAAACGGGGAAAAATAATATTTGAAAAATAGCCAAAATTTTTCCAAATTTGATGAAAACTATATAGCACAAAGAAATTCAATAAACACAAAGCAGGATGAACACAAAGAAAACCATGCCTAAATATGTCATATCAAATAGCTGAAAATCAGTGATTAAGAGAAAACTCTTAAAAGTAGCCAGAGAAAATAGGCAAATTATATACAGAGGAAAAAAGATAAGAATATTCCCCAAACTTCTCATCAGAAACTATACAAGGCCAGGGAACAACTGAATAAGGTCTCAAAAGAGCTGAAAGAAGCTGCTGACATAGAATTCTACAAGCCATGAGGGAAAGAAAAAAAAAAAAACTTTCAAAAATAAATGTGAAATAAAGACTTTTTCATGAAAACCTGAGAGAATTTGTTGCCACCATATATTTACTATAAGAAATATTAAAGGAAGCCCTTCAAACAGAAGGCAAATGATACCAGACGGAAATCTGAATCTACAAAAGGAATGGAGGACTCTGAAAATAAAAATTATGCAGGTATATAAAAAACTTCTCATGTTATCTTTGAAAGACAGCTGATCATTTAAAGCAAAAGTAACAAAAATGTATTGTGCTTATAATATATGTAGAAGTAAAAATATGATAAAACAAACCAAGGATAAGAGAGGGGAAATGGAGGGGGCTTCCCTGGTGGCGCAGTGGTTAAGAATCCGCCTGCCAATGCAGGGGACATGGGTTCGAGCCCTTGTCCGGGAAGATTCCACATGCCACAGAGCAACTGGGCCCGTATGCCACAACTACTGAGCCTGCGCTCTGGAGCCTGCAAGCCACAACTACTGAGCCCATGTGCCACAACTACTGTGCTCCTCAACAAGAGAAGCCACTGCAATGAGAAGCCCGCACACCACAACGAAGAGTAGCCCCTGCTCACCACAACTAGAGAAAGCCTGTGCACAGCAACGAAGACCCAATGCAGCCAAAAATAAATAAATAAATTTATTAAAAAAAAAAGAGAGAGGGAGAAATGGAAGTATATTTTTGAAATATTCTTGTATGTGAGGTAGTATAACATTTCAAGGTAGACTGTGGCATATTAAAGACGTATTATAAACCCTAGAGTAATAACTAAAATAATAAAAAGACAAAGCTAAAAAGCTAACAATGGAAATAAAATGGAATCCTAAAGTAAACTGAATTAATTTTAAAAAAGTAGGAAAAGAAAGGAACGAAGAACAAATGTGAAAAACAGAAAATAAATAGCAAGATAATAAATTTGAATCCAACCATATAAATAATTACATTAAATGTAAATGATTTAAAATTCCAGTTAAATGGCTGAGACTATCAAACTAGATTAGAAAAGCAAGACCCAACCATATGCTGTTTATAAGAAACCCACTTTAAACACACTTTACAAGATGATTTAAAACTAAAAAAATGTGAAAATATACACGCTAGAGTGGCTATATTAAAACAGGCAGAACAGGCTTCAAGACAAAGAGGGACACTTCATAATGACAGAATTGTCAACTCTCAAGAAGACATAACAATCCTAAATGTGTACACACTAAATAAGAGAGTTTCAAAATAAATGCAGCAAAAACTGACAGAACTGAAAGAAGAAACAGACAAATCCACAAGTGTAGTTGGAGACTTCATGGGTCCTTTCTCAGTAGCAAATGCACAGATAGACCAAGTAGACAGAAAATCAATAAGGACGCAGAGACTTGAACAACACTAACAAATAACCTGACCTAAAACACTCCACTCTACAAAAGCAGAATGCGTTTTGTTTTCATATGTACATGGAATATTCACTAAGATAGACTATATGCTGGGCCATAAAACAAGTCTCAAAATACTTAAACCTACTGAAATAATATAAAATACGTTCACTGACCACAATGAAATTAAGCTAGAAGTCAGTGATAGATAAATATCTAGAAAAATGCAAATATCTGGATATTAAACAATACTTCTAAATACCCAAGGGCTAAAAAAGAAATCACAGAGAAAATTTTTAAATATTTTGAAGTGAATGAAAATGAAAAATCTGCGGTATGTAGGCAAATCAGTGCCCCATAGGATATTTATAGCTTTAAATGTTTATTAAAAAAAAAAAAATCCAGGGGCCTCCCTGGTGGCGCAGTGGTTAAGAGTCCGCCTGCCGATGCAGGGGATACGGGTTCGTGCCCCGGTCTGGGAGGATCCCATATGCCGCGGAGCGGCTGGGCCCGTGAGCCATGGCCGCTGGGCCTGCGCATCTGGAGCCTGTGCTCCGCAACGGGAGAGGCCACAACAGTGAGAGGCCCACATACCGCAAAAAGAAAAAAAAAAAAAAAAAAAATCCAAAATCAATGGTATAAGCTTCTATCTTAGGAAGCTAGGAAAAAAAGAGAAAATTATACTCAAAATAAGTAGAAAGAAGGAAATAAAGAGTAGAAATCAGGTTTCCCTTGTGGTGCAGTGGTTAAGAATCCACCTGCCAATGCGGGGGACACGGGTTCGAGCCCTAGTCCAGGAGGATCCAACATGCCACGGAGCAACTGAGCTCGTGCACCACAACTACTGAGCCTGCGCTCTAGAGCCTGTGAGCCACAACTACTGAAGCCCGTGTGCCACAACTACTGAAGCCCGCTTGCCTAGAGCCTATGCTCTGCAACAAAGAGAAGCCACTGCAATGAGAGGCCTGCACACCGCAATGAAGTGTAGCCCCGGTTGCCGCAACTAGAGAAAGCCCGTGTGCAGCAATGAAGACCAAATGCAGCCAAAAATAAGTAAATCTATTAAAGAAAAAAAAGAGTAGAAATCAATGGAATGACTGAATTTAATGTAATTTAATACTCTATTAAATAGAAAAATCAATGAAGCCACACACTTTTTTTTTTAAAGATAAACCTCTAGCTACATTAAGAAAACTTTTAAAAACACAAATGACCAATATCAGAAATAGAAGAAATCCTACGGATGCTAATCCTATATAGAGCCTATAGATTCTAAATAAATCAGATATTATATTATGGATGATCTTATGCCAACCAATTAATTCAACAACTTGGATAAAGTGAAAAAATTCCTTGGAAGGTACAACTACTATAACTGAAGAGAAAATCAGAATAATCCTATTTAAAAGAAATGCAGGGCTTCCCTGGTGGCACAGTGGTTGAGAGTCCGCCTGCCGATGCAGGGGACGTGGGTTTGTGTCCCGGTCCGGGAGGATCCCGCGTGCCGCGGAGTGGCTGGGTCCGTGAGCCGTGGTTGCTGGGCCTGCGCGTCTGGAGCCTGTGCTCCGCAGCGGGAAAGGCCGCGGCAGTGAGAGGCCAGCGTACCGCAAAAAAAAAAAAAAAAAGAAAAAGAAAAGAAATGCAATTCATAACTGCAACTCTCACCATAAAGAAAACTCCACGCTCGGAGGGGTTCACTGCTGAATATTATCAAACATTTAAGGAAGAAATAATTCCAGATCCATATAAGCTCTTCCAGAAAATAGAAGACAATAGAACACTTTCATGTTCTTTTTTTTTTTTTTTTTTTTGCGGTACGCGGGCCTCTCACCGCTGTGGCCTCTCCTGTTGCGGAGCACAGGCTCCGGACGTGCAGGCCCAGCGGCCATGGCTCACAGGCCCAGCCGCTCCGCAGCATGCGGGATACTCCCAGACCGGGGCACGAACCCGTGTCCCCTGCATCGGCAGGCGGACTCCCAACCACTGCGCCACCAGGGAAGCCCGGCTTTCATGTTCTATAGTCAGTATCACCCTGATACCAACACCAAATAATGACACAAGAAAACTTCATATCAATATACATCATCAACAGGTAAAAATCCTTAACAAAACATTAGCACATCCAACAAATCCAACCCCACAACCAAGTGGAATTTATCTCAGGAATGCATTGATTTAACACTCAAAAACAAATCCACGTCATTCACCATATTAACTGAATATGGGTAATAGAAAATATATGATCATCTCAGAAAAGGCAGAAAAATTTTTTTGACAAAATTCAATACTCATTCACAATAAAAACTCTCAGCAAACTTAGAACAGAAATGAACTTCCTCAACCTGATAAATGGCACCTTTGAATACCTATAGCTAATATCACATTTAAAGATAAGAGATTAATCACTTTCTCCCTAAATTAGGGAACAAAGTAAGGATATCTACTTTTACCACTTCTATTCAGTATTCTAATGGAGGTCCTAGACAAAGCAAAAAAGAAAACAAAATAAAAGACATTCATACTGGGAGGAAGAAGTAAAATTCTTTATTCTCAACAACATGATCATGTACAGAGAAAGTCAGAAGTAATCCACAAGAAAGCTACTGGAATTAATATGTGAGTTTAGCATGATGGCAGAATATAAAAACAATACTTTTTTAAAAAAAAGACTATTCTGGGCCTCCCTGGTGGCGCAAGTGGTTGAGAGTCCGCCTGCCGATGCAGGGGATACGGGTTCGTGCCCCGGTCTGGGAGGATCCCATATGCCGCGGAGCGGCTGGGCCCGTGAGCCATGGCCGCTGAGCCTGCGCGTCCGGAGCCTGTGCTCCGCAGCGGGGGAGGCCACAGCAGTGAGAGGCCCGCATACTGCAAAAAAAAAAAAAAAAAAAAAAAAAAAGACTATTCTTATATTCTAGAAACAGACAACTGAACACTGAAATTTCAAAAATACCATTTTGAAGGGAGGAGTGGCCAAGATGGTGGAGTAGAAGGAACCTAAGCTTACCTCCTCTCTTGAGCACACCAAAATCACAACCATCTGCACAACCATTGTTGAAAAAGACTGAAACCTACCCCAAAAGATCCTCTACAACTAAAGACAGAACCATGAAACTGGTAAGAGGGGCAGACTCACGACATAATCAAATCTCATACCACCCTGGGGGAGCGACCCACAAACTGGAGAAAAATTATATTACCAAGGTTCTCCCACAGGAATGAGAGTTCTGAGCCCCACATCAGCTCCCCAGCCCAGGGCTCTGGCACTGGGAAGAGAATCCCCCAGAGCATCCGGCTTTGAAGGCGAGCAGGGCTCAACTGCAGGAACTCCACAGGACTGAGGGAAACAGAGAATTCACTCTTAAAGGATGCACACAGGGACTTCCCTGGTGGCGCAGTGGTTAAGAATCCGCCTGCCAATGCAGGGGACATAGGTTCAATCCCTGGTCCAGGAAGATCCCACATGCCACAGAGCAACTAAGCCTGAGCACCACAACTACTGAGCCTGTGCTCTAGAGCCCGTGCACCGCAACTACTGAGCCCATGCGCTGCAACTACTGAAGCCCGCATGCTCTGGGGCCCACGTGCCGCAACTATTGAGCCTGCGTGCTGCTACTACTGAAGCCCACATGCCTAGAGCCCATGCTCTGCAACAAGAGAAGCCACCACAGTAAGAAGCCCGCGCACCGCAATAAAGAGTAGCCCCCACTCACTGCAACTAGAGAAGAAAAAAAAAAAAAGGCTGCTAAAAAATAAAAAAAATTAAGGAACTAGAAAAAATTTGACTTGCAAAGAAAGTAAAAAATGTAAAGGACAAATATTGATGCAAACAAACACAATAAACAGCAAATTAAAAAAAATACCATTTCAAGGACGTGAAGTACCTATGGATAAATCTGACAAGATACAAAGACTTGTACAATGAAAATAACAAAAATTTCTGTGAAAAATTGAAGATGACTTAAAAACTTGTACAGGAAATGGAAGACTCAATATTGTTAAGGTGTGTCAATTTTCCCCATCAATCTAGAGACTCAATGCAGTCCAATCAGAATCCCAGAGGCTTCTGTAGAAAGAAACTGACAAGCTGTTAAAATGTTACTCTGAGAACAGGTCCACTAGATTGTTTAAGGGTCCATGGCACAGAAAGAGGTTTAAAGTCCTATCACTCTTCAAACCTTCACTTGCCATGTGTATTCTTTCCAAAAATTGATTTACCTAAGAACAAGTCTGTGTCCTGCAAATTTTCCTTAACCAACTCTTTTTTCACAGTTTTCTCCCACTTGAACAAAGTAAAATATTTTTCTCAGCCATCCCAGTCTTGTTACAGGGTATTTCCCAGGGTATAAAAGTCTTTGGCACGCATGCCAAACGGGAAAATGCAATTTGAGAATACATTAATCCTGCAAGTCTCTTAAGAGTAAAGCAAAAAGAAGTTTAGTAAGAAATTCTGAAGAGGGTTGTGCTTTACTTCTTAACAGCAAAACCCCATGCCTTATCTGTCACAGAATTACAATTAAGAAACAAGATAGTCGTCACAGGGCTGTATAGGAACAAGTTTATTTATTTCAATAAATAAGCAAAAACTCCAAGGTTTTGATAAAAGTAAAACATAATCATAATATACCACAATCTAGAAATCAGATACTTTGTAATTATCTAAACCCTTGACAAAAAAATTCAGATGCCATCAACTTAAAACACCAAAAGAAGTACAACGTCTTACCAAATTATTTAGAGAATACACAAGCAAAAGTATTTGGAAGGCCACTGGGCTAAGGCAGCACTAGTTTGTGTCCTATTTCTCAGTTAATTAAATTATATTCATATAATTTACTTTCTATTAAAGATTTGAACTATCTGTAAATAGAAATAAAAATTCACTTTCCTTTTTTAATTTAATGCTGCATTTCTGTAAGCAGTTAGAAAATGTTGCTACTGGCATTATGAAAACATTTATTGCCATGCCAAGTTGTTCTCTATGAACATCTGCTGCTGATTTTGATGGGGAGGTGGAAGAGACATAAAAACGCTATTTAAAAATCTACATATACTTTAACTCTGCCTGAGTAGCTACATATTACATGCCATGCACTTGCCATACACTGGAAATATAGATGTAAATGGAGACATGTCTGATCTTTAGGGACTCAGTCCAGTAGCAGACTCAGATCTGCAAAGATTCATAGCAATTAACTAGAGGTATGAATGTACCATGCTTTGGGAACATGAAGATTGGCTCAAAAATGAAGTGTTTTTTGTAAATCAATTATACTCCAATTAAAAAAAAAAGTGTTTTTCAGGTAGGAGAAAAGGGAAGGAGCTTCCAGAAAGAAGGATTACTACGTGTCAAGACATGGAGGGAAGACTATACATGACGTGATTTGGAAACTAGAAATAGTTCAGTATGAAAACAAAGGATATTTTCAGAGTTAATAGTCAAATTTGAGATGCCTATCCATCACCCAGAGTCAACACTGGTGTACACAAGGTAGAAATAGACATGGAAATTAATCTGGTGAATTATTTAATATTTATTGAGCACCCACTATGTACCTGATACCACATAAGAAACTGGGGAAGAAAGATGTAAAGTAAAAATAAGCCATAAAGAGCTTACCATCAAAGGTAAGAGACAGAGAAGTAAACCAACCACAGCATTATTATCCTACAGTAATAAAATGCTGCAGAATATACATACACAGATGCTAAAGGAACAAAAAGAAGAGGAACAGACAGAAGAAAGTTTCCCCAAAACAGCAAAATCACAGATGTCTTTAAAGGGGAGGGGGAGCGAACTAGATAGAGAGAATGAGACAAGTGTAGGAGTAAAAACTAGCAGTTCAGATAAAAACTGGAGGAAAAGAGAGAAGTATGGCAAAGGAGACTTAGAAAAGCCAGGTTACCAAGGGCATTAAGTAGTAAGAAACCAAGCTATGATAAGCCACAGATAGGTTTCAGGCATGAGTAAAATAATTAATCACTCCATTATGCAAAGTGAAAGATATACTAGGGGTGGAAGTAGGGAATATGACAAGACTGAAGACAGTGTCAATTTGTACTTCAGGAATTTTATACATACATAATTCAGAATGTATATAGGCCAAAAAACAAAAACAAAAACAAAACAAAACAAAGGAAAGGACACTTGGAAATCGGGATAGAGAAGATAGGAAAGAGACAATAGGTGGAGAGGGTGTCTTAAAGGTGTTAGTTACATGGATATTTATTTTATAATTACATATTAAACTTCATTATGCATTTTAATGTATCATATACCAAATTTTAAACAAACTTTGAGAGGGAGAGGTTGCTGAATTAAGGAAATAGCAGTAAAGAAGAAGAGGAAAGGAAAAATTAAGAAAAGTTAGAACTAAGAGAACTTGGTGACCAACTAGATAATTAGATAATCGAAAGAGACAAAACTAGGAATCCCAATCAAGTCTCTCATTTCAGAGTCTAGGCGGAGGATGAAGCCATTTACCAAGGCAAGGCTATAGGAGACAATTGCTTGTTTTGTGGGAGGAAAACCTCAATTTTGGACATGTTAAAGTTGAGTTGCCTGAATGACATTAATATGCATATATAGTTAGGAGGCTTTTAGATATGCAGGCCAAAAACTTAGAAAAAAATGTCTCAGCTGAAAATAAAAATGTGGGCACCATGAGCTTAAAGCAGTATAGTAGTTAAGACTACGGGCTTGAAAAAGGTTACCCAAGGAGACCAAAAAAGAATATGTATATCACGAGAGTAACAGAAGGCTACTTTGACGAATGAAGTGGAGGAAAAAAAAAAAAAAAAAGAATAAGTATATCATGAGAGTAACAGAAGGCTAAGGACAAAATGAAATGAATGAGTTTATGAAATAAGATCTGAGCTTAAATGAGATTTTGAATCATTGGCAATAGCTTTTTGACATGTGAGAAACCTAGAGACCAAATATATTTTCTTAAAATGATAGCTTTTCAAATTTCACTTGATAAATGAATAAAGAAGTCTTATTTCTCTAAGACAAAATTATAAGTGATAGAAATGTTTATTCGTATAAGTGATTGTCCCTTGTACACCATTTAGTAGAATTCACTTGAAATTCAATATTCCCCTTGTAAATCCCAGCCAAAATAAGACTTGGGGCAGCTTCAGTATGATCCCAAGATTATATCTCCCTACCATCTGATTCAGCCATCACTTGGCTTTTACTAAAACCAGTAGATGAATCTGTTCATACTAGATTTTACATGCACCTGGCATAAGGTGAGTTGGGTATTTGGCACCTGATGGCAGGTGGCTGAAAGGAACTGGCAATTCTTTCAGTTCTGCCTACTCATAAACTCTAGATATAGCAGGATAAAATAAAACTGTGTGAATTTTCAAGTAGCAAAACTCCAAAAGTCCCTTTTTCTACTTCCCCAAGAATAAAATATTCTTTAGTAATTTGATTAGTAATTTGAACAATAAGTAGAATTAGCTTGCATTTTTTGTTGGAAACACTGTAATGCAAATAAAAAGGTTACTGTAATTACATCTGATAATGAAATTATGTTTAGTAACTGTTAGTTACAGAGACTAGACTTTCAATAAGTACAAAATAATACACATTGACTACAAAAAACAACACAAAAAAATACAAATGAATTCAAAATAGTTTTAGTCCTTAAAGAGGTACAAGGGTCTGAGAATTTTAAAATACCACTTATATAGTCATTTGTACAAATACTCATAAAATTTTATAATTTGAAATAAGAATTACATTAACACGACAAATAATTTTGACAAAATGCTTCGTAAAACTTGGTAAAAATTTTGTACCTATACTCCTATATGCAGTGCTTATCTGTTTATATCTAAGATGATCCTGAGATATACTTTTGAAATACGTGTTTTTTTTCTTGTAGGGGGGCTTACAGATTACTAGAAGTTTTTAAAAGATACAGTTTTTAAAAAATGGTTAAAAACTTTCTTTGGCCTATTCAGAAACCATTTAATTTTACTCAGGAAACAAAGATTGTACCAGCTCAATACAATCATTCTCTTTACAACTACAGAAGGTATCTAATTATTATAAGTTGAGCTAGAACAGATTACTTCAGGGGACACACCTGATTTAAGAAACAAACATAAAAAACTAAGAAAACTTAGCAACGTACAGCGAAGCACACATCCATTCAACAAACTACTGGGTACAGAAGAGGTGGAAAACACCATGATAAGGTGCAGTAGCAGAAACAAGAAGTAAAACATTGTTTCTATCATTAAGTTTGTATACAATAAGATTTTAAAAGCAGAATGAGAGGTTATAAGGCAACATATACTTAAATATCAAACTACTAATTTGAACAATAAGTAAAATTTGAGGAGAGATTACATCCAACTCTTTAGAAGGCACTTCCAGCCCATGAACTTAGTATAGCTTTTACTACAGGAAGTCAACCAGACACTTGGAAATTATTGAAATTAAAAAAAAAAAAGTAGCAACAGCACTGGGGTGGCAGTGTCTCACTATTCAGCTCCTCTAGCCAGAGAAAGAGGAAAAAGGAATAACTGGGTAGGAAATTAGACAAAATGGTCACTAAGGGCACTTCCCTAGTGCCCTTGATTTAAGAGCATATAAAATCTGAAACACAGCATAGTACAATGTATGAAAACTGAAACTCATAAAGCACTGAAGTGTTGTCTAAAACAATGGTTTTCAAACTCCAAAGCAATGATTTTCAAACTCTGGTGAACATCTAAAAACATCTAATAACATCTAAATGACTGGGTAACTTGTTAAAACATATAGATGTCTATGTACTATCTCAAACCTTTATAATCAGAATCCATAAATGTGCAGTCAAGGCATTTATATTTTGAGCAGTTCCCCAGGTGATTCTGATGCACAGTGAATTATATAATTAAGCACACAATCTTCAGTGGCAACAAAACCTGGGTTCAAATGTCAGTTCTAATACAAGCACTATGACCACCAACTAGCCTCCCTAACACTAATTCCAATCTTTCTAAAGAGGGAATTGCCACCCATTCCTCAAGTGACTGTTGTGAGGATTAAAGATGATACACAGAAAATGTTTAGTACAATTCTTGGCACATTTAGTAAGCAGTCAATGAATTTTCATTTAAAAAACATTTATTAAGCACTTACACAGTATCAGGAGATTAGGGAAATCTCATTAATTTATTAAGTATTAATAAGCATGGCAACTCTGCAATGGTGTCTTGAGAACATATAATTAGGGGAATCTATCGTAATCAGGAAAGTCTTCCCTGACGTGAGCTGAATGATGAGCAGGCATTAACTGAATGAAAAGGAAAGGAAGAGAGCATTTCCAGGCAAAGGATGCATCATAATCAAAAGCCATATACCTGAAGCAGAACAGAAAGAACAGAGTGACTAGGAGGAGGAAAGAATGCCAGAAGGCGCCGTGGAGATGAGGTCGCCAAAGTAATTAAGAGGGACCTAAACAGCCTGTTTAAGATTTTAGTTGAGCTTAAAAACAGTGAAGAGTTTTAAACATGGAGATAATGTGATTAGATCTACATTTTGAAAAAGTCACTCAGTCTGGTGTGGAAAACTACAGAGGGAGCCACAGTAAATGCAGGTAGACCCTAATTAGGAGACCATAAGTACTTCAAATGAGAAACGATGGTGGCTGGAACTAGAGTACTAGTAGGAAGACCAGGAGTATACAGACTCAAGAGATATTCAAAGAGGCAAAATCAAGAGACTTCAAGAGAGACTGATATGAAGCCTGAGAGACAGGAAGTTGTCAAATCTCTACTGCTATAGAAAGGGATGGATGATGAAGCTAGTCACTTGAGTCAAACACAGTAAGAGGACCTCTTTTTCTTGGGGGATAAGTCATGAATTTCAAACATGTGAGTATGAGTAGTTATTCCCAAGTATGGGGTTGATTTTTACAGAAATATTCCAGTGTACGTAAGTACAATGTGCTTCTATTTATTTTATTGGGTGTTTATGGATCTTAGAGACAAAAGGTTTCTGCATGTGTGTTAAGTGGATCTGAACAGAATGAAGGTCCTTCCTTTAGGTTCCGTTCCTTTAGAGTCCCCCAAAAGTGTCTTTTATGACTACAGTTTAATAGTGTCTCAAGAATTCTATTTATACACTCCGCTGATAAATTATTTTAAAACTTTTAAAAAATTAATATTTAAACCAAAAAATAAGAAGCCAAACGAAAAAAGGCCTGCAAAGTCCAAAAGGAAGCTTCAATCACCTGACTTTCAAGCTGTTACCAGAACATGACCGGTTTTACAGTGACAGTTTGGTCTGGAGCATTAACCTTAAACTATATTAATTTTCCAGAATAGAGAGGCTTGCGAATGCGACTTAGAAAACTTCTTACTCATAGAATCCAATTTGTAAAAAAAAAAGTCATACAGATGATTACTGACTTTGATCTACAAAAATACTAGTTTGCAACTTACAATTGTAAGTCACTACTGACATAGTGTTTTTAAGTCGCTTGAGTCTGGAGTCTCAGGAAGACTGTTATGGGAGTTGATGTAACAATACTGGTCCCCTTCGTAACTGATCATAGGTATGTATTCAGTCGGATCCCAAGTTTTTGCAAGCCTCATGGGTCTCAACCTTCTTCCATCCTTTCTCTCCCGCTTAGAAAAACAGGAGTGGAGGAACCTCGGAGCGGGTATTTAACAAAACACCTGCCCCACCCACCTCACAAACAATAACCTTCCATTCCAGAACTAAAGCTACTGTCAGAAAAGGACGCTGGGCGGTAGGGCCCTAGATGGTAACCCAGGTTATCAGAGGCGGACCTCAGAACCGAGGGGAGCTGTTTGTTCTCACCCAGTCCCAGAGAAGTGTCCAATTTCCCAAAAGGGAATCAAGATCTCCACCACGGAAACCCGAGCTCCCGAGCCGGAGCCGGGGGCTCTCCCTCCAGCAGATGGCTCCAGCCCGGGGTCTCCAGTCGCTTCCAGGCCTCTTCGGGAGACTCGGGCCTCCCAGATCCTCTCCCCGGAGCTCGCCGCTCCCCCAGCCCGGCTTCGCGCGGGCACCCACAGCCCCGCCAGCCCCGCCTGCAGCCGGCAGGCCCGTCACCAGGCAACAGTCGCCAGCCCCGGGGACCTTGGGAGGCCTACCCCGGGCGCGGGTCCTTCCCCATTCCTTCTCGCTGCCTGAGGAGCCCAAGCGAGAGCGCGGCCGTTGAAGGAGGTCGTTCCGTGCCCGTGAGGGGGTCACTCACCTCTTCCCCTTCTCCCCCGGGAGAGGCGGTACTGGGGCTCTTTTCTCCCGCCCCCCCCAAACGCCTCCTGGCTGCTCCTGCTCAGCACCGGTGCCTGACCACTGCCGCCGGCTTACTCCATAGCCTCTCACACTCGCGCGGCCTCAAAGGCTGGAACCGGAGGAGGGAAGGGGGAGGGGAGGGGAGGGACTGGGGAGGAAGAGTAAGGGAGGTGGAAGAAGACCGAAAGACCAGCCAGCCCGGGCATGACGTCACTTCCGGCTTGTTCGGAAGGGGCGGGTCCGGGACGTCTTTGGCCTCCGCCTCCCGAGAACAGGGTGGGGGCGGGGTTACGGCCCAGGGGAGGAGCCCGGCGGACGAGTTTATGGCGGTTCTTTTGACTCCGCGGTTCCGTAGCCTTGGCAGCCAGAGCCAGCTTCTCGGCCCAGGGCGGAGAGTGTCGAGTTTCGTGAGCCCTAGAGATGTTTTCGGCCGGAAAAGGAGGACAGGTACACCTTCAGATCCTAGCCAAATGTGCACCGAAGAGGGGGGACGGCTGAGGGGAGCGGGCGCTTTGGACTTTGCGCCTCAGGCCTCTGGGGCCCGCACCTTTCCTGGACCCGCCCCTTTCCCGGCCCACCTGCTCTCTCAGTCCCGCTGAGGACGGGCACTGGGCCTTTTCAGAAGCTACTCTCCTTGGGGCGTCCTGGAAAGCGGTGCTTCTCAAACTTTAATATACACACAGATCATTTGGGAACTTTGTTAAAATGCAGTTTGGATTCAAGAGTAGTGTCTGATATTCTGCGTTTCTAATAAGTTCCCAGATGATGCCACTGCTGCTGGTCAGCGGGCTACACTTAGAACAAGGGGTTAAAAGTACTAGATGGCAAGTCCTTGAGCACGAGGACTATTTCTTTAACCTAGCCTACTTGTTCAATGACGCTTAGAGAGGCAGACGGAAAATACCCGTCTCCTCCGCTCAAAGACTCCTAGCTTTATCCACCCCACCCTACCCTAACCCAGTCCCTACTCCCTCCTCAACCTCTCCCCGTTTCCACTCCTTGCCCTCCACGCCCTACTCCTGTCTATGCACTGTCCACAGTGTCTCAGGCCAATAGTTCAAGGACAGACAGACCGACAGCTTCTGTTACAGAAGGCATTTGAAGGTGATAGGCTTTTATTTCTGTCCTAAACATCAGACCATTATGTAAAGTTGGACATCCTGTTTCCAGTTATTCATAGTCAGAGGAAGAAAGAGCTTAAATTCTCAGATTCTAACAAAAACGAAAATCTGGAAACAACATTCTAGATGTTTCAACATATTCCCTTATCTTATTAAAAAAATTTTTAATAAAAATTTACTGGGGTAGAGGGGAATGAGCAGTGATTGCTAACTATGGGTTTCTTTTTTTGTTAATTAATGTTTATTGAAGTATAGTTGCTTTCCAATGTTGTGTTAGTTTCTACTGTACAGCAAAATGAATCAGCTATACATATACATATATCCCCTCTTTTTTGGATTTCCTTCCCATTTAGGTCACCACAGTGCACTAAGTAGAGTTCCCTGTGCTATACACAGAGAGTATGCTATACAGTATACTCTCATTAGTTACCTATTTTATACATAGTATCAAGAGTGTATATGTGTGTATGGGTTTCTTTTTGAAGTGATAAAATGGTCTGGAGCTAGATAATAGAGATAGCTGCACAGCTTTGTGAATGTACCTAAAACCCATTGAATTGTATGCTTTAAAAGGGTGAATTTTGTGGAATATGAATTATATCTCAATTTTAAAATTTTACTGTCTACAATTAATTGAAAAAATTATATATGTACATTATAAAAACTGGAAATATGTATTCTAAAAAGTGAGTATCCTTTCATTACACCTATTTCCTAAAGGTTACTTTGAGGTTTATCCTTCCAGACTTTTCTATTTACATATATTTGTATGTAGGTTGGAAATTCATTTTTACATAACTAGGATGATAGTATATAAATTGTTCTGCCCAACCTCATTGGTTTTTTGTTTTTACTACTTAATGAAATCCTTCCATGCTATAAATGTCATTCTTCCTAATGGCTGCTTAATATCCTATAATAAGGCTATTCCATAATTTACTTAACTATCCCCCAGGCACTGGACATTTTCATTGTTTTCATATTTTCATTATTGCTCACAAACTTTTATTTTTCAAGAAGAACAGCTGGCAGATAAATTGATTAGTTTTTTCAGCTCCTTGCCCTAGATTTCTTTCATGCAATGCTTGTCATTGTTCAAAATGGCAAAAAGAAGAAAGGAAAAGCAGAGTCTGGTGAAGCCACATCTCTGTAATAATCAAGACTCCAATGTGTGTGTACATTCCTTTTAAATGTAGCCTGAAATAATATTCTTCAAGACTAAGTCTAGCTAGTTATTAAGCATGTAACATTAGGATGTATAAATTCACATAGTAGTATATTTCATATCAGTAAAGCAAGTTCCTAGGTTTACTCTGATTTTATTGGCAGATGAACATGTGCAAACTTAGTAAACATATTATAATTTACACAAGATGGAAAGAGAAGAAACTTAAGAAAGGCATTGTTAGCAGATATGCCATACAAAAGCATAAGGTTGCCAAAACAAAAAAACTTACATATTTTTGTGTAATCTAAATTTGTTAGAAACATATGTTTAATTTTTTTTTTTCAGGATGCTCTGGTCCTTTTCAAGCTACTCAGCAATGGGATGGTATTATTCACTCCCTTCAGACTCAAGTGGAAATAAAAAGAAGGAGGCATCATTTACGAACATACAAAGACTGTTTTACTGGTTCTGATGCTGTTGATGTAGTACTAAGTCATCTTATGCAAAATATGTGTCTGAGTAGTAATGATATCTCTCGTCTTAAAGGAGTTCGTCTTTGTCAAGTTCTAATGAACCATAAAGTATTTGAACCAGTAGGAATGAAGCTATTCAAAAATGAAAAGGAATTGGAATTTGAGGATTCAAACAATAGTCTCTACAGGTTTCTAGGGAATAAATCATCTTACATTTTTTGCAAAAGAAAAAAGGATTCTGAGACTGGGTTAAATGATGAAATAAAAGCAAAGGAATCTTTAAGGTTAGTGTTAACCAAGATACTGTAATATATTGTTTTTAGTTGCTGGCAGAACAGTCTTCACTGAGCAAACCTTGAATATTATGCTTTCTGTTTTTTTCAGAAGTCAATAAAAGAAATAGCCATGTAAAAATTAATCTTTTCTGCCTTTGCTCTAAAACTGTTATGGAGGACACGATCACATAAATATTTCAGAATTTGTACCAGGAAAAACTTTATCTTCTCTGATGAATTATATGCTTCCTAATTTTTGAAACATGACTTAGCCAAAGTAGATAAAGCCAAAGTTATGGAAACAAAACTAGAGAAAAAATTTTCTACTCTGCTACAGCAGCCATGATAACCTTAGAATTAACATATATTTTTTTCTATTTATTTACAATCCTAACATCCTCTTCTGGTGATATTCTGTTATTTAATACATTTAGTACTTGTATCTTTTATTGTAAGCTGCCTGACATCCTTTTTGGAAATAGGAAATGTATAAATAAGTTTTAATAAGTAAATTAAAATGCATATTTGAAATTTTGGTCCTGTATGTAATGGAAAAATTCACATATTATTTCTTAACAGACCAGAAGGCAAAGTGATTTCAAATCCTCTAGCACAAAAGGTTGGTGAGGAAAGAATTGAGGAACTTATTGATACAATGAGTGGGACTCTGGCTTTACCTCCAAACATCACAGTTGACAAACCTGTTCTTCCACTTTCAAAAGAAGGTAATTTCAGTTTTCATTATTTTTTTCCGAACTTTGTAAGAAGAGCTGACTTTTTTAAATAGACCTTACTTTTTGGAACAGTTTTAGGTTCACAGAAAAATTGAACAGAAGGTATAGAGAGTTCCCATGTGCCCCCTGCCCCCCACACATACCCAGCCTCCCCCACTGTCAACATCCTGCACTGGAGTGGTTATTTGTTATAATCCATGGACCTACATTGATATATCATTATCACCCAAAGCCCACGATTTACATTAGTGTTCACTCTTGGTGGTGTATATTATGTGGGTTTTGACAATGTATGACTGTATCCACCATTATAGTATCATACAGAATAGTTTCACTGCCCTGAAAATGCTCTGTACTTCACCTGTTCCTCCTTCCCTCCCCGTTACCCCCCTGGCAACCACTGATCTTTTTACTGTCTCCAAGAACTGACTTTTCAAATACAATAGAAGTAGTGTGTTTGGCGTACTGACTCTCTACTCCTCTCCCCGTAAGAGTTTCCTTCTACATAGTGATTGCATCAGACAAGACAGGTGAGGCAATGTAGATCCAATAACATTTAGTTTATTTTTTTACAATGACCATGATCAGATTAACTGGAGGTGCTACAGTCCTTACTACCAGAAAAAAAAAACATGCAAACTCATTACCAGTCCTTATTATTTATAATGCAAGACCATCTTCTTGTGAGCATATCCTTTGCCCATTGTATAAACTCCTCCCAAACATCTCCCTACTCTTTGCCTTTCAGAACAAACTAGCTAGGCTACCTATTGCTCTAATTCTCTTTACCACTTACTTCATCTGCTTGTGGTTTTGTCCTTCTAAGGCAACTTAACAGTTGAAAGAAGAGCCCCATACCCAGGGCAATTAGGAGGGATGCATACACAATTCACTAATGGTTACACGCTTTACTGCATGTGGTCAAACCATGATGGAAGTAAGACAAGCATGATTTGCACACTGGAGGAGCAAAGGTTATCAACAATAACTAGGATAAGTGTGATAAGGGAAATGCACGGTGCCCAAAGAAAGGGTGCAGAGTGAGAAAAGAAGAGGGATTAGAAGAAGACTCCGAGAAAGATGAATATTTAGAGGACAGGCTGAAGAAGAGGAGCCAACAAAAGTTCAGTTTTTACCTATTACAAATGAAAAAGAAAAACTTGTCTCATCATTTTCCCGTGAGGATATAGGGTACCTCTAGAAATTTCTAACTAATAATGGATATAATTTATCTGTAAAGATGCTCATAAAAGTAATTTTCATTTATTGGGCCTTCCTCTGGGCCAGGCAATTTGTTATGCATTTTATATTTATTGTCTGTAATTTAACAATAGCCCTGTAAAGTGAGGGGTAAAACTTCCATTTTATAGTTTGGGAAACTGAGACTCAGAAAGATAAATAAATAAATAAGACATGGTAGGGAAGGAAAGCTGGCGTTCTTATGTACTTTTTTAAACATTTTAATTTTTATCTTTGTTATATATGCACATAATGTAAATCATTCAAATAGTCCTACAGGTTTTGTTACCAAAAAATAATAATTCCCTACCCTTCTCCTCTCACCCATTTCCCCCTCTCCAGAGACAACCATTTACAATACGTATAAATTGTAATTCATGTGTGTTGTAAATGTATCTCACGTCTCAAAACGTCATGCTTATACTGCTACTTCATGCTTTTTCAGTTTTAGGGACATCTAGTAATTTTCTACAACGGAAAACAGGGTTTTAGGTCTCTTCCCTTCCTTGCATCTATCTCCCAAACTCTTTAAATGATACATATACTTTTATATGCTCTGATGAGTAACATATTTAACAAAAAGATGTTAGGTGAAAACAGGAATATCTTTAGTTTTAAGATTATTGTGTTTAGCCAGAAATTTTAAACAGTAAGTCACACAACAATAACTATTAAGTTTTGCTTTTTAAAAAAGGAGTTTTTTGTTTTCTGGTTTTTTTGGCCACACTGTGCATCTTGCAAGATCTTAGTTCCCCCACCAGGGATTGAACCCAGGCCACAGCAGTGAAAGCACCGAGTCCTAACCACTGGACCGCCAAGGAATTCCCTAGAAAAGGAGATTTTATGTTAAAAAAAAAAATCAGCAAAGACTTGGAACCGCTGTTTTACTTTAGACTTAATTTAGTTTAGATTGTTTATTTTATAGACAAGGAAATGGAGACTCAGAGAAGTTAGATAATTTGCCAAGTTTCCACAGTTAACTAATGGCATCAAGATTCAGACCTAGATTTCCATACTTTTACCCAGTGTTTTATCATTATTGTTGCAACAAGGTGTTGTAAATTCTAAAATGGGTACAACTGAAGTTATGTTTAGTTGGTATGTTTGCTCTTTGTTGCAACTGAATGTGTCAGCTTTCAGAACAGAGAAACACAAAAAACTATTTTAGTTGTTCTCTCTAATAAAACATAGTTTTGAGAGAAGTAGTCTTTAATAAATTACTAATAGGAAATCTTTTTATGTTCAAAAGTCTTGAATCTGCTAGGGTAGGTTTTTTGTTTGTTTGATTTTTGTTCTGTAAAAAGGCTTGCAAAAGAGAATTAACTTTAAAATTGGCTGGTTGTTCTTGTATTTAATGAGTTAAAAAAAGTTAACTTTTTTGGAATTTACGTTTTCATACCAAAACTTTTTGGAGAAAGTGCATTTGGAAGTATCTCTAACCTCCAACAAATCAGGCATGAAAGGAGTTTTTGTTGTTGTTATTATCCACTGAAATCTGATACTGCTGTGATCCTCAAGCACAAAAACAACCCCCTCAGATATAAAACTATCTGGTTTTATAAGATTAAATAATTAGGTGGCCAACAAGAAAAATTAAGCCACTTTCTATTTGGAAAAATATGGCTGGTTAAAGGTATGCAGTTGGCAACACACCTATATACATTTCAGCCAAGAAATAAAAGTATGGAGTTTCTCTTTTCTTTTTGAGAAGGGTCATTTCTTAATTCCCACAGAACTGAGAAACCAATTTCACTTGAATTGAGTTGAAAAATCTGCCAGCAGTGGTAAAGCAATGCAGTCCCAGGACTGCAGGCTTTTTGCAAATTTGTATTTGTGTGACAAGTAGAGTTAAGGTGAACCACCTTTGCTGAGATTTATTTTTTACAGATGTTTCTTACTGATAATATAATGACTAATATTTTTGAAATATATGTGTGTTGTTTTAGAAATGTGAGGGGTTCTAAAGGTGCAGAACCTCTCCCTCACCTCACCTCTGTGGGGTAGGTCTCAGGGGAATGCCAATATCAGCTGGAGCAATTCCACTATTGATCTGTTTTACCTGACTTCCAGAAGAATATGTTTGTTCAAAGGTTTCCTCAGCTGAGACAAAGTTTGATTCCTACTGAACACACTGTACTTCTCCCACCAAAACATTTACACACTTAATGAAACTGCCTGTTTACTTGTCTTTATTTCCCACTGAAGTGTGAGGTACTTAGACAGGGACAGTCCTTACGTTGCTCACTGTTGTATCCCTGTTGAATGGCCCAGTGCTTAGCTGTTGGTAGGTTACATTTAGTGGATGAATGGCTCACAGACAGCCTCCTCATTTTATAAATATTTTCTTTTTATTTATGCGTCTATACACATACACTCATATGTACATATATGTGCATGTGCATGCACGTGTGTGTGTGTGTGTGTGTGTGTGTGTGTGTGTGTGTGTGTGTGTGTGTAGGCTATGCTAAATGCTGCTTGGATCGTATGCTCTTCAAATGTAGAGTCTATCCCCTTGGATCCCCTTCATTCAGCACAGTGATCATTGAGTATGAAGTGCTCCATTAAGTTGACGGTGGTGGCTATATGTGTTGCCACAGTATCCTTCTTGAGTCTAATTTCCTCACACAGAGCTAGCTATTCTATTTATCAGCTCTGCACTTGGCTAGTATGTTCTAGACATGCACATTTCTCTGCTCCCTCACCTTCAGGTCTTTGCTCAAATATCATCTTCCCAATGATAATTCCCACACATCTTATTTAAAATTGCAATACTAACCCCCTAATGTAGTCTAATCTCCTTTTTTGCTTAATTTCTCTCCATAAAACTTACTATTAGTTGACATACCATATATTTCACTTTTTGTTTGTTTGTTTATTTATTGCCTGCCTCCCTCTCCCCACTAGAATATAAGCTCCATTAAGGCCAGGATTTTGCCTGCTTTGGTTACCACTATATCCCTGGAACCTAGAACAGTGCCTAATACAAAACAGGTCTCAATAAATATTTGTTGAGTAAATGAATGTTCTATCTTGATGCTATTGCTAAGAATAGTCTTTTTTCCACTTTTGGATGTATTAAAAATATACCTATTCATACTTTTTGGTGACTTGATAAAATTTGCCTTCATCCATTTCATATGTGGCTATCCTTACCTCCTTACATAGGGTGTGGCTGCTGAAGGGCCACTATTTTTATATATGTATCTTTTTCTAGCACCTGGTTCAGAGCTGTGCCCAAAGGTTGGTATCGACAAATGTGGACTGACTGATTAGAGGCTACTTATGATCTCAAGCCTTTACTAAAAGATTGCTAATTTGATTTATTTGGGGCCAATAACTCAGAAGTACTAAACTCAGATGACTTTAGGAGCCAGGCAGATTGGAAAGCAGGTGAGTACTTCATTTTCAAACGTTTAGGAAAAATTGTTGTTTTGCTTGAAATGTGGGGCCCTCTTGGCTATTTTTCTTTTTCCCACTTAAGGAAGAGATATAACTATAGGGAAATTAATTTCTACTGTAACAAAACCAACAGGACAATACCATGAAAATGGTAGCTGACACTCAACTTCACTGTTTGGGATACAGTAGGAAGTGGTCAGGTTTGTGTTGAGCTGGAAATGACATGCCAATGCAAATAGGGTAGCCACTAATTCATATCAGCTAACTTTGGTCAGGCATTAATTCAAGCCCAGTGTCATGAGATTTTAAGATTTTTTTTCTTATTTATTTATTTGTTTGTTTATTTTTGCTGTGTTGGGTCTTCATTGCTGCGCGTGGGCTTTCTCTAGTTGCGGCGAATGGGGGACTACTCTTCCTTGTGGTGCGCAGGCTTCTCATTGCGGTGGCTTCTCTTGTTGCGGAGCACAGGCTCTAGGTGCGCGGGCTTCAGTAGCTGTGGCACAGGGGCTCAGTAGTTGTGGTTCACAGGCTCTAGAGCACAGGCTTCAGTAGTTGTGGTGCACGGGCTTAGTTGCTCCACGGCATGTGGGATCTTCTCAGACCAGGGCTCGAACCCATGTCTCCTGCATTGGCAGGTGGATTCTTAACCACTGTGCCACCAGGGAAGCCCTCTTAAGATATTTTTAAAGAGAAGCTTGAAACCCAGAATTTTATATGAAATCTCCCTTTTTTTTTTTTTTTTTTTTTTTTGCGGTACCCGGGCCTCTCACTGTTGTGGCCTCTCCCGTTGCGGAGCACAGGCTCTGGACGTGCAGGCTCAGCGGCCATGGCTCACGGGCCTAGCCGCTCTGCGGCATGTGGGATCCTCCCGGACCAGGGCACGAACCCGCATCCCCTGCATCAGGAGGCGGACTCTCAACCACTGCGCCACCAGGGAAGCCTGAAATCTCCCATTTTTATACAAGTTAATTCTATTCAAAATACTCTATAACCAAACAAATCATGACTATGGTCCAAATTTAATACGTAGGCTACTGGCAATAAAGTTCCACAAGAGATTTACTGTAGCTGTTGCTTTTGTAATTTTGTTTCATTTGAAGGAAAAACAAAATATTAATGATGATCTGATAATTAGGATAATGAAAAACTTTATTAACTCTTAACATGAATGACCAGAAACCCAAGTTAAAATTAACCTAATACTGTATTTTTATTTAAAAGCAATTTAACTACAATTATCTCTGCTTTGAATAAAATTATAAATAATTAGTAATCTCATTCTCTCCAATCATCAAAATAATTTATAAGCAGGACCAGTAGGTTTTTTTTATATCTGGAATTAACCTATTGATCACCTTAAAAGCTAGATAATATCACTTTATAATTAACATACCAGAAAATAAAATCAATATGGCTCATAATCCTGATGTCTATTTAAAGGTCAATCTTGAAAAGAAAAATTGTAATTTAGCAAATTTAAATTATCCTAACAAATTAATCCATTATATTATTAGGTTTTCTGTTGTATTATTAGAAATGGAAGAATTCTATGATACTGGTTGAATATGTATATGTTATTTATTAGTATGATAGTTATATTATTTTTCTTTCTAAGCTGTGGAAGATGTTTGGAAACAACAAACATTGCTACATATTCTTCAACTGATTCACATTCCATTCTTAGAAAATATTTTGGAGTCTCCAGTTAAAACACAAAATCTCCAATTAAGTAAAGAGGAAGATCTTGTTATCTCAAACACTTGCCTCGACAGAGAGGTTATTCCAAGCTTTTGTCTACTTGAGTGACCATTTTTATTGTCAATGTATAACTAAAATGTTCTTTCACATATTTTGCCCTTGGTATTTTAAGGTGTGAGAACATATTCATATGTATGAGCAGACACCATCATTGATTTAAAAATTAATCACTGTGAATTCTCATTTGATCTAAAATAGAAAGACACTGGTTATGACCTGTGAGATTATTGGAAATCTTAGTGGTTTCATTCATATGAGTTCAGTCATGATTTGTCAGTCATTCTTTCCCTGCACCAGCCCTGAGTATTTTTTCAAAGTTCTGTTATTTCCATTTTATAACCATAAAGTAACAACCATCATGGTTTTTACCATTTTATTTAGTCCTGCTTTAAGAGAATCCTCAGTCTAGTAGGGGAGACATTCATGAAACAAAACATTACAGTCCAATGAAATAAGCCCTATCATAAATCAGTTGCTAGGAACCATAAGTATAAGACCTTGTGTAATGTTGAGATTCCAGCAAAGAGAACTGATATGATGCTTTCTCCCACATGGGCCACAAGAAAAGAACATCAGACTCCAAACCTGAGAACCAGAAAGCTTCAGATCCTACAAAGAGCTTGATGATCAGAGACCTGTGAACCCACTTAGATCGTCAACCATTGTCCTGTTTGCACATGACATGTTTGCTCCTAATTCAACAGGCTGAGAAACACCCAGCAAATGAGTCTTCCCCAGCCCCTGAGTCAGGGAGAATATAGGGACACCAGCAAAGAAACAGGATTTCTTTAGATGCCCCTGCAGGAAACAGACAGCAGCCAGTCCACCTTTATGAGCTTCCAAGTGGAAAGTGTAGGGTCTCTGCAAGAGAAATGCAATCCAACTGTCATTAATTTTTTCATCTGCAACACTAGGAGCTAGAAGATAATAAGTCACACATTAGGCAATATGTTCCATTCAACAGGGGTTGGTGTGGGTAGGGAGAAAAAAGGAAATGGAAGGGGAAAGAGAAGAGGAGGGAAGAAGGAAAGATATTTGAGGATCACCGAGAATTCATAGAATATATCACTCAGGAACCCCCTCCTAGGAAAATATTTGAGGAAAGATTTTAATCTGACTACAAAGAAATAACCAGAACCCCAAGATGGAGACAGATGAAGAGGAAAGGAAATATTGGTAGGCAATGAACTTTGGTCTGTGCGCTCTCACTATTTTCTCTTCTCCCTAATTTTGTACCCACATATGTGCATGCATACAAACACACATGTACACACAACATATTCAAAGTTGATATGGTAAGACTGTGAGAATGTACAAAATATAAGTGCTAAATAAGATATCAAAAAAAGAAGGACATAGTATTAAGGGAAATTATAATAAATACTAACCTATCTCAGCAAAACCTGGGGGTGGGGAAGGTGGAGGAGAAGGGGGAATTAAAGGCCTCCAAAATCATCACTGAAGGGAGGGAGGAGTGAAAGGATCCCAAGTTGCTTATCTTATTGAGGTCGGGAGATAAAAAAGGGGAAAACAGTGTGTGGTGGGATAAACAGTGCATCTTAATGAGGGAAATATTTGGTATCTTATTTTCAAATAATGATAGAACCATATGCACCTAATCATCAGAGTGGGAAAGGGGAGAGGAAACACCAGTGGAATGGAACAGTACGGGTGAACTCCTCTGAACAAAATTTAGCAAAGTTAGAAACAAAAAATGAAAAGGTGGCCCACAAATATTTTAATTCCTTGAAAGTAAAGGTACAGAAAGGTGTGGTGGTATTTGGTGAGGAGAAAAGTTATTCCCTCTCATTTACTCCTTCAGTCATCCAGCAAAAATTATTAAAAAGATTCTCAAAACTAGTTTCTTCTTTAGATTTGGTTAATTATAAACTAGATTTTATTGTTTTATCAAACAATGTTTTAGGCAGTTAAATGGAAACGTTAACCATTGATTTATTTTACTTTGTTTTTTACCTCCAGGATTGATAACTGGCTTAATGCAGCAATTGAATGCTTGGAATATTTCCCAAGACCAGTTAATAGTTACTGTCAGCGAGCAGTTAGTTCAAAACAGAAATGAAGAGACAAGATTGAATACACAGAAGAAGTTACTCTTTGATATTATAATCAAGAGAGAGATTGCTTATTAACTGATGAGTATTTTGATATTCATTCAGGAATTATTGAACTTTTAGGTAAGAGATGTTTAAACTTCAGTTTTTTTGCATAATCATTTTTAATAATACAAGTTGCAGAAGATTTTATGTATTATATGAGTATTACATTTTAATATTTTTCTTCTATGATGTCAAAGTACTTCATGGAGTCGTTTTTCAATTCACTTGGCTGCCATGTAAATTGTACTATCAAATGTAATACTGTAGTATAGCAATTAGATCTAAGGTAATTCTATCACAGGGACATTCTAAGAAAACTTTTGATATAGTACTAGAGGATTAAAGAACTAAGGTATCTGGAAATATTGTATTAATTAGATGACCTTTTAGCAAAATAAAAATTGAGTGACACATCATGTCTCTTTTTTAGCTTTGTAGGTGGCCATATAATTTCATGTTAAAAACAAATTACTGTTTGACAATGCTGGATATAATTATGCAGTTGTTTGGCATATTATGTAGATAATTTCCTGTGTGTTTGAAATATTTCCTAATAAAAACTTTCAAGTGTGAAAAAGAATCTGCAAACCAAATACAGTATCATAGCATTTTAATTGACTGCTACATACTATAATCTCTGGGTGTTTTTTGTCCCTTGCTTTGTCTTCTTTGTAACCCATGTAACAGAAAATGAGAAAAGAACAGAAGCACTTGAAGCAACACAACTATATCTAAGATTGTTGTTGCCCAACGTTAGAGAAGAATTATGATGGCTACTCACTTTTATGGCGATTGCATCAGAACCCAATGCCTACAAATTACAAAAACAGGTGAAAAATTGCAATAACAGTTTTACAATCTTCTGCTATTTTTTTTAATAAAAATAATTCAAGTTAATGTTACTCTTTCTGTTTACAGTTTGATAACAAAACGGTGGACCTGAAAACTCTTGCCAAAGCAGTTTTGCAATCCAAATCATTATTAAGAGTACGGGCAGAACAACTACTCTTCTTTCTACTGGAGTTCCACTCTGAGCTCTTCAAGGTATCTGGCATTTTGCCTGGGCACATTTATTACTAAGCTACTTGTGTCAGACAAAAGGCAAATCATTCACTTAATAAATAATTTACTGAGTACCTATAATGTGCAATCCCCACACCCACTAAAAGAAGAAAGCAGAATTAAAACAGTGTTGATATTTGCAAGTATATTGATTAATTTCTTCAACTTATTTCTCTGTGCCAGACACTGTTTTAGGTGCTTGGAATACATTAGCAAACAAAACACAAGAATGCAGGCCCGGGCCTCCCTGGTGGCGCAAGTGGTTGAGAGTCCGCCTGCCGATGCAGGGGATACGGGTTCGTGCCCCGGTCTGGGAGGATCCCATATGCCGCAGAGCGGCTGGGCCCGTGAGCCATGGCCGCTGAGCCTGCGCGTCCGGAGCCTGCGCGTCCGGAGCCTGTGCTCCGCAACGGGGGAGGCCAAAACAGTGAGAGGCCCGCATACCGCAAAAAAAAAAAAAAAAAGAATGCAGGCCCTTGGGCTTCCCTGGTGGCGCAGTGGTTAAGAGTCCGCCTGCCGATGCAGGGGACACGGGTTCATGCCCCGGTCCGGGAAGATCCCACATGCCGTGGAGCAGCTGGGCCCGTGAGCCATGGCCGCTGAGCCTGCGCGTCCGGAGCCTGTGCGCCGCAATGGGAGAGGCCACAACAATGAGAGGCCCGCATATCGCAAAAAAAAAAAAAAAAAAAAAATGCAGGCCCTTGAGGAGCTTATATCCAAGTGAGGGACAAAGACAGTAAAAAGAAATACAATAAATCATCATCCTATAGTTTGCTAGAAGGCAATAAATGCAATAGAAAAAAAAAGCAGTTTTAGGGGATTTGGGGATGGCAGGGTGGGGGTTAGTAGGAGCTTACAGTATTAAACAGCATGGCCAAGGTTGGGCTCACTGAGAAAATGAGATTTGAGCAGAGACTGGAATGGGGAGGAGTGAACCAAATGGCCATGATGGTGGGGGTAAGTGGCTTGAGGCAGAGAAAATGGTTCCTAGAGCAGAGGCCTTGAAGGTGATGCATGCCTGGGTGCTGAGGAACAGCAAGGAAGTGGTGAGCAGGTGGGACAGTATTGTGAGGTGAGGTGAGAGATATGGGGGCCCATGTAGGCCATTGGAGAGACTTTGCTTCTCCTTGGAATAAAATGGGGAATCATGAAAGGTTTTGATCACAGTGGTGGCCTCATTTGACCGATATTTATGAAAATAACTCAGGATTTTGTGTTGAAAACAGACTATAGAGGGGCAAAGGTAGAAGCAGGAGAACCTTTTAGGAGGCTGTTGTAATAATCTGAGCAAGAGATATGATGACTTGAAACAGAGGAGTAGCAAGTAAGTTAGTAAGACATTGTCAGATTGTTGATATATTTTGAAATGTCTTAGAAAACGATTATTTTTTAGCCTCACTAGTATATTTTAATACCAGACAGTGTTACTTTTAGTGGCATTATTTCTCCAAAGCCTCAATAAAGAATTGTTCCCTTCTTAATTTTTTTGTGTAAAAAATTTATCTCATGTCATTAGAAACATATGGGTTTGAATTTTGTAGCAGTTCTGTCAATATTAGCTGAAGTTACTTATCCATTATTTTAGAGAAAAAGTTGGTACTAAGTGTATACAGTAGAAGCAGTCCCCCATTTATGAATTTTGAATGAAATGTATTCTAAAAGCTCATTTAAAAGTCAGTTGTTAAGACCCGTATATATGCTGTCTACAAGAGACCCACTTCAGAGCTAGGGACACATACAGACTGAAAGTGAGGGGATGGAAAAAGATACTCCATGCAAATGGAAATCAAAAGAAAGCTGGAGTAGCAATTCTCATACCACACAAAATAGACTTTGAAATAAAGACTATTACAAGAGACAAAGAAGGACACTACATAATGATCAAGGGATCAATCCAAGAAGAAGATATAACAATTGTAAATATTTATGCACCCAATGTAGCAGCACCTCAATACACAAAGCAAATGCTAACAGCCATAAAAGGGTAAATCGACAGTAACACAACCATAGTAGGGGATGTTAACACCCCACTTTCACCCATGGACAGATCGTCCAAAATGAGAATAAATAAGGAAACACAGCTTTAAATGATACATTAAACAAAATGGACTTAATTGATATTTATAGGACATTCCATCCAAAAACAACAGAATACACTTTCTTCTCAAGTGCTCATGGAACATTCTCCAGGATAGGTCATATCTTGGGTCACAAATCCAGCCCTGGTAAATTTAAGAAAATTGAAATAGTATCAAGTACCTTTTCCAACCACAACACAATGAGACTAGATATCAATTACAGGAAAAAATCTGTAAAAAATACAAACACACGGAGGATAAACAATACACTACTAAATAACCAATATATCACTGAAGAAATCAAAGAGGGAATCAAAAATACCTAGAAACAAAGGACAATGAAAACATTGTGACCCAAAACCTCTGGGATGCAGCAATAGCCGCTCTAAGAGGGAAGTTTATAGCAATACAATCCTACCTCAAGAAACAAGAAAAACTCAGATTAACAACCTAACCTTACACTGAAAGCAATTAGAGAAAGAAGAACAAAAAAACCCCAAAGTCAGCAGAAGGAAAGAAATAAAGATCAGATTAGAAATAAATGAAAAAGAAATGAAAGAAACGATAACAAAGATCAGTAAAATTAAAGCTAGTTCTTTGAGAAGATAAACAAAATTGATAAACCATTAGCCAGACTCATCAAGAAAAAAAGGGAGAAGACTCAAATCAATAGAATTAGAAATGACAAAGGAGAAGTAACAACTGACTGCAGAAATACAAAGGATCATGAGAGATTACTACAAGCAACTATATGCCAATAAAATGGACAACCTGGAAGAAATGGACAAATTCTTAGGAAACCACAACCTTCAGAGAGTGAACCAGGAAGAAGTAGAAAATATAAACAGACCAATCACAAGCACTGAAATTGAGACTGTGATTAAAAATCTTCCAACAAACAAAAGTCCAGGATCAGATGGCTTCACAGGCAAATTCTATCAAACATTTAGAGAAGAGCTAACACCCATCCTTCTCAAACTCTTCCAAAACATTGGAGAGAAAGGAACACTCCCAAACTCATTCTATGAGGCCACCATCACCCTGATACCAAAACCAGACAAAGATGTCACAAAAAAAGAAAACTACAGGCCAATATTACTGATGAACATAGATGCAAAAATCCTCAACAAAATACTAGCAAACAGAATCCAACAGCACATAAAAAGGATCATCCACCATGATCAAGTGGGGTTTATCCCAGAAATGCAGGGATTCTTCAATATATGCAAATCAATCAATGTGATACACCATATTAACAAACTGAAGGAGAAAAAACATATGATCATCTCAATAGATGCAGAAAAAAGCTTTCGACAAAATTCAACACCCATTTATGATGAAAACCCTCCAGAAAGTGGGCATAGAGGGAACTTAC
Source organism: Mesoplodon densirostris (assembly GCF_025265405.1). Lineage (NCBI taxonomy): Eukaryota > Metazoa > Chordata > Mammalia > Artiodactyla > Ziphiidae > Mesoplodon > Mesoplodon densirostris. The sequence continues at coordinate 81,688,120 of NC_082671.1, forward strand.
CTCAACATAATAAAAGCCATATATGACAAACCCACAGCCAACATCATTCTTAATGGTGAAAAACAAACCATTTCCACTAAGATCAGGAACAAGACAAGTTTGCCCACTCTCACCACTCTTATTCAACCTAGTTTTGGAAGTTCTAGCCACGGCAATCAGAGAAGAAAAAGAAATAAAAGGAATCCAAATCGGAAAAGAAGAAGTAAAGCTGTCACTGTTTGCAGATGACATGACACTATAAATAGAGAATCCTAAAGATGCTACCAGAAAACAACTAGAGCTAATCAATGAATCTGGTAAAGTAGCAGGATACAAAATGAATGCACAGAAATCTCTTGCATTCCTATACACTAATGATGAAAAATCTGAAAGAGAAATTAAGGAAACACTCCCATTTACCACTGCAACAAAAAGAATAAAATACCTGGGAATAAACCTACCTAAGGAGACAAAAGACCTGTATGCAGAAAAGTGTAAGACGCTGTTGAAAGAAATTAAAGATGATACAAACAGATGGAGAGATATAGCATGTTCTTGGATTGGAAGAATCAACATTGTGAAAATGACTATACTACCCAAAGCAATCCACAGATTCAGTGCAATCCCTATCAAACTACCAATGGCATTTTTCACAGAACTAGAATAAAATGTTTCACAATTTGTTTGGAAACACAAAGACCCCAAATAGCCAAAGCAATCTTGAGAAAGAAAAACGGAGCTGGAGGAATCAGTCTCCCAGACTTCAGACTATACTACAAAGCTAAGTAATCAAGACAGTATGATACTGGCACAAAAACAGAAATATAGATCCATGGAACAGGACAGAAAGCCCAGAGATAAACCCACACACATATGGTCAACTAATCTATGACAAAGGAGGCAAGAATATATAATGGAGAAAAGACAGGCTCTTCAATAAGTGGTGTTGGGAAAACTGGACAGCTACATGTACAAGAATGAAATTAGAACACTCCCTAACACCATACACAAAAATAAACTCAAAATGGATTAAAGACCTAAGTGTAAGACCGGACACTATAAAACTCTTAGAGGAAAACGTAGGCAGAACACTCTTATGACATAAGTCAAAGCAAGATCCTTTTTGACCCACGTCTTAGAGAAATGGAAGTAAAAACAAAAATAAACAAATGGGACCTAATGAAACTTCAAAGCTTTTGCACAGCAAAGGAAACCATAAACAAGACGAAAAGACAGCCCTCAGAATGGGAGAAAATATTTGCCAACGAAGCAACTGACAAAGGGTTAATCTTCAAAATATACAAGCAGCTTATGCAGCTCAATATCAAAAAAACAAACAACCCAATCCAAAAGACCTAAATCCAGAAGACCTAAATAGACATTTCTTCAAAGAAGTTATACAGATTGCCAACAGACACATGAAAGGATGCTCAACATCACTAATCATTACAGAAATGCAAATCAAAACTACAATGAGGTATCACCTCACACCAGTCAGAATGGCCATCATCAAAAAATCTAGAAACAATAAATGCTGGAGAGGGTGTGGAGAAAAGGGAACACTCTTGCACTGCTGGTGGGAATGTAAATTGATACAGCCACTATGGAGGTTCCTTAAAAAACTAAAAATAGAACTACCACAGGACACAGCAATCCCACTACTAGGCATATACCCTGAGAAAACCATAATTCAAAAAGAGTCATGTACCACAATATTCATTGCAGCTCTATTTACAATAGCCAGGATATGGAAGCAACCTGAGTGTCCATCAACAGATGAATGGATAAAAAAGATGTGGCAGGGCCTCCCTGGTGGCGCAAGTGGTTAAGAGTCCGCCTGCCGATGCAGGGGATACGGGTTCGTGCCCCGGTCTGGGAGGATCCCATATGCCGCGGAGCGGCTGGGCCTGTGAGCCATGGCCGCTGGGCCTGCGCATCCGGAGCCTGTGCTCCGCAACGGGAGAGGCCACAACAGTGAGAGGCCCACATACCGCAAAAAGAAAAAAAAAAAAGATGTGGCACATATATACAATGGAATATTACTCAGCCATAAAAAGAAACGAAATTGAGTTATTTGTAGTGAGGTGGATGGACCTAGAGTCTGTCATACAGAATGAAGTAAGTCAGAAAGAGAAAAACAAATACCGTATGCTAACACATATACATGGAATCTTAAAAAAAAAAAGTTCTGAAGAACCTAGGGGCAGGATAGGGATTAATATGCAGACATAGATAATAGACTTGAGGATACGGGGAGGGGGAAGGGTAAGCTGGGATGAAGTGAGAGAGTGGCATGGACATATACACACTACCAAATGTAGAACAGAAGCTAGTGGGATGCAGCCGCATAGCACAGGGAGATCAGCTTGGTGCTTTGTGATCACCTAGAGGTGTGGGATAGGGAGGGTGGGAGGGCGATGCAAGAGGGAGGAGATATGGGGATGTATGTACACATATAGCTGATTCACTTTGTTAAACAGTAGACACTAACACACCATTGTAAAGCAGTTATACTCCCATAAAGATGTTTAAAAAAAAAGTTAGTTAGTCTGCACCTAGTTTTTCATCAAAAAATATAATAAATGGAGAATAGGGCCCAGGTTACATAAATGTTTAATTCTACAGTCACTAAACCAAAATCCATGTTTATAGCTTACTTGTGAAATGGGTCCCAGATTCCAACCAGGAATTTAGAATGAACATTTTCTCTACCCTCCTCTTCCTTACCACTTAGCCTCTCCACTTTCTTCTTTCTCACCCTGCCTCCTCCTCTAGGTAAATGAATTCTCCTCTTTCCTACATATGGTTGAGAAGTTAGAAAGGATTTTTTCATTTTTTACCTCCCCTCATGTCAGAACTAGCAGTGTCGTAAAGAAACATACTGGTTCAAATATTGTGGCAGGACACAAAGGGAGAAAAGGAACTTGATGTGGGCTGGAGGAAGTGGGGGTATGGGATTCAGGAAGCAGGGAGAAGGGGCTCCAATGACTGGTTTCTGGAGATTAGGGAATGAAGTATTTCAGGGAGATTGAGATGTGGGTATTTATAATAGGGGATCTTTAGCATGCCTAGCTTTTTCCTGTTACAGGGCTTTACCTGTGTTGTCTACTGTATGTCTGGAACATTTTCTCCCAATTCTTTTTATGGCTCACTCCTTCACATCATTTCAGGCCTCTGCTCAAAATGATACCCTCTCAGTAAGACAAAAGCTTTCTCTTACTGAGATAGCTACCCATCTTCTTCATTCTAGCTTCTTATCCTGCTTTATGCTCTCCTAATGGCAGTTATCATTACCTGAAACTATATTATGTATTTGCTAATTTTTTTAAATTGTCTTTTCTCTCACATGAGAATGTAAATTCTGTGAGTTCAGACTAGATCTGCTTATTCATCACCTAGAACTGTCCTGGAACATAGAAATTATTTACTAAATTTTTGTTGAATGACAGGATGAATTAATGGGGATGGTTTCATGTTCATAAATTTTCAGGACAACAGAAGCTAATGGAAAGGTACCCTGGGGCTCAAGATGAAAGAACTATGTGGCTATGAGGTTCAACATTGGTAGGTCTAGGGGGTGACCTCTGTAACAATATTAGCTGAGGAATTATTTCCCCCAGATACATGTTATAATCTGGGATTTCTTTTGTATGACCAAAACTGGAAAAGGAGTATTTATCCATTTTAAGAGAATGATATTATTATGTATTTTAGAGCTACTATTTACATATGGATCATGTAATTACAATGTAAGATTATTTAGACCAGTGCTGTTATGGAAGTACAAATAATTTTTATTATTATAAGAGAACATTGCACTAATGATTGGTTAATCTAGTTTCAGATATACTACATATGTGGGAGTAAAATATAGAATTTTAAGAATTCTAAAAAAGAATTTCAAGTATTTATACCCTTTATAATTCAGAGGCCTTCTGCTACCCGCCCCCTCTCCCCATCTGCAATCCTCTTCCCCTATGCATTGGTCAAAAATATTGAAGTTTTTTTTTTTTCTATATTGGATTACTTGCTAGAAAAAAATTCATATTAAAAATTTGAAAATATTTGTAGACACCGGTTACTTTATTGGATCTGGTTAGTAAGAAACTTAAGAAGCTTCTACATGGAGAAGATCCAGATGCTATATCAGGTATTGATTCAGTCTTATTCTTTCTTTATCATTAAGTGACTGTTATAGCCACATAAGTTGGAAAGGAGCCAAGTGTGAGTATGTAATAAATATATAATGCTATAAAAGGTGGTTACATTAAGGTTATTTTTTAATATCTCCAGAGCAAGTTCTTCTCTAGTTGTTTTTGGAAGCTCTTTGTTTGATTACCTTTCTTCTAAAAAGGTAAACACTTACTATATCTCATTGCTGCTCCAGGTCTCACCTTCCCCTCACTTATTACCCACCTGCCTGCTTCCTTGCTCCTGTGCACACTGTTTTTCTTTCTCCTGTTTTTCATTCTCTCTCTCTTTCCCTCCTCTTTTCTAGGAAATGACAATGTTTTTATAGAGTAGGAGCTTAAACCCTTCCCCCTACCCAGTTGAAAAGGCTTCATGATTCTTTTTACTCCATGTCTTTTGGCAATTGATCTGATTCCTTAATTTTTAATTTCTTTAAACCATAAAATACTTAAAATTCAAATTTCCTAAGATTGTCATGTGAGAGACAAAATAAAGTGATAGGTATAACTTTGGGTGCTAGGGCCAAATTGCCTGGGCAAATTATTTAACCTCTTTGTGCCTCACCTTCCTCATCTCCAAAATGAGAATAATAGTATCTACCTCGTAGTTGTTAAATATTTAGAATTTATATTAATAATATAATATTGGGGGCTTCCCTGGTGGCACAGTAGTTAAGGATCCACCTGCCAATGCAGGGGACGTGGGTGTGAGCCCTGGCCTGGGAAGATCCCATATGCCATGGATCAACTAAGCCCATGCGCCACAGCTACTGAGCCTGCACTCTAGAGCCTGCGAGCCGCGACTACTGAAGCCGTGCACCTAGAGCCCGTGCTCTGCAACAAGAGAAGCCACCGCAATGAGAAGCCCATGCACCACGACGAAGATTAGCCCCCGCTCGCCGCAACTAGAGAAAGCCCGCACGCAGCAACAAAGATCCAACTCAGACAAAAATAAATAAATAAATTTATATATAAAAAATAAACTCAAAATGAGAGGAGAAGAATACGGTGAATTTCATAATTTAAAAAATAATAAGGGGCTTCCCTGATGGCACAGTGGTTGAGAGTTCGCCTGCCGATGCAGGGGGCACGGGTTCATGCCCTGGTCCGGGAAGATCCCACATACCGCCGAGCGGCTAGGCCTGTGAGCCATGGCCGCTGAGCTTGTGCATCCAGAGCCTGTGCTCCACAATGGAAGAGGCCACAACAGTGAGAGGCCCGCGTACCGCAAAAATAAATAAATAAATAAATAAATAAATAATATAACATAGTTATAAATCATAGATGCTATATTTAAATTGTATTCTTATTATTTAAATATTAAGTACTATTGATGTTTAATATTAATTGACACTAATATTAAACCCTACTCTGTGTCAGACTGTGCTGAGCACTAACATGTGTTTATGAAATTATTCTACACAATAACCTATTATGTAGGCATTATTATTACCCCATTCTATAGGTAAGAACTGAAACTTAGATTAAGTAACTTGACCAACTAGAAATGTAGGTAACATTTCTTCCTTAAAAAAAAAGTTTTCTAAGGCATTACTAATTTCTAGAAAAATATTCATAGAGTAGGGCATACATTTATTTGCCAGGATTATTTGGAATTTCTCAGCTAATAGATGCCATTTCCTCCCATTCCCTTCTTTGAACATAGGGTATATGGCCACAGGTCTGTTGCCACATGCATCCTGTCTGTTTGATGCTGTTAAACAGAAATACTACCGAAGTATTCTGAACCTAACATCTGGAATCTTTTTAGATTAATTAGATCTCATCTGACTAATTTCAAGATAAACTTCATTTGGCTGCCATACTATATTAGCTTTTCACATTCAATTTTTCATTAGTTTTGGCTTTGAGGAAAATTGAGGAATTGTAGGCATTTTAATATTTATTTCCATCCAACATTTATTCAACAATATGCTTTAAAGGGAGATAATGAATATAAGTGCTTTGCATTGTGCCGTGTGCTATAAGCACTTGGGAAGTGAAGAGTTATCTGATAATATTTTTCCCTAAATAGCTTAACTCTCATCTCTTCTTGAAGTTTATCCCTTATTCAGTAAAATTGTCAGATTGTATCAGTATAAAACTTAATTGAATTTTTTAATTGCTTCTATGTTTTGTGTTGTATGCTCTTTTCTGCATACTTGAATTGATTACTTGAAATTCATGTCTTGATTTAAAATGTTCCTGATATCAAATATTCATCCATCCATCCATTCAATTATTCACTAAACATTTTGAAGATCTACTCTGTGCCAGACTTTGTATAGCACCACAAAATACAAGATGTATAAGATAATGCCCCTGCTTGCAATAAGTTTATGTTCCATGTTAAAAGCAACTGGCACTTAGTAGTTACAGATATCAATACATAGTTGTTGAATAAATTAATTTAGTGAAAGAACTGATGTATGAGAGAGACAACCATTTATAAATCAATCATAATAAAATATAAGAGGGATATGTTCAAGCCAGAGGAGGTTATAGAAGACTAGAGGAGGAGGATTACCTGACCTAGTTTGAGGGCATCAGGCTAGGCTTGTGGAGGAGATGATACCTAGTAGGAGTCTTAAAGAATTAGATGCAAGCTAAACCAGAGGAGTGGAGAAGGGGGAGATACTCTGGACAGGAGGAACATTGTGAGCAAAAATAGGTACGGGCTAGAAATTACAGCTGAGCGGTGGCAGGAACTGAAACTAGAGAAATAGATGTCAGATCTTGAAGGGCCTCATTTAGCAGCCAAGGAATTCACTAGGTAGCTGGGGAGGCATTTTTTATTTTTTAAAAAGTGATATGGCTAGATTTATATTTTAGATAGTGCTTAGCAGCAGTTTGGAGAATCGGTTGGCCAGGGGGACTGGAAGCAGAGTTCTTAGTTAGGAGACTACTACAATGGTCCAAGTGAGAAATCATGTAGGCATGTACTGTAGCAGAGACAAGAGGGGTGGAGAGGAGGGGACAGGTTTGAGAAATATTTAGGAGGTAAATTGGCAACACTTGATTGCATCTGGGGGTCCGAGAGAAAGGGGACTCAGATAATTCTCAAGTTTTCAGGTGAGGTGACTGCCACCAATTCAGACAGAAAAACAGAGGAGAGGAACATGTGTAGGGAAATGATTGAATCTGTTTTGACCTTTTGATTTAAGATATGTGTGGGACATTCTGGTTGATATTTTCAGCAGAGCAGCTGGATGTGCAATTTTGAAGTTCAGGGGAAAGATATGAACTAAAACTAAATATCTGGGAGTATGTGGAAATTGAGGTCATTTAGAGTATGTTGAGCAATATAAGAGGTCCAGGATAAAACATTAAAGGACACTAATCATCAAGGGGTGCGTAAAGAGGAACCTATGACTGAGACAGAGAAGGAATGTTAGAAGGGGAATGAGGTGAAGTCGTCCTCGTAAAGCCAAGGAAATGTAACATTTTAAAGAGGAGGATTGCATGTGGCAGCAGATCAGGACTACTCCGGACTCTCTGGAGCCAATTAGTGAGAGCTGATTTAGTAGCTTGAGAGGCAAAAGCCAGGTTGCAAGTGGGATGAAAAGGAATGAATGGGTGAGAGATTAAGAGTGGATCTATGATAAGAAGGGAAGAGAGAAGCTGGGAATAACTGGGGCGATGCTAAATCAAGCCGGAGATTTGAGCATAATGACCCGCTGAGAGGACAAAAGAGATTACTGATGGAGCCAGGCCCTGGAGGAGGTAGGAGGAAATGTCTTCAAGGGCACAGGACCGAGGGTTTGCCTCGAACAGGGGAGGGGTATGAAGAGTAAAGTTGATAGTGTGTATGGATATAAATAAATGTGTAGGTCCAAGGTAGAAAGTTGAAGGAGATCATTAAATGATGAATCCATTTTCCTTGACAAAGTAGGAGGAGGAGACCCTATTGTCTGAGGAGTTGTAGGGGGACCATTGAATGGATGACATGAGAAAAAGGGAATAGTTTGAAATAGGGAATGGGAAAAGCAGTTGAGAAAAGACAAATAAATGGACTGATGAGTAATTCTGAGGATCCAGATGAAGTAGATTATAAATTTTAGTGATGCCAATTTGGACAGTAATTTTCTCAGCAGCACTTATTTACTTGAATGTTCAAGTGTAAAAGGTGGATTCAAGCATTGATTAAGGGCTGAAATTTTGCTTTGTCAGGTGTTGCAGAAAGATTGGAGTGCAAGAAAATTGAGGACACAAATTAGTGAGAAAGTGGTTCAGATGATCAGATATGTGTCTGACTCTGGATGGGAAAAAAGAGATGATGAACAAAGAAAAATGGCACATCGCTCTGAGATTGACGAGAGTTGTGACAGAGCTAAAGGCAGTATGGCATAGTATAGGGATCCCAAACCCTGGGAGTGGGACAATCCCAGGTTCATATCCTAGCTCAGCCATGTGGTCCAAGCTTCTGTTTCTTTATCAATAAGGCAGGGCTGATAATAATAATACCTGCACACTTACACCTTAGAACATTGAAGATATAATGAGAAAAAGTACAAAAAGTTTGACACATGGTAAGCACTCATTGTAAGCTATTTTTTAAATATATAAATTTATTTATTTTACTTTTGGCTGTGTTGGGTCTTCGTTGCTGTGCGCAGTCTTTCTCTAGTTGTGGTGAGCAGGGGCTACTTTTTGTTGCGGTGCGCGGGCTTCTCATTGCTGTGGCTCCTCTTGTTGCGGAGCACGGGCTCTAGGCGCCCAGGCTTCAGTAGTTGTGGCTCGCAGGTCCTAGAGCGCAGGCTCAGTAGTTGTGGCTCGCGGGCTTCGTTGCTCCGCAGCATGTGGGATCTTCCCGGACCAGGGCTCAAATCCGTGTCCCCTGCATCGGCAGATGGATTCTTAACCACTGTGCCACCAGGGAAGTCCCGTAAGTTATTATTGTATTATTATTTGAAGGACAGTAGATTCTGAATAGAGAGTTAGGTGTAGGATTTTAAGTTTTCAGAGGCAGTGTAATTCCAGGTGTCACGATAGGTGTGTTTAAGTGAAGCTGTGTTTATAGTGAAAATAGGCAAACCCCCTAATATTAATGGGCTTTAAGATTTCAAAGGTTACCCTGATTGAGAGTTGCTTTGGTGTGGAGGTTTGCTTTGCTCTGGAGGCTAAGGCGTCCCCATCTATAGATCAGCGTAGGGAGAGGCTTGGTTGATTGGTTGACTGTACATGCTAAGACAGCTCACAGAGCAGTGAAAAAACACTGCTCATGTTCATGAAATTCTTTGTCCATGTTTTGCATATGCTTCTGATAGGGCTCAGGACACACTACCCCAAAATATGGCACCTGACATATTGAATATTTTAAGCTGAAAGAGCTTGAGAAAATGCAGAAGCAGGAGGATCACTCTGACCTACTTCCCCCTTGTCCTTCCTCCCTGAAACTGGCCATAAAACCCTCATATGAGAGATGCCCTCCTTATACCCAGAGGAAAGGAGTATCCTTATCTCCAAAGACAAAGGGAGGCCAAGAAGAATCTAAACAAACAGGGCTTGCTAAGTTTTCCCCAGTTTATTACGATTACATCATTCTCCTTAACCTGTCACGTTTCTCAAGGAATGTGCGCTCTTCAGCAAACTGGCATAAAAGTACATAGGTCCGGGGCTTTCCTGGTGGTGCAGTGGTTGAGAGTCCGCCCGCCGATGCAGGGGACATCGGTTCGTGCCCCGGTCCGGGAAGATCCCACATGCCACGGAGCGGCTAGGCCCGTGAGCCACGGCCGCTGAGCCTGCGCGTCCGGAGCCTGTGCTCCGCAATGGGAGAGGCCACAACAGTGAGAGGCCCATGTACCGCAAAAAAAAAAAAAAAAAAAAAAGTACATAGGTCTGTTTCTTTGAGTCTTCATTTCCTTATGAAGGCTCTTATGTCACATAAAACTTACATTAAATACATTTGTATGCTTTTCTCCTGTTAATCTGTGTTTGTCAATTTACTTCTCAGACCCAGCCAAGGACTGTAAGAAGGTCAAGGAAAACTTTTTTCTCCCCTTCACCTCCAATTTGTTTGCCATTTCACTTAAATTCCTGTGTATTCCACTTGAAACTAGGGTAATAGTTCCTTGGTTTTCCTACTTCATGGATTTATTTTGGAAATCAAATAAAATAATGTTTGCAAAATATGACAGTGTATGTTTTGCTAAAGAATATTACTCTGAAGCAAAGAGAATATGAGCATAAGTAATGTTATCTACCACATTTTGGGGGGAAAAAGTCCAGGATAAGGCCAGTTTGGATAAGTACATTTTCATGGTTTTCTTTTTTCTTTTTGCGATATGCGGGCCTCTCACTGTTGTGGCCTCTCCCGTTGCAGAGCACAGGCTCCGGACGTGCAGGCTCAGCGGCCATGGCTCACGGGCCCAGCTGCTCTGCGGCATGTGGGATCTTCCCGGGCCAGGGCACGAACCCGTGTCCCCTGCATCGGCAGGCGGACTCTCAACCACTGTGCCACCAGGGAAGCCCCCATGTTTTTCTTTTTTTAACTTGCTTTTCCAATTGTACTTTTTTTTTTTTAGGTTTCACAATTTGCCAATGCTTGACATACAAGGAGTTTGAAAAACAAAAGGAAAGGACTAGCCAATATCCTCACCAGTTGGCTCTTGAGATTAATAGTAACCCCAGCATCTCTTTGCAACGAAAAAAGAAATTAATTAAGGAATTTCAAAAACACCATCCAGAAGCTTTGCATTAACATTTCTGGGAGAAGAAATTATAATTTGTCAATATAAAGAACTCCTCTGGTGGTTTTCTCAAATTGCCATACTTACACTTCAGAGATAGGATAGCCTCTAAGCATTGTAAGTGTAATCATGCTTAAAATATGTGGGGACTTCCCTGGTGGCTCAGTGGTTAAGAATCTGCCTGCCAGTGCAGGGGACATGGGTTCGAGCCCTTGTCTGGGAAGATCCCACATCCTGCGGAGCAACTAAGCCCATGTGCCACAACTGCTGAGCCCGCATGCCACAACTACTGAAGCCCGTGCACCTAGAGCTCGTGCTCCACAACAAGAGAAGCGACTGCAATGAGAAGCCCATGCACGGCAATGAAGAGTAGCCCCCGCTTGCCGCAACTAGAGAAAGCCTGCGCACAGCAACGAAGACCCAACGCAGCCAAAAATAAATAAATAAATAAATTTAAAAAATATATGTTAAGGAAGATGGTCAAAAGGTACAAACTACCAGTCATATAAGAAAGAAATCCTGGGGATGTAATGTATAGCATAACAACTATAGTTAATAATACCTTATTTTTATATTTGAAAGTTGCTAAGAGAGTAGATCTTAAAAAAATGTTAAGGATTTTTTTAACTTTGAAAGGAAATGCTAGTTAAAATCATGTATGCTGATCCATTTAATTACTGTGCTGCTAAAATCACTTATTAAATGTGCACTATTATTAGGGATCTGGTACAGTTAATTTCCTTAGAATCTTTTTTTCCACAGAAAAAGAACATTTCATACATGAGTTCTCTGAAGAAAGCATGTATTTTCCTTAGTACATATTATTTTTAAGCTATACCTTTAGGCTACTGTAACTTAAATGCTGTGAATCATCTAAGTAGGGAAAGACGTATCAAGTAGAAGACTTTAAAAGCCACAAATTTAAAATTCATAAGTATTGAAAACCATGATTTTGCCTTCTCTAATTCTTTTTTAGTCCATTAAGTATTATATGTTTTTCTTCTTTCCTCCCTCCCTCTCTTTCTTCCTTTATTTTTAAACTGATTAGTTTACTTTATGGCATCATTCTCTCAATGTGACATAGGTTGAGGATTCAATCTCTGTTGAAAATTACCCAGAAATACATTCTTTTGTGGTCTTAGTGTATGCCTTGATCACAGGGAAGAGAAGCGTATATCATAAGTACTTGAAAACATATATATTGAACTAATGTCATCAGTTTTATCTTTTTGTATAAAAACTGTACCAGTTGGGTTGAACTTGAATACTTAGAGTCAAAGTTGTCAACTAAGAGTTTATGAAAAGTTTCAGGGTGCTGAAGTACAGTGCACTTTCTGAAATTGTATGCAATTTTTTGTGTATATGTGCTTATGGCATTTTTCTAGGAATAGGATCCAGAGCTTTCACCAGATTCTCCAAGGGGATTGTGACCCAAGCACCTTAAGAACCACTGGGTTAGAGAATCAACACTATTTATTCTCTGTCTTCAGAGAACACACTAAAGGCCTTTATTGACGTATATTTATATATTTTCCAAATTTTGCTTTTACTTACTGGATAAACTATTAGTCTAAATGTTCAGGTGTCATGTTAAAATAAGAGAATTAGCTAGATGAATTCTAAGTCCCTGCCCCTTTAAAAGAAAACAGAAAACAAAGTAGAACAGTTCTGACACTAGAAGATGTAACTGTCCTAATGTGTATGGTTATTTTGAACTGGGGAGGATATCAGTATACCTCCAGTAGAAGAACTGAGAGGGTGGTACTAGAAAGACAGGAAAATACTGGAAACATGCAGTCCAACCCTCTTTATTGGAGGGGGTGTGGGGGAGAGTCTCCTCATTAGGAAAATCTCCATTTTAATGTTCCATGTGAATCAGGTGGGGAATTGCTATCACTATGAATGGCTGGCACTTTGAGAAATGTGTTAAAGATATTACTGTGTCCTTGGATCTGCTGCTCAGATTATTTATAACCTTCAGCAAATATCTTCCATCTGAGTCTCGGTTTTTTGTTTTTAATCTCTAGAATAAAAATATACATGCATAGATTTGTATGTATAAGATTGGACCAGAAATATCAAAGGTACTTGGGAGAGTGTGTGGTATGGTAGGTAACAAGGGTCTGAGCTCTGGGGTCACAGACCTGGATTTACTACCTGACCTATTTGGGTTCAGAAGGGAAAATGTTAGCAAGTGAGTGCCTTAGATTAAGGTAAAATCCAATTTAGAAATAGTAGAATTACTAGAAGTTGAGTTGTTCAGCAGTGCTTGAAATGTTTATTATTTAATTCAAATGACATATCCTATAACATTCCCTAATGGAGCTACTTTGATCAACATACACTATTGATACTATTCAATTAAACTTGTTTACAAAGTATCAATAAAATGACTTCTGAATTTTTAAAAAATTTAATTGGAATATAGTTGCTTTACAATACAGCCACTATGGAGAACAGTATGGAGATTCCTTAAAAAACTAAAAATAGAACTACCATATGATCCAGCAATCCCACTACTGGGCATATACCCTGAGAAAATGGTAATTCAAAAAGATACGTGCACCTAATGTTCATGGCAGCACTATTTATAATAGCCAGGACATGGAAGCAGCCTAAGTGTCCATCAACAGATACATGGATAAAAAAGATGTGGTGCATATATACAATGGAATATTACTCAGCTACTGAATGGTTTTTGAAGGTTCTGGAGCATTAATTCCTAAAGAGAAATTACTATCCTAGCAGTGCCGCTCCACCTAGTGACAGCTCCATACAGTTATTAGGCTTTAAAAAATTCCCAAGAGTATTGTCATTCAATTTGAGGCTAAACCTTTGTGAGGAAATTAAGGGCAATGTATTTTTTCCCTGTGTAAATAAAATCCATTTCCAATCATTGAAAAGCTTACCTCCTATTAGAATATTCAGTAAATTATGTTCATGACAATTAGCATCCTGATTCAAGTGCTTAAGACTGCTTAAACTTCTTAGATTATTCACATTTTTTAGGTCCTATCCGGGTAAATAAAAGATTTTTTAACTCAAAGAAATAAATGTGAGATAAAACTTTTCTCATATAATTTATATACATAAACAATGTTCAAGACTGAAAGCCATTCTTGAGACCTTTTTTCTGTGCAATTGCTTATATGCTAAAAAGGTTTTTGAACATAAGAATCAAAAAGTTGCTGTTGGGCCTCCCTGGTGGCGCAGTGGTTGAGGGTCCGCCTGCCGGTGCGGGGGATGCGGGTTCGTGCCCCGGTCTGGGAGGATCCCATGTGCCGCGGAGCGGCTGGGCCCGTGAGCCGTGGCCGCTGGGCCTGCGCGTCCGGGGCCTGTGCTCCGCAGCGGGAGAGGCCCCAGCAGTGAGAGGCCCGCGTACCGCAAAAAAAAAAAAAAAAAAAAGTTGCTGTTACAGATGAACTCTGTCACTTAACAACTCTGTGACCAGTGATACTATCAGGCAACTCTTTCGTCATGGGTGTAATAATTCAACATTTGATTTACACCATCACTTCACTTCTGGCTGGTGCCAGGCATATCATGCATAGTCACTCATAAACCAGGTATGAATTTTTTCTCTTTGGTCAGATGTGGGTTGAGGGAAAGGTAAATGGTGTAGTAAGAGTAAATGGTCTAAGTGTGAGCTCATGTGATTAACTTGCCCATCCTGAGTCCAATCTTGTATAGACCACTTCCACTTGACATGGCATGCCGCTGGGCAAGCCTAACCTGCACTGGGGAAGGGAAATGATGTCAGAGAGAACTGACAGCGGCATTTCTGGCTGTTCAATTTGCATGAAGATATGGCTGGATATGACAGCTAATGTTTTGACTAGAGGATCAGAGACTTGAAGACTATGAGATAAGAAACCTGGGAACCAGAAGCTTTAGAAAAGTATGTGGAGGGACATATCAGAATAGGCCCCAAGTGGGAGGCTATTTGTGTCCTGTGTGAAAGCTTATCAAAAGGCCTCTTCCAGGGGCTTCCCTGGTGGTGCAGTGGTTGAGAGTCCGCCTGCCGATGCAGGGGACATGGGTTCGTGTCCCGGTCCGGGAGGATCCCACATGCCGCGGAGTGGCTAGGCCCGTGAGCCATGGCCGCTGAGCCTGCGCGTCCGGAGCCTGTGCTCCGCAACGGGAGAGGCCACAACAGTGAGAAGCCCGTTTACCTCAAAAAAAAAAAAAAAAAAAAAAAAAGGCCTCTTCTGTAGGGAAGGCTCTTAGGTAGACATGGCCTATCCTATACTGTGGATATTGATTAGCTTCTTTCCCCAGCCATCCTTGCTGAATTGTGTTACATTCTGGGAAAATTCCATCAGCTTAGTTTTTCAGTCTTTAGCAGTGTCCTTTCTGCTGTTCAACCCATAGATTAATCATAAGTAACCCTATTTTTAATTTCTTATCTTTGTTATAGCAACCTATTTTTGAAGTATAGTTGAATTACAATGTTGTGTTAATTACTGCTCTACAGCAAAGTGACTCAGTTACACATATATATTCTTTTTCATTATGGTTTATCACAGGATATTGAATATAGTTCCCTGTACAGCAACCTATTCTTGTTGCAATAGATGCAACTGCCTCACCAATCTCTTACAGAATGTTACTTATAAAATTTTTTTAATTTTATTCCATAAGCGGACTTTTTTTTTTTTTTTTTTTGGCCACACCACACAGCTTGCAGGATCTTAATTCCCGGCTTGAACCCAGGCCACTGCAGTGAAAGTACCGAGTCCTACCACTGGACTGCCAGGGAAGTCCCCCAAGGGGTCATTCTTGATTGTTGGACTCGGTGCCCCTTTGATGGTGTTAAGTATCCCTCAAACGTTTAATGCTTGGTTGTTTGTTTTTTCATTTATGAATTCTTATTTACCTGTCTGTGAATCTAAGTTCTAATTCTGGTGCCTTTTCTGGCAAGAGGAAGGTGTGCTATAAGCTCCCCAGGGCTCTGCTCTGTCAGAATTCTAATTAGGTCTGAGCTCTTGTCTTTAGCCAGAGGTCTGTGCCACAATCAACTGTTCCCTTAAAAGAAATTGTTTTTTTTACTCTGATGCTCTTAGTGGATATGACATTATTTCAGTTTCTATTGTTTCTCTCTCCAACCCTTATATTTCAACTCTCTCACTGCTGAGCCTCCATTCCAAAAAGGGAGTCGGGGGAATTCCCTGGCGGTCCAGTGGTTAGGACTCGATGCTCTCACTGCTGGGGCCCCAGGGTTGGATCACTGGTAGGGGAACTAAGATCTTGCAATCCAGGCAGCACAGCACCGCGCCCCCCCCCCCAAAAAAGGGAGTCGGGCTCAGTGTTTCCAAGTCATTCTTTTACTGTCTAATCCATGATCTCCTCTATTTGTCCTGAATTAAAACGTCTCTGGAATTGCTCTTACGTCTCTAGTAGTTTCCTCCTGCCCTGATCTGGGACATAGGTTTTCTTGTTTCTCTAACAACCTAATCCCATTTGTTTTCCACCTTTTAGGAAGTCTTCCACATTTGTTCATCAGTGGCACCCTTTTTATTTCCTAGAGTCCACTTAAGGATTTACTCTACTATCAAAATATAATATGGGGTGGCACAGTGGTTAAGAATCCGCCTGCCAATACGGGGGACACGGGTTCGAGCCCTAGTCCAGGAGGATCCCACATGCCACATGCCACGGAGCAACTAAGCCCATGCACCACAACTACTGAGCCTGCGCTCTAGAGCCCAAGAGCCACAACTACTGAGCCCGTGTGCCATAACTACTGAAGCCCACACTCGTAGAGCCCATGCTCCACAAGAGAAGCCACCGCACCGCAATGAAGAGTAGCCCCCGCTCCCCACAACTAGAGAAAGTCCGTGTGCAGCAACAAAGACCCAACACAGCCAAAAATAAATAAATTTAAAAAATGATTCTTTAAAAATATATATATATATAATATGAACTATTTCATGCACACAATAAAGATTCTAATATAATGAATACCCATGTGCCCACCAACCCAGCTTGAGAAATAATATATCACAAAAAGCACTGAAGTAAGTGTTCCCTGTGCATTCCTCCACTAGAAATTGTTTAAAGGGATTTTGGACAGGTAAAGTAGGTGAAAATGATCAGTTTGCCACATCAAGCCAATCACCACCGAATTAAAAAATTCAAAACCAAGATAGAAAATTGTTGGAGAGAATTATCCTATCTTGATTAGTCATTGATGTAAACCCTAATCCTCTACTGACTTAAGGTGTATATTATGCACAGCCAATGCTAGAACACTGTTTCCATGCATGCAATTTGCAGCACAAAATTATAAACTCTAATGTGGCTAAGTTCTTGCTCAATACTTCTAGTGAATCTCAAATCAGGATCTTTTAACATCTTTCAAAAATAGATAACTTTGTTATTATTTAGAGCTAATGTTAAATGTTCTCTTTGAAGTCAACTTACTGTATAATATTAAAACATTATCTCTAGCAATAAAGTTTCAAAATTAGGCAGGTGTTAAAACTGATGGGAGCTTCAAGGCTAGAGATAAACGATTAGCATCTATATTCATTAATTTCAGAAATGAATTTTTAGTGTCTCAAAAATGAGCACTAAGAGACCTACACCGTGGACAGAAATCAGTGTACTGTAGTAAGCATGTGACACACACATTATTCTCAGCAGAACATAATGGGAAACTTCAAGCTAGGGCATGTTTTGGAAATGCAGCTTTGAGGAATGCCCCAGTTCCTCATATGAAAAACATCTTGGTTGTTGATGATAGTATTCTGCCTGCAAGATGAGGTCCTGGTAAGTCAAGGAAAGCCCTTTAAATGGTGACTTACCTTTATACCTCTAACTGCATCACCCTGAAATTCTAGCACAGTTACACTGTATGGTTGCAAAAACTTCTTTTATGCCACCAGCAACTTTTTGGTACACTCTCCACAGATTATATGCTAGTACCTGGGTATCACACAAACACAATCAATTTGCAACTCTGCAATGATAACAAGTAATGTAACTAGCCTAGGTCTAGGAAGGACTGACCAGGCCCTAACCTAAAACAGATCTTCTTTGATTAGGTCAAAAATGCATTTACTACACCTCACCTACCAAACATCATAGCTTAGTCTAGCCTACCTTATACACGCTCAGAATATTTACATTAGCCTAGAGCTGGGCAAAATCATCAAACGCAAAGCCTATTTTATAACTTAGTGTGGAATATTTCATAATTTATTGAATATTGTGCTGAAAGTGAAAAACGGAATGGTTGGTGGGTACAGAATGGTTGTAAGCATATTGGTTGTTTACCCTGACTGGGACCTGTGGCTCACTGCTGCTGCCCAGCATCACAGGAGAGTAACATACCAAATATCACTAGCCCAGGAAAATATTAAAGTTCAAAATTTGAAGAACAGTTTCTAATGAGTGCATACTGCGTTCACACCACTGTAAAGTCAAAAAATCTTTAAGTCGAACCATTGTCAATCAGGGACTGTCCATATAATCCAAACATAATTGTAGTGGACAGCTCTTTCACCCTGCCCAGCATCTGTCTCTTCACCTTAATTTTCCTTTGGGAAACTACCTTCTTTCACTCTAGGCTATCTTAGTAGGGCTGTTAAAATCCCTGAAGCCATGGGGTAGGCACATGATCCAAGCTAAGGTAAAGAGATTGGCAGGAACTTGATTCATGAGCCCAATGACACAAGAATTTCATCCTAAAAAATGGTATAGTATTTTTATGAGTGAAATAATACATTTCTGCAACACAGTACTGACCAAAAACACTTTAATAAATTAGCTTTGGTCTTCATCCTTTCAAACTTAGGCTAAGTAAAAAATAAACATTACATACACATAGATTAGTTTTTCCAACTTTAGTATATACAAATGACAATTTAAAGATGAAATACTTAGTTCTAGAAGAAAGAGAGAAATCATATCAGCCTGAAAATACTCTGGCCAATTCCTAGTCAGTCACACAAAACTACCTTCTAAGGAAACCTGACCAGTGAGACAGTTAAGTTTGTGCTTTTAGCTATAAAGAATTAAACTTAAAATACACTCACTCTTTCATCTTCTAATGAAAGATAACTTAGTCTCGGAAACAGCATAAGCATTGTTATAGTAAGTCTAGCTCCTAAATGAAAATTTGGGCTGAGTTACAGTTTACTTACTAACCTAGCTAAGAAACCTTTGAAAATCAGCCATGGATCAAAGTATTTACATAAGTTCAAGATGTTATCTTATGTTAGGATGAAAGGTAACACAGGTCCTTAACTTCCTTTAAAAAGAACACTGAAAATTAAACCTTTGTCACAGTCAAAACTTTCAGAAACGTTTCTTAAATATCAAATTTCTCTTCACAGATGCTATGTCCATTTTCTTCATAATCTTCTCTTGTTACCACCATATCTTCAAAATCATCATTCTCTGATATCAATTTTCCACCTTCCCAGGCATAAGTAATAGGGCTAAAAATAAAGGTAAAATAAGTGAACCCAGATGATTTTACAGAACTGAAATGCCAGAAACATTAATTAGTAACTAAAATGTGGCAATCTCTACCCAACCTGATTTAAGAGAAAATCATTTAAAGTGTGAAAATAAGCATAAACTTCATAGAAGTAAAGCAAACTCGGAAAGGAAAGTTGGTCACCACTACAAGTAAGTGTTCTTTTTATTTTCCCTGTGCCCTGAATTTATGGGCCTTCTACCTTAATAAAAAACAAGAATACAAGCAAAATACAAAAAAATGCATAAAAAGAAAAACACTGTAATAACTGAGTCTAACTTTTGTACATGGCAAAGACATGTCATCAAATCAATTCACCCAGCAACCAATGAAATAGATATTATAACTCCCACTTTATAGATTTGGAAAATGAGATTCAGAGAGGTTAAGACAAACTAGGATTCAACTTGGAACTGTTTTCACACAGTCTGTGCTTTTGCTCCTATACTTTGTTGCCTCTAATAAATGAGACATTTAAAAACCACAGTGCATGATAAACTTGCTACATGGTAGGACATGGACAATAAGTAAAATTAGATCACATCAAACTTTTAGTTTAATTTTATGTACAACCAAGGTAATTGGTTGTAATTCTGTGTAATTGGTTGAATTTGTGTAATTCTACTTCTACTCTTCCTCTCCCCCAATTCAGTTTTAAATATGAAAAATGATAAAGAAAAAAGTGTTTTCCTTATTATATTACATTTCCTAACCTTAAAAAAAACTAAATATATATCTATCTATGAAATCAGATGTGCAATAAAGATTTGATGAATAAAAGAATAAAAACTATTTCTATAGATCCCTTGGCCTATAATGTATGCATGACTTACACTTAAAATGCAGGATAAAAATCCAATATGCTTCATATTCTAAAGAGTGTATGAACATTAATGCTGATAAAAATCATTCCAATATCTAATGATAATTTATTCTTTTATCTGATAGCTATAAAACTAAGTGATCAGATGAGGGCCTTCTGTTAACTGCTATTAATTTTGAAAAATTCTTCTTTAGCTTTGAAACAAAACTCTAAAATTAAAAATCAGGTATGTGGGGTCTTGTTTGCAACTCTGCCGCTTAAAACAGTGGAGCAGCGATGGGGGATTATCTAGACATAAATTTGGTGAGAACTTCTGCCTCCAGATAAAGAGAACTGAATTTTAGTCTGGTTACTGCTATTAACTTATCATAAGACCTTTGCTAACTCATGAGCCCTTGTTTACTTACAAATAAGTACACAGAAGAGGATGATCTATAAGCCTTTCTTACAACTCTAAAATTATACCTTAATTATCTGCTTTTTCTCATAAAACAGGATAGGGGGTACATATAAAATAGTTTTGAATTTAAAAAAAAGACTACTTAAATGTAAAAGTTTAAGTATTTAAAATTATTTTAAAACATTCCAAAACAACTTACCAATTGACATTATTTATCTTGGCTAAATTCTCATATTTCTATTCTTCATAGACACTCTCAAGAAATGGCATATCTCAGATAAATCAAATACATAAAGTTTTTAAAATTTATTTTATTTTTTATTTCTTTTTGGCGGTGTTGGGTCATCATTGCTGCGTGCAGGCTTTCTCTAGTTGCGGCGAGCGGGGGCTACTCTTCATTGCTGTGCATGGGCTTCTCATTGTGGTGGCTTCTCCTGTTGCAGAGCACAGGCTCCAGGCGCACAGGCTTCACTAGTTGTGGCATGCGGGCTCAGTAGTTGCAGTCCACGAGCTCTAGAGCCCAGGCTCAGTAGTTGTGATGCACGGGTTTAGTTGCTCCGTGGCATGTGGGCTCTTCCTGGACCAGGGCTCGACCCATGTCCCTTGCACTGGCAGGTGGATTGTTAACCACAGCGCCACCACGTAAGTCCCAAATAGAATAGATAATAACCTAACTGCTTTGCCTGTAAAAAATCTCCAAGAGGGCCTCCCTGGTGGCGCAGTGGTTAAGAGTCCGCCTGCCGATGCAGGGGATACGGGTTCGTGCCCCGGTCTGGGAGGATCCCATATGCCGCGGAGCGGCTGGGCCCGTGAGCCATGGCCGCTGGGCCTGCGCATCCGGAGCCTGTGCTCCGCAACGGGAGAGGCCACAACAGTGAGAGGCCCGCATACAGCAAAAAGAAAAAAAAAAAAAAAAAAAAAAAAAATCTCCAAGAAATGAGGACTGATTCACTATAGGGAAGTGATCTTACATTAACTGAGCACCCATTATGTACCAACCATAATGGATGCTACTTCACATACTTCATCCCCTTTCATCCACTGAAAGTAAAGTTTATCATTTTTTTATTTTTATTCTTTAATTTTTATTTTTTTATACAGCAGGTTCTTATTAGTCATCAATTTTATACACATCAGTGTATACATGTCAATCCCAATTGTCCAATTCATCACACCACCATCCTCACCCTCCCACGGCTTCCCCCCTTGGTGTCCATACGTTTCTTCGCTGTCTCAACTTCTGCCCTGCAAACCGGTTCATCTGTACCATTTTTCTAGGTTCCACATACATGAGTTAATATACGATATTTGTTTTTCTCTTTCTGACTTACTTCACTCTGTATGACAGTCTCTAGATTCATCCACGTCTCAACAAATGATCCAATTTCATTCCTTTTTATGGCGGAGTAATATTCCACTGTATGTATGTACCACATCTTCTTTATCCATTTGTCTGTCAGTGGGCATTTAGGTTGCTTCCATGACCTGGCTATTGTAAATAGTGCTGCAATGAACATTGGGGTGCATGTGTCTTTTTGAATTATGGTTTTCTCTGGGTATATGCCCAGTAGTGGGAGTGCTGGATCATATGGTAATTCTATTTATAGTTTTTTAAGGAACCTCCATACTGTTCTCCATAGTGGCTGTATCAATTTACATTCCCACCAACAGTGAAAGAGGGTTCCCTTTTCTCCACACCCATTCCAGCATTTGTTGTTTGTAGATTTTCTGATGATGCCCATTCTAACTGGTGTGAGGTGACACCTCATTGTAGTTTTGATTTGCATTTCTCTAATAATTGGTGATATTGAGCAGCTTTTCATGTGTTTCTTGGCCATCTGTGTGTCTTCTTTGGAGAAATGTCTACTTAGGTCTTCTGCCCATTTTTGAACTGTGTTGTTTGTTATTTTAATATTCAGCTGCATGAGCTGTTTATTATTTTGGAGATTAATCCTTTGTCGGTTGCTTCATTTGCAAATATTTTCTCCCATTATGAGGGTTGTCTTTTTTTCTTGTTTATGGTTTCCTTTGCTGTGCAAAAGCTTTGAGGTTTCATTAGGTCCCATTTGTTTATTTTTCTTTTTATTTCCATTACTCTAGGAGGTGGATCAAAAAAGATCTTGCTGTGATTTATGTCATAGAGTGTTCTTCCTATGTTTTCCTCTAAGAGTTTTACAGTATCCAGTCTTACATTTAGGTCTCTAATCCATTTTGAGTTTATTTTTGTGTATGGTGTTAGGGAGTGTTCTAATACCATTCTTTTACATGTAGCTGTCCAGTCTTCCCAGCACCACTTATTGAAGAGACTGTCTTTTCTCCATTGTATATCCTTGCCTCCTTTGTCATATATTAGTTGACCATAGGTGCGTGGGTTTACCTCTGGGATTTCTATCTTGTTCCATTGATCTATATTTCTGTTTTTGTGCCAGTACCATATTGTCTTGATTACTGTAGCTTTGCAGTACAGTCTGCAGTCAGGGAGTCTGATTCCTCCAGCTCCATTTTTTTCCCCTCAAGACTGCTTTGGCTATTTGGGGTCTTTTGTATCTCCATACAAATTTTAAGATTTTTTGTTCTAGTTCTGTAAAAAATGCCATTGGTAATTTGATAGGGATTGTATTGAATCTGTAGATTGCTTTGGGTAGTACAGTCTTTTTCACAATATTGATTCTTCCAATCCAAGAACATGGTATATCTCTCCATCTGTTGGTATCATCTTTAATTTCTTTCATCAGTATCTTATAGTTTTCTGCATACAGGTCTTTTGCCTCCCTAGGTAGGTTTATTCCTAGGTATTTTATTCTTTTTCTTGCAATGTCAAATCGGAGTGTTTCCTTAATTTCTCTTTCAGATTTTCCATCATTAGTGTATAGGAATGCAAGAGGTTTCTGTGCATTAATTTTGTATCCTGAAACTTTACTAAATTAATTGATTAGCTCTAGTAGTTTCCTGGTGGCATCTTTAGGATTCTCTATGTATGGTATCATGTCATATGCAAACAGTGACAGTTCTACTTCTTCTTTTCCAATTTGTATTCCTTTTATTTATTTTTCTTCTCTGATTGCTGTGGCTAGGACTTCCAAAACTATGTTGAATAATAGTGGTGAGAATGGACATCCTTGTCTTGTTCCTGATCTTAGAGGAAATGCTTTCAGTTTTTCACCATTGAGAATGATGTTTGCTGTGGGTTTGTCGTATATGACATTTATTATGTTGAGGTAGGGTCCCTCTATGCCCACTTTCTGGAGAGTTTTTACCATAAATGGGTGTTGAATTTTGTCAAAAGCTTTTTCTGCATCTATTGAGAGAATCATATGGTTTTCCTTCTTCAATTTGTTAATATGGTGTATCACATTGATTGATTTGTATATATTGAAGAATCCTTGCATCCCTGGATAAATCACACTTGATCATGCTGTATGATCCTTTTAATGTGTTGTTGGATTCTGTTTGCTAGTATTTTGTTGAGAATTTTTGCATCTATATTCATTAGTGATATTGTTCTGTAATATTTTTTGTAGTATCTTTGTCTGGTTTTGGTATCAGGGTGATGGTGGCCTCATAGAATGAGTTTGGGAGTGTTCCTTCCTCTGCAATGTTTTGGAAGAGTTTGAGAAGGATGTGTGTTAGTTCTTCTCTAAATGTTTGATAGAATTCACCTGTGAAGCCATCTGGTCCTGGACATCTGTTTGTTGAAAGATTTTTAATCACAGTTTCAGTTTCATTGCTTGTGATTAGTGTGCTCATATTTTCTATTTCTTCCTGGTTCAGTCTTGGAAGGTTATACCTTTCTAAGAATTTGTCCATTTCTTCCAGGTTGTCCATTTTATTGGCATAGGGTTGCTTATAGTAGTCTCTTAGGATGCTTTGTATTTCTGCGGTGTCTGTTGTAACTTCTCCTTTTTCATTTCTAATTTTATTGATTTGAGTCCTCTCCCTCTTTTTCTTGATGAGTCTGGCTAATGGTTTATCAATTTTGTTTATCTTCTCAAAGAACTAGCTTTTAGTTTTATTGATCTTTGCTATTGTTTTCTTTCTATTTCATTTATATTTCTGCTCTCATCTTTATGATTTCCTTCCTTCTGCTAACTTTGGGTTTTGTTTGTTCTTCTTTCTCTAGTTCCTGTAGGTGTAAGGTTAGATTGTTTGAGATTTTTCTTGTTTTTTTTTTTTTATAAATTTATTTATTTATTTTTGGGCGTGTTGGGTCTTCGTTTCTGTGTGAGGGCTTTCTAGTTGCGGCGAGCAGGGGCCACTCTTCATCGCGGTGCGCGGGCTTCTCACTGTCGCGGCCTCTCTTGTTGCGGAGCAAGGCTCCAGACACGCAGGCTCAGTATTTGTGGCTCACAGGCCTAGTTGCTCCTTGGCATGTGGGATCTTCCCAGACCAGGGCTCAAACCCATGTCCTCTGCATTGGCAAGCAGATTCTCAACGACTGCGCCACCAGGGAAGCCCTTTTCTTGTTTCTTGAGGTAGGCTTGTATAGCTATAAACTTCTCTCGTAGAACTGCTTTTACTGCATCCCACATGTTTTGGATCGTTGTGTTTTCATTGTCATCTGTCTCTAGGTATTTTTTGATTTCCTCTTTGATTTCTCCAGTGATCTCTTGGTCATTTAGTAAAGTATTGTTTACCCTCCATGTGTTTGTGGTTTTTACATTTTTTTCCCTGTAATTCATTTCTAATCTCATAACATTGTGGTCAGAAGAGATGGTTGATATGATTTCAGTTTTCTTAAATTTACTGAGGCTTGATTTGTGACCCAAGATGTGATCTATCCTGGACAATGTTCCATGCGCACTTGAGAAGAAACTGTAATCTGCTGTTTTTGCATGGAATGTCCCATAAATATCAATTAAATCTATCTGGTCTATTGTGTCATTTAAAAGCTTCTGATTCTTTATTTATTTTCATTCTGTATGATCTGTCCATTGGTGTAAGTGAGGTGTTAAAGTCCCCCACTATTATTGTGTTACTGTCGATTTCCTCTTTATAGCTGTTAGTGGTTGCCTTATGTGACGTGCTCCTATGTAGGGGGCATATATATTTATAATTGTTATATATCCTTCCTGGATTGATACCTTGATTATTATGTAGTGTCCTTCCTTGTCTCTTGTAACATTCTTTTTTTTAATATATAAATTTATTTATTTATTTATTTTGGGGTGTGTTGGGTCTTCGTTTCTGTGCGAGGGCTTTCCCTAGTTGCGGTGAGCGGGGGCCACTCTTCATCGCGGTGCGCGGGCCTCTCACCGCCGTGGCCTCTCCCGTTGCGGAGCACAGGCTCCAGACGCGCAGGCTCAGCAGTTGTGACCCACGGACACACCTGCTCCGCGGCATGTGGGATCCTCCCAGACCAGGGCTCGAACCCTTGTCCCCTGAACTGGCAGGCAGACTGTCAACCACGGCGCCACCAGGGAAGCCCTAACATTCTTTATTTTAGAGTCTATTTTATCTGATCTGATTATTGCTAATCCAGCTTTCTTTTGATTTCCATTTGCATGGAATATCTTTTTCCATCCCATCACTTTAAGTCTATATGTGTACCTAGGTCTGAAGTGGGTCTCTTGTAGAGAGCATATAGATGGGTCTTGATTTTGTATCCATTCAGCAAGACTATGTCTTTTGGTTGGAGCATTTAATCCATTCATGTGGAAGGTAATTATCAATATGTATATTCCTATGACCATTTTCTTAATTGTTTTGGGTTTGATTTTGTAGGTTCTTTTCTTCTCTTGTGTTTCCCACTTAGAGAAGTTCCTTTAGCATTTGTTGTAGAGCTGGTTTGGTGGTGCTGAATTCTCTTAGCTTTGCTTGACTGTAAAGCTTTTGATTTCTCCATCAAATCTGAATGAGATCCTTGCCGGGTAGAGTAATCTTGGTTGTAGCTTCTTCTCTTTCATCACTTTAAGTATAACATGCCACTCCCTTCAGGCTTGTAGAGTTTCTGCTGACAAATCAGCTGTTAACCTTATGGGAGTTCCATTGTATGTTGTCATTTTTCCCTTGCTGCTTTCAGTAATTTTTCTTTGCCTTTAATTTTTCCAATTTGTTTACTATGTGTTTCCGTGTTTCTCCCTGGGTTTATCCTGCCTGGGACTTTCTGCACTTCCTGGAGTTGGGTGGCTATTTCCTTTCCCATGTTAGGGAAGTTTTTGACTATAATTTCTTCAAATATTTTCTCTGGTCCTTTCTCTCTCTCTTCTCCTTCTGGGACCCCTATAATGCGAATGTTGTGGTGTTTAATGTTGTCCCAGAGGTCTCTTAGGCTGTCTTCATTTCATTTCATTCTTTTTTCTTTTTCTGTTCCACAGCAGTGAATTCCACCATTCTGTCTTCCAGGTCACTTATCCATTCTTCTGCCTCAGTTATTCTGCTATTGATTCATTCTAGTGTAGTTTTCATTTCAGTTATTGTATTGTTCATCTCTGTTTGTTCTTTAATTCTTCTAGGTCTTTGTTAAACATTTCTTGCATTTTCTCGATCTTTGCCTCCATTCTTTTTCTGAGGTCCTGGATCGTCTTCACTCTCATTATTCTGAACTCGTTTTCTGGAAGGTTGCCTATCTCCACTTCACTTAGTTGTTTTTCTGGGGCTTTATCTTGTTCCTTCAACTGGTACATAGCCCTCTGCCTTTTCATCTTGTCTGTCTTTCTGTGAATGTGGGTTTTGTTCCACAGGCTGCAGGATTGTAGTTCTTGCTTCTGCCATCTGCCCTCTGGTGGATGAGGCTATCTAAGAGGCTTGTTCAAGTTTCCTAATGGGAGGTACCAGTGGTGGGTACAGCTGACTCTTGCTCTGGTGGGCAGAGCTCAGTAAAACTTTAAACCCCTTGTCTGCTGATGGGTGGGGCTGGGTTCCTTCCCTGTTGGTTTTTTGGACTGAGGCAACCCAACACTGGAGCCTACCTGGGCTCTTTTGTGGGGCTAATGGCAGACTCTGGGAGGGCTCACGCCAAGGAGTACTTCCCAGAACTTCTGCTGCCAGTGTCCTTGTCCCCACAATGAGCCACAGCCACCCCCCCACCTCTGCAGGTGACCCTCCAACACTAGAAGGTAGGTCTGGTTCAGTCTCCCCTGGGGTTACTGCTCCTTCCCCTGGGTCCTGATGCGCACACTACTTTGTGTGTGCCCTCCAAGAGTGGAGTCTCTGTTTCCCCCAGTCCTGTCAAAGTCCTGCAATCAAATCCCACTAACCTTCAAAGTCTGACTCTCTAGGAATTCCTCCTCCTGTTGTCAGACCCCCAGGTTAGGAAGCCTGACGTGGGGCTCAGAACCTTCACTCCAGTGGGTGAACTTCTGTGGTATAGGTGTTCTCCAGTCTGTGAGTCACCCACCCAGCAGTTATGGATTTGATTTTACTGTGATTGCAGCCCTCCTACCATCTCATTTTGGCTTCTCCTTTGTCTTTGGATGTGGGGTATCTTTTTTGGTGAGTTCCAGTGTCTTCCTGTCGACGACTGTAAAGCAGCTATATCATTTCATTTTTTGTGAAAAGAAAAATGAGCATCCCAAAGGTGAAATAAACCTGGCAACCCAGTAGAACCAGGCTTTAAACTCATGTCTGCCTACAGACCTCTTTAACTGCAAACTAACTTCCGTGATTTGTTTCTATATAAGCCAACACTTACTTTTCAGGCAGCACAACAGAAACATCGTAATCTGTTGGAGTGAGACATCGAACTTCCGAGTAAACCCGATCCCTAAATCCCGGGAAAAGGGAATTTCCTCCTGTCAAAACAATGTTCTTAAAAAAATGCGGCTGCATTTCTTTTAAAAGAGAAAAATAGGAGAAAGAAAAAAGGCATTAGAAAATCTGTTTACTTATCTTTCTGGAGAAATGGGCATGAGAGATTAGGTAAAAGCAATTAGGGATGAAAGTTACTGGTTGGGAAACCATATAGTTTTTTATAACCATATAACTTATAAGATTTTGTAAGGAGGTTAACATTTATACAAATATACATATTAAACAGAAATATGACCTCATAGATCTTTAAAAGAAAGGCTAAGGTGAAGAGGTTGAACTACTAGCAACTTATTACATATACATGTAAGCTATACATAAATGAGTAAAATTCTAGTAGCAGACATTTGAAAATTAAAATTGTTCTCCTCTAAAATGGAGGAGGTCTTTATGTAGGCTGAGACTGTTAGCTAGTATAACGATGAAAAGGAGGTCCTTCATGACATTTTTAACTTGAAAATCCAAGTTTCCATGTTATCTGAGACACACATACATATTGTGCAACACTTACAATTGATAGTGAAAAATACTCAATCTATAATAATATTTAAAGAAAGGATCTTATGGTCTATACTCATTAAAGTTACATGGTAGCAAGTATTAAGTGACACATGGTTAGTCAATCTTAAAGGGCTACTAAGCACCACTGGGAAATTTATCAGGAATTGATAGGTACTGGCAATCCCACCTAATGCTTCTGGTCACAAAACAGGGACAGAGTACTGCTACGTCAATATTGAGTCTTACAACACAACATTAATACAGTGTAGTACAAAATGTTGTATATCTCATGACTGCAACTTTAGATAAAATGAGAAATCAATATGAAATATTAATATGAAATTAGTTGTGAAATAACTATATTACGGTGATGGCATTATCTGACTTTTTTTCATTTTTAATGGGAGGAAAGGACACTGCATAGGCAAGATTTTCTCCACTGCCTACACTGTTCCTTATGAACTAGGAAGACATTTTTAAGCTATAAAGGTACTCCAAAACTTTAGAACATTATTTAGTTAAATCATGCTTCAGGAGAACCCAGAAATCACTGTGAAGCACTATACTTCAATCTCATTAAAACTAACTTCCTGTATATTAATCGAAATGTAACAGAAGGAATAAACCAGTCTCATCAACAGCTAAAACCCATTAAATTGTTAAATTATAAATTTCTACTCTGTGCAAATATGGCTTAAATTAAAACTTTTTAAATGGATATAGCAATTTAATACTTATAAAGAGATGAATTTCTTCATATTTAAGCAGACCATAATTACTCTTCCTCTATCAAATTTATAATCTAGGACCAATAAAGAATTATTCAAGTAAAATAAAGTACAATAAAGAATTATTCAAGTTAGATCTGGAAATCTCTGCAAATAAAGTAGCCATTTGCTCAAATTATTTAGAAGAAACAGATGATTTCTCTAGGGTTCACAGAGCTTATGATTTTTAAAAAATATCATTACTCCTCATTATTTATGCACCTTCAGGTAAGTTCTGAATTGAATAGACAATAGCTTCTGGAATTCCCATTTCTTGAATTCCTATATCAGAAGGATTAAAGAGTATTTCTGGAACAGCAAATCTCTCATTGGCCAGACGAAGAATTTGTTCCCCAGATTTATACTTTCCACTTAACACCATTTCTTCTCTTGGCTTAAAGAAAAATAAGATGAAATGTTTAAGTTATGTTATCTAGCTCACATCACTAATAACATTTAGTAATATGTAATACCAATATATTAACCATGTTCTTAGAAGTTTCAGGATTCTCAAAAGTTAGAAAAATGTGGTCTCTGCTGTTGCGTAACCACACAAATAAATAACTATTGACTCTTAATATAGCTATTCCCCCAAAGATGATCTGGCTTTATTCCACACATTTTAAAATAGAAAGAAAGAAAAGGAGAATAGAGGAGAAGGAACTTCATAATCTACCTCTAAGAACAGAGTGATTCCAGTTTCTAAAGAACAAAGAACATACTCTAAATAAAAAACACTGTACCTTATGTTTCCACCACTATCTACTTTCACTCCCCTGGCCTTGCCTTAGATGTTTATTGGGCACTATGGTTTTATTCTATTAGGATTTCCCCTTTCCCTTGTGCAAAAAGCCTACATCATTAAATTTCTTTATTATTTATTCAATCTCTATTCAAAAACCAGTTTCCAAAATGATTTAACCAAATACATGGACTTTATCACTGAAATTCTTTTGCTATTTATTTTCTGTTAACCCACCCACTCTGTGAGCTGTGCTCCTGAAGGGGCCAGAAAAAAATAATCTCCTTCTACAGCATTCTACATCATTAAACTAATTGTCCCTGTCAATTGTACTAAGACTCAGCAGCTCTTCTAGATTGTTAAAGACATTAACTTCATTTGACTCGTATATGCAATTTTCCACCTGTAACAGAGTATATCCCAATCCTCTATATAAATATAAAAATACTTAAAATATATGAAAAGAAATATTAATAATTTATTGTTAAAGAGTAAAGTATATAAAAACTATTCCTTAATATAATTAGTCATCTACTCTCTGTTCAGGTTTCAGCTTCCTCAGAGAGGCTTCTTCTGACTCCCAAATAAAAGGTCCCTCTAGTATTCTTACTATCACTCTGTATTATCCCTTCATCATCTACACTGTTCGCCATCACATATCCACTACCCAGTATAGCATGCGAGTCAACAATGTGTGTTTGTTTTAGGCATTTTACATACATTATCATACTGAATTCTCATATAACCCGGTAAGGTAGATATATTTTCCTTTTACAAATGATGCAGTTGCACTAGGCAAGGTTATGTGACTTGCTCAAGATCATTCAACTAATAACTCAAGAACACGCAATACATTCCTCCTACTACATTGCCTCTCTTAACTTGGATATGAATGATTCTGATTTCTATCATTTGGAAATTCCATGCTTGAAACTTTCTTTTTAAAAAAATTTTTTTGGCCACGTCATATAGCATGTGGGATCTTAGTTCCCAGACCAGTTGATCAAACCTGCACCCCCTGCACTGGAAACATGGATTCTTAACCACTGGACTACCAGGGAAGTCCCTTGAAACATTATTTTTAAATAAAAATATCCCAAATTATGCAAAATTCACAGTACCCTAGGAAGAACAAGGAAAACTACACATCACTTTCAACCTGATTAAACTATGGTTGCACTAGCAAAGAGAAGAATATTATTTCTTCACAGATAAAGTATTTCAGGCAGAA
This sequence comes from Mesoplodon densirostris, assembly GCF_025265405.1. Taxonomy (NCBI): domain Eukaryota; kingdom Metazoa; phylum Chordata; class Mammalia; order Artiodactyla; family Ziphiidae; genus Mesoplodon; species Mesoplodon densirostris. Next base: position 81,719,673 of record NC_082671.1, read on the forward strand.
TGGAAATTACTTCCTATAAATTTACAAATTCATTTAAAAATGATATTGGCTTGAGTGTACAGGATATAACTCATATTGTCAACACTCAAAATAACTTGAGACAGATACAGACTTGGAGAATTTAATTTGACAAAACATTAGAGGTTATCTAGTCCACAGCCTTGATCATGTGACTGACCCAGGTCAAATATCTAACCGGGAGAAAAGCCAGAACTAGATATCCTTGCTGAATGTTACCTCTAAAGCCATTAATCATTAATATATAATCTGGAACTACAAGTATTTTCTGTTTCTAAGAGTACAATTTCAAAAAGATTTTTGTTTTAGACATAGACAAATGAAGGAATTTATAAAGGCTGCTGGGAGTTGCTATTTTAGTCAATGCAAGTCGTAATTACTGTACAGCCCTCATAAATTTCATTCCGGTACCATGAAAGAAATGTTTAAACTACAATGGCTCTGCAGAAAGGGGTAACAGTTAACTATGAGGGCAATTTTCTCAATTTAGGTCAGTAAAGCATTCATTACACTTTCGTAAGCATCCTCTTTCTGTTAAAAAATAAAACAGGAATTTCTATCAGTTGTAATCAGTAACAATATTACAGACCTTATTATTATTGTTACTATCATCAGTACTAGAAAATCAAGGTTGTAAGTTTTTCCTAAGTATTTTAAAATATTCTTGAATAAACTATCAAGGTCCAAGTTTAACAATATCCTAAGTATAAAGGCTCTCAAACAAGTATAATTCTCTTTCATCTTATGCAGTATTGTTTTTCTAGTTTCATAAGTATCTAATAGCCCTCATCAAAGATTTTGATTGTCAGGCAATGATGAAAACAAGTTAACCAAGTATTAAATTTAAAAAAATATATTTTAGGAGTAATCCTAACATATACAAAATATAACCATTTCTAAACCTTAAAAATTATTAAGATGTACACAATTTAACATGTATTGTGGTAAAAATTTTAACATTAATTGACAAAGTAAAGATTAAGCCATTATCTCTGAAATAAATATTTGATGTAACATTCCATCATCTGGTAAAAGTTCAGTCCAACTGACTATATCCACTCAACTGATGTTAAAGTGTACAAGTAACAAGGAGTCTATACTCAGTTAGTGAAGTGCAGTCATAACAAGATTCTGATCACAAGGCCAAAGGCCAAGAAAAGAGCTGTAAACAATACAACGTGGCTTCTGCCTTTTTGCTCCAAAGCTGATGAGTAAAACAATAATCAACTGGGGGAACAACCACGACTCTACTAGCTCACTATGTAAGGTGTAGGACTGAGAAATCAAGGCTTATGATTTGGGAAGGAAGCTGGCAGAGTTCAGCAGATAACGTCCAATAAACTGGTAAGTTCTCATTTGCAGGGCAGGAGAGAACTACATTTTAAAAAAGAGAAAGATTTCCAAACATAGTTGATAGTCCAATCATCTGGAAGAGATTTTTTTTCTTTTTTAGAGATTAAGTTTTCAAACTTAGGCACTAAGCATTTTCAGGGACAGGAACTGAGAACATGGATACCAATTGTTCTTCAAGTGACCCAGGTGATTTTTAGTCAGGTTTGGAGGAACTGGGAATTACTGAGACTTTACTCAGGGTCCATCCCTGTAGAAATACGGATTACTTTACCACCATGGGTCCAGAGTGCTATAAATTCTCCACAAGGTGTTTTATATCACTGGACTGTTTTAATCAGGTATAATAAATGAGGATGATCAAATGTGCCTAATGAGAAAGTGGCTTGGTATCTATATGTTTGGGGCAGTTTTCCTTGTCTTGTAAAGAAAAAAATATACCTTCCATATCCTAAGTGGGACATGGGCTTCCAGTGTCTCTCCCCAGTTCATGCCAGACAACATGATCCCATAATCTGTCACAATTCCCACTTCTGAAAGCCAGTCTCGGTCCTTCCACAAGGATATGTTTCTAAGGACATTACAGGATGATTTTGATTTTATAAGGACCTGGGTAGCCTTCTCCAAATTCTGATGTGTATTTCACCTCAAAAATCTGGCCACCAAATTTTTTAAATTTCAGGCATAAAAATAAGTATAAATAATTATATAAAACCCATATATCCGGACTTCCCTGGTGGCGCAGTGGTTAAGAATCTGCCTGCCAATGCAGGGGACACGGGTTCGAGCCCTGCTCCAGGAAGATCCCACATGCCGCAGAGCAACTAAGCCCATGCACCACAACTACTGAGTCTGTGCTCTACAGCACGCAAGCCACAACTACTGAGCCCATATGCCACAACTACTGAAGCCCATGTGCCTAGAGCCTGTGCTCCGCAAGCCCGTGCTCCGCAACAAGACAAGCCACTGCAATGAGAAGCCCATGCGCCACAACAAAGAGTAGCACCCGCTCACTGCAACTAGAGAAAGCCTGCGCACACCAACGAAGATGAAACGCAGCCAAAAAGTAAATAATTAAAAAGAAAAAACCCCATATATCCACCAACCATTTTAATGTAACTTCACAGATGTAACACTCCCCTTTTAAATTTGGTGTTATCATTCACATACATAGTTTTTATACTTTTACTTCATATTTATAAATTCCTAAACATAATAATTATTCTGAATAGCCTGAAATGGTTTACGTCCTTCTAAAACTTGCTTTTAGACATCATCATGTTTTAGACAGAAACACATTTCTGAGATTTATCCATGATGATCACATAGCTCTACTTCATTTTCACTGCTTATTTTATAATATGAATATATCAAAATTTATCTATTTTTCTACCATTAGTGGCTACCTAGGCTCTTCCCAATTTCTCACTCTTTTAATGTACACTACAATGAACATTACCATACATGTCCCCTTGAGAAAATATCTCCTTGTGCTTAAGTTTCTGACCAAAGATTTTTAACTTCCTACCATTCCTCACCAAGCCAGTAACTAGAAGGGCAAACTTCACATTTATCCAACCACAGAACTGATAATTTACCTGAGCTGCTCCAAGATAGGGAGAAATTACTTTGTTTTCACATCCAAGATAAACTCTTCTCAACACTTTGAAAATGCACTGGATTTTGCTGTTTTCAACTACAGTCTGATAGCAGAGCCTTGGGTCAGCTGTGTCAGTAATATTCACAACAAATAACCTACTTCTTTTTTTTTTTTTTTTTTTTTTTTTCAGTACGCGGGCCTCTCACTGCTGTGGCCTCTCCCATTGCGGAGCACAGGCTCCGGACGCGCAGGCTCAGCGGCCACGGCCCACGGGCCCAGCTGCTCCGCGGCACATGGGATCCTCCTGGACCAGGGCACGAACCCGTATCCCCCTCATCGGCAGGCGGACTCTCAACCACTGCGCCACCAGGGAGGCCCCAAATAACCTACTTCTAACTGGACTTAAACTAAGTCTTAAGGAAACACAAAAGGGTAAACCATAATATAGGTAATGATACTGTTAATCTCTAGATTTGTCCCATGTGCTATCATGGCAGATAGTTCTTTTTCTAAATAACTTTAGTAGAGATATTAACTAATCATTCATACACTGGTCCCTAGAGAAATGGCCACCAGGCAGGAAGGCAGTCGTCAACAACTCTGTGAGATTCCACCCATCCCAGCTGGATGCTGTTCAAAACTGACTGAGGTGGTCACTTGAAGAAATATCATTGAGTATTTTTTAAATTACATCACAGACTTAGAAAACAAACTTATGGTTACCAAAGGAGAAAGGTCGGAGGAGGGATAAATTAGGAGGTTGGGATTAACACACACTGTTATATATAAAATAGATAATCAACAAAAACCTACTGTATAGCACAGGGAACTCTACTTAATACTCTGTAATAACCTATATGGGAAAGGATCTGAAAGAGAATAGATATATGTATAACTGAATCACTTTGGTGTACACCTGAAATTAACACAACACTGTAAATCAACTATACGCCAATATAAAATAAAGTTTTAAAAATTACCTTACAAAAGCCCTTTTTAATTGTACTAAAGTCAGGCAAAACATAGTCTACCATTACTGTATTTTCTTCTCCTTTCAACCTGGAAAACAAAACATAGACTTAGAAATATTTTAACTATGTGTAACATTACCCAAGAATCAACTTTCCAATTCTTAGGTTACCATTATACATACTTGGCAATATCCATGTCTCTGTAAAAATCCTGAGACACATAGCATACATCTTCTTTCACTTGATTAATCACATGTGTTTCATCCATAACATGTAACTGCCTAAACAGAAAAAAAAATGGTAACATGAAATGAAAAAAATTTAGACCAACCACCAGTCACTCCCATCAGGAAACTTGCACAAGCCTCCTAGATAGCCTCATCGACCAGAGGGCAGACGGCAGAAGCAAGAAGAACTACAATCCTGCAGCCTGTGGAACAAAACCCACATTCACAGAAAGACAGACAAGATGAAAAGGCAGAGGACTATGTACCAGATGAAAGAACAAGATAAAGCCCCAGAAAAACAACTGAATGAAGTGGAGATAGGAAAGCTTCCAGAAAAAGAATTCAGAATAATGAGAGTGAAGACGATCCAGGACCTCGGAAAAAGAATGGCGGCAAAGATCGAGAAAATGCAAGAAATGTTTAACAAAGACCTAGAAGAATTAAAGAACAAACAAACAGAGATGAACAATACAATAACTGAAATGAAAACTACACTAGAAGGAATCAATAGAATAACTGAGGCAGAAGAACGGATAAGTGACCTGGAAGACAGAATGGTGGAATTCACTGCTGTGGAACAGAATAAAGAAACAAGAATGAAAAGAAATGAAGACAGCCTAAGAGACCTCTGGGACAACATTAAACACAACAACATTCGCATTATAGGGGTCCCAGAAGGAGAAGAGAGAGAGAAAGGACCAGAGAAAATACTTGAAGAGATTATAGTTGAAAACTTCCTTAACATGGGAAAGGAAATAGCCACCCAAGTCCAGGAAGCGCAGACAGTCCCATACAGGATGAACCCAAAGAGAAACACGCCGAGACACATAGTAATCAAACTGGCAAAAATTAAAGACAATGAAAAATTACTGAAAGCAGCAAGGGAAAAATGACAACATAAAGGGAACTCCCATAAGGTTAAGAGCTGATTTCTCAGCAGAAACTTTACAAGCCAGAAGGGAGGGGCATGATATATTTAAAGTGAGGAAAGGGAAGAACCTACAGGCAAGATTACTCTACCCGGCAAGGATCTCATTCAGATTTGATGGAGAAATCAAAAGCTTTACAGACAAACAACAGGTAAGAGAATTCAGCACCATCACACCAGCTCTACCAAAATGCTAAAGGAACTTCTCTAAGTGGGAAACATAAGAGAAGAAAAGGACCAAAAAAAAAAAAACCCATAACAATTAAGAAAATGGTAATAGGAACATAAATATCGATAATTACCTTAAAGGTGAATGGATTAAATGCTCCAACCAAAAGACACAGGCTCACTGAATGGATACAAAAACAAGACCCATATATATGCTGTCCACAAGAGGCCCACTTCAGACCTAGGGACACATACAGACTGAAAGTGAAGGGATGGAAAAAGATATTCCATGCAAATGGAAATCAAAAGAAAGCTGGATTAGCAATACTCAGATCAGATAAAATAGACTCTAAAATAAAGAATGTTACAAGAGACAAGGAAGGACACTACATAATGATCAAGGGATCAATCCAAGAAGGAGATATAACAATTATAAATATATATGCACCCAACATAGTAGCACCTCAATACATAAGGCAACTGCTAACAGCTATAAAAGAGGAAATCGACAGTAACACAATAATATTGGGGGACTTTAACACCTCACTTTCACCAATGGACAGATCATCCAAAATGAAAATAAATGAGGAAACAGGGGCTTCCCTGGTGGCGCAGTGGTTGAGAGTCTGCCTGCCGATGAAGGGGACGCGGGTTCGTGCCCCGGTCCCACATGCCGTGGAGCGGCTGGGCCCATGAGCCATGGCCGCTGAGCCTGTGTGACCGGAGCCTGTGCTCCGCAACGGGAGAGGCCACAACAGTGAGAGGCCTGTATAACACAATAAATAAATAAAATAAAAATGAGGAAACAGAAGCTTTAAATGACACAAAAGACCAGATAGATTTAGTTGATATTTATAGGACATTCCATTCCAAAACAGCAGATTACACTTTCTTCTCAAGTGCGCACAGTACATTCTCCAGGATAGATCACATCTTGTGTCACAAATCAAGCCTCAGTAAATTTAAGAAAATTGAAATCATATCAAGCATCTTTTCTGACCACAACGCTATGAGATTAGAAATGAATTACAGGGAAAAAACCGTAAAAGACACAAACACATGGAGGGTAAACAATACATTACTAAATGACCAAGAGATCACTGAAGAAATCAAAGAGGAAATGAAAAAATACCTGGAGACAAATGACAATGAAAACACGATGATCCAAAACCTGTGGGATGCAGCAAAAGCAGTTCTAGGAGAGAAGTTTGTAGCTATACAAGCCTACCTCAAGAAACAGGAAAAATCTCAAATAAACAATCTAAACTTACACCTACAGGAACTAGAGAAAGAAGAAAAAACAAAACCCAAAGTTAGCAGGAGGAAGGAAATCATAAAGATCAGAGCAGAAATAAATGAAATAGAAACAAAGAAAACAATAGCAAAGATCAATAAAACTAAAAGCTAGTTCTTTGAGAAGATAAACAAAATTGATAAACCATTAGCCAGACTCATCAAGAAAAAGAGGGAGAGGACTCAAATCAATAAAATTAGAAATGAAAAAGGAGAAGTTACAACAGACACCGCAGAAATACAAAGCATCCTAAGAGACTACTATAAGCAACCCTATGCCAATAAAATGGACAACCTGGAAGAAATGGACAAATTCTTAGAAAGGTATAACCTTCCAAGACTGAACCAGGAAGAAATAGAAAATATGAGCACACTAATCACAAGCAATGAAACTGAAACTGTGATTAAAAATCTTCCAACAAACAGATGTCCAGGACCAGATGGCTTCACAGGTGAATTCTATCAAACATTTAGGGAAGAGCTAAGACCCACTCTTCTCAAACTCTTCCAAAACATTGCAGAGGAAGGAACACTCCCAAACTCATTCTGAGGCTACCATCACCCTGATACCTAAACCAGACAAAGATACTACAAAAACGAAAATTACAGACCAATATCACTGATGAATATAGATGCAAAAATCCTCAACAAAATACTAGCAAACAGAATCCAACAACACATTAAAAGGATCATACAGCATGATCAAGTGTGATTTATCCAGGGATGCAAGGATTCTTCAATATATACAAATCAATCAATGTGATACACCATATTAACAAGTTGAAGGAGAAAAACCATATGATCATCTCAATAGATGCAGAGAAAGCTTTCGACAAAATTCAACACCCATTTATGATAAAAACTCTGCAGAAAGTAGGCATAGAGGGATCTTTCCTCAACATAATAAAGGCCATATATGACAAACCCACAGCCAACATTGTCCTCAATGGTGAGAAACTGAAACCATTTCCACTAAGATCAGGAACAAGACAAGGCTGCCCACTCTCACCAATCTTATTCAACCTAGTTTTGGAAGTTTTAGCCACAGCAATCAGAGAAGAAAAGGAAATAAAAGGAATCCAAATCGGAAAAGAAGAAGTAAAGCTGTCATTGTTTGCAGATGACATGATACTATACATAGAGAATCCTAAAGATGCTACCGAAAAACTACTAGAGCTAATCAATGAATTTGGTAAAGTAGCAGGTTACAAAATTAATGTACAGAAATCTCTGGCATTCCTGTACACTAATGATGAAAAATCTGAAAATGAAATCAAGAAAACACTCCCATTTACCATTGCAACAAAAAGAATAAAATATCTAGGAATAAACCTACCTAAGGAGACAAAAGACCTGTATGCAGAAAATTATAAGACACTGATGAAAGAAATTAAAGATGATACAAACAGATGGAGAGATATACCATGCTCCTGGATTGGAAGAATCAATATTGTGAAAATGACTCTACTACCCAAAGCAATCTACAGATTCAATGCAATCCCTATCAAACTACCACTGGCATTTTTCACAGAACTAGAACAAAAAATTTCAAAATTTGTTTGGAAAAACAAAAGACCCCGAATAGCCAAAGCAATCTTGAGAACGAAAAAAGGAGCTGGAGGAATCAGGCTCCCTGACTTCAGACTATACTACAAAGCTACAGTAATTAAGACAGTGTGGTACTGGCATAAAAACAGAAAGATAGATCAGTGGATCAGGATAGAAAGCCCAGAGATAAACCCACGCACATATGGCCAACTTATCTTTGATAAAGGAGGCAGGAATGTACAGTGGAGAAAGGACAGCCTCTTCAATAAGTGGTGCTGGGAAAACTGGACAGGGACATGTAAAAGTATGAGATTAGATCATTCCCTAACACCATACACAAAAATAAGCTCAAAATGGATTAAAGACTTAAATATAAGGCCAGAAACTATCAAACTCTTAGAGGAAAACATAGGTAGAACACTCTATGACATAAATCACAGCAAGATCCTTTTGGACCCACCTCCTAGAGAAATGGAAATAAAAACAAAGATAAACACATGGGACCTAATGAAACTTCAAAGCTTTTGCACAGCAAAGTAAACCATAAACAAGACCAAAAGACAACCCTCAGAATGGGAGAAAATATTTGCAAATGAAGCAACTGACAAAGGATTAATCTTCAAAATTTATAAACAGCTCATGCAGCTCAATAGCAAAAAAACAAACAACCCAATCCGAAAATGGGCAGAAGACTTAAATAGGCATTTCTCCAAAGAAGATATACAGACTGCCAACAAACACATGAAAGAATGCTCAACATCATTAATCATTAGAGAAATGCAAATCAAAACTACAATGAGATATCATCTCACACCAGTCAGAATGGCCATCATCAACAAATCTAGAAACAATAAATGCTGGAGAGGGTGTGGAGAAAAGGGAACACTCTTGCACTGCTGGTGGGAATGTGAATTGGTACAGCCACTATGGAGAACAGTATGGAGGTTCCTTAAAAAACTAAAAATAGAACTACCATATGATCCAGCAATCCCACTACTAGGCATATACCCTGAGAAAACCATAATTCAAAAAGAGACATGTACCAAAATGTTCATTGCAGCTCTATTCACAATAGCCCGGAGCTGGAAACAACCTAAGTGTCCATCATCGGATGAATGGATAAAGAAGATGTGGCACATATATACAATGGAATATTACTCAGCCATAAAAAGAAACGAAACTGAGCTATTTGTAATGAGGTGGATAGACCTAGAGTCTGTCATACAGAGTGAAGTAAGTCAGAAAGAGAAAGACAAATACCGTATACTAACACATATATATGGAATATAAGAAAAAAAAATGTCATGAAGAACCTAGGGGTAAAACGGGAATAAAGACACAGACCTACTTGAGAATGGACTTGAGGATATGGGGAGGGGGAAGGGTAAGCTGTGACAAAGCAAAAGAGAGGCATGGAAATATATACACTACCAAACGTAGGGTAGATAGATAGTGGGAAGCAGCCGCAGAGCACAGGGAGATCAGCTCGGTGCTTTGTGACTGCCTGGAGGGGAGGTATGGGGAGGGTGGGAGGGAGGGAGATGCATGAGGGAGGGGATGTGGGAACAGATGTATATGTATGACTGATTCACTTTGTTATAAAGCAGAAACTAATAAAAAGATAAAAAAAAAACAAATTGAAGAAGAAAAAACATATGATCATCTCAATAGATGCAGAAAAAGCTTCTGACAAAATTCAACACCCATTTATGGTAAAAACTCTCCAGAAAGTGGGCAAAGAGGGACTCTACCTCAACATAACAAATGCCATATACGACAAGCCCACAGCAAACATCATTCTCAATGGTGAAAAACTGAAAGCATTTCCTCTAAGATCAGGAACAAGACAAGGATGTCCACTCTCACCACTATTATTCAACATAGTTTTGGAAGTCCTAGCCACGGCAATCAGAGAAGACAAAGAAATAAAAGGAATACAAATTGGAAAAGAAGAAGTAAAACTGTCACTGTTTGCATATGACATGATACCATACATAGAGAATCCTAAAGATGCCACCAGGAAACTACTAGAGCTAATCAATTAATTTGGTAAAGTTGCAGGATACAAAATTAATGCACAGAAACCTCTTGCATTCCTATACACTAATGATGGAAAATCTGAAAGAGAAATTAAGGAAACCCTCCCATTTACCACTGCAACAAAAAATAAAATACCTTGGAAAAAACCTACCTAGGGAGACAAAAGATCTGTATGCAGAAAACTATAAGATACTGATGAAAGAAATTAAAGATGATACCAACAGATGGAGAGATATACCATGTTCTTGGATTGGAAGAATCAATATTGTGAAAAAAACTGTACTACCCAAAGCAATCTACAGATTCAATGGAATCCCTATCAAATTACCAATGGCATTTTTTATGGAACTAAAACAAAAACTCTTAAAATTTGTATGGAGACACAAAAGATCCCAAATAGCCAAAGCAGTCTTGAAGGAAAAAAACGGAGCTGGAGGAATCAGACTCCCTGACTTCAGACTTTACTACAAAGCTACAGTAATCAAGACAATATGGTACTGGCACAAAAACAGAAACACAGATCGATGCAACAAGATAGAAAGCCCAGAGATAAACCCACGCACCTATGGTCAACTAATATATGACAAAGGAGGCAAGGATATACAATAGAGAAAAGACAGTCTCTTCAATAAGTGGTGCTGGGAAAACTGGACAGCTGCATGTAAAAGAATGAAATTAGCACACTCCCTAACACCATACACAATAATAAACTCAATATGGATTAGAGACCTAAATGTAAGACTGGACATTGTAAAACTCTTAGAGGAAAACGTAGGAAGAACACTCTATGACATAAATCACAGCAAGATCTTTTTTGATCCACCTCCTAGAGTAATGGAAATAAAAAGAAAAATAAACAAATGGGACCTAATGAAACTTCAAAGCTTTTGCACAGCAAAGGAAACCATAAACAAGATGAAAAGATAACCCTCAGGGCTTCCCTGGTGGCGCAGTGGTTGAGAGTCCACCTGCCAATGCAGGGGACACGGGTTCATGCCCCGGTCCGGGAAGATCCCACATACCGCGGAGCGGCTAGGCCCGTGAGCCATGGCCGCTGAGCCTGCGTGTCTGGAGCCTGTGCTCCGCAATGGGAGAGGCCACAACAGTGAGAGGCCCGCATACCGCATAAAAAAAAAAAAAAGAAAGAAAAGACAACCCTCAGAATGGGAGAAAATATTTGCAAACGAGGCAACTGACAAAGGATTAATCTCCAAAATATATAAACAGCTCATGCAGCTCAATATTAAAAAAACAAACAACCCAGTTCAAAAATGGGTAGAAGACCTAAATAGACATTTCTCCAAAGAAGACATGCAAATGGCCAAGAAACACATGAAAAGCTGCTCAACATCACTAATTATTAGAGAAATGCAAATCAAACTGCAATGAGGTATCACTTCACACCAGTAATAATGGGCATCATCAGAAAATCTACAAACAATAAATGCTGTTGAGGGTGTGGAGAAAAGGGTACCCTCTTGCACTGTTGGTGGGAATGTAAATTGATACAGCCACTATGGAGAACAGTATGGAGGTTCCTTAAAAAGCTAAAAATAGAACTACCATACCACCCAGGAATCCCACTACTGGCCATATACCCAGCGAAAACCATAATTCAAAAAGACACATGCACCCCAATGTTCAATGCAGCACTATTTACAATAGCCAGGTCATGGAAGCAACCTAAATGCCCATTGAAAGACGAATGGATAAAGGAGATGTGGTACATATATACAATGGAATATTACTCAGCCATAAAAAGGAATGAAATTGGGTCATTTGTAGAGATATGGAGAGATCTAGAGACTGTCATACAGAGTGAAGTAAGTCAGAAAGAGAAGAACAAATATCGTATATAACACATATATGTGGAACCTAGAAAAATGGTACAGATGAACCGGTTTGCAGGGCAGAAGTTGAGACAGAGATGTAGAGAACAAACGTATGGACACCAAGGGGGGAAAGCCGTGGGGATGGTGGGGGTGTGATGAATTGGGCGATTGGGAATGACATGTATAAACGATGTGTATAAAATTGATGACTAATTAAAAAAAGAGCAAATTTAAACATAACTTACAATTATCACTTAAAATATTCTTCTGGAATTAAATTTTCAGATAGCTGATTTTTTTTAAATATTAAATTTTTGAATGTGTAAAATATTTTTAACTTTATGGAATACCCATTCCATTATTTTATTTAATCTCCCCATTATCCCTCTGAGGGCAAACAGTTGCATTTGCAGAAGGAAATTGAAAATAGAGGTTTTTAGTGGCAAGGATTATCCAATTAAAGGGAAACATTTTCTTCCAACTATTCTGAATAGAATCTTGCTAAAGTGCCTTAACTATGTGCACTTTCTTTTCCTATTAGAGAAGTACTGTTGTTAGTCAGCAGCACACGGTAAATGGCAAAAAGTAGATGCTTAAATATTTGATGAGTGAATTAGAGACAACACAGGCTTAATGTAGAAAATAAAGATGTTTTTAAAAACAAACAAAAATCTGAGGTTATTTCCTTTGAATATTTTTCTCTGCACATAGATTTTCACTTTTTATGTTTTAGCCCAAACATTATCTCATGAACATTTTCTTATGCTATTACATATTCTTTAAAAATATGATTTAATGCCTTATCATATTTCTTTCTAAATTTAATTTTATTTACTTTTGTATAGAGCAGGTTCTTATTGCCCTACCATATTTCAACCAGAGGGATCTATTAATGTGTATTTATCCATGTTCCAAATATTGAAAGTTTAGATCAGGAGGAAAAATACTCATGTATTTATAAACATGGACTTTGGAGTCTGAGACAGGCTTTATCACAACTTAGTAGACAAATTACTTTATCTCTTTGGGACTCAATCTCTTCAACTCTAAATAGGTAATAAGTTCACCAACTTAATACAGCTGCAAGAAGTAAATAATTCTAATCATACATGTAAAGTGTTTAGCATAGTCCCTTTAGTCGAAATACAGGCATCTTAATCAATATCTCTGATTATCCCATTATTTATTCATACTCTAGGACACATAATATGAAATATTTAGTCTCTTGGTATATTGCAAAATTGTTTACCAGAAAAGTTATTTCAAATTATACTCTGACCAGCAGCAAATAAGAGTGTCCATATCACAAATCTGCAACACCTTTTGAAAAAATTCTATTAATTTGGATTGTAAGAGTAGTATTTTAATTAGCATTTTCTCTACTTGAATGTGCCATAAGAGGAATTCTTTTGTTTTGCATCGTAAGCTCCTAAATAAATGCTCAATAAATATCTGAATAAATATCTGAATCTGTGATTACTACAGATGTTTAACACTTTTTATGTCTGAGAATTATCCATTTTATAATCTTTGACAACATGTAATTCTCCAATGATTATCTATTTGTGACACTGACCATCTGTATTCTGAAAATTATCTAACCATTTTATACTGGGGTAGTGTTTTTCTTATGGATTGATAAGAGCTCTTAATATATTAAAGAAAACAACCCTGTGTCATATTTCTTTCAGGTTTATTTCTCAGGGTTGTTTACTTTAGTTTTGCTTACAAAGGCTTTTGATGTACATAAGGTTTAAAATTTTTACATAGTTAAAAAACAAAAGCTGGCAAAATCTATCCTGTCCTTAAGTCAGTTGTTTTCAGACTAAACAGAGACAAAAGGGGGTCTAAGGTGCTGGTAATATTCTGCTTGAACTGTGTTCTGGTTACATGAGTGTATTCACTTTTTTAAAATTCACTGAGTTGTACACTCACGGTCTTAAACTTCTTTTTATATATGTTTTACTTCAATAAAAAGTTTATTTTAAAAAGAAGTGGGCTTCCCTGGTGGCACAGTGGTTGAGAGTCCTCCTGCCGATGCAGGGGACACGGGTCCGTGCCCCAGTCCGGAAGATCCCACATGCCGTGGAGCGGCTGGGCCCATGAGCCATGGCCGCTGAGCCTGCGCGTCTGGAGCCTGTGCTCCGCAATGGGAGAGGCCACAACAGTGAGAGGCCCGCGTACCGAGAAAAAAAAAAAAAAAGAAGAAGTTGTAAGAAAATACACCCTTTGTTACTTTTTCCACTGTTTTTTTAAAAATAAATTTATTTATTTATTTATTTGTGACTGCGTTGGGTCTTTGTTGCTGAGTGTGGGCTTTCTGTAGTTGCGGCAAGCGGGGGCTACTCTTCATTGCAGTGCGTGGGCTTCTCATTGCAGTGGTTTCTCTTGTTGCACAGCATGGGCTCTAGGAATGCGGGGTTCAATAGTTGTGGCACGTGAGCTCAGTAGTTGTGGCTTGCGGGCTCTAGAGCGCAGGCTCAGTAGTTGTGGTGCACGGGCTTAGTTGCTCTGCGGCATGTGGGATCTTCCCAGACCACGGCTCGAACCTGTGTCCCCTGACTTGGCAGGCAGATTCTTAACCACTGCACCACCAGGGAAGCCCTCTTCCACTGTTTTTATGCTTAGCAACTCAGTTAAATATTTCTTGTGGTTTTATTTTTATAATTAAGTCTTACAACCATCTGAATTTCAGTGCATGAGGCAAAGTAAAATCTTAATTTTTCTCCAAACAGGCAACTTTACCTGTATCCTTTCTTGAACAGTTACTCCCCTCCTCATTGGTTTCTGATGCTTTGTTTAATATGTAATTACTTTTTTTTACATATAATGTTTGATTTAGGATTAACAATTCAGTGTCACTGATCTGTCAGTTAATTCTTCTTTTTTAAAAAAATATTTATTTATTTATTTAATTTGGTTGCGCTGGGTCTTAGTTGCAGCACGTGGGATCCTAAGTTGCGGCATGCAAACTCTTAGTTGTGGCATGCATGTGGGACCTCATTCCCTGACCAGGGATCGAACCCAGGCCCCCTTCATTGGGAGCACAGAGTCTTAACCACTGCACCACTGGGAAGTCCCTGTCAGTTAATACTTATACAAGTGTCACCTTAATTTAATTATTAGTTTTAAATTTTTTATCATCTACTAGAGAAGTCTCTTTTCATTATCATTCTTTTTCATCAGTATTTCTAGTTGTTCCTGCAAGCTTCTTCTCCTCAAGTTGGACTTTAACAGCCTTGCTTTTAAAAATATATGAATTTTTTTTCATTCAGTGTTTCATTCAGAAGGACTAAGTATATAGGCTTTGGACTCAAACTGCCTGGGTTTTGGTTAATGTCCTCATCTGTATCAGCCTTCCCTTACCTTTCTAATTTGCTGTTTCTGGGAAAGGGAATTAAACATATAAACTTTTTGAAGCTGAGCCTAATTCTGTTTGGTTTCATAATGACTAACATTCACATAATCATAATATTGTAAATACTATTTATAAGTTTTCTATTTTTAAAATTAATCTATAATCAAGGCAAGAAGACTTAACTATAGTAAAGAGCATTATGTAAATGTTATAAATTTCAGTAATTAAGAAGAAATGGTATAGCAATGAAAAAAGTCAATCTCTAAAGGTTACATACTATATGATTCTGTTTCTCTAACATTCTTGAAATAATAGAACTATAGAAATGGAAAGCAGATTAGCGATTGCCAAGGTACTGGGACAAGGTGGGGGAGCAAATATAAAGGGGGAGCACATAGAAGTTCCTTTGTAATGGTGGAACAGTTCTGTATCTTGACTGTGGCGGTGTTTATGAGTCTATACATGGGATAAAAATCACACAGAACTACAGGCAGACAAGTGCACATAAAAAATAGTGAAAACTGAATATAATCTGTGGTCTGGTTAACAGTATTGCACCAACGTCAATTTTATCATTTTTATGTTCTACTAGTTATATAAAATGTCACTAAGGGTACACAGGGCTCTGTGTACTATTCTTGCAACTTCTTGTGTCTGTATTTCAAAATAAAAAGTTTTTTTTTTTTAATGTGCTAGAGATGGGTGAGACAGCTCTAAGGGGATTGGGCTTCTTTTGGGGGTAATGAAATGTTCTAAAATTGACTGTGGTGATGGATGCATATGCTAAAAACCATTGAACTGTACACTTTAAATGGGTGAATTGTATGTTATGAGAATTATATCTCAATAAAGCTGTTTAAAAAAGTAATGATACATCTGAGAGAAAGAAAAGGAGGGAAGAAAGTTAGAAGGAAATGTAGATGCACTTATTTTCATATATAACACAGAGGGAAGCCAAGAGATACTGACAGTATCATACCGGTCAAAGTTAATGTAGCAAAATCTGAGATTTAAGAATTCTACTTACGTTTTTAAACACAATAAAACTAAAAATAATATCATTAACAAAATTTAGGAGGCAGGAGAAGAGTTGGCACGTGATTAAGTACACTAATTCTTCATCTTTAATAGTGGACAGTCAACTAATATTGGCTAATCCAGAAACATATCAATATATTATTAAGGCTTATAGAGATTAAAAAAGAATAAAAGATAATAAAGTTGAAATATTATGCTGTGTATGGAGTAAAACTGACAAGAGAAATGGAAAGGGAAGGCAGAGATTTATTTTCTTTTTGGATCCTTATTTCCTTATACACATTTTAAAATTTGTTTTACGAGGTACATATACATTTGTAATTTAAAAATATTATTAATGTATTAAGCTCTCTAGAATTTGGAAATGTCTTTTTGGTGGACACTACCATTTCATATGTTAGAAAGCTTTTCAACTTGAACATCATTAGTATTTATATATGTGATATAGTCTTCTAAGCAATAATATAGAATTGCCACCTGAACTTAGAACTAAAGGTAAGGAATAATTTTAAATTACTTTAAGAAGTTCACCCCCAGCATCCCATCCTCCCAAAGAATCAAAGCTAAATATTACCTGTAAGATATAATCTCTTTTAGATGATTGGTTAGGAGTTTTCCCCCCACATTTATCCTAAAAAGGGAGAATTCAAATTTGGTTCAGTTTATTACACATTTCATTCAGTTTTATTCTAAGAAATAAGATGAAAATTGAATGCAACTCACCGAATAATTGCTTCTTTTTTCTTTTTACTTCTACAATAAGGAACTATATGTGTAAAGGAATATCCACTATCTACAATGATACAACATAATTCGGAAGGATTATCTCGGAAATACCTATGTGCACTGAGAGCCCCAGCTATTTAAAAAAAAAAGATAAAGAAAAAATAAACACACTGAATAAGAGTATAATTAATTTAAAGCAATAAATAAAGGTAGCAAACTAAAACAAGCAGAAAGACAAAAACTTTATTTATAGGAAAAATGTTAATTTAAAATAACATTCCTAATTCTGTCACAAGCTCTTTATAATGCGTAAACTTTAAAACATGATATTTTTGTGGAAAATGATAAAAAAATCTGTGATCAACTTTTAAAGGTAAATATTCACTTCACAGTTTATAATAATTATTTTAATAGATTAATTTTACTGAGCACTTATTACATGCTGGGCACTATTCTAAACTCCATGAGTGTGTGTGGGTTTTTTTTGTTTGTTTTTTTTTTTTGCTGTACGCAGGCCTCTCACTGTTGTGGCCTCTGCCATTGCGGAGCATAGGCTCGGATGCGCAGGCTCAGCGGCCATGGCTCACGGGCCCAGCCGCTCCGTGGCATGTGGGATCTTCCCTGACCGGGGCACAAACCCGCGTCCCCTGCATCGGCAGGCGGACTCTCAACCACTGTGCCACCAGGGAAGCCCGAGTGTGTGTGTTTTAATCCTCACAACAATCCCATTTCACAGATGAAGAAAGTGAAGCACAGAGAAGTTAAATAATGTGCCCAAGGTCACATGATTAGAAAGTAACAGAGCTAGGATTCAAACATAGACAGTGTGACTCCAGAGCAGGGTTTCTCAACTTTGGAACTCCTAACATTTTGGGCCAGATAACTCCTTGTTGTTGGGGGTTTCACTGTGCATTGTAAGATGTTTAGCAGCATCTGTGTCCTCTACACATTAGATGCCAGTAGCACCCTCCCAGTTGTGACAATGAAAAATGTCTCCAGACCTTGTCAAATGTCCCCAGGAGCAAAAATCACCCTTGGTTGAGAACACTGTTTTAGAGATTATGCTCCTAACCATTACAGTATACTGTTGCTTATACAGACTTAAATTCTACAAGCTAAATATGTGAATACTTTCTTTGTACAGTCATGTAATGTGATTCTAGCCTTTAATAAACCTACTTCTAGATAATATTTACAGATTATTTTCCCTCATATTGGCAGCCTGAGCATTAACATTATTTCAAACAATAATAATAACAATAGCAGACACATCAGTGACAGAAAAGACAACTAACTCAGAAACAATAATCTTTCAGAGATTAGAAATATGTGGCTAGTAACTTCATTAGGGAGAAACATCATAATCAGTAAAAAGATAAAGTGAGAGAAGTCTGACTAGATAATCTCTAAGGGTCTATCTAGTTTTTAAATTCCAGGTTTTATTTCCTTCAAATCAAAAAGAATGTCATCCAATATTCTTGGACCTTAAGTGTTTGTTTACTCTATTCATATTCACATAACTCAATTTCAATAAAAACTTTAACTCACCATTTACTCTTAATACTGCTTGAAACTGGTATTCTTCAAATAAGATTTCATTCATTGATTCTTGAATTGAAGTGAAGTTAAAATATGGTTCTGTGATAATAATATTAGTGTCTAAAAAATCAACCTATGTGAGGAAAAAAATTCCCAAAGTTTTGTAACTTTGTAGTCATAATTATAAGTGCTTGTTTTACATATATAAACACATTTATTTAATCCTCACAATAACCCTAGGAGACACGTCTTACTATTATTCCCTTTTAAAAGGTGAGCAAACTGAGGCACAAAAGAGTTGAATGAGTTACGAAGGTCCATATAACTAGTTAGTGACATACCTAGGATTTGAACTTGGGAAGTCTGGTTACAGAATACATGCACATTAACTATTATATAATTTTAACTCTCTTAATGGTAGCATTGATAAAATGGTACTGTCAACTTGTTTAAAGATAATTATGCAAAAGTAATAAATGATACAACTACAGGCACTGGTACTGTTATTTTGTTTTTAAAAATTAAAAGGTGAGAAGCTTTAGAATATTTAACATTTACATAATTCTCTCCCACACACTCTTAAGAAGCATTAAAATTTGAACATTTTCTCAGTATACCTGAAGTCACACTAAAGTTATTAAAAGCACAAAATTTTAACATTGTATCATTCACACATTCAGATATATCAGAAAAAATATTTTATTGTGAAAAAATTAGACAGTGAATTAGTCTAAGAATAGCAGAAATCTGAAGTAAAAATTTTAATCTTAAGTTTCATACAGACTATCTCTTCTCAACTTCAAATTCCACTTCACAATGGAAATTCCATTCACTTGCACTTATTTGAAAATCAAAGTTAAGCACAGTAGATTAAGTGACTTAAATATATATAAGAAACATTCAAAAATTTATAAATCTTAAGATATAAGTACAGATTTAAATTTTTCATTTGAATAAGACATGGAAATGGAAATTTGAATACATACTCCAATTTGTTACCTGATACATTTCTTTTCCAAAAAGGTAATCCCAGACTTGTCTTTGAACATCCCAATTCACCAAGTAGCCCTAAAAAATTTGTTTTATGAATTTAATTATCAAAAATATTTGAACAATTTTTTTAAAATCAGATTAATATATTCTAAATCACTGATTCTTATCTCTTTATGGTCACATTCACCAGTCTAATGCTGTTTGAATTTCAAACCTATTATATTGGTATGTTTTTCTCCTTTTAGAAATTCAAAATATTACAAATTAACAATAACCAAAATATCAAGGGTTCAAAAAACACACCAATATGTAGAGATGCCTCTCTATACTCTTTTTCTTTAGTGTGTTCGTTTCATTTAGCTTTAACATAAACAAGTAAAATTCAGTACCCACAATCAGTAACTAAATCATGGTCATTTATTTTTATTTTTATTTATTGAAGTATAGTTGATTTTTTTTCATTGAAGTATAATTAATCATGGTCATTATTTATTTATTTATTTATTTATTTTTTGCGGTACGCGGGCCTCTCACTGTTGTGGCCTCTCCCGTTGCAGAGCACAGGCTCCGGACGCGCAGGCTCAGTGGCCACGGCTCATGGGCCCAGCCGCTCCGCGGCATGTGGGATCTTCCCGGACCGGGGCACGAACCCATGTCCCCTGCATCGGCAAGTGTACTCTCAAGCACTGCGCCACCAGGGAAGCCCCATGGTCATTTTTTTTAACACGACAATTTAAATTTAACTTTTGGTTTTAATAAGATCTTAATTAAAATTTAAATAACTTTTTCTCAGAGATTCAAAAATATTTTCATACATACAAAATCTTAAATATACATTCCAAATTATCCTTCAATTTAGGTCTTTAATGCTAGAAATGACATAGAGTTGAATTACCTTTTGAAAAGGAAGAATATAAAAGAGTCCAGAAGGATCCTTTATTTCATCTATCTGGTTAGCAGTAAAAGTTTTAAGACGTGCCGTTTTTGACCTGAACTGACAGTTAGGAATAACTCTATAAACAAAGAAATAAATAATGTAATTATTCCCTAAATACTTAGTTCCTAAAAATACAAAAAATACCTAACCACCACCCTTGATGTCAAAAAATATCCAAAACCAGTGTTTCTCATTCTGTCTTCAAAAAATTTTTACATGCCTTTTTTTTTTTTTAAAGGTTCTAGTGTATACCAGTTCTGTACTGGACCCATTATCTTTCTCAAATAATCTTCAGGACACCCTTACGGGTGGGTATTGGTTCTGCCACTGCAAAGAGGTGAAGAGGGGCTGAGGTAAAGTTCCTGGAAAATTCTTAATACCATTCTGCTAAGAAAAAAAAAATTTGCAAGTTCAAAATTCTGACCATAAAATTAAGTTTCCATGGAGTCAAAGATTTTCAATCAGCAAGATGCTATAAGGTACAGATGTAGGAAGCAGTTTTAAATATGGTTGCTGCGCACCTTGAGTTTACAATCTGGTTAGGAAGACAAACTAGAACCATTATCCATCATACATGTGTACACATGTATGTGTGTGTATGCGCGTGTGTGTGCATATATATGCACACACGTACAGAGAAAGGGATAGAGAGAAAGTGAAGGGGAGCATAATTTGTCACCCCAAAATAGTCCACTTTGGTATAAGGATTATTTCCCGCTAAAGATGATTAAAATCATTGCATTAATTGGGATAATACTGTAAAAATGTTTTATACCTGATTATTTCACTTACTATGCTGTCATTTTCTCTATGTTTAAATAGTCTTCAAGGACATAATTTTAAACAATATATTTTTTAATTATTTTATTATTTATTTATTTATTTATTTTGGTTGCATTAAGTCTTCATTGCTGCACACAGGCTTTCTCTAGTTGTGGTGATTGGGGGCTACTCTCTTCGTTGTGGAGCACAGGCTCTAGGCGTGCGGGTTTCAGTAGTTGTGGCACGCAGGCTCAGTAGTTGTAGTTCACCGGCTTAGTTGCTCCGCAGCATGTGGGATCTTCCCAGACCAGGTCTCAAACCTGTGTCCCCTGCATTGGCAGGCGGATTCTTAACCACTGCGCCACCGTGAAGCCCAAGGACATAATTTTAAAACCTGCCTTGTAGTCAATCTTGGCTGTATTACAATTTTAGTCAATTTACTGTTCTTGATTATTTAGCTTGCTTCTCCCCCCACCTTTGTGTCACCATACCCAATGTCTATACATGATATAGAGTATTCCGCACCTACTCTTATCAAGACTTCTAAATTATTCCTTAAGTAACTGATAACAGAACTGCTGTCAAAGGATGAGAACAATGATACATATTGCCAAAATAAGACTGTAACAATATACATTCCTACGCAGTTTGTCCTCTAAAAAAAAGAAAAAGGAAAGGAGGGAGGAAGGGAAAAAGTCCCCTGTGAATACTCTAGAGCAAAAACGTGTCTTTTAATTTGCTTAGTCTCTACTCAAACATAGTTTATGAAAGCCAGTGTAGTATTTGTTTGAGTCTGATCAACCAAGTCAGCCAATGAGCACTTAGAAGGGCTAAAGTACAAAGCCTTCAAAGTCTACAGCCACTGAAACAGTGGTTTTTACACTTTTGGGGGCCATGGAACCCTTTAAGGATCTGATGAAAGCTATGATCGCGTTCCCCCAAAAATGCATATATACACAAACGTTGCCCACGATTCCTGAGGGCTCATGAACTTTGTGTACGGACCCTTCTTTCGGGAACCGCTTCCTTAGAAGCCTATTTTCCTGAACTATTTCCTGTTACGAAACGAAACACGTCCCACTTCCGGGGCCACGTAGCCCAAAGTTAGTAACAAAGTCCCACTTCAAAGCATTCAAACTACCCAATTCCAACCAGAGCATCCCTCTGCCTCAGGGCCGCGCGGGGGCGTGTGCAGTTTACAGACGTCCCAAGATGAAGCTTAACATACGTAACTACTAGGCATATATGCTTTGTCCCTCGGAGGAAGCGAACACTTACGAGACATTTTCATGGCTGTAACCGATTTTGGCGTTGTAGGCTCCGTTATCCAGCACTAAGGTCGTCATTTTAGCACTAACCGCAGTTGCTTCCTTTTCCCGACCCCTCTGCTCACGCTTTTTCCGGCACTCTATGGTTGCACCCACGGAGCGTAAGGGCGCTTCCGGTCTCCCTTAGCAACTGAGGACGCCGGAAGCCAGAGATTGCACTGCAGCCCAGCCTGCCAGCAATAGTCGTAACGTGCTTTCTATCTCAACCCGTTTACGTCTTGGCCAGATCCAATAAGAGAGAAAACGCTGGTTTTTTTCGCCCAATGTGTGATTGTTCTTTACTTTTGCAGATTGAGTCGTTCTTGGGAGTTTCTTCTAACCCCTATAACGAACCATCTTTGGGAGGGGTTGGGGGGGGAAGGTTGGTGTGTGTTCGAATAGTATTGTTCAGACAGTGACATCTTTTGAAGAATAAATTGCAAAGCCATACGCAGCACGGAATTGGATATGAAGACTCTTCAGCTTCATTGCCCGCCACTGCCCTTCTGACTGTTGGATCCAACCACCCTGTTACAAACACGGAACACGTCAACACGTCAACCGCCTCGCTTTTTTAACTCACAGTCTTCCCTGTCTGCTTGTTCTTCTGGACGGAGTTTTGTGTCTTATTTATCTCAAAAAGCTTCTAGACTTCTGACACACTCCTCCTTTCCCCTTCCTGAAATTAGGTGTTCCTCCTATGTGTTCCCCTAATGTCTTGGGCTCACTTGTCTATATCGTAATGGTTAAGAGAACGAATTTTAGGTTGGAATCCGGACTCTGCCACAAAATGGCTGTGTAACCTTGGGCGATAAAATAAGGGTTAATACTTAGACAGGGCTTAATGCGTGTGGTTAAATTGTTCTAAGAGCTTTATGTATATTTACTAATTTAATCTTTACAATTTATGAAGTAGGTCCTATTATTGAAGTCAAAGATAGTAGTTAAGAGTGCAGTCTCTGCATTCAAACTCCTGGGTCAAATCCTGGCTCTGCCACTACATGTTTTGGACAGATTAGTTAACCTCTCTACACCTTAGCTTCCTCATCTGTAAAATGGAATAAAATAATAATCCCCCCTTGCAGAATTGTTTTATGAAGAGTAAATGATAAAAGTCAAGTACCTGTTAGTAATTATCATCATCATCATCCTTTTATCATGTGTTCATTCTGTTACCTTTGCCATGGCAAACTCCTTTAAGTCAAGCACTCTATTGGTGTCTATATTCCTTTGTATCAAAAAGTCATTGAAAGTCCAAAGTTAGTTATGTCCAATTTTAGTCATTCTATTTTCTCTAACAATATTAAATTGATAGGATCCCCCATGTAAAAAATATTTTATCAGTCTTACATCACAGAGTAACCATCATTTCTATTCACCTCTCATCTTTTAAAATAGGCTCTTTCAAAAAGCTTCCCTTTTTGCTTTCCTTCATATTTACCTGATCCTGGATCAAGATCATTTTTGTTCTTGGCTTCAGCTATCACTGAATACCAATAAATCCTAAAGAAGAATTTCTACCCCCAACTGCAACCTGAATGTTTCTATCCAGGGGTCCTGAGATAACCTTAAAGGTAACAAATCCAAAACAATTTTATCTCCAAAACTGCTTGTTTCACCTATATTACTTGTCTCAATTAGTGGTGTGCCCTAATATCTACCCAGTGCCCCAAACTAAAAACCTCAGTAAACTTCAACTCCAATCCTTGTATTAATCTCTGGAATTTGTCCTTGACCCTTTTTTGTTTGTTTACCTTTACTGATATTGCCTTATCTCTCACCAAAAATAGTAATGCTGCCGCCTTCTCAAGGCTCCTGTCTCCATTCTCTTCTCATGATCTGTCCTCTGTACTGCCAGTATGGTTATCAGAATATTTTTCTAAATCAGAAATCTGATCATCTTCCCCAAATTCAGTCACCATAGAAGTCTCCCAAGACTTGACACTGCCTATGAAATAATGGCCATACATTTGCAATCTCATCCCCCTTCAACCCATCCTACACTGTGCTGGTAAATGTTTAACAACCGGATCTCCAAGAAAAATGTCCTGATTTGTAGTGTTTACCATTTTCTGTGGTGAAAATACGGTCACAATGGCTGATTCCAAGCTTTCCTGAACTCACCAAACCCCAGAACACAGAGTTGGGAAGAAATGTGCACAACTGGTTCTCATGAGCCAGTATAAGCCAGTTTCAGCACAAACTGTTCAGTAAAAGCCCTGACTCTGTTCACCTTCACACCATGCACTTTCCCCTCCCAGGTTTTAGTACAAAGAATCTCAAGCATGTAACTATTACTTTTCAAATACATGTATATTTTGAGAATGTGTAATTTTAAAAGTTAAAAATATCACTCTGATATAAATACATAATGAACATGTGCAACAGATTTAAGTCACATTAATGAGTGAACTAACTTTATACCCTGTCTTGTTGGTTCTTGCCAATATGAGTTAACAAATCTTTTTTTTTTTTTTTTTTTTTTTTTTTTTTTCCTTTTTGCGGTATGCGGGCCTCTCACTGTTGTGGCCTCTCCCGTTGCGGAGCACGGGCTCCGGATGCGCAGTCCCAGCGGCCATGGCTCACGGGCCCAGCCGCTCCGCGGCATGTGGGATCTTCCCAGACCGGGGCACGAACCCGTATCCCCTGCATCGGCAGGCGGACTCTTAACCACTGCGCCACCAGGGAGGCCCGTTAACAAATCTTTGATGCACGTTCATTATATATTTGTATGACAGTCACGTTTTTAACTTATTGAAAATCATACTTTGAGAATTAAATAGCAAATAACAAAAGTGTAAATTTAAACCACAGTTGTGTCTGGCATTCTCTAAGTACTTAAACTTCATTAGCTTAATCCTCACAACAACCACATAGCTAAAAATCCACAGAGCAAAGTTTCAAATCCAAGTCTGACTTCAGGGCCAGTCCTTTTAACTTTAAACTGACATTCTCACCTTTGAAATAATATCTCCACTGTAAATCCATCTCTGGCTAAACAAGATAGAATGACTCCATCCCTTATGTTTTCATAGCACTTTGCTTCTATTTTCAATTATGCTAAGGATAATAATAGCATTATTAAGAGCTTGACATATGCTAGGCACTTTTTCCAACACTATATATGCATAATCTCATTTAATCCTCACAAAATTGTTAGGTACTATTATCTCCACTAGATGAGGTAACTGTGGCTGAGAGTGAAATAACTTGCCCAAGTTTACACAGCTACAAAACAGTCGAGCAAGGCTTTGAACAAGAGTCTAATGATAGAGCTCAAGGTCCTAGCACTAGGAATTTACCTTCCCTCTGAGGCTGTTAACTCTTTGATGGCAGGAACAGGTTTTGTTTGTTTAGGCTACCTAGTTACTTGAATAGTGCCTAATTTATAGTACATTATAAATGTTCAGTGAGTAAACAGTCAATCCACATATACCTCCTTTCCCTTGCTTGAAAAGGGTCAGGTGTTGGACTATATGTGTAAACTATCGCCTGGCCATCCCCATAGACACCCACAGCATTTTCTGATACATCCCTCAGAGGTAGTGTTATTCTCCCCTCCCCCACTTTTGGATGTCACTGGGTGGTCATTTTCACCTCTGTAAAATGTTGGTTTGGGGCTGGGTGGGGTGAAGGTGAAGAGCTGTAATAGTTCTCCCTGCTATTTCAACAATTTCCTTCCTTTACATAGAAATTTTTAAGTGAAATTTTACATCCTTATTTCTTTAGATACAACAACCTAGTGAGTTGGGTAGGGCTGATATTATTAATCTATTGTATAGAAGATTAAACTGAAGCTAAAAGTAAGTAAATTATTTTCTCCAGCTTAACACAGCTAGAAAATACTAGAGCCAGAACTTAAATTTAGGCCTTCTAATTCCCAGGTCCTGGGTTCTATTAAGACACATTATCAACTTTTACTTCTCTTAGAATTTCTAGAGGAAACATCAAATTATAGCATTTAGCCGGGGGAAAAGCAGAATATCTAAGCAAATGATAAGACACTGAGGCGAGGATATGAAGAAAGCTGAGTAGGTAAAGAAAGCAAAGCAATTAGAGCCGTTTGTGGAGCAAATTCTGACACGGAAATGAAAAAGAGAAGATGTGTATGAAGAACTCAGTGATGGAGACGGGAACATGACTAGAGCGTGGGGACAGAGGTCTAAAACCCAAGAAGCTTCTGGGGTTGGGAGTCAAATCACCCAACAGCGTCAGGGTAGCAGACGACCAGCGCACTAGTCCCAGCGAGGGAGGCGGGGCAGCAAGAGCCTGTCAGGAGCCTGCGTTGCCCCGCCCCGCCCCGAGCCCGCCCCGCTCCGGCCCTCCCCCAGATCTCTTAGGTGATGCTGCAGCCAAGATGGCGCCGGCGGCGGCCGCGGCTGCCTGAGCGGAATGCTCCCGGTCCCTGGCGGCAGCGGTGGCAGCTGTGGCCTCGGCCGGGGCCTCAGGTCTGTCCCGGGCGTGAGTGCTCACGCGCCTCTCCTCCGGCCGGGTTAACCCAGACAAAGAGGAGACGGCCACGAAGAGAGGAGGCAGTGAGGAACGGGGAGAGAGCGCGGCGCCCCCCGCTTCGGCACCATGGCTGGGCTCATCAAGAAACAGATCTTGAAGCATCTCTCCAGGTCAGTCAGAGCCTCGGGCGTGGGCGCCAGTCCGCTTCCGCCCTAGTCGGTTATCAGAGGCAACCTGCGGCTTCGGGGGCGGCGGGGACTGGCAGCCGAGCGGGAGGCGACCCTCGGGCTCCCCGCTCCAGTCCGGGCAGAGGTCGCTGCCCCGGACCTCCCGTCGCCTGTGGCGTCCAAGACTGGCCTCACGAGTCAGTCCCCTGACGTGTTCGCCCCCGGACGGGTTCGTCCCTGGATGGGTTCGCCTCTGGATGGGTTCGCCCCTAGACGGGTTCTCTCTCCCGGCTGGCTCGCGGAGGAGCGTGTTGGGCTGCCGGGGGAGGCTGCGGACTGGGATCGTTGCCGACACGGCGTCTGGGGGCGTTTGGAGGACCCCTCTCGGGCGGTCCTGTTCGGAGGCTGCAGATGGTCTGTCACCTAGGTGCCCGGTGTCTGCTCCCCTCCATTCGGAGCTGAGTGGTTCCGTTAACCGAGGGCGTCTGGCGCAGTGTGGACTGTTAGGACTGAGAATTGTTTTCTCACTGAAATGTTAACCTTGTTATTGTTCTGAATTCACCTTACCTCGCTGTTCCCAGTCTGATGCATTAGAGGGTGTGCCTGTTTGCACAGTTAGGATTTGTTTTAGGTAAATAATCAGAGTTACCAGCTTTGGCGAGTTCTTTCTGGAGTCGTTTTAGCCCCACATCATTCGTACAAAGCAGTTTTTTTTGGTTTTGTTCTGTTTTTTGTTTGTTTTTTGCTTTATTTTAATTTAAGACCCATAAATTCAGGGAGTCAACATCTGTGGTAATAAACCCAAGACTTGTCATTCTTTCCATTTCGTAACGCGGTTTTAGTCAGAATCATGACTCAGTAAGGCTGGCAGTTTGTTACTGCCCCTGACTTCTCCATATTTGTCTCAAGACACAGGCTAAATGTAGGATCTTCTTTGCAAGTTGTTAACAGCGAATTCAAAGTGCTTAGTTATGGCCCTTTTCTCTGTTGTTTGTCTGTAAGTTAATGATTAATTTTAACTGATTTTAGGAAAACACTTGGGTGTGATGATATACTTTCGTAGTACAGACAATTCTTGATTTTCCAAATCGTTGTATACCACAGGTTATATAGGGAACCTATACATAGGTTATATATATTAGGGAACAAAATCATTATTTCTGTGATTCAGCAAATATTTTTCTCACTTATAACATTGAATAAGATATATTTTTTTAAAGTAACAAATTATAGCAGCATTTATGAATCTACATTTCTTAACATTATCACTAATTGGAAAGTTTCTTTTAAAATTGTCCGTATAGTACAATAATGAATTATCTCACTTTGGAAGATTTTATCTTTATTATTATTTTTTATGATTTAAATAAGATCTGACTTATCAGATGTCCTCCAGCCTTTCTCATACACAGTTCCCACAAGAAAATTCAGACCTATAGAAAATGATTTGAATTTCTATTTTCTCACTCTCCCTAGGATGATAGTACTTAGCTAGTTCCATCCTAGATGCATAGGAGAAAAGTTTGTTCAGTCATTGAGTGCCTTAGGGCATTAGAGTTTAATTCTCTTGTAGAACTCCAGTTTGGAAGGACTCTTAAAAATTAGTTGTAAAGGTAATGGTTAACTTCACAAAACAGACACATTCAGAATTGAGCCTTGAGGATTACTTTTTTGTTTGTTTGTTTTATTTTTTTAAAATCTTTATTGGAATATAATTGCTTTACAATGGTGTGTTGGTTTCTGCTGTATAACAAAGTGAATCAGCTATACGTATACCTATATCCCCATATCCCCTCCCTCTTGCATCTCCCTCCCACCCTCCCTATCCCACCCCTCTAGGTGGTCACAAAGCACCCAGCTGGTCTCCCTGTGCTATGCGGCTGCTTCCCACTAGCTATCTGTTTTACATTTGGTAGTGTATATATGTCAGTGCTACTCTCGAGGATTACTTTTTAATCTGTATGATTTTCAATAGCTGTGTTGTAAATAACAATGATTTTTTTGAGATGAGTTTTTGAAGCACTTGAGTTTTCAGTTATTTCACATTTAAGTCAGATGAACTGAAGAGCATCAAATTCATATTCTTGGTTAAAATATTAATCTTACTGCTGTTGCTGTCATTTGTCATCTCCTAAGAAAAATACAGTTATTTATAAACATAAAGGATGACAGTAGAAGAAACGAGGTGGATGTTGTGATAAATTATAGTTACTCAAACAGGAATGAACTTTTGAAATTACCTGGGTCAAGCTTAATTTTACAGGTTATTCAGTAATGAAGATGTCACTATACTGATCTAATCATCTGGAACACAGTTTGATAGGAAATACTTAGAACATATTACCTTCCAATACCTTTCTTATGGCTAGTGAATGGAACTCATGGCACCTTCTTTTTTTTTTTTTTTTTGCGGTATGCGGGCCTCTCACTGTTGTGGCCTCTCCCGTTGCGGAGCACAGGCGCCGGACGCGCAGTCCCAGCGGCCATGGCTCACGGGCCCAGCCGCTCCGCGGCATGTGGGATCCTCCCAGACCGGGGCACGAACCCGTGTCCCCTGCATCGGCAGGCGGACTCCCAACCACTGCGCCACGAGGGAAGCCCCACGGCACCTTCTTAACGGAGGACTTCCCTGACCATACTCTTCTCTGTAGCGCTCATTCTCATCTGTCATGATATATGCTTATTTATTTGCAGTTCGTTTGTCTTCTCCACTGTATGTAAATTCCATGAGGACAGGGATTTTTGTTGTTGTTGTTGTTGTTGTTTTACCAGTACGTGGGCCTCTCATGTGGCCTCTCCGGTTGCGGAGCACAGGCTCCAGACGCGCAGGCTCAGCGGCCATGGTTCACGGGCCCAGCCGCTCCGCGGCATGTGGGATCTTCCCGAACCGGGGCACGAACCTGTGTCCCCTGCATCGGCAGGCGGACTCTCAACCACTGCGCCACCAGGGAAGCCCTGTTGTTTTTTGGAGTCTAGAATAATGTAGGCACTCAACGACTATTTTTTGAATGAATGCATGAATGACAACAATGAACTGCCTCTCCCTCACATTGCTGTTTTTTTTTAACTAAGGCAAGACTATAAGCCACCAATATTATTGCAGATATTTGGCATGACCTATTTTCCTGTGGTTTTAGGGAATAATGGGCAATTGAATCATTGAATAAATGTGGTGCCGGTGTCCTGGAAAGGAAGGACTAGGAAAATGACCCTTTATATAAGGGGTCTTCCAGTAAGGAAGACTATCTAGGAAGCAACGGGAGAAAGAGAGTGCTTACTGTGAGCCTTGAGATTGAAGTATGGTGAAATTGTAAGGTTAAAACCAGGTTTACTTAGATATAGGGGCTTAAGAAACTGGTGTATTGGAAAAGTATGAAAGGGGAATTATTCTTAAGAGATTAACAAATGCTTTAAGCAAATGCTGAACTATTTGAGAAGTGTAAATCTATATACTTGTTCCCTGCCTAATTGTTTAGTTTGAATTCCAAACATCTCCTTCATTGTTAATGAAAACAGTACTGAAGAGGGAGAGTTAGTGTGTGTGTGTGTTGGATGTGGGGGTTGGAGTAGCTGCATTTTAAGAGAAGTGAAACAGGAAAAGCCTTTGAAGGAGAATTTACCCTGATCTTTCATACTATCACCAGCATAAAATATGTTTTGGAGGCTTCTCTAGGAGAGTATTTTTTTCAGAAGGAAATGGAAACTTCTAAAGAAAAGTTAGAACAAGTGTAAGAAAAGAAGTAAGAGCAGGAGCTACCTTTCAGCTCAAGGCCTCATTACCTGTTACTGTGGTATGTGTACATGCGTGCTCCAGCAAAGGCAGCGGGGGGGATTAGAAGCTCGAAGATGGGGTATATTTAAGCCAGGACCTGAAAAGGGGTGGGGAAGATTTAGATACAAATGCTCCCCACTACTCCTTTGGCTCAAGGCATATTATGCTGGGCACAAGGTTTACTGGGGGGTTGGCAGGACAGACATACACCACACCTGGGTACAGTCTTTGTATAGTTTTAAGTAGTAGTTATCAAATATGGGTGTTTTTACCCCTCAGGGGACATTTGGCAATGTCTGGAGACATTTCTGATTCTCACAACTTGGCAGGGGTGGGGGTGGGGCGGTGACTAGTGGGTAGAGGCCAGGGACACTGCTAAACATCCTACAGTACACAGCCCAGTCCCCCACAGAAAGAATTATTTGGCCTATGTGTCAATAGTTTTGAGGTTGAGAAACTGGTTTAAAGTATACACATGTATGTCAGATTATTAAACTAGGGTACCATGCCAGTTAAGATTATATTGTCTGCAGACAACAAAAACCTGTTCTGTTTAACTTAGGCTGAAAAAGGAAATGTAACAGAAAGCTCTTCGGGTGGGTCACAGAATCTGGAACTAGACAACTCCTAGGGCCTAATTGGAAGCGTTCTTGAACCTCAGCACTATTGACATTTGGACAAGACAATTTTTTGTTGTAAAGGGCTGCTCTGTGCATTGTAGGATGTTTAGCAGCATCTCTGGTCTCTACCCACTAGATGCCAATAGCACTCCCACAGTCTTGACAATGAAAAAATGTCTCCAGACGTTGCCAGATGTGCCCCTGGAAGGCAAAATTGCTCCTGATTGAGAACCACTGCTTTAGGGTGCTGTCCCATCTCTCATAACTCCCAATCTGATCTCCTGTCAAGTTTCAGATTCCTGGGAGAGAGAATCTGTTTGGCCCAGTTCTGTTTATCCATGGATCAATTAGCAATGGCAAAGGGTTATAGAGCAAAAATATGGTCATGGGGAGAACTATTTTGAGTCAGGCTTTGCTGCTCCATTTGGTGTCTTTAATAGGCACTGAACTTAATTAGATTTCAGAGGGCCTCATTTGCTATGTTAAGGAAATTGAAATTGAACTTCATCCCAGGAGGTGACTGCTAATAAAGAGTTCCTGACAAAAGAGGGACATGATCACTAAAGGTGCATGGTTATCAGTTTGGTTTGGAGTCCAGGGTTCAGGAGCAGTTGTCTGGGGTGGAAACATAGAGTCTCTAGAGGGGCTCTGATTAACTTAAGTTGAAAAGTAATGTAGAAGGATATCAGTATACCACAGAGGTTATGGGAAGGTTAGAGAAACAGACTTGCGAAGGGCTTGGATACAGGTCAGCTCCAAGGATCTAGGTAAGAGAAACTACTTGACAGTCTCAACAAGACTTGCTCCCTAAACAAAGGGGAAGGAACAAGTAGAAAGGGAGGGTGGCCTGAGAAGATTGTTAAATATTTGGAATATTTGTTAAGGAGATTAGGAAGGGTTGAGGGCTTGCATGATCTTGTGACTGAATGGCAAAGTGAAGCAAGGTTCGAGTGCCTCACAGTGTATTGATGGGATGGCTTAGGCTGTATAAGGATAGAAGCGGGGTGGGGCAGCCGATGATAGCCTGGGGAGAAAAGGAAAAAAACCCTCAAAAGATTGGAAATTTTATCTACTAGAAGAGCAGTTGAGAAGAACAAATGAGAAAACTGGAAGGATTAGATGTTTTGTCTGAAAGTGTCATATATGTTAAAGCTTAAGATTTTAGAGTAAGCCTAGTTTAGGGCAAGGTATCAGAAAAGGCCATGGAAGTGCATCACTGAAGAGAAGTTAAGGTGCATGCAATTGGAGATGAATACTACTGTGTCTATAATTGTTCTGGTATCGGACATTCTTAAAAAGGAATACAACATAGATTATTTAGACTGTTGGAAATTACTTTCTCAGGACTTCCCTGGTGGCGCAGTGGTTAAGAATCCGCTTGCCAATGCAGGGGACACGGGTCCGATCCCGGTCCGGGGAGATGCCACATGCCGCGGAGCAACTAAGCGGGTGCGCCACAACTACTGAGACGGTGCCCTAGAGCCAGTGAGCCACAGCTACTGAGCCCACGTGCTGCAAGTACTGAAGCCCACGCACCTAGAGCCCGTGCTCCTCAACAAGAGAGGCTACCCCAATGAGAAGCCTGCACACCGCAATGAAGAGTAGCCCCTGCTCGCCACAACTAGAGAAAGCCCGTGCGCAGCAACAAAGACCCACTGCAGCCAAAAATAAATAAAATAAATAAATAAATAAATATTTTAAAAATAAAAAGCTTTAAAAAAAGAAATTATTTTCTCAAATTATAATTTCATATAATTATTGACAGGCTAATTATTTACATTTTTCACTTTTAAAGTTCAATAAATAATTTTTGAGAGTTTATATGTACCAGGTTATTGAGAACTGGGCATTAGAGATACATGGTCTCAGCTCTTGGAAAATTTCAGTGATTCCTCTTCTGGCGTAAGAAGCATGAATAGGATCACTAAATGTAACCTATTTCTAGAACTGTACTGCCATATCAAATTTGTGAGATTTGGTTTACTTGGATGAGGCAGCTGGGAGAAGAGTGAGTTAAATATTACCTTTTAGGATTATAAATAAATTTACTTTTATAAGTTTGGGGATTTTTTGAAGTAGTGTTTGGTTACTTAAATTGTATTGTTTTAAAAATAATCTCCAATAATGCTGATTTACTCCAATAATGCTATATATACTAGTTGTTTATTTAGCAAATATTTACTGAGTGCTACTTTGTACCAGGTACTGGTCCATAGTGCTGGGCAAAAATCCCTGCCCTCAATGGAGTTTACATTTTAATCAGAGAAGACTGAGAGTAATTAAGTGAATAAGTGAAGTACATTATATCAAGTTGTGGTAAGTGCTGTTGAAAAAAATAACACAGAAAGGGGATAGGAAGTGCAAGGACGCGGGGACAGAGTTTGTGATTTTAAATCTAGTGGTGGAGAAGGCTTAATTGAGAAGATGTTACTTGAGAAGAGACCTGAAAGTGGGGGTGGGAACAAGTGCAAAGATCCAGAAGTGGAAGCTTACCTGTCATTTTTTGGCAAATATATCGAGGCCACCAATATAGGTGAAGTGAGGTAAGGAGTGAGGTGAGTAGAGGAAGACGAGATCAAAGAGAAAACAAGGGCCAGATCTTGTGGGACCTTGTAGTGACTTTGGCTTTTACCCTGAGTGAGATTGGAAGCCACTGGAAGGCTTTGAGCCATTGATCACTGCAGCCAAGTGGGAAATAAATAATAGGAGGGCAAGGGCAGAAGAAGGAGCCCAATGAAAAGTGATAACTATCCAGATGAGAAAAACATTGGCTTGGAGCTAGGTGGATGCGGTAGAGTTGTTGGGATACATAGATTCTAGATGTGTTTTGAAGGCAGAGCCACAGGATTTGCTGATAAGATGTGCATTGAGAAAGAGAACAGTTATGGATGACTTTGACATAAGCAACTGCCAAGATGGAGTTGCTGTTAATTAAGCTGGAGAAGATATGCAGGAGGAGCAGGCTTATGGAAGAAGATCGGGAGTTTGGCTCTGGATACATTAATTTGGATGCCTATTAAATATCTTAATGGAGGTCCCTTTTATTTGTAAGCTAATTTAGACTGCACCTCTTATAGTCGGGCAACAACAATGTCAGTGTTTTTTGTGTGTGGTTATCCTTTGGCTTATGCAATGGATAATTACAGAAAAGTGAATTGTGAGTTGAATTTTAGGGGGTGGATTTTTCTTTTTTTCTATTATGTACACTATGTGGAAGCATCTGAAATTGAGCAAGGTGCCCATTTCTTTCACATTAATTTACAACTATAACCAGATATTGATTCTTGGAAAAGTTACTTTTAGGAGATTGATTTGAAAACTTCAGGTGAAATGGAGATTGGATGCTTGGTCCATTGGATGTTGTAGTATTATAATCCTAGAATCAGAAGGTATTTGTTCCTGTCTCCTAGAAGGAGGCTATTAAAACATTGAGGTTTTTGACTTTCCCAAGGTTTAACAGATAGTGTTGAGTGGTTAAGTCACTGATCCAGCACCCTTATAATTTGATTATTCTATACTACCTGTTCAGGCTGTTGTTCCCACCTAACAGTTTGCTTTTCTTTTAGTTTTTGGCATTTCCCTTATTACTCTTTTATGGTACTTTATCATCCTCCTGCAATATCCCTTAGGAGATTCTCTTATTACTTGGGAATACTTTGACTTTGCAGTCCTTTGAAGCTTGGGAAACATAGTCTTTTTTTTTTTTTTTTTTTTTTTTCTTTTTGCTGTATGCGGGCCTCTCACTGTTGTGGCCTCTCCCGTTGCGGAGCACAGGCTCCGGATGCGCAGGCTCAGCGGCCATGGCTCACGGGCCCAGTCGCTCCGCGGCATATGGGATCCTCCCAGACCGGGGCACGAACCCGTATCCCCTGCATCGGCAGGCGGACTCCCAACCACCGCGCCACCAGGGAGGCCCAACATAGTCTTTTGACTCAGCAATTCTTTAAAGTTGGGGAAGGACAATTTCTCCATTTATTTCTTTTTACTTGCATAATTTTTTGCAATATCACTTTTTTGCAATATTGCACTTTGCCTTAATATACAGTTTCCAGTCTAAACGTTTCCTTAGTAAGTTGATCTCTTATCAGTTTATATGCTTTAAAGTCTGCATATTATGTTACTTAGGATACATAATTTAATATTTATTAAATATTGGTATTTACAAGTTGGTATTAGCTCACATTGAACGTAAGTTACAAGTGAAAGGCTTTATGACTATTTCCACAAGTAAAATATGAGCAGTTATCATATCAATACCAAGTTATTAAAACAAAATTAAGAGCTGAGCAAATTTGACTCAGGATATGGTAATTTATTGTTTGTTTGGGTTTTTTTTTCAGGCATTAGGCTTACTATTGATCTGTCTCATAATTCACTGACTTATTTTGAGACTTCTCCCAGCCAAAGAGAATGTTGTGTATAAATTTTGAATCTCTATATTAGTCTATCCTTTAAGACTTCATTTTAGCTATATGTATAATGTACTCTTTTTCTACCCCAAAATACCATTAAGAGAGGAATCTCTGGCTCCTTTTTGCCATTGCTATCATAGCATCGTGTTGTTTTCCTCTACTGTTGTCTATTTATTAAAACAAAAGCTTCATGTTTATTAGTTCCATAGACTGTCATCTCTTTAAGGGTAGAATAACCCTGATAGGCTTTGAATTCTGAGTGCAGTAACTATGCTTGTGTTATTCACCATTGTATCTTTAGCATCTGCCACAGTACTGTGGTACATAGTAGTTGTTCAGAAACATTTTTAGCTGACTGGAGAAATAGATTTATAGTACTTAGGCCTTCATAGAACACATAGGGTATAAATACATGTATTCATAAAACTGAATACATTTTTGGCAGGATTAAAAAGTTGATTCATATCCAAAAAATTTAAATTAAAACTTTTTTCTAATACTTTAGTTCTCCAATTTACTTTTGAGTATATAGATGTAGTTTATTGCTGGATCTCTTGGTTTTGTGGGTTATTTTTCATAGGTAACTTTACTCTTTAGTATTCTCTGTGAAATGAAAGGATTATAGTTTTAACTGGGCCTTTTGGCAGTTAAAATTTTGACAATTTGTATTTATAGGTTGCTTGTCTTTTAGAGTGCTTGTGCTAATTGGTTTCATTTAATGTTGAATTGTACAGTTCAGTCTTTTTATAACTTTTGTACAATATAGCTATCTCATTTTTGTTAAATATCATTTTTAATATAAAAATTTTAAAATACTGATTTAATAGAGTAGTAGTGCTACCAGTGGTAGAGAGAATGAAGAAAATCATAAATGATAATTTATCTTAGAATTTAACCAGCATTTGCCTTTAGTTAATCCAGTGTGAAATACAATTGTATTTTCTTTAAAGTGCATCAGAGCTAAATATTTTTATCATATCATTCCTTTCATCTTCCTTCCCTTAAACTTGCTCCCTTCTGTGTCCCCTGTGTACCCATTCCCTGCAGCGATCCCTGCTGGCTGTGGTGGAGATTGGTGTGCTGTGAATTTCATAATCACCCAAATGAGTACCAGAGGAGTCTAAGAAACCCTGGCAACTGACTACTTGCTTTCACCACGAGTAGGGACCTTTTGTCTGAATTTCCTGCCCTCAGGTAATTCTTCTATTCCCCATTTTTTTTTTCTTTCTGTAGATGCAAGCACTTACTATGCCCCACATAAAGATACTTGGAGAATATTTTCTGATTCTTCTTCTTTCCGTCAGGCACCGACTTCATGTTTTTTTTTTTAATTTCTTTTAATTTTTTAATTTTTTTTACCATGTAGCTACAGGCTCATGCAATTCTCTTAGAATGTCTTCTAGTATATAAGGTTTGGCAATGCACTTAAAACTATAACCAGTTTTTTCTGATGTTGCATGAGTGAGTTTTATTACTTACAGGCAGCTATTTAAATATAGTAATTAGCATTATTTACTCTTCAATGGGTTAGGCATCATAGTCTAATTTAATTAATGAGGTATGAAGGCTCTTTTGATAAAGAGGATGTTTTGATCAATTCACTGAAGGACTTAAAGAGTTTATTTTGTGTACTTAATGTTAAGTATAATATTTTTAAAATTAATTAATAAATTAAGTTTTGGCTGTGTTGGGTCTTCGTTGCTGCACACGGGCTTTCTCTAGTTGCGGTGAGTGGGGGCTACTCTTCGTTGTGGTGCTCTGGCTTCTCTTTGCGGTGGCTTCTCTTGTTGCCAAGCACAGCTCTAGGCGCGCAGGCTTCAGTAGTTGTGGCACGCAGGCTCAGTAGTTGTGGCTCGGGGGCTCTAGAGGGCAGGCTCAGTAGTTGTGGTGCACGGGCTTAGTTGCTCCCTGGCATGTGGGATCTTCCTGGACCAGGGCTCGAACCCGTTTCCCCTTCATTGGCAGACAGATTCTTAACCACTGCGCCACCGGGGAAGCCCTGTGTGTTCTCTTTTTTTTTAATTACATTTTTTATTGAGAAAAATTCACGTAACATAAATTTCGCCATTTAACCATTTTAAGGTGTTTCTTTAGTAAATTCATGATGTGATGCAACCTTCATTCCTAATTCTAAACCAGCACTGACTTTTCAGGTTATTGCTCCTGAACGGGTGGGGTGCTCCTGACACCTAGTGGGCAGGGGCCAGAAATGCTGCTAAAGTCCCAGACGAGAGAATTAATTTTCTGTCTCCAAAGTGTTGAGGCTGAGAGACCCCACTCTACACCATTAGAGCACCACACATCACATCCAAGGAAATAAACAGCCATTCAGTCGTGTCATCCCTACTGGTCTCAAGAATGTCTTTACAGCATTTTTATTTCAGTTCAGGAGGCAAAGTTCACATGTTTGGTTGTTAGGTCTTTTTAGTCTCTTTTAATATAGAGGAGTATTCTCTGCCCCACACTCAGACTTTCTGTCTGATTACTTTTTGTAAGAGTTCAGACCAGTTTTAGCACTGCATTCTCTTTCCATATTTTATTATTACCTTTTTTTATTGAAGTGTAGTTGATTTACAGTGTTGTGCCAATCTCTGCTGTACAGCAGAATAACTCAGTTTTACATTTACATATAGACATTCTATTTTTAATTTTTAAATTTTATTTTATTTATTTTTTGTACATCAGGTTCTTATTAGTTATCTATTTTACACGCATCAGTGTATACATGTCAATCCCAACCTCCCAATTCATCTCCCCCACCCCCAGCCACTTTCCCTGCTTGGTGTCCATATGTTTGTTCTCTACATCTGTGTCTCAATTTCTGCCCTGCAAACCAGTTCATCTGTACCATTTTTCTAGATTGCACATATATGCATTATATACGATATTTGTTTTTCCCTTTCTGACGTACTTCAATTTGTATGACAGTCTCTGTACTTCAATTTGTATGACAGTCTCTGAATCCATCCACGTCTCTACAAATGACCCAATTTCATTCCTTTTTATGACTCAGTAATATTCCACTGTATATATGTACCACATCTTCTTTATCCATTTGCCTGTCAGTGGGCATTTAGGTTGCTTCCATGACCTGGCTATTGTAAATAGTGCTGCAGTGAACATTGGGGTGTATGTGTCTTTTTGAATTATGGTTTTATCTGGGTATATGGCCAGTAGTGGGATTGCTGGGTGGTATGGTAGTTCTATTTTTAGTTTTCTAAGGAACCTCCATATTGTTCTCCATAGTGGTTGTATCAATTTACATTCCCACCAACAGTGCAAAAGGGTTCCCTTTTCTCCACACCCTCTCCAGCATTTATTGTTTCTAGATTTTCTGATGATGCCCATTCTAACTGGTGTGAGGTGATACCTCATTGCAGTTTGATTTGCATTTCCCTAATGATTAGTGATGTTGAGCATCCTTTCATTTGTTTGTTGGCCATCTGTATGTCTTCTTTGGAGCAATGTCTATTTAGGTCTTCTGCCCATTTTTGGATTGGGTTGTTTGTTTTTTAAATATTGAGCTGCATGAGCTGTTTATGTATTTTGGAGATTAATCCTTTGTCCATTGATCTCTTTGCAAATATTTTCTCCCATTCTGAGGGTTGTCTTTTTGTCTTGTTTGTAGTTTCCTTTGCTTTGCAAAAGCTTTTAAGTTTCATTAGAACCCATTTGTTTATTTTGTTTTTATTTCCATTACTCTAGGAGGTGGATCAAAAAAGATCTTGCTGTGTTTTATGTCAAAGAGTGTTCTTCCTATGTTTTCCTCTAAGAGTTTTATAGTGTCCGGTCTTACATTTAGGTCTCTAATCCATTTTGAGTTTATTTTTGTGTATTGTCTTAGGGAGTGTTCTAATTTCATTCTTTTACATGTAGCTGTCCAGTTTTCCCAGCACCACTTATTGAAGAGACTGTCTTTTCTCCGTTGTATACCCTTGCCTCCTTTGTCATAGATTAGTTGACCATAGGTATGTGGGTTTATCTCTTTCTATCCTGTTCCATTGATCTATATTTCTGTTTTTGTGCCAGTACCATACTGTCTTGATTACTGTAGCTTGTAGTATAGTCTGAAGTCCAGGAGCCTGATTCCTCCAGCTCCGTTTTTCTTTCTCAAGATTGCTTTGGCTATTCGGGGTCTTTTGTGTTTCCATACAAATTGTGACACTTTTGTTCTAGCTCTGTGAAAATTTTCATTAGCAGTTTCTTAGGGCTTGAATTGAATCTGTGCATTGCTTTGGGTAATATAGTCATTTTCACAATATTGATTCTTCCAATCGAAGAACATGGTATATGTCTCCATCTGTTGGTATCATCTTTAATTTCTTTCATCAGTGTCTTATAGTTTTCTGCATACAAGTCTTTTGTCTCCCTAGGAAGGTTTATTCCTAGGTATTTCATTCTTTTTGTTGCAATGGTAAATGGCAGTGTTTCCTTAATTTCTCTTTCAGATTTTTCATCATTAATGTATAGGAATGCAAGAGATTTCTGTGCATTAATTTTGTATCCTGCAACTTTACCAAATTAATTGATTAGCTCTAGTAGTTTTCTGGTGGCATCTTTAGGATTCTCTATGTATAGTATCATGTCATCTGCAAACAGTGACAGTTTTACTTCTTCTTTTCCAATTTGTATTCCTTTTATTTCTTTGTCTTCTCTGATTGCCATAGCTAGGACTTCCAAAGCTATGTTGAATAATAGTGGTGAGAGTGGACATCCTTGTCTTGTTTCTGATCTTAGAGGAAATGCTTTCAGTTTTTCACCATTGAGAATGATGTTTGCTGTGGGTTTGTATATACGGCCTTTATTATATTGAGGTAGGGTCCCTCTATGCCCACTTTCTGGAGAGTTGTTTTTTTTTTTTTTTTTTTTAATCTTTGCAGTACGCAGGCCTCTCACTGTTGTGGCCTCTCCCGTTGCGGAGCACAGGCTCCGGACGCGCAGGCTCAGCGGCCATGGCTCACGGGCCCAGCCGCTCCGCGGCATGTGGGATCTTCCCGGCCCGGGGCACGAACCTGTATCCCCTGCATCGGCAGGCGGACTCTCAACTACTGCGCCACCAGGGAAGCCCTCTGGAGAGTTTTTATCATAAGTGGGTGTTGAATTTTGTCAAAACCTTTTTCTGCATCTATTGAGATGATCATATGGATTTTCTTCTTCAATTTTTAAATATGGTGTATCACATTGATTGATTTGCATATATTGAAGAATCTTTGCATCCTTGGGATAAATCCCACTTGATCATGGTGTATGTTCCTGTTAATGTGCTGTTGGATTCTGTTTGCTAGTATTTTGTTGAGGATTTTTGCATCTATATTCGTCAGTGATATTGGTCTGTAATTTTCTCTTTTGGTAGTATCTTTGTATGGTTTTGGTTTCAGGGTGATGGTGGCCTCATAGAATCGGTTTTAGAGTGTTCCTTCCTCTGAAATTTTTTTGGAAGAGTTTGAGAGGGATGGGTGTTAGCTCTTCTCTAAATGTTTCATAGAATTCACCTGTGAAGCCATCTGGTCCTGGAAGTTTGTTTGTTGGAAGATTTTTAATCACAGTTCCAATTTCATTACTTGGGATTCATCTGTTCATATTTTCTATTTCTTCCTGGTTCAGTCTTGGAAGGTTATACCTTTCTAAGAATTTGTGCATTTCTTCCAGGTTGTCCATTTTATTGGCATAGAGTTGCTTGTAGTAGTCTCTTAGGATGCTTTGTATTTCTGCGGTGTCTGTTTTAATTTCTCCTTTTTCATTTCTAATTTTATTGATTTGAGACCTCTCCCTCTGTTTCTTGAAGAGTCTGGCCAAAGTTTTATCAATTTTGTTTACCTTCTCAAAGAACCAGCTTTTATTTTATTGATCTTTGTTATTGTTTTCTTTGTTTCTATTTCATTTATTTCTGCTCTGATCTTTATGATTTCTTTCCTTTTACTAACTTTGGGTTTTGTTTGTTCTTCTTTCTCTAGTTCCTTTAGATATAAGGTTAGATTGTTTATTTGAGATTTTTCTTGTTTCTTGATGTAGTCTTGTATAGCTATAAACTTTCCTCTTAGAAGTGCTTTCGCTGCATCACATAGGTTTTGGATTGTCATGTTTTCACTGTAATTTGTCTCTAGGTATTTTTTGATTTCCTCTTTGATTTCCTCAGTGATCTCTTGGTTTTTTAGTAATGTATTGTTTAGCCTCCATGTGTTTGTGTTTTTTACATTTTTTTCCCTGTAATTCATTTCTAATCTCATAGCGTTGTGATGGAAAAGATGTTTGATATGATTTCAATTTTCTTAAATTTACCGTGGCTTGATTTGTGACCCAAGATATGATCTATCCTGGGGAATGTTCCGTGTGCACTTGAGAATAAAGTGTAATCTGTGGTTTTGGGATGGAATGTCTTATAAATATCAATCAATTAAATCTATCTGGTCTGTTGTGTCATTGAAACCTTGTGTTTCCTTATTAATTTTCTGTCTCGATGATCTGTCCATTGGTGAAAGTG
The DNA here is from genome assembly GCF_025265405.1 of Mesoplodon densirostris. Taxonomy (NCBI): domain Eukaryota; kingdom Metazoa; phylum Chordata; class Mammalia; order Artiodactyla; family Ziphiidae; genus Mesoplodon; species Mesoplodon densirostris. The sequence goes on from NC_082671.1 coordinate 81,762,212, forward strand.
GAGTGTTGAAGTCCCCTACTATGAGTGTGTTACTGTCGATTTCCCCTTTTATGGCTGTTAGTATTTGCCTTATGTATTGAGGTGCTCCTATGTTGGGTGCATAAATATTTACAATTGTTATATCTTCTTCTTGGATCGATCCCTTGATCATTATGTAGTGTCCTTCTTTGTCTCTTCTAATATTCTTTATTTTAAAGTCTATTTTGTCTGATATAAGAATTGCTACTCCAGCTTTCTTTTTTTATTATTATTATTAGTTTCTGCTTTATAACAAAGTGAATCAGTCATACATATACATCTGTTCCCGCATCCCTTCCCTCATGCATCTCCCTCCCTCCCACCCTCCCCATCCCACCCCTCCAGGCAGTCACAAAGCACCGAGCTGATCTCCCCGTGCTCTGTGGCTGCTTCCCACTATCTATCTACCTCACGTTTGGTAGTGTATACATGTCCATGCCACTCTTTCGCTTTGTCACAGCTTACACTTCCCCCTCCCCATATCCTCAAGTCCATTCTCAAGTAGGTCTGTGTCTTTATTCCCATTTTACCCCTAGGTTCTTCATGACATTTTTTTTTTAAATTCCATATATATGTGTTAGCATACGGTATTTGTCTTTCTCTTTCTGACTTACTTCACTCTGTATGACAGACTCTAGGTCTATCCACCTCATTACAAATAGCTCAGTTTAGTTTCTTTTTATGGCTGAGTAATATTCCATTGTATATATGTGCCACATCTTCTTTATCCATTCATCCGATAATGGACATTTAGGTTGTTTCCAGCTCCGGGCTATTGTGAATAGAGCTGCAATGAACATTTTGGTACATGTCTCTTTTTGTTTTGTTTTTTTTAGTTTCTGATATTTATTTATTTATTTATTTATTATTAGTTTCTGCTTTATAACAAAGTGAATCAGTCATACATATACATCTGTTCCCACATCCCTTCCCTCATGCATCTCCTCCCTCCCACCCTCCCCATCCCACCCCTCCAGGCGGTCACAAAGCACCGAGCTGATCTCCCTGTGCTCTGCGGCTGCTTCCCACTATCTATCTACCTTACATTTGGTAGTGTATATATGTCCATGCCTCTCTTTCGCTTTGTCACAGCTTACCCTTCCCCCTCCCCATATCCTCAAGTCCATTCTCAAGTAGGTCTGTGTCTTTATTCCCGTTTTACCCCTAGGTTCTTCATGACATTTTTTTTTTAATTCCGTATATATGTGTTAGCATACGGTATTTGTCTTTCTCTTTCTGACTTACTTCACTCTGTATGACAGACTCTAGGTCTATCTACCTCATTACAAATTGCTCAGTTTCGTTTCTTTTTATGGCTGAGTAATATTCCATTGTATATATGTGCCACATCTTCTTTATCCATTCATCCGATGATGGACACTTAGGTTGTTTCCAGCTCCGGGCTATTGTGAATAGAGCTGCAATGAACATTTTGGTACATGTCTCTTTTTGAATTATGGTTTTCTCAGGGTATATGCCTAGTAGTGGGATTGCTGGGTCATATGGTAGTTCTATTTGTAGTTTTTTAAGGAACCTCCATACTGTTCTCCATAGTGGCTGTACCAATTCACATTCCCACCAACAATGCAAGAGTGTTCCCTTTTCTCCACACCCTCTCCAGCATTTATTGTTTCTAGATTTCTTGACGATGGCCATTCTGACTGGTGTGAGATGATATCTCATTGTAGTTTTGATTTGCATTTCTCTAATGATTAATGATGTTGAGCATTCTTTCATGTGTTTGTTGGCAGTCTGTATATCTTCTTTGGAGAAATGCCTATTTAAGTCTTCTGCCCATTTTTAGATTGGGTTGTTTGTTTTTTTGCTATTGAGCTCCATGAGCTGTTTATAAATTTTGGAGATTAATCCTTTGTCAGTTGCTTCATTTGAAAATATTTTCTCCCATTCTGAGGGTTCTCTTTTGGTCTTGTTTATGGTTTCCTTTGCTGTGCAAAAGCTTTTAAGTTTCATTAGGTCCCATTTGTTTATCTTTGTTTTTATTTCCATTTCTCTAGGAGGTGGGTCCAAAAGGATCTTGCTGTGATTTATGTCATAGAGTGTTCTGCCTATGTTTTCCTCTAAGAGTTTGATAGTTTCTGGCCTTACATTTAGGTCTTTAATCCATTTTGAGCTTATTTTTGTGTATGGTGTTAGGGAGTGTTCTAATTTCATACTTTTACATGTCCCTGTCCAGTTTTCCCAGCACCACTTTTGAAGAGGCTGTCCTTTCTCCACTGTACATTCCTGCCTCCTTTATCAAAGATAAGTTGACCATATGTGCGTGGGTTTATCTCTGGGCTTTCTATCCTGTTCCATTGATCTATCTTTCTGTTTTTATGCCAGTACCACACTGTCTTGATTACTGTAGCTTTGTAGTATAGTCTGAAGTCAGGGAGCCTGATTCCTCCAGCTCCGTTTTTTGTTCTCAAGATTGCTTTGGCTATTTGGGGTCTTTTGTTTTTCCAAACAAATTTTGAAATTTTTTGTTCTAGTTCTGTGAAAAATGCCAGTGGTAGTTTGATAGGGATTGCATTGAATCTGTAGATTGCTTTGGGTAGTAGAGTCATTTTCACAATATTGATTCTTCCAATCCAGGAGCATGGTATATTTCTCCATCTATTTGTATCATCTTTAATTTCTTTCATCAGTGCCTTATAATTTTCTGCATACAGGTCTTTTGTCTCCTTAGGTAGGTTTATTCCTAGATATTTTATTCTTTTTGTTGCAATGGTAAATGGGAGTGTTTTCTTGATTTCATTTTCAGATTTTTCATCATTAGTGTAGAGGAATGCCAGAGATTTCTGTGCATTAATTTTGTATCCTGCTACTTTACCAAATTCATTGATTAGCTCTAGTAGTTTTCTGGTAGCATCTTTAGGATTCTCTATGTATAGTATCATGTCATCTGCAGTGACAGCTTTACTTCTTCTTTTCCAATTTGGATTCCTTTTATTTCTTTTTCTTCTCTGATTGCTGTGGCTAGAACTTCCAAAACTAGGTTGAATAAGAGTGGTGAGAGTGGGCAGCCTTGTCTTGTTCCTGATCTTAGTGGAAATGGTTTCAGTTTTTCACCATTGAGGACAATGTTGGTTGTGGGTTTGTCATATATGGCCTTTATTATGTTGAGGAAAGTTCCCTCTATGCCTACTTTCTGCAGGGTTTTTATCATAAATGGGTGTTGAATTTTGTCGAAAGCTTTTTCTGCATCCATTGAGATGATCATATGGTTTTTATTCTTCAATTTGTTAATATGGTGTATCACATTGATTGATTTGCGTATATTGAAGAATCCTTGCATTCCTGGGATAAACCCCACTTGATCATGGTGTATGATCCTTTTAATGTGCTGTTGGATTCTGTTTGCTAGTATTTTGTTGAGGATTTTTGCATCTATGTTCATCAGTGATATTGGCCTATAGTTTTCTTTCTTTGTGACATCCTTGCCTGGTTTTGGTATCAAGGTGATGGTGGCCTCGTAGAATGAGTTTGGGAGTGTTCCTTCCTCTGATATTGTTTGGAAGAGTTTGAGAAGGATGGGTGTTAGCTCTTCTCTAAATGTTTGATAGAATTTGCCTGTGAAGCCATCTGGTCCTGGGCTTTTGTTTGTTGGAAGGTTTTTAATCACAGTTTCAATTTCACTGCTTGTGATTGGTCTATTCATATTTTCTATTTCTTCCTGATTCAGTCTTGGCAGGTTGTACATTTCTAAGAATTTGTCCATTTCTTCCAGGTTGTCCATTTTATTGGCATAGAGTTGCTTGTAGTAATCTCTCATGATCTTTTGTATTTCTGCAGTGTCAGTTGTTACTTCTCCTTTTTCATTTCTAATTCTATTGATTTGAGTCTTCTCCCTTCTTTTCTTGATGAGTCTGGCTAATGGTTTGTCAATTTTGTTTATCTTCTCAAAGAACCAGCTTTTAGTTTGGTTGATCTTTGCTGTAATTTCCTTCATTTCTTTTTCATTTATTTCTGATCTGATCTTTATGATTTCTTTCCTTCTGCTAACTTTGGGGGTTTTTTGTTCTTCTTTCTCTAATTGCTTTAGGTGCAGGGTCAGGTTGTTTACTCGAGATGTTTCCTGTTTCTTAAGGTGGGATTGTATTGCTATAAACTTCCCCCTTAGAACTGCTTTTGCTGCGTCCCATAGGTTTTGGGTCATCGTGTCTCCATTGTCATTTGTTTCTAGGTATTTTTTAATTTCCTCTTTGATTTCTTCAGTGATCACTTCGTTATTGAGTAGTGTATTGTTTAGCCTCCATGTGTTTGTATTTTTTACAGATCTTTTCCTGTAATTGATGTCTAGTCTCATAGCATTGTGGTCAGAAAAGATACTTGATACAATTTCAATTTTCTTAAATTTACCAAGGCTTGATTTGTGACCCAAGATATGATCTATCCTGGAGAATGTTCCATGAGCACTTGAGAAAAATGTGTATTCTGTTGTTTTTGGATGGAATGTCCTATAAATATCAACTAAGTCCATCTTGTTTAATGTATCATTTAAAGCTTGTGTTTCCTTATTTATTTTCATTTTGGATGATCTGTCCATTGGTGAAAGTGGGGTGTTAAAGTCTACTACTATGATTGTGTTACTGTCGATTTCCCCTTTTATGGCTGTTAGTATTTGCCTTATGTATTGAGGTGCTCCTATGTTGGGTGCATAAATATTTACAATTGTTATATCTTCTTCTTGGATCGATCCCTTGATCATTATGTAGTGTCCTTCTTTGTCTCTTCTAATATTCTTTATTTTAAAGTCTATTTTGTCTGATATAAGAATTGCTACTCCAGCTTTCTTTTGATTTCCATTTGCATGGAATATCTTTTTCCATCCCCTTACTTTCAATCTGTATGTGTCTCTAGGTCTGAAGTGGGTCTCTTGTAGACAGCATATATATGGGTCTTGTTTTTGTATCCATTCAGCCACTCTGTGTCTTTTGGTGGAAGCATTTAGTCCATTTACATTTAAGGTAATTATTGATATGTATGTTCCTATTCCCATTTCCTTAATTGCTTTGGGTTCGTTATTGTAGGTATATTCCTTCTGCTGTGTTTCTTGCCTAGAGAAGTTCCTTTAGCATTTGTTGTAAAGCTGGTTTGGTGGTGCTGAACTCTCTCAGCTTTTGCTTATCTGTAAAGGTTTTAATTTCTCCATCAAATCTGAATGAGATCCTTGCTGGGTAGAGTAATCTTGGTTGCAGGTTTCTCTCCTTCATCACTTTAATTATGTCCTGCCACTGCCTTCTGGCTTGTAGAGTTTCTGCTGAGAGATCAGCTGTTAACCTGATGGGGATTCCCTTGTGTGTTATTTGTTGTTTTTCCCTTGCTGCTTTTAATATGTTTTCTTTGTGTTTAATTTTTGACAGTTTGATTAATATGTGTCTTGGCGTATTTCTCCTTGGATTTATTCTGTATGGGACTGTCTGTGCCTCCTGGACTTGATTAACTATTTCCTTTCCCATATTAGGGAAGTTTTCAACTATAATCTCTTCAAATATTTTCTCAGTCCCTTTCTTTTTCTCTTCTTCTTCTGGAACCCCTATAATTCGAATGTTGGTGTGTTTAATGTTGTCCCAGAGGTCTCTGAGACTGTCCTCTGTTCTTTTCATTCTTTTTTCTTTCTTCTGCTCTGCATCAGTTATTTCCACTATTTTATCTTCCACGTCACTTATCCGTTCTTCTGCTTCAGTTATTCTGCTATTGATCCCATCTAGAGTATTTTTCATTTCATTTATTGTGTTTTTTTTTTTTTTTTTTTTTTTTGCGGTATGCGGGCCTCTCACCGTTGTGGCCTCCCCCGTTGCGGAGCACAGGCTCCGGACGCGCAGGCTCCGGACGCGCAGGCTCAGCGGCCATGGCTCACGGGCCCAGCCGCTCCGCGGCATATGGGATCCTCCCAGACCGGGGCACGAACCCGTATCCCCTGCATCGGCAGGCGGACTCCCAACCACTTGCGCCACCAGGGAGGCCCCATTTATTGTGTTTTTAATCGATGCTTGATTCATCTTTAGTTCTTCTAGGTCCTTGCTAACTGTTTCTTACATTTTGTGTATTCTATTTCCAAGATTTTGAATCATCTTTACTATCATTATTCTGAATTCTTTTTCAGGTAGACTGCCTATTTCCTCTTCATTTGTTAGGTCTGGTGGGTTTTTATCTTGCTCCTTCACCTGCTGTGTGTTTTTCTGTCTTCTCATTTTGCTTATCTTACTGTGTTTGGGGTCTCCTTTTTGCAGGCTGCAGATTCGTAGTTCCCGTTGTTTTTGGTGTCTGTCCCCAGTGTCTAAAGTTTTTTCAGTGGGTTGTGTAGGCTTCCTGGTGGAGGGGACTAGTGCCTGTGTTCTGGTGGATGAAGCTCGATCTTGTCTTTCTGGTGGGCAGGTCCACGTCTGGTAGTGTGTTTTGGGGTGTCTGCGGACTTATTATGTTTTTAGGCTGCCTCTCTGCTAATGGGTGGGGTTGTGTCCCTGTCTTGCTAGTTCCTTGGCATAGGGTGACCAGCACTGTAGCTTGCTGGTCGTTGAGTGAAGCTGGGTGCTGGTGTTGAGATGGAGATCTCTGGGAGATTTTCGCCGCTTTATATTATGTGGAGCTGGGAGGTCTTTTGTGGACCCGTGTTCTGAAGTTGGCTCTCCCACTTCAGAGGCACAGCACTGACTCCTGGCTGCAGCACCCAGAGCCTTTCATCTACCCAGATCAGAATAAAAGGGAGAAAAAGTAGAAAGAAAGAATTAGTAGAAGAAAGAGAGGAAGAAAGAAGGAAAGAAAAGAAGGAAGGAAGGAAGAAAGAAAGGAGGGAGGGAGGGAGGAAAGAAAGAAAAGAAGAAAGAAGGGAGGGAGGAAGGAAAGAAAGAAAGAAAGGAGGGAGGGAGGAAGGAAAGAAAGAAAGAAAGGAGGGAGGAGGGAGGGAGGGAGGAAGGGAAGGTAGGAAAAAGAGAAAGAGAGAAGATAAAGTAAAATAGAATAAAGTATGATAAAATATATAGCATTATTAAAATAAAAAAAGTAATTCTTAAAAAAAAATTGAAAAAAAAAAACCGGACGGATAGAACCCTGGGACAAATGGTGGAAGCAAAGCTATACAGAGAAAATCTCACACAGAAGCATACACATACACATTCACCAAAAGAGAACAACGGGAAAAAAATCGTAAATCTTGCTCTCAAAGTCCACCTTCTCCATTTGGGATAATTTTTTGTAAAAAGAGGAAAAGGGGAAAAAGTCTTAAATCTTGCTCTCAAAGTCCACCTCCTCAATTTGGGATAATTCGTTGTAAAAAGAGGAAAAGGGGGAAAAATCTTAAATCTTGTTCTCAAAGTCCACCTCCTCAATTTGGGATGATTCGTTGTCTATTCATGTATTCCACAGATGCAGGGTACATCAAGTTGATTGTGGAGCTTTAATCCGCTGCTTCTGAGGCTGCACAGAGAGATTTCCCTTTCTCTTCTTTGTTCTCACAGCTCCCGGGTCTCGCCTTTGGATTTGGCCCTGCCTCTCCGTGTAGGTCGCCGGAGGGCGTCTGTTCTTCGCTCAGACAGGACGGGTTTAAAGGAGCCGCTGATTTGGGGGCTCTGGCTCACTGAGGCCGAGGGAGGGAGGGGCACGGAGCGCGGGGCGAGCCTGCGGCGGCAGAGGCCAGCGTGACGTTGCACCAGCGCGAGGCGTGCAGTGCGCTCTCCCGGGGAAGCCGTCCCTGGATCCCGGGACCTCGGCAGTGGGGGGCTGCACACGCTCCCCGGAAAGGGGGCGTGGACAGTGTCCTGCGCTCGCACACAGGCCCGTCTCCGGGGTCCACGCCTTTAGCCACGGTTCACGCCTGTCTCTGGAGCTCCTTTAAGCAGCGCTCTTAATCCCTTCTCCTCGTGTACCAGGAAAGAAAAAGGGAAGAAAAAGTCTCTTGCCTCTTCAGCAGCTTCAGACTTTTTCCCCGGACTCCCTCCAGGCTAGCCGTGGTGCACTAACCCCTTCAGGCTCTCTTACTGCCGCCAGCCCCAGTCCTCTCCCTGCGCTTCCAGGATATAACTTTTTAAACTACAATATCAGTCTTCCCGCCCTCACAGTCTCCTCGCCCATCCCACCTCTCAACACTTTTATTGCAGTAACTTTTTATTGAGATAAACCTTCCATATGCAGCTCAATGATTTTTAAATAAGATTTTTATTTTAGAATACTTTTAGATTTGTAGAAAAGTTGTAAAGATAGTACAGAGTTTTCATACATCCCATATTCCATCTCCTGTATTATTATTTTTTTTTTTTGCCATACGCGGGCCTCTCACTGTTGTGGCCTCTCCCGTTGCGGAGCACAGGCTCCGGATGCGCAAGGCTCAGCGGCCATGGCTCACGGGCCCAGCCGCTCCGCGGCATATGGGATCCTCCCAGACCGGGGCACGAACCCGTATCCCCTGCATCGGCAGGCGGACTCTCAACCACTGCGCCACCAGGGAGGCCCTATCTCCTGTATTATTAACATCTTACATTAGTATGGTACATTTATTGCAATTAATGAATCAATATTTATAAATTATTATTTACTATAGGGCATATTTTATTCAAATTTCCTTAGTTTTTTACCTAATGTCCTTTTTCTGTTCCAGGAACCCATTGTGAATACCACATTGTATATAGTCATCATTTCTTCTTAGGCTCCTCCTGGCTGTGACAGTTTCTCAGACTTTCCTTGTGTTTGATGATCTTGAGAGTTTTGAGTAGTATTGGTCAGAGATTTTGCTCAGTGTCTCTCAAACAGGATTTGTATAATCTTTTTCTCTTAATTTGAATGGGTTATGGGTTTTTGGCAAGAGGACCACAAAGGTAAAGTGGCATTTTTATTGTCATTTCAAGGGTATATCTTATCAGCATATTTTATCATTTTTTATTCCAGTTTTATTGAGAAATAATTGTGCTGAAGTCATACAGCACTGTATAAGTTTAAAGTGTATAGCATAATAATTTGACTTACATACATCATGAAATGGTTACCACAATAAGTTTAGTGGACATCCATTATATTACATGCATATAAAATTAAAGAAATGAAAAATAATTTTTTCTTTGTGATGAGAAATCTTAGGATTTACTCTCTTAACACCTTTCATATATAACATACAACAATGTTAATTATATTTATCATGTTGTAAATTGCATTCCTAGTGTTATATATCTTATAAATGGAGGTTTGTACCTTTTGACTGCGTTCATCCAATTCCCCCTCCCTCCACCCTCTGGTAACCACAAATCTGGTCTCTTTTCTGTGAGTTTGTTTTTGAAGTATAATTGACCTACAGCACTATGTTAGTTCCTGTTACACAACATAATGATTCAATATTTTTATATATCTCAAAATGATCACCACAATAAGTCTAGTTAACCATCTGTCCCCATGCAATGATATTACATAATTATTGACTATATTCCCCACACTGTATATTTCATACCCATGACTCATTTATTTTGCAAATGGAAGTTTGTACCGCTTAATTCCCCTCACCTATTTTCTTCTTCCTTACCCCTCTCCCCTCTGGCAACCACCTGTTTATTCTCAGTATCTGTTTTATGGCTGAGTAATTTTCCATTGATGAGCAGGTAGGTTGCTTCCATATCTTGGCTATTGTAAATAATGCTGCAACGAACATGCATGTATCTTTTATAATTAGTGTTTATGTATCTTTTATAATTAGTGTTTCAGTTTTCTTTGGGTAAATACCCAGGAGTGGAATTGCTGGATTGTATGGTAGTTCTGTTTTTAATTTTTTTGAGGAGCCTCCCTACTGTTTTCCATTGCAACCGCACCCATTTACAGTCCCACCAGCAGTGCATGGGGGTTCCCTTTTCTACACATCCTTTCTAATACTTGTTATTTGTGGTCTTTCTGATAATAGCCATTCTTACAGGTATTAGGTGATATCTCATTGTGGTTTTGATTTGTACCTCCCCCATAATTAGTGATGTTGAGCATCTTTTCAGGTGCCTTCTGGCCATCTGTCTGCCTTCTTTGGGAGAATATCTATTCAGCCCTTCTGACTGGTTTTTAATTGGTTTTTGTTTTTGTTTTTGATGTTGAGTTGTATGAGTTCTTTGTTTTCTGTTTTAACCCTTTGTTGGATATATCATTTACAGGTACCTTCTCTTGTTCAGTAGGTGGCCTTTTCATTTTGTTGATAGTTCCCTTCACTTTGTAAAAGCTTTTTAGTTTGATGTAGTCTCATTGTTTATTTTTGCTTTAGTTTCCCTTGCCTGAGGAGGCATATCCAAAACATATTACTAAGACCAATGTCAAAGAGCATACTGCCTATGTTTTCTTATAGAAGTTTTATTTATGGTTTCCGTTCTTACATTTAAGTCTTTATTAATCCATTTTAAATTAATTTTTGTGCATGGTGTGAGGAATTAGTACAGTTTGATTCTTTTGCATGCAGCTGTCCAGTTTTACCAACATCATTTATTGAAGAGGCTGTCTTTTCCCCATTGTATATTCTTGTCTCCTTTGTTGTAGATGAATTGCCCATGTAAGTGTGGGTTCATTCCTGGACTCTGCTCTGTTCCATTGATCTATGTGTCTGTGTTTGTGCCAATACTGTACTGTTTTGATTACTGTAGCTTTGTAGTGTAGTTTGAAATCAGTGAATGTGATACCTCCAACTTTGTTCTTCTTTCTTAAGATTGTTTTGGCTATTCGGAGCCTTTTATGTTTTCTTACGGATTTTAAAATTATTTGTTCTAGTTCTGTGAAAAATGCCATTGGTAATTTGATAGGGATTGCATTGAATCTGTCGATTACCTTGGGTAGTGTGGTCATTTCAACAATATTGATTCTTCCAATCCAAGAACACAGTATATCTTTCCATCTGTTTGTGTTGTCTTCAGTTTCTTTCATCATTGTCTTTTAGTTTTTGGAGGACAAATCTTTTGCCTTCTTAGGTAGGTTTATTTCTAAGTATTTTATTATTTTTTATGCGATGGTAAATGGGATTGTTTCCTTAATTTCTCTTTCTGATATATGTGTATAGAAATGCAGTAAATTTCTGTATATTATTTTGTATCCTGCAACTTTCCTGAATCCATCAATGAGTTCTAGTATTTTTTTCTTGGTGTCTTTAGGATTTTTTTATGTATGGTATCATGCCATTTGCAAACTGACAGTTTTACTTCTTCCTCTCCAATTTTATTCCTTTTATTTTTTTTCTCTTGTCTGATTGCTGTGGCTAGGACTTCCAATACTGTGCTGAATAAAAGTGGGGAGAGTGGGCATCCTTGTCTTGTTCCTGATCTTAGAGGAAATACTTTCAGCTTTTCACCACTGAGTATGATGTTAGCTGTGGGTTCATCATATTTGGCCTTTATTATGTTGAGGTCTGTTCCATCTATACCCACTTTGTTGAGAGTTTTTATCATAAACACATGTTGAATTTTATCAAAAGCTTTTTCTTTATCTGTTGAGATGATCTTATGGTTTTATTCTTTGGTTTGTTAATATGGTTTATCACATTGATTGATTTGTGGACTTTTGAGCCATTCTTGCATCCCTGGGACAGATCCCACTCAATCATGATGTGTGATACATTTAATGTATTGTTGAATTTGGTTTGCTAATATTTTCTTGAGGATTTTTGCATCTATGTTCATCAGTGATATTGGCCTGGAATTTTCTTTTTTCTTTTTTTTTGCGGTATCTTTGTCTGGTTTTTGTATCAGGGTGATGCTGGTCTTGTAGAATGAGTTTGAAAGTATTTCTTCCTCTGCAATTTTTGGGAATAATTTGGAGGGATAGGTGTTAACTCTTCTCTAACTGTTTGGTAGAATTCATCTTTGAAGCCCTCTGGTTCTGGACTTCTGTTTGTTGGGAGTTTTTAAAATTACTTACTCAGTTTCACTACTGGTAATTGATCTGTTCATATTTTCCATTTCTTCCTGATTCAGTCTTGGGAGATTGTACATTTCTAGGGATTTGTCCATTTCTTCTAGGTTGTCCATTTTATTGATGTATAATTGTTTGTAGTAATCTGTTTTGATCTTTTGTATTTCTGTGGTGTCAGTTGTAACTTCTTTTTTGTTTCTGATTTTATTGATTTGGGCCCTCTTTTTTTCCTTGAAGAGTCTGGCTAAAGGTTTATCAATTTTGTTTAAATTTTCAAATGACCAGCTCTTTGTTTCATTTATCTTTTCTATTTTTTTTCTCTATTTCATTTATTTCTGCTTTGATCTTTATAATTTCTTTCCTTCTACTAACTTTGGGTTTTGTTTGTTCTACTTTTTCTAGTTTCTTTAGGTTGTTTATTTGAGATTTTCCTGTTTCCTGAGGTAAGCTTGTATAGCTGTAAACTTCCCTCTTATTACTGCTTTTGCTGAGTCCCATAGATTTTGGATCATTTTGTTTTCATTTGTCTCCAGGTTTTTTTCAATTTCCTTTTTGACTTCTTCAGTGATTCATTGGTGTTTAGAACATATTGTTTACCCTCCACGTTTGTGCTTTTTTTTTTTTTTCTTGTAGTTGATGTCTAGTCTCATAGCATTGTGGTTGGAAATGATGCTTGATATGTTTTCAGTCTTCTCAAATTTAATGAACTTGTTTTGTAGTCTATCATGTTATCTGTCCTGAAGAATGTTCCATGTGCACTTGAAAAGAATGTGCATTCTGCTGCTTTCAGTTGGAATGCTCTCTAAATATCAATCAAGTTCGCCTGGTCTAATGTGTCATTTAATGACAGTGTTTCCTTATTGATTTTCTATCCGGATAGTCTGTCCATTGATGTAAGTGGGGTGTTAAAGTCCCCTACTATTATTGTGTTACTGTAAATTTATTCCTCTATGTCTGTTAATATTTGCTTATATATTTAGGTTTTCCTATGTTGGGTGCATATATATATTTATAGTTGTTATGTCTTCTACTTGGATTGATCCCTTGATCACTATGTAATGTCCTTCTTTGTCTCTTGTTTCAGTCTTTGTTTTAAAGTCTATTTTTTCTGTTATAGTTATTGCTACTCTGACTTTCTTTTGAAAATCATATGCATAGAATACCTTCTTTAATCCTCTCACTTTCAGTCTGTATGTGTCTTTAGATCTCTTATTGTTGACATTGACCTTGATCACCTGGCTGATGTAGTGTTTGTCAGGTTATCCACTGTAAAATTACTCTCTTCCCCACTTTCATACTGTACATTTTGGAAGGAAGGAAGTACTATGTGCAGCACACACAAAATGACTGAGGAGTTCTGCAGTTCCCTAAGGTTTGAATATCTTATTAAGTTATTTAAAAATTTTCTGTGTGGAAGATTAATCTGTTTTCTCCCAATTATTTACTTATTCAATCATTTTTTTAAATCTGTGTAGACTCATGTATATTTATTTTATACTTTGAGTTATAATCCAATAATATTTAATTTATTTTGTTGCCCAGATTTTTCCAGCTTTGGCCATTGGGAGCTCTTTCCTATGGCTCTTGTGTCTTTAATTAATTTTATTTTTTATGTTGGTCTTATATCTTGTCACCTCGCTAAACTCATTTATTAGTTCTGGTAGTTTGGTTTTTTTTTTAAGTTTTGTAGGATTTTCTACATAGATGATAATGTCATCTGGGAAATAACACAGTTTTATTTCATTTCTAAACTGGATGCCTTTTATTTTTATTATTTTATTTTTTGCCTTACTGTGTCAGGTAGAACCTCCAGTACAATGTTGAATAGAAGTGGTGAGAGCAGACATCCTTGCCTTGTCTCTGTCTTAGGGGAAAAACATTTTAGTCTTTCATCATTAAAAGTATGATCGCAACTGTAGGGTTTTTGTACAAGTCCCTGTAGTTTTGGGGAAGTTCCCTTCTGTTCCTAGTTTATTGAGAATTATTTTTCCATGCATGGTGTTAACTTTTGTCCAGTGCTTTTTTATGCCTCTATTGAGATCATGATGTGATTTTACTTTTCATATGGTGAATTACATTAGTTTATTTTTGAATGTTAAACCAACCTTCATTACTGGAATAAATACTTGGTCATGATGTATGTACTTCTTATGTATTGTTTCTTAAACTGTGGGTCATAGCTTGCTTTGTGAAAATAGTGTAGTCAATCACCATTTTGAAAGGAGGAAATAGAATGGAAAATATCAGAGTATATTAAGCTATCACTTCGAGAAATTTTTGTTTTGTGTGTGTGTACTGGATTGTAAAGTCTATTTCTTGATCTCATATCCAAAATTTTGAAAATAACTAATTCACTTCTTGAACCTGAAGACAATGAGGCATAGAGTGGGGCAAGAAGGCAACTAGCCTTAAGAGGAGGTTGCCAGGTTAAAGGAGATACAACTCGGGTGAGAAAATGGTGTTGGGTAAGGCAGAAAGGAAATAGGAGTTTCTTTAGAAAAACCTCATTTGTTTCTTAGTTTTAAGTAGAGGAATCTTTATGGCTGCATGATGAAGCCCATGGTCTGTAAAAGGGTGTAATTAGGTGCAGATTAATAACTTAATGTTTTTAGCCAAAGGACTTGGCAGACTATCAGATTTTGGGAACATGCTCCAGTAACATGTTCTCTTGTACAACTTTACCATATGGTCTTTAGGTATTTTCTCTTCTAGAAATGTTGTTTTTAATAAACTGAAGCTGAAGCTGTTGTTAGATTTGCTTACATAAAGATTTTGGTTCTTTTCATATCTTTTCATTGCAGTAAGAACATAATCCTTGTAGGGGTGCACAGTCTTGAGATACTAGCTAGTGATTTCAATTACCAGTTCATTTCAACGGTTTTAGTTAGGCCCAACTGGAGAGAATGGAACAATGACGGGTTAAGAATCTTTATGGTATCTTTAAGTTCTTAAATGTTGGATTTGTGTTTTTCAGTTCTGCTCCTTTATTGTTTGTCAGTTGATCCTAAGGTAGTGTTCTAGTTTTAAATTTCTGAAGGAAGAAATCTGATTGAAGAGTCTAAATGCCTTGTTATTCTCTAGATCAAATCAGCTGTAACCAAGGATGTATATAACATGTCTTAGGTATGCACCTTTCCCCTATGTTTATAGCCTTTCTCTGGGAAGACAGAATCAGTGGTAACTGGGTAGGCACCCTGAGAGGTGTTTGTTTATAATAAGTTAATTAAATCAAACAACAATGATATTAATAATCAAATTACAGTATTGAAGTAATTTATTTTCTGGATGGTTACAATTAATCCTATTACATTAAAGCAATGGTTCTTAGCCTTTTCAGTGTCCAAAAACCCACTTTGAAAATATTATGAAGTATCTTGGACCCCTTGAAGCCCATCCAAGAACTTCAGATTAAGTGTGCCTACTTTAAACTTTTAAATTCAACAATTTAACATGCATTTTAAAATTCCCTGTAAAATCTAGTTTTTCATGCTATAGCATGAAATATCAGAATGAGAATGATTATTTCTAATTACAACTGTTATTTGAGGAAAATATTATCAAGTAGCATAGCTACTTTTTCCTTCTTTCTTCTTCTTTTTTTTTTTTGCCACTTCTTAAGTTTAGAAGAATAGTAGGCATTGATGTGAATCTCTAACAACCTGTACAATAATAGGAACCATAAATACTTTCAGGACAAGGTGAATAATTCAAGAAATGCATATTAGCTGATGAAGTTTTAAAAGAATGTCCCAGGGAGGGGCTGTTATCTGAATACAAAGAAGTAATTGTGGAAGAAGGTAAGTAGGTCAGAAAAGGGTTTATAAGCTATGTTCTAAGATTGTTTTTAGCACTAAGATTTTATGATTCTACCCCCAAATACTGTATTTAATCTAGAGATAGTTCATTTCACAAATCTGTTGCAGTTTGCTTTAGCAAATAAAACAACTTTATGATCTTTGTTTTTATGATACAGCTATAAAATGATCTGATGAAAGTTCAAATAAATCATGACTAAAATTTACAGTAACATCAGATATATAATTTATACCTTTCTGATTTATGATCTACTGTATACTTAGTGATTTATCAAGCCAGAAATCTTTTTTAGAAAATTTTGATCACTGGTTATGTAATGTCTCTGTGTTGTTCATATTCTTATTTAACCTGAATCTTCATATTAATAGTAGGTAACACTCACTGAATTTTCTTTTCTGTTTTTTTTTTTTTAAACAAGTCTGTTTATTAGAAAGGCTCTGGTTTTGGGGGGGGTGTTTGTTTTGTTTTGTTTTTAAACAGTGAATTTTCTGTGTTAGAGACAATTCCTGGCATTTTCCATGTTCTAACTCAGTTAATCCTCAGAACAGCCCCATGAGGCAGGTATTATTATTATCACCATTTTACAGATGAGGAAACTGAGCCATAGAGAGGTTTTTTTTTTTTTTAATAAAAATTTATTTTGGCTTTCCCTGGTGGTGCAGTGGTTGAGAATCCGCCTGCCAGTGCAGGGAATGAGGGTTTGAGCCCTAGTCCAGGAGGATCCCACATGCCGTGGAGTGGCTGGGCCTGGGCACCCCAACTACTGAGCCTGAGCTCTAGAGCCCGCAAGCCACAACTACTGAGCCTGGGTGCCAAAACTACTGAAGCCTGTGCGCCTGGGACCCATGCTCCGCAGTGGGAGAGGCCACTGCAGTGAGAAGCCTGCGCACCGCGACGAGGAGCAGCCCCTGCTCGCTGCAACTGGGGAGAGCCCACACGCAGCAACAAGACCCAACACAGCCATAAATAAATAAATAAATAAATATTTTATTTATTTTATGTTTGGCTGCATTGGGTTTTCATTGCTTCACGCAGGCTTTCTCTAGTTGCGGCAAGTGGGGGCTGCCCTTCGTTGTGGTGCACGGGCTTCTCATTGGGGTGGCTTCTCTTGTTGCGGGCTCTAGGCTCTAGGCGCGTGGGCTTCAGTGGTTGTGGCACGCGGGCTCAGTAGTTGTGGCTTGCAGGCTTTAGAGCGCAGGCTCAGTAGTTGTGGTGCACAGGCTTAGTAGCTCTGCAGCATGTGGGATCTTCCTGGACCAGGGATCAAGCCTGTGTCCCCTGCATTGGCAGGCAGATTCTTAACCGCTGTGCCACCAGGGAAGTCTGAGAGGTTAAGTATTTTTTTTGAGGGGGGGTGTAATTTTTTTTTTAACATCTTTATTGGAGTATAATTGCTTTACATTACTGTGTTAGTTTCCGCTATATAACAAAGTGAATCAGCTATACATATGCATATATTCCCATATCTCTTCCCTCTTGCGTCTCCCTCCCTCCCACCCTCCCTACCCACCCCCCTAGATGGTCACAAAGCACCAAGCTGATCTCCCTGTGCTATGCGGCTGCTTCCCACTAGCTATCTATTTTACATTTGGTAGTGTATATAAGTCCATGCCACTCTCTCACTTCGTCCCAGCTTACCCTTCCCCCTCCCTGTGTCTTCAAGTCCATTCTCTATGTCTGCGTCTTTATTCCTGTCCTGCCCCTAGGTTCTACAGAACCATTTTGTTTAATTTATTTTTTTTAGATTCCATATATATTTGTTAGCCTACAGTACTTGTTTTTCTCTTTCTGACTTACTTCACTCTGTATGACAGACTCTAGGTCCATCCACGAGAGGTTAAGTGTTAAGCGGCATTTTTCTTCTTGCAGAGCTGCGATTCTTGACTTTTCGTGCATTTGTGCTGTGTTCCCTTAAGCAAATTATAAATCTTGATTATATGGACTGACTTACTTTGTTTTGCCCTAAATTTTACCATGTACAGTCCTCTGCACATAATTTAGACTCTAATTATGTATTAACTGTAAAATGTGTCATCTAAATCAAACCTTTCCTTTCCATTTGCCTGGAAATTTTATTCCTCTACTTAGCTATTTTGTTGTTACTAATGAAAAACCTAGTAAATTTATTTTCATGTATTACATGTAATTAAAGAAGATTTTGGAAAAATGGAAGCCTGTTTGCATGTTTTAAGTTAGCTTTAAAATTGTTACATTGTTAAAAATATAGTTAACCAATAAAATATATACATCCACATTTAAAACTTATTTCATATAATACTAATGTTAAAATAAAGAACACATGTTTATTTTAAAATAATCCTCTTTACATGCCATAATGTACATAGTAATGGAACATTATTGTGTGTTCTGAATTTTAAAAATAAAAAATTCAGTAAGAATTGTGCCAATTTTATCTTTATTATGTGTTATGACTTTCTTCTGTACAATTGTTATGACTTTGACATATTCAAGTCAATCAGCTTTCTTTTTTATCTTCATTTTCAGTCTTTAACATGTCTATTTTGGTTTTATATAGGTTTCATGCTTCCATTCTCCCACCCCACTCCTATCTCCACCAAATAATTAATTACTTAGAAGTTTAATTCATTGACCTAGATTTCTACCATTTTTTTAAAAGTTTGTTTTAAAATGTTTATATAACTTTTAGAGCTTTAAATGAGTCTTTAGTGAACTGAAGAGGTTTACTTCGGATAATTATTTATTCTCTTTAGGATCAGGCCCAGTATTATAACACTTCTCAATTATAATATTTAGTAGAATAATACAATTATCTGGAGATTTCACGTGGCAATTTAGTCCAAAGAGCCTATAGCAACACTTGGACAAAGCATAGGTAGACACATAGCTAGTCCATGCCTTAATGTTATTTTGTGGATTTTATTCCCTTTGTTTACCTAGTGTACACTTATTGAAAGTGTGCTTTTCCTCTATCAGTTAAGTTAACAAATGTGACTGAAAAACCATCCTCCTGTCTCTGTTTTTGGAAGGAACATAATTATATTAATGAATGATTGGGAAATATTTGTGCAAAACTGAAATATATGTTAAATGAAAGCCTCATGTATGAATAATAGAAGATAAATAATTTGACATGTCCACGGCCTACCCAGTATAAGAAACCAACTTTCTAATAGCTGTGGATGTGACAGTTACCAATATATCTTCAGCTTCCTCTTTAAAATATTTTAATAGATGAGCAGTATTAATATGTTTTCAAGATTAGCTCCACAGCTCTGCCATTTTAAAGTCCTGTTTGGATAAGCTTGAACTTTTTTTGGGTTTTTTTGGCTGCACCCCTTGCGGGATCTTAGTTCCCTGAGCAGGGATTGATCCCACACCCTCAGTGGTGAAAGTGCAGAGTCCTAACCACTGGCTTATAAGGGAATTCCAAAGCGTGAACTTTTTTTTTTGTTAATATTTATTTATTTATTTTTTTGGTTGCGCTGGGTCTTAGTTGCAACAGGCAGGCTTCTTAGCAGCGGCTCCAGGGCTCCTTTTTTTTTTTTTTTTTTTTTTGCGGTACGCGGGCCTCTCACTGTTGTGGCCTCTCCTGTTGCGGAGCACAGGCTCCGGACGCACAGGCTCAGCGACCATGGCTCACAGGCTCAGCCACTCCGTGGCATGTGGGATCTTCCCAGACCGGGGCACGAACCCGTGTCCCCTGCATCGGCAGGCAGACTCAACCACTGCGCCACCAGGGAAGCCCTCCAGGGCTCCTTAATTGCGGCTTGCTGGTTCCTTGCACGTGGGCTCCTTAGTTGTGGCATGCAAACTCTTCGTTGCGGCATGCATGTGGGATCTAGTTCCTTGACCAGAGATCGAACCCGGGCCCCCTGCACTGGGAGCACGGAGTCTTATCCACTGTGCCGCCAGGGAAGTCCCCCCAAGCTTGAACTTTTGATATTGCTCCTGTTAAAACTATAATCAATGCCTTCATAATTTAAACTCAATAAAAAGCAGGTCAGGAGAAAGAGAACTCTTGATTGGATATCTGTTTTGTATCAGATACTTTACATATTATCTTTAATCCTCACTAAAATTTTTTGAGTTGGTATTATTTTCTCCATTTTACAGATGAGGAAATTGAGGCAGAGGGGTGTCACAGTAGGTGGCTAAACTAGAATTCAGATTTGTTTGTCTGACTTTAATTAAGGTCCATGCTCCTTGCACATGTTGTCCCTTTGGTATGAACTAAATTGAAGATAGAATTTCTTGTGAATAACATTTTAATCTTTCCGTCTTCCACTTTTGCGTATTGAAATCACAGTATATAATTTTGAACCTTGAATTTTCACCAGGCACTATAGTATAACCATTTCTTTATAATTCTCAACACGTATTGCTTGATATATATGTAGGCATAATGTATCATAATTAAAGGGATTATTGTGGACATTTAGGTGTTTTCACTTTTTTCCTTTTGTAAATATCATTGAGGTGAACATTCTTGTACCATAGCCCGTTAAGATGTTGCGTGATTTCTCCACTAATCACCCCTCCTTGTCCAACACTAAGGATATATACTCAAATGTTGTATTCATGAGTTAATCAGATTAGTTTTTGTCCATCTGTCCCTCTGTCCTTTCTTCCTATCTTCCCCTTGAATGTGGTTACAGTATTTTTTAATACAATTAGGTTCATTTGTTTCAGGTCGCTTTCAGTTTTAGGTATTTCCCCTCTTCACATTCTTTCTTATTTTATTTTTTGCATATATAGAGTATTAATATGCTTTCCAAAATCAAAACTGTTCAAAGCCAGTCCCTCTTCTTGTGTACTCTATGTGCTTCTAATCAAGGATTTTATTCCATCTGTGTCTGTCCATCAGTAGTTTTCTTTTCTCTGCATCATGGTCGTCAACATAAAAGCCTGCTGAATTTCCTCTCACCCAAAAAAGGAAAAAAACAAAAACGATTTCTCTCCTACCTCACTGGCCCTTCCTTCTTAATCGCCTTTATTGGTTACTTGGCCCCTTAGTGGTCCTTGACCACAGTCCTTGAGCCATTTCATTTTTTGTCTCCATCTTGCAATTGTAAATACCATATATAACATTGGTGATTATTAAATTTGTATCTGCAACTACTGAATAAGATTTGAATATCCAGCTACCTAATTGGTATCTCCTCTTGGATATCTAATAAGCATCTCTTAATTAAACTATTCCAAGCCTAAATTCTGATCCTTAATCCCAAGCTTATTTCTCCCTATGTCTCTGTACCCCAATAAATGGTGGTTCTATCCTTCTGTTTGCTTAGATCAAAAACCTTGGAGCCATCCTTGACTTCAGTCTGTACTATCAAATCCCGTTGGCTTTACCTTCAGAATATGTCTAGAACTGTTCCCTTCTCACCACTTCCTACTCTTCCATCTTGGTCCAAGGCAACATCTCCTCTTACCTGTCTTATTGCAGTAACCTGTCTGGGCTCCCTGCTTCTGTCCATGGCCTTCTTTCATCGATTCTCAATAGAGCGATCCTTTAAAAATCCCTGTTCTTGTCAAAAACCATCTCCAAGCACTCTCATTTTTACTCAGAGTAAAAGCCAGAGAGTTCTTAGAGTGGCTTAAAAGGCCTCACATGATCTGGCCCTTGTTATTTCTCTAACCTCATCTCCTTTCATTTTTGCCCTTGTTCATTTCCTCCACTCACATTGGCCTTGCTATTCCTCAGACCTGCCAAGCATGTTCCTACCTCAGTTTTTGCCCTTAGCTTTTCCTCTGCCTAGAGCATTCTTCCTCCAGATATTTGCATAGCTAGCTCCTTGGCTTTCTTCAGATCTTTGCCCAAATGTCATCTTTTTTTTTTTTTCTTTTTTTTTTTTTTTTTTTTTCTTTTTGCGGTATGCGGGCCTCTCACTGCTGTGGCCTCTCCCGTTGCGGAGCACAGGCTCCGGATGCGCAGGCCCAGCGGCCATGGCTCACGGGCCCAGCCGCTCCGCGGCATATGGGATCCTCCCAGATCGGGGCACAAACCCGTATCCCCTGCATTGGCAGGCGGACTCTCAACCACTGCGCCACCAGGGAGGCCCCAAATGTCATCTTTTTAATGAGGCTTTTCCTGTCTACTCTTTTCAAAATTAAAAGGTCCTCTGCTTGCACCTCCTATCTTACTTTTGCTTTGTTTTTTCCATAGTTATCAGAATCTGACTTTTTTTTTTTTCAAGAAAGAAATGAAAAATTTTATTCAAGCCAATCTGAAAATTATAACTAGGGAGATAGTCTTTCAGAAAGCTCTGAGGACTGTTCTGCCCATTAGAGGTCAAAGCACAGTTATATAAGTTTTTGAGACAAAGGGTTATACATCAAAGGGTTAAACATCAAGGTGACATTGACAGTTTACATAGTTCAACAAAGTGAGTAGTGGGTCATCATAACCCCTTACATGATTAAGGAAGGAATGCTATCTCCTAAGGAGTTTCCTTGCTGGTGCCAGCAGGAAATTGGTGTGTGTGTGTGTGTGTGTAGACATTCCTGCATCTTCTTAGGGAATATAGTTAATATATAATGCAGATGCACAATGCACACTAAGGAGAAGGTATAGTGGCTCAAACAGCAGAGAAAATTTCACGTTAAATTTTTTTTCCTGCCTTAAAATAATTTTGTTTCATCAGCAGCCTCATTGAGGAGGTAATATTTGAGTAGACTCTAAGGTGGTGAGGGACTTAGCCTTATGGATATGGTGGAAATAGTGTTGCATGCAGTAGGAGCAGCCAATGAAAAATTCTAAGGAAGAGAGCTTGCCTGGTATGTTTGGAGAACAGCATGGGGACACTGAGGGTAAGAGGTGAGATTAGAACTGTAAAACTAGTATGTTTGTTGGTGGAGGGGGGACCTTTTGACCACAGAATTAACCTTATTCATGAAATAAAAGCTACACATTTCCTATTTACACTATAACTATGTATTATAAAGTCAAGGAAGTCAGTGTTGTTCTTTCTTGGACTTTATATTATGAATATTAGAAGGAAAAGTGGTTTGAAGCTCTAATTTTTTAACTCAATCAATTGTGCAGAAATCACTTATGAACTGTATGTTAATGATTTGAATCATGTGCCTGAGGTCCCTTTGCCAGAGACTTTTTAATTTAATTGGTAGTGGTGGGGGTGGGAAGGGAGGGGGTTGTGCCTGGGCATTGAGTTTTTTAAGCGCTCCCAGGTGGTTCTATATGCACTACTCTGGTACCTGAATACATAAAAAAAGAGACAGCTTTTCTCATTCTGGCTCCAAAGTAGTCTGCTCAGTATGCTTATCATCCTTGCTGCTTCAGCTCACTGCAGTGTCTCATAACTACCTGGAACTCAACAACCACAAACCCCCTCCACAGAAATCCTGGGACCTCTCCTAGCCATGCCATTGGAGGGGAAAGGTAGGACAGGTAAGAGTTCTCCTTTACTGCCCCATTCATAAGTTCCCCACAACACCAAAAAACAAGACTGCGTGTGGGTACCAGATGACTGAAAAGTTTGTGTTACAGAATGACAATGTAAGAGGAAGGGTAAGAGAAGAGGGGAGCAAAATGTTGGCATCAATTGCCTAATAAAAAATTTTAAGAACAAGACTGCCTAATATTCAGTTTCAATTTTTGGCATTGTTGTGGTAGAAAATACCCTGTCTCCCCCACTAATCTGTTTCATTTATGTGTCTGGCACATTTTTGGCACACAACAAATATTTGTTATATAAATGAATGAATGAATTAAAGGGAGCTGAACACAAAAAGCAACAAGCCTCCAACCCATGCTTTCCTGATCCCTCCAATCTTGTTCCCCAGTGGCAGTTGCATTTACCTCATTGTTACCCTACTAGCTCTAAATTATATATTTATGCTGTTCATTCTAGATGTATCAGTGTTAGATCTTGCATACTCACTTTCTGCTAAGATAGGTAAGGATTTTACTAAATTAACCACTCCAAATTTTCCCGACCTACAATACCTAATAAATTATATCACTATTGTTAGCTTTACATTTGTGAGGTTAAATAATATACTTAAATTTGTATTTCTTATTTCAACTATAAGGAGTACCTCTTTACTTTGAATCTGACTTATTATATATTTAACTTATTTCTTAATTCTCTGTGTTCCACCCCCCAGTTAAGCTCCATGAAGGAAGAGATTTTTATCTATTTTGTTTATTGTCAAATCCCCAGTGCCTTTTATTTATTTATTTAAATTTATTTATTTATTTATTTATTTATTTTTGGCTCCATTGGGTCTTTATTGCTGCATGCAGGCTTTCTCTAGTTGTGGTGAGCGGGGGCTACTCTTCGTTGCGGTGCGCCGGCTTCTCTTTGCGGTGGCTTCTCTTTGTGGTGGTTTCTCTTGTTGCAGAGCATGGGCTCTAGGCACGTGGGCTCAGTAGCTGTGGCTCGTGGGCTCTAGAGTGCAGGCTCAGTAATTGTGGCACACGGGCTTAGTTGCTCTGCAGCATGTGGGATCTTCCCGGACCAGGGTTTGTACCCCTGTCCCCTGCAATGGCAGGTGGATTCTTAACCACTGTGCCACCAGGAAAGCCCGCCCTGCCTAGTGCCTTTTAAATGATAGGTAATCAGTTAAAATTTATTGAATGAATGAATGAATAAAATGGTCAAGGCCTTGTGGAATCAGTCCTCTCTTTGTCCTTCCAGAGTTATCTTCTGCTCCCCTGGCTCTCTTGCTACATGCCAGATGCTGATCTTTTTCACTTCCACTTTATACCATGCTCCCTCCTGCCTCAGAACCTTTATGTTTTATTCCTTCTGCTTGGAATACGCTTTCTTTCCTGCCCCCTTCTTTTCCTTGCCTAGTTAACTTCTATTACTCATCCTTTAGATATCAGCTCAAAAGTCCCTATTTCAAAGAAGATCTGGATTAAGAACCCCTACTGTATTCACTCTTCACCAACTAAACTGAACATTTCAGAAAGGCAAAAACCTTGAGTATACTGCTTGCCAGTGTATGTGTCGGAATAGTGAATCCTCAGTAAGTACTTCTTGAATGTTCCCTTCTGCACTAATATTCTGCCTTGAGGCAGTGGCAGGTCATTCCTATATGATTAGAAATGGCAGCCTCTCAGGAAACTTCATATTATTAAATGAAACATGATTGGTAGTAAGTGTGAAACAACTCAGCATCTTTGGTCAAATATGGGTTAAATACGAACTTTATATTGAGAAAGTCAGTGTGTTGACATTTTGTGAGAAGATATGAATCCAGATAAGATCTGGCTCAGGAAATTCTGGTTTAGAGTCAGTGCAGAAGCATGTGCATATTGATTCTTGTTGATGTGTAGGGCATGTAAATAACCTAGTACATTTTGTTACTTTAATATTTAATATCAAAAAATGGTAGAAGACTAGCTAATAACTCCTTTGTTAGCAAGTAGTTAACTTTTTCAGTAGTTTCACTTTTGAAAAAGTAAGGCTGGGTAAAGTCAGCAATTTTTTATTTTGTAGGGTTGTGTTAAGAATTAATATATACGAAAGTTCTTTAAAGTGCACGTGTAATTTATTGTTATTATTACTATTATCATCATTATTAGTTGTGACATTGGGCAAATAAGTTAGTTTCTCCTTACATTTACTCTTGTAAAAAGTGAGAATAAGGACTTCCCTGGTGGTCCGGCAGTTAAGACTCCACACTCCCAACGCAGGGGGCCCAGGTTCAATCCCTGGTCAGGGATCTAGATCCCACATGCTGCAACTAAGAGCCTGCATACTGCAACTAAAAGATCCCGCACGATGCAACTAAAGATCCCGCACGCAGCAACGAAGATCCCACTTGCCATAACTAAGACCCAGTGCAGCCAAATAAATAAATAAATATTTTTTTTAAAAAGTGGGAATGAAAATAGTATTGACCCTAATGGGTTATCATGAAAATTAGTAACGCATGCACTCAAAGAGAAGAGCTTGGTATCCAATAAACCCTTGGGAAATGTTCACTGTTATTTAACTATTATTATTTTCAGTCTTTTCTTTTGAGTTTAAGAACTTTCCTTTTTAAATCATTATAGAGAATTTGAGTTCTTTAATTAGAATTCAGGGTCCAGTCTCCTATGTGACTTTTGGCACTTTCATTAAGCTCTTGGCATGATGAATGGCAGTGGTAGCAGCTGCTGCTGCTACTATTTCTAAAGGGCCACCTCGTTTCCTTACCTTACTTGTATATTGGTTAGTAAAATAGGAATATCCACTTCTGTGATATTGTCTGTAGCGAAGTGAACAAAATGTTGTAGGGGATGACTCAAAACCTTGCATAGTTCCTGAAAAATAGTGGATACTAAGTATTCATAAATTTGAAAGACAGTAAGAACTGGAGCTTGGTTGTGTCTGGTTATAAGATATTTAAATGTATACCAAAAATACTGTAGACTTTGTGTAAGAGAGCTATGGACAAGGGAGATCAAAACAATAATAACAAAACCACATTGAAAAACACGGATTAGAGTAGAGCCTATCATTGTGGTTTTGTGTTTCTTAGTGCTGCTATTACATTCTTAATGCTCTGTATATTTGCAAGAACAACTCAGGGGTACAGTAACTAACACTAAAATAAATGTCAATATATATTCTCTTTCAGATTTACCAAAAATTTATCTCCTGACAAGATAAATCTAAGTACCCTTAAAGGAGAAGGTGAACTGAAGAATTTGGAGTTGGATGAAGAGGTGCTCCAGAATATGTTGGATTTGCCAACATGGCTTGCTATCAACAAAGTTTTTTGTAATAAAGCATCTATTAGGGTGAGACTTTGATATCTGTGCAAGGCATTTTCTGTTTTCATTTTATTTATTTCATCCCTATCTTTTAAAATAAATACTTTGTTTTAGGTAATTCTGAAAAGAAGCATTTTTATTAACATAATTTTAAAAGACAGATACCTTGTATAAATAATTGCATGAATGTGTGCCTTTTGAATTTAATTGAATGCTAATATATATTAATTTATAGGTTTTAATTTTTATTAAAAGTTAATATTAATTTTTAAATAAAATTGTTGATGCTTTATTAATAAAATAATTTGTTAAATTTGGTACATATTTAAATTTTTTTCACACAATTTGTTGTCAAAAGGGACAATTTAAATTTGTAGTTAGTAAACACTACTTCAAATGAAAACATAAGGACTGTTAAGTTATCTTATTCTGGACATTATACTTTTATTTGAAATTCTGCCTCTTTTCCTCATTTGTTTTTTATTTTGAGGTTTTTAAAGCTTTCTTTTAATACTATTTCTGCTTATTAAAACTTAAGCTTTCTTATTATCTTTGGCTGTAATCATACGTCGTATCACTTCCTTCTCTTAAAGATTAGGCTTAGTTTGGGAGCCTACTCAGTAGAAATACTGCATGCTAACTTTTCATAAAATTAAAATTGGGCTCCAAAGAGAAGATTGTAGAAAAGTTGCTGTATCCTTTGATGGTAACCTTTAATTTTTGTTCTATCCTCCATAAACCCAAATGTCTACAAAAACATGACATTTTTAGTGCAGGATATATTTGAACATTATTTATTTGACGTTACTTGCATTTAACATTAATGGTCTCACTTTTGTATTTGTCTTGAATACCTACAAGGAGATTGGTTGGAATTCTAGAATTTAAAAAATTGTTAAATGAACAAAACACTGATTATGCTTCAGCTACAAAATTAAAATGTGTTTTCAGAACTGGGGAAAAAAAATATTAAGAGAACCTGAAATTTTAATTTAAAAAGATGACCAAGAAAATAAGGCTAGTAGTCTTTTTTAATATAAAATAGGTGCAGCTGATTTCAAGAGTATGAATGAATTGCTCAGTTTATTATTTTGCAATTTAAGAAAAAAGTCAACTGATATAATTTGGTATGTCTATCACTATGTTAAGAGAGTATCTGTGTTGATTACTGTTTTACATTATTTTTTTAATGATTCATTTTAAAGAAAGAAAAATTTTCTTTTGTAGATACCGTGGACAAAACTGAAAACACATCCCATCTGTTTGGTAAGTACTGAATTGCTTCAGAAATAAACATTATATATGCATATAATCTAACAAATCTAATATGAAACAAAATATTAATATTTTGTTTCATAGAAACATAATCTCATGGCTTCTCTGCTAGTTAACTTTCATTCTATTTTGATGGTACTTAGTTTTCTCAGTCCTTAAATGAGAAGTTTGAACTTTAAAATGAGAGGGTCTTTAAAGTTTTTCAGGTCTAGAATATTATATTGTAAGTTGTTATATTTTATTGCATTTTTAAACTTTTTATTGATATATTATACTTTATTTATGGGATTCTTCTTTTAATAAAGTTTGGTCCAGACTTTCTGTGTTTCTGCTTTTACTGATCTAATATAATACGTTCTTTAATATACTTTACTTTTTAAGGAAAACTGATCACTTGGTCATTTATTGATTCATTCATACCACAAATATTTACTGAGCACCTCCCCTCTGCCCTGAGGGAACATATTTTTACAAGGTGACTGACAATGAACAAGTAAACAAAACAAGACAGTTTCAGATAATAAGTACAATATTAAATAGAGAATGAAGAATGACTGGAGATGCGTTAGTGATGACTACTAAGGACATTTGATCTTCCTTCAAGAAAACCTTAGACTGAGAAAGAAAGTTTTTTACTATGAGAGTATTTACTTTTTCATATTCCTTGCATTTTTCATTTTTTCATAGTTACACATCTTAAATCTCAGGTTTTAGATTGGTTCTATTTATTTTAATTAACCCAGGTTTTAATTAAAGCTCAGGTTTAAGCTTTTAGAGGTGGTTTAGTCCTATTTATTAATAAATAATCTAATTTATCAATTAATAATGTAGTACACTCTGGGATTAGCGATTATACGTCTGTAAAACCTGATGATCTCAGCAGTATATAGCTACTTTTTATAGTTTTTTTCTCCTGTACTCCTGTAGTAGGCTTTTCCACCAGATAATAAGTGCCTTGAGAAAAGACTAAGCACTTTTTTTTAGTATTTCTCTTTTTAGACCTCTAGAGAAACATTTAAAATGACTCTGCTTACTTACTGTTTTCTTTGCTCCTAAAGAAATGAAAGAGAAAATAGTCTTAAATAATATCTACATAATATACATAAAATAAAATATTTAATGTTTACATTTTTAATATATTTTTATTAGTCCTTGGATAAAGTAATAATGGAAATGAGTACATGTGAAGAACCACGAAACCCAAATGGCCCATCACCCATTGCAACTGCTTCGGGACAAAGGTAAGCTATTTTCCATTAATCTGTATGACTGGCAAAGGGAATTTTTTTTCCTGTTATCTGCAGTAATGGGACATAAAGTAAAATTTCCTAACTTCAGTTTCTATTTTAGTCACTTCTCCCATCAAACATTTTACAGTTTCAGTAAATACGTTGCAAAAGTAGCAGAATTGATTTTTAGCCTCTTTTATTCATCTTGCTTTCCTTGATATTAAATACTAATGATCAGTCAAATGCAGAGCAGTAGCAGAAAATGAAAGAAGAGCTTAGGCATTCTAAATCAGATAGTCTCTTACTTGGTCTCTGAATACTTTCTCTGTATAACATTTGTTCTATGCATCAGTGGAATTTTAATGACTCTTAAGAGTTAAGTTGATGCCTTAAAAAATTATAGACCTTTCGGATTACTCTAAAATTCATTAAATATAGAATGCTCACACTTTACACAGATTGAATTTTGATAGATAAAAATCAGATGTTAATAAAGTAGGAGCATAGGGAGCATTTCACAAAGCTGCCTTGAGAAGTTAGAATAGTTCTTAAAAAATAGATCTTCAAAAACTTGCCTATTAATCTTTGCGTTCAGTAAATTTGGATCTTGTATTATATATCATTTCCTCAAAACAGGTTTTCTGCACTATTTTTGGATGGTGCAGCTATTCATGTAAAACATTTACATTGATTTTAATGTGATTAGTGCCTCCTCAAGTTGTACAACATGGCAGCCCTGAACATTTACAGTATTCTAGGTGCTGTATAAAACCAGTGATAAACTCTTCCTGAGAATGAACATGCACATACAGATACACACACATACTCTCTTTCTTGCACTCTCATATTTCCCTCCTCTTTCACCAAGGTTGAGCCACCATTTATTAATGCATTCTGTGAGAATACCTGCAGTCTGATCAGTGGCTTTTCGTGTGGGAATCAAATGGTGATCCATCCACTGCTGAGAGTTGACTGAAGGCCAGATTTATCAGATATACAGTTTATATTTGGACTATATGTAATAGTAACGGGGAAAAGGTAGTTTACATATTTTCCAGCAATTTGAGATTTTAAAGTTTAGATTATGATTTCAGGTTAGATAGAGTAGGTTGGAGCAGTTGATCTTAAAATTGGCTAGACTCAGAAAAATTGGAGAAAAAGTTGAGATGTTTATTAGACTATTAAAAGGACAAAAGAAGATCAGGAAAGTTGCTATAAACAAATGATCTATTTTAATTAGGTGTGGCAGAAATTAGGTATTTTCTTATTGTATGCTAAGTGTAGTTGATAGTGTTCTTCCCAATTCATGTTTTTATAGTATCAACAAGCTTTATAATTTTGGCTTTGTAATCATATGATGGTAATCCTTATATTGTATGGTAGTATGTTAATCTATTTCTATGTTTTCCAGACTTGCCTAATTGTAGCAATCATTTAGGGTGCTTATGAAATTCACAGAGTTTTTTAGGCTCCTCTTTTAAAATTATGATTCATTAGGTCTAGAATGGTTATCAAGAATATGAATATGTATTTTCAACAATTCTTTATAGTCATGCAATTTAAGGAAACACTGATCTATTTGATTTTATTTCTAGCTAAGAGATTAAAAATAGAGGGAAATTAACAATTAATAGGGTGGCCCTTCCTTCTGTGCAGAACCTGTAGGCTAACAATGCTCCCACAGATTGATGGTCTAGGAAACTTTGTAAATTCAGAAATTTGATTTTATCACTTCACATGAAGGAGATAAACATCTAAGTGAAGATTAACCAAACTCAGAAGAGACTTATTTGTAAACTGAAATTTCATTTATAATGGATGACATAAACCAGAAACATGTAGACATTAGTCATTGAGTCCGCCTTCACCCTTCTGATGGTAAATTGTCCAGTACAATTGTAGCACTTTTTAATGTGTATAGATTAGAGTAGATGGATTTGGATATTCCAAAGGGTATTCCCAGATAATTAGTATAGAAATATTCTTCCAACTCCAGGAATATTTCTGTCTAAGTGACCAGTATTTGTCCTTAGGATCACAGCAACTCCTCCCTAGGATGCTGATGAGGTCTTCCTCTTCAATTCTCAATTTTCTAAACCCCAGGTAGACAACCACCTTTTTTTTTTAAATAACAAAATTACCTCAGTCAAGCCAAGGACCGTATAAATTACTACACATATACCACTTCACTTAAGGACCACAGCAACCTTTTGAAATAGGTATGATTTTCATTTTACAAATGATGAAACTGAGGCTCAGAGACTTCCAATAGTATTAATAATAATATACTACTATTTATAATACTATAAATAACAGTTATATCTTTTTCAGTATCATGAGTCCAGAAATGGGCTATGTGGTTCATATGCATTATTTCATGCAATCTACATATAACCTACAAAGTGTACCTGATTTAAAAGATGTCATCTAAATTTTAGAAAAGATGAGTAATTTTATTTATTCATTAAGATAGTAAATCAAGAAGCATAGCAGCAGGTATAGAGGAGCAGTGTGCATGATCATTAAAAATGATGGCCTCACTTTTATGCGTGTTGGCTTTGAAATGTGTGAGAGGCAGCCAGGTAGAGCTGTCTGGTGGACATTTGAATTTTACAGTCTGAAGTTACAGCAAGAGATCTGGATAGTGATATAGATTTAGGAATAATGGTCATAATTGAAGTAAGGTGCCAATTTGGCAAACTTTCACCACCACCCTGCCAAAATATACTGATAGTCTATATTCAAGTCATACTGTACTTACCATTCTTGAAATGTGACCTTTACTTTATTATTCTCCATGTCTTTGCTCATGCTTTTCCCTATTCTAAGATTTCCCTTCCTTTTCATCCCTCCTTGAGGAAAGTTCATCTTTCTTTCCTGGATATATTTCTCATTAACTATAAACAGTTTCTTCCTCTACCAAGTGTACTGATGATTCCTTTTTAAAAACACTTAAGCAAAAAAAAAAAAAAAAACACTTAATTACAGACTGCCTCATGTTTCAGTTGCTAGGATATGTGTTTTTTTTTCCTACCCAAGTAACTTGCAAACCCTGTAACACCACTACTCTACTTTGGTTTTCTTTATGTCCTAGCATCATTCCCATTGTAGATGCTCAATACTTGCTGAATTGAATTAGAGAATGTGAACTTTTTCTGACCTTATTTCTAAATTATGAGATTATATTCCACTTGGCCTCTGCAACCTTCTTTGTGTCAAGAATTTAGCCCTCTTACTTACTTCGTTGATGCCAGTTGTCTGCACTAATGCTTTTTGAGAATAGGCAACTTTGGAAGGTGATTATAATAATTTAGAGAGTAACTTCCAATTTTAAAAACCTTTTATCATTTTGAGAAGAACATTGTTTTTTTTTTGTAACTTACATGTAACCAGACTAGATTATTGTTTTAACAAAAATGTGTTTTGTTAAACAAAAATGAATACTATTATGGCAGTTTGTGTACTTGTGTGAGAATATTAACAAAACTTTTTCACTTCTAATGATTTTATTTTGGTTATAGTGCATTATATTTTGTTCTGCTTTGTTTTCCCAGTGAATACGGCTTTGCTGAAAAAGTAGTTGAGGGAATTACTGTTTCTGTAAATTCCATTGTCATCCGCATTGGAGCAAAAGCCTTCAATGCATCCTTTGAACTTTCCCAGCTACGGATCTATAGTGTAAATGCGAACTGGGAACATGGAGATTTAAGATTTGCTCGTATTCAGGATCCACAGAGAGGAGAGGTAAAGATTTTTTCCTTTTCTTTCTTTGTTTAAAAGATGTTTTAGTCATTGATTATACAATGGTGTGTTAGTTTCTGCTTTATAACAAAGTAAATCAGCTATACATATACATATATCCCCATATCTCCTCCCTCTTGGGTCTCCCTCCCACCGTCCCTATCCCACCCCTCTAGGTGGTCACAAAGCACTGAGCTGATCTCCCTGTGCTATGTGGCTGCTTCCCACTAGCTATCTATTTTACATTTGGTAGTATATATAAGTCCATACCACTCTCTCCAATAAAAATGTAAAAAAAAAATTTTTTTTAAATTTTTTTAATAAATAAATTTTTTTAAGTATATTTAAAATAATTACTTTTTATGGTTGCTTATATTCACATACTACTAGATTTACTTTTGCCCTTTAACTATACTTTTCTCTGTACTGCTTTTAATCATTTAATTGTATAATGTGCATATTTTAATGTTTTTACTGTAATATTTCAACTTACAGAGTTAATGAGTCCTATTTTAACTTCTTAGCTTCTCAGAATTGAATTTTAAATATACATAACTAAAATATGTTTTTAAAATTCTTCTTGGTTACATAATTCAAGTGTTCTTTGTGCTTTATATTAAAATTAAATTACTTAGAATAAAACTGTTAACAGCTTTACAGATGATGAATATAATTATGAAGATGTGTTACTGAATTTGGAATTCTACAATTTACAAAAATTAAAGCATAGTGAATAGATCTATAATGTCATATGAAAATTAGTGAAGAGATACATTTTTATAATAATTTTGTTTTTACAAATCTACATTTTTCTTATTCTATTTTGTGTAAGTGAAGCTAATCTCTATATTCTCTTTAGGTTTTGACCTTTAAGGAAATAAATTGGCAGATGATTCGAATAGAGGCAGATGCTACCCAAAGCTCACATCTTGAAATTATGTGTGCTCCTGTTCGATTAATAACCAACCAATCAAAAATCAGAGTCACACTTAAAAGAAGAGTAAGTCAACAGGGTTACCTTTATGATTTATGTGGTAACTATTAGAATTGATGAGAAATTTAAAATTATTTTTTAGCTGAAATATTGGCTTATTAAAACAGTGCAAAATAAAAGGAAATATAGTGCCTCAAGCAATATTTGAAGAAATCTAGTGTAATGATAACATTTTTTAGGTTTCTAAGTTTAATATTTAGATTTTTTTTATGTGACTTTATTTGGAAATAGGGTCTTTTTAAAAAATTAATTAATTTAATTTATTTATTTTTGGCTGCGTTGGGTCTTCGTTGCTGCATGTGGGCTTTCTCCAGTTGCCGCGAGTGGGGGCTACTCTTCGTTGCGGTGCACAAGCTTCCTTATTGTGGTGGCTTCTCTTGTTGTGGAGCACGGGCTCTAGAGCACAGGCTCAGTAGTTGTGGTGCACGGGCTTAGTTGCTCCGTGGCATGTGGGATCTTCCCAGACCAGGGCTCGAACCCATGTCCCCTGCATTGGCAGGCAGTTTCTTAACCACTGTGCCACCAGGGAAGCCTGCAGATTTTTATTTTTGATAAACTGAATAGATTTCTCAGTTACCAAATATTTATTGAACATGAACCGTTTTATAATTTTATTTCTCCTTATTGAATCTTGCTCAGGAGTGGGTAAACGGTAAAGTCTTCACTATTAGTAACCAAAACAACTAGTTTTAGAAGGTTAAGATATGACTGGTAATTTAGATAAATAGGGACAATAGCTACTTAAGGATGTCAGTATTTGAGAGTCCACTGTAGATTGTGATGAAATTTAATGAGGAGGAGTAATGACTTTTTTAAAAACTTGGCTCAGTTAAAATCTCAACAATATGTTTTCTAGTACCAGACACAAATCACTGTACTAAATTAAATTGAAAAGAATTTTTCAGAGTATGACAATACAGATATTCTAAAATGTGAAATATGGTTAAAATAGCATTTCAGTTTTTAATTAAATTTTTTTTTTAAGATTTATTTATTTTTGGCTGCATCGGGTCTTAGTTGAGGCATATGGGATCTTTCGTTGTGGCGCACGGGCTTCTCTCTAGTTGTGACGTGCGGGTTTTCTCTTCTCTAGTTGTGGCGCGCAGGCTCCAGGGTGCGTGGGCTCTGTATTTGTGACCTGTGGGTTCCAGAGCACTGTAGTTTGCGGCGCGTGGGCTCTAGTTGAGGCGTGCGAGCCCGGTAGTTGTGGTGCATGGGCTTAGTTGCCCCACGCGTGTAGGATCTTAGTTCCCCGCCCAGGGATTGAACCAGCATCCCCTGCATTGTAAGGCAGGTTCTTTACCACTGGACCACCAGGGAAGTCCCTTTAATTAATTTTAATTCCCCTTTTTCTACTAGAATTACAGTTGACCCTTGAACAACACAGTTTTGAACTGCATGGTTCCACTTATATGTGGATATTTTTCAATAGTAAATAGTACAGTACTACGTGGTCTGAGGTTGCCTGAATCTGTGGATGTGGAGGAACCTTGGATACGGAGGAACCTTGGATACAGAGGGCCGGCTATAAGTTATATGCATTAACCCCCGCATTGTTCAAGGGTCAACTGGGGTTGAATTAACATAGGTAATTATATGATTTATTAGCTATAAATGAAAAATTAAATTATATAAATACTTGTACCTATATAACTTGTTCCTGTTAAAGTACAGGATTCTGTCAGTCTTTTTTACCACTGTATCTCCAATACTAGGAGATATTCCTTCCATATTATAGGAACTCAATAAATATTTGGTGAATAAGGAAGGATCCATATTTAAACCATTGAAAAATTTAAAACTTTTAAAAGATACAAGTGCATTATAAGTTTTATTTCTTGTCTTAATTTTATGAATCATTTTTTTCCTGACAGTTAAAGGACTGCAATGTCATTGCAACAAAGTTAGTTCTAATGCTGGATGACTTATTATGGGTTTTAACGGATTCCCAGTTGAAGGCTATGGTACAATATGCAAAATCTCTTAGTGAAGCAATAGAAAAATCAACAGAACAAAGGAAGAGTATGGCTCCTGAACCTACACAGGTATGCTATTATATGTTAATAGGAAAAACACTTCAGTTTATATGTAAATGGTTTAAAAATCAGAATGGTTGGTTGTTTTCTTTATGCAAAATAGATTATAATACTTTGAGTCCAAGAATCTTCTTATATATCTTATTATATTAATTTTACCTACATGGTATCTATATGAAAGCATATATTAAATGTATTTCTGTCTATATAGTGCTTATCTTGTTTGGAGGTCTGTGCTTGGCATCAGAGTTACTGATAACATAAAAGTATTTTGATGTTATAAATACTTCTTTTCAGGAAGTTAAAAAAATACAATTTAAAAATTACTAAAGTAAGTGCAAAAGGTAAAAACCTGGGTAATTATAGTTAAGGGAAAGAATGTAAGGATTAATATTAAAATAGGAAACTAAAGCCCTAGGGAATTGCTGAAGTTGAACACAAAACTGTTAGAATTGTCTGATGGCTGGGACGAAAGTGGGGGAAGCTATTTATTGATCACTTTCTTAAAATCAGACGCATTACTAGTTTTTTCTTAAAAGAAAAAGATTTTCTAATCTTTCCTAGTAGTAAATTCTGAGAATTTGACATGAAGATTTTTGTAGAAGGGACATTGAAAATCCCAATGTGTAGCGTCTTTTGATAATTTTATAAGTATGATTGACTTTTTATATCTATCCAATAAAGACTTAAAGGATATTGTGAAACCATACTTCTATCAATTATTTCATTAGAAACAGAGTAATTACATCTTAGATATATAACTTGGTGATCTGGCTGGTGCATGGGCTTTCCTGTTACTATCAAATTGGCATTGTTTACTGCCTGTCTGCTTTGTCATAAGGTGCAGGGCTACATGCTGTGGATGTAAAAATAAATATTGCCTGATCCTGCCCTCAAGGATCTCAGTGTAATGGGGAATCAAATATAAAACAAATCATTGCAGTTCAACGTATATGCTACAGTGCAAAATTAAAAATGGGGATGAGGAGATTATAGAAGCACAGAGAAGTTTTAATCAACTGCTTGTGGAGTTTGGAAAGGTTTCACAAAGAGGATAATGAAGTTAAGTCTTAAAAATGAGTAGAAGTTTTCAGGTGAGGGAAAGGGTATTTTGGATGAGGAAATAGAATCTGCAAAAGTATGATGGTGTTAAGGAGCATGGTATTTTCTGATAAAAATAAGGGGTTTGGTGTTCCTAGAGCATTGTTTTTGAGAGTGAGGTGCACATGCCTTGTGAATATATGACAACTTTCCAAGCTTTAGAAAAATTGTTTCACATCTTCCATTTTGATGTGTACGCTTCTTAAATTTGGGCTACTGAGAATGTTCTTGTGTTAAGTTGTCAGACTGGTTCTCCCTTTCCATAATTACTCGTATCCTAGTATCCTACTTTACAAATGAAAGGCATTCTTCTTACTCATCCTCATTCTTACTGTGATGGATTTGTTGGGGGTGGGGGGTTGGGAAGGGAGGGTTTGGACTCAAAAACCTCTGGAAAATAAGACAGGCAATTTGAAATATTGCTGTCCATGTTGGAAGTGAATGACCCATGACAGACTAAAAATTAGGTGATTCCCACTTCTTTGCTTTCAACACATTTGAAGGAAGTTTAATAAATGTCAGCTGCTAGACTAATTAAAAATAATTTTTTACAATAGATCACTTTGTGAATCCTGGCATGTAACTTGAAAGAGTTCAAAGAATCGTGTCACATTGCTAAAACAAAATTCATTTCATTCTAATCTACTTATTTATGTGAACAAACTTTCCCAGAGCTTTAAACGATAAAAACAGAGAATTGATGGTGAACCCTGTATCATTCTACCAATAATTAATATTTATCCAATAACATGTCTTCATAATTCTTCAAGGGAACCTAATTTTAAAAGTTTGATGAACAGAATACTGGACCATAGTGTAGAATAGAGTTTTCCTAGGCAGGTAGCCTGAGTTTAAGCAGAAGTAAGTGGCAACTAGACATGATGAGCATTATATGTTTACTTTTCCTATAGGCATGCAGAAGCCAATGGAAGTTTTTAAATAGGAAACAAAAGTCAAGTATGACATGGTGGTATTATAGAGGGTAGACTGAAGAGTAGGAAGATTGCGATTCTGGGGGAGGGGTGGACTTGGACCTCTGGTAATGGTTTGAAAGAAGAAAAAACAAGCCAAATTGGGGAAAGACATCTGAGTCTTTCACCAGTTGAGGATAAAGAAGAGAGAAGAATTGAGAACTTTTCAAATAATTGGTAATTCCATTAGCCAATAGAGTAAATGCAGAAGGAAGCAGGTTTGATTAGGGGAGGTAAGGCTGAGAAAAGGTAATAATGAGTTCCATTTTGGAGTGGGAAAAATAATTAAAGAAGTACGGGAGATAATATTTTACAATATTACCATCATAAACATAAACACTAGTCTGTTAAGGCTTGCAATAAGGATTTATGTAGTTTAGGATGTCATTGACAGAGATGGTAATTGAAATTAAAGACCAATAGACAAAGTGTTGATGTTACTGTAGCTCTTCCTTGTGCAATATGTGGATATGTTTATATAAAATAGAATGTAGATTAGGAAGCTAGATAAAGATACAGATTAGGAAACTAGGAACAAGGACAAAATTCTGTAATCCTACCACCATAACAAAACCAGTGTTAGCATTTTGAGGTATTTCCTTACAGATTTTTTGTCTAAGCATCTGCATTTTTTCCTAGTTTTAGTAAGGATGTAGTAGCAAATGGCTATAGTTTTCTTCCATGTCATTAGTATTTGTAATTAGTATTTTTTGTCACACCATAATATTTTATGGTAGATGTACTTAACCATTCACATTACTGTGGAGTTTCTTTCTTGGGTAGTAGTTGTCACGTCACTACTTTAGTTATCATACAGAATGTCCTGATCACTTGAGGTACCAAGAGAGTGCATTAGAGAGTGAAGTAGGTGACAGTTTTCCTTTGCTCAACTTTATAACTTGAGAGCTTTACAAACTTGAAAATTAAGAGTTTTTTAAGATTATTCATGAGGCAAAAGAGTTTATAGTGGCCCACTTTTCCCCCCACAAATGGCATCCAAAAACCTAAATCTACCTCAGTATGAAGAAAAGTGTTTGTAGGGAGATTAATGCTTATGTTTTTATTTGTATCAGTATTTGTCTTGATGAAAAAGAGGATACATGATTAAAGAAATACAGGAGATTGTTTTCTTTCAAAACAGTACCATCATAGACATAAATAATAGTCTGGAAGGCTTTGAAAGTAGATGGGGGAAAACATAAGAAAAAGTGATTTTTCTGATGGAAATCAGTTTAACGGTTAATTAGTAAAAAAGCTTACTTGAGCCCCTAGAATTTAAGCCTTCACAACTATATTTCATCTTTGCTTTTCTTTAAATACTGTGGGCCCCAATCATTTTCATTGATAGATTCTCATTTACCGAGTACACTTTGAAATTCTTTTACAGTATGACCATAGTTCTTACTATTAAGAATATATGGGCTTCCCTGGTGGCGCAGTGGTTGAGAGTCTGCCTGCTGATGCAGTGGACATGGGTTCGCGCCCCGGTCTGGGAAGATCCCACATGCCGCGGAGCGGCTAGGCCCGTGAGCCATGGCCTCTGAGCCTGCGCGTCCAGAGCCTGTGCTCCACAACGGGAGAGCCCACAACAGTGAGAGGCCCGTGTACGGCAAAAAAAAAAAAAAAAAAAAAAAAAGAATATGTATATTGTGTACAAGCTATATGTATATAGTACTTTAATTTTCTGTAAATAACTATACTTTTAATGAACTGTTCTTAATTAGAAAATTTTAAAATATTTTTAATAAAAAATCTTGTCTTCATTTTGTTAATTGTTACCAGAGTTTCATGTATAGTTCTATGGCTAACGTACATATCATCTCACAGTATTCTTATGTATGCAGAGTTATTTTAGGCTGTTGGAGGTTCACAGATGTCTTTATACTTCAACAGTATTCTGTTTTTTCTCTTTGGGGAGAAAAGAATGTGAACTCACAATCTGTTATAAATCTTTTCTGCTTTCTGGCTTCTTCAGATATCCAAGTTCAGAGGACATACCACACCTCTTAAGAGGCATGAGAGCACGTATAGTACTAAATAATATCACAAGTGCTTTTACAAAGTAATGATTTATTTCTACAGGACATACAATAGTGTATATAGCTGATGTATACAGGGCTCACATTTGTTTTCTTTTTCAATATATAAAACTAATATTTAAATAAGCTTCCTTTAATAGTTAAAAATATATTTTCTAAAACAGGAAGGGCTATAAATATAGCTATTCAAATATTTATTAAAACATATTGGGTTCATATTCAAATTATTTACAGTTCTCCAGTTTTTAGGTTTTAGTTTTATTCCTACATAATTCAGAAAATATTTTAGAAAACTGAGTTACTGATACAAAAGAAAATGTATTTGCTTATTTTTTATGACTTTATTACTAAAAATATTTAAGTTTTTTTGAGTGGGGAATGTCAAATATTTAACTTGCAGTGCTAAGGCAGTTTTGAATCTTTTAGAGCTCTACAGTAGCCCCATCTACCCAGCAAGTGAAGACACCACAGACTTCAAATGCTCCTGATCTAAATGATGCAATTGTGAAACTATTCAGTGACTTTGATGTTAAAGAAACCTCCCATCATTTAGTGATTTCTCATCTAGATCTACACATATGTGATGATATTCATGCTAAAGAGAAAGGTAATAAATAATAAAAGCTGCTATTTGAAACTATTTTTGGTTTTTCTAGAACTTACTACACATCTGGATTGTTTATCATATGCAATATATAGTCTGTACTCTTAAGATAACTAGTCATAATTTTATCATTCATTGAGGTATGTAGATGACAGGTGTAATTTTAAGCATTGTATATTGGTATAAAATTTTATTTTGCTTTGATAGTTAGTACCTCAGCATAATTAATTGTTAGCTGTCAATGCTAATGGTAAAATTCGTTTTTTTTTTCACGACTGACATCCTGAGAGGTTGATGAAAAATTAGACTTGCCTTTGAATTAACTTTTTCATAATTTTGAAATTGTCTGTAAATTAAATTTTAGTCCATACTCAATTCATAATTATTTGCACATGTATTTTCACTTGATCTTAGCCAAAAGGCCAAAAAGCAATGCACATGTATTTTCAGCATGATGGTTTATCTACATTTTTCTGACCCTATGTGCATATAAACACAACTATGTGGCTGTTTAACATTTCTTGTGTCTCCTTACTCCAGATCCTCCCTAAATTTGGTCAGGAAGCTAAATCCCAGTTAAGAAGGTTTTTTCTTTCCTTTTAGCTTTTGCTTCTCTTATTTTTCCCTATTTAGTAAACACAGGTAATGGGGTTAACAGCGAGCTGCTCTTGGTCACTTTGAAAATCTATGGTTCCATACTCTAGGTGCTGGGCATTTCTTTTTCTCCTCCAGAGAGTGTCTCTGGCCCATAAGTGTTGGAAGGATTCATCAGGTAGTCCTGCCTCTAGGACAGTGTTTCTCACACCTTGGTGAGCATGAGAATCAAGCTGAGAATCTTTTTTAAATGGAGACATCCAACCTGGAGCCTCAGACCTGAATCAGAATTTATGTCTATGAAAGTTGTTGCTCTGAATTTTTAAAGCTGAGAGAGTGAATATTGACACCAACTCCTGTAACTTCTGTTGCTCCTATACTTAGCAATAGAAGTTACCTTGCCTTCTCAGAAAGGGCAGCCAGATATCAGCGACCAGATAAAAGGGTGGAACAGAAAAGGTAAGGAAGATTTGGAGTTTGGAGAGAGATTTGCTGTCTTTTGTTTGTCTACCTTTGTGTCATTTGGCTTGTAGTTGGCATCTTCTGCTTTAGTGATTTGAAAGGAAAATCAAAAAGTTAAACAAACCAAAATAACAAAATGAGGGGTCAAGGTTAAGTGATCAGCAAAAAACCAGAAGTGTTTTCTCAGCTCTTTTATATTCCTCCCTCTATATTCCCTCATAGAATAAGCTAAATGATGTTATTTAAGGAGAAAACCCCTCCACCAAAATAGCTTCCTCATCTTAAAGATCTATAATCAGTTCTCTGCTATTCTAAAATCCAGAAGGGTCTGAAATGCTTTTTCATAAGGTTGTAAAGAATTCATTTGCTGGCAAAACTTCATCTAAATGAGCACGTTGCTATTTATCATCTTTCTTATACCCACTTAGTGTAAATACTTGAGTTTTGCTGCAGAATTACTATCTTTTGTTACTTAGTGCTGCCTCAGAACCTGCTGGCAGTGTTGTGTTTTTATACATACATATATATGTATGTATACACAGATGTACGTACATTACTTTAATAAGATCTAAAACAGTTCTGAATTCTGAAACATTTGGCTCCAAGGGTTTTAAATAAGGGATTGTAGATCTGTACTAGAAATTCTGCCGGTTGAGATAAATTACAGTTAACAAATTAATATAGAGAGTGTGTACATAAGTCTGTACTAATTTGTATTTGATTTGTCTATGTTGTTTTAATGTTTGATTTTTCTGTTGGAGTTACACTGGCTTTTCATCTACTTCGGATTTCTTTTTTACCTTTTTATTTTTTATTTTTATTTTTTCTTCTAGTTTTATTGGGATATAATTGACATACAGCACTGTATAAGTTTAAGGCAGACAGCATAATGATTTGACTTACATACATCATGAAATGATTATCACAGTAAGTTTAGTGACCATCATCATCTCACGTAGATACAAAATTAAAGAAATTAAAAATAAATTTTCCTTGTATGAGAACTCTTAGGATTTATTCTCTTAACTTTCATGTACAACATATTGCAGTGTTAATTACATTTATCATGTTGTACATTATATTCCTAGTACTTATTTACCTTATAACTGAAAGTTTGTACCTTTTGACTGCCTTCATCGCATTCTCCCTTCCCCCACCCCTTGCCTCTTGTAACCACAAATCTGGTCTCTTTTTCTGAGTTTGTTTGCTTTTGAAGTTTAGTTCACCTACAGCACTATGTTAGTTCCTATTACACAACATAGTGATTCGTTATCTCTGTACATTTCAAAATGATCACCGTGATAAGTCTAGTTATGATCTGTCCCCATACAAAGGGGGACATATGTATGTAATTATTGACTATATTCCCCACACTGTACATTTCATACCCATGACTCATTTATTTCACAACTGGAAGTTTGTACCACTTAATCTCCCTCAACTAT
Organism: Mesoplodon densirostris; assembly: GCF_025265405.1. Classification (NCBI taxonomy): domain Eukaryota; kingdom Metazoa; phylum Chordata; class Mammalia; order Artiodactyla; family Ziphiidae; genus Mesoplodon; species Mesoplodon densirostris. The sequence continues at coordinate 81,805,104 of NC_082671.1, forward strand.
TTTTCTTCTTCCTCTATCCCCTGCCCTCTGGCAATCACCTATTGACAAATACTGTATGATTTCACTTATATGTGGAATCTAAAAAACAAAATAAATGAACAGACATAACAAAACAGAAACTGAGTTCTAGATAATTCCAATCTTTTTTTTTTCTTCTTGGAGCATCATTTATTTTCAATGAGGAGTCATTTAAAACATGATTTTTGTATTAAAATATAGTATTACAGTTTGCAGAATTCAAGAACATTTACAAAAGAAAGCATGAAATTTCAAAGGCATTTGTCACTAGTACCAGAGAACCAGGGTTCTCATACTTCTGCCATTCTTGGGTATTTTACTGGCAGAGTTTGAGCAGCATAACTAGATTTCTGGCAACTCCAAATCTTTGCAACTTCTATCCACTGTGCCTTCAGTTGCTCCTGAATCTCTTCTCAGAAGTTTTATAAGCATAAGCGTATTTGTCCAAAGCACAAGTAAATTTAATTAAGATTATGTCCACCAAAATCAAGGAACTCTTCATTTGAAATATTATTTTTAAAATTATCCCCAATTAAAGGACTATTTCAGCATACTATCCTGGTTAATGACACATGTCTGAAGTCAGATTGTCTGGACTCTCTACCATGCAACAGCTGTGTGACCTTGAATGAGTAACTTAACCTCTATGTTCTTCAATTTCATTGGCCCTTCATAAGATTGTTACAAGATTTAAATGGGTCAACATTTGTAAAGCATCTAGAAAATTACTTGGAATATAATAAGTGGTACAAACCTTGTTGTACAGAGCCCTAAAGTTTTATTTTTCTAAAGCTTTATTTTCAGGTAGAAGGAATATGGCTATCCATATAAGGAGTTTCATAGCCTCACCTTGAGGTGATAACCTTGGGTGGAATATATCTATCGGTCAACTTTCTAGTGATCCAACCTTTAGTAGCATTAGAAGGGAAGGCAAAGTGCCAAAAAAAGAGAACTTCTAACCCTAAAGAGCTGTTTAAGGGTGTTTTGACATCCCAAAAAGCAATAGAAAGACTAGGACAAATGGAAGCCCTGCCAAATAGCATTTATTTCAAAAATGTGAGAGACGTGATCTCTAAATTTTATTTTGAAGAATCACATTTTAAACAAAGGGGCAAACATTAATGCCACATTCTATTCACTGGCATTTAAATAAGACCAACTACATTTACTTAAGGGTGTTTTGGGGAGGTTGTTTTATTTTTTGTCTGATAGATTCTAAAAGCATAGATTCTATTCCAAATACCATATCTAAGAAATTATCTAAGCTTCTGCCCAACTAGATGACAGAAGCTTATTCTAAGAGCGAGGATCCATGCTTTTGCTCTATTATGATATACCCATAATTAAATGGCAGTAAAAAACTAGCAATCTTAAGTTTTTCTGATAAGCCTGGCTTAGTAATTCTCAAGCTTTTTAGTCTCAGGACCACTTTACACTCTCAAAAACTATTAAGAACCCCAAGAGCTTTTTTTACGTGGATTATATCAATAAATATTTACAGAATTAGAACATTTGAAATGGAAAAAAATATATTTTTTTAGATACTTCCAATCTTAACATAACTATGTGACTTTAGAAAACTTACCTAACCTAGTAGATTCAATTGCTTCTTCAACAAGAGGCAGGATGATATAAGGCAGTGGTTAGGATTTCCTGGTTTCAAAACCAGCCTTACACTAACTGATTGTATGACCTTGGCCTATTTACTTAATTTTCTTATCTAGAAAATAGGCATAATATTAATGGTATCTATTTCATAGGGTTGCCATGAAGAGCAAATGAATAAGTACACTTAAAAAATATAAAACAATGTTTGGCATATGGTTAGATCTGTAAATATAAAAGTTCTGCTATTCTTGTATCCTCACCTTTTAGCTTAGTACCTTGCAGGGGATAGGGGCTCAATAAATACTTACTAGGTTGAATTGCATTTCTTCCTTTTAAAAAAAAATTTATTTATTGTCTGCATTGGGACTTGGTGTGGCACGCAGGATCTTTCATTGTGGTGCACAGGCTTCTCTCTAGTTGTGGCGTGCAGGCTCCAGAGCACGTGAGCTCTGTAGTTGTGGCATGCAGGCTCTCTAGTTGTGGCGTGAGGGCTTAGTTGCCCTGCAACATGTGGGAACATAGTTCCCGGACCAGGGATCGAACCGGCGTCCCCTGCATTGCAAAGCGGATGCTTAACCACTGGACCACCAGGGAAATCCCTGAATTGCATTTCTTAAAATCCTTATTGTATTAACCTTGGTAACAGAGAGACAGTTATCACTGCTTGGACTGCAGGTATGGTAAATGAAATGTTTCTTATATTTGCTTAATACTTCTTTCTCTGTCTCTCTTTCAATTTCATCTTTTTCTTTTCCCAGAGTCAAACAGACGTATTACTGGAGGGGCTATGCAACTGTCTTTTACACAGCTAACTATAGATTATTATCCTTATCACAAAGCAGGTTTGTATAACAGTTTATTTAAAAGATGTAAATCTTGCTTTTAAATTATATAGCCAATTTATTTTGTTTTGTTGTTATTTTATTATTTTGTTTTAATTTTTTAAGGAGAAAAGAGATCAAGGCATTTATTATCCACCGCCCCGGCAGTATCTTACCAAGAAAATATAATTGCCATGGAAAATATTCATGCATCTTATGTTGAGGTTTATATAGATTATTAGTAAATATAATTGTTAGAAATTGAAAATATTGTAAACTGATTTAAAACGTTAAAAAATTAGAATATAGAAGACATATATTTGTGCTATTTTGTTAATTATGACAAAAGCAAGTTATTAATGTTTTGAATTTTTTTTTTTTAATGTTTTGAATTTTTTAATTATATATATTCAAAAATCAAAAAAGAAAATAAAGCAAAAGGATAACAGTGATTTTAGTTAAATTGTAGGATTCCAGGAACCTTTTTTTAAAAACTTTTTTGTATTTTCTAAATTTCATCAATAGTTAGGAGTTAATAGGTTCTTTAATAATCACATATTGATAGGCACTTTCCCCCCAAAATAATAAAAACAAAAATATGGATGTTTATGGCCAAATTAAGTAATTGGACCTTATACCCATCTCTGCATTTTGGTGATATGTGGCTTTTTATTTTTTAATTCATACAAATAAGAAAAAACAAATAACTATAATGAGTTTTCTAGAACTTTTAAAATATGATAAAATTTTTCTCTTCACAAATTTCAATTTCTCAGTGTTTGTCATTTCCTGGTAGAATTTAAAGGTTGTACTATTTGTTTAGAGTTTTGTTTGAAGGGCTTTGTCTTACAGTCTGACCTCCTGATTCATAAGTGACTTACATATACTGAAAATAATTTGTACCTTAGAAATCATTCCTATTTAGAAGGTAAAACTTTTAGTCATAAAGTGGGTTTTATTTTCTTAAACCTTTTATGTAGATACTCCTTTTCTTAATTGCTACAGATAAACCTAATAATCCTGATTTAAAATTTTTCCTCCAAAAATCCTGTATGTGATATATATATACACATATACATACATATATGTGTGTGTGTGTGTGTGTGTGTGTGTGTGTGTGTGTGTATGGCTGCAGTTACTCACTTTACAACAAATCTCTGATGAAGAGACTTTTTCCTGTATGGTATTTACTGGGATTCTATTCAATGGAGGCATGCCAGGGGTTGAGCATTCAGTGAAGGTTGACCAGCATTGCTGCTTCTTATTGAAACTTCGAGTGATGTTCTACCTAAGATGGGTTCTAAACAGAAACCCTCCCAGGTTATTTGCTTTTGACACTCTTTCTCTCCATTCTAAATGTTTTACTCATATTTTCTAGGAAGATTAATGTTGTGGTAGGTGAAATCTTCAAATTTATTGGAAGATTAAAGAATCCCTTGAGAAAATGAATATTTATCATTAGAAGCTCTGCTATAATGGAATAAATGAAAAGTGTGCATGTTTCAGTGAAATACTTGTTATTCATTTTACAGGAGATAGTTGTAATCATTGGATGTATTTTAGTGATGCAACAAAAATAAAAAATGGTTGGGCCAACGAGTTGTTACATGAATTTGAGTGCAACGTTGAAATGCTTAAACAGGCTGTAAAGGATCATGATGTAGGTTCACCTCCTAAATCCCCAACACATGCCTCTCCCCAGCACACACAAACAGGTATTTTACCTCTAACAACATTATGTCATTCCCCTAATATTAATTGGGTGTGTGTATGTGTGTGAATGTGTGTGTGTGTTCCCCATATGATATTTTCTGTAAATAAATATGGTGTTTAATTAATGTCTAAAAAGCCTGTACCTCATTCGGATCATAGGCTTATAGATCAAAGCACTTTTTATATTAATATTACTAATAAAAGTAATACCCATGTAGAATAATTCAGACTCTTAAATGACAGGTGATTTCTCTTTTTAACAAGAATTCCACCCAAAAGTTATTGTATGAGAGTTTCTTCAATGTGATATAAGTATGATTCCCATTTAAAGAATAATTATCACAAAATAAAAGAGTAATCATCATAATAACTTATGTTCTTATATCAGTTTATATATAAAGTATTTCCACATATGTTACCTTGTTTGAGAAATTAGGGTTCATCTATATTTCTAGTAGCTGTCTTAGTAATAAAAGAGTGACTGGTAAAAATAATTTTACTATAAATTAAAAGGAATTTTTGTTTCTCACAGAGAAAGACTCAACTCTGAAAGGGACTTCCAAAACGCCTACAGTGTTACCTCAACAATCCAAAGTTAAGTTAATGTCTAGTTCTGTTGTGGTTAGACTTGCAGATTTCAATATATACCAGGTATGTTTTATTTCTTAAATTAAATCTTCTGATAAACACCTTTAGAATCTCCTGCAAACAACTCTTATAAACCAGTACCACCATTTTATTTAAAAACATCTTGAACAGTTTTGTGAAATGACTAAATTAGACAGAATAGAAAATACCAGTTCATTAATTTTCACTTATATGGTTACCCAGAATTAGGCAAACTGTGAGGTTAAGGGCACAGTTTGCCAGACTGCCAAGTCTGCACAAGACTTCTGACACCAACTGTAGTTTCTGGGGTTTCCCTAAACTACCCTCAGATTCGAGAATTTACTAGAAAAACTTAAAGAACTCGCTGAAATCAGTTATACTCAGAGTCACATTTATTACAAGGCAGGAATACAAGTTAGAACCAGCCATAGGAAGAGAGAACAGAGTGGAGTTTCAAAGGGTTCCAAATTCAGAATTTCCTTGTCCCTAGGACACATTAGCCTCCCAGAATGAACATGTAACAATATGTATGAAATATTGCCCACATAGTTGAACTCAGTCTCTACAGGTGGTCTTAAACACTACTAAGACTATCAAGTGTGGTCAGTCCCATTCTGAGTCATCTTGTGAGCATAAACTATCAGCTGTGGTCTCAGGGGTCTACCATGAATAGGAAATTCCAAGGTTTTAGAATTATCTCCCAGGACTTTCCCAGCAGTCCAGTGGCTAAGACTCTGCCTTCCATTTCAGGGGGCATGGGTTCGATCCCTGGTCGGGGAACTAAGATCCCACTTGCCATGCGATGCAGCCAAAAAAAATTTAAGACGAAAACATGCAAAAAAAAAAAAATGAATTACCTCCCAAGAGTAGGGACAAAGGCCAGACCTCTCTTTGTAGGCCAGATTCCTTATTTCACAAAGGTCTTAGTGGAATAAACTAAAATACGATTTTTGCTTAATTAACTACTAAGTATTGATTATGCTGTGAACATAATTTTATAGCTAAGAACTCTGTCCTATTTATACTAACATTCTTATTCAGGCTATAATCGGTACAACATGGTCTAACATCACTATCTTTGAGACCAACATGGTAAAAATATGACCCCTTTTTTTTTTAAGTAAAGGATTTCAAGTATGTATTATCATTTGTGAATTGTTCTTGTATATTTTGATAAGTCTGTGTCTTTGAGACTTAGTTTTATCTGAAAAGTTTTCATTTTACTCAGTAGTTTTCAACTGGGGCCAGTTTTGCCCTCCAGAGGACATTTGGCAATGTCTCAGGACAATTTTTGTTGTCACAGCTGGAGGGGGTTGCTGCTGGCATCTAGTGGGTAGAGATCCGTGTTGCTGCTGAACATTCTACAATGCACTGGACAGCCCCCATAACAAAGTTATCTGGCCCCAAATATCAATAGTGCCAATTCTGAGATACCCTGATTTAAGAGTTACTTTCTTATTGTGAAATTGCTTCTTTCTTTATGTTCTCTATATAATGCATTATATTTGAATAAATTCATATGGAAATGGGGAAGGGGAATCACCCATAATCCCATATGATTGAGAATGAAATACAATAAAGAAATCCCACATACACGAATACATCAGAACAAAACAAACAAAAGTAACTGGAAGAAAATAAGATAGTATGTTCATCCCAATTTGAATAACTTTTTAACTATTAAAAGAAAAAGGAAAAAAGCTATTGTCTACTATATAAAATAACTTGACACTCTGGAGTTGAAAAGAATTTGTTTCCATGTATGCAGAGAAAAGCTTCTTATTAGACAATGTAAGGAACTGACTTCAATTTATGAAGACTGTACAAATGATCAAAGGTTTGATTAGCAATTTATTCAAGGGGAAACAAGTAAAACATTGAAGAGTCATTCCACTTCACATGAGAAATATACATGTTTGTTGAGTGAATGAAAAAAAATAACCTTGAGATATATCCCTGGGTCTGCTAAACAAGCATAAATAAATGAAACTGATAAAATGCTATTGTTTGAACTTTGGAGAAATTAGTATACAAGTTTTTGATGTGATTATAGATTAGCTGTTTTGGGCAGAGAGTGAAAAATGTGTAACATGAATCTTAAAACTAATAGTCTTTTTTTTTTTTTTTTTTCTTTTTCTTTTGCGGTATGCGGGCCTCTCACTGTTGTGGCCTCTCCCGTTGCGGAGCACAGGCTCCGGATGCGCAGGCCCAGCAGCCATGGCTCGCGGGCCCAGCCGCTCCGCGGCATATGGGATCCTCCCAGACCGGGGCACGAACCCGTATCCCCTGCATCGGCAGGCGGACTCTTAACCACTGCGCCACCAGGGAGGCCCTAATAGTCTTTTTGGAAAAATAATTTAAGAGCTCAAACTATTTGACAGGAGCATTTATAGTGTACTGTTATTTTTAAATTAATTTTTATTGTGATAAAATATACATGACATAACATCATTTTAATCATTTTTAAGTATACAGTTCATTGGCATTAAGTATGTTCACATTGTTGTACAACCATCACCACTGTCTGTCTCTGTAATTTTTCTGTTATTCTAAACTAAAGCTCTGTATATAATTATATTATTTTTCATAATAATGAATTATGGTAAAGAACTATTATAAAGTACATAGTTGGGAAGCAGTCTAGTCTTGAGGACTTGTATCTGTGTCCTGACTATGCCACTTAACTTATTTGTATTGTCTTACAGAAATATTCTGTTATTGTAAGGCTCAAAGTAGTAAGTTTGCAAAGAAAATTGTACAGAGTTGACTTTGTAATTAATAAGAATCTAAAGAGGTTATAGTTTTATGAATAAGTTAATTGGTATTATTTTAAAATAATTTAATATGAAATTAAATATATGATAAAGATTACATTGGCAATTAATTAATTATTGGAAGTAGTTTTAAGAGTTTGAAGTACTGTCCATGTTGCATAAATTCTTTGGAAAGGGCTTTGTTTAGTGTTACTTCAATAAACTTAATTAATTTTTCAGGTCTCTACAGCAGAACAATGTCGTTCTTCCCCCAAAAGTATGATTTCTTGCAATAAAAAATCCCTGTATCTTCCACAAGAAATGTCAGCTGTCTATATAGAATTCACAGAATATTACTATCCAGATGGAAAGGATTTTCCAAGTAAGAGAGTTTCCTTTTTTGTTATTGTTTGTCCATTACTTGGGAAGTTGATTTTTTCTTGCTAAGTTTTCAAGTATTATAAATGTGAAAAAAGAAAAAAGTCCATTGTTCTTTGCCCTTGTAATCATTGTGTTTAGTATATAATTCTAGTATAGCATTTTTACTTACTTATTATTTGTTCATATGTTCTTTTCCCTTACTAGCTTGTAGCATCCTTGATATCAGGAACCATGTAGTATTCATGCTTCATTTTATCCCCGAGGTTTGACTCATTTTTTTTCTTAGTAGCTGTTGTTAAATGAAAGAATGAATGAGGGTTAGGTTATTGTAGAATAAGGTCATTTTTTTTTTCTTCAGTAAAACTTTAATTTTCAGCTACATAAAACTCTGTTCCATTAAAAAATGAATAGTGAAGTTATCCTTTTAGTTATAGAGAATTTGGGAGGCTAGGTTTTGATACCCAAATGTATACCTTGGACAACTTTTGGCACTGTCTTTTGTTAGAAACATTGAATTACATGAATTTTTATTTGTAAGCTACTTTATGATTATACATTTGTATTCTTTGCTATTGTCTCAGTTCATCTAATTCTTCAAACTAAAATTTACCTTTGTTTATGTGGTACCTTTTTCATTATTTTGGTTGAAAATCATAGTTGAGAAAAAGTGTTTAAATGAAATAGGTTATATTATTGGAGGGAAAAAAATTTTTTTAAGTAGAACTTCAGATTCTTTGACCTACTTAGCTCGTTTGTTTAATATTCAGTTAATATAGGTTTTTAGTTTCAAAGGGAATTTCTGATGCTCATGCCTTTGTTGTTAAATAAAAATATATATATCCTTTGGAGAAAGAAATTACTTTGGAGAAAGAGATGTCAAACTATTTTATCATTTTAATCCTCATTTGTAATGACCTTTTAGTATCTAATCTCCTCACCATCTTCATGCTTTTCAGTATTCTTTTGTGTATTTCAAATTTGTTTTCTCTTCTACCTCCTTGACTGAAACAGTGAGAAAATTAAGATAGGTTAAGGCATTTGCTCAGCACCTTATGAAAAATAAAATGGCACAGCTGAAACTCAAGTATAGGTCTTCTAAATCGAAATTCTTCCTACCTTTCCCCCCCAACTATATTTCACTGCCTCCCCAGGTTATTCACAACTATTTACCTGTAATTGGATAATCCCATTGTTTCCAACACCCATCCCCCAAATTGTTTTCCTTAAATAATGTCTCATTCATTGAACTAGTAACTTTTCTTCAGTCTGAAGCCTATAGTTTCCAGGATTTCAGACTTCTAATCTAGGTTTATTTCTATCAGTTTTGTTAACATGCACCAAGGGAATTATAATCCCATTCTATAATCTATATGTTTTTTTCTGATAAAAATATAAAACTCCTTCCCAGCAATTTAAATCTTAGCCACCTAGGAGTGAAATTGGTTGCTTACCTTTAACTGTTTTCAACTTTTTATTATGGAAATTTTCAAACAGATATAAAAGTAAAGAACATAGTATACTGAATCCCCGTGTATAGGGATCCATTTTCAGTCCTCACATTTTGTCTTTCTGTTAAGCGATCCAACTTTAAAAATATATAACCTTTTTTTATAATTGTAAATGTAACATACATTCATTATATTAAAAAAAAATGCCAAAAATTTTAAAAATGCCTGTGAGCCTACAATTTAGAGACAACTTCTACTAACATAAGTGTATCAGTTTGCTAAGGCTGCCATAATAAAATACCACAGACTGGGTGGTTTAAACAACAAATTTATTTCCTCACAGTTCTGGAGGCTAGAAGTTCTTGGTCAGAGTGTTGATAGGGTTGTTTCCTCAGATACCTCTTTCGTTGGCTTGTAGATGGCTGTCTTCTCACATGGTCTTTCCTCTGTGTGTGTCCATTTTTTAAGCTCTTCTTATGGCACCTGTCATATTGGACTAGAGCCCACCCATATGAACTCATTTTTACCATAATTGCCTCTTTAAAAGCCCTGTCTCCAAATACAGCTAATTCTGAGGTATTAGGGGTTAGAACTTCAGCATATCAATTTTGAGGGGATGCATTTCAGACCATAACAATAAGTATAGTGTTGTTAGTCCTGTTTTTAATGTATGCGTTTCTTTAACATATTTGATTTACATCCTGTCCTTTTCCCTTAATGATCCTAGTTTCTACAAGTTCATTTTAAATATCTTTAATAGCTATATAATAATCTATTTCATAAGTAGACCCCTGTTAGAAACTGCAAGTAGATCTTTCTGCTGCTTAGTGTACCAGATTTCTTCCTCTATCCCAGATATGCAGTCAGGGTTCTTCTATCCTGGACTACATTTGCTCTCTAGTTCTCTCTGTGGCTGCCATCATCACTCAATCTATATTTGAGATTCCCTCCCCTTTCTTCCCTTGACATGATCGCTTCAGCAACCCACTTCCTTACTATCCTCAGAGATAAGCACCTCCACATCCCAGTAAGATGTTTCTGTTTATGTATATAAATATATATATATTTAAATTTATTTATTTATTTTTGGCTGCATTGGGTCTTCATTGCTGTGCGTGGGCTTTCTTTAGTTGCAGCGAGCAGGGGTTACTCTTCGTTGCAGTGTGAGGGCTTCTTATTGCGTTGGCTTCTCTTGTCGCAGAGCATGGGCTCTAGGCGTGTGGGCTTCAGTAGTTGTGGCACACAGGCTCAGTAGTTGTGGCTCGCAGGCTCTAGAGCACAGGCTCAGTAGTTGTGGTGCACGGGCTTAGTAGCTCCATGGCACATGGGATCTTCCCGGACCAGGTATCGGATCTGGGTCCCCTGCATTGGCAGGCAGATTCTTAACCAGTGCGCCACCAGGGAAGTCCCAAGAAGGTAAAGTTTTTGAAGTTTGCTTCTTGGTAACTGTAACAATAGGAAAAGAAATCAAAACAATACCTCTTATTTATACAGTTAGTTTTAGATTAAACTGCATTCTTTTTTTTAACATCTTTATTGTAGTATAATTGCCTTACAATGGTATGTTAGTTTCTACTGCATAACAAAAAAAATCAGCTATACATACACATATATTCCTATATCTCCTCCCTCTTGCATCTCCCTCCCACCCTCCCTATCCCACCCCTCTAGGTGGTCACAGAGCACTGAGCTGATCTCCCTGTGCTATGCAGCTGCTTCCCACTAGCTATCTATTTTACATTTGGTAGTGTATATATGTCCATGCCACTCTCTCACTTCATCCGTGCTTACCCTTCCCCCACCCTATGTCCTCAAGTCCATTCTCTACATCTGCATCTTTATTCCTGTCCTGCCCCTAGGTTCTTCAGAATCTTTTTTTTTTTTAGATTCCATATATATGTATAAGCATATGGTATTTGTTTTTCTCTTTCTGACTTATTTCACCCTGTATGACAGACTCTGGGTCCATCCACCTCACTACAAATAACTCAATTTCGTTTCTTTTTATGGCTGAGTAATATTCCATTGTATATATATGCCACATCTTCTTTAGCCATTCATCTGTCAAAGGACACTTAGGTTGCTTCCATGCCCTGACTATTGTAAACAGAGCTGCAGTGAACATTGTGGTACATGACCCTTTTTGAATTATGGTTTTCTCAGGTTATATGCCCAGTAGTGGGATTGCTGGGTCATATGGTAGTTCTAATTTTAGTTTTTTAAGGAATCTCCATACTGTTCTCCATAGTGGCTGTATCAATTTACATTCCCACCAGCAGTGCCAGAGGGTTCCCTTTTCTCCACACCCTCTCCAGCGTTTATTATTTGTAGATTTTTTGATAATGGTCATTCTAACCGGTGTGAGGTGATACCTCATTGTAGTTTTGATTTGCATTTCTCTAATGATTAGTGATTTTGAACATCCTTTCATGTGTTTGTTGACAATCTGTATATCTTCTTTGGAGAAATGTCTGTTTAGGTCTTCTGCCCATTTTTGAATTGCGTTTTTTGTTCTTTGATATTGAGCTGCATGAGCTGCTTATAAATTTTGGAGATTAATCCTTTGTTAGTTGCTTCATTTAAAACAATTTTCGCTCCCAATCTGAGGGTTGTCTTTTCGTCTTGTTTATGTTTTCCTTTGCTCTGCAAAACCTTTTAAGTTTCATTAGGTCCCATTTGTTTATTTTTGTTTTTATTTCCATTCCTCTAGGAGGTGCTTCAAAAAGGATCTTGCTGTGATTTATGTCATAGAGTGTTCTGCCTATGTTTTCCTCTAAGAGTTTTATACTGTCTGGCCTTACATTTAGATCTTTAATCCATTTTGAGTTTATTTTTGTGTATGGTGTTAGGGAGTGTTGTAACTTCATTCTTTTACATGTAGCGGTCCAGTTGTACCAGCACCACTTTGTGAAGAGGATGTCTTTTCTCCATTGTATACTCTTGCCTCCTTTATCAAAAATAATGTGACCATAGGTGTGTGGGTTTATCTCTGGGCTTCCTATCCTGTTCCATTGATCTATATTTCTGTTTTTGTGCCAGTACCATACTGTCTTGATTACTGTAGCTTTGTAGTATAGTCTGAAGTCCGGGAGCCTGATTCCTCCAGCTCCGTTTTTCTTTATCAAGATTGCTTTGGCTATTCGGGGTTTTTTGTGTTTCCATACAAATTGTGACATTTTTTGTTCTAGTTCTGAGGAAAATGCCCTTGGTAGTTTGATAGGGATTGCTTTGAATCTGTAGACTGCTTTGGGTAGTATAGTCATTTTCACAGTGTTGATTCTTCCAATCCAAGAACATGGTGTATATATCCATCTGTTTGTATCATCTTTAATTTCTTTCATCAGTGTCTTATAGTTGTCTGCATACAGGTCTTTTGTCTCCTTAGGTAGGTTTATTCCTAGGTTTTTTATTCTTTTTGTTGCAGTGGTAAATGGGAGCGTTTCCTTAATTTCTTTTTCAGATTTTTCATCATTAGTGTATAGGAATGCAAGAGATTTCTGTGCATTAATTTTGTATCCTGCTACTTTACCAAATTCATTGATTATCTCTAGTAGTTTTCTGATAGCATCTTTAGGACTCTCTATGTATAGTATCATGTCATCTGCAAACAGTGACAGTTTTACTTCTTCTTTTCCAATTTGGATTCCTTTTATTTCTTTTTCTTCTCTGATTGCTGTGGCTAAAACTTCCAAAACTATGTTGAATAATAGTGGTGAGAGTGGGCAGCTTTGTCTTGTTCCTGATATTAGAGGAAATGGTTTCAGTTTTTCACCATTAAGAATGATGTTGGCTGTGGGTTTGTCATATATGGCCTTTATTATGTTGAGGTAAGTTCCCTCTATGCCTACTTTCTGGAGAGTTTTTATCATAAATGGGTGCTGAATTTTGTTGACAGCTTTTTTCTCCATCTATTAAGATGATCCTATGGTTTTTCTCCTTCAGTTTGTTAATATGGTGTATCACATTGATTGATTTGCATGTATCAAAGAATCCTTGCATTACTGGGATAAACCCCACTTGATCGTGGTGTATGATCCTTCTAATGTGCCATTGGATTCTGTTTGCTAGTATTTTGTTGAGGATTTTTGCATCCATGTTCATCAGTGATATTGGCCTGTAGTTTTCTTTCTTTGTGACATCTTTGTCTGGTTTTGGTATCAGGGTGATGGTGGCCTCGTAGAATGAGTTTGGGAGTGTTCCTCCCTCTGCTATAGTTTGAAAGAGTTTGAGAAGGATAGGTGTTAGCTCTTCTCTAAATGTTTTATGGAATTCACCTGTGAAGCCATCTGGTCCTGGAAGTTTGTTTGTTGGAAGATTTTTAATCACAGTTTCAATTTCAGTGCTTGTGATTGGTCTGTTTATATTTTCTATTTCTTCCTGGTTCAGTCTTGGAAGGTTGTGCTTTTCTAAGAATTTTGTCCATTTTATTCGCGTATAGTTGCTTGTAGTAATCTCTCATGATCCTTTGTATTTCTGCAGTGTCAGTTGTTACTTCTTTTTCATTTCTAATTCTTTTGATTTGAGTCTTCTCCCTTTTTTTCTTGATGAGTCTGGCTAATGGTTTATCAATTTTATTTATCTTCTCAAAGAACCAGCTTTTAGTTTTATTGATGTTTGCTATTGTTTCCTTCATTTCTTTTTCATTTATTTCTGATCTGATCTTTATGATTTCTTTCCTTCTGCTAACTTTGGGTTTTTTATGTTCTTCTTTCTCTAATTGCTTTAGGTGTAAGGTTAGGTCGTTTATTTGAGATGTTTCTTTTTTCTTGAGTTAGGTTTGTATTGCTATAAACTTCCCTCTTAGAACTGCTTTTGCTGTATCTCATAGGTTTTGGGTTGTCATGTTTTCATTGTCATTTGTTTCTAGGTATTTTTTGATTTTGTCTTTGATTTCTTCAGTGATCTCTTGGTTATTTAGTAGTAGGTTGTTTAACCTCCATGTGTTTGTATTTTTACAGATTTTTTTCTGTAATTAATATCTAATCTTATAGCATTGTGGTCAGGAAAGATACTTGATATGATTTCAATTTTCTTAAATTTACCAAGGCTTGATTTGTGACCCAAGACATGATCTATCCTGGAGAATGTTCCATGAGTGCTTGAGACAAAAGTGTATTCTGTTGATTTTGGATGGAATGTCCTTTAACTATCAATTAAGTCCATCTTGTTTAATGTATCATTTAAAGCTTGTGTTTCCTTATTTATTTTCATTTTGGATGATCTGTCCATGGGTGAAAGTGGGTTGTTACAGTCCCCTACTATGATTGTGTTACTATCGATTTCCCCTTTTATGGCTGTTAGCATTTGCCTTATGTATTGAGGTGCTCCTATGTTGGGTGCATAAATATTTACAATTGTTATATCTTCTTCTTGGATCGATCCCTTGATCATTATGTAGTGTCTTCTTTGTCTCTTGTAGTAGTCTTTATTTTAAAGTCTATTTTGTCTGATATGAGAATTGCTACTTCAGCTTTCTTTTTTTTTTTTTTTTTTTTTTTTGCGGTACGTGGGCCTCTCACTGTTGTGGCCTCTCCCGTTGTGGAGCACAGGCTCTGGACGCTCAGGCTCAGTGGCCATGGCTCATGGGCCTAGCCGCTCCACGCATGTGGGATCTTCCTGGACCGGGGCACGAACCCGTGTCCCCTGCATCGGCAGGCGGACTCTCAACCACTGCGCCACCAGGGAAGCCCTTCAGCTTTCTTTTGATTTCCATTTGCATGGAATATCTTTTTCCATCCCCTCACTTTCAGTCAGTATGTGTCCCTAAGTCTGAAGTGGGTCTCTTGTAGACAGCATATATATGGGTCTTGTTTTTTTTTTTTCTTTGCGGTATGCGGGCCTCTCACCGCCGTGGCCTCTCCCGTTGCGGAGCACAGGCTCTGGACGCGCAGGCTCAGAGGCCATGGCTCATGGGCCCAGCCGCTCCACGGCATGTGGGATCCTCCCGGACCGGGGCATGAACCTGTGTCCCCTGCATTGGCAGGCGTACTCCCAACCACTGCGCCACCAGGGAAGCCCTGGGTCTTGTTTTTGTATCCAGTCAGCCAGTCTATGTCTTCTGGCTGGAGCATTTGATCTATTTATATTTAAGGTAGTTATCGATATGTTAGTTCCTATTACCATTTTCTTAATTGATTTGCATTTAAACTGCATATTTTTCCATTAGTGAAGCAATGAAAGATTTTTTTCTGTCTCTCCAAATGTGTTTGCTATCATCTACATGTAGTATCACTTTAATCTTGTAAATAACATTGCAAAACCTTTTAATCTTAATTTAAGAAGATTAAAACTTGGTTAAAATGTATTTTCTTTTCTCAGGGAAGATTTAGAACTATCAGTTTTTTAAAAATCTTAAAAAAATTTTTTTCTCCACAGTTCCATCTCCCAACCTTTATAGCCAGCTGAATGCTCTACAGTTTACTGTGGATGAAAGAAGTATTCTATGGTTAAATCAGTTTCTGTTGGATTTGAAGCAGAGTCTTAATCAGTTTATGGCTGTGTACAAGTTGAATGACAATTCAAAATCTGATGAGCATGTTGATATTCGAGTCGATGGCTTAATGCTAAAGGTACCATATAAACAAGTGGCTGTGAGAACAAAACCATTTTTACAGAAGAAAAGTTACTTCCAGGATTTAAGATGGGTGCTCAAATATAAGTCAACTTCATTGCAATATTAATTTTGATTTTGAAATTTGAATTTTAATTTCAGTTTTCAATTATGGAAACTTTAAGAGGCTGCTTCCCCGCCCTTCCCCACCCCTTCTTTCTCTACTTTTCTTCTTTTTTTCCCCCCTGCTCATCCATTTGGAGGTAAGCAGTAGAAATAAATTTAAACGTCTTTTTTTTTCTACTTCTTACTGGAGCTGATAAAAATTTTTTAAGAAGGGTAAATAATACAGTGACACTTTTAACTTATATCTGGGTTTTATTTGTTACATTTATTCTGTTATTAATATCCAAAGATAATAGAAAGTTGTGTTTTATTATAGCCAAGTAGTTGATAATCAGAATTCCATGGATATTTAAACTTTAAAGGAAGGAAGCTAAAAAAAAAAACAGTGTAGTGTAGTAAATAGAATAAGATTTGGGCATGGGTGAATATTTCAGTTTCTAGCTCTGTTGCTGATAGACTAAATTTATATACCCTTAATTTCTTCTCTGTAAAATGAGATTAATAATACCCAACAGTTGCATTGCAGAAATGTTTTAAAGATCATTTCAAAGACCTTAAAATATTCAATATAAAGTGACACACTTTATAACATTTATAATTATAATTTAAAACACAATTACATAATGATATTTACATTTTGTGAATATGGGCAGTTTCAGTTTTAAAACCAGTCAGTTTGAACTCTTTGTTGTGAATATTTTGAGGACTGGGCTTAATCATCTGTAGAAAATAATTTTACTAAATCGTTTGACCTATACTCCTAAGTTTATTTTATTAATAGTTTTCTCCCAGAAAAGTGATTCTAATGACAGTTATCTAGTCATTCCATTTACTTATCTAGTCATCCTCCAAATCGCTTGGATTTAAAATATCGTAACAAAAAATTATCTTTTCCAAACTTTGTGCTTTCTTATTTACTCAGGGCGTATATATACTCAGGGCATAGTAAGCATTTAATAATTGATTTAATTCAGTTTTCTTCCTTTTATTTTGTGATATATTGTCTAAAAATATGTATATGTGTGTTATGTACTTTATTCTTTATTTATGGGGCTTTTTCCTTTGGTTCTGTTCTTAGTTGTTAATCATTTAAGCCTTTTTCATTTGGTTTAATAAGATTTGGGAGGGAGAGTATTTTATGTCAAGATAGAAAATTAGTGTTTTGGGGCAATGTCAAAAAGAATTCCTGAACCAAGTCATGCTTTTGATTATTTTATCTTCAAGATATATGGATTTGTAAGTCAGACTAGATTAATGTTTTTTCTCTTCTAGTTTGTCATTCCTTCTGAAATGAAATCTGAATGTCATCAAGATCAACCACATGCAATTTCTATTCAGAGTTCAGAAATGATTGCTACAAATACAAGATACTGTTCAAACTGTCGACATTCTGATTTAGAAGCTTTGTTTCAAGACTTCAAAGATTGTGATTTTTTCAGTAAAACATATACCAGTTTCCCCAAATCTGGTGACAATTTTAATCTTCTGCATCCAATCTTCCAGAGACATGCTCATGAACAAGATAGCAAACTGCATGAAGTTTATAAAGGAAATGTTACTCCTAAGTTGAATAAATACACTCTTAAAACTTCTGCTGCCACGGATGTTTGGGCTGTGTATTTTTCTCAATTTTGGATAGATTATGAAGGGATGAAAAGTGGAAAAGGACGACCAATAAATTTTGTAGATTCTTTCCCTCTTTCCATCTGGATTTGTCAACCAAAAAGGTATGCATTGTCACAAAAATTGCTGCAGACTTGTAATCAGATATCTCTAAATACATCACAAAGTGAGTCTAGTGATCTGACTGGCCGATGGAAGCGGAAAAAGCTCTTGAAGGAGTATTATAGTACAGAGTCTGATCCCTTGACAAATGGTAGTCAGAAACCTTCAGATACATTTTTAAGATTTTCCTCTTCATCATCAGATGCAGATATTCATGTCCTGGTTCACATTCATAAACATGTCAGTATGCAGATCAATCACTACCAGTATCTGCTCCTGCTTTTCCTCCACGAGTCACTTATTTTGCTTTCAGAGAATTTAAGGAGAGATGTAGAAGCTGTGACTGGCAATCCAGCTAGTCAGACATCCATTTGCATTGGAATTTTACTTAAAAGTGCGGAAGTGGCTCTTTTGCTTCATCCAGTAGATAAAGCAAATAGTCTTAAGTCTCCTGTTTCTGAAAGTGTGAGTCCAGTGGTTCCTGATTATTTGCCTACAGAAAATGGAGAATTTTTGTCTTCAAAAAGAAAACAAGTTAATAGTGGTATAAAACAAATTAGAAGTGTAACTGTTAATCATATGTCAGACAACAGATCTATGAGTATTGACCTTAGCCATGTCCCTTTGAAGGATTCTTTGCTTTTTAAATCAGCTAGTGATACAAATCTGCAAAAAGGTATTTCTCTTCTGGATTATTTATCAGATAAAAATTTAGGGAAAATAAGCGAAGATGAAAGTAGTGGAGTTGTTTGCAAAAATGGCTCAGGAGAAATTGGATCAGAAACAAGTGGCAAAAAGGATTCGTCTTATACAGATTCAAATAGTGTCTTAAACTACAGAGAAGACTCAAGTATCCTGTCATTTGATAATGGTGGTAATCAGAACATACTTTCAAATAGTTTAACTAGTAAAGGAAATGAAACCATAGAGTCGATCTTTAAAGCTGAAGATTTGCTTCCAGAAACAGTTTCGCTCTCTGAGACCATGGAAATCAGTAAAGAAGAAGCACCCACAGTCAGAACACTTACATCACAGTCATCTTTAAGGTAACAACTGACTATTAGAATTTGGGGTGGGGGGTTTGTTTTATTTGTGTGTGTGTGTGTGTGTGTGTGCGTGTGCGCACACACATGTGCATGTACTTATGAGTATATTTGGGCTTTGGACAGAAAACCATGATAAATGTGGCATTGTTAGAGTTAACACATGGAAGAGTAGGGTTTTCAAAATATGAAAAGCTTATATAATTTTAAAAATTGTGTATACTATATAAATATATATTTATTTTGTTTGAAGTATTCTTTAGAAAGAATTCTTTTCCTTTTATGTGATGATTTTCTGATAATTTTGTTTGTTAACAGTAGAAAGCCTAAGGAACGTTGCCCACCCAGCATGGCTCCACTCTCTGTTTCTTATAAGAACATGAGAAGAAGCCCCTCACAAACCTCACTGGATACCATTTCACTTGACAGCATGATATTGGAAGAACAGTTGTTAGAAAGTGATGGAAGTGATAGTCATATATTTTTGGAAAAAGGTAAAGCAATACAGTTTAAGAATTCATATTATATATACACAAATCTTAGAAGTGGTGTTTAAGTTTTTTAATTTATATTCAATAATCAATCACAGCCCAAAAAGACTTATTTATTTATACACACATACATGCACAATACAAAGAGCATTGTACCTAACTTTCTAATGGTTGTTTCGTTGCTTCTTTTAACCAGATACTCCTTCCTTTTTATGGACGACATCCAGCAATTATTTATATACAGTCATTTAGATCACAAAGCAGACAACATTAATTCTACTAGCCTCTATCACAGGGACTCCTATATCTGGAATTTTGATTAGGTAGGCTTAATTTGCATGATGAATTCTCAACTATGTGGTCCTATGACTGGAATTTTTCCAGACTGGATCTGTTGGTTCCCATAACCAGAATTCTCTTTCATACATGATAGTGTATGATGGAACTACATGATTCCCCTATTTTATTCAGAAGCAACTAATGCCGTACAGACCACTAGGAATTACTTAGTATTAGATGCATCCCCATCATTAAGGCATTGGGGACTTTGTGAACAGGAATAAAACCATGTACCATAGCCAGAGAATAGTTGCCACAGACCCTAAAGCATAACAGACCAGAGGCAAATGTGAATTACTTTTTATATGAAGAGTAATAAACCTATTGATGTAGTTGAAAACAGCTTAGGTAAGGAATGGCTCATAGCTTTAGAAACTGAAGCTTAGAGAAATGAATATACAGTCAGGAAGTAATAGAGGCAGATTTGGAACTCAGCTAGTCTGACTCAGGAACCTCAGTTTCTAACCAACCAGTATGCTAGTACTCCAGACTTGGGAAATGATTACTATATGTAAACTAAAAGCCTTAACCCAACACTTTTATAGGCAATTCATAGCAGTCCCCTTTCCAGCATACTTTACCAGTTAAATGTAGACAAGTTACTGATATGGGTCATAAAAATCTATTCTAGATTCACAGATAGCTCTATTGCCTAGTTCCCTTGCCCCCTTATGGTATAAAATTCTACTTTAATAGAGGATTTCTGTTTTGTGATCAAATGATGCTTCAAAAACAGTGCTCCTGTAGAAAATAACTCTACTTACTCGTAAAAAGCATCAATGATTTTCTTCTTATTTCTGAAAATTAAATAATTAATAAAAGTGACTACCACTCAATGTGGAGAACTTGGAAAATATAAACAACTACAATTTGGAAAATAAAATAACCCAAAAGTCCCACAATCTAGAGATATCAATTATAATTTATCTTATAAATGTATATATATGTATATATATACACACATATATGTATATTTGGTATTACATCATATATATGGTTTTTTCAACCTGCTTTTTATCACTTGTCTATATTAAATTGTCATAAGAATGTACCCTGACCTTTTAATTGTTTCCCTGATACTGGATGTTTAGATTGTTTATAGTTTTCTCACAGCTATAAAATGCTATAATTATATCATTGTTCATAAATTTTTGTCTTCATTTCTAATAACTGTCTTAGAATAGATTCCAGCAGTAGGCTGTTTTTAGGATCTTGAAAAATACAAGGGCATTAATTTTATGTGTAACACTTAGATGATATGTGACTGTACATTCGTTATTCTCCTGAACTGTAATAATTTTCTGTCAAAGGAATTGATTTTCATTGGGAAAAGACTTGTTTTTTCTGAGTTCTCTTTTGTTTTGTTTTAATTTTACAAGAAATATATGAATACTTTCTCTTTTAAAAGAAATCAGGTGTCATGGGAATATCTAGAATATCACTTTAATACCACCCTTACTCTGCCCTGATACCATTCCCCATTCCGGAAGTAACTACCATTGACTTTTGGTATATATTGACATAATTCCATACCTTTTTCTGTGTGTTTTTATATACATGTATTTTTATACATATGCACACTAATGCACACATATATATACACATACACAGGTATATTGTGAGTACATATTTTTGAATATACGTGCATATTTATAAATGAACAAATGTGTAGCTGGAGTACCACTCCACCACAAGCTTCTAACTAGTCTCCCCAATTCTCTTCTTGTCAATTTCTTGTTCATACTTCATCCCACAGGCAGAATATTCTTTTAAAAATGTATATACTAAAAAAAAAAAAGTATATACTATCATGTCAATTTCCATTTCAGTCCTGATAACTTCTAACAACTATAAGGCTATTAAGTTTAAAAAACTTAACATTGCTGACAGTTGCTCCATGTGATATGGCCCCAGATTACCTTTTCTGCTGTTTTCCCACATGTTTACTACACTTTAATTATACTATAGTATATTTTAGTCTTTCTGTCAATCTCTTCACTCTGACAAACTTCTTTAGCCTTTGTACCTGTGCCTAGAGGGCTCTTTTTTCTTTCTGTTTACTTTAGCTTAAATATTACTTAAATGTTACTTAAATATTACTTTAATATTACTTAAATATTACTTTAAATATTACTTTGTCTTAAATATTACTTTAAATATTACTTAAATATTAAATATTACTTTAAATTACTTTAAATATTACTTAAATATTAAATATTACTTTATCTTAAATATTACTTAAATATTTAATATTACTTAAATATTATTTTTTAATATTAAATATTACTTAAATATTTACTTTATCTGCTTAAATATTACTTTATCTGTGAAATCTTAACCTCTGACAATGTTAGGAACTCCCTGTGAAATGGGAGTTTATTATCTCCTCATACCACAATTGTATTTATGCATTTTCCCTGGCCCTAAAGATAATTTTATTCATCCATTCAATAAATAATTTATTAAGCACCTACTGTTTTGTCAGGCACTGGGTTAGAACCTAATTATATAGTAGTAAATATAATAATAAAAAATTATTACAAAGAAAGACAAATACTATATGATGTCACTCATACGTGAGATATATTTTTTTAAAAACCCAAATGAAAACAGAATAAAAACAAGCTTATAGATACAGTAAACAGATTGGTGGTTACCAGAGGGTAAGGGAGTAGGGGAATGGTCAGAATGGATGAAGGGAATCAATTGTATGGTTATGGAGGGTAAACTAGACTTTTGGTGGTGATCACTTTGTAGTGTATACAGATATCAAATTATAATGTACATCTGAAAAGAAAGAAATTTTTAACCAGCTACTTGGAAGCTGCATTCAGCAGAGTGTTCTTTCAGTGAATGGAAGTGATACTCATTCTATAATGCATGCACTGAAGTGTTATGAAGACATAATAAAGATGTTTTTAACAACAACAACAGCAACAAAGTAAAGCTTTGTAAAATACTATCACTTAAGGAAAAGGATTTAGTGAAAGAGTAACTTGATTGCTTGTATCATTCAGTGAATTAATCATTTTGAAATCATTTTCAGAATTATTAGCTTTTTTTAAATATAAAATCAGAATCCATGCAAGATTGAAGTGAAAAAAAATTGAGGCTTCGTTTTGTGTCTTTGGTTCTTCTGATTTTTCTAGATTCATTTTCAATAATTATTTTTATAGTATTTTTTTAAAGTATTGATGTGTTATGGACACAAAATTTTTTTAAAATTGCCTTTTACCACAGACAGTTTGAGAAATATTGAAATATAGCATGTTGAGAAATTAAGGCAGGTCGATAAGGATGGAGAACAATCACATTGACAGTAGTAGCATTAACTTCATGTAGATGAAGAACCGTAGGATACTGAAAAGGGAAATGAAGTGGTCAGACTGGGACCACTGAATGTCAGGTAGAATAGAGGAGGCAAAGCTGGCTGACCAGGAACCTGCTAGTAACACCAGCACCACACCTGCAATGGGAAGAACACAGATTGTGATTGGCTGTGGTAGATTTCTTTTCATACCATCTAAGTTTAGGGCTTAGTATCTCTAACATTTTATTGTGGAAAGTTATTTCTTATTATTTGCTAACTAGGCACAGTTTAATTTTTCTTTGCTTATTGTCTTTTAAACATGGCTGTGCTTGAGAAAGTGTTGAAGAAATAATCTGTTTTGGTTAGATAAATGTAACATTGTTGGACCATGTGTAAACTGATTTTAATTTAGTAGTTTACTTCTGTATTATTTCAGGTATTAAAAAGAACTCAACTACAAATTACCAGAGCCCAGCAGATCGGGCAAATGCCAGTGCAAACCTACAGAATTATGGTGAAACCTCTCCAGATGCCATCAGTACAAATTCAGAGGGTGCTCAAGAAAATCATGATGACCTGGTAATCTTTTGAGACACTCTATGAAGAGAAATGCCACCAACTTTATCTCATATTCAATATGTACACATTTAAAGACATTAATATGTAAAATGAATTGACTTAGATTGTGGGTGATTTACTTTGCTCTTTCTACTCTTGAAATTTTTCCTTTGCTCTTACTGAATCGTTTTTCTCTGAATTTCACTTTTCTAAATTTTTTTTTTTGTATTGAGGAGGGACGGTTCTATGTTTCTTTTTTCAATTCTTTATATTTTGATCTTAGTTCAATTTAAATATACTTTGAAAAAGTTTGATAGTAAAGATGGTGGTCAGTCCTTATGAGGGGTTGTCTACAAAAGAAATGTTACTGGTTTATTTTAAGCCATCTTCACCCAGTGAAACATTCTTATGGATGACTTAGAAAATAAGTTCAGCATTTAGTGAAAATAGTTTCACACAGAAATGTCATATAATTAATCTTTGTGACCTAAAAATATTCTCTTGACTAAGTAGGAAGAAAGGAAGTGGAAGTTTATCACTGTAGTGCAATAACTGCTTTCTGTTGATCACAAATATATTTTTGGTTTATTAAGTCACAATTGTATTTTTAGAGGTTATAGTAGTTTCCTGTCTTATTTCCTAAATTTTGTTTTGAATTATTTGGTATACTAATATTATTTCTGCAATCCTTATTAGATGTCAGTTGTGGTGTTTAAAATTATTGGTGTTAATGGAGAAATTGACATCCGAGGGGAAGATATGGAAATCTGTCTTCAAGTGGACCAAGTGACACCAGATCAGTTAGGCAATATCAGTCTACGGCATTACCTTTGTAATCGTCCAGTAGGTAAGACTTTAACATAATTTAAACTTTTTTTAAAATTAATTAATTAATTTTTGGCTGAGTTGACTCTTTGTTGCTGCACGGGAGCTTTCTCTAGTTGTGGCGAGCAGTGGCTACTCTTTGTTGCGGTGCGCGGGCTTCTCATTGCGGTGGCTTCTCGTTGTGGACCACGGGCTCTAGGCATGCGGGCTTCAGTCGTTGTGGCTCCTAGGCTCAGTAGTGGAGCACGGACTTAGTTGCTCCGAGGCATGTGGTATCTTCCTGGACCAGGGCTTGAATCTTGCATTATTTATAATGCAAATTATTTAAATTTGCATTATTTATAATGCAAATCTCTTGCATTATAAATAAATGTCATTTTCTTTGAATTCATTTATATCAAAGACAGAATGGTTGATGCGTCATATGGGTAAAAAACAAAACAAGTTTAGGCTTCCTCGGTGGCACAGTGGTTGGGAGTCCGCCTGCCGATGCAGGGGACACGGGTTTGTGCCCCGGTCTGGGAAGATCCCACATGCCGCGGAGCGGCTGGGCACGTGAGCCATGGCCGCTGAGCCTGCATGTCCGGAGCCTGTGCTCCACAACGGGAGAGGCCACAGCAGTGAGAGGCCCGCGTACTGCAAAAAAAAAAAAAAAAAAATAGAGTGATAAAGTAATCCTAAAAGGTCAAAGTTAGTTCCACACTAGAATAAGTGTCAATTTTTGTATTCCATTATCTTGCTTATAAGCAAACATTTTCTGAGTCTGGCATGTTACTTGATATTTGGTAAAATCACATATCCTGTTCTTGTGGTTTTTCATTCTAAAATCAACACATTCACTTAGACATAGAAGGATATAAGCAACAAAAGACACAGTGTATGATGAGGAATACCACATTAAACCATCCCTTTCTCAAACTTTATGTGGAATTATCACTCACGGTTTTCAGTTATTTAAAGAAATGAATTTATTAAAATAGTTATACTAAGAAATTTAAATGACAATGTTCTTTTGAAAAGTCACTGAACTGGAATATTTTTCTTTGCTATATACACAGAATGCTATATCTGATATATAACATGTTGAAATACATATAGTCCTGCATGATATCAAATAAGTATGCTATCACCTCACATCCTGGGAATTGCAAGTAATATGTCTATAAACCAGCATCATAGAAAAAAATTGGCTCCTGGCTTTTTTCTATGTGTAGGCCTTGCAGTTTACAATGTATCTCCTAAAAAAAAAATTCAAGAATTTCATATTAGCAAGTGTAAATCCCAATAGAATACAAAATGGAGGAAGATAAGTATATAGTTGGAAAGGTTTTGTAGTCAATGAAAAATCAACCAAAAATGATTGAATGTAAAATTTCAAAATCTAGACCCTATTCTATACCCAACACAAACACTTTTTTTCACAGTTTTTTACTTCTTTTTATAGCCCACTTATTACCATGTCCACTTATTACTTTGTTTCATGTTGTTCCTTACTGGAGAAATCTTTTTTTTTTTTTTTTTTGGTATGCGGGCCTCTCACTGTTGTGGCCTCTCCTGTTGCGGAGCACAGGCTCCAGACGCGTAGGCTCAGCGACCATGGCTCACGGGCCCAGCTGCTCCACGGCATGTGGGACCTTCCCAGATCGGGGCACAAACCCATGTTCCCTGCATCAGCAGGCGGACTCTCAACCACTGCGCCATGAGGGAAGCCCAAAGAAATCAATTTGAAGTGCCTTATATGTATGGGTTATACAGTCAGTGCTGTCTAATACCTTATTTTTTCACAGCTGTCTTGGTTGTTTAAAAATAAACAAAATAACAAGAAAGAAAGGAAAGGAAAGGGAAAGGGAATAAAGGGAAAAGGATAAAAAAATAGCTTGAACATTTAAGACATTAATAAGCCATATGAACAAAGATTGTATTTGATCTACAGTTTATATACACTGTCACTCTGACATGAAGAGTTAAAATTTCAAAGTTGGGGCTTCCCTGGTGGCGCAGTGGTAGAGAGTCTGCCTGCCGATGCAGGGGACACGGGTTCGTGCCCCGGTCCGGGAGAATCCCACATGCCGCGGAGGGGCTGGGCCCGTGAGCCATGGCTGCTGAACCTGCACGTCTGGAGCCTGTGCTCTGCAACAGGAGAGGCCACAATAGTGAGAGGCCCGCGTATCGCAAAAAAAAAAAGAAAAAAAAATTGCAAAGTTGTTTTTGCTTTTGTTTGTTTTTGTTTTTCTATAATGGGTGGACTTTGGATTCCTTTAATAGGAAGACCTTAATGTAAGTTTCATGGCATAAAAGGTAATAAGCAGGAGTGATTTTTGACTAAAGAGAATTTTGTTTCGTTTTATCTCTGTTCTAAATACTCTTTTTTGTTTGAAATTATTTATGGCTGTCAGCTCCCTGGAGTGAGGTGTGTGTGTGTGTGTGTGTGTGTGTGTGTGTGTGTGTGTGTGTGTGTGTGTGTGTGTAGATAGACATATATAAATATATAGATAGATAAAAGGCAAAATAAAGTCACATTTACCAAGTTGTTTGTTTTCAGTTGCTCTTACTGTTAAATAGACAAGTTAGTTAACTCTTGTTTTTCTTGGTACAGGAAAGAACACTAACCATCATCAGTTTGTGACCATTTCTTTTACCTTCTATTTTAAAAAATTAAAATATCGAGTTCTTAATTGTTTAAAGAATTCCTTGGGAGTCTTTTTTTTTTTCTTCCCCCTTTGACAGCTAAGTCCCACGTGGCTTGTGGGATCTTAGTTCCCCAACCAGGGATTGAACCCAGGCCCCGGTAGTGAAAGCACCGAGTCCTAACCACTGTACCATGAGGGAATTCCCTAGGAGTATTTTTGATCTTTTCTAGTATCTATACCATTTATTTAGTTTGAATTGTTAATAAATAGTGCTAACATTAATTAAATATCAATTTTTACCTGAAATAAAAGTTTTGAAAACAACTCTCCACTTTATGTTGCTTGTGGAGATCTATCCTTGGTGCATAAATATACATATCTTTAATTTCTTGCACCTTTCTCCCCTTCACAAATATATATACATTTGACTTCTGTAAGACTAGAGTATTCACACACATACTGAGGAAAATTAAACATCTTTCCATCATGAATTTGATAAATGGGGTCTTCTTATGAGTGCCCATGGGACAGATAACTTTGACCCTCAATAACTGAAGCAGCTTCACCTTTCCAGAACAGTTTGTTTTTAACTCACGTGTTCTATGAATTGTGTGTGAAACTGATCATATTTTTCTTTTTGCTGCTTGGAAGTTATTTTTGGTCTACCTTTGGCACAGAAAATTAAATAATGTATTTTGAGTTAATAATCTTTCCACTTATCTTTACTTTTCCATTCCCTACTTATTTTTTTATTTTATTTTTTACATCTTTATTGGAGTATAATTTCTTTACAATAGTGTGTTAGTTTCTGCTTTATAACAAAGTAAATCAGTTATACATATACATATGTTCCCATAGCTCTTCCCTCTTGCGTCTCCCTCTTGCACATACCATGTGCATGTTTTCTCCTATTCTTTTTGGAGCTAGGTAATGTAAAATAAACAAAATAGTTACAATGAGGGCCAATTCACTTAAGTAGTTCCACTAGGAACTTTTATTTTTAAAGATATTCTATGGGTGTTTATTGAAATTCAAGAAATTTGTTTTGAACTCGATGATTTATAGCTCTGTAAGCCACCTCAAGTTCTTTTTTGGAACAAGGCCAAGACATAAATAAATGTATATATATATATTTCCTTTGCTATAATTTTAGTATCAAGTTTGTCTTCTAGTAGTAACATTTTAATGGGGTCTTCTCTATTTACCTTTCCAGTTATTTAAGGGCCCAATTTTAGTGAAGAATGTACAAAACTTCAGGCTTTTGTCACTACTTGAGAAATGGCTTGAGTCACTTTAAATGCCATGACTGTTTCTTCATCACAGTTGTCCATTATATTATAAATGTATAGATATGTACACGCTCAACATATCTGAGTTATGCATCATCAGATTTATATCATGGCATGTTTTTCCATGTAACCAAAAAAATAAAAAAAATATATAAAAGTATAGACAAGACAGGGCTTTCCTGGTGGCACAATGGTTAAGAATCTGCCTGCCAATGCAGGGGACACGGGTTCGAGCGCTGCTCCAGGAAGATCCCACATGCCGTGGAGCAACTAAGCCTGTGTGCCGCAACTACTGAAGCCTGCATGCCTAGAGCCCATGCTCCACAACAAGAGAAGCCATCGCAGTGAGAAGCCCGCGCAGCACAACGAAGAGTAGCCCCTGCTCCCCGCTCGCCGCAGCTAGAGAAAGCCCACGCCCACCAACGAAGACCCAATGCAGACATACATACATACATACATACATACATACATACATACATACATAAATAAATATTTTAGAAAAGTATAGACAAGACAGCGTTATTGCAGTAGAAGATTGTCTATAAAAATGGAAATTGGGAAAATTAAGGTTGGGTACATGTGGTATATGTACTGTTGTAAATATCTTAAATTAAGAGCAAATATTAAAAGTTTATTATTGCTTTAACATTATACAAAGTGACAATACCTCTTAATGACCAATAATTGAGAGTGACATTTTTGAGTAGTGCTACAAAGTTATAATTTTTATTTGTTCTTTTTTCATAGGTTCAGATCATAAAGCTGTAATTCATTCTAAATCTTCTCCTGAGATTACTCTGAGATTTGAAAGTGGGCCTGGTGCTGTAATACACTCTTTGCTTGCAGAAAAGAATGGCTTTCTGCAGTGCCATATAGAAAACTTTAGCACTGAGTTTCTTATATCTTCTCTTATGAATATTCAACATTTTTTGGAAGATGAAACTGTTGCAACAGTGATGCCAATGAAGATACAAGTTTCTAACACAAAAATAAATTTAAAAGTATGTTAACAAATATTTTTATATTTTCATGTTATAAATGTTCACTTTGCCTACCTGGACTTTGATTCATGTCTAGAAATATGAACTTGTTGGTCTTTGTGGTGATGATGTAGAGGTTTTTCATAGAAAGTAGAAAATATCAAAATAAAATGAGCAGTTTTCTCACTGTATGAACTAAAACATGTTAAAGATATATTTCAAACTCATTAAGAATATTATTGGCTGAAGTAATGTATAAGAAAATGATTAATTGAAAATGATTATTTTTATCTTTTACTTTAATAACAACATGGCAATACTATTTCTCTTTCCTGTAGGATGACAGTCCTCGTAGTAGTACAGTATCCCTTGAACCAGCTCCCGTAACTGTTCATATTGATCATCTTGTGGTAGAGAGAAATGATGATGGCTCTTTTCATATCAGAGGTATATATGAAAACAGTTTAAGTGAACATTTAACTGAAATATGTCATTATTAGTATGGTGATTATTTTTTTTTCACTCATACTTTTTATATACTATTTTATATGTGTATGCATATATAGTAGTAGATGATTTAGGGACACTGTGAGTACATTGTGATAAAATATCATCCATGTATGAACCTCACGCTCAGGGATAACTCATCTACAATTGATTTAGTATCTGTTCTACAAATGTGTTTTGAATGAAGTCTTTCCAGGGTTATCTCAATCTTCTTTTCAATGAACCCTTCTCTATAACTTGATGTGACTTCTTAATATTCTTGAGTACTTATTCTCCATACATTAGTTACTTATAGTATATTGCTATGTATTTAGTTCTGTTTTAGTGCTTGTATCTCCATTCTAGCAAGATTTCTAAGGTCTCTAATGTAAGGACTGTGTCTTCTAAGGTAGTATGGAGTAGTGGAAAGAGCTTGAGTTGGTAGACCTAGGTATTCTAGTCCTAACTTTGTTAGTAGCTACTTGAGGGTGAAATGTGAGGGACTGATAACAGGCAAACCAGAAAAATCTGTAGCCAGAAACCATGAAAGAGAAGACTATTGCTGAGGTAGAAGCAGTTTGTGGGGCACTCTTGACTGAAGAGTCCTTCCTGTCTGGAGCTGGGGAACAGCTACAGCAAACATAGAAGTCAGGCCAACAAAGATCAAAATGTCATCTTAATTACTGTTAAAAGCTCGGGTGAAGATAGCTCAGGTGTGAGAAGTTAGGTTTGCTGTATGGCTCTTGCTCCCAGATGCTTTAGATCCCAAAACTGCAGGTCTGTCTTACACAAAAGCAGAACAGAGTGCTCCAGTGCTTCAGAGTGCTGAAGAAAAGTTGAGACTTTTAAAGAAATATAATTAATATCCTCAGACAGATGATAGGATCTTGAACTCAAAACAAGAACAAGCTTTATTGGAAAATAACCAGTTAGAAATCCTTGAAAATTAAAAGCCTGATCTTTGAAGTAAAAAATAGTAGGTCACCTAAAATCTATCAGCTCTACCTTCAAGAGATATCCAGAGTCAGACCTGAATCATACAGTATGTAGCTGTCTCAGATTGGCTTCTTCTTGTGTGTGTGTGTGTGGTACGCGGGCCTCTCACTGTTGTGGCCTCTCCCGTTGCGGAGCACAGGCTCCGGATGCGCAGGCTTAGCGGCCATGGCTCATGGGCCCAGCCGCTCTGCAGCATGTGGGATCTTCCCAGACTGGGGCACAAACCTGTGTCCCCTGCATCAGCAGGTGGGCTCTCAACCACTGCGCCACCAGGGAAGCCCTCAGATTGGCTTCTTTCACTTAGTTATATGATTTAAGGTTTCTCCATATCTTTTCAAGGCTTAATAGCTCATTTCCTTTTAGAGCCAAATAATATTCCATTGTCTGAATGTTCCACAGTTTATTTCACCTACTGAAGGACATCTTGGTTGCTTCCATATTTTGGCAGTTATGAATAAAACTCCTGTACACATTCAAGTGCAGGTGTTTGTGTGGACATAAGTTTTCAGCTCCTTTGGGTAAATACCAAGGAGTGTGATTGCTGGATCTTATGGTTAAGAGTACGTTTAGTTTTGTAAGAAAATGGCTGTACTATTTTACATTCACCAACTGTGGATGAGATTTCTTGTTGCTCTGTGTTCTTGCTAACATTTGGTGTTGTCAATGTTCTGGATTTTGGCCATTCTAAATAGGTGTATAATGGTATGCTGTTGTTTTAATTTGCATTTCCCTGATGACATATGATGTACGCATCTTTTCATATGCTGATTTGCCATCTATATATCTTCTTTTGTGAGGTCCCTCTTAAAGTCATTGGCCTCAGAGAGAGATTTCATATTGATAAAAGATCCCCCCAAACATACCTCAGTCATAAACCTTTATCCATCTAACAACATAACTGAAAAATATAAAGCTAACCTATTTGAAGTAAAGAGAAATGGAATCATATCATATTGAGATGCTACAATCATAGAGAAACTTTTACATGCCTCTCAGAGTACAAGTATAGATACACAAATATAAATATGTGTGTGTGTATATATATATATATATATATTTGAATTCAACAAATGGGTAATTTCATATACCCATAAAACTTCTCTATTAATTCAGTCTCAAAGAAAATATCAACAGATTCCAAAACATAGAGTTCATGCAGGCCATTTCTCTGATATCAGTGCAATAAAGTTTGTCATTGACATAAAAATGTAGCAGAAAATAAAATATTTTTAAAATTAATTAATTTATTTTATTTTTGGCTGCATTGGGTCTTCGTTGCAGTGTGGGGGCTACTCTTCGTTGCAGTGCGTGGGCTTCTCGTTGCAGAGCACGGGCTCTAAGCACACAGGCTTCAGTAGTTGTGACACACAGGCTCAGTAGTTGTGGTGCATGGGCTTAGTTGCTCCGCAGCATGTGAGATCTTCCCAGACCAGGGCTCTAACCTGTGTCCCCTGCATTGGCAGATGGATTCTTAACCACTGCGCCACCAGGGAAGTCCCAAATAAAATATCTATACTTGACAAAATTTAAAACAATCCTTGCTCTAACTCTTGGGGATTTATTGGCAACTGAGTGAGATTAACTACTATTTGCTAAAGAAGACAAAAACAAATATTTCTTTTACATGAGAGGTTTATAATATCTGAAGAAAAATATCTACTTGCATACATATAATGGAGAAATAAAGAATTAAATAAACATAATTTAATGAGTAAAAACTAATTTAAAATCAAGGTGCTTTGAAAAAATTTTCTCTGTATTTTCCCCTATATTTCTTACCTATATTTTACAATTAGTCAAATATCAATACATATTTTACCAATTGTGAACTGTATTTTAATGTAGTAGCTAAGGCAAAAGTGAATCACTGGTCCAGCAAGGGCATATATTTGCATGAAGATCATTTCAATATGGAAACTCCATTTGGATTTGTCTTTAAAGTTGTATGGGTTAAAAAAAAAAAATCACATATGAGGGACTTCCCTGGCGTTCCATTGGTTAAGACTCTGCACTTCCATTGCAGGGGGCACAGGTTCTATCCCTGGTCGGGGAACTAAGATCCCACATGCCCCATGGTGTGGCCAAAAAGAAAAAAAAAAAAAAATCACATATTTATCTTTTCAGAATATGTCACATATTTATACACTTCATTTCTTACATTTTTGAAAACTCTTGCTCCTTATCAAATGTTTTACATTTTAGGAATATAATTTTTCTTATTTCATGTTTTTACAGTGACACTTGGATCTTTTCAGCAAAGCCATTTAGGTAGTGATGAAATGTTAGAGAAAAGCTTATCCTAGATTTTCTTTAAGTGGGCATCAAAACTCAGGGTATTATTTAAATTTAGCAGCAGTACTCATGTACATAAAATTTTCTTTTTAAGCATTACTTTTAAAAAATATATTTATTTATTTTTGGCTGCGTTGGGTCTTTGTTGCTGCGCACAGGCTTTCTCTAGTTGTGGCCAGTGGGAGCTACTCTTTGTTGCTGTGTGCGGGGTTCTCATTGCAGTGGCTTCTTTTGTTGCAGACCACGGGCTCTAGGCGTACAGCCTTCAGTAGCTGTGGCACGCAGGCTCAGTAGTTGTGGCTCGCAGGCTCTAGAGCACAGGCTCAGTAGTTGTGGCGCACGGGCCTAGTTGCTCTGCGGCATGAGGGATTTTCCCAGACCAGGGCTTGAACCCATGTCCTCTGCATTGGCAGGCGGATTCTTAACCACTGCGCCACCAGGGAAGTCCTGTAAATTGTTGATGTACCTTTCAAAAGCTCATTGAGACGATGGAAAATTTTGTTGTGTTATTCACGATATTAGCATTGTACAAAATTTAAGACAATTTATTTTAAAATAGTTTTCCATTGTCTCTGGGAAGAACAACATATTTTCAGCATAAGCAAGTATGTTTTGTTTTATACAGAGTATCTCATGTTTTATTTCAGTGTATACCTAAGAGCAATATCATGAAGCAGATTACATTATGTTATTTTTCTTATGTGGAAATGAATTGCACAAGGGTCTTGAGTGTTTGATGTACGTAATGTAACACATAGTCTAATGTACCGCACATAAAGCTTGTATGATAATGTATCATAATTATGACTCAAATTAATATATTAGCCATGATAAACAAGTATTTAACAGTTTCATTTGCTTCCTAGAATTTGAAGCACTTTGGGTAAATAATTTGAATGGCCCTACTTTCTCAAGTAGCTCTTTAAGAAATTTTCAGGTATGGGCGTTCCCTGGTGGTCTAGTGATTAGGATTCGGTGCTTTCACTGCGTGGCCCAGGTTCAATCCCTGGTCAGGGAACTGAGATCCTGCAAGCCATGTGGCACAGCCAAAAAAGAAAAATAAGGAAAGAAATTTTAAGGTATGCTGTTTTTCTCCCTTAAAACAAATTTATTTAGCAAACAGGAGTATTCAGAATAATCTGACTAGTAGGTGTTTCAAAAATTAGTTTTAGGTGTTTGTTGCTGTGATAATAGCAGCTTACCTAATATTTTTCTTTACTCCTTCCTGCTCTTTTAGTGTACCATGAGGTATACTTACAGCTGCTCTGGATGTGATTAAATAAAGTTCATCATGAAGGAATAGGTGTTTTTTGTATGTATGTATGTATGTATGTATTTATTTATTTATTGCTACTTATCATAGTACTCCACACTTCTTGGGAAAGACTAGTTTTTCAGTACGGAGAAAGTTAAAATAATTTTTCAGAAAATTACAAAGGTATACTACAATTTCTTGTTGCTCCAGTGAAATATAACTAATTGAGTAACTTAATAACACTATTATAAGAGAAAAAGACAGAAAATGTTTGTTGTGTATGTGTTTGTGTGTGTGTGTGTGTGGGGTATATATATATATATATATATATATATATATATATATATATATATATATATATATATATATATGGTATGTGTGTATATCCTATGCCATCTGTTGTTAATTACTTTTAGTAGTAGTGTCCTGTCTCTCAACATGTCTTGCACCCAACACACCTAGTACCTGGCATACTCCCATCTGAGGCAGTGGCCATTGTGGCATTGACTCCCAGCAAAAGTGTTGTGAGGGAGTACCTCCCAATAGATTATATTGGAATGTTGGGGGTAGGATGGGACATTGTATATTTAACGGTCTGTGATGAACAACTCTTTGCCATATACAGCCTTAGAATCATTGCCATAATACTTCCTCACTGGGAATGAGGGAAGAATTTTTAAATTACTAAACCTAAAGAGAAGTGTAAAACCTAAACCTGGAAGAGTGCCTGTTGACACTCAGAGAAGACAAATGAATAGACATCTTCTGTCTGAATAAACGGAGAACTGTTAAAACCTCGATTTAAAGTCAAATATTTATTGAACACCTACTGTGGTACTAACAGCAATTAATATTTGAATAATGCTTTCCAGTTTGTAAAGTTCTTTTATATTAAATATTAACTCACTTAATTCTTACCATAACCCTTTGAGATAATTAAGGCAAGTATTCTTATCATCTCCTTTTTGCAAATGAAGAAATTAAAGTTTAGATAAATTGAATGTCTTGTCCAAGGTACAAGATCTAGAAAGTAACTAGCAGAGCCTATGCGAGGGGAAAAGTGTACATTGTTGTAAGATGCACATTTCATCCATGAGGGGCATGGATTTGTTCATCAAAATTTGTCTTAAAAACTAGAAAGGAGCTCTTTTAAAGTAAATAAAAGGAAATATGTCTTTCTATAGTAATAGACTATAATTTCCCCATTGTCAGTTACAGGTTCTCTCCTTTCCTATCCCTTTCCAGTCTCTCCCATCTTTACTCTTGCTTCTTCCTGCCTCTTCCTCCCCATTCCTCCCCTTCTTATCTCTTCCTTTTCCCTTCCTACCTGCTCCTCCCTACTTATCTCTCCCTCTTTTTTTTTTCTAATTGAAGTATTGTTGATTCACAATATTATATTAGTTTCAGGTGTACAGTGTAGTGATTCAGTATTTTTATAGATTATACTCCATTAAAAGTTATTACAAGATAATGCCTATACTTCTCTGTGCTATACAATATATCCTTGTTGTTCATCTATTTTAATCTATTTTATACCTAGTAGTTTGTATCTCTTAGTCTCATATTCCTCATTTGCCCCTCCCTGCTTTCTTCTCCCTCTTGGTAACCACTAGTTTGTTTTCTATATCTGTGAGTCTGTTTCTATTCAGAGCAGCACTCTTTACAGTAGCCAAGATATGGAAGCAACCCAAATGGATAAAGAAGATATGAGATATATATATATAAACACACACACTGTGGAATATTACTCATAAAAATATTACTCATATTACCGTAAAAAAGAATGAATTCGGCCATTTACAGCAACATGAGTGTACCTAGAGAATATTAAGCTTAGTGAAATAAGTCAGACAGAGAAAAAGAAATACTAATGATTTCACTTATATGTGGAATCTAAAAGGTACTACAAATGAGTGCATATGCAAAACAGACTCACAGTTAACTCTCTGTCTTTATCTCCAGTTACAGCTACATCCCTCTTCCTCTTTTCCCATCCTCACTCCTCTGTCTCCTCCACTCTCTAGCTCTCTCTCCTCCCTCCTCCTCTATTTCATTCCTTCTTTTTCTCTTCCCATATTTCTTCCTCTTCTCTTCTTTCCCTCTCCTTCCCTTTTCTCTCCTCATTCCACCTCCCAGTGATTAAAATAAAATGGGTTTCAGAATAGTTTGGTCAGTGTTTTTTTCATTATTCTTAGGATCCCATGAGTAGTGAGATATAGGCTAAATAAAATGGGCCTTGGGCCCTCTATTTTCCTCACTACAGCCTATGTAACTCAGCTTTTTTTTTTAAGTTCATATTAGCATTCTATGTCAGATTTCATTTAAAAGAAGAGTTTTGCTCCTCTAAAAGTTTGAAAACCAAAAGTATGTTATAAATTTGTAATCAAGTAGAATTTTAGGGGTGTTATTAATTTTTTGAGGTTGAAAGAGTGGAGAATTTGGCTTTTCCATGCATAGTACTTTAGGATTTCTCTTACAGTCACTGCCAAGCTGAATCGTATGCTAGTCTGAACCAATACAACAGTTTTTGTAGTTTTTTTCCTAGTTAATACTACTAAAAACATAATCAGTACAGGACAATATTGTAAAAAGTAGTTTCTGATTTGAGACCACTGTAATATAATGAACCCAAGAACAGACCAAAACTCAACTAGATGTCATTTATCCATGTTGATGGAACTATTCCATTTTTATATATACAGAATAGGGGTAAACTTGATAGAACCATTATGGAGGGTAATTTGGCAATATGAACAAAAGCTTTAAAAAATATTTTTGTTCTTTGACTTAGCTAACCCCTTCTGGAAATCTTTTTAAGGGGAAAAATTATTTTGAGCAGTATTACTCTTTTGTCTGCTCAGTATAATTTGATATGGTGAACTGCCTTTCTATCATGACTGTTGCATGTGATTTTGGTGGACTTAGCAATCATATGACCCTATCACAAAAATGGAGATGGGACCCAGCAGGGCCAATGAAAAGACTTCAGCCCTTGGGACACTGAGTGATACATGAATGGACTGTGACCCAAGCATTCTGAGTCTTTTTTTGTGAATTGAAAAGGACACTGAGAGAGAAGGGGTCACAGGCTGTAAAACTTACTTGTTTGGGGTCACCAGAGGCTACCCTTGCCATCATATGACTGAAATAACCCAGAAGAGAAGAAAAGTGGACCTGAGAAGTAGAGAGAGTCAAGTTCCTAAATTGACACTCCTGAGGCCATCATATGAATTCCAGTATCTGGCTCTACCTGAAGCACCATCACTTGTTTTTTTTTTTTTTTTTTCTTTTTGCGGTATGCGGGCCTCTCACTGTTGTGGCCTCTCCCGTTGCGGAGCACAGGCTCCGGATGCGCAGGCCCAGCGGCCATGGCTCACGGGCCCAGCCGCTCCGCGGCATATGGGATCCTCCCAGACCGGGGCACGAACCCGTATCCCCTGCATTGGCAGGCGGACTCTTAACCACTGCGCCACCAGGGAGGCCCCATCACTTGTTTTTGATTACTGATTTAAACTCTTTACGTGTTGTATTTGTGTCTATTTCTTACTGAATCTATTTTGGTAGCTTGTGTCTTTGTAGGAATTTTTCTCTTTCATCTAAGCTATCTAATTTATTGGTATACAGTTCTTCACAGTATTCCTTTACTATTTTAATTTCTGTTAGGTTGATAGTAACGTCCCTTCTTCCATTTCTGATTCTAGTAATTTGTTTCCTTTTTTATTTTTTGGTCCATCTAACTAAGGTTTTATCAATTTTATTCATCTTTTCAACAGATGAGCTTTTGGTTTTGATTTTGTTCATCTTTTCAATGAATGAGCTTTTTTGTTTTATTGACTTTATTGTTTTTCTGTTTCATAATGTCTTCCTACTAATAGAGATACTCATTTTTAAATTAGTTTTTCACAAGAGAACTTAAGATTTATCAAGTATTTAGAAATGTTATCTGAGTATTTATTTGTTGTATTAGATTCTCAGATGCTTAACACTAGAAATGATTTGAAAGAAGATGTCAGAAGTGATTCAGTGCTGCTTACCAGTGGAAAGTGTGATCTGAAAAAACAACACAGTGTCACTCAAGCCACTCAGACGAGCCCAGAGGTTCCTTGGCCTTCTCGGTCAGTCAACTTTCCCGAGTGCTCCTTTGACTTTACTAGGGAACAGGTAATGGAAAAACTAGTTCATTCTCATTCAGTTTCAGCAATTAAAAT
Source organism: Mesoplodon densirostris (assembly GCF_025265405.1). NCBI lineage: Eukaryota > Metazoa > Chordata > Mammalia > Artiodactyla > Ziphiidae > Mesoplodon > Mesoplodon densirostris. The sequence continues at coordinate 81,843,558 of NC_082671.1, forward strand.
AAATATTAAATAGTTAAGACATTATTTACTTATTTAACGTTTGTTGAGTGCTTGTTATATGCCAGGCACTGTGTTAGATGCTGTTGATACAGTGTTGAGCAAGGTATGGACATTCCCAGCCTTCACAGAGTTTGTAGTCTGATGGAAGATAAAGGAGTAAATGTGGGACAGTGCCAGTTTCTGGAATCTACGAAGGCTTCTTGGAAGATATATTCATTTTGATGTCTTATTTTTAAGTTGCGAAAGTATTGTTATATTTCAGAACTTTGGAAGAATATTTTAAAACAACTCTATCATATTGTAACCTCCTACAGAGCTGTCAGTATTTTTAAATTTTTCCTCCCAGGCTCTTTCCATAATTTTTCTAAACAATTACTATTCTAGTGTATATAACTATTTTTTTTTACTTAACATTGTTTAACAGATATTTTCCATATTGCTATGTATGCTTCGTATATGTATTTTATTTGTTTTTTTAATTCAAGTTTAGTCGATGCTTCATATTTATTGTTAGTGACAGATTAATATGGGTGTGGATGTATTGTCATTTCTAAAGGTTCCTCTTAACATTTGTTAATATTTGAGTTGCTTCTTATTTTTTGCTGTTATCAAATTCTGTCTAGCAGAATTTTAATTCTCTATAATAGAACCACAGAATGAGTTCATTCATCTGTTTAACAGGATTTGTTGGATGTCAACTCTAAGCTAAGGATATAGAATTTAACAGTATACCACTCCCTGTCTACTAAGAAACTCAAAGTTTAGTGGGAAAGACAGGAGCATGTAAATGGTAGTCAGAACATACTGTTTCATGTGTTATATGTACTAGAGTTTGGGAAGTATAGTGAAATACCCAACTTGGTCTGTAAGGCAGGCATTCTTAAGCTGGTACTAAAAGGTCTGAGAACTCTTTGAAATTGAATGAATTTATTTTAATATATCTGTGTAAATGTGTTTTCCTGTGGAGAAAGTTTTATCACATCTTCCTGGTTAGGTGTTAGGGAGTGGTTCTAAGAGGATAATATGCTTGAACCGAGTCTTAATGAGGGGAGACCTATTGACATCTAGATGAAAATGTCTAATGAGATATTCATAATGTGGGTCTGGGGCTCAAGAGAGAGGCTTGTGCTGGATCAGGCTATCTATAGTTATTGGAGCCACAGGAGTAGATGAGATCATCTAAGAGAGTGGCTCCAGTGATAAGAGAAGGCGACCAACTATGGAATTTAATAGAATATGAAAAATTTAAGGGCTCTTAAACAGCTGAGGAAGAGATGAAAAGTCCATAGGTAGAGAGGGATAAACAAGAAAGAACTGTAGCATAAAAGGCAAAAGAGGAGAGAGGCTTAGCAAGGAGTGGTGAAGTCAGCAGCATCTTAAGAGAAATTGAAATTAAACAAAATCACTATTAGATTTGGAAATTAGAAGTTAATTAGTGTTTTGAATTGCTGGGTCAAAACTTACGGACATTTTTAAGTGCTTGGTATGTGTTTCCAAATAACTTCTCAAAGCAGTTTTCGGCTTAAGTGCATCCTCACCAGCATTGGGTAATTTTACTGACTCATGTGTCACACCTTTGATACTGTATAAATAGTTTGTTTTCTGAAAATGGTTAAGTTTTCTTATTTTCCAAATTTATCATTTCAGCTCATGGAAGAGAATGAATCTCTTAAACAGGAATTGGCTAAAGCTAAAACAGCTCTTGCAGAGGCTCACTTGGAAAAAGATGCTCTTCTCCATCATATAAAGAAGATGACAGTTGAATAGCAGGAGTGGCAGTCAGAAACTCAAATTATAGCTCTGGAGTATGGTGGTTATATTTATACTGTGATGTTACCAATTAGTGGAAGACTTTCCTTTTCATGAAAAGACAATAAAATGAAATAGAATGTGATGCAGTGGTGACTATTCCAAAGCCAGTTTAGAAAATACTAGGTACGGGCATTACAATCTTTTGGTTGTTTTGTGTTTTGGAGTTTAAACCCTCTTTTAAACTGGTGTGATATAGGGAAGTTGACGAATACTGTAAAATAATTACCTGCCTAATGAATAGAAGATGTCATTTCCTAATTTTGATATTACATTATAGGCATTTTTTAAAAAGAAAAATTAAAATCTATGTGTTCCCACTATTTATCACTATTTGTTAATAATTTACTATTATTTACAAAGATTCAGATGCTTTTAGGGCTAATGTAAAATAAAAGGAGGCTTACATTTTAAATGTTATTAAAATTATGTACTTAAATCTATATTTAATTACTGTAAAAAAAAAGTCCAATCAAATTAATAAATATCTAATGGCTCGGTTTGAAAATTCTAGAAAATCATCACCCTACTGCACTTATGAAGTAACTTGAAAATGTGAAAATCATTTTAAGTGATGGGTAAACTGTGTAAGTTGAAGCTATAATTTTCAACAAAGAAGATGGCACAAATGTTAAAATAAAAAGCACAAACTGTAAAAAAGCAAGACATTAGAGTATATGGCCAGCTGATTTAAAAAGCATTATTTGTACATTCCTTTAAACATTTATTGTTAGAAGTAAAAGAGTAATTTAACTATCCTACTAAATTTAGCAGCATTTGTAACTATAAGAATTTTAACTAATACTATTTATATTAGTTCTTCACCTTCATCTTTCCTCTATTTAAGGAAGGGTATGTTTTCAGAGAATTTTCTTTTCACATACATAAAACAATTTCATACCATTCCTGTAGTATCACAACAGGTGGATGTTTGCACATGTCAAATTTATAATGCTAGTTTTGATTAAAGTTCTATGTGACTTATATATTATCTTCTATAATAGGAAAAACTGGTAAATTTTGAATTCTATTTTCTAGGGATTGTTAAGTTTGAAACCAACATGAGAGAGAATCTCAATCATGCATTATGAAATAAAAGTTTATGAGTATTTAAGAAACAGAGGCTTTTAACAATTTAAAATATATTTCTGATAGAATTAAACTAAGTGGGGTCTATTTTAAAATTCACATTCTTAAACATAAATATATCCAAGATAGAACATGAAATAGCTGGACTGCTCTTTCTTTAAGATACTTGAAAATTTTCTACTTTTCAACCACGTTCGGACACTTTATGGTGCTTTGCTTGTTTGGTATGACTTATATAGCCATCCCTCTATCTAAGTACTTGGAAGGAAATACATGTTTCATTTTACATTAAGTGTTGGAGTGATTTTAGATTTTATTGAAAATGGTACTGGCTTTTTTTTTTTTTTCCTATAATGTCCATTTTAATTAACATTATTTAAAATACAGGCCCTGTTTTGGGAGCTAAGGATACAGCAAAGAACAAGTTAAATTGTTATTATTTTACCTCAGAGTGTTTTAAAAATCCTGTTAAACCATTTTAATCTAAGACTATTATATAGTTTTAGATTAAAAGCAAAGGTCTAGGGCTTCCCTGGTGGCGCAGTGGTTGAGAGTCTGCCTGCTGATGCAGGGGACACGGGTTCGTGCCCCGGTCCGGGAAGATCCCACATGCCGCGGAGCAGCTGGGCCCGTGAGCCATGGCCGCTGGACCTGCGCATCCGGACCCTGTGCTCTGTAACGGGAGAGGCCACAACAGTGAGAGGCCCGCGTACCACAAAAAAAAAAAAAAAGCAAAGGTCTAATTAAATATTTTAAATGTATAGCTTATATCCTTAGTAGAGTACTTTTGATCTGTAGGTATATAGTCAACAAAAGCAGTCTCTATTATAGAAAAGCAGGATTGATGGGACATTAACTTCTTCAGAGCTTGCAGTGTTTCTCAGACTTGAACTATTTGCTCTATATGAATTTTAAATTTATGATGTATTATAATTATTTAGTGTTATAGATGCTGAATGTTTTTCTTATTTTCAATTTATTTGGCCTTCTCAAGAAAATCATATAAATAGTAGAGATGATAATTAATGTGGATCTGAACATTCTGTATGCTTTGTTAGATTTTTAAAAATTTATAGTGATTACTATTTTTATAGAGATTTAAAATTAATAAAACACTTCCAAAAGCATTATGTAATTCCCACAGCAAACCTGGGAGGTAGGTATTATTCACATTTTAAAAGTTAAATAAAAACCTTAAGGTTCAGAAAGAACAAGTGACTTGACTGAAATCACAATAACCTGCTCTTTTACTTAAATCCCAATTATATGCTTTTATTTTATCTTATTCCTTATTTCACAGATTTTTACTGAGGTGGGGAAAGGAATCACTTATTGGTCTTTTATCTGCTTTTCTTTTAAACATAAATAATAATACTTTTAAAGTGTGTGTGTGTGTGATGTATGTATTATTCAAACTATTTAAAAGATAAGGGGAGAACCTTTAAGTTAACCACAACCTTTTTAGCTGTGTGAGAAATATAGGAATCAACCTGTAATAAACTTAACAGAGTTTTTTAAATGACCACAAATTAGATATAAAGTTGCCATGTCTTTGCTAAATCCCTAGCAGAGATGTTAGTAATCAGGGGAAGAAAATGATATTTGTGTTTTCCTTTTTAATTTTACATATGTGAAAAACATTTTCTTGGCATCTTGTTTTCTTTTTTCTTTTCTCATTTTATCCTAGAATTCAAAAGATCACCATGTGACACTAGTTGTAATGAAACATTATTTTTATTTAAGCCATGTAAGAATGGCTATATAAGATTGCAGGCAAATATATGTGAAAAAATTAACCAGAAGCTCCTTTTGGATTTTTATTGTAGTTATTGTTATTCAGTACTTGTCAATACAGGGGTTAAAACTTCCTCTTTAAGTTTTTATTAATGTATCCAATCTAAGGTACCACCATCACCCTGGTTTCCAAGCTGGTAACCTAGAACTCCTCTTAGACACCTTCCTCTCCCTAACTGCAACCCCCCACCCCCAAATCAGTTCACTACTGCGTCCTGTCATTTTACCTTGTAAATTTGTCTACTTCTCTTCACTTAACCACCTTCCTAATCTAAGCTACCATCAGCACTTTTTACCTGCATTACTGCAGTTGACTCCTAACTGGGCTTCCTAAGCTACTCTGGCCTTCCTGATTTATTTTAATAGGCAGGGAGAATTCTCTTTTTTGAAGTGCAGTTTTAATCAAGGCAATCCACCTACCCCCAGATTCACCTCTAGCTTAAAAAACATTAATGGTGTTTCATTGCTCTTATGATTAAAACAAAAATATGTTGCCTATGAGATTATGTATTAGGGCCACTATTTATATTATAATTCTGAACGTTGAAAAAGTTAATGTCTCAAAACATTAAAACAATGACTGGCACATCACCTTAAAAAGGATTTAATAGAGGTTAGTATTATTACTTCTTACTTTCATTTTGCACCATGTTTCACTTTCTTTGTGTTCTACCCTCATTGCACTTTAACTGTCTGCAATAACTGAGAATCAAAGTGCCTCTTCCACCATAGGAACCTTTGTTCATTCTATTCCTTTGGCTTGAAGTACTTTCATCGCTTAGTTAATTCCTGTTTGTCTTTTGGATCTTAGCTCATTCATCACTTCCTCAGGGAAGCATTCCCTAATTTCTTTCACCAGAGTAAGACCCACTGTTATACATTATCACGCGAACACATACCACTACTTAGCATTGAACACCTGTGTAATTTTATATGTTTTTGATTAATGTAGACCCTCTACATTGTAAACTCCATGAGGACAGGAATTGTGTGTGTTTTTGTTGCCACTGTTCAACTTTGTATTCCTTGTGCCTCATACAGTGCCTGGCACATAGTAGGTTCTCAGTAAATTTGTTGAAAGAATAAAATGAATGGATGGGGTATCAAAGATGTTTTTCAGATATTGAGTTCTTCCTCTCAGTTGGATTGAGGGGAAATGGAACATAGGCATAAACGTTGGAGGTGGTATTTATTAAAAGTGGCAGACTCCTTGAGTCCATAGGGAAAGAAAAAGATGGAGAATGGATAAATTTGCCATATTATGTCCTTCTGAATTTTAAATACCTGAAATTCTAGATGATTTATCACAAATCATCACAAAAGAGAAAATTAGCACATCGATTCATACAGCCACTGCAGTGCCAGAATGTCATCTGGCTTTGATTGTAACATATGGTGTTGCAGCTGTTGAGATCTGCCAGTCCTGTCAGCTAAACAGAATGGAAATAAGGCCAAAAAAGTACTGGCTGAAATAGTTTTCAATATTGAGAAATTGATACACAGGATCAGTTGTGCCTAATTCCTTAAGGTGTTAACAGTCTCATTTTACCTTGCACCCAGGGATGCTAAAGAGAATAAATTTTGAGCTATGTTTCAATTTCCTTTTAGAATAAAATACCCAAAGTTGGAATTATGCAGGATATATATAGAAACATTAAAGAAGTAATGTTTTTAAACACTGATTTCTTCATTAAATTATAATACCTCACATTTTAAAAGAAATTTGCTGCTTTTTTGAGAAGTACAATAATTAAGGTAACATGAAGCAAAAATGTAAGCATTATGATTTTTTTAAACCATTAGGTATTATCTAATAGATCATTGTACACTGGAAGGAAATTCATGTTAATGTTACAATATTGAAATTCAATATAAGTGCTGCCTACACTACTGGGCTGGTAGGTCTGAGGATTTGAAACTCTTATGAAAAAAATTTTAAGACGTATGAAATCAACTAAATGTCTTTTTTTTCTATTTGTATAGTATGATAGTTTTTTCTAGTCTTAGAAAAAAAAATGCATCACTAAATCACCAAGAGGAGTAATCGGGGTTTTAAAAGATTTTGAAACCATTTAAACTAAAAGGTAGTAGTAAATAATTTATACATTAGGTTTTATTTTCACTTTGCTTGTGTCACCAATCAAAAGTCAATTCATTCTTTCCAATAACTTATATTAAGCTGATTGAATGGTAAGTAAAATTTCTCATTCTTGACTTTAATTCTTCACTTTTACTGAAGACATATTTGATTGTTTAGGTGAAGAAATATACCTGAGCGTTTTGAAGTTTAAGAGAGTACAGTGATGTGATTAACCTTCTTCTTGCAACCACTTAGGAGAATTGTTTTATTGATGTAACAAAAAACTCAAATACTGAATTACAACCATCAAGACTGAGAATTTTAAAAATAAAAAAGAGAGAGACCTTCAAGATGGCAGAGGAGTAAGACACGGAGATCACCTTCCTCCCCACAAATACATCAGAAATACATCTACATGTGGAAAAACTCCTACAGAACATCTACGGAATGCTGGCAGAAGACCTCACACTTCCCAAAAGGCAAGAAACTCCCCCACATACCTGGGTAGGGCAAAAGAAAAAAGAGGAAACAGAGACAAAAGAATAGGGATGGGACCTGCACCTCTGGGAGGGAGCTACGAAGAAGGAAAAGATTCCATACACTAGGAAGCCCCTTCACTGGCCCAGACGGGGTGGCAGGGGGGAAACTTCGGAGCCACGGAGGAGAGCGCAGCAATAGGGGTGCAGAGGGCAAAATGGAGAGATTCCCGCACAGAGGACTGCTGCCAACCAGCACTCACCAGCCTGAGAGGCTTGTGTGCTCAACCACCGGGGCAGATGGGGGCTGGGAGCTGGGGCTTAGGCTTCAGAGGTCAGATCCCAAGGAAAGGAGTTGGGTTGGCTGCGTGAACACAGCCTGAAGGGGGCTAGTGCACCACAGGTAGCTGGGAGGGAGTCTGGGAAAAAGTCTGGATCTGCCCAAGAGACAAGAGACCACTGTTTTGGGGTGTGGGAGGAGAGGGGATTCAAAGCACCGCCTAAATGAGCTCCAGAGATGGGTTCGAGCCGTGGCTATCAGCGCGGATGCCAGAGATGGGCATGAAATGCTAAGGCTGCTGCTGCAGCCACCAAAAAGCCTGTGTGCAAGCATGGGTTACTATCCACACTTCTGCTTCTGGGAGCCTGTGCAGCCCACCACTGTCAGGTTCCCATGATAGAGGAACAACTTCCCTGGCAGAACACACAGCACGCCTCAGGCTGGTGCAATGTCATGTTGGCCTCTGCTGCTGCAGGCTTGCCCTGCATTCCGTACCCCTTCTTCCCCCCATCCTGAGTGAGCCAGAGCCCCCGAACCAGCTGCTCCGTTAACCCCATCCTGTCTGAGCGAAGAACAGATGCCTTCATGTGACCTACAGGCAGAGGTGGGGCCAAATCCAGAGCTAAACCCCAGGAGCTGTGCAAACAAAGGAGAAGGAAATTTCTCCCAGCTTGGGAGCAGCTGTAGACTTGTGGTTTGCTTTCTGCATCTAATGTGCTTCTGGTTTTATGTTTATCTTAGTATTTAGAGTTTATTATCATTGGTAGATTTGTTTATTGATTTGGTGGCTCTCTTCCTTTATATATATATATATATTTTTTTTCTTTTTCTGCGTGTGTATGTATATGCTTCTTTGTGGGATTTTGTCTGTATAACTTTGCTTTTACCATTTGTCCTAGCATTCTGTCTGTTCGGTTTTTTTGTTGTTGTTGTTTCTTTTTTTTTAGTATAGTTTTCAGTGCTTGCTTTCATTGGTGGATTTGTTGTTGTTTGGTTTGGCTGCTGTCTTCCTTTTTTCTTTCCTATTTTTTATTACTTTTCTATTTTTTATTTTATTTTGTTTTGTTCTTTCTTTCTTTCTATTTTTCTCCCTTTTCTTCTGAGCCGTGTGGCTGACAAGGACTTACTGCTCCAGCCGGGTGTCAGGCCTGTGCCTTTGAGGTGGGAGAGCTGAGCTCAGGACATTGGTCTACCAGAGACCTCCTGGCTCCACGTGATATCAAACGGAGAAAGCTCTCACAAAGATCTCCACCTAAACGCTAAGACCCAGCTCCACTCAACGACCAGCAAGCAAGAGTGCTGGACACCCTATGCCAAACAACTAGTAAGACAAGAACGCAAACCCACCCATTAGCAGAGAGGCTGCCTAAAATCATAACAAGGTCACAGACACCCAAAAACACACCACCGGACGCAGACCTGCCCACCAAAAAGACAAGATCCAGCCTCATCCACCAGAACACGGGCACCAGTCCCCTCCACCAGGAAGCGTACACAACCCAATGAGCTACCATCAGCCACTGGGGACAGACACCAAAAACAATGGGAACTACAAACCTGCAGCCTGTGAAAAGGAGACCCCAAAGACACTAAGTTAAGCAAAAAGGGAAGACAGAGAAATACGCAGCAGTTGAAGGAGCAAGATAAAAACCCACCAGACCAAACAAATGAAGAGTAAATAGGCAGTCTGCCTGAAAAAGAATTCAGAGTAATGATAGTAAAGATCCAAAATATTGGAAATAGAATGGAGAAAACACAAGAAATGTTTAACAAGGACCTAGAAGAACTAAAGAGCAAACAAACAATGATGAACAACAATAAATGAAATTTAAAATTCTCTAGAAGGAATCAATAGAATAACTGAGGCAGAAGAACAGATAAGTGACCTGGAAGATAAAATAGTGGAAATAATTACAGCAGAGCAGAATACAGAAAAAAGAAAAGAATTGAGAACAGTCTCAGAGACCTCTGGCACAACATTAAGCAGACCAACATTTGAATTATAGGAGTTCCAGAAGAAGAAGAGAAAAAGGGGCTGAAAAAATATTTGAAGAGATTATAGGTGAAAACTTACCTAATATGGGAAAGGAAATAGTCAATCAAGTCCAGGAAGCACAAAGAGTGCCATACAGCATAAATCCAAGTAGAAACATGCCAAGACGCCTATTAAACTATCAAAAATTAAATACAAAGTAAAAATATTACAAGCAACAAGGGAAAAACAACAAATAACATACAGGGAATCTCCATAAGCTTAACAGCTGGTCTTTCAGCAGAAACTATGCAAGCCAGAACGAAGTTGCAGGACATACTGAAAGTGATGAAAGCGAAAAACCTACAGCCAAGATAACTCTACACAGCAAGGATCTCATTCAGAATTGATGGAGAAATTAAAAACTTTACAGACAAGCAAAAGCTAAGACAATTCAGCACCACCAAACCAGCCGTACAACTAATGCTAAAGGAACTTCTCTAGGCAGGAAACACAAGTGAAGGAAAAGACCTACAATAACAAACCCAAAACAATTAAGAATGGTAATAGGAACATACATATCAATAATTACCTTAAATATAGATGTATTAAATGCTCCAACCAAAAGACATAGACTGACTACATGGATGCAAAAACAAGCCCCGTATATATACTGTCTACAAGAGACCCACTTCAGACTTAGGGACACATACAGACTGAAAGTGAGGGGATGGAAAAAGATATTCCATGCAAATGGAAATCAGAAGAAAGCTGGAATAGCAATTCTCATATCAGACAAAATAGACTTTAAAGACTATTACAAGAGACAAAGAAGGACACTACATAATGATCAAGGGATCAATCCAAGAAGACGATATAACAATTATAAATATTTATGCACCCAACATAGGAGCACCTCAGTACATAAGGCAAATGTTAACAGCCATAAAAGGGAAAATCGACAGTTAACACAATCATAGTAGGGGACTTTAACACCCCACTTTCACCAATGGACAGATCAACCAAAATGAAAATAAATAAGGAAACACAAGCTTTAAATGCTACATTAAATAAGATGGACTTAATTGATATTTATAGGACATTCCATCCAAAAAACAACAGAATACACTTTATTCTCAAGTGCTCATGGAACATTCTCCAGGAGAGATCATATCTTGGGTCACAAATCAAGCCTTGGTAAATTTAAGAAAATTGAAATCATATCAAGTATTGTTTCTGACACCAAAGCTGTGAGACTAGATATCAAATACAGGAAAAGGTCTGTAAAAAATACGAACACATGGAGGCTAAACAATACACTACTTAATAACCAAGATATCAGTGAAGAAGTCAAAGAGTTAATCAAAAAATACCTGGAAACAAATGACTATGAAAACATAAAACCTATGGGATACAGCAAAAGCAGTTCTAAGAGGGAAGTTTATAGCAATACAATCCTACCTTAAGAAATAAAAAACATCTCAAATAACCTAACCTTATACCTACAGCAATTAAAGAAAAACAAAAAAAACCCAAAGTTAGCAGAAGGAAAGAAATCATAAAGACCAGATCAGAAATAAATGAAAAAGAAATTAAGGAAACAACAGCAAAGATCAATAAAACTAAAAGCTCTTTCTTGGAGAAGATTAAAAAAATTAATAAGCCATTAGCCAGATTCATCTAGAAAAAAAGGGAGAAAACTCAGATCAATAGAATTAGAAGTGAAAAATGAGAAGTAACAACTGACACTGCAGAAATACAAAGGATCATGAAAGATTACTACAAGCAACTATATGCCTGTAAAATGGACAACCTGGAAGAAATGGACAAATTCTTAGAAAAGCACAACCTTCCGAGACTGAACCAGGAAGAAATAGAAAATATGAACAGACCAATCACAAGCACTGAAATTGAAACTGTGATTAAAAATCTTCCAACAAACAAAAGCCCAGGACCAGATGGCTTCACAGGCGAATTCTATCAAACATTTAGAGAAGAGCTAACACCTATCTTTCTCAAACTCTTCCAAAATATAGCAGAGGGAGGAACACTCCCAAACTCATTCTCCAAGGCCACCATCACCCTGATACCAAAACCAGACAAAGGTGTCACAAAGAAAGAAAACTACAGGCCAATATCACTGATGAACATAGATGGAAAAATCCTCAACAAAATACTAGCAAACAGAATCCAACAGCACATTAAAAGGATCATACACCATGATCAAGTGGGGTTTATCTCAGGAATGCAAGGATTCTTCAATATATGCAAATCAATCAATGTGATACACCATATTAACAAATTGAAGGAGTAAAACCATAGGATGGTCTCAATAGATGCAGAAAAACCTTTCGATAAAATTCAACACCCATTTATGATAAAAACCCTCCAGAAAGTAGGCATAGAGGGAAGTTACCTCAACATAATAAAGGCCGTATATGAGAAACCCACAGCCGACATCGTTCTCAATGGTGAAAAACTGAAACCATTCCCTCTAAGATCAGGAACAAGACAAGGTTGTCCACTCTCACCACTATTATTCAACATAGTTTTGGAGGTTTTAGCCACAGCAATCAGAAAAGAAAAGGAAATAAAAGGAATCCAAATTGGAAAAGAAGAAGTAGAGCTGTCATTGTTTGCAGATGACATGATACTATACATAGAGAATCCTAAAGGTGTTACAAGAAAACTACTAGAGCTAATCAATGAATTTGGTAAAGTACCAAGGTACAAATTAATGCAGAGAAATCTCTTGCATTCCTATACACTAATGATGAAAGATCTGAAAGAGAAATTAAGGAAACAATCCCTTTTCCATTGAAACAAAAAGAATAAAATACCTAGGAATAAAGCTACCTAAGGAGACAAAAGACTTGTATGCAGAAAACTGTAAGACACTGATGAAAGTAATTAAAGATGATACAAACAGATAGAGAGATATATCATGTTCTGGATCGGAAGAATCAACATTGTGAAAATGACTATACTACCTAGAGCAATTTGCAGGTTCAATGCAAGCCCTAAGAAACTACCCATGACATTTTTCACAGAACTAGAACAAAAATGTCACAATTTGTATGTAAACACAAAAGGCCCTGAGCAGCCAAAGCAATCTTGAGAAAGAAAAATGGAGCTGGAGGAATCAGGCTCCTGGACTTCAGACTATACTACAAAGCTATAGTAATCAAGACAGTATGGTAGTGGCACAAAAACAGAAATATAGATCAATCGAACAGGATAGAAAGCCCAGAGATAAACCCACACACCTATGGTCACCTTAATTTTGATAAAGGAGTCAATAATATACAAGGGAGAAAAGACAGCCTCTTCAATAATTGGTGCTGGGAAAACTGGACAGCTACATGTAAAAGAATGAAGTTACAACACTCCCTAACACCATACACAAAAATAAACTCAAAATGGATTAAAGACCTAAATGTAAGGCCAGACACTATAAAACTCTTAGAGGAAAACATAGGCAGAACACTCTATGACATAAATCACAGCAAGATCCTTTTTGACTCACCTCCTAGAGGAATGGAAATAAAAATAAACAAATGGGACCTAATGAAACTTAAAAGCTTTTGCACAGCAAAGGATACCATAAGCAAGATGAAAAGACAACCCTCAGAATGGGAGAAAATATTTGCAAATGAAACAACAGACAAAGGATTAATCTCCAAAATTTACAAGCGTTTCATGCAGCTCAATATCAAAAAAACAAACAACCCAATTGAAAAATGGGCAGCGGAGCTAAATAGACATTTTTCCAAAGAAGGTATACAGATTGCCAGCAAACACATGAAAGGATGCTCAACGTCACTAATCATTAGAGAAATGCAAATCAAAACTACAGTGATGTATCACCTCACACCAGTCAGAATGGCTATCATCGAAAAATCTACAAAGAATAAATGCTGGAGAGGATGTGGAGAAAAGGGAACCCTCTTGCACTGTTGGTGGGAATGTAAATTGATACAGCCACTGTGGAGAACATTATGGAGGTTCCTTGAAAAACTAAAGATAGAACTACCATATGACCCAGTGATCTCACTACTGGGCATATACCCTAAGAAAACCATAATTCAAAAAGAATCATGTACCACAATGTTCATTGCAGCTCTGTTTACAATAACCAGGACATGGAAGCAACCTCAGTGTCCATCAACAGATGAATGGATAAAGAAAATGTGGCACATATATACAATGGAATATTACTCAGCCATAAAAAGAAACAAAATTGAGCTATTTGTAGTGAGGTGGATGGACCTAGAGTCTGTCATACAGAGTGAAGTAAGTCAGAAAGAGAAAAACAAATACCATATGCTAACACATATATATGGAATCTAAAAAAATTAGTTCTGAAGAACCTTGGGGCTGGACAGGAATAAAAACGCAGACGTAGAGAATGGACTTGAGGACACGTGGAGGGGGAAGTGTAGTCTGCGACGAAGTGAGAGCGTGGCATGGACATATGTACACTACCATAACTGTTGGGAGGTGGCCGCATAGCACAGGGAGATCAGCTTGGTGCTTTGTGACCACCCAGATGAGTGGGATAGGGAGGGTGGGAGGGAGAAACAAGAGGGAGGAGATATGGGTATATATGTGTATGTATAGCTGATTCACTTTGTTATACAGTGGAAACTAACACACCATTGTGAAGCAATTATAGTCCAATAAGGATTTTTTTTAAAAAATACTGGAAGTCAGTGATAGAGTCTTGGTTGAATTCGGGTCCTTGTTTTTATTTTTTTCTTCTCTTTTTCTTTTTTGGCAAGAATATTTTATAGGTGGCTCTGTATACTTCATATTATATCACAGCAAATGCACATAAAGCCTGTTTACCCCACTTTTAGTAATACTTACTTTCCTTAGTGGATTAAAATTCTCATAGCCTAATCTCTCAAATTTATACTTTCTCATCGACTTTTCACCTAATGGCTTTAGTAGTGATTGGTGGTCCCTGCCTATATCCATTATTTCATTAGAGATTTTAAAATGGTGATGTTGTCATTGTATAATAACATTGTTTTATTACATGTTTCTTCTATAATAAAGTAACTGTTGCCCACAAATAACAACAGCAACAACAACAAAACGTCTAGTGGAGTGTTCAGCATCTCTGCACCTGAACCATTCAGCTGTGATGCACACCCACATTCAGCAAAATGAAATCCCTGAAGATAACTCTCTTCCTTACACAAAGTTAAGAACCATCTACTGTGGCTTGATCATCTCTTTACTCTGAGTGTGTGTTGTAGGGGAGGTGTGATGGGTTTTAGTTCCTTCGCTAAGTAGATTAGGAGAAGAGTAAAGAGGGAATGATTATAGATAAAAAGCAGAAGAAGTTTGAAGACTGAGGTGTTTGCCAATCCACTGTTCAGAGTTCAGAGAGGTGAGGAAGAACCAGGACAGGAGACCAAGAAGCAGTGACAGAAGGAAAACCGGAAATTGGTGCCCTAAAAGACAAATGAAGAAATTGTTTAAGAAGGAGGGAATGGTTGGCTATGTTAAATGCTGCCCAAAGCTCAAAAAAGTGGGGAGTGAAAACTGACAATCAGATTTAAGGATAAGGACATGTTTGGTGACCTTGAAAACAGCTTCAATGGAGTAGTGTGGACAAGACCTTTTTGAAATGGGGCACAAGAGAGAATGAAAGGTGAAACATTGGATAGAATGAGCACAGACAACACTTTCAAGGAGTTTTACATCAAAAGGTAAGCTAGCTATGTAATTTACAATCCAAACGAACACATTTGAAAAGTGTACTATTAATAATTAAACCAAGATTTAATTAAATAATTAAGTGTAAACTGCAACTGTCATGGCAAACTGAAATAAATGTTATTTTGTGGAGAAAAGGAGAGACAGAGGGCTATGGCTGGAAGAGAAGTGGAAGAAAAAGTGGTGGTTGATTAGTTTTTTTAAGAAGGGAGAAATAATAGCTAATAGAAATGATCTGGTAGGGAGGGAAAGTTTTATGATAGAGGAGGGAAAGGACATTTTTAGAGCAATTTCTTTGATTAGGGAAGAGGGGATAGTATATTGTGTAAAGGGAAAGGCTGGTTTTAGCCAAGAGCATGGCTAGAAGGCAAAGAACATGGGGACAAACTCACGTAGATGAGATGATGTCATGGGAGCTTGTGGAAATTTTCTTATGAAGGTTATTGTAATAGTGAGGACATTTACTAAGAATGAGGATTAGGGAGAAGTTATTGGAGATTTTGAGAGAGAGATATGAAATAGTTTTGTTTTTTTGTTTCTGTGTTTAAAAGATTTATTTATTCATTTATTTATTTATTTATTTATTTATTTGGCTGCGTCAGGTCTTTGTTGCAGCTCTCGGGCTTCTCTCTAGTTGTGGTGCATGGGCTCCAGAGTGCGCGGGCTCAGTAGTTGCGGCACACAGGCTGCTCTCTAATTGTGGCCCACAGGTTTACTTGCCCTGCGGCATGTGGGATCTTAGTTCCCCGACCAAGGATCGAACCCACATCTCCTGCATTGGAAGGCAGATTCTTAACCACTGGACCACCAGGGAAGTCCCTGAAATAGTTTTTTGTTTGTTTGTTTGTTTGTTTGTTTTGCGGTACGTGGGCTTCTCACTGTTGTGGCCTCTCCCGTTGTGGAGCACGGGCTCCAGACGCGCAGGCTCAGCGGCCATGGCTTACGGGCCCAGCCGCTCCGCGGCATGTGGGATCTTCTCGAACCGGGGCACGAACCCGTGTCCCCTGCATCGGCAGGCGGACTCTCAACCACTGCGCCACCAGGGAAGCCCCCTGAAATAGTTTTATAGGAGAAAGAATGAATGGAGTAGAGAAAGACAATATGATTGCAAGCACCATTCAGGTCCAGTTGCATTTAATCACCATGTGTTTTAAGTAAGATCGATCAACATGGTTGTGTGTTTTTCTTAAGCCACATTTTACTGTGCAACTGTGGTCATGAAGAAAGCTGAAAATGGGATTTAATCAGGGTTTATTGTTTAGCCAAGTACAATAAAGTAAGAGAAAGGGAAGGGAACTCAGAGTGTATGCACGGGAATGATTTCATCATTAGGCCATTTAATAACTTTTATCATGATGTCATCATCTGACCATATATATCAATAGTTTAACCCAGGATATTGGTGTCATAGGGCTTCTGTAACAAAATACCACAAACTGCGTGCTTTAAAATAACAGAAATGTATCGTCTCACAGTTCTGGAGGTTAGAAGTGTGCAATCAAGGTGTTGGCATGGCCATGCACCTGTTCTAGCTTCTGGTGGCTCCAGGCATTCCTTGGCTTGTGGTAGCATAATTCAAATCTCTACCTCTGTCATTGAATGGTTGTCTTCCCTTTGTGTGTCAGTGTTCAGATTTTCCTCTTTTTGTAAGTACAACAGTCATATTGGATTAAGGCCTACCCTAATGACCTCATCTTAACTTGATTACACCTGCAAAGCCCCTATATTAAAATAAGATCACATTCACAGGTACTGGGGAGTACTAGGACTTCAATATATCTTTAGAAAGGACACAATTCAACCCGTAATACCTGAGTAGAGAGAAAGAAGTAAGGACATGAGGGGGTAAGAGACGATAAAATAGTGGTAGGATCAATGGATTGTAGATCCCAATAGTACTGAAGGGTGTTTGGAGTTGGGATTCTAGAAATAAGGTAATGATTGGAGGATGGGATATTTGAAATTGAGATTATGTAGAGATTAATTAATGGTAATGAAAGATCTATTAATAAAATGATTTTAGGAATGAGTAGCTAACAAAGAGTGAAATGCAATGTCATTGTAAGAGGGGAGACCAGAGAACTGAAAGGGCAGGGCGTTGGATGGTTCATCAGTGAGAATCTTAAAATCCCCAAGATTAACGACAGGAGGAGTCTTAGAGTGAAGTGATCCAGGAGCTAAAGTATTCAAGGATCAAGGAGGAGTAAACTGTGGGGTTGGAAGGTAATGTCAACGAGAGTGGGTAATGGATGCTGTGGTCTGATGGTACAAGATTCAAAGGTGACTTTTTCAAAAGAGGAGAGAGGGAAAATGTTCTGGAAGCACTAATAAATTACAGAACACCTACCCCACCTCCAGGCTCTGTGATATGAAGACTGTGGAAGGAAAAACTGCCACTACTTGAAGCAGGGGCCTTAGGAGAGAGACGGGTTTCAGTAAGATAAAGTCAGTAAAAGGAATATTTAAAGAAGACATTAAGGAAATATGATTTTGCTGATAACTGAGTTCCAGAAGGACTCACGGGGGAAAGGTTTTGGGTGCTGGAGAGGGATGGAAGATTGAATCAGGAAAGGTGATGTACAGATCAGTATAGGGATTAATGGCTGGAGAGTGAGGGATGTGTAAGGAGACCATGGCTTGTGATGAATGACATAAATAGGGATCAAGGGTATAAGGATGTTTGTTCTTTTGGTCCCAGAGATAAAGGCAGTGGTGAGGCTATGAGTCTTAAAGGAAAGAGAAGTGTAGTCTTGCCTGGATCCCATAAGATTTGTAAGCTCCCATTTGATTTTGGCTGATGGATAATACACGGAGGCTTGCAGAGCATGGTCTGGCTCTAACACATGGACTCTCTCTTGACTGCTTTATAGCAATTATCAATATTCAAAATAATCTTGTGTATTCATTTGCTTGTTTACATGTTTTCATTCTTCCACACTAGAAATTACAATCTTTGAGGGCAGGTTTATTGGCTGTCTTCTTCATTCTCACAGCACTGAGAGAACTGAGCTTGGCACATAGCACTCAATAACTATGTCTACTGGTGAAAATATCAAAATTCCATTCTCTCAATCTAATGATGGGTTTAAAGCCTTCTGAAGACACTCCTTCAATTAAGCCCCATCTCCCTCACATCTTCAAACTCTTACTATTAGATCATTTATCAGCATTCAAACATACTTGTGGAGACTTCCCTGGTGGTCCAGTGGTAAAAAATCCTCCTTACAATGCAGGGGACAAGGGTTCAATCCCTGGTCAGGGGACTAAGATCCCACATGTTGTGGGGCAACTAAGCCCGCACACCACAACTACTGAGCCCCACGTGCCCTAGAGCCTGCACACCACAACTAGAGAAGAGAAAACCCACATGCCACAACTAGATAGAAGCCCACGTGTAGCAACGAAGAGCCTGTGGGCCACAACGAAAGATCCTGCCCACATGCCTCAATGAAGATCCCACGTGCCAGCAACTAAGACCCAATGCAGCCATAAATGAATGAATGAATGAATGAATGATACATCTTTTAAAAAATATATACTTGCATCTCCCATCCTTAAATTAAAAAACAAAAATCTTCTCTTGAGCCTTTGTGTCTCTCCAGTCTATCTCCAAGATATTGTTCCAATCTTCTTCATGGCCAGACTTCTCAGAAGAGTTATCTAAAACAAGCTGTCTCCACTTCCTCACATTCTCTTTATTCTCAATTCCACTGCAACCTGAAGTTCCACCCCCACCAACACTAGTCAACTGCAACAGTTTTTGTTATCATTAGCCTCTATGTTGCTATATCTAATGAAAATGTGCATGTCTTTAACTTATGAGACTTTTTGCAATTTTTGACACAACTGAATACTCCCTTCTTGCTCTTGGCTTCCATGATTCCAACACTCTCCTGGTTTTCCTCTTAATTCATTGCTTGTTTCTTTTATATCTCCTTTGTTTTCTTCTTCTCTATCCCACCTTTGTGTGCTGGAATTTCATTTTTCTTTTCTTAGGTAATGCCATTCATTCACTGTAGTTTTAAATATCTTCTATATGCCAAGACTTCCAAAAATATATCTCCTGTTCAGACCACTATTCTGAACTTCTTAACATCTTCACTTGGATGTTTTATAGGCATCTCACACAATGTTCAAAATAGAGCTCTTGGTCCTCCTTTCCCTTTCTCTTCTCCCCACGTTAAGATGCAACATGATAATCTTTTGGTATCTCTCATTTTAGTAAATGGCACTACCACCCATTCAGCCAAAAGTTTGGATCTTTGTTTCTCCAATCTCCCTCAACTTATCCTCATATACATGCAATCCATCAGCTTGTCCTATTGAGTCTCTCTACACATATTTCCAATTTATCAATTGCTTACCATTTTTATTTACACTTCTTCCCAGTCCAAACAATATGATTTCTTACCTTCAATAGCCTCTCAGTTTCCATCCTTGCCCTGCCTCCCATCTGCTGTTTTAAAGAGCAACCAGAATGATCTTCTTAAAATAGAATGCAGATATGTCATTCCTCTACTTAAAATATATCACTGATTTTCAATATACTTAAAATAAAACTCCAAATCCCTAACATGGCTCATGAGACTCAGCACAATCTGACTCCTGCCTCATCTAACTTGTGTTTATCTCCAGCCTTAAAGAAATGTTCCCATGTTGTTCCTTCTGTCTTTAATGCTCTTCTCCCAATTCTTCACTTGTCTAAATATTGTTTTCAGGTAGCAGCTTAAATGTCATTTAAGCCTTTGGTTTTTAATATAATTTGCAGAGATTCTTATCAAAAACAAGTAATTAGACTTAACTTTGTTTTACTTGATTACCAGCTCTTTCATAACATGATTTCCCCTTTTTGAGTTGTTTTGATTCTTCTCTCGGTCATCTGCAATATTTTCAAGAAAAAATTTCATGACAGGTATATGGGTAGTATAGTTTTTCGAAGTATTTTTATGTCTGAGAATATGTCCTCATAAAAACTCATAGTTTAGTGGGTTGGTGTTTTTTTTTTTTTTTTTTTGGCTGCGTTGGGTCTTCGTTGCTGTGCGTGGACTTTCTCTAGTTGTGGTGAGCGGGAACTACTGTTTGTTGCGGTGCACGGGCTTCTCATTGCGGTGGCTTCTCTTGTTGTGGAGCACGGACTCTAGGCGCGCAGGCTTCAGTAGTTGTGGCTCACGGGCTTAGTTGCTCCGCGGCATGTGGGATCTTACCGGACCAGGGCTTGAACCTATGTCTGCTGCATTGACAGGTGGATTCTTAACCACTGTGCCACCAGGGAAGCCTTTTAGTAGGTTTTATTTTCGGGTTACAATATTTTTTCCCTCTCATGAAAGAGGCACTGTTCAGTGCCTACCCAATAGCCATTTCCCCTTCTTCCTTATTAAGAGAACTCTGGTTTTGTTTGGGTAATCTATCGTTCTCCACCCAGTCACGCACTATACTAAGCCAACTGCATTGCCCTTATAAGTGATTGGCTTAGGAAAGTGTATGTGACACAACACTCACCAGTGAGATTCTTCTTCTGCTTGATGTTGTCATGTCTACATGTAATGCCTGGAACTTCAGGACCACCTTAAGAACAAGAGGATGATTAACTCAGGGCGAGACTGATCCCCTGAGCTTGGCAAAGAATGATGGAAAGAACTTAGGTCCTTAAACTACTAAATTAACCAATCTCAGAGCCAATTTAGAAATTCTTATGTGAGATAATAAATCTGCTTTATTGTTTATATTAGTTATGTTGTGTTTTCTATTTCTTGGAACTAAAAATTTCCTGGTACACAACTTTATATGTTATTCCATTGTTTCTTCAGGGAAATATGAGGTCAGCATGATTCTTGTTCCTTGAAATATAACTTGTTTTGTTGACTGATTAGTAGAAATACTTTTTAAAAATATTTATTTATTTATTTATTTGGTTGTGCCAGGTCTTAGTTGCGGCATGTGGGCTCCTTTGTTGCAGCTTGCCACCTCCTTAGTTGTGGCATGTGAACTCTTAGTTGCAGCATGCATGTGGGATCTATTTCCCTGACCAGGGATTGAACCCGGGCCCCCTGCATTGGGAGGGTGGAGTAGTCCTATTCACTGCACCACCAGGGAAGTCCTGCTAGCAATATTTTTAAAAATATCTAAAATTTTAAAATGTCCCGACAGCATGTATAGACGTTGGTCTCTATTTTTCTTGGCCCTTGGCATTTTAACTTGGCAGATTCAATTCTAACACTGAAAGTTTTCTTCAGTTATTTCAGTAATTCTTGCTTCTTTTCCTGATCCTTCTGCTGATTTTGCTTTAAATTTATGGCCACCGAACACTCCTAAGCCATCAGGGCTGCCTTCTAATCCCTCTGTGTTCACAGGTCTACTCTTCAACTATTTTATGCTTCCCTCCTCTTTCCACAAACCTCCAACACTCCTTCTCCTCTCCTTCCACTCAAGCCCATGACTTTGATTATTATTTCACTGTGAAGATGGAAATAATCAAAAGAGAATTTCTACAGTTGTTGGTCTTCTCTGTCCATAGTCACTTCCTAGGTGATCCCTTCCAGTCTCATGGATTTAAATACCACAAATGCACTGACTAGTCCCAGCTTCATATAACTAGCCCTAACTCTTCCCTGGACTCCAAACTCATATATTCAACTTCTGGGTATTTCTTAGTCTATACTTGGCATCACTAGGCTTACCATGCACAGAGAAGGAGACATTTTGATAATTTGAGATTAGTACCTTTCATCAAGATTTTCTATTTTTTAAGTGTAGAATTACGTGATATTTAAAAAATAATTTTGTTTGGATGCCATTATTTTTTACTTCATTTATTTTCTTTCTTCCCATTGTATGATTTCCCAGAGAAAGGTTTGAGGTTGTTTTACTTTAAAAAATATATTTACTAGTCACAGTCATTCAGGATCTATGTTAGCCATTTTCAGATGTGTAATTTAATAATTTTGGTGAAAAAAAATTATTTTTTCTTCTAGTGATCATTTGAAAAGATGTTGATAAAATATATGCTTTATTTCTTCTATAATTTTACCAGCTTTCAGTATCATGCTTATTAGCCTTTAGCTTCTGCAATCTATTTTTTTATGTTTTGAAAATGGAAACATCTGTGCATCTTCAGTCTTCTGGCAAGTCTTGTGTTCTTCTCCATTTCTCAAAATTACTGACAATGATTCTATCATTACATCACCTAGTACTATGTTTTATACCCATGGATGTAATTCATCCATGGCCGAAGACTTTAACCAGTTTAAAGGAACTATGTGTATTCTTACTATGCTTCAATTGTCTCATAATCAGGTTTATTTAACCCTCTTAAATTTGAAATTTTTTCTTAATGAATATAAGCAGCACAGTAGTTAATAATAGTTTACTGCCTCAAACAATAGGCTTTTCCATCTATTTTTTCCACATCCAGTAAAAATATCCAAAATGATCTAATTATCATTTTTGTTTTAAACTGTAGTAAAGAATACATTTTAAAGAAAGATTAATCATTCTTTTTGCCTATTATTGTATTTAAATTTAGATAAATTGTATGTTTCAATGGAAGTTATCAAACATGATTTTTTTTCTAAACATTATCCCATTCTTCAAGATTAAAAATGAAAGACTTCATAAGGATAGACATATAGATCAATGAAACAGAACTGAGAATCCAGATATGGACTCACACTTATGTGGTCAATTGATTTTCAGTAAAGGTATCAAAGAAAGTCAATTGGAAAAGAATAGGCTTTTCAAGAAATGTTTTTGGAATAACTGTATATCCACATGGAAAAGAAATGAACTTTGATCTTTCTTCAAACCATACACAAATATTAATTCAAAATAGATCACAGACCTAAATGTAAGGGCAAGAACACATACATCCTACAGAACAAAGCATAGGAGAAAACCCTTCATGACCTTGGGACAACACACAAATAGCATGAACCATAAATTTAAAAACTGATAAGTAGACTTCAAAAATATTAAAATCTTTTGCTTGTTGAAATTATTAAGAAAATGAAAAGACAAACTACATCTTGGGAAAAATATTTGTAAAGCATATATCTGAACAAAGGACTTGTGTCCACATCTAATTAAGAATTTTTACAACTCAATAATGATATAAATAACTCAGTTTTAAGAAACAGGAAAAAGATCTGTACAGGTACTTAACAAAAAAAGATGCTCAACTTGATTGGTCATTAGGGAAATGCAAATTATAACCACAGTAAGATACTACTATACACATGTTAGAATTTCTTAATTTAAAAAGACTGAAATGTCAAGTGTTGGTGAAGATATGGTACAACTGGAACTCTCATACATTGCTAGTGGAATTGCAAAGTGGTGCAGGTACTGGAAAACAGTTTGTCAGTGTCTTAAAAATTGAAATGTACACCTACTACATGACCCAGCAATTTTACTCCTACGGGTTTACCTAAATGAAGTGAAAATATATGTCTACACAAAGATTTGTACCCAAATGTTCATAGCATCATTATTCATAATAACCAAACAATAGAAACAACTCAAATATCTGTCAGTTGGTCCACGTATAAACAAAATGTGGCATATACATTCAACAGAATACAACTTCAATGAAAGCAGAATAAACTACTGATATACAGAACAATGTAGAAGTATCTGAAAAGCATAATGATAAGTAAAAAAATAAATGACACAAAACACATATGAAATATGAACATGAAATTCTGGAGAAAGCAAAAACATAACAGCAGAAAGCAGATCAGTGCTTGCCTTGTGGCTGGGGGTGAGGGACAGCTTGATCACAAAAGGGCATAAGGGAATTTGGAGGGTTGATTAAAGTGTTCTAAAACTTATTTCTAGTTGTGGTTGCACAACTCTATACACTCAATAAAACCATACTACTTTACACTTAAAATGAGTGAATTTTATGTTATATAAATATGCTTCAAAATGATCTTAAACATGTATACTTTAAACCTTAAGGGGGGTTCTCTTAAAAAAAAAAGGATTGCTATGCAGCAAATAACTTGTTGCTGATAAGCATCAATTAAAAATGCCTAACGATACATATTCTACAAAACATAATTAGCTCTGTGCAGTACAGTTTTAATATTTAAAAATCTTAATCGTATTGTAAATAATTTGATACCTATCATGATTTGAGTAACAGACAATGAATTGTGGGATTATGAATTTAATATAATAGTAAAGTTTCCAGTAAAACTCATTTATTTGGAGTTTAGTTGTCTCTTTATCTCATATGTCTATAACAAATTCAGGAATCAAAAATGTATTTGTACAGCTAATTTTGAGATCACAATGTCTATACTTTAAAATTATAGATATATTTTTAAGGGAAATGTTGGTTAAGTCACCTGAAAAATATAATACATTATTTGCCAAAATTAATAGAATAATTTACACATGGAATAAAAAAGTATAAATGAATAAATCTATATTTAGTTATTTATTACTTTTCATCATCTTTGTCTCCTCTACCTATCTTCATCTACTATTAGAAGAAGAATACATTTTTTAATTTACTTCTTGCTCTGGACCAAAACTTCTCTATGTCCTTCCACGTCTCTACAAATGACCCAATTTTGTTCCTTTTTATGGCTGAGTAATATTCCATTGTATATATGTACCACATCTTCTTTATTCATTCCTCTGCTGATGGATTGTTGCTTCCATGTCCTGGCTATTGTAAATAGTGCTGCTATGAACACTGCGGTGCATGTGTCTTTTGGAATTATGGTTTTCTCTCAGTATGTGCTCAGTAGTGGGATTGCTGGGTTATATGGTAGTTCTATTTTTAGTTTTTTAAGGAACCTCCATACTGTTTTCCATAGTGGCTGTATCAATTTACATTCCCACCAACAGTACATGAGGGTTCCCTTTTCTCCCCACCCTCTCCAGCATTTATTATATGTGGAATCTAGAAAAATGGTATAGATGATCTTGTTTGCAAAGCAGAGATAGAGATACAGACATAGAGAACAAATGTATGGATACCATGGGGGGAATGGGGGGTTGGGAGGAATTGGGAAATTGGGATTAACACATATACACTGTTGATACTATGTATAAAATAGATAACTAATGAGAACATACTTTATAATAACAGGGAGCTCTTCTTAATGCACTGTGGTGACCTAAATGGGAAGGAAATCCAAAAAAGAGAGGATATATGTATATGTATAGCTGATTCATTTTGCTGTACAGTAGAAACTAACACAACATTGTAAAGCAACTATTCTCCAATAAAAATGAATTTAAAAAAAGAATTAGGAGGAATATAGGAAAATGGGAAGATGAAATACTACACCTCTTTAGTCCTATAAGATGGCACCTCTGCTAGATCTTTACTCCAAAACATTAGTGGACATTCATTGGACAATTTACTTGCCAGTATATAGGCAAGAATTATTCTGCATTGCTATCAGTTATCTAGAAGTTACAGAGATCTGAAATAGCTTACAGGCAACAAAAGGAACAGAACCTCCACATAATCAGAATCACATAACCCAGAAGAGTATGCTCTAAACAGTGCAAAGTTCTCCATTAAAACACATTCCCCCCTCTACAATCCTAAGAAGGGGATATTTACCCAGATGAGCAAAGATTTTGTTCAGATAAATTCATTTTTTTTTTTTTTTTTTTGCGGTATGCGGGCCTCTCACTGTTGTGGCCTCCCCCGTTGCGGAGCACAGGCTCCGGACGTGCAGGCTCCGGACGCGCAGGCTCCGGACGCGCAGGCTCAGCGGCCATGGCTCACGGGCCCAGCCGCTCCGCGGCATATGGGATCCTCCCAGACCGGGGCACGAACCCGTATCCCCTGCATCGGCAGGCGGACTCTCAACCACTTGCGCCACCAGGGAGGCCCCAGATAAATTCATTTTAAGGAAGTTCCTGAAGGAAGCAGTGAAATTATTCATTGGTTCATAGAATTGTCTTCCTGGGAAAGAATTCCCTGGAGTAAACTTAAAAGTCATGTTGACACAGGTGACCTCAGTTCCCAGTACCAGTATTTAAGCTGTATGGGTGTGGGTGGTCTCAATTTTCTATCCCAGGATGGGGGTGAGGTGAGGAACCCTGTTATCCTCAATTCCCCCTCTCTTCATATTTGAAATGCCTCATCCTTCTCTTAAGGGCCTAAGATTTTGGAAGCCAAAAGCCAGGAAGAGAACTTGAGGTTATTTATCAGATACCTCCTTTGAGCAATGGGATACTTTATTTATTTATTTATTTATTTATTTATTTATTTATCATGGGAGATGGGTTGCTGAAGGTGAGGAACAAAGGGAAGAGGAGGGAGAGGAGGATTTTTTGTTTGTTTGTTTTATCTTACCACATTCTTACAAGTATAAAGTGGTGTATATCTAGAGAAGAAGGTTATACAGTGGAGTGAGTTTTAAATGTTTTATGTGGGGGGTGTTTTTAATGTGTTGATCTCTTTCATAGTGTTTTTAAAAATTAACTATTTTAATAATTATTATTTTAAAAATAATAAATAATTACTGAAATAATTTTTAAAATAATTATTTTTTAAATTAATTATTTTAATAATTAATTTAAAAATTAATTAAATTTTGCTGCTCTGGGGCTTTGTTGCAGTGCGCAGGCTTCTCAATGAAGAGCACAAGCTCTAGGCATGCGGGCTTCAGTAGTTGTGGCGTGTGGGCTTCCGTAGTTGTGGCTCACAGGCTCTAGAGCACAGGCTCAGTAGTTGTGGCGCACAGGCTTAGTTGCTCTGTGGCATGTGGGATCTTCCCGGACTAGGGCTCGAATCCATGTCCCCTGCATTGGCAGGTGGATTCTTAACTACTGTACCACCACGGAAGCCCATTTCATAGTGTTTTAAGAGAAGTAGTTCACTGAGTCCCTACCTACCCTAGCAGTTTGAATGTCTCAGTATTTTCTTTCCCCATCCTTCCCAAATTCCCTGGACTCTCTGGAATTTTCTCTATGCTGCTTCCATAATTATAGATACTAGAAAATAATTTCATTTTTTTCTTTTTTCTAGACTCTAGGTGTTTACAATGTTTTTCTTAACAAGTTGGGCTGCAGTAATCATCTTTGCTTATAGGTTCCTTCACCTAAAACAACATATTCCAACCAGGAAACATACAAGTAAAATACTTCTTTCAGTTCGCATATTCTGTAAATGGTTTAATTCTTTGTTCTCATTCATTCATATTCTTAGAGCAAACATATTTGAGTCAAGTAAATATCTATACTTTTCTATTAGTGCATGTGATCCTGTTTATTAAATGGACACTTCATAGCTACTGAAAATCATCATAAAACTGGGCTGCCACAGACTTCTCAGGCTCCTAAGTTTCTGAACACATAGAAATTGCCACTTGTCATGGTCTTTCAGAGAAAAGAGAAGGCTAAGCCGTCTGTATTTGGTTTTTGGTTTGCAGCTCTCAGAGTGTTGAAAATGAAGAAATATTGTACCATAGTTACAAAATTATAACATATTTTAAATGTTTATGTTTCACAAGAAAAAAACAAAAAACAAAAAAACTGGGCTGGTAGTTTTTAAGAAAAGCAATTCCATGATTGAGAGAGTATTGCAGAGGTCCTTATCTTTCCTCTTTCCTGTTTAGACTAGGTCCCTGCAAAAGTACTGAGAGTTTCATATACTTTTATGTATGAATTATAGTAATAATGCATTTAGTGATGTAGTATTGATTATTAATGTATTTATTAATACTACCACAGTATTTTTCTAATTTTACTGTTTTTCTACATGCGTGGGAAACACATACATACACATACATGTTTATACACATTTTGGATTTCTGCATCAAGCTATGAAACTTAAAAGTTTGACTCTAGTTTAGAAACAAAGCCTTGAGTAAAATTAATTCCAATTACTAGGATGTTTAAAATACTCAGAATCCCCCCAAAGAGAAAATTTTTATGATCCTCATAAACAATATGATCACATGGATACTGAAGGGAAGTAATTTCTCCCCGATTACTGTTGACTCTCAAAGGTGGTGAAGGAATTAACTCAAGCATTTTGGATTACTTTATTACAGAATTGTAGTTGTGTATCCCTATAGGAAGTACAGATTTCTTATTTAAAATTTACCTTCAACATCACATGTTTCTGGGTAACATTACATTAGATATGGATACTATAAAAATTGTAGTAAATAATAATATAAAATGGATATTTAAAAAATTACCTGTTTAGATTTAACTGGCATTTATTGCATATCTACTAAGAGTCAAATGCCTTCACTTTTTAAATCTCATTTAATCTGATCCACAAAACATCCATCAACCCTCTTATGGACTGTATTGTGTCCCTTCTAAATTCATATATTGAGGTCCTAACCCCCAGTACCTCAGAATCTGATTGTATTTGGAGATATGGTCTTTAAAGAAGTAGTTAAGTTAAAATAAGGTTATTAGAATGGGCCTTAATCCAATAAGACTGGTGTCTTTATAAGAAGAGATTAGGACATATGCACATAGAAGGAAGACTATGTGAAGCATAGGGAGAAGGTGGCCATCTATAAGCCAAAGAAAGATGCCTCAAAAGAAACCAACCCTGCCTTCAACTTGAAGACCCTAGTCTCCAGAATTGTGAAGAAATAAATTTCTGTTGTTTAAGACACCCAGTGTGTGGTATTTTGTTATGGCAGCCATAGCAAACTGATATACTTGTAAAGGTATGTATTACACTTGTCTATGGACTGATGGCTCTAGAAGTTTTCTAAGCTAAGAAGAGGTCACACCAGGATTGAAACCCAGGTCTTCTGACCACAGTTCTAGGTACATGTGTGTGTTTAAATTACAAAACCGTAATTTGTGGTATAACAGAAAAAGTGCTTTGGAAAGCATTTAGGTACCAATGTAGAAGAAGACACATTTAGTCAGATAATGTTAGCTACTGAGTCCAGGAAAATCTCACAATTACTCCCCTTCTGTTCTTGGCTGCAAATCCAGCCCAGCTTGGTCCCCCAGTTGGCAGGCTTGGACATCAGCTGGGTAATAGGAAGAAGATGGTCCATGAATATGGAAGGTGGGAGGACTTTGGATTGTGGTAAATAAATAGAGAATTAGTTGCACATGTTTCTTTGTTAGTGTAAGAGAATTAAAAAGCATATGTATGCTGGACAATTATAGTTAGACTTAACTATTCATTTTTTCTCATTCAGCTTAGCTTTATTTTCAAGTTGTTTCATGCAGCTAACTCCCATTCTTATTCATTGATCCAAAAAGTATACATAGACATTAAAAAACGTATAAGCCATGGTTTATTTATTTAGTTTTTTTTTCATGTGAAGAAAGAGGGAAGCTCCATTGAAGTGGGCAAATATCATCAATTAAAAAAGGAATCAGAAGAACTTCCCTGGCGGTTCAGTGATTAAGACTTCGCCTTCCAATGCAGGTGGTGTGGGTTCAATCCCTGGTGGGGGAGCTAAGATCCTACATGCCTCACAGCCTAAACACCAAAGCATAAAAAAACCCAGAAGCAATATTGTAACAAATTCAATAAAGACTTTTAAAAAAATGGGAAAAGAACTCCTATTAAAAAAAAAAGAATCAGAGAACATATGCAAGTGAAAAAGCAACTTCATTTTTAGAAAAAGTATTTGTATAATACTTTATATAATTTTGAAATTAAGAACATTCAATAACAATAATACACTTAAATTCCATAAACAATACAAACATGATTGGGAGATGTGAGTGAATTATTACAAGATACGAGCAGAGGTAAAGAAAAAGATGGCAGGAGGTAACATAGGGATTTAGTTCTGAGAGTATAATTCCCAACTGCCTTCTAAAGAGCAAAGTGTACAGATTTCGAAACAGTGTTCTTCATGGAACACTCTTTTTCCACCTCCTGCTTCCCTTTGCCATATATCTCTCAAGTCTCAGTTTAAGTATCTCCTCTGGAGACAAGTCTTCTGCTCATCTCAAGAAAGGATCTTTCTTGGGCTTCCCTGGTGGCGCAGTGGTTGAGAGTCCGCCTGCCGGTGCAGGGGACACGGGTTCGTGCCCCGATCCCGGAGGATCCCACGTGCCGCGGAGCGGCTGGGCCCGCGAGCCATGGCCGCGGAGCCTGTGTGTCCGGAGCCTGTGCTCCGCAACGGGAGAGGCCGCAGCAGTGAGAGGCCCGCGTACAGCAAAAAAAAAAAAAAGAAAGGATCTTTCTTGAGATATGAGAGAGTTAGAGATGATTTGCTGATGGGAAGCATTCCTTTCTGCCCAGGCTGGGCATATTTGGCTGCCTGAGGGGGTAATTTGATTCCAGGCTCCTGCCCTCTCCCCTCTAAACAATCAGGCCAAGCAAAGAAGTAGTATCCGCCAAAAGGGCTTTAGAATAAGTCACTCTTAAATCTGTAGGCTTATGGCTCATGGACCAAAACCTACCCATGGCCTATATGGCCAGTAAACTAAGAATGGTTTCTGCATTTTTATTTATTTATTTTTTCTTTTATTTATTTTGGCTGCGTTGGGTTTTTCTTGCTGCGTGGGCTTTCGCTGGTTGTGGTGAGCAGGGGATACTCTTCGTTGCAGTGCGCGGGCTTCTCATTGCGGTGGCTTCTTGTTGTGGAGCACGGGCTGTAGGCACGTAGGCTTCAGTAGTTGCAGCGCGTGGGCTCAGTAGTTGTGGTGCATGGGCTTAGCTGCTCCGCGGCATGTGGGATCTTCCCACACCAGGGATTGAACCCGTGTCTCCTGCATTGGCAGGAGAATTCTTAACCACTGCGCCACCAGGGAAGTCCCTGCATCTTTAAATGGTTGAAAAAAAGTCAAAATAAGAATATTTTGTGACACATGGAAATTATACAAAATTCAAATTTAAGTATACATAAATAAAGTTTTATTGGTTCACAGCCACACTCTGTTTGTTTTGAATATTGCCTATGGCGACTTCCATGCCACAATGGCGAGTTGAGTAGTGTGACAGAGACTGTGTGGCCCACAAAGCTGAAGATATTTACTCTCTGGCCCTTTAATGAAAAAGTTTGTGACCCACGTGTAGAAGAAAGACAGAAGTAGAGGATGGGGTGTAAGAAGGAGGTATTAGCCCTTGAGAAACATGACATGAGATTCCAAAAGTGCATATTACATTCTTTGTGTCTTCTTAGTCACCCCTCTAGAGATTGTGTAATAGGTTTATCAGGATGCTAGCTCTTTTCCTCAGTGGAAAATAAATAGAGATGGTAAAAATTATTTATTTTTTGGCATTTCAGGGGTTTCTGTGAGAAATAGTTTGGAGACAAGACTCCATTTTTCAGTGGGCTGTGTACTGGGTCACCTGTGGGGCACACAGGTTTTCAAAGGTAGTAGCACATAGGCAGGGGGGCTCTGAGAGAGGAGGAAGTTAATGATAGAATCAGCAGGATGGTGGTGGAATGTTGTGCCGTGTGATGTGATGGTCCTGGGGGAAACCCTTATTTTTCCACATCAAATTTCCCTAGGGGGGAAGAAACTTCTCCTTTTTCCAAGAGGGAATTGTATTATAGCAAACACTTTTGCTTTCTTTCCCTACTTGCTTCCATTGGAATCACTTTACCAGTGGGTGGGATAACTTTCCTTTAAAAAAAGATACAGGTTCAATGCTGGCTTTCTTTCTCTCTTGCAATGCCTGTCTCAGGGATCACTAAGAAGGGCAGTGGGCTTTCTTCTGCTACCTAACAAGATGGTGGGCATACCTGGGCATCAGTACCTGTCTCAGGATGCTTTCCAAAGGCAGCCCTAGAAACCTATCATTCTCTCTGATCTTCTGATTCCATTTGTGAGACATGCTTTAGGCTGGCTGGCTATATGAATTTTCAGATCTAACTTTCTCCACAGGCAGGTCTCAGGGTGCACATTTACAGAGAGGAAGTTCCTAGTCTCATTTTCAGTCTAGTTTTAGTATGGATCCCTGCACTTTGTGGGATATTAGATACTTACCTCATCCAGGTAATAAAGATGACACTCTAATGAGATGCTCATTTGGTTCCTTGTGTCTATTCTCAGTCGGTTAGAACCTGGAGAAGATGGGTGATTGACATTCCATGGCCTTCAACATTCATGACCATAAATTCAGAAAGACTGCAAACATGATGATATGCTTGGTGTCTGGGTTTCCTCAGGAAGATGATGAAGGGCAAAGTTTGTGCCATGTAGGCATGAGGAGACAAACTTAAATGGAATGCAGAAAGCAAGAACTTGGTGTTCTATTCAGATGTCTAATATCTTCATAGTATTCTGTAACCTGGAGCTGCTAACTTCTGTCCCACAGCCTATCACAGTCCCAGTTATGCAGAGTAACTGTAGAGCTCAAGATGGAGAAAGTAGATATTTTCCAAATCCACTCCCTAAATCACAGAGTTATCCTATCTTAGCTCAGCTGATAACTTGATGCTATAAGACATCATCTTCTCCTCTTCCTCACTGCAAACAGACCTTGGTATGCAGTTCTAAGACTGATCTTGATTCACGTTCCTTCACTTTATGTTTCCAAAGGCTTCTTATACTTGCTTTGTCTTTTGCTTTATCTCCCTTTTCTAGTCTCAACCCCTAGTCCCTTCTTTTATTAGTCAACCCCAAGAGGAGTGACTTGCAATAATTCTCAACTTGCTTAAAAGTATACAGAATTACATCTGTGTATATCAGACTTTAGAGTAAGGGATTCAGAGCTTCTGCAGGAATTATAATATCTAGTATATATATAGATAATATTATGCTATTTTGTAACAGGAACAATACTAGATTCTTTACTTTGTCTCATTTAATCCCGACTGGTTTGTATGTGTGTATAAAACATATATACAATAATATCTAACAATATGTAATAAACATGCATAATGATATATATATACACAATATATACAACATGTGTATATATACACAATATCTTATATATATAAATAAATAAAAAGAGAAAAAATACTCTAGTATTGTTCCTGGTACATATATACATTTACTATAATTAATACTGTCCATTGAGAATAGCAAAGATAGATTTTGATGAAAAAAAAGGTTCAATTAGAAAAATGTGGAGAATAAATATATTTTTATTTTTATTATTAAAACAGAATAGAAATTGATCTCAAATTTATCCCCATACTTGATTTCTAGCTTCAATTATGCATATAACTTAATGGACTAAGACCATATTTCATCATAGGCATACAATATAAGGCCAGTGGAGACCATCAGACATAACTTCATTTTACATATGTGCCAACTGAGATCTAGCCTGTGCAATTGGTTCCCAAGATTTTCTGACTCTTTCCACTACACACAGATGCAAAATACCTTGATGAAATCTGGATGTTTAAAAAAATCTGAATTTTTTTTTTGGCCTCTCCAGATTTTTGGAAGAATGTTTTCACTTTTAATTTGCATGTTAGTTCCCATGCAGTCAAGCCTTTGTCCTCTTCAACAAGAAACTATAATGTAACTACAAACAAAGAGTTTGAAGTTAAAAACTGGCTTTGAGTATCATATACCACTAGAATACCTGGAACTATGGAACTGATTCTTGGAATAAATCATTACTAATCGTTTCCCATTGGGGGTTGACCCTCCTGATCACTAACTCAGCCGTGATGAAACATTGTTGCTTCTCAAAATTGTGGGTTCTTTTTAGCTCTGACCAACTGAATACTTATAGTATATTCTGGGATACATGTGTTTTGCTTAGGTGGCAACATTAGGAAAGTGGAAGAAGGATTTCTGTGTGCCATTTTCAAAATGAAATTAATGGCTCCTTACCTCTTGTTTCTTTAACTGGTCTGCTAGTCCCAGAATATCAGGGATCATATTATTATCATATATAATATCATCTTATTATTAAAACAGATTCAAAAACAAAAACAAAACAAAAACCCACTAGCTCAAAATCTACTTCCTTCAGGAAACCTCCCATAAGCAACCATAATATACCTAACACTTTGAACCATTCAAATAAAACCTCAGAATACTAAATTTCATTAAAAAATTTTAACATATACATTTGTTGTTACTTATCTCTGAATGTCTTTTAAGTTTTCTCCAGTTATTTACTTAAAATTTCCACTTATAGCAGGCAGTCATGGATTTGAGTCTTGGCTCACTTTCTAGCTCCATGATTTTGGGCTAATCAGCGTCGTCATCTGTAAAATAAGGATAAAAATGGTACCCATCTCATGGGATTATTATGAAGGCTGAGATAACATGAAAAAAACTTAGCATAGTACCTGGTACTTAGTAACCGTTCATCAAATGTCTGTGATAATTACTGTCTGTCCATTTTATTTTTTCATGGGGGTAGTAAGGTATATGGGGAAGAGCATGGGCTAGCAGTGAGTCAGTTCTGTGGTCCAGTTCTGTCAGCCACTTACTATGTGCAGCATCCTGAGAAATTTAATTAACGCTTTGACCCACTATTTCCTCATACCAAAATGGGTATACGGTAGTAAGATCCAGTTCACTGAATCGTAGTGAGGAAAGTGCCCATTATGTCCCTTTCCTCCCAACTGATTACCAACAAGTTAACATTTATGAAGTCTATTCCAAGGGCAAGGCAACGCACAGGGTGTCACAGGAAGTTTCAAAAGAAAATAAATGCGTGTTCTCCATCGCGGGCAAGGAGAGCAGCTAACAAAATCAAGCCAACCATGCACAATGAATTGCTGATGAATATGCAAATTAAAGTGGGTGTCTAATCCATGCTCATTTATATTTTTTCCCAGTGTGAATGTGTTAGAATTTTCAATGAGAGCCTTTTTCCTGGTATTTTCACAAGTCAGCAGATCCTCAAAACCCAACTGAAATAGAGGACTGATGAAAGACCTTAGAAAAACTGGAACAGTAACAAACCATTCCAGTGGCCAGTGTCACAGAAACTAGAATAAAACAAACCTCTTCTTTCTAAGCAAGGGCAGGTCTCAGTCGTCTCTGGAGGTAAACGGAAGGACGAAAACCGGTCCAGTCACCCGGACACCGACATAAGCGGTGGCAGAGGGCTCCTTCCCAGCATCACCAGCCTCCCATCCCGGACATGGAGGATTTTCCTCACGCGTCGTGACTGACCCGAGGCGTGGCGCCGGCGCCCGCCCGGCTGAGGAGTCGCAGCGGTCCGGAAAACTCCAGTCCTCACACGGTTAAATCTCTCCCAAGGAAACTGGGAGAGGGAGGGTCCCCGCCCACGAAAACCAGGAGAATCTCGTCCCGGCGCCCCGCCCCCATCTCCTCCCCCCACCCCCACCCCCAACTCCGGACGGACTCACTGGCCGCACCTGCCCGCGCGCACACGCCCCCCCCCCCACCGCGCGCCGGCCGCCTCGGGCGCCAGGCCTCAGAGCTGCCGCCGCCGCAGCCGACGGACCTGGGCGTCCGCCCTTCCTATCCTATCCCCGAGCCGCCTCCGCCATCGCCGCCCTCGGCAAGCGCCCGCCGCGGCTCGTCCTCACCGCCCGGCCTCGGCGCGGGCCGCGGCCGCTAGAGCCGCAGCCGCCGCGCTCCTCTCCGCCGCGGGCCGCGGACGCCGCCGCCTTAACCGCCGAGCGGGCCGGGCGCGAAAGCTGAGGAGAACCCGGGCCGGGGCGCGAGGGCGCGCGGGCCGCCGCCGCCGCCGCGGGCGTTCGAGGTGCTCGGGCTCAGGCGAGGACGGTCTCCGTCTCTTCCTCCTCACTCCGCACTCCTCACTCCTCACCATCCTCCTCCCGCTCCTCAAAAGCACCCCCGGTCCCCACCCCATCACGCCCCACCCGCGGGAACCAGGCCTCGGGAATTCAGGGGAGTGGCTGTGAGGGCGCGTCGCGGCTCCCAGCTCGGCCAGACCCTCTTCCAAGACATGGTCTGATTCTCATTGTGAAAGCTGCGCCCCGAAGAGGAGCGGAGAGTGGTGTCCCCGGCTGGGGGCTGCACGCATCTCCCGGTGCTGAAGCTCTGGCATTATCTTAGGGTGGGGCGGGGAGGGCCCTGGATTTGGGGGCAGTGGGGGTGGGCGGGGAGGAGGACCCGAACGGGAAAGGACTCTGTGAGGGAGTCGGTGAGAGACTATGGGGAAGGACCAGGAGCTGTTGGAAGCTGCTCGCACTGGAAATGTGGCTCTGGTGGAGAAACTCCTGTCTGGCAGGAAAGGAGGGATCCTGGGCGGTGGATCCGGACCCCTGCCCCTGTCTAATCTGCTAAGGTAAGGACTGGAACCGGCTCCGGGTCTGCACACCTCGTTGTGCATCGTGATGGATACGTCCTGCGCCTCATGGTTATTGCACCTGGTGGCTGCCAGCGATTCATTCTTAAATTAGGTAGGAAAACAGAATGTGTGTGTGGAGAGGAGGCATGAACCTCCCAGTTAGATTGATGCCTTAGATTCTTTGAGTAATTTTAAGATAGCCTTCCATCAATGCGTCGGTAGCTACTTTTCTCTGAGCTGTGGTGCAGAACTTATACATGTACTAGTGTTGCTGGAAGAATTTCTGCGTTTCACCCTCTCTACATCAGTGTTTATTATATATTTTCTGCTTCGAACCCAGACCTTTTTTTGGTCTACTTAAATGAAATTGGCAAAGAAGTATTGCATGCGTGCAATTATTCTGCAAAAGCCACAGCCTTTGGTTGCTGCTACCCTTCTCTTGCAGAAGGCATTTGCTGTGCTGTGGGATATGATCCCACAAAATGAAGAAAGTGAACCTTCTGATGAGATGTCATCAGTACAGGGTGTGTGTAAAACTTGATGAGGCACGTTAGGCAGCCTCAGCAGTACTTTCAGCCACCTGGACATGGCTGAGTGAAACTTGGTTATGATATCTCAGGATGAAGGATGCCAGGTCGGGATTGGGCAAGTGTATATGGAATATAGTAGAGGCCTTTTAATGGGAAGATGTTCCATGTGAGACTAATATTGCTTGGAGAATCTTTCTAAGATGACATTTAAAAAAATGTAAAGGTCTTTATTCAGCAGGCAGTACCTTGGAAATAGCAGGGTTGATTTGCATATTTGAAAAAACAATTAACTTAAAAGTTGAATTGATGGGCAAATGAAATCAGTTGTGAGGGAGGAAGCCTGCAGAATATTCACTAGATAAAATTCAAGGAAGGCTATTTAGTTTCTAAAATCATGGCTATTCAGTTTACCCTGGATATTTTTGGAGGCATCAATCATCATTCATATCTTCACCCTAAAACATCTTAGACAGCTCAGCTGTACTTGTAAAAATTTGTTAAGCTCAAGTGATTTTCTTGGTTTTTAAAAACTGTTTCTTGCTACTCTTGACTTAATTAAGGTGCTTAATACAAACTTTTGGGTGATGACATTGTGTTCTTTACACAAGTTTTCATATGTTGTGGTGGTCAGATAAAGCAGTTGTTTACAGTCCTGGCCAATAGGGTAAATGAGAATATTTCTATTACAGTGTAATGACTTTAGTTGGAAAATAGTTGATAGGATTTTAGAAAACTCCACGTGATCATCTATACTTGTTGACAGTGACATTTTATTGGAATGACAGTTCACTTCAGAACAATGAATATTTATGGGACTTTTTTTCATTAAGTCTTAGAAGTGATGACTCTTGTGTGTACTCCCTTGTTGAGTAATTTTCACTTTCAATCACAAGTAGATGGCACTTTTCATTTTTTCTACATCCTGTAGAACCTTGACTCATTTTATTATCTGGACTGTTGCCATGTCACTGTTTTAATTTTTCAAAATAGCTCAGCTCTCTGTAACTCCATCGGGGATTTTGAATTTAATAATGCCAGCCCCTTCCAGATTGCTCTCTTTAGGAGATATGAGGGAAAGGAGATGTAAGGTAAAGGACTGAGTTTGGATGTCATTGCTGTTGTATGTATGTCTTCTTCTACAAAGACTGGCCAAAGAGCTAAATCACATCCTCCAAAAAAATTTTTACAAGTATCAAATTGAAATATGTTTTTAAAACATGTACTTCAAATTTCTTTGTATATTTCTCATTTGGCTCTGTACTTTGGACAAAGAATAGAGTATCATTTATCATTTCTAATTTTACTGATGATACAAATAAGGGTCAAAAGAAAGTTAAGTACTTCTGGTTTTCAACTGTGGCACGTAAAGAGCTTAGAAGTCATAAAAAAATCACAATTAGACAATGTGTAATATTTCAGATTATAGCTCTAGTAATTGCCCTTAGTCACAGGTAGTGTATACAGAAGCAGTTTATTTGGCTATAGTTTTAAATTACAGGTAAAATAAGTATGTTTGCCAGTGGGTCATATCAGTGATACAAATAATTATGGCTAGAAACCTATATCCTGAAAGAGGTTTCTAAAAATAATCAATTTCTTTGGAAAAACACTAAAGAATTCTTTGAGAACAGTGAGAATTTTGGTTAATTTCATGGAGATAAATGGTGTTTTAAAAAGCTTATCTTTGTGATAGAACTTAAAGGTAAACATCTTTTAAATACCTTCTCGGTTGTGCCATTTAAAAAAAAGAACAGATGTCAAATTTTAGGAATAGAATAGCAACTATTTAATGTTGGTAAACATAAATAAAACACCAAAATTTTGACCCCAATATACTTCTTGAATGAGAGGTTTTCTCTTTTGCTGGTTTTGTCAGAGGTAGCAATAGTAGCTCTACAATGAAAATGCACATAGAAAACAAAACAAAACAAAAAACCTAAAAAAAGTGTGTTCATTAGAGTAGTTTGAACCAACCTGTAAAACATCAAAATCAAAACCAATAACCTTTAAACTTGCGTTTATCTATCTCATACTGAATAAATAACTAAAACAGTGCCTTTGAAGAAAATGAGAATTGAAATTATATTCTTTTGGTGATCCTTTGCATAAAATGAAATTCCTAAGAAGGCACATTTTATTTAGTTGTCACTTTATTTCACAAATGATTGTCATCAAAAGTTTATTTACAGGATAATAGATAATTATCCCTTTTCCTTCAAACATAATGGCACTTCAAAATTTTAAACTATTTTGGAATGAATTGTGGAATAGGTTTGGTACTCCCCTGCCCTACTTTATTACTTGTGTTGTGTAGTAATAGGATCGGAACCTGTGCTAAATGCATGTGTCATCTCATTCAATTCTTGTATCAACCTTAAGATGTCGGTCCTCATTTCTCAGATGAAGGACTAAAGAGATAGGAAGATTAAGAACTTGCCTAAGGTCACATAATTAGTAATGGCAAAGATTTTAAGTTCTGTGATTCAGATTTGCCTTACTGCGTCTTAAGTCTTACTCATTGAATCTGTTTTATTTGCAAAAGTTTAAGGTACATGGCCAATTAGATAGTCTAATCTGAACACTTTTTTGCTGTGAATAATAATTTAATACAAAAATCCTTATTTATTAATTTTTTTTTTTTGCTTAAAAATATCCAAAAAACAACTCATAATTGCCCTTTGAGGGATCAGTAGATAAAGACTTTTCTGAAGATGCTTTTGATCACATATTACCTACTAAGTGAGTAGTAACTGTATGATGGGGAATCAGGTATGTTTGGGTGACA
The DNA here is from genome assembly GCF_025265405.1 of Mesoplodon densirostris. Taxonomy (NCBI): domain Eukaryota; kingdom Metazoa; phylum Chordata; class Mammalia; order Artiodactyla; family Ziphiidae; genus Mesoplodon; species Mesoplodon densirostris. The sequence goes on from NC_082671.1 coordinate 81,883,224, forward strand.
CTGTGGGTTTTAGCAGTAGTAAAAATGACCTTGAATAAATATAAATATGTTCCTAAGCCTCACTGTGCTCTTCTATGAAGTGGAAATAGTAATAATACCTATCATATTGGGCTGTTGTAAGGATTAAATGAGGCGTAAAGAAGTAAATGCACATTGGTGTTCATCATTGTGCCGTTATTTCTCACACAGCTCTAAAGCACTTGACTCTATTTCTTCTTTTTTTTCATTTTAGAAAGCTCTAATTTATTAGTAAACCTTCCTTTCCCTTCCATTGAGCTGAAATCTTCCTTTTTTGAACTGCTACATTTTGTTTTTAGTTTTAAATTTTGGAGCTTTCCAGAATAAATTTAACCTCAACTTCTATGTAACAATGCTTCAACAATTTTAAGGTCTTTAGTGCCACCTCTTCCTACTTTCATTATCAATACTAAATATCTCCATTTCCTTACCATTTTGTTGACTCTCTGTCTTAAGGCCTTAATTACTAAGTGTTTGGCTTCACATTATACTAGGAGTAAATTTCTGTAGTAAGTTTTCCATTAGAATCACAGAATCTTAAAATAGAAAGGGGCCTTTTCATCCAACTTCTTACTTAGAGAATTTACCTCTAACATCCTTTACCAGTTATTCCAGTTCTGTTAAACCCTGCAATGGCTAGATCCATCCATTCCATTTTTGACAGCTCTAATAATTAAAAAAATTCATCTTTTATTGAGCTGAAATTCACCTCCCTGTAATTTCCAGCAGTTGGTACTAGTTTGGCTTTATGAGTCAACACAAAGTAGCCAGGGCAGTTCTGTAGCTAATATTTAGCTATATTGTTTTCTTATAAATCTATTTTTTTCCCCAAGATTTTAGCAGCCTGTTGTCATGTGGCAATAGAGCATAGGTGGTAAGAACTTACATTTTTATACTTTTCACTACCCTCTTTTTCTTCTTTCGTATTCTCAAATTTTTCAATGACTCTCTTCAAATGTGGTGACCAGAAATGAACAAAATGCACTAGGTGTCATTTGACCAGTGTAGAATATACTGGGACTTGATATATTTGAATTAAAAAAAAAGTTATAGAACAGCATTTGTAGTATGATCCTTTTCTTTAACAAAGAATAAGTGTGTGTGAACATTTATACTGTATATTAAGAAGTCTGGAATGATAAACACCAAAATGTAAATAGTATTATTTGTTGAATGATGGAATTGTGGGTGATCTTTATTTATTTATTTAGGCTTCTCTGCATTTTCCAATATTCTACAGCGAACATGTATTGTGTAATGAAAACCTCTAAAGAACCTCTCTTCAGATTGGTATACATTTAAAAATGGCAATCTTTATTCTTGGTCTTCCTACTAACATCAAAGCCACTTAACAGAACTATTAGCCAGCTGTTTCTCTCCAATATATCTGTTTGAATATTATGAGGTATTTTATCCATTGCCTTTCTATATTCACATTATGTTCTGTTTGTCATTCCTTTGATCTACCCCTGTAGTAGTAAGTCTATAAATTCCAGGAAAATTAGGCTACTTTGTTATAGCTTGTTTCTGATAGCGAACCATTGATGATGCCTAGTATTGTGCAAATTCCTTCTACCCCCTTGCTTCTAATTCTTTTGGGTCTGGATACTTAGATTCATTTAAAGCAGCTAAGTGTCTCTTATGATCTCTGTCTTTTTGGAGCTTCAGTAATCTCCTAGCATTATTTGTTTATCCTTTCTGGTTTGAAAATGATTCTCACTAGGGATAAGAGCAAAGTAGAAGTTGGGAAGAATCAGATTCTTGGGGTTGTTAGATGTCTTAGGAAATTCTCTTGTGGTCTAAAACCATCCACAGTTTTACTCTGTGAGAGATTAAAGTTACATCAGCTGTCATAGCAGTGAACTTCTATTACTTCCCTCCTTTTTTTCAAACTTAGCTGAAAAGGACATTAGCCTTTTTCTAGGGCAAGTGTACAACTTCACTTTTGTGTTTGTTTTCAGTTTGACCTCTCGCCACCCTCTTTCATCCTTAAAAAAATCTGAGCTCATCAGAGCTCATTAGAGTACTCAAATTGAGTTGCTTCCCTCCTTTTCTTCCTTCATATTATATGTGAAATTTCATTTTATTTAACGTATCTTTCATGAGACAGCTGCAGAGCTTTTTAAAAACTCTCTCTTTGGCATAACTACCTTTTAACCTAAACAAAAATAATTCTCATTTAAACTGTGTTAAATTATTTCTTTTTTAGTCTAAATTAAGAATTATTTGTACTTTGATAAAGCAGTAAAAAGTTTAATACCTCAAATTTACTTGATTTTCTTAATGCCTCAAAGAGTCGAATACTATGTGAAGTGTATTTAGTAAATTCTTGTTGAACATAAGGAATCCAGTTCTCAAGACTCCCATGTGAAGAAGTATATCAGTAAGAACTGAGGAAAAAATATTCTTGTTATCAAAGGTATATAAACCAGAGAGCTTATACATTTTTCACATTCAGGATTCAGTTCATGAAATTTTTGGTGATGGATACAAGGAGATAAGAGGCAACTTGGAAGTATTGTAATTTTCACAACTATTTGGGCAATTGTGGTTATTGGGACTCTGATATAAGGTACTCATTTCCAGGGAAACTGTATTAGTTAAATGGAATAAATCACAAATAGAGCAGTTAAACTGCATGGAAATGTTATATCTATAAAAATAGTCAAGTTGCAAGTAGGTTATCTATTTTAGATAGTAATGGTATTTGAAGTGGTGATTGCACCATTATGTTCAGGGAGCTGTGTCTGCCAGAGTGAACAGTGCCAGCTGAATGATGGGGAGTGAGGAGAGAGGAGAGGGAATTTTGGTATTGACCTCTTTCTCAACTAAAGGGTTTTCAGCTCCCTCTTCAAAACTGTGAGGCTGATGTGTAGCAGGGAATTAGGACAACCAGCTGGTGACTACTCAACCTGTCCATTTTTACATCGCCCAGTTCCTAGTGCATCTCAGTGGTTTCTTACAGTTACAGATGAGTGAAGTAGGTCTTCACTGACATTAATGCAGAAACTTACAGTATTCAGTAGTGTGCCTACTGACCTTAGCAATTTAACCTCTCGGGTGACAGTAAACACAATTTGATTAGTTCAGTTGTATACTGAAATAATTTACTTAATTATGCATTTGAGGTAATTTTGGAAAATTCTTTCAAAGAGCCTATTTTAGAACATTTTCCTGATTATTTAACTAGAAATGGAAGCTGACTATAATTCAAATCATGGGTTAGAAAAGATTAATTTCAACCCACAGAACCTGAAGCTATTTAACATTTAATGCATTTCAGTGTGTCTTTGGTTTCCATTTTGAACATATTGCAGCATGGTTTTAATTAATTAAAATATGATGAGTTTTGGTTATGCATTATATGTTGATATGAGAGATTATCTTACATTTGAAAAAGCAGGAATTTACACAGAAGACTCATCTGTGTGCCAGTTCTTTCTCTAGTTTGTGATGACATGGTCATGTAAACCATATGGCAGCCAGAGGCACAATGCCAGTTGACAGCCCAATGTATTTTTTTGTGTAACACAGATCTAAGAACTCTTCTTACAGTCCAGTTTTCTTCTTTTGTGTCAGTAGGACAGCGGGTGAATTCTACATTTGTGTTAAACCTGGGTGAGGCTTGCAATTGTGTGATTTTTTTTGAGGGTGAATCAAAATATATGTTCAAAGGATAAATTTTGTTTTCCTCATTTCCTTCTACTGTAATCTCCAAAGTTCACCTCTGAGAGTGTTTCTTATATATAGTGCTTTATTTTTTTTATTTTTTTTATTTTTTATTTTTTTTGCGGTATGCGGGCCTCTCACTGTTGTGGCCTCCCCCGTTGCGGAGCACAGGCTCCAGACGCGCAGGCTCCGGACGCGCAGGCTCAGCGGCCATGGCTCACGGGCCCAGCCGCTCCGCGGCATATGGGATCCTCCCAGACCGGGGCACGAACCCGTATCCCCTGCATCGGCAGGCGGACTCTCAACCACTTGCGCCACCAGGGAGGCCCTATAGTGCTTTATTATTTAACAGCATATCTTTACGAATCTGTCTATAAAATGAATTTTGATTCAGTTGTGCTGTAGAATTATTTGGGTTCTATTGTGTTGTGAGAGCAGCTTTATTTAAAGTGGTTAATTACTTCTAGTTAAGTGAGCTGAACCAATTGGCCTAAACTTGTTGCCCTTAAATTGGATCATCTCTTGACTGATGGTTGTGGGCATAAACAGCCAACCTCATTTCTTGCTGCCTGCTTGATATTTCTGTTCCCTGTACCCCATTTCCTCTAACCCTTCCTGCTCAAATTTCTTTTTCTAGAAAGAAAGTCTCTTCTCCATTCTAATTAGTACAGGTTCAACCTGCCTCTAGTTTTTGTGCCAATTGTCCCTCTCCAAGAGTAGCAGATTTTGTGTGAGGAGTAGAGTTGGGTTGGGCTGTGTATAGTGACAAGTCGATTAAGAAGAACAAAAATTGGACCTTCAGAATTGTGGCGTTTACAGAGTTTGCTTTCATCATCTCTAGTTTCCTGCATATCTTAATGTTAATTTCTACTCACACGTCATGGACTCAGTGCCCTTGTGCCTTTCCTAACCTTACCCCACCACCAACAATTATTTGTGGGTGCTGACAATTCATACTGAAGTATGATTGACTGGTAAAGGCTTTTAGGAAGAGGAAGCTCTTTTAGTATTTTCATTTAAAGAGGAAACAACACTTTAGGCCAAAATACTAAAGCTATGGAACTCTAATGGCAGAGTTGATGGAGTGGATTTTTCAGATTTGCAAGGGTGGGTTGGATAAAGGTGGTCATTTATCCTTTCTTCTTACAAGGCTGGTGCTGTAGAAGGGGAAAGGGATTTGATTGGAGACAAGAGAAATAGGATAGCATAGGGCTGGTGCTGGAAAAACCTTTTTTTTTTTTTTTTTTTTTTTGCTACTTAATTAGTCCCTAGAACTTTTTACTGGATATCTGTTATATACTGATCTTAGGTATCAGCATATGGTATATATTTTGCCTATTTCCAGAAATTATTCCTAAGATGTTTTTATTTATTATAACAAAGATATAGAATAGAATTGTATAAGAGCTTTAATATCGAATGTGGTTTTAGATTCAAATTCTTCCACATCCATTTTCTTGTTATTAAAAAAAAATTATGTTGTAAGTTTACTCAATATGTACGTTTTTTCATAAACCCATGTTTCACTACTGGGGAGGTGTTTGAAGTTCTGTCCCCTGGATCCCAATTAGCATTCTTCCACACTAAAGTTTTCTTTTCTTTTTTTCTTTTTCCCCCCCAAATTAGTATTTAGCCACTTTGAATCCTTGTTTGATACCTCTAGTTACTAGTCTGCATTTGAAATGTTTCATGTAGCATATAAATATGCTAAATTCAGTATCTTATGTTTTGAATATACTAAAAAACTGCTGTATTTACTTAGAGAATTATCCCTGTTTCGTATAGATATTTTACTTCTAGTATGGAGGCATGGGAGTGAGTGGGAGTTTGTGGGGAGCTGCAGGAATTATGCAGAGATGTTCTTTGGCATGGTAAACTCCATGGTGGTGGAGTAGCCTAGAACAGAGTTGCTTCCTGTTGGCTTGCTTTGGCTAGTGACCAGAGTGGTCTGTTACTCTGAATTTCATAGAAACTTTGGAGACATAATGGAGAAGGTGAAGAATTACAAACAAGTACCTGTAGAATAATGGGACAATATTTAACAAAGAGTTAATACAGTGTGATATGTGCTGTAATGGAAGTCTCAAACAATGCTACAGGAATGCCAGGAGCAAGGAGGAGATACCTTTAGTCTGTTTGGAGGAGTAGTCAGGGGAAACTTCAGAGAGGAGGTGATTCTTGAACCTTATTGAATGAGTAGGAGTTTGTCAGGTTGACAATTTGCAGGAAGGGTGTTTCAGGCAAAAGGAACAATATATTTAATAATTGTGTGTGAAAATGTAGAATATATATAATATGGGGTATTAGAAGTAGTTTGTTATAGAGCATGGATATGAGGTAAGTCTGGAGATTGAAGTACTTGTGTGCTGCCCTTAGGAGTTTGAATTTTAATCTGAAAGCCATGGAGATCCATTGACTTTTTGTTTCACATTTTGATATGTTACTTATTCATTTATGATAATAGCATGACTGTGTTTCAGAAAATTGAGAAGAGTGAAAATCATTCCAATCCTATTGCTAAAATAACTTTTTCCTATGTATGTTTAATGTAGTTGCTGTTAGATAGAGTGTACAGTTTGAATGCTGAATTTTTTGCTTAGTAATGTATCAGACTTCTTCAGTGTTATTCCAAAGTCTTCATAATCATATTTTTAATCACACCATAGTATTCCATTTAATGCAGAAGTTTCATAGACCTCTTCCATCAGAATCACTCCTGGTCGTTTGTTAAAAATATGCATTTCCTATTCCCATCTCAGACTTACTAGGTCAGAATTTTGGGGTATAAGTTCTGGGAATATGCATTTTACAACCTTCCCTAGTTCAATGGCTGTGTACTCTGTAAAGTGTGAGAACCACTGATCTGGTGATGTATATACCATTACTTAAACGTTCCCTTAATACTCGATACCTGGATATTTTAACTTACTTGTTATTATTATAAGTAATATATATATATATTTTTGCTGTACGCGGGCCTCTCACTGCTGTGGCCTCCCCCATTGCGGAGCACAGGCTCCGGACGCGCAGGCCCAGCGGCCATGGCTCACGGGCCCAGCCTCTCCACGGCATGTGGGATCTTCCCAGACCGGGGCACGAACCCGTATCCCCTGCATCGGCAGGCGGACTCTCAACCACTGCGCCACCAGGGAAGCCCTATAAGTAAAATTTTGATGAACATTGTTATACAAATCATCTTTTCCATAAAATTATATTCTTAATATACATTTCTAGAAGTGGAATCACTATTCTGAAAGGCATTTATTATTAACTCCATATTTATATATGGGGTAAAAGAGCAGAAAAATTGAATAACTTGCCCAAAGTTACAAAGGTAGTAAGTGACAGATCCAAGATTCAAATTCAGGTCTTTCTAATCCCAGAGATCTTTTTATTGTGCCATGTTGCTTCCTTGTTCCATAGGGACCAATGTATGTCCTTGGTTAAAATATGAAATTGCCAATATTATTCCAGTGTATAATTAGAAAATACATTTTCTACAAAATTATAAGTAACGTATTTCAGATCTTACATAGTTCTCATTATTTTTGCTTTTGCTCATCATACAGTTTCACATTATAGGCAGTATTTTGCTTTACATTTGTTTCTTTTTTTTATTTACAAAGTTTAAAAATTTTTTAAAATTTATTCTTATATTTTTGGCTGTGCCGTGTGGCATGCCGGATCTTAGTTTCCCCACTAGGGATTGAACCCGCGACCCCTGCAGTGGAAGTGCGGAGTCTTAACCACTGGACCTCCAGGGAAGTCCTACATTCCTTTCTTGATGGCACGTAAACAGTAAACTGAATTCAATGTTAAGTTAAAGATGTTTTAAAATATTTCTTTGTCATCATTTTCACCTTAAACAGGGTGGAATTGTTTTATCCAAAATTTCTTAGGCACTTGATGTTATATAACTTCTTTTGTCTTCAAAGGTGGTCTAATAACTTGTCTGTCAGATGGGTGTGATTCAGATGGGTGTGATTTATATCTCCTTATTTCTTCCCTCTTACAAAAGGAGGAAAATAAAGTGTTCACCATAGTCCTCACTTAATAAACTTTATAATTTATCTCTTTCAAGCTGATAAATCTGAGCTCATAGTTCTTAACTGAGCTCATTAACAACTCAGGGACCTCATCAAATCTAGTGTTAGGCTGTGTAGAAAAACCAAGGAACCAAGGCAGTTAGGACCTTCACCTCCTCTCTTTCTGTGCACCTCTGTCCCTTTTCAGAGCCTTTCTTTCTGTCTTGGTTATGAGGCATTCTTTGGCTTCTTTTATCTGGAACTCAGAACTCTCATTCAGTTTTACCCTGTACCAAAAAAAGTTTCCTATATTACATTTTATTCCTTCATGCCTTAGATCTCCATTTTCAAAAACAGCAAATGGCATAGTAGAAAGAAGCAGCAAGATGTAATGGAAAAAGTCTGAATCTTGGAATTGAATGAAAACTGCCAGTGAATGGATTTTTGGCCCTTGGCAAGTTATTCCACTTCTTTGGGCTTCACTCTCCTTATTTATAAAGTGGAAATGATAATACCTGTCTTGTAGAGTTGTAAGAAGTAGAGATAATTTATATAAAGTACCTAGCACAGTGCCTGTCACATAGGAGGACTCAAATGCATGCTTCTGTTATGATTATTATTATTACTAGGACATTAATGGCTGTGCAAGGAATAATTGTATAGATTCAGAGTATCTTTATTTCAATGGGAACTCTGGGATATTTGCATTTTAATAGGTAACTTCTTTAGGGGCATTGTCTTAGCCTAAATCATGAATGGTATAGGCACCAAGACAGGCCATTGGGGATGATGATTTGTCCAGTCTTCCTGACTGCAGAGATAGGGATTACTTTTTCCTGCCTACTTTTAGGAGTGGTTCTGGTCACCAAACATTTAGCCTTTATTCTTATCTTCTACATTCCTCACAAAGCTAATTTGAACAGAAAGAAATGGTGTTCTGTTGGAGTTGTATGTGCTCTGCTGTAATCCATATGGTTAATGGGTTTCTAATAAGCCTATCATTAATATTTTCCTTATCTTTTTTTTTTTTTTTTTTTTTTTTTTGCTGTACGCGGGCCTCTCACTGTTGTGGCCTCCCCCATTGTGGAGCACAGGCTCCGGACGCACAGGCCCAGCGGCCATGGCTCACGGGCCCAGCCTCTCCGCGGCATGTGGGATCTTCCCAGACTGGGACACAAACCCATATCCCCTGCATCGGCAGGCGGACTCTCAACCACTGCGCCACCAGGGAAGCCCCTTATCTTTCTTTTTAAAGCATTATTAATTGACAAATATTTTGAGGGTGTGTACTGTGTATTTACCATGATGATGGTGCTTTGGAGGATAGAAAGTAGACTTCTCTTTAGGCCCTTACAAAAATTGCACACATAGGATGATAGCTAACTATATAGTAGTGTCTAATTTTACTAGGGTCTGAAAGCTCATAAATTCAACTTTTTCTTTGGCTTAGTCCAGTGTCAACATTTGGCTCTCATCTTCCACTGCATACCAGTGTATGATCTGAATCTGATCATGAATCAGGTTTAAGTAATTCTTTAACAGCTGAAGATAGAACTATATACTCTCAAATATTTTTCTTTAAAAAATTAAAAAAATAATCACATACTTGAGGAAAACCTGGAAGTACAAGGCAAAGAACTGTTTCTTTTCCTGGACCATTTGAGAGTAAGTTGCCAACCTAATGTACTAGCACCCCAGAATACCTTAGTTTGTATTTAGTTATTTCCTAAAGACAAGGATATTTCCCAATATAACTACAGTACATCCACTAAAATCAGGAAATAACCACCAGACCCCACTCAGGTTTTGATAGGTGTGCCAGTGGTATGCATCATTGGGATCCAGTTCAAAATCACCCATTACGTGTAGCTGTCATACCTCTTTAAACTTCTTTGGTATGCTACAGTTTCTCAGTCTTGCCTTGACTTTTATGACTTTGACACTTTTCAAAGGCTATAGGCCAGTTATTTTGTAAAATGTCCCTCATTTGGGCTTTCCTGATGTTTTCTCATGCATTTTGATAGGAATATCACAGAGGGGTTGCTGTGTTCTTTTCATTGCATCCTATCAGATGGCATGTGATTTTGATTTTGTCCTATTTCTGATAATGTTCTCTTTAATCACTTGCTTTTACTAGTGTCTGTCAGACTTCTCTATATACAATTACTCTTTTTCCATTTGTAAAAACTATTTTGTGGGGAAGTACATTTAAACTATGTGAATATCCCATTCCTCATCAAACTTTCTCTTATTCATTCATTCATTCATTCATTCATTCATTTATTTATTGCGGTACGTGGGCCTCTCACCGCTGCAGCCTCTCCCACCTCGGAGCACAGGCTCCTGACGCGCAGGCCTAGCGGCCGTGGCTCACGGGCCCAGCCGCTCCGCGGCACGCGGGACCCTCCCGGACCGGGGCACGAACCCGCGTCCCCTGCATCGGCAGGCGGACTCCCAACCACTGTGCCACCAGGGAAGCCCTTCATTTATTTATTTATAGGCATACCTCAGAGGTACTGTGGGTTCAGTTCCAGATCACTACAATAAAGCAAGTCACCTGAATTTTTTGGTTTCCCAATGCATATAAAAGTTATGTTTACACTACACTATACTATAGTCTATTAAATATGCAATAGCATTGTGTCTGAAAAACAAGGTACATACCTTAATAAAAAAATACTTTATTGTTAAAAATGCTAAACAACATCTGAGCCTTCAGTGAGTTGTAATCTTTTTTGCTGGTGGAGGGTCTTTCTTCGATGTTCATGACTGCTGACTGATCAGGGTGGTGGTTGCTGAAGGTTGGGATGGCTATGGCAACTTCTTAAAATAAGAAAATGAAGTTTGCCATCTCAATTGACTCTTCCTTTCATGAATGATTTCTGTACCATGTAATGCTATTTTGTATTTTACCCACAAAAGAGCTTCTTTCAAAACTAGAGTTAATCCTCTCAAAACCTGTTGCTGCTTTAGCAACTAAGTTTGTGTAATATTCTAAATCCTTTGTTGCTTCCATCTCAAGCAACTATTTTCTTTGCCATTCCATAAGAAGCAATTTCTCATCTGTTCAAGGTCTATCATGAGATTGCAGCAATTCAGTCACATCTTCAGTTTCTACTTCCATCTCTAGTTCTCTTGCCATTTCCACCACATCTGCAGTTACTTCCCTCACTAAAGTCTTGAACCCTTCAGTAATCCATAAGTGTTGGAATCAACTTCTTCCAAATTCCTGTTCCTGTTGATCTCTTAACTTCTTCCCATGAATCATGAATGTTCTTAATGGAATCCAGAAGGGTGAATCCTTTCCAGAAGGTTTTCAATTGACTTTGTCCAGATTCATCAGAGGAATCATTATCTGTGGCAGCTATAGCCTTACGAAATATGTTTTTTAAATAATGACTTGAAAGTTGAAATTACTCCTTGATCTGTGGACTGAAGAATGGACATTGTGTTAGCAGGTGTGAAAATAATATTACTCTCATTGTACATCTCCATCATAGTTCTTAGGTGACCAGGTGCATTGTCACTGAGCAGTAATATTTGGAGAGGAATATTTTTTTCCTGAGCAATAGTGGGCTTAAAATATTCAGTAAACCATGTTGTAAACAGATGTGCTGTCATCCAGTCTTGTTGCATTTATAGAGCATAGACAGAGTAGATATAGCATAAATCTTAAGGGCCCTAGGATTTTGTGGAATGGTAAATGAGCATTGGCTTCAATTTATTTTTATTTAATTAATTTGAAAAATTGAAGTATAGTTGATTTACAATTGGCTTAAATTTAAAGTCACCAGCTACCTTAGCTCCTAACAGGCTGTCAGGAGAGTTAGGCTGTCCTTTGAAGCTTTGAAGCCAGATGTTGACTTCTCCTCTCTAGCTATGAAAGTCTTAGATGGAATTGTCTTCCAATGGAAGGCTGTTCTGTCTACATTGAAAAATCTGTTGTTTAGTGTAGCCACTTTCATTAGTTATTTTAGTTAGATCTTCTGGATAACTGGCTACAGCTTCTACATTAGCACTTTCTGCTTCATCTTGCACTTTTATGTGATGGAGATGGCTTCTTTCCTTAAACTTCATGAACCAACCTCTGCTGGCTTCAGACTTTTCTTCTGCAGCTTTCTTACGTCTTTCTCAGACTTCATTTGCTCTGGATTTGGCTTTGGCTTAAGGGAATGTTGTGGCTCATTTGATCTTCTATCCAGACCCCTAAAACTTTCTTATCAGTGATAAGGCTGTTTTGCTTTCTTATCATTTGTGTGTTCATTGGAGTGGAACTTTAAATTTCCTTCAAGAATATTTTTTTTTGCATTCACAACTTGGCTAGCTGTTTGGTGCAAGATGCCTAGCTTTCAGCCTGTCTCAGCTTTTGACGTATCTTCTTCACTAAACTTAATCATTTCTAGCTTTTGATTTAAAGAGATGACTGAGTCTTCCTTTCACTTGAACAGTTAGAGGCCATTGTAGGGTTATTAATTGGCCAATTTCAGTATTGTTGTGTCTCAGAATAGGGAACCCCGAGGAGAGGGAGAGAGACAGGAATGGCCAGTCAGTGAAGCAGTCAGGACATACACAACATTTATCTGTTCAGTTTGCTATCTTATATGGGCATGGTTCATGGCACCTCGAAACAATTTTTTTTAACATCTTTGTTGGAGTATAATTGCTTTACAGTGGTGTGTTAGCTTCTGCTTTATGACATAGTGAATCAGCTATACATTTACATATACCCCCATATCTCCTCCCTATTGCATCTCCCTCCTACCCTCCCTATCCCACCCCTCTAGATGGTCACAAAGCACCAAGCTGATCTCCCTGCGCTATGTGGCTGCTTCCCACTAGCTATCTATTTTACATTTGATAGTATATATAAGTCCATGCCACTCTGTCATTTTGTCCCAGCTTACCCTTCCCCTCCCCATGTCCTCAAGTCCATTTTCTATGTCTGTGTCTTTATTCCAGTCCTGCCCTTAGGTTCTTCAGAACCTTTTTTTTTTTTTAGATTCCATATATATGTGTTAGCATATGGTATTTGTTTTCCTCTTTCTGACTTACTTCACTCTGTATGACAGTCTCTAGGTCCATCCACCTCACTACAAATAACTCAATTTCGTTTCTTTTTATGGCTGAGTAATATTCCATTGTATATATGTGCCACATCTTCTTTATCCATTCATCTGTTGATGGATACTTAGGTTGCTTCCATATCCTGGCTATTGTAAATAGAGCTGCAATGAACATTGTGGTACATGACTCTTCTTCAGTTATGGTTTTCTCAGGGTGTATGCCCAGTAGTGGGATTGCTGGGTCCTATGGCAGTTCTATTTTTAGTTTTCTAAGGAACCTCCATACTGTTCTCCATAGTGGCTGTATCAATTTACATTCCCATCAACAGTGCAAGAGGGTCCACTTTTCCCCACACCCTCTCCAGCATTTATTCTTTGTAGAGTTTTTGATGATGGCCATTCTAACTGCTGTGAGATGATACCTCATTGTAGTTTTTTTTTTTGTGGGGGGGGTACGCGGGCCTCTCACTGTTGCGGCCTCTCCCGATGCGGAGCACAGGCTCCGGACGCGCAGGCCCAGCGGCCATGGCTCATGGGCCCAGCCGCTCCACGGCATGTGGGATCTTCTCGGACTGGGGCACAAACCCGTGTCCCCTGCATCAGCAGGTGGACTCTCAACCACTGTGCCACCAGGGAAGCCCCTCATTGTAGTTTTGATTTGCATTTCTCTAATGATTAGTGATGTTGAGCATCCTTTCATGTGTCTGTTGGAAAGCTGTATATCTTCTTTGGAGAAATGTCTATTTAGGCCTTCTGACCATTTTTGGATTGGGTTGTTTGATTTTTTGCTATTGAGCTGCATGAGCCGCTTGTAAATTTCGGCAATTAATCCTTTGTCAGTTGCTTCATTTGCAAATATTTTCTCCCATTCTGAGGGCTGTCTTTTCGTCTTGTTTATGGTTTCCTTAGCTGTATAAAAACTTTTAAGTTTCATTAGGTCCCACTTGTTTATTTTTGTTTTTATTTCCCTTTCTCTAGGAGGTGGGTCAAAAAGGATCTTGCTGTGATTTATGTCATAGAGTGTTCTGCCTATGTTTTCCTCTAAGAGTTTTATAGTGTCTGGCCTTACATTTAGGTCTTTAATCCATTTTGAGTTTATTTTTGTGTATGGTGTTAGGGAGTGTTGTAACTTCATTCTTTTACATGTAGCTGTCCAGTTTTCCCAGCACCACTTATTGAAGAGGCTGTCTTTTCTCCTTTGTATATTCTTGCCTCCTTTATCAAAAATAAAGTGACCATAGGTGTGTGGGTTTATCTCTGGCATTTCTATCCTGTTCGATTGATCTATATTTCTGTTTTTGTGCCACTACCATACTGTCTTGATTACTATAGCTTTGTAATATAGTCTGAAGTCCAGGAGCCTGATTCCTCCAGCTCCATTTTTCTTTCTCAAGATTGCTTTGGTTATTCGGGGTCTTTTGTGTTTCCATACAAATTGTGACATTTTTGTTCTAGTTCTGTGAAAAATGTCATTGGTAGTTTGATATCTGCAGATTGCTCTGGGTAGTATAGTCATTTTCACAATGTTGATTCTTCCAGTCCAGAACATGATATATCTCTCCATCTGTTTGTATCATCTTTAATTACTTTCATCAGTGCCTTACAGTTTTCTGCATACAGGTCTTTTGTCTCCTTAGGTAGGTTTATTCCTAGGTATTTTATTCTTTTTGTTGCAATGGTAAGTGGAGTGTTTCCTTAATTTCTCTTTCAGGTTTTTCATCATTAGTGTATAGGAATGCAAGAGATTTTTCTGCATTAGCTTGTATCCTGGTAGTTTACCAAATTCATTGATTAGCTCTACTAGTTTTCAGGTAGCATCTTTAGGATTCTCTATGTATAGTATCATGTCATCTGCAAACAGTGACAGCTTTACTTCTTCTTTTCTGATTTGGATTCCTTTTATTTCTTTTTCTTCTCTGATTGCTGTGGCTAAAACTTCCAAATCTATCTTGGATAATAGTTGTGAGAGTAGACAACCTTGTCTTGTTCCTGATCTTAGAGGAAATGCTTTCAGTTTTTCACCATTGAGAACGATGTTGACTGTGGGTATGTCATATATGGCCTTTATTATGTTGAGGTAAGTTCCCTCTATGCCTACTTTCTGGAGGGTTTTTATCATAAATGGGTGTTGAATTTTGTTGAAAGCTTTTTCTGCATCTATTGAGATGATCATATGGTTTTTATTCTTCAATTTGTTAATATGGTGTATCACATTGATTGATTTGCATATATTGAAGAATCCTTGCATTCCTGGGATAAACCCCACTTGATCATGATGTATGATCCTTTTAATGTGCTGTTGGATTCTGTTTGCTACTATTTTGTTGAGGATTTTTGAATGTATGTTCATCAAGTGATATTGGCCTGTAGTTTTCTTTCTTTGTGCATCTTTGTCTGGTTTTGGTATCAGGGTGATGGTGGCCTTGTAGAATGAGTTTGGGAGTGTTCCTCTGCTATAGTTTGAAAGAGTTTGAGAAGGATAGGTGTTAGCTCTTCTCTAAATGTTTGATAGAATTCGCCTGTGAAGCCAGCTGGTCCTGGGCTTCTGTTTGTTGGAAGATTTTTAATCACAGTCTCAATTTCAGTGCCTGTGATTGGTCTGTTTATATTTTCTATTTCCTCCTAGTTCAGTCTTGAAGGTTGTGCTTTTCTCAGAATTTGTCCATTTCTTCCAGGTTGTCCATTTTATTGGCATATAGTTGCTTGTAGTAATCTCTCATGATCCTTTGCATTTCTGCAGTGTCAGTGGTTACTTCTCCTTTTTCATTTCTAATTCTACTGATTTCAGTCTTCTGTTTTTTTCTTTATGAGTCTGTCTAATGGTTTATCAATTTTGATTATCCTCTCAAAGAACCAGCTTTTAGTTTTATTGATGTTTGCTATTGTTTCCTTCATTTCTTTTTCATTTATTTCTGATCTGATGTTTATAATTTCTCTCCTCCTGCTAACTTTGGTTTTTTTTTTGTTCTTCTTTCTCTAATTGCTTTAGGTGTAAAGTTAGGTTGTTTATTTGAGATGTTTCTTGTTTCTTAAGGTAGGATTGTATTGCTATAAACTTCCCTCTTAGAACTCCTTTTGCTGTATCCCATAGGTTTTGGGTCGTTGTGTTTTCATTGTCATTTTTTTCTAGGTATTTTTTGATTTACTCTTTGATTTCTTCAGTGATCTCTTGGTTATTAAGTAATGTATTGTTTAGCCTCCATGTGTTTGCATTTTTTACAGAATTTTCCCTGTAATTGATATCTAGTCTCATAGCATTGTGGTCAGAAAAGATACTTGATACAATTTCAATTTTTTAAAATTTACCAAGGCTTGATTTGTTACCCAAGATATGATCTATCTTGGAGAATGTTCCATGAGCACTTGAGAAGAAAGTGTATACTTTTGTTTTTTGATGGAATGTCCTATAAATATCAATTAAGTCTATCTTGTTTAATGTATCATTTAAAGCTTGTGTTTCCTTATTTATTTTCATTTTGGATGATCTATCCATGGGTGAAAGTAGGGTGTTGAAGTCCCATACTATGATTGTGTTACTGTCGATTTCCCCTTTTATGGCTGTTAGCATTTGCCTTATGTATTGAGGTGCATAAATATTTATAATTGTTATATCTTCTTCTTGGATTGATCTCTGGATTATTATGTAGTGTCTTTCTTTGTCTCTTGTAACTGTCTTTATTTTACAATCTATTTTGTCTAATATGAGAAAATATCCAGCTTTCTACTCCAGCTTTATTTTGATTTCCATTTGCATGGAATATCTTTTTCCATCCCCTCACTTTCAGTATGTGTCCCTAGGTCTGAAGTGGGTCTCTTGTAGACAATGTATATATGGGTCTTGTTTTTGTATCCATTCAGCCAGTCTATGTCTTTTGGTTGGAGCATTTAATCCATTTACATTTAAGGTAATTGTCAATATGTATGTTCCTATTACCATTTTCTTAATTGATTTGGTTTTGTTATTGAGGTCTTTTCCTTCTCTTGTGTTTCCTGCTTAGAGAAGTTCCTTTAACATTTGTTGTAAATCTGGTTGGTGGTGCTGAATTCTCTTAGCTTTTGCTTGTCTGTAAAGGTTTTTATGTCTCCGTCATATCTAAATGATATCCTTGCTGGGTAGAGTAATATTGGTTGTAGGTTTTTCCCTTTCATCGCTTTACATATGTCCTGCCACTCCCTTCTGGCTTGCAGAGTTTCTGCTGAAAGATTAGATGTTAACCTTATGGGGATTCCCTTGTATGTTGTTTGTTGTTTTGCCCTTGCTGCTTTTAATATACTTTCTTTGTATTTTATTTTTGATAGTTTGATTAATATGTGTCTTGGCATGTTTCTCTTTGGATTTATCCTGTATGGGACTCTCTGCACTTCCTAGACTTGATTAACTATTTCCTTTCCCATATTAGGGAAGTTTTCCACTATAATCTCTTCAAATATTTTCTCAGTCCCTTTCCTTTTCTCTTCTTCTTGTGGTACCCCTATAATTCGAATGTTGGTTGGTTTAATATTGTCCTAGAGGTCTCTGAGACTGTCCTCAATTCTTTTCATTCTTTTTTCTTTATTCTGCTCTGCAGTAGTTATTTCCACTATTTTATCTACCAGGTCACTTATCTGTTCTTCTGCCTCAGTTTTTCTGCTATTGATTTCTTATAGAGAATTTTTAATTTCATTTATTGTCTTGTTCATCATTGTTTCTTTGTTCTTTAGTTCTTCTAGGTCCTTGTTAAACGTTTCTTGTATTTTCTCCATTCTTTTTCCAAGATTTTGGATCATCTTTAGTATCTTTACTCTGAATTATTTTTCAGGTAGACTGCCTATTTCCTCTTCATTTGTTTGATCTGCTGGATTTTTACCTTGCTCCTTCATCTGCTGTGTGTTTCTGTGTCTTCTCATTTTGCTTCACTTACTGTGTTTGGGGTCTCCTTTATGCAGGCTGCACATTCGTAGTTCCTGTTATTTTTAGTGTCTGCCCCCAGTGGCTAAGGTTGGTTCAGTGGGTTGTGTAGGCTTCCCGGTGGAGGAGACTAGTGCCTGTGTTCTGGTGGATGAGGCTGGATCTTGTCTTTCTGGTGGGCAGGTCTGCATCCGGTGGTGTGTGGTATCTGTGACCTTATTATGATTTTAGGCAGCCTCTGTGTTAATGGGTGGAGTTGTGTTCCTGTCTTGCTAGTTGTTTGGCATAGGGTGTCCACAACTGGAGCTTGCTGGTCATTGAGTGGAGCTGGGTATTAGTGTTGAGATGGAAATGTCTGAGAGAGCTTTTGCCGTTTGATATCATGTGGAGCTGGGAGGTCTCTGGTGGACCAATGTCCTGAACTCGGGTCTCCCACCTCAGAGGTACAGGCCTGATGCCTGGCTGGAGCACCAAGAACCTGTCAGCCACATGGGTCAGACAACAATGCAGAAAAAAAGAAAGAAAGAGAGAAAAAAAGAATAAAGTTATTAAAATGAAAAATAATTATTAAAAATAAAAAAATTAAAAAGTTATAAAAGAAGATAAAAAAAAGAAAGAAAGAAAGAAGAAAGAGAGCATCCAAACCAAAAAACAAATCCACCGATGAGAACAAGCACTAAAAACTATACGTAAAAAAAAAAAAAAAAAAAGAAAACGGACGTAGTGAACCCTAGGACAAATGGTGAAAGCAAAGCTGTACAGACAAAATCACACAAAGAAGCATGCACATAAACACTCACAAAGAGAGAAGAAGGAAAAAATAATATATCTCGTTGCTCCCACAGTCCACTGCCTCAATTTTGGGATGGTTCGTTGTCTCTTCAAGTATTCCACAGATGCAGGGTACATCAAGTTGATTGTGGAGATTTAATCCGCAGCTCCTGAGGCTGCTGGGAGAGATTTCCCTTTCTCTTCTTTGTTTGCACAGCTCCTCGCGTTCAGCTTTGGATTTGGACCCGCCTCTGCCTGTAGGTCGCCTGAGGGCGTCTGTTCTTCGCTCAAACAGGCCGGGGTTAAAGAAGCAGCTGATTCGGGGCTCTGGCTCACTCAGGCCGGGGGGAGGGAGGGGTACGGATGTGGGGCGAGCCTGCGGCGGTGGCAGAGGCCGGCGTGACGTTGCACCAGCCTGAGGAGCGCCGTGCGTTCTTCCGGGGAAGTTGTCCCTGGATCACAGGACCCTGGCTATGGCGGGCTGCACAGGCTCCTGGGAAGGGAGGTGTGGAGAGTGACCTGTGCTTGCACACAGGTTGCTTGGTGGCTGCAGCAGCAGCCTTAGCGTCTCATGCCCATTTGTGGGGTTCGTGCTGATAGCCGTGGCTCGTGCCTGTCTCTGGAGCTCTTTTAAGCGGCGCTCTTAATCCCCTCTCCTCGTGCACCAGGAAATAAAGAGGCAAGAAAAAGCCTCTTGCCTCTTCGGCCGGTCCAGACTTTTTCCAGGACTCCCTCCCGCCTAGCCGTGGCGCACTAGCCCCTTCAGGCTGTGTTCACGCAGCCAACCCCAGTTCTCTCCCTGGGATCCGACAGAAGCCGGAACCTCAGCTCCCAGCCCCCGCCTGTCCCAGTGGGTGAGCAGACAAGCCTCTCGGGCTGGTGAGTACCAGTCAGCACTGATCTTCTGTGCGAGAATGTCTCCGCTCTGCCCTCCATACCCTTGTTGCTGTGCTTTCCTCCAAGGCTCCGAAGCTCCCCCCTCCGCCACCCGCAGTCTCTGCCCGCGAAGGGGCTTCCTAGTGTGTGGAAACCTTTCCTCCTTCACGGCTCCCTCCCACTGGTGCAGGTCCCGTCCCTATTCTTTTGTCTCTGTTTTTTCTTTTTTCTTTTGCCCTACCCAGGTACGTGGGGAGTTTCTTGCCTTTTGGGGGGTCTGAGGTCTTCTGCCAGCATTCAGTAGGTGTTCTGTAGGAGTTGTTCCACGTGTAGATGTATTTCTGATGTATATGTGGGGAGGAGGGTGATCTCCACATCTTACTCCTCTGCCATCTTGAATGTCTCCCTCCCTCGAAACAATTATTGATACTATAGTAGCATCAAAGATTACTGATCACAGATCACCATAACAAATATAATAACAATGAAAAAGCTTGAAATATTGCAAGAATTACAAAAATGTGGCACAGAGAGATGAATTGAGCAAATGCTGTTGGAAAAATGGTACCAGTAGACTTGCTTGACACAGGGTTGCTGCAAATCTTCAATTTGTAAAAAATCTAGTATCTGTGAAGTGCAATAAAGTGAAGTACAATAGAACGAGGTATGCCTGTAAATACGTATGGACTCATGGTTTATTATTTTATTGCATGGGTTATAATGCATTATTGACATTATTAATTTTGATACTTAAATTGTCCCAAACTTAGCCAGTACAAGTCCTTTCAGGTTGACTTCTTTTCATCATTTCCTTGCTTTTGGCATCATAAAATGTTCCAAGACTCATCTTTCTCTGCCTCAGTCCTGAACCAACCATTTCTCCAAGAAGCTATGGTTCCTTTTATTGGAAAATGGTAATTAGAAGCTAAGATTTTGGGTGCTAGGTATGCTCATTGCTTTTGGCATGTCACCTATCTCAGATTATCTCCACAAGGGAGTGAAAAAAAATTCACATACAAAGATACACATATTAACATCTGTATCTATATTTTTTGTAACCCATGAGTTTACAATGATATGTTTAATTCTATTCCAACTCCACAGGCAGGATTCATTTTAGTTTCTCCCTTCCTATATTTGTAACTTACATTTTCAGTAGTGAAAAACTTGGCTTCACTTCGCTTTAGTACATATGCTTATTTGATAAATTCCCCTGTATGTAACCAATCCTTCTCTCTACTGCCTACCCTCTCTGTCATTGTCTTCCTTGCCCCACTCAGGCTCTGCCACCATGTTAGGCTGTCTCCTACACAGCAACCCTCTTGCCCTTTTCAGGCTCTGACTCCTTATGCCAGTTGGCATCTACAGAGGGATACATTTTTAATTTTTCTTAGGGCCTAATACCCCTGCACTGGGTGTGACCCTTGTATGTGAATACAGTCTTCACCCTGTTTGGACTCTGACACCCCACATCAGGATGTTCCCCTCTGCCACTACTACATGGACACCCTTTTCACCCTATTTGGGCTCTGACCCTCTCACATCATCCACTCCTGATGAAGATGCCTTCTCCAGCTTGCTTAAGCTCTGATACCCCAATATGGTGTCAGCTGTCCCCAATCCCGTCATCCTTATCCCCTGGCTTGGGCTCTATCGCTTCACTGTAGGCCACTGTGGCTTCCCTCTTTCTTCTGGTGTGGATGCCTCCTTTTCTCTGCCCTACTTAATGGCTCTAAGGACTGAATTGTTCAGGAAGAGAAGGGAAATGATGAGGAAGAAAAAGAGAGTGGAAGAGGAAGTGGAAGAGGAGAGTAACATAATGCTCTTTTTTTTAAAACCAGTGATGATGACACTATTACTACTACTACTACTACTATTACTAATCTCTCCAAGTCAGCAGTGCATGTAGCCTTGTTTTGGAAGAAAATCAGGCTATTGGCATTTAAGAATTCTAGGTAACATGGAGATTATGACCAAAGCTTGAGTACTGTGTGGCAGTTCTTTGTACACTGCTTCTCCTTGCATTTTGGAAGACAGATGATGATAATTTGTTAGGCTGGTCAGCACTTTGCATTTTTTATGAGCTTTTCTTTCATGTATATTGTTGTGGATATGTAGTAGGCGTCCAGATTGACTGAGAGACAGAAAATCGTTATGTATTTTTTGCTCTGTTTAGCTGAAACTCTTTTTCATAATTGTCAGCGAAGTGCATTCTCAAGAATTTCAGTAAGATGATGATAATGCAGAAAAAAAAGTTATAAAAGCACTGAGATAGAAACTGTCATTCTCTGAGGGAGTTGAGTTTGCAAAATTTGATAGAGATAAGGATTTTAGCAAGTAGGTTTTTCTATTTTTTCTTTTTGTTAATTTTTATTGAAGTATGGATGCTTTACAATGTTGTGTTAGCCTCCACTGCACAACAAAATGAATCAGCCATACACATACAGATATCCCCTCCCTTCTGGACTTCCGTCCCATTTAGGTTACCACAGTGCATTAGGTAGAGTTCCCTGTGAAGTAGGTTTTTCTTGTTATATGATATTCCCACTATGATTTTCAAGATGTCACAAAAGCATTATGTTAGGAAATTGACCAAGTATATTTTAACATATGGTAAATCTGCAGAGGTCTCATAAAAATGATTATTGCTGCAAATGAACCAAGAGAGTAGGTAATTTATACTGGGGATCTCTCAGACTTTAAATTATTATCAGGATTCTGTAATTCCTTGAAACAAATCTAAGCAAAGAAACTTTCAGGAAGCTCTTTAATAAGCATTTGCTATAAATTTGCTGAAATTTTGAAAAATACCCTCTTTATTTGCAAAAAGTGGAAAGAAAATAGTTGGGAGCATTTCAGAAATAATTCATTGCAGTTATATTCTATACTTTAAAAGACCATTCAGCTTTTCCTGCCAAATCCAAGAAAAAATAAGCAGCAGGCAGTATTATCAATTGCTACTCTCCTTTTCTAGGTCTGGGAAGACAACTTCAATAGAAGGATGATTAAAATTTTGGTTTTACTACCTAGTAACGGAACCAAACAGGCCTGGATTTAAACAACATACTTAATGTGTAAGATAATAGGGATCTGAAGGGATCATGATTCCTACTCTTTTCTTACTTTCTTATCTTTTCTTATCATCAATATACCTGTAATAATATATGACCTTTTCATAGTATTCCTTTTTGTATCTTGGCTTTCTATTTTTATGGAATCTTTGGGCTTCCATAAAAATGGTTCTTGAACTCTGTAGTTTGTGACATTTGTTAGCAGAACATGGGACTACACAGAGTATCCTGTCTATACCCTATTCCCTTTGAAATCCTTCCAAAATTCTTGAATCTGGGATTGACAGGTATTATTTACTGAGTAATGTAATCCATATAGTGTTTCTCTGATGGAAAGTAGCTGAGGAAAAGAGTATAAGATCCATATCTAATGTAACCTTCCTCAGAAATCTTGCTTGCTTGCTCTTTTACACTGAAATAGGAATTTTTGGGACTGTATGGATCTTGTAGAATCAAGTAAAAGTTGAACTGCCAGGAGTTGGAAAGACCAGGAATCAAGGCAGCAGGATCAGAGGGACAGGAGCAGATAGCATATACTAGGGGCTGCTGGATCTCTTTGGGCTCAGCCTCATGGTTGGGGGGGAAAAGGGGACACAATCTCAGAAAAAGGTCATGTGGAAAAAAATTTATTACCTTGACTATTTTGTGAACTTCTTGAGAGAATACACTGAAACCAGAAGTCTCCTTTTTTTTTATTTTTTTTTATTTATTTATTTTTTTTTTTTGCGGTACGCGGGCCTCTCACCGCCGTGGCCTCTCCCGTTGCGGAGCACAGGCTCCGGATGCGCAGGCCCAGCGGCCATGGCCCACGGGCCCAGCCGCTCCGCGGCATATGGGATCCTCCCAGACCGGGGCACGAACCCGTATCCCCTGCATCGGCAGGCGGACTCTCAACCACTGCGCCACCAGGGAGGCCCTCCTTTTTTTTTAATTAAAAATTTTTTTAATTTAAAATTTTTTTATACTTAATTAATTAATTTTTGGCTGTGTTGGGCTTTTGTTGTTGCATACGGGCTTTCTCTAGTTGCTGTGAGCAGGGGCTACTCTTCACGGCAGTGTGTGGGCTTCTCATTGCGGTGGCTTCTCTTGTCGCAGAGCACGGGCTCTAGGTGCGTGGGCTTCAGTAGTTGTGGTGCGCAGGCTCAGTAGTTGTGGCTCATGGGCTCTAGAGCACAGGGCCAGTAGTTGCAGCGCACGGGCTTAGTTGCTCTGCGGCATGTGGGATCCTTCTGGACCAGGGATCAAACCCATGTCCCCTGAATTGGCAAGCAGATTCTTAACCACTGTGCCACCAGGGAAGTCCCCAGAAGTCTTTCTTCACCTTACCTTTCCCTTTTCCCCTCTGTTATGCTTCCCTCACTTATTTAAAGAGCCAGAATACGTTGTGATACAATTGGGCACCTTATCCAAGATGACAATGATGTTAGTAGCAATGTTATAACTGCCAGGGAGTTTCTAATAGTAAAGGTACTCAAAATATTGCTTACCCTTCTCTTTTCCCTGGTTGTTGGCTATGAACATTATCCTGACTCCCACTATTACATTTTTAGTATGTATTTATTTTAGATCAGTGAGAAGTCCATTTAGAAAACCCTTGGTGACTCTTAGTTGCCCATGGCCCCTGAGCTGAATTGAGAACACTAATCTAGAGTTATAAGTTTATACAGATGCATACAAAGTCCAGGGTTTTACTGTCATTGTTAACATTTCTGGGTTCCCTTCCTCTTTTCTCTCTTCCTTCTTAATAGTTCAGCTATTTTTCTCAGCAACTCATCTGTGTCAGCTTTCGCTGGTGAGCCATGTAGCCAGGAAACTAGAAAATGCTCTATGACAAAAGAAGAATTGAAAGGTTAAGAAACATAAGGAAAAGAAGGTTAAGAGAAAGAGACATAGTTTTACCATGGTTTTCTCAAGGTAACTCATGTGACTAATTCAGGTAAATATCTGTGAGGCCAGATATCTGCCTTGGAAGTGCATAAGGGGACCTTAACCCCCGGTAGATGGTCACCATCTAGAAGAAAAGGGTAAAGATTATCCCCAGGGATTCAAGGGCTCTCTCTACCTTTGGCTTTTAGAGCTTGTTACATGGATGGACTTATACTTTTAATCTATGTCTTAGAAACATTTCCAAATATCCATAAAATTAATCTTAAAAGAATTATCTACATTCCATATTTTACACACCACACATTTTGCCAGTATTTCAAGAGTCTCCTGTTCTTTTTGCAAATAAAGTGCTCATTTTGGCTGTTTTCCAGATATGACAGTTGGTGGACATGCTTCAGTAGAGAAAAGGAAATTTTCTCTGCTTATCTACTCTCTCCCGTCTGCCCAAGATAGTGTGTCTGTCATTTGTGACCTGATTTTGAAATAATTTATTAAATAGAGGGTTGCATGATGTTATTTAAAATTTTTGGTATGACATTGACTTTTAGTTCTTTACAATAATCTCTTGACTAGATTCTCTGGGTGAGGCTTATTGCTCCTGGGATTTTAGAAATTTCTTAACTCCTTCAGTGAATTTGAATTCTGTTCAGTGTCAAGTATGAGTAATGTTTACTCAGGAAATTAAGCACACTTGTTTATTCAGAAGATGAAGCATTTTTTTTTTTTGCCATGTGAACATTATTTTGGAAATATATTAATTTTATAGGTAAGGAGAATGTCCTTACTAGTTAGTAGACTGCTTTAACAAAGTGATAAGTAAATGAATATAAAATACTTATCTTTGGTAAGGGTTTACTGTTTTCATTAATGTGTTGATGTCTTTTCATGTTTTTTATGTTAAAGTTGAATATATGTGCAATAGACTAATTTAAGGTTTTAAATTTGTAATCTTCTTATTTTTTTTTTTTTTTTTTTTTTGGTATGCGGGCCTCCCACTGTTGTGGCCTCCCCCGTTGCGGAGCACAGGCTCTGGACGCGCAGGCTCCGGACGCGCAGGCTCAGCGGCCATGGCTCACGGGCCCAGCCGCTCCGCGGCATATGGGATCCTCCCAGACCGGGGCACGAACCCGTATCCCCTGCATCGGCAGGCGGACTCTCAACCACTTGCGCCACCAGGGAGGCCCCCTGTAATCTTCTTATTTGAAGTCGAGAGAGAAGTCTAAACAAATTACATTTCTTTTAAAAAGCATGTTCCTTGCTTTTAAAAAATTATTACTCCCAAATATCTATCATAAATCTATATCTCAACTTTAGTCCTCTCTATTGTACTTCAGACATATTGTTCCCAATGGTGTTTTGAACATCTCCCTCTCAATGGAGGTGTGAATCTCCAAAAAGTTAATTGTCTTTACCCACAGTTCTGCTCTGCCACTTGTATGGCTCCTTTGTGTTAGTGGAACCACTGTGCACCATTCGTCTAAGCTAGAAACCCCAGCGCCATCCTTGACGCTTTCTCTTCCCGCTTGCATCCATTCATTATCACCACTTGCATCAATTCATTATCACCACTTCCAGTGTCAGCCCTTCTTCCCCTTTCGTTTCTCTGACATTAGAGGAATTGTTTTAAAATATGTTATTCTCTGACTTAGAAATCAGTGACGCTCCAGTGTTTAAAGAATAAAGTCCAAACTTTTTGGAGTATCATTTGAGACCTTTTGTGATTTGGCTCCTTCCAACCTGCCTCATTTTCCACCAGTCCTCTGCAACAGCATCCTCCAGCCATACCTGATTCCTGTACTTGGCATTGTCAGCAGGCATCATGCGCTTTCTATTGTTATTCCCCCTAGAATACCCATCTTTCCCTTGTGTGCTCAGCAAAGCCCTGTTCATCCTCCAGAACTCAGTTCCAGCATAATCATCTCTTCTGGGAAACTTTGCCTGATCTCTGTCTTCTGTGCATCCCTGCACCTTGTACACATCTCTATTTTATTTTATTTTTTGGTTGCGTTTGGTCTTCATTGCTGCACATGGGCTTTTCTCTAGTTGCAGAGAGGGGGGCTACTCTTCATTGTGGTGTGCGGGCTTTTCATTGCGGCGGCTTCTCTTGTGGAGCATGGGCTCTAGGCACGTGGGCTTCAGTAGTTGTGGCACTTGGGTTCAGTAGTTGTGGCTTGCGGGCTCTAGAGTACAGGCTCAGTAGTTGTGGCTCACGGGCTTAGTTGCTCCACGTCACGTGGGATCTTCCTGGACCAGGGCTCGAACCCGTGTCCCCTGCATTGGCAGGCGGATTCTTTAAGCACTGCACCACCAGGGAAGCCCCACATCTCTATTTTTAGCATTTAGAAAACTGCATTGTAATTGTTGGTTTGCATATTTGCCTTCCCACTAGACCCTGAGCTCCTTCAGTCCTGAAACTTTGGCTTAGTTATCCTTTAAAGTGCTGTACAAATGTTATTATTTTATTCCTAGAACATATAAGGCATTCAGAAAATTATTTGTTGAATAACTAAATGAATGAATAATTGTGGAACAGGGCATGGTAATGGCATATGGTTTGGACTATATCTTTTTGGATTGTATCTTTGAGAGAAATTGTTGACTGAGAACATAGGTTTGGTTAGCAACCTCAGTGCTGAGAAAAATTAAATCATTTGCTAGAGTACCTATTATTTTGTAGGCACTGTGCTCATTGGCATATATGTGTTAGTTTACAGGACATTGAGACTCAGAAATTTAGTAACTGGACCAAGTAACCTGAGTAAGTAAGAAACACAGTTGGATTTGGAATCCAGGACTGCCTGACTTAAAAGCCAATAATGTTCTTTCCTCAATGCTGGAAAATTGTCAGGGATGGTGGAGGGACACTTTAAAACAAAGGCAAGCTGTTTTTTCAGGGTGAAGGCCAATTTGGAACCATAATTTCTACTTTTCACTATGGATTCCAGAGATATCTGGGAGATGTTTTAGGAGAGGCAGTGATAAGTTTATGCTCTTTGTAACTTCGAATAAATGAAAGAATGAATGACAAGTTGATAAAGTAGAAGAATCTAAAGAAAGTTGAGCAAAGAGGAAAGAGTTGTAAGATAAGTTTGCTCAGTAAATTTATATTAAAGGAAATGCTTGTATTCTTTGAGCACCTAGTGTATGCTAATCATAGATTTATCATCTCCTTATTGATTCTCACAATAAACCTATGAGGTATTATTTCCCACATTTGCATATGGTTAAAGTCCTATATACACTTCAACCTTAAAAGAAGTTAAACATCACATTGCGCAGGGTCACATAGACAGACCCTGATGGTGCTCAGGTTCAAACCCAGTTTTATATGACTCCATCTCATGAGGAATGGAGATTATCTCAGTGGTAGCATCAGATATTTCAGAGCAACTAAAATATGAATAAACTGTCATCATGAATTAACAAGGTGTTAAAGGCAGAATCAGTCCAACTCAGTGGATCTGTTGTGCTAGCTCAGTTGGTAACTAGTATTTTTATACTTTTAGAGGGAGAAAGAATGTAATATTGTTATGATCCCTTTTCTTGGGAACCGAGCCTGTTGCTCTAAAATTGAGAAACTGTACCAATCAAACATGATATTAAAACTGTTTAACAACTGATAAGGCACAAGCACTGACCAATCTGATGGACACTGGCTGTATGTCTGGAGAGGCTGTATGGTGCACTCTAGCCCAGTATCAGTCTGGACTGTGCACAGACTAGTGGGCTAGATCTATTTAGAAGCTTCATTATCTGTAAAGCTGAGAAGCAAAGATTTTCCAGCATGGATTGTGTTATAGAATTATTCTACCACTAGATTAATTTATTATATATGCTAAACCAATTAGCATTTATAGTGAGAATGACATTTAAGGAAAAGGAAAATGAAAGGAGGTGTAGTAGAATAATGAAGCTTTCATTTGTATGATGTACCACACCTTGCCTAAGACCCAAAAAAAGCTTTGCTAGTTTGGTGTTTGATTTCTCATTTATCCATCTGCTTGTTCATTTGCTCATTCATTCATTCTGTATACTTTTATTTTGAGGCTGTTATTTTTGTCAATTCTGAGGAAGGAGTTCTTTGTTTTAAAGCTATAACATAGGGATAATCTGATTGTAATCAGTCTAAATATGAATAATTTATTTACATATCTGTCTTATATATTAAGTTGTAAGCTATTGATTATGTCAACTCCAATCTCCTTACTCCAAACACTGTTTCTTCACTATAATCTAAAATAGTTCACATTTCATGCATTTGCAAATACAAAAGCTTCTTCTTGGTATTTATTTCATCTCTGCCAACCTGTGTGCTTGATTAGGTTAGTTCTGGTCCTGATTCCTTTTGGAATTCATATGAAAAGATGTACCATTTACAGAGTCACTTATAATCACTGTTCCCCCTCACTTTCTTTAGTCAACAGCGACCACTTGATTCAAACACTGGTAAAACATTGGTCCTCAACCAGGGGTGATTTTGCCTCCCAGGGGACACTCAGCAATGTCTGAAGTCATTTTTTGGCATCTAGTGGGCATAGGCTAAGGTGGCAACAGTCCTACAGTGCAGAGGGCAGCTGTGCCCCACCCCCGACAAAGAATTATCTGGCCCCAAATGTCAATAATGCCAAGATTGAGAAATCCAGATGAAATCCAGATGAAAAGCACTTCACTCATATTCTAAGCCGGAGGGCAAATAGCTCAACAATCAAGTGAAACCTGCCTTAGGCTCAAACTCACTCTCTCTTCTGCTCTCTGACCTATGTTCCCAGGCCCTTTGTTTTCCTTCACAATTGAGACTTTGCCTTTTTCTCAGCAGTGCTATGATACACTGGTCCTCAGGTCCTGAGCTCCTTCCTGACTTTTGACACCTCAGACACTGTTGCCCCCATTTGGTTCCAAAACTTCCTGGCTTGTTTCTCACCGTGGAAAATGGGGAGACTTTAAGCCCTTGTTTTCTGGACTTGGATCTCTACACAGTATGGTCTCCAACCCACCCTGACCAGTCTTAATCACCTATTGCTCCCTGTGCCTCAGGGGGACAGTATGGCTTGACACTGCACATCAGAGTAGCCTTTTTTTTGTTTTGTTTTGTTTTTGCGGTACGCGGGCCTCTCACTGTTGTGGCCTCTCCCGTTGCGGAGCATAGGCTCTGGACGCGCAGGCTCAGCGGCCATGGCTCACGGGCCCAGCCGCTCCGCGGCATATGGGATCTTCCCAGACCGGAGCATGAACCCGCGTCCCCTGCATCGGCAGGCGGACTCTCAACCACTGCGCCACCAGGGAAGCCTTTAAAAGGGCTTCTCCTGTCTAACTCTGGAGTCCTGGCATTTAATCTCTTCTTTCTGTAGTTATCTTAGAGGATGTTGCCTATTTCTAGAACAGCCATTTACAGGTTTTAAGAGCTTATTATGTTGTCACTGAAAAAAACATGAACCAATAACCTCTAGCTTGAATTACAGAGAACATACATTTAGATTGACTGAGTTCTGAGTTCTTTCAGTCATCAAAATATTTACTGAAGTTCGGTGCTAGGCACTGGAGGGCAGGTGGATAGAAAAGAAAATGAGAGGATCAATCCAGCATACTTGAGATCTGACTAATAGGGGTTCCACATGTGAATGTGGATATCTAAGCCCTTTCGTGGTGACCTCTGACACTTGCTTTGGACTTGACTCTGAGACTTAATTTGGCCAGTGAGGAGTAGAAAATTTGATACAGAAGCTTAAAATACATTTCTGCTTCCTGTCTGAAACCTATGTGATTATCATGAGAACGTGCTTGAGCTATCCTGCTAGAGGATGAGACTCGTGGAACAGGGCCTTATCTTAGCAATGCCATTTTAATTCAGCTAATGGCCAGCCCACCACAGAACTTCTTGCCCAGCCAAGACCAGAAAGAACTGCCTAAACATACCCAGCCAAGATCAGTGGAACTGCCTAGCTGACTGGTAGAATCCAGAACAATTATAAATGATTATTGTTTTAAGCCACTGAATTTTAGGATGCCTTGTTAGGCATCATTATTCTGGCAATAGATAACTGATACAAATAGAGAACAAGAAAAAGGCCCGAAGGAAATTACCAAAGAAATATTGCAAGAAAATTTCCTAGTACAGGAGGATAAAAGTTTGTAGTCTGAAAAGGCTCCCCAAGTATCTAGCATTATTAATGAGAAAAGACTGTGAAACCACGTCATGCTGAAATTTAAGAACATCATTAAAGTAAAAGTAAAATTAAAGTAAAATCCTGAAAGCTTTGTGGAGGGTATATAAAGCAAAAGAAAAAGCAAACAGAAGTCACATAGAGATGAATAGAAATCAGAATGACATCAAACTTTTAATAGCAACAGTGGATTGTAGAAGACAGTGGTACAAAGATTTCAAAATTATGAGGAGGACTTCCCTGGTGGTGCAGTGGTTAAGACTCTGTGCTTTCAACGCGAGGGGCCTAGGTTCGATCCCTGGCCAGGAAACTAGATCCCACATGCATGCCACAACTAAGAGTTCACATGCTGCAACTAAAGAGCCAGTGAGCCATAACTAAGGAGCACACATGCCTCAACTAAGGAGCCAGTGAGCTGCAACTAAGGAGCATGCCTGCCACAACTAAGACCTGGTGCAACCAAATAAATAAAATATTAAAAATTATGAGGGAAAATCATTTTCAGCATTATTTCTTTATGCAGCCAAACTATTGATTAGATATGAGGATAGAATAAAGAAGTGCTGAGACATAGAAGGATTAAAACATTTATGTCTTATGTGTCCTTTCATAGAAAGCTTCTGGAGGATGAACTTGCATAAAAAAGAGGAGGAAATCAATAAAGAGAAAGACATAGGATGAAGGAAACAAAGGATTCAATATAGGAGGGCAGAGAAAAGAGTTTCTGTGGAAATAGCTGTTTATTAGGCTTAGAGAGCAGCCAGTCCAGACTGGAGAAAAAGGATGGAGGACTGTGGAGGGTTTTGAGAGGAACAAATAGAAGCAGTGAAGGATTTGGTATGTTTGAACATTTGAAAAAAATTGACAGTTGACAAACGTGTTGGATTTGGAATAAAATAGTGATAGGTAAGTGATACAAATGATAATTATTAACTTCAGAAAGATTTTTGTAAGTATGGAAACAATCACATTACATTATCTGGCTCAGTAATGAAGAATATCATAGTGATATTTTAAACACTGACTACTGATTTAGATATGTATTTCTATTGGGAGAAAATAGTGTGTGTGTGTTGTGGGGGGAATGGGAAGAAGGCTGATGGTGTAAGAGAGCCAAATTCTCAGTTACTATGATAGGAATTAAAATGATAATCTTGGAAATTGATCAATCAAGAAATAGCCACATAAGCTTCATATTTAGACCAGAAGAAAATACTGAAAAAGCTTATAAAGTGTGGGACTAGAGCACATGTCAGCAGATTTTTTCTGTTAAGAGCTAGAAAGTAAATGTTTTATGTTTTATTGACCATATGGTTTTTGCTGTTGCAAGGTGAAAGCAGTCATTGATGATTCAGGAATGACTGGACATGGCTGTGTTCCAATAGAACTTTACAAAAACAGAGGGTGGGATGGATTTTGCCTGTGGGTCATAGTTTGCCAACAGTCTTGACTTCTATGGGGCAAAAGAGGGTGGGACAGAGATAATTTTCCCTTCCTAATTCAAACTCATTTATTGGACTTCCCTGCCTTTTCCCCCCTTAAATGTAGAGTAAATATAGAGTAATTTCCCGTATTATCCCTCACATCAGTCCCTCTTCTCCTTTTTAACTGCTGAAATCCTAGTTTAGACTCTTGCCTGGATTAATGCACTAATCACTTAACCTCAATATTTGGCCCCCAAAACATGTGTCCAATTTAATGTTTATTTGTAAAGTGTTTGTGCTGTAGATTATCTGAACTAAGTAAGTACACTCTCCAAATATTGACCCTATTTCTGTGCCATATGCTGTTTCCCCTGGAATTGTTCTCCTTCCTTAACATCTTAGCTTTTCAAAATTGTATATATTTTTCCAAGTGCTACCTGAAATAACTGCCTCACTAAGAAACTGTTCCTCATTTCTCTCTACCAGCCTCCAAACCTCCATCCAGCTAACCAACCAGAGATGATTTATCTGTCCTTTGGGAGAGATTGAGTTTTGGGGTCAGTTAGTCCTGAATTTGAATCTATACCCTACTATATACTTGGTATATGACCTTGAAAAAATGTTTTTACCTTGTCTGAACCTTTGTTTTGCTTATCTATAAATACTTCATATAGTTCTTTACAGGGTTAAAGGTGGTTTAATATTGTTTTCTTCCCTTCTTTTCACTTTTAACGCTTAACATCCCTCAACCTCACAGTCATTTGTGTGCTTCTCTTATCCCCCAACCTTTAGCAGTGTGAGCTGAAATTGTGTCTTCCTCATTTTAAATATCCTGAAGTAGTGCTCAGTAAGCATTGATTTAATTGAATTGAATTAAGAAGTATCTCACTGTTGATCTTTAGCTGAAGAACTCTGATTTTATGATAAAATTAGAGAAATTTTGTATTCTACAGTTTGCCTGCTCCCTAATCTTCGTTGCATGGTCTATTTTTATTAATTCACTTCTGTTTTCTCCCACATTGCAAAGGAGATTGAGTGTTGGAGAAGGGAATACAGTGACTTGATTTTTCCTTTGATGGGGACTAACATATGTTTGTATTGAGTCAGCTACTCTAGACTCTGAATTCTCAATCAGATGGTCAGCGGTGTTTAATTGAATTCCCAATATGTGTAAGGCTACACTGGGTGCTGTCACTTTAGGGAGGTGTGACCATCTGGAAGAACTTTTTTAAAGAGCCAGAATATGAGAATATGTCTCTTTGTATCTAAATTAAAATGGTACTAATTTTGGCAAAGTAAATAGCTGGCATAAATGCTGTCTTTTGCCTCCCCCTCCTCCCTTTTTATCATTTTTTTTCTTTCAGTCTCCAAGAAAAGGCATCCTTCTTTTTTGCTATGGCCAGTTTGATGTACTTTTTCTTCAGTTTCTTTCCTTCCTAATTACTGGTAATTTGTGTAACGCAAGATTCTGATGTTTAAAATCTTTTAGCTTTTGTATCCTTTTCTAACTTTATTTTTTTAAAACTTATTTATTTGTTTTTGTCTGTGTTGGGTCTTTGTTGCTGTGCCCAGGCTTTTCTCTAGTTGCGGTGAGCGGGGGCTGCTCTTTGTTGTAGTGCACGGGCTTCTCATTGTGGTGGCTTCTCTTGTTGCGGAGCACGGGCTCTAGGTGCACGGGCTTCAGTAGTTGTGGTGTGCGGGCTCAGTATTTGTGGCTCGTGGGCTCTAGAGCACAGGCTGAGTAGTTGTGGCTCACGGGCTTAGTTGCTCTGCGTCATGTGGGATCTTCCTGGACCAGGGATCGAACCCATGTCGCCTGCATTGGCAGGCGGATTCTTAACCACTGCACCACCAGGGACGTCCTCCTTTTCTAAATTTAAATATGTATATGTGATAGGCAGAATCCTAAGATGCCCCCACTAATATTTCTTGCCATGATCTGTAGAACTGTGAATATGATGGCTGTTACTACCTTGATTATGTTAGGTTCCATAGCAAAAGGGATTTTGAGATAAGATTATTAATCAGTTGACCTTAAGATAGGGAGCTGGCCTAGATAGACCTCATATAGTCACATAACCCTTTAAAAGCAGAGTTTTCTCAAACTGGTAGTAGAAAGGGAAGCCAGAGATGCAAAACACAAGAAGGATCCATTTTACTGTTGCTAGTTTAAAGATGCAAGGGAATACGTTTAAAGGCTAGAGAGCAGCCTCTTTGTTGACAGCAAACTCCAGCCAATAACCAGCAAGGAAATGGAACCTTAGTCCTATAGCTGCATGGAACTGAATTCTGCCAACAACCTGAATTAGCAAGGAAGTGGACCCTTCCCCAGAGTCTCTAGCTAAGAGCCCAGCCCAGATGACATCTGGATTTTGTCCTTGTGTAACTCTAAATAGAGAACTCAGCTAAGCCCACATGGACTTCTGACCTACAGAATGGGAATAGTAAGTTTGTGGTAATTTGTTATGTAGCAATAGAAAACTAATACAGTGCAGGTCTTCCCTATTAAGAAGTGAGTTCCATCTCCTGCCTCATTAATTGTTGCCCTGTTTTTCTTCTTTTCATTGTTAAATTTCTAAACTAAATTGTCTAACTCACCATCTCAATTTATACGCAACTTACTCTTTTTTGAATTCCTTTGCCTCTGTGTCTTGCCCCCAAATGACTTTCTGATGAACTAGCGACCTCTTCCTTACCAAACCTAAGGAACTCTTTTCCATTCTCATTTTCTTTGGTGTCTTGTATTATACATACTTGGTTTTATCTCTTGAAATCCTCCCTCCCTTCCTTCCTGCCTCTTTTTTGTAATACTATATGATTCTGATTTTTTCCTCCCTCCTTTCTTTCCTCTGTCTCCTCTGGTTTTTTCACAAATCTTGCTCACCAGTATTGGAATTGAATTTAGGAGGTATTGCAGGGGAACAGCAGAGGTGAATAAAGACACAGAGGTATGAAGAAAACAGTTGGGGCAGTCCAACTGAATTTTCCTAGACACCTTTGTTAGCGTAAGGCTCTTCCTAAAGAGCTAGATGTGCTCCTTGGCCATTTACCTGTAGATATTGTATAGCTATTGCAACACTTACCTACCACAATAATGCTTCCTAACAAACCGCCCCAAACTCAGTGGCTTAAAAGCAGTCATTTATTATTATTCATGCAACTGCTGATTTAGGCTGGGCTCAGCAGGGTGGTTTAGGCTTGGTGGTTAGGTGCGTCTGCTTCTTGTGGCAGGTTGTTGCAATATGGGTTGGCTCTGCTGGCAGTACCCCATGTATTTCTGTCCTCCTTGGAGGACTGGTCTAGCCATGGCTTGCTCTTCTCATGCCCATGACAGAGCGCAAGAGGGCAAGTAGAAGCATGTCAGGACTTTTTAAGGCCTGGTCTTGGAACTGGGACACATTGTCACCTCCACCTCATTTTATTAACCAAATCAAGTTACATGGCCAAACCACAGAGCAAGGGGTAGGAGAATACATACCACTGTGGATTTAATTGTATTCCCCAAATTCATATTTTGAAGCCC
Source organism: Mesoplodon densirostris (assembly GCF_025265405.1). Lineage (NCBI taxonomy): Eukaryota > Metazoa > Chordata > Mammalia > Artiodactyla > Ziphiidae > Mesoplodon > Mesoplodon densirostris. Next base: position 81,918,600 of record NC_082671.1, read on the forward strand.
CAATGTGATGATTTTTGGAGATGGGAGGTAATTAGGTTTAGATGAGGTCATGAAGTTGGGACTCTTAGGATGGGATTAATTCCCTTATAAGAAAAGGCACCAGAGGGCTTCCTCTCTCTCTCTTACTCTCAGTCTCTGCCATGTAAATACACAGTGAGAAGGTAGCTATCTGCAATCCAGGGAGAGAGCTTTCACCAGGACCCAACCATGCTGGTACCCTGATCTTGGACTCCTTGCCCCCTGAACTGAGAAAATAAATTTCTGTTGTTTAAGCCACCCAGTCTGAGGTATTTTGCTATGGTAGCCCAAATTGACTAATATATACTCCCGTCCCATTAGGAGGAGGAATTGCAAAGTTACATATCTGATAAAGGTCATTGATATTGGGAAAGAAGGAGAATTGGGGCAAAAAATGGAATCTCTTTCGGGCATTGTGTAGTATCTCGCATTCTCACCTCTTCCTCTCTTCACTCAGAGTAAGTGTATCTACTCTTTATAACTCTTTTTTTTTAATTATTCTGCCTGTATTCTATCAATATATTAGTTATTACAGGTTAGGTTATCATGCCATAACAAACAGCCCCTAACTATCTCAGTGGCTTAATACAATCAGAGTTTATTTCTCTCTTTTGCAAACTTACTGTGGATCTGGGTTCTTCATGATAGCTTCCTTCCAGATATTGGTTCAGCATACCACCCTGCATCTGTCTGTGGCACCTCCACGTTAACAAGTGATTGCCATGGGAGGACTGGAGGGCTGAACAGCAGTGATTAAGTTCTTTGGCCCCTAAGTGACACGTTATTGTTCCTATGTACCCAGAAGTAGAGAGGAAACATGTATTGATGAACATTAGCTACCACTAATACTCTCACCCCTTCCATACTTCAGTTTCCTTTTCGGGGCTTCATTTCCTCCTTCAGTGGGGAAGATGAGTTAAATGACTTTCCGTTCAGACATTCTACAACAAAACATTGCCAGCAGTCACTGCCTTGCTGCCTTGGTGCTGTGGGTCAAGTGCTTGTGACCTCCCTAGAGTCACCCTTCTTTATGAGAAATATCTGTGGGGCATCCTAGAGGACCTGCCTCGCAGACCTGGCTCATGCTATCATGAGACAGTTGTTTCTGTAAAAGAAAGTATATCCACCTTAACGTGGTGTCTGACATCTTCTAAATCTAGCTCCCAAAATTAGTTTTCTAGGATCATCTACTATTTCAACTTCAGTCCAAATGGACACGTTACTGTTCTTTAGATATGGCCTCGACCTTAATCTCATATTTTTTTAATCCTTGTCCACTTTTCTCTAGACATACTGGCCATTTTTTTGGTTCCTCAGACATGCCAGGCTTATTCCTGCTCAGGGCCTTTGCATTTGCTATTTCTTTTGGCATGCACTTCCTCAGCCTGGCTCTGTCTTGTTACTCTCTTCTCAGATGAAATGTCACTGTCTTTATACTGCCTTATCTAGAATACCCCTCTGTAGTCACCACAGCATAACACCTTCATGTCATTTATTGCTATCAGAAGCCATTTTGTATGTTTATTTGTTTATGTTTATTGTCTGTCCTTTCCAATTAGAATGTAGGCCCTCTGACAAGGGACCTTGTCTTCTTCATTGCTGTATCCCTAGCACTTAGAACAGTGGTTGGCACATAATAATCCCTCAGTAAAATTTGCTGCTAAACTGATGCCTGACTTGTTAGCACTTGGTCTCATTACTTCCTTTACCCGGACCCCTCTCCCACCCTATCCCCATTTAAGAATGTCTAAATCCTACATGTTCGCCAAGATCAGCTTAAAGGCCACTTAATGAAATTTTCACTTATCCATGTCTTCAGTTCTTCCTTAGCAAGAAGGCATCCCTTACCTCCTCTCAATACCCATAGTATCCAACAGAAAATGTTTACAGGCATCATTCTCAAAGGACTACAGTATTTTTTTATCCATAGTGCTTAATCTCACAGCAACCCAGTGGTAAAGTCCTCAGATGAAGCAGCTTGGAAAGGTCCTGCAGCTTGTGAGAAATCCCATCATGCCTAGAAACCATGTGTCTTGCCTTGAGTCCAGCATCCATTCCTCTACATCACAAGTGACATTTATTTTCTTTTTTTTTTTTTTTTTGCGGTACGCGGGCCTCTCACTGTTGTGTCCTCTCCCGTTGTGGAGCACAGGCTCCGGATGTGCAGGCTCAGCGGCCATGGCTCACGGGCCCAGCTGCTCCGTGGCATGTTGGATCTTCCCAGACCGGGGCACGAACCCGCATCCCCTGCATCGGCAGGCGGACTCTCAACCACTGCACTACCAGGGAAGCCCCTCATTTTCATTCTACATGTTGGTTGTTGGTTTTTTACAAATAAAGTGTGGTCTCTGTCCCAATAGGAACACCATCACTTTGTATCTAGTTTTTTCCTTATGTGTTTGGGTGTCTAGAGGCATGTACTGGGTATCGTGATAACCCTGAGGAGGCAGCATTTGAGGGCTAAGGACCAGTGGGAAGGGGGCCTGCAGTGACTTCCCAGAGGAGGTGCTTTGTGAATCTGGTCTCAAGGGAAAAGAAATCAGGCAGGTTGGTAAGAAAAGATGAAAATTTTGCATTGAGACAACTGCAGGAACAAACTTTCAGAAAGGATATTCTCTGTGCCCAGGTACAAGAATTCCCTTATTGGAACTGTGGTCGAAGTCACAGGCACCTCTCACTTGATTCTGGAGCGTGGAGATGAGGTGAAGTCTGATGTGTCTTGAGAGGAGGAGTGCCCTGCTGCTCCCAGGCTGCTAAAGCTTCTGCAGGTATAGGGATTAATGAAGAGAAAATCAGCTTGGGAGGTGGAGTGGGGAAAAGTCCAGAAAGGATTATCTGAGAAGGGCATTTATAGATTGAAAGATTAGAAACATGGACAGCTAAAGCCAGAAGAGCATGGAAAGGATTCAGTCCAATATCTGCACTGGGCATGTCCTATTTTATGCTGTGTTTTTATAACCATATCACTTGTGTCTACAGTGGCATCTAATTTGTAATTAGGATGCTTTCCCTTGCAATTATTAAAAGGCTCTACCTAAATAGCTTTAAAGAAGGGGATTTATTGGATCATGTAACTGAAAAGTCCGAAGAAAGGATTAGTTTCAGATGTAGTTTGGTCAGAGAGGCATTATTTTTCTCCATGATTTTCTCAACTCTGTCCTCAATGTTGCCTTCATCACAAGCTGGCTTCTTTTTGGTAGTGAAATTGCTGCAGCAAGTTCCAGACCTTACCTCAGCACATCTTGTCTTTCAGAAATATCCCTTTTTTTCATTAAATCAAAGTCCCAGGTTTCATTCTGATAGGACCAACTTGGGTTCTGTACCCATTCCTGAATCAAACATCCTGATAAGGCAGATAATGATTATGCTGATTTTTGAGGCTGCTCAGGGTCAATCCCTTTTGCTAGTATAGTAGTGGAATTAATTCTGCCCAAACTACAGGACTGCTATGCAACAGGGGAGGGGCGGAATGGATGTTGGGGAGGCATTCTGTCATGTCTATTGTATTATTCCCTTTCCTCTGGAAGCTTAGTAGACTTAACGAAGCTCCATGAGCTCAAGACTGTTTAATCTGTTTAATTTGTTGTCCAGTGTATATTCTCCAGTTTCGAGTTCATGTTGGGCACTCAGTAAATATTTATTGAATGAATATTTTATGCATCTTTGTCTCTTTACTAGCTCCTCTTCCTCCTCCTCTCTGGTTCTTTCCTGCTTTAAAAAAATGTTGCTATTAATTTTTGTCCACTTAATCCTTTCCACCCAGCTATAACATGGAACTCATGTAGTCTTTCTTATCCTAAAAAATCATTCTGTTTCGCCATTCTCCTCAAATTACTGCCCCATTATTTCTTTTTCTTCACCATCAGACTTCAGGAGAGTAGTGTGCTCTAGATATCTTCACTGCTTCATCACTCACTGATACTTTAACTCCTTGCAAACTGAATTTTCCCTTATCACTCAGCCACTCCCTCAAATGTCCCTAGTACATTTCTTTTGTTCCCAAATCCAGTGGCCTTTTTCTCAGTACTATTTTTCCGTGATTTCTTTCCTCCATCTAACACTATTGATGGTCCATGCCTTTGAAAACACTTCTCTTTGTCTTGATGATACTTCTGCTTCTCTGATTGCTGTTATGTCTTGTTTTGTTTAGTTTAGTTTACTGAACTCTCCTTTACCTTCCCTGATCTCTTTAAGTGCAGATAGTCTCCAAGGTTCTACCTATATTATCCTTTCTTATCTTTCCCAGCTCTCAACCTCAACTCTCATATTTATGTTAGATGTTTCCCAAATCATAAGCCCTTACCTCTGTTCTGTTTTCCAGTCATGAATTTGCACCTGCCAGCTGACTATTTTCACTTGGATGTTCTATACAAAGCCAACATGTCAAAAACTGTCCATAGACCCTTCCCTGTCGGCCTTCTTCTGCTCTGTTCTATACCATTCTCTTAGTCATATACATTCAAAGCTTAAGCAGAGTCTGTGACTTCTCCCTTTCTTTACTCACCATAGCTTCAATTTTCCCTGCTGGAACTGCTTAGAGAGACTGTCAACTCTGTAAGGTAAAGGACTATGGCATGTTTATTTTTCCTATCTCCAGCTCCTAGCACAGTGTCTCGTAGATACATAGTAGGTGCTCAAAAGATGTTGATCTAATGGATGACTGATTTTCTTATTGATTTCATCTGTGTAATACACCTGTGTTTTTTTTTTAACTTCTAATTACCACTGCTTTTATTCTAGTTCAGGTCTTTGCCATCTTTGATTTGGACTCTTGTAATGACCTCCTAATTGCCTTGTCTCTTTTTTTGTAATCTACTGTATGTATTATGTTAGAAATACTTTCTAAAGTACAGACCTAGTTATATCACTGCACTCCTTAAAAACTTCAGTTACTCTTTATTACCAAACCTAATAAAGTAAAAATTCCCTGGTTTGAGTTTCAAGTTCTTCCATGATTTGACCCTAAATAATCTTTTAGTATTCATGTTCCTTTCTTCTTTATTTTTTAGGTAAATTGTTACTTTCCTGCCTCTGTTTGTTATTCATTTATTTAACAAATATTTACTGAATGTCCACTATGTACCAGATACTCTGCTAGGTACCGGAGAAACAATTGAAAAAGTGATAGTCTTAGCCCTCTCAGAACTTGAAGTCTAGTTGGGGAGAGAGATGTTAAATGAATAATTACACATATAATTCTCTCATTGGAGTTATGAAGGCTTATGCTATTGCCTTTTCTTTTTCTTGAAATGAAGCCTACCATAATGCTACATACTCTAATGCTGTCTTTTAAATCCTGACTCAGATGCTGTTTCCTTAATGACACCTTATCTCAACAGGAAGTCATTCTCCAACTCTGGTTCCACCTTATCTGTATCTTCTGATGACTTACATCACTTTTTGCTTTGTTTTATTATGCTTGAATATTCTTTCTCTTACAAGATATTTAGATGCTTATTAAGAAATTTGAACCACTTTCAAGTCAATCTTGAATATCTCTGTATTTCTCATAGCAGATTGGATGCATTAAGTAAGTTGTAGTATGGATCAGTCTTCTCAAGATTTTACCCTAAGTATCACCTTTTTTTTGGGAATTATTGATCTTATTTGAGACAAATCTAGTAGTTAGTAGATTCTAATTAAGTTTGCCGGTAATCATATCATACTTTAGGGTAATTACTGAATTATAAATGAATAATTTTTCTAAGTTTCTTTTTTTTACTATATGATCTCATTTCATCTCCATAACAGGCCTATCAAATAAATTTGGGAATCTATTAATGCAGATGTTCATGGTTTGGAGAAGACATTGTCTTTTTTGTTTAGCTTGTTTTACTCATTTTATTTTGAGGTCTATGCATGTTGCAAATAGTAGTAGTTCTTTTTAATTGTTTTATAGTTTTAGTGTATAAATGTACCACAGTTAATTATCCATTTCACTGTTGCCAAACAATTGGGTTGTTTCTAGTTTTGGGCTATTATGAAGAGTGCACCTATGAATATTCTTACACATGTGTTTTGGTGTATGTATGTATACACATATATATGCATTTCTGTTATAATCATAGAAGTGGAATTTCTGGGTTACAGAGTAGGCATAATATTAGTTTTACTAAATATTGCCAATTAGCTTTTCATAAAGTTTGTACAAATTTACATTCTCCAAAGCAATATATGAAGTGTCAGTATTCCACATCCTTGACAACACTTGATATTGTCAACCTTTGAATTTTAGTTATTCTGGTGGGTGTGTTGTGGTATCTCATTGTATTTTACTTTGCATTTCCCTGATAAGTGATGACGTTGAACACCTTTACATATACTTATTGTTCATTTGGATATCCGCTTTTATTAAGTGCCTATCATGTCTGTTTCAGTTATTTATTGCTGCTTAAACCAACAATAGTTTATTATTTTTCACAATTATATGGGTTGACTGGGAAGTTCCTCTCCTGGTTTTGTCTGGGCTCATTCCTGCAACTGCATACAGCTGGGGGGTGAAGGGGAGCCTCTTGGGCTGGAAGGCCCAAGATGGCCTCACTTACTTGTCTGTCAATTGGTGTTGTCTGTGGCTAGGACACCTTGGGTTTCTTCCCTGTGACCTCTCATTCTCCACTAAGCTAGTACAGCTTCTTTACATGACAGTCTCAGGGCAGTGTCCCAAGAAGGAAAAGTGGAAGCTGCAAGATCTCTTAAGACCAAGCCTTGGAAGTTATGTAACATACTTCCCCTACATTATTTTGATGAATGTAAATTATGACCAGCCCAGATTCATGGTATGGGGGAATAAACCTCACTTCTTCATTGGAGGAACAGCTATGTCATGTTGCAAAGGGGTCTACTTGCCAGAATAGGAAGCATTTGTAGCTATATTTTACAACTTCCCACAAAGTCTTTTGCCTAATTTTTATTGGGTTGTCTTACGGATTTATAGGAGCTCTTTAATATATGTATTGTGAATGTCTTCTACCTATCTGTAGTTGGTTTTCTGCTTTTTAGTGGTGTCTTTTGATGTATTGAAGTTATAATTTTAATGAACTCTAATTTGCCAGGCTTTTCTTTTATGGTAGTACTTTTGTGTCTGGTTTTGCCAGAGCTTTAGTAATTCATTTAAAATAATAGTGCTTCTAGGGCAAGGAAAGGAACATTATTATCTATGACAAAGCCATTTACTCTCTCTTACATTCATTTATTCATTTAGCAAACTGTTGTCAGGTATTAATCAGGAAGTCAGGTACTTATAAAACATGTATTTTTAAAAAGTTTCATGACCTTTAGTGAAAATTAGTATGTTTGGAACAGGTTTTTGAGTTGATTATAACATTCTGGGAGGTAGACCTAGTTTAAATAGTAGATCTCAAAACAAATTTTAATCTGAGACATTTTCAAATTGCTTTGAGCTGGTATAAAACTAGACTTATAAACAAATTATTGTGCTTGTGGGAGCTGAGCATTAGCTATTCTTTAAATTTTAGGTATCCTTTAAATTTTAAAGTTTAATCCTTTAAAAATAAACTTTCCTATCTTGATTCTGGGCCAGTTATCTCATTGAAATTCTCCCTTCAGAGAGGTCTTCTCATCCCCTTTCTTAAATGGTATATTGTTTATATCTACATTACTATCATATTCTCGTCTGTCTTGTTTGTTATTAGACTTATTTCTATTTTTTCTAGCCTATGAGATTGTTATTCATTCAATAATTAACACAACTGTGTGAATGATTACCATGTGCACTGAGTATTGGCGTGATATTGGGCAATAAAGTGATTCCAGCCTGTAGTGGATGTGGAGTTTACTGAGAGATAATGTAAGTAAATATGTAGCATAGCAAGCGCTGTGATAGAAAAAGTAGAGAATACTGTAGGAATGCTTAGAAAGGGTCCCTACCCCATACTTGAATGTTAAAAGGAAGACTTTTTGGAAGAAGTGACATCTAAGCTAAGACTACTGACTAAGCAACAAGGTAGGTGGACCAGATCATATGGGACCAGATAAATTATATCAAACGAATTTGACTTTATTCTAAGAATAAGGGGAAGTCACTGAAGGAGAGTGACACATCATTATTGCTTTCCTTACTGTTGTTGTCTAACAAATTATATTAAATTTATAAATCAAAACAACTATTTTATATTACTCATTTTTAATGGGTCAGTAATTTTTTGCTGGGCAGTAATCTGTCCACTGGGCAGTCCTTGTTTGGGGTCTTTCAGTTGTAATTGATGTCCCTGGGGCTAAAGCAGTATGAAGGTTCAAGTGGGCTTGATATCTGATGTGGCTCACTCACATGGCTGGTGTTGATGCTGGCTGTTGGTGGGCACTCAGCTTTGCTACTCGTCAGAGCAACTACATGTGTCCTCTCCAGCATGGTGTTTTTACATGGAGGCAGGCTTTGCTTAGAGGAAGTATCTGAAGAGAATCAAACATATACTTCATGGCCTTTCCTGACCAAGCCTTGGAAGTTATAATAGTGTCTCTTCTGCTGCCTTTTATTGTTACAAGCTAGTCACTAAAGTTGGCCTGTATTCAAAGGTTGGGGGCATAGATACCTTACCTCTTGATGGGAGAAGTGTCAGAAAATTTGCAGACATGTTTTAAAACCACCACAGCCTTTCCTCTGGCCACAAATTATTTATAATCCTCTCTAATGCAAAATTCATTCCCTCCCAAGTCCTCCTCCACTCCAAAGGCTTATATGTTCTGGCAGAAGCTCAGGATCTAATCATCTAAATCAACTCCATGTGCACATGAGGTTCCTAATGTGCAGTTCCTCAGGTATGATTCCTGTGAACCAAAAAGATAAGTTCTCCCTCCCCACATAGCCACTATACAGTAGTGATGCAGGGAATAGTATAGCCATGATAGACACTCCCATTCTAAAAGGGGAGAAATGAATGGTATGTAGCAGTTTTGAAATCTAGCTGGGCATGTGTTGCCATTTTCTTGATTAGGGGTCAGGACTGCTCATTAGAAATCATTCCCTGTTGCTCTTGGTTCTGCTCTTTGGGTTCTTGATTCTGCCTTCTGAATCATTCTTTATTTTCCTTAAGAAATGGTTTTTACAGTTGGGTAGATTTCTCAGCTTACCTATTACTCATAGAAGTTTGGGTGTCCAAGGCTCTCTTTACATTTTGTACTTTTTCCATACATTTCAGTTTAAGCTGGGAATACTATTTTTAAAATTTTCAATTTTATACATTTTTTTCTGTGGCCGTGCTGCATGGCATGTGGGATCCTAGTTCCCCAACCAGGGATCGAACCTGTGTGCCCTGCAGTGGAAGCGCAGAGTCTTAACCACTGGACCGCCAGGGAAGTCCCCACTTTTATACAATTTTTAAAGGTTACTTTCCACTTACGGTTATTACAAAATATTGGCTGTATTCTCTGTGTTGTATAATACATCCTCGAACCTATCTTACACCCAGTAGTTTGTACCTCCCACTCCCTCACCCATATATTGCTCCTCTCCACTACCGCTGGTAACCACCAAAGTTTGTTCTCTATATCTATGAGTCTGCTTCTTGTATGTTATATTCACTAGTTTGTTGTATTTTTTAGATTGCACATATAAGTGATAACATACAGTATTTATCTTTCTCTGTCTGACTCATTTCACTTAGCATAATGCCCTCCAAGTCCATCCATGTTGCTGCAAATGGCAAAATTTCATTCTTTTATGGCTCAGTAGTATTCCTTTGTGTGTGTGTGTATCTCATCTTCTTTATCCATTCATATGTTGGTGGACACTTAGGTTGTTTCCATGTCTTGGCAATTATAAATAATGCTGCTGTGAACATTTGAATTAGTGTTTTTGTTTTTTCTCAGATATATACCCAGGAGTGGAATTGCTGGGTCATATGGTAGTTCTATTTTTAGTTTTTTGAGAAACCTCCATACTCTTTTCCACAGTGGCTCTACCAGTTTACATCCCCACCAAGTGTTCCCTTTTTCCACATCCTCACCAACATTTGTTATCTATGTTCTTTTTTAAAAAATTTTTATTGGAGTACAGTTGATTTGCAATGTTGTGTTTCTGCTGTAAAGCAAAGTGAATCAGTTATATGTATACATATATCCACTCTTCTATAGATTCTTTTCCTATATAGGCCATTACAGAGTATATTGAGTAGAGTTCCCTGTGCTATACAGTAGATCCTTATTAGTTCTATCTATTTTATATATAGTACTGTGTATATGTCAATCCCAATATCCCAATTTATCTCTCCCACCCCACTCCCCCATGGTAACCATAAGTTTGTTTTCTACCTCTGTGACTCTATTATCTGTGTTCTTTCTGATGATAGCCATTCTGACAGGTGTGAGGTGATACCTCATTATGGTTTTGATTGGCATTTCCCTGATTAGCGATGTTGAGCATCTTTTCATGTGCCTGTTGGCCATCTACATTTCCTCTTTGGAAAAATGTCGATTCAGTTCTTCTGCCCATTTTTTAATCAGGTGGTTTGTTTTTGTGATGTTGATTTGTATGAGCTATTTATTTATGGGATATTAATCTCTTATCAGTCACATCATTTGCAAATATTTTCTTCCATTCAGTAGGTTGTCTTTTCATTTTGTTGATAATTTCCTTTGCTGTGCAAAAGCTTTTAAGTTTAATTAGGTCCCATTTGTTTATTTTTGTTTTTATTTCCTTTACTTTAGGAGAGGGATCCAAAAAATATTGCTTTGATTTATGTCAAATAGTGTTCTATGTTTTTCTCTAGGAGTTTTATAGTATCCGGTCTTACATTTAGGTCTCTAATCCATTTTGAGTTCATTTTGAATATGGTGTTAGAGAATGTTCTAATTTCATTCTTTTACATGTAGCTGTCCAGTTTTAAGCTGGGAATACTTTTGCTAATACAGTTCCCTTAGAAGTTTTGTGCTCTTTCTGCGGATGTTGTTTGCTCCTTTAGACAAAATCACAACCATAAACCTCTGCAAGCCTGGTCCATCTTTATCTTGGGGTTCCCTGTAAGGCTACTGAGGAACCTGACCAATGCTACATGTTTTAGATTTTTGTTAGAGCATTTCTAGTACTAAAATTCTGTCTTTGTTGTTACTACTGCCTTCCAAATTACCCCAAACTTAATTGTTTAAAATAACATTTTGCTTTGCTCACAATTTTGTGGGTTAGATGGTTGTAGTCAGATCTTGGCTGTGACTGTGGACATCTGAAGGCTCAACTGGGTTGGTTGACAAGATGGCTTACTCACACACTGGCAGCAGATGTTGTCATGTGGGTGCTAAGCTGAACTGTTGATTGGAGTGCTTACATGTGGTCTCTCCAACATGGCAATGTCAAGGTACTTGGATTTCTTATGTGACCTCAAAGTGAGTGTTTCAAGAGAGCCAGGTAAAGCTGTATGGCCTCTTCTGACCTAGCCTCAGAAATTACAAAATATCAGCTCTGTTGCATTCTTATAGTTACAAGCAACTTACCAAGGCTGACTGATTCAAGGGGAGGGCACATAGATCCTACCTCTCAATGGGAGGAGTGTCAAAGAATTTGCAGACTGATTTAAACCTTCCACAGTTACCATAATCATAGCATACACTTATTGAATGATTTTAATGTATCAGGTATTTTGATAAACACTTTATGTGAATTACATTATTTACTCCTTACCACAACTTTATGAATTTTTTTTACTATTTTATAACCATTCTGTAGATAAGGAAGGGAGACTTGGAGAGGTTAAATAACTTGACCATGGTCACACAGCTAGTAAATGATAGAGTCTAGACTCACATTCAATTCTCTCTGATCCAAGAGTCCATAGACTTAACCATAGCTAAGCTGGCAATTTATTATAAGTGAAACAAAATTGTGTTTTAGATAGTTCATTCTTGGAAGCAGAGAGACTAGTTGGAAGCTATTACTACCATCAGCTGCTTGTTTTATCTGTCTTCACACAAGGTAAGCAATAGAAGGAGTGAAAAAAGTAGGAGAGGGAAGGGTATGTATTAATAAATATTGGCAGGAAAAAAATGTAACATTTTTAGGCCAGAAAGAATTTCTGTGGTTCTAATGATTTTCAATAACTATTTGTTGTTGGTTTAAATTATTCACCATCTTCACTCTTCATCACTTGTCATCTACCATAATATTTTAGTTTATTCATTCAGAGAGTCACACAAGTCCTTAGGTCTGACCTAGTATATGCTCTTGGTATTTTAAAGGCAGAATAAAAATTACTGGGCTTTCTTCTCTCTCTACCAAAGGTACATTTTTCAGCTGCTTGTTAGACTTGAGAAAGATTTGAGGTGTGGGGTCCTCTGAGATTTCCTGTCAGGGGTTGGCAAACTATGGTCTGTGGTCCAAATCCAGGCTGTAGTTTGCTTTTTGTAAATAACATTTTAGTGGAATGTAGCCATACCCATTCATTTAAGTATTGTCTATGGCTGCTTTTATGCTATGATATTGGATAGCTCTCGAAGAGACTATATGGCCTGCAAAACCTAAAATATTTACTATGTGGCACTTCACAGAAAAAGTTTGTAAACCTCTGTTCTGTGTAATACAGGGCATATATAGGTCATTCTGTTGCATATGTGAGATGCTTAGTGCAGGTCAGGGTGCAGTCTTGGGGCATACTGGCCACACATATTATTGTATGTCTTAGTAGCAGAGATCAATGACTAAGTCAATTATTGGTGCAGAGATCCAGAGGCCTCTTGAAGGAATTCCAGCAAATAGGATAGAATAACCATGTTAGGATGAAGCCACTCTATTTGTTTTGTACTGTGAGATAGATGTTCATGAATTTGGTTCATCAGGTATTACTCATAACTAGAAGTAGTAGGTGAGAGACCAGTGTGTGACTCTTGTCCCTGACTGAGGCAAGAATAGAGATCTGTAGGTTATCCTTAATTTACTCTGCATTTTTTTCCATTTTTGCCAAAAGCCTTATAATATTTTTGTTTTGTTTTGGGCCCCTGTATGTTGGTTTTAAACATTGTAACATTTAGTGTCTCTTTGTATCCAGGAGATATGTTGGTTTACATTATTGTGCATTTCATTTATTCTCACGACCTATTTAGGACACTGTTGTTTTAGCCATAGGACTGACCCAGATGTCCACAAATGGCATCCAGAAAGAGATACCTCCAAGTACTGTTGGAGCATAGTCGAGTTATGCTTTGCACACTTATCTCTAGGCATGTTCTCAAAATTTATTTAGAGTAAATGTATATTCTTTCCAATGATTTTGCTTTTATTTCCTCAGTTTTGGAAATGTGATTATGCATTTACTATGTTACAGGAATGATTTTCTCAGACAGCCGTGAATATTTTATCTACCTAAATTGTCAGTGAAAGAAATTTTTAACCATTAATGATTTGCAAAAAGCATTTTTTACTGTGTGTAATTAAAGGAAATTAAAATAACTCTCTTAAATATGCAATAAAAGTTAATTTAATTAGCTGCCCATTTGGAAATAGGTTATTGATTCACTTTTCCTATGCATAGAAAAACTAAATGAAATAACGTAGTGTATCTTCTTTTACAACAGAGAAAACTACATTACTGTAGCATGTATTTGTCCCACATTTTGTGTTTTACAAGTAACTAAATGAATTTATTCTTTAAAAAGTGAACATTAAATAAATACAGTGACAGCTGAGTACTTTTTATCTTACTCACTGTCAAATAATAAAAAAAAATCTTTTTAATTGTTTCTTTTTAGTTACATTTATGATCCTAAGAAAATTGTGCCAATGTATCACTTCTGTTTCTTATGGAAATATTTGTGCTACAGTAAGCCTGTGATGATGATACTTCTGAAAGAATGATGGTAAGAACCTTCGGATGGTATGTAGGCTTACTTTAGTTTGTTTATAATGAATGCGTGTCTCAAAGCAGGGGCTAATTGTCATTTAAAAGAAGATGGTTAAAAAAAAGATATATGTGAGGTGACAGATGTGTTAATCAAACTTGATTGTGGGAATCATTTTACAGTGTATAAGTGTATCAAATCATCATGCTGTACACTTTAAATATTATAATTTTATTTGTCAGTTATACCTCAGTAAAGCTGAAAAAAAGATGGCTTTTATTTTATTTTTTTATTTTTTAACATCTTTATTGGAGTATAATTGCTTTACAATGGTGTGTTAGTTTCTGCTTTATAACAAAGTAAATCAGTTATACATATACATATCCCCATATCTCTTCCCGCTTGCGTCTCTCTCCCTCCCACCCTCCATATCCCCCCCCTCTAGGTGGTCACAAAGCACCAAGCTGATCTCCCTGTGCTATGCGGCTGCTTCCCACTAGCTATCGGTTTTACATTTGGTAGTGTATATATGTCCATGCCACTCTCTCACTTCGTCCCAGCTTACCCTTCCCCCTCCCCGTGTCCTCAGGTCCATTCTTTCGTAGGTCTGCATCTTTATTCCCGTCTTGCCCCTAGGATCTTCATGACCATCTTTTTTTTTTTTTTTTTTTTTTAGATCCCATATATATGTGTTAGCATACAGTATTTCTCTTTGTCTTTCTGACTGACTTCACTCTGTATGACAGACTCTAGGTCCATCCACCTCACTACAAATAATTCAGTTTCCTTATTTTTATGACTGAGTAATATTCCATTGTATATATGTGCCACATCTTCTTTATCCATTCATCTGTCGATGGACACTTAGGTTGCTTCCATATCCTGGCTATTGTAAATAGAGCTGCAGTGAACATTGTGGTACATGACTCTATTGAATTATGGTTTTCTCAGGGTATATGCTGAGTAGTGGGATTGCTGGGTCATATGGTAGCTCTATTTTTAGTTTTTTAAGGAACCTCCATACTGTTCTCCATAGTGGCTGTATCAGTTTACATTCCCACCAACAGTGCAAGAGCGTTCCCTTTTCTCCACACCCTCTCCAGCATTTATTGTTTGTAGATTTTTTGATGATGGCCATTCTGACTGGTGTGAGATGATATCTCATTGTAGTTTTGATTTGCATTTCTCTAATTATTAATGATGTTGAGCATTCTTTCATGTGTTTGTTGGCAATCTGTGTATCTTCTTTGAAGAAATGTCTATTTAGGTCTTCTGCCCATTTTTGGATTGGGTTGTTTGTTTTTCTGATATTGAGCTGCATGAGCTGATTGTAAATTTTGGAGATTAATCCTTTGTCTGTTGCTTCATTTGCAAATATTTTCTCCCGTTCTGAGGATTGTCTTTTCGTCTTGTTTATGGTTTCCTTTGCTGTGCAAAAGCTTTGAAGTTTCATTAGGTCCCATTTGTTTATTTTTGTTTTTATTTCCATTTCTCTAGGAGGTGGGTCAAAAAGGATCTTGCTGTGATTTATGTCATAGAATGTTCTGCCTATGTTTTCCTCTAAGAGTTTGATGGTGTCTGGCCTTACATTTAGGTCTTTAATCCATTTTGAGTTTATTTTTGTGTATGGTGGTAGGGAGTGTTCTAATTTCATTCTTTTACATGTAGCTGTCCAGTTTTCCCCACACCACTTATTGAAGAGGCTGTCTTTTCTCCATTGTATATTCTTGCCTCCTTTATCAAAGATAAGGTGACCATACGTGCGTGGGTTTATCTCTGGGTTTTCTATCCTGTTCAATTGATCTATATTTCTGTTTTTGTGCCAGTACCATACTGTCTTGACTACTGTAGCTTTGTAGTATAGTCTGAAGTCAGTGAGCCTGATTCCTCCAGCTCCTTTATTCATTCTCGAGATTGCTTTGGCTATTCGGGATCTTTTGTGTTTCCATACAAATTGTGAAATTTTTTGTGCTAGTTCTGTGAAAAATGCCATTGGTAATTTGATAGGGATTGCACTGAATCTGTAGATTGCTTTGGGTAGTAGAGTCATTTTCACAATGTTGATTCTTCCAATCCAAGAACATGGTATATCTCTCCATCTATTTGTATCATCTTTAATTTCTTTCATCAGTGTCATAATTTTCTGCATACAGGTCTTTGGTCTCCTTAGGTAGGTTTATTCCTAGGTATTTTATTCTTTTTGTTGCAGTGTTAAATGGAAGTGTTTTCTTAATTTCACTTTCAAATTTTTCATCATTAGTGTATAGGAATGCAAGAGATTTCTGTGCATTAATTTTGTATCCTGTTACTTTTCAAAATTCATTAATTAGCTCTAGTAGTTTTCTGGTAGCATCTTTAGGATTCTCTATGTATAGTATCATGTCATCTGCAAACAGTGACAGGTTTACTTCTTCTTTTCTGATTTGGACTCCTTTTATTTCTTTTTCTTTTCTGATTGCTGTTGCTAAATCTTCCAAAACTATGTTGAATAATAGTGGTGAGAGTGGGCAAGCTTATCGTTTTCCTGATCTTAGTGGAAATGGTTTCCATTGAGAATAATGTTAGCTCTGGATTTGTCAGATATGTCCTTTATTATGTTGAGGTAAGTTCCCTATATGTGCAGTTTCTGGAGGGTTTTTATCACCAATGGGTATTGAATTTTGTCAAATGCTTTCTCTGCATCTACTGAGATGATCATATGGTTTTTCTCCTTCAATTTGTTAATATGGTGTGTCACATTGATTGATTTGCATATATTGAAGAATCCTTGCATTCCTGGGATAAACCCCACTTGATCATGGTGTATGATCCTTTTCATGTGCTGTTGAATTCTGTTTGCTGGTATTTTGTTGAGGATTTTTCCATCTACGTTCATCAGTGATATTGGCCTTTAGTTCTCTTTCTTTGTGACATCTTTGTCTGGTTTTGGTATGAGGGTGATGGTGGCCTCGTTGAATGAGTTTGGGAGTGTTCCTCCCTCTGCTATATTTTGGAAGAGTTTGAGAAAGATAGGTGTTAGCTCTTCTCTAAATGTTTGATAGAATTCACCTGTGAAGCCATCTGTTCCTGGACTTTTGTTTGTTGGAAGATTTTTAATAACAGTCTCAATGTCTGTGCTTGTGATTGGTCTGTTTATATTTTATATTTCTTCCCGGTTGAGTCTCGGAAGGTTGAGCTTTTCTTAGAATTTGTCCATTTCTTCCAGGTTGTCCATTTTATTGACATATAGTTGCTAGTAGTAATCTCTCATGATCCTTTGTACTTCTGCAGTGTCAGTTGTTACTTCTCCTTTTTCATTTCTAATTCTACTGATTTGAGTCTTCTCTTTTTTTCTTGATGATTCTGGCTAATGGTTTATCAATTTTGTTTATTTATATTCTCAAAGAACCAGCTTTTAGTTTTATTGATGTTTGCTATTGTTTCCTTCATTTCTTTTTTATTTATTTCTGATCTGGTCTTTATGATTTCTTTCCTTCTGCTAACTTTGGGGATTTTTTGTTCTTCTTTCTCTACTTGCTTTAGGTATAAAGTTAGGTTGTTTATTTGAGATGTTTCTTGTTTCTTGAGCTAGGATTGTATTGATATAAACTTCCCTCTTAGAACTGCCTTTGCTGCATCCCATAGGTTTTGGGTTGTTGTGTTTTCCTTGTCATTTGTTTCTAGGTGTGTTTTGATTTTCTCTTTGACTTCTTCAGTGATCTCTTGGTTATTAAGTAGTGTATTGTTTAGCCTCCATGTGTTTGTATTTTTTACAGACTTTTTCCTGTAGTTGATATCTAGTCTCATAGCACTGTGGTTGGAAAAGATACTTCATACGATTTCAATTTCCTTAAATTTACCAAGGCTTGATTTGTGTCCCAAGATATGATCTCTCCTGGAGAATGTTCCATGAGCACTTGAGAATAAAGTGTATTCTGTTGTTTTGGATGGAGTGTCCTATAAATATCAGTTAAGTCCATCTTGTTTAATGTATCATTTAAAGCTTGTGTTTCCTTATTTATTTTCATTTTGGATGATCTGTCCATTGGTGAAAGTGGGGTGTTAAAGTCCCCTACTATGATTGTGTTACTGTTGATTTCCCCTTTTATGGCTGCTAGCATTTGCCTTATGTATTGAGGTGCTCCTATGTTGGATACATAAATATTTACAATTGTTATATCTTCTTGGATCGATCCCTTGATCATTATGTAGTGTCCTTCTTTGTCTCTTGTAATAGTCTTTATTTTAACGTCTATTTTGTCTGATATGAGAATTGCTACTCTGGCTTTCTTTTGGTTTCCATTTGCATGGAATATTTATTTCCATCCCCTCACTTTTAGTCTGTATGTGTCCCTAGGTCTGAAGTGAATCTTTTGTAGACAGCATATATATGTGTCATGTTTTTGTATCCATTCAGCCAGTCTATGTCTTTTATTTATTTATTTATTTATTTTTTTCTTTTTGCGGTATGCGGGCCTCTCACTGTTGTGGCCTCTCCCGTTGCGGAGCACAGGCTCCGGATGCGCAGGCCCAGCGGCCATGGCTCACGGGCCCAGCCGCTCTGCGGCATATGGGATCCTCCCAGACCGGGGCACGAACCCGTATCCCCTGCATCGGCAGGCGGACTCTTAACCACTGCGCCACCAGGGAGGCCCCAGTCTATGTCTTTTAGTTGGAGCATTTAATCCATTTACATTTAAGGTAATTGTCGATATGTATGTTCCTATTACCATTTTCTTAATTGTTCTGGGTTTGTTATTGTAGGTCTTTTCCTTCTCTTGTGTTTCCTGCCTAGAGAAGTTCCTTTAGCATTTGTTTGAAATCTGGTTTGGTGGTGCTGAATTCTCTTCGCTTTTGCTTGTCTGTAAAGGTTTTAATGTCTCCGTCATATGTGAATGAGATCCTTGCTGGGTAATCTTGGTTGTAGGTTTTTCCCTTTCACTACTGTAAATATGTCCTGCCACTCCGTTCTGGCTTGCAGAGCTTCTGCTGAAAGATCAGCTGTGAACCTTATGGGGATTCCCTTGTATGTTATTTGTTGTTTTGCCCTTGCTGCTTTTAATATTTTTCTGTGTATTTCATTTTTGATAGTTTGATTAATATGTGTCTTGGTGTGTTTCTCCTTCGTTTTATCCTGTGTGAGACTCTCTGTGCTTCCTGGACTTGATTACTATTTTCTTTCCCATATTAGGGATGTTTTCAACTATAATCTCTTCGAATATTTTCTCAGTCCCTTTCTTTTTCTCTTCTTCTTCTGGATACCCTATAATTCAAATGTTGGTGCATTTAATGTTGTTCCAGAGGTCTCTGAGACTGTCCTCAATTCTTTTCATTCTTTTTTCTTTTTCTGCTCTGCAGTAGTTATTTCCACTATTGTATTTTTCAGGTCCCTTACCTGTTCTTCTGCCTCAGTTATTCTGCTATTGATCCCTTCTAGAGAATTTTAAGTTTCATTTATTGTGTTGTTCATCACTGTTTTTTTGCTCTTTAGTTCTTCTAGGTCCTTGTTAAGCATTTCTTGTATTTTCTCCATTCTATTTCCAAGATTTTGGATCATCTTTACTATCATTATTATGAATTCTTTTTCAGGTAGCCTGCCTATTTCCTCTTCATTTGTTACATCTGGTGGGTTTTTACGTTGCTCCTTCATCTGCTATGTGTTTCTCTGTCTTCTCATTTTGCTTAACTTACTGTGTTTGGGGTCTTCTTTTTGCAGGCTGCAGGTTTGTAGTTCCCATTGTTTTTTTTTTTTTAACAGCTTCAATCAAATCTTTAATAGAAAGTGATTTAACTTAACTTCAATATACAGTCATTAGAGGGAAAGGAGTAAGAATATTAACAGAGTATATAAATTTCAATATACAATCATTAGAGGGAGAGGAATAATATTAGCAGAGTATATAACAGAGCATACATCACCAAATTGGGCCGACTCCTACTTCCAGATCCAAGTGGTATCTAGGAATTCCCTTGAACAGCAATCTGGAGTCCCAGTTGGGAAGGTCCCAGGCGGTGAGTCCACCCCACGGGTGGGACTTTAGAGTGCTGCCCAGAGGAGTCATGCTTTTAACACCAAGCCGCAAGCTGATAGTCATCAGCTTGTGTGCAAGTATGCAGCTCTGGCTATTATTGCACATGTTTTGATAGTTTAGTTGTAAATCTCAGAATGTTTGCTGAATTCCAGGAACTGGCCAGATTCCCAATTCTCAGGAAGCTTTGTGACTTACTCCCTTCTTTATCTGTTGGCTCCCAAGACTGACTAGCCCCGTTTCTGGTGACCTGCATATAGTCTAGCAGCTCGATGTGTAGCTCTTTCAGAGTCTTTGTTTAGTCATAAGCCTATTGTTGTCTCTGAAGCCTGAGCAAGACTATTTTATTAGCCTCCCCAACAACAACTTGGCTCTTTGCTCCAGAGGGATCCCACAGACAATGACAGCTTTTGGATTGAAACACTTCCTCTATGATGTTGGGTGTACATTTGTCTTGTCTTTACACAGAGTGGCCACAGGGGTTTCTCTCGGCACTACCTGCCTTCTGAGTGGCTTCCTGGACATTAAGTTTTGCCCCAGAACCTCTTGGTGGATGGACTTCAGAATTCAATCCCCCCAAACGCATTGGCTTCTTTACTTCCCTTTTCTGGTTCCTTCACCTGTTGGTAAATGTCTATATTCCTATGAATGTGATTGGTCCTGGAAACAGCACAGATGTGTGAAAAAAATTTTTACATACTGTCTTTCAGCCACGTCAGACAGAAATCTCAGCTTATTACCTGCATTCATATTTTATCCCCTGGATGTTGTTTGGGCTTCAAGATCTGGACTAGTGGGTGCATGATATTTGTCCTGCACAGATACAAGCAGCGAGCCCAATACATCCACAGCAACAGACTTTACTCCAGACCTCCCCACGTGGCCAGAGCCACTTGCACCATCCTTATCCTGGTGAGTTTCTTCATCTCTTTTTACTGTCTCTCTTCCATCTTGAGTCATTGTGTTACTGTAATTGTAAATCCAGGCCAGTAGCTGATGGAAACATCTGTGCTACTAGCTCCAGATTTCCCAGCTTTCAGCCCCTTTGTGTTCATCAGCAGTGACACCGGTGTCTCTAGGTTCTTCTATGATTTCTGCTCCACAAAAATTATTTTCCTAATATTGTTAAACATTTATGTCCTCTTATTTCTGCAGTGAATCAATTAATTTTTTTTAAGGGAAATTTTGGGATCTACTCCTTCCTAGTTCAGCCACTTGAGAGCTCTGGACCTCAATTTGTTTTAAATTTATTTATTTTTAATTTATTATTTATTTTTCTCTGCATTGGGTCTTCGTTGCTGCGCACAGGCTTTCTCTAGTTGTGGCAAGCGGCAGCTACTCTTCATTGTGGTGCTCGGGCTTCTCATTGCGGTGGCTTCTCTTGTTGCGGAGAACAGGCTCTAGGCGCACGGGACTCAGTAATTGTGGCACGCGGGCTCAGTAGTTGTGGCTCGTGGGTTCTATAGTGCAGGCTCAGTAGTTGTGGCACATGGGCTTAGTTGCTCTGCAGCATGTGGGATCTTCCCGGACCAGGGCTGGAACCCGTGTCCCCCATCATGCATACAACTGCAAAGTTCTCCAGCATGACATCAAGGTACAGGTATATCTGAACCTCATCAAGAAGACAGCATTCTTCCCAGGAGAAGTACATGGCCACATCCTCAAAGGTCACACTGCCCTGAGGTGGGTCCGTCAGCGCAGGCGCCGCCATTGGAGCCTTTGCGTGGAGCGGAGTGGCGACAGTCCAGTGATTGGGTCAGAGTCTGCACAGTTACTCCCCGCAAGTGGCGTCGTCGTCCCCGTCCCTCGTTCCCATTGTTTTTGGAGTTGGCCCCCAGTGGCTAATGTTCGTTCAGTGGGTTGTGTAGACTTCCTGGTAGAGGGGACTAGTGCCTGTGTTCTGGTGGATGAGGCTGGATCTTGTCTTTCTGGTGGGCAGGTCCATCTCTGGTGGTGTGTTTTGTGGTATCTGTCACCTTATTATGATTTTAGGCAGCCTCTCTGCTAATGGGTGGGGCTGTGTTCCTGTCTTGCTAGTTGTTTGGCATAGGGTGTCCATCACTGTAGCTTGCTGGGTATTGAGTGGAGCTGGGTCTTGGCATTGATGGAGATCTCTGGGAGATTTTCACTGTTTGATATTACATGGAGCTGGGAGGGCTCTGGTGGACCAATGTCCTGAACTTGGCTCTCCCACCTCAGAGGCACAGCCCTGATACCTGGCTGGAGTACCAACAGCCTGTCATCCACATGGCTCAGAATAAAAGGGAGAAAGAAAGAAAGAAAGAGAGAGAGGGAGGGAGGGAGGAAGGAAGAAAGAAGGGAGGGAGGAAGGAAGGAAAGGAAGGAAGGAAGGAAGAAATGAAATGAAATAAGGTAAAATAAAGTTATTCAAATAAAAGATAGCTATTAAAAATAATTTAAAAAGTAATAAAAAATAGAAAGAAAGAAGAGAGCAACCAAACCAAGAAACAAATTCCCCAATGATAAGAAGCTCTAAAAACTACAGACACACACAAAAAAACAAACGGACAGACAGAACCCTAGGACAAATGTAAAAGCAAAGATATACAGACAAAAATCACACACAGAAGCATATGCATACACACTCACAAAAAGAGAAAAAGGGAAAAAAATATATATCGTTGCTCCCAAAGTCCACCTCCTCAATTTGGGATGACTCATTGTCTATTCAGGTATTCCACAGATGCAGGGTACATCAAGTTGATGGTGGAGATTTAATCTGCTGTTCCTGAGGCTGCTGGGAGAAATTTCCCTTTCTCTTCTTTGTTCACACAGCTCCTGGCGTTCAGCTTTGGATTTGGCCCCGCCTCTGCGTGTAGGTCACCTGAGGGCGTCTGTTCCCCCACTCAGGATGGGGTTAAAGTAGCAGCTGCTTCAGGGGCTCTGGCTCACTCAGGGTGGGGGGAGGGAGGGGTATGGAGTGCGGGGCCAACCTGCGGTGGCGGCAGAAGCCAGCATGATGACGATACACCAGCCTGAGGCGCGCTGTGTGTTCTTCTGGGGAAGTTGTCCCTGGATCCTGGGACCCTGGCACTGGCGGGCTGCACAGGCTCCCGGGAGAGGAGGTGTGGAGATTGACCTGTGCTCGCACACAGGCTTTTTGGTGGCGGCAGCAGCAGCCTTAGCATCTCATGCCCGTCTCTGGGGTCCGCGCTGATAGCCGCGGCTAGTGCCTGTCTCTGGAGCTCGTTTAAGCATCACTCTTTTTTTTTTTTTTTTTTTTTGCGGTATGCGGGCCTCTCACTGTTGTGGCCTCCCCCGTTGCGGAGCACAGGCTCCGGACGCGCAGGCTCAGCGGCCATGGCTCACGGGCCCAGCCGCTCCGCGGCATATGGGATCCTCCCAGACCGGGGCACGAACCCGTATCCCCTGCATCGTCAGGCGGACTCTCAACCACTTGCGCCACCAGGGAGGCCCTAAGCATCACTCTTAATCCCCTCTCCTCGCGCACCAGGAAACAAAGCCTCTTCGGCAGCTCCAGACTTTTTCCCTCCTGGCTAGCCGTGGCACACTAGCCCCCTTCAGGCTGTGTTCACGCCGCCAACCCCAGTCCTCTCCCTGGGGTCTGACCTCCGAAGCCTGAGCCTCAGCTCCCAGCCCCCACCCGTCCCGGCGGGTGAGCAGACAAGCCTCTCGGGCTGGTGAGTGCTGGTCGGCACCGATCCTCTGTGCGGGAATCTCTCCGCTTTGCCCTCTGCACCCCTGTGGCTGCGCTCTCCTCCATGGCTCCGAAGCTTTCCCCCTCCGCCGCCCGCAGTGTCTGCCCGCGAAGGGGCTTCCTAGTGTGTGGAAACCTTTCCTCCTTCACAGCTCCCTCCCGCTGGTACAGGTCCTGTCCCTATTCTTTTGTCTCTGTTTTTTCTTTTTTCTTTGGCCCTACCTAGGTATGTGGGGAGTTTGTTGCCTTTTGGGAGGTCTGAATTCTTCTGCCAGCGTTCAGTAGGTGTTCTGTAGGAGTTGTTCCATATGTAGATGTATTTCTGATGTATTTGTGGGGAGGAAGGTGATCTCCACATCTTACTCTTCCGCCATCTTGAACCTCCCCAAGATGGCTTTTAGATACGAAAGAAAATAGCTGTATTTTACTAGGAGATTTGTATTTTTACTTTCTTTGACTAAGTGGGAGTGACAGTTTTCTTCTACACCTTAAACTTGCCCTCTCTACCAACTTCTGTGGTGCCCCTTGATCCTTCAGATTTTCAGATACTTAATAGGCCTGGTGGCTCATTTTGATAATTTACTCAGGAAATGGAAACTGCTTGCTCTCTGAGGATGTATAAGGTAAGAATATGCAGCTCCTCTTTAGTTTTTGATCTGTTGAATCAGGTAGCCAGCCATTTTGGCAATATTGGCAACAAATTGGAGCTTGAATCTTACAAAGCGTATGAGTGTGTGACTGATTCTGATGTGTAGACTGGGGGTTTCATATTGCCAGTGGTGATCTGATGTTTAGAATGCTTGCATTTATTTACCTCTTATGATATGTAGACAACTTGAATAATGTAAGAAGGAAGGTGTAGTGTTAGCTATTGCTCACTAACAATTAAATTTAGTGCTTTAAGACAACATGCATGTCTCACAGTTTCTGTGGGCCAGGAGTCTAGGTATGGCTTACCAGAGTCCTCTGCTGAAGGTCTCAAAAAGCTTCACTTGAGGTGTTTGCCAGGACTTAGTTCTCAACTGAAGCCTGACTCGTAAAGGCACTGTTTCCAAGCTTACTGAGGTTGTTGGTTCCTTCTGGTTGTAGGACTCAGGGTTTCAGTTTCATGCTGGCTGTCAGCTGGGGGTCAGCTTCAAGTCCTAGAAGCCTCCTGCAATTCCTAAGTCAAATGGCATAATACCATGGCCATTCACTTCCTCAAAGCCAGCAAAGGAGAGAGTCTCCTTCAAGATGGGTGCTACACAGCAAAGGAAACCATAAACAAAATGAAAAGACAAGATACAGACTGGGAGAAAATGTTTACAAATGATGCTGCTGAAAAGGGATTAATTTCCAAACCATACAAACAACTCATACAGCTTAATATCAAAAAAACCAAACAACCCAATCAGAAAATGGGCAGAAGATCTAAATAGATATTTCTCCATAGAAGACATATAGATGGCCAATAGGCACATGAAAAGATGTTCAATATCGCTAACTGTTAGAGAAATGTAAATCAAAACTACAGTGAGGTATCAACTCACACTTATCAGAATGGCCATCATTAAAAAGACTACAAATAATAAATGCTGGAGAGGGTGTGGAGAAAAAGGAACCCTCCTACACTGTTGATGGGAATGTAAATTGATACAGCCACTATGGAGAACACTGTGGAGGTTCCTTAAAAAACTAAAAATAGAATTACCATATTATCCATAATCCCACTCCTGGGTATATATCTGGAGAAAACTATAATTTGAAAAGATGCATGCACCCCAGTATTCATAGCAGCACTGTTTATAATAGCCAGGACACGGATGCAACTGAAGTGTCCATTGACAGCTGAATGGATAAAGATGATGTTGGTATATATTACACAATGGAATACCACTTAGTCATAAAAAAAGAATGAAATAATGCCATTTGCAGCAACATGTATGGACCTAGAGATTATTATATTAAGTGAAGTACATCAGACAAAGACAAATACCATATGATGTCACTTATATGTGGAATCTAAAAAAAATGATATAAATGAACTTATTTACAAAACAGAAATAGACTCACAGACATAGAAAACAAACTTATGTTTACCAGAGGGGATAGCAGGGGGTGGGGAGAGATAAATTAGGAGTTTGGGATTAACATATACACATTACTATATATAAAATAGGTAAATGACAGGGACCTACTATATAGCCCAGGGAACTATATTCAATACTTGTAATAACCTATAATGGAAAAGACTCTGAAAAAGAATATATATAAAAATGAATCACTTTGCTGTACACCTGAAGTTAACACAACATTGTAAAGTAACTGTACTTCAATTAAAGAAGTGGTAAAAAAAAAAAAAGATGGGTGCTACAATCTTACATAACATAATCGCATACAGGTAATCGCTTACATCCTGTCACATTTACCAAATTCTCTGGGTTAGAAATAAGTCCCTGCCCACACTCAAGGGCAGGATTACTAAGAGTTGGGGATCATGGATCATCTTAAGAGTGTCTGCTACAGAAGAGAAAAGGAAATTGGGTTGATCTTGCACTCAGGATTTTCTTTTCACCTATTATAACTAACTTGAAGGCAGGGTTCATATTTGACTCATCCTGAATCTTTTGGTCTTCACCATCACCCACCTACTAGATAGTGTCTTATATTTAGGAGAGACTCAGATGGTATTTGTAGGCTTAATTAACTATTATGCTATAAAACTACTATCAAAGAAAGTGGAATCTCCTGTACTTGGCTTGACAGTCTTGACTCTGCAAGTTGAAAGCCGTTGTTTATGAACTAAGACTATTAAAATTTTAATTATTGCTAGCAATGTCTGTTTTATCATCTCTACCATCAAACAGTAATTTTAAGTAAATTCCCCTTTTCTCAGAAGAAGCTATACTAGTGCTCTATTTAAAGTTGGAGAATACAGATTACCTTGTTAAATCAGTATAGCAATGGTAGTAGTTGAAGATCTGGAATCTTCCGAAACATTGATATGAGAGCCTAACAGCTATATAAGGTGGCCTTCTTTTCATAGTGTTTTGTTTCTTTGTCTATCAACATAACATTTGCTTTCCAAGTCAGCAGGCAAAACTAGCAAGTGCTTTTTATTTTTGTCTGTGAGAAAAATATGACCTGCCAGATCAAAGGAGAAGTGAGTATTTCTAACTATGAGACTTGTGCTCCTGAAGAATCATATTCAACACTGTAGAAATATTAATTATGTGTATACTTAATTATCCGTATGGCCCCAGGTAGACATTTTGCAAAGCCATGCTGTTTGCAATTCTTTTTCCTTGGATAGATAAGGTGGAGGCTAGATAACTATAGAATACCAAAAAATGATTTTGTAGCATGAACTAACACAAGACCAGAAAAATAAAGGCCAACAATAGAGGGAAAAATATACAGCAAAGACTTTAGGTCTTTGTGGAATGAGGGAGGACCTTAATAAGTCAATATTATTGTAGCAGACAAACCAGGCAGGAATAGCATAGTCAGAGGTAGGAATGGTTCGTATTGAATGTGAGAGAGAGGCAGATATTCCCAGTTATTAAACATGGCCATATAATAAATGACTACCATGAATAATCAAAGAATGTATAGTTACCAAATGTGGGGAGGTCTTCAGCAGCAACTGTAATTATGCATATACATTTTACAAGAAGCAGTGTCTTTGTCTTCGGGAACAGAAAAAGAGGAGGAAAACTAGTTGCATTTTGGTATAGCTCTGGAGAGTTTTATTTTTATCTTCTATTACCATGTATGCTAGGCAGAATCTAAGGTGTCCTCCAAGATTCTTATCCTCTGCCGTACATGTCTGGAATAATCCTCTTCTTTTGAGTGCCTCCTGTATAATCCTTTTCATTTTTGTTTGGGCAGAACTTTTGAATATGAGTCATCACACCTGTGATTAGGTTACAAATCAGTCAACTTTAATCAAAAGCCGGCCTGATGCAATCACTTGAGCCTTTAAAAGGGATTGGGTTTTTCCTGCAGTTAAAGAGTTCAAACCTTGGAAGCATTAGAAGGCCTATTGAGGGGACCACATGGCAAGGAATTGTGGGTGGCATCTAGGAGCTGAGTGTGGCTCCTGGCTGACAGTCAGCAAGAGAGTGGGGGTCATTCTTACAATTGCAAGGAACTGAATTCTGCCAACAACCAGTGATCTTGGAAGAGGATCCCACACTCTAGGTGAAACCATAGCCCTGACAGACACTGATTTCAGCTTAGTGAGATCCTGAGCAGAGGACCCAGTTAACCCAGACTCCTGACTACAGAAACTGTGAAATGATAAATTTGTGTTGATTTAAGCTGCTAACTAGGTAGTAATTTGTTATGCAGCCATAGAAAAAGAATATGGTACCTTATATATGGCCTGAGTATCTACATTAACACTTTCCTAAACATGCTCCATCTCTTCCCGACTTTGTATCTATACTCAGGTATTCTCTTCCCTGGAATGATTTCTTTTATATATCTGTTCTAGCCATCATTTATGGCTCATGTCATGTGCCATTGCCTTGTTGACATTTCTGTATTTCCAGAGATGAATGTCATCTCTCTGTCCCCTAAATCTGCAGTGTACTTTGTGTCTTTGTCATGTAACTTACGTATTTTACTTGCATTAGAGTTATTTGTATTCATGGTTTATGCTTTTTATTTTAGATTTGTTTATTGATTTGAATAGGAAATACATATATTCAAATATTCCAAATATTTGGAAAGAATATTTCAAAATATTCTTTTGAAACAATGTATAATGAAAAGTAAGTGTTTTTAGCCCAGTTCACCAGTCCCCCGGTCCTCTGGTCCAGAGGCAACCTTTCTTTTCAGTTTTTCCATGTATCCTTCTGTAGAGTTACTGTACATAGGCAAGTATATATGTATATATGTCCTCCTTCCAATCTATACAAAACTAACATAGTATGTATCCTCTCAATTTATCCTCTCTTCTTCATTGTGAAATGTATGAAGAATCCATGTCTTTTTCTTTCTTATATTAATCTCCTGAGGTACCTAAGTATTTAAGACCTACTGATTCTAATCTTTCCCACCAAACCTTTCATTTGATGTTACTTATATTAACTCAAAACTCATTTTGACAGACACTTTGATTAAAATGCTTTCCTTAATACAGACTCAAAACCTTTCTGAACATTTCACTGGTAGGGTGCCAAAATGCCAGAGACTCGTAACTTTAAGACATGTTTACTGGATTAGAAGAACCACATGGATAAATATTTCTGAATATGATGTTATTATTAGCAGACACCCTTTCTATCTTCTCTGGTAATCCCTCTGCTACTCTCTTGACAGAGTGGTTATTGTGTGAGGGGTCTTATGGGGGATGGAATTGGGAACATTGCAATAGGATAAGGGGTTTTCAGTTTATATAAGAATTTGTGAAAATGTTCTTTGAACTGAATATTAAGTATCTGTTCTCATGATGCTGTTGGGTAAATGAAGCTAATAACATTTTTTGCAATTCTAAAAAATTAAAACTCTAGAAAACCTAACTTTTCTAATTGATGAACATGATTCTGGAGCCTTATATTTTGTTAAAGCTTTTACTAACTTATTTACTTCTTAGTATCTAGTTGTTTTAATTACCTTATTAAAAGTATTAACTACTTCCACACTTCCTTTTCCTCTCTTAGCCATTCACAGAGTATCTGATTCCCTTTCCTAATTGGTGATATTAGAATGAGTGAAAAAGAAAAGTTACCCAGAACTATGATCCTGATGGAATTAAAAACCCCTCATGACTAAGTTCTTATCAAGTTTGTTTTTAAAGTGCATATGTGTTTCTTTCTTCTCTTTCATGCTCTCTTTATTCACAGTTGTGCTGCTTAGCACATCATTCAGGAAAATGTATAGGGATAATGATATTAGATAACAGCTATTAAAACCATTGTTAGCAGCTTTATAAGTTAGTGGATGGTTAGAGACTGAATTTGATTGAATTTGAGTACTGAAGGTTGTGTGTTTATCTCTGAATTTCGTTATGGAAGCCCTCATCTTTCCTATTTCATAGGATAACACTGATTTTGTTGAAGAGGAAATTTGGGACTAGTTTATTTTTCATATGACTTGTGTATTAATAGCTACTTCATAATTAAATGTGTTCTCTGTAACAGGGATTCCGTGATTTGTAAGAAAATAATAAATTTCAGCCCTCATCCAACTGAGTTTAAGAAAATACTAAACTGAAAACTTTAGATAACAAGAAGATATTTATTGATGACCTCATTTTGTAAATATATATGGTTTTCTTGAATATTCATTGAGTATAGTACTTTATAGAATTTTTGATTATAGTATATATATATATTTTTAAAATTTATTTATTTTTGGCTGAGTTGGGTCTTCATTACTGCACGCAGGCTTTCTCTAGTTGCAGTGAGTGGGGGCTACTCTTTGTTACAGTGTGCAGGCTTCTCATTGTGGTGGCTTCTCTTGTTGCAGAGCACGGGCTCTAGGCGTGTGGCCTTCAGTAGTTGTGGCACATGGGCTCAGTAGTTGTGGCTTGCGGACTCTAGAGCGCAGGCTCAGTAGTTGTGGCGCACGGGCTTAGTTGCTCTGTGGCATGTGGGATCCTCCCGGACTAGGGGTCAAACCCGTGTCTCCTGCATTGGCAGGTGGATTCTTAACCATTGCACCACCAGGGAAGTCCCTGTTTTGAATAATATCAATTTATGGAAATTTATCAATTTATCAAGTGATTATAGAAACCACTTGAAGTTAGTTTGATTGTTAGTTCAGTTACATAACTTTCCATAATGATTTGCACACAGTAGGGATTTATTGGGTCTTCTCTGGTTCCAACTGACTGAAACCTAATTCATAATCAGTTTAGGCCAAAAGGGAATTTATTTACTGATGTGGCTGAGACAGAGAGAGGCAAGGTGAGGCTAAGCTTAAGGAAAGAATGGGACAGGGGAGTTGGGTATCATCAGCAGGGCTCTTTTTTCAGCTCTCGCTTCTGCCTCAGTGTGTTTACTTCGTTGTCTTAGGCCTGATTACTGCACATGGCTGCTGGTAGAAAGGGACTTTAGTCAACTCTCTTTCAGTTTCTAAACTAAAAAAAAAAAAAAAATCTCATATATAGGTGTAGCTTTTTATAGGCCCAGTTTGGATCACATGTCCCTCCCTCCCCATTAGCCAAACAGCAGTGGCCTAGAGAATAGGAAGGATTTTCAAGAAGATGACAGTTCATATTCTAACTACATAATTACAGAGATGGGATAGGAATATTTCCAGTAGGTGGTGGGATGGGGGGTTGGGGGAGATGAGGAAAGGGGACAATAAACACAATACCTTTTGAGGTGGGGAAGAAAGGGAAAGGTCTGGAGTATGTGGAGCTGTTTAGGAGGGATGCTTTAACAGGAGTCAGTAGGAGATCATTTCTCCAGAGAAGCACAATCAGTAGCATGATTATATATATACACGCACACACATATATATATATATAAAATAAATTTAAATATAAGGAATTGGCTTACATGATCATGGAGGCTGACAAGTCCCCAAATCTGCAAGGTGAGTCAGCAAGCTGGAGACCCAGGAGAGCTGATGGTGTAGTTCCAGTGTGAAGGCCAGCAGGGTTGACCCAGGAAGAGTCAGTGTTTCTGCTTGAGTCAAAAGCAGGAAAAAAACTGATGCTCCTGTTTGAAGACAGGCAAGCAGGAGGAATTCTCTGTTACCTGGGGGAGGGTCAGCTCTTTTGTTTTATTCAAGCCTTCAACTGATTGGATGAGGCCCACCCACATTAAGGAGAGCAATCTACTTTACTCAGTCTACTAATTTACATGTTAATCTCTTTCAAAAGCATCCTCACAGAAACACCCAGAATAATGTTTGACCAAATCTCTGGGCACCCCATGGCACAGTGAAGTTGACATATAAGATGAGACATCACAAGGTGCTACATGCTAGAATATGGGGTGGGGTGTGTTTTGTGCTAAACAGTTCTAATAAAGAGCAAGTTAAAATTATACTGATAAGCATTAGATATATAAATTGGCAAGCCTCTTTTTTCTGAATGTTTTTCATTCTTATTGTAGCCAAAACACACATAACACTTTATCATTCTGTAAAATGGGAAGATATTTGGAATGTGAAATGGCATATATAAACAACCAACCTTACGATAAATGAAACTGGAGTCTACTGGCCTAAAAAGCCGCTTAAAAGCCATCCATGTAGATATGAAGTTATAAATCTTCAAAAATACATCTGTTAACAATGTAGCTGAAAATTTATTTGAATGTTAGATATCATTGGGGAGTATTTCAGTATCTGAAAAATTAAAGTCAGCTTTACCATTGGGAGAAAAGAGTGCCTGTTAGGTGAGAATTCTGTGTATTAAGTTTGTATTAGGTTTTCACAAAAATCTTGTCTGTTTTCTTATATTCAACAGGTCAAATCAGTTTATTTGAAATCATTTACCTTTTTCTTAATGGGCTGATTAGCCTTGCCCCTCAGGACACTCTTTTGACAAAGCTTAACATTGTGCCATGAGGTACAGGAGAAATGTTTATAGAGTCTAGACCCAGCATCACAAAGCAGGACAAAGAAGGGTGGATTTGGAGCTAAGACACAATAAATTGATAACTAGCACACCCCAGAACCAATGCTTATTTTGATTTTGGCGCTTAAGATTCTTGGACCATGTAGATAGTATAAATTTAAAGCTGAAAGAGTTGAGAGTATGTCATAGATAAGAATTCTCAGGAAGACTTTTTTCATTCTTCCCAGAGCCCAGGCTGAGGCAAGTTTCTTTTCATTTTCTTGAACGCTAGTGATACCCAAGCAGGTAGCCATTTGAAGGTACTAACTTTCTACTGAGATTTGGATCTCATCTGGTCAAAGGCTGTAAAAACCCAAACCCACTGGTTACCTAACTAGAAAACCTCCCCAAGGCAATTGCAGGTAAGCTCCTGAGTTTATTGATCTGGTTAGCAATTTCATCTTTTTTTTTTTTTGGCCCCTGGGGATTTCATTTACATTCTTTTGAGCTCCTAGCTCCAGTTTTCTATCCTTACAGGGTTGTATTTATTTTCTTTGTCTTATTTCGTGCTAGTGTCAGCCTTCCTCCAGGCACCCTCCCACACTTTGTCATGACCTTCAATGACATTTATTCTAGGTATTGAGGATACAACAAAACAGACAAATCCCATGTTCTCGTGGAGCTCATCTTTTTAAAGGGGAAAGAAAAATAGATAAAATTACTATATTAGGTTATGGTAAACGTTATGAAGAAAAGTGAGGTAGGATAAAGAAATAAAGTAATGAGGATGCTGTTTCACATAGGTCAGGTTAGGCCTTGCTGATACAGTATTGGTAGTGTGATGTCAAAGTCTGTAAATGTTAATTATACATTTGTATAACGAGCAGTTCATCTTGGTGTCCTAAGCAATGTTAACTCATAAGCTGAGCTAAGAAATTGGATATTGCTGCAATAACTCAAATATTAATGTAAGTTTTAAAAAGATAATGGGGAAATATCCTGAAGACAATTCCTTGAGTACTGTCAGTCTTTAATATTTTGTATTATAAATGCTTCCAGTACTGAATAATAAATGAATCTGTAAGATGATACACCAGGCAGTGCTTTTGATATGCATTATAAACTCATCATCATTTTCCAGAGTCTGTTGCTCCTCCTGTATTCACTGTCTGTTAATGGTGCACCACCATCCATCTTGTTGTTTATGCCATTAGTTTGCTTTTCCCTCATTCGCCATGCATTTAAATACCTGCTTGTGTTAGGCACTGAGAATCAGAGCAGGAACTAGGGTGAGGTAAGTGAGGTACTTGCCTTGGGTGTAAAATTTAAGAGGATGCCAAAAAAACCTCAGTAATCATGATAAATACTATTTTAATGCAATATTTAAAAAAATCAATGTATGCAAAAAAAATTCATGATGAATGAAATATCAAACTTTTAAATAAATAAGGGATTCAGTCTTGCCCTGGCATAAACCCAAAAGTGAGTGCCTCACTTTCCTCACCTTAGCTCTGGCTCTGCTGAACATGTAAGGGGAATAAGCCATAGTGTCTGCCCATAATGAGTTTAACAGTAGGGGGAGAGAGACATGTGAATAAGTAAGTATAAAAATAAGTCTACTAAAGTAGAAATAAAATAGGGGTTCAAAGAAGACATTTTTGCAAAGAGGATGTAAGGATTAGGAAGGAACCTGGGTCATCCTAGACTTCTCTTTCTTCCTTAGTTTTACCAAATTTTGGCCTCCTTTCCAAATCCCTCTTGAATATATTCTTTCCTTTTCTCTAAACCCATCATTAATGCTATATCCTTAGCTCTTTTCTCTCCTGGATTACTCCTAACTGGCCTACTGCCAGAAAGCCTTTGTTAAAACACAGATCTTATCATGACTCTCTCCTAGTTAAAATCCTTTAATAATTATCAGTCACCTTCATTATAAAAGCCTGGCATCCAAAGCATTTAATGATCTCAGCTCTGCCTTTATCTTGGCATTCTCCATGGATTCAGACTTATCAAAATCTGTATGTTGGTAATCTATATATCTTCTTTGGAGAAATGTCTATTTAGGTCTTCTGCCCATTTTTGGATTGGGTTGTTGTTTTTTTATATTGAGCTGCATGAGCTGCTTGTATATTTTGGAGATTAATCCTTTGTCAGTTGCTTCGTTGGCAAATATTTTCTCCCATTCTGTGAGTTGTCTTTTCGTCTTGCTTATGGTTTCCTTTGCTGTGCAAAAGCTTTTAAGTTTCATTAGGTCCCATGTGTTTATTTTTGTTTTTATTTCCATTTCTCTGGGGGAAGGGTAAGCTGGGACGAAGTGAGAGAGTGGCATGGACATATATACACTACCAAATGTAAAATAGGTAGTGGGCAGCAGCCACATAGCACAGGGAGATCAGCGTGATGCTTTGTGTCCACCTAGAGGGGTGGGATAGGGAGGATGGGAGGGAGATACAAGAGGGAGGAGATATGGGGATATATGTATATGTATAGCTGATTCACTTTGTTATACAGCAGAAACTAACACACCATTGTAAAGCAATTATACTCCAATAAAGATGTTTAAAAAAACCCAACGCTGTATGGTTCTCCAAATGGCCTTGCATGTTGCCATTTCCTCTTCTTGGAAAGCTCTTGTTTCTTTTCTTCTCACAGCTAAATTCTGTCCATACATTAGCACTCAGAACCTTGCCTTCCCAGGGGCTATGGTTTACATGTATGAATCTTTGGTGCCTAACACTTTCCGGCAGTTAATATTTGTAAAATATCTAGATCAGCCTTAGTGAGAAAGAGGCTGTACTTTTGTGCTCGTGCACATAGCTTCCATCTCTGCCACCATGTTCACTGTGTAAGCATCGAAGTGACCAAGGACAGAGGCTGTCTGACATTCATTGGATGAGTCATCTTTTCCACCTGGTTGTTCAGTTCTTCCTCTGCTATAGATGCTTATTTGGTTATTTACACTTTGTGTTTACTTCTATAGGGTCATCTAATGCCTCTTTTATAGACCTCTTTGTGTCTGATCATTTATTATTGCCCCTTCCAGGCTCCTGATCAGTTAGCAGAGCTGTTAGCCACTGTCCAATAATTCATATATATCCTTACCTCAAACCACTTCTCTCTCATACAAAGATGATGAAGCTCTGCCTGATGGTGAAATTTCCTTTCACAACTGCCCTTTAGAATAGTGCTACTCAAACTGACCATGTGAAGGACTTTTTGTTTTGTTTCATTTTCAGTCATTATGATTGATCTTTTTGTAAAATATAAAACCACACACTTAGTTATTGAGGTAATGTAAAATTGTTATAAATGTTTTCAAATGTGTACTCTCACTGTTTATACTTGTGTATATATGTTGTTATGGAATGATAAAAAACAGTTTGTGAGCTAGCTTTAGTCTGTGGACCATATTTTAAGTAACACTGCAGTAGTTCCCTCCTGCATGGGGCTATAGTGTGATAGCAATTTTTATCTTGCACCAACATATCAAACTGATCCATCCATGAGCTGTGTGTTTTTTGCAGGAGCCACTCTTTGAGAGTTGTGCAAATCTTTGTTATTTCACATGGCTACATTGTTCCTTCTGATTTACTACCTTAAAGAAGCAAGGGGGAAGTGATATCAGGGGCTTCCTTTGTCCCTTTCTATTGTAATGGCTCTTATTTCACAGGTCAGAGAACCAATGTTTGGGTTTTGGCTGCTGCTAAATATTTCCATCCCAATTGTGTACTCAGGGACCAGGTACATAACCAGATGGTGGGTCTGTAGACCCATTGGGCCAACTGTGAGATGGACTTGGGCCAGGACTCCATTTATTATCTGGACTCTATGTTTCAACTCTAACTGGGTAGCCATAAAGGTATTTTGGGTACCCTGGTTTTAATGTCAGCTTAGAAACTATATCTAACAGTCCCTGGTTGGGTTGGGTATTAATTACTCTTTTACCAGTGTTGAGCTACTCTGGTAAATGGCAGCACATCTCTTTGGAGAATGATTGGAGGAACATTGACTTTTTTTTTTTGCTCAAGAGGACTCAGCCTCCCCTTACATTGATGGGCTTTAGGTCTCTGAACTGGCTTAGATCTGGAAACTGCACATAAATCTTCTGCTCTTCAGTTCTTGGTCTTTTTTGGCCATAAAATTCAAGAAATAGTGTTATTAGCTACTTGTTGTGGGTTGAATTGTGTCCCTTAAAAATTAATATGCTGAAGTAGTAAACCCCAGTACTTCAGAATATCACGTTATTTGAAAATAAGGTCATGGAAGACACAATTATTTAAGATGAAGCCATACTGGAGTAGGTTGGGCCCCTAACCCAACATGGTTGGTTCTTATAAAAAGGAGAAATTTGGACATGGAAAACACATACAGGAGAATGCTGTGTGAAGATGAAGACAGAGATCAGAGTGGTGCTTCTATAAGCCAATGAATGCTAAAGATTGCCAGCAAACCACGTGAAGATAGGAGAGAGGCATGGAACAGATCCTAACAGCCCTCAGAAGGAACCATCCCTGCTGACATCTAGATCTTGGACTCTAGCCTCCAGAACTGTGAGACAATAAATTTCTGTTGTTCAGTCACTCAGTTTGTGGTGCTTTGTTACAGAAGCCCTAGCAAATGAATATACTGCCCATCTCTTTTGCTTCTACAAAAAAAATGGCTAATGATTTATTAGCCGTAGTCACAGATCCTTGCAGGTCAAGGTTCTCTGGTTGCTGCTCTGATTTTACTGTCTTTCATGGCAAACACATTAATCTTGTTTCTAATGGTTAAGTGCTACCTCTGGTGCCTGCTATTTTGGAATCCTATCACTCCCATTGACATCCCATCAGTGTTTTAGAACCTCCTTAAGGTTTTCTTGCTAGAAGTTATATTCTGAGTCACAGGAGCATGGCTTCATGTTAATACACTTTCTTTTCTCTAGTATTCTTGCCTCTGCCTCAGCTTACCACCCTCAAGGTACACTTCCATATATGTGTCCCAATTCTCGATGACACATGTCAGACAGGCTCAGCAGCCTGAGAAATAAATAAATTATTTCTTCCCATAGTAGAGACTGTACTACCCAATTGGAGCAATGATGAGTAAGATCTGACCCTACTTATTGGTCTAAGGTAATGAGGGGGAGACAGTGCTGATCTTGAGGAGGACATCTTCCTGAAGTATGGCCTTCACAAGTCTCCAAGCAATTAGAGGCTGCTTTCCTTTATGAAAGGGAATGGAGTGGGTCGTTTCAGCCCAGAGGGTTCAGTGGAATATGAGCATTCATGTTCTTAATGAACCCAATATCAGCATCCCATGTTTCACTATCTTACTCTCTTCCTATCAGAGCCCTGATTACAGCAAGGGAGACCTGCTGGGGCTATATGTTTAGTCTTCTTTGTAGTTCAGCTACTCAGTCAAATCTTAGACCTGATTTTCGGTACAGTCTGCTCTCTGGGTACAGGAGATAAGGTTTACTTTAAATGCTGATTTTTATAGCATGCTGTTTTTTACAGCATGCCCTGAATTGTTTTTATAAGTGTATTTAAAAAAAAGAAGTATTTATTTTGGCTGCACCACGTCTTAGTTGGGGCATACGGGATCTTTAGTTGCGGCATGCATGCAGGATCTAGTTCCCTGACCAGGGATCGAACCTGGGCCCCTTGCATTGGGAGCGCAGAGTCCTATCCACTGGACTACCAGGGAAATCCCGTGCCCTGCATTTTGATAGGTGTTTTACCCAAGTTAACAAATACGAGTTCCAAAATCTTAGTTATGATTGCCCTCATGTCTTTCAAGTATTAGAGCTGTTGTATAAGCTTGTACATTCTCCTTCCTCCTCTACCACATTTCAGTCCACCTCAGGTAAGAATTTTAGTCATTGTACTGCTATGGCATCTAATGGGTTATCACCGCTCATATATCATTAGAAGTTGGATCCTTGATGCCCCCTGACCAGTAAGTGATACAATTCCAGAATCCCATTCTGAGGATCTGTTTTCTAGTACCACTTCTGTTACCAGAATTCCTAATTAGTGTTTTCTCCAAAAGCAGACCCTGAGGATAAGGATTTAGGTGCAGGAAGTGTATTTTCAAGGTGATCGCAGGAAGCCTATGGAGGAAGTGGGGTAAAAACTGTGGGTTCTTTAAGTGGGAAGCTATCAGCATCAGTACGACTGTCCACATCATTGGCAAGAGAACTCACAGATGAGTCAAGGACATATGGTGTGGGCATTAACAGGGTCTCTATGAAGAGTATAGATGTAAAGCAAGAGCACAGAAACTAGCACACAGAATTAAGCACTAAAT
Organism: Mesoplodon densirostris; assembly: GCF_025265405.1. Taxonomy (NCBI): domain Eukaryota; kingdom Metazoa; phylum Chordata; class Mammalia; order Artiodactyla; family Ziphiidae; genus Mesoplodon; species Mesoplodon densirostris. The sequence continues at coordinate 81,956,875 of NC_082671.1, forward strand.
AAATTTAGCTATTATTTTTATTGGTGGTTAATCACAAAACAAATAGTTTTTCCTCATTTTGTTTGATTTTGCAGTACGAAAGGATTCATTTCAGGTTACCTTTAATTAGTGAACTCCTAATGAATTTGTAATGTGACTTGATTTGTGAAAATTTCCTAACTTTTCCAACTTTCCAAAATATATTTATTTTGATAAGTGAGGTACTCCCATAAGCCCTGACTTATGACTGAACTACCATAACAGTGAAATGATGACTGGCCTTTATTTAGTCTTGATAACCTAAATCCAGCATTTAGATCTTGCCATGCAGTTATTTTGAAGCTAATTGCTTCACCCCAGCTTTTGTAATCTGTTTTACTTCTTGTTAACATGATGAAAGAAAAGGAAAATTTCTATTTTTCTCTATTTCAAAAAAAAAACTATGTTCTTTATGGTTCTCTGGGGCCGCAGGAAAATCCTTACTTAAGGTTCAAATGGTAATTATCATTCTTTCTCAGAGGAAATGTCTGTTGCACTTGTGAAACTGATACTAAATTTAGAACACAAAATTTGATGTTTCATATTTTTAAAATTATTTTTTCCTACTTCTGTTTGATTTCATCATTATTTGATCATCAGCTACATTAAGGAAATGAAATTAAGTTTTCATTAAAAAAATTATTTTTCCAAAGGAATATTCCAAGGCAAACCATATAAGGCAAAATATCAATTAATAATTTAATTGACATTTTTTGGAGGGAGAGGCAAGTTAGAGAAGGAATACAAAAGAGTGAGCTTGATAGGAGCAAAATACTTTAAAAAGTTATACAAAAAATAAGGGTCACAGAATAAAAAAGTTTATATCAACATTTCAGTTGGATAATACATATAGTTGGAGAATAATAATAGCTGGCAAATTACTGGAACAGTTAATAAAGTAGTCATTTGGTGTCACCAAGAGGACAAGAAATTGAACTGTGGAAGGCATCAAAGGTAAATTTTACATTCTTTTACAAACAAATCATGCCAAATAATTTCTTTTTGATATCCAGGCAAGCTTAATGAGTAAACAAAATCGAATGAGCTTAGAGTATATACAATGTTTAATATTCTTTTTTATGGATACATTAGATATGGTGCCATATGACATTTCATGAATAAAGTAGAGAAAGGTTAATTATAGAAATAGCAGATCATATGTAGAAATAACAGACTAAAATAGAAATAATAGTTATAGAAAATTTGAATATACAGATAGGTTTAATATTAAAAATAAAATTGGTGAATTAAAATACTTACATTATTATTGTCATTTACATATTAAAATTCATTTCCCCAGTTTGTCATTATATTAAGATATTATTGTTAATATTTTTAGACATATGTACTGACACGTTTACAGAAATACTATGACACCAGGGATTTCCTTCAAAGTGGGGAGGGTATATAGATAAAACAAACTTGACCATGCGTTGGTGATTTCTGAAGATGGGTGATGGGTACATGGGGGTTTTTTATACTATTCTGTCTACTTTTGAGTATGTTTAACATTTATCATAATAAAAAGTTAATAAATCCTGTGGTATATTGCTCATGGGTAGTATTGAACTTCATAAATGGATGTTAATTATGCTTTCTTTTTCCAGTTATAATTAATATTTTTACAACCTAATAACAATAATAGTGATGAAGACATGGGGCAGAAAATAAAGAAACCATTTCTTTTGGCAAGGTTGTGGGCAGAACACTCAGAATTTTAAGTAAGTGTTTTGTGAACTAAATGGATTTTTAAGCCAACAGGACCTTGAAAATTTTCTATTCCATTTTCTACATTTGCAGATGATAGGATTCAAATTTGGCTGACCTTGTTGTTTGTATCATGACTCATATTGCAGTTTGGGTCTCAGCTTTTGATTCTGGGATTTTTCCCCCTCCATAAGATGCTATCTATAAAAGTAATGTAAGATTCTTTTAGCTCACTGAGACTCAATTACCTGTACAGAGCGGGGGGTGGGGTAGGGTGGGATGTAATGGGTAGCTGAAGTGGCAGCAGAGCACAGTGATCAAAGTTCAAATCATAGCTCTGCCACCTCCTAGCTGTGACACCTAGAACACTTTATTTCACCACTCTGTCTCAGTGAATGGGGAAAAATAATACATCCTGTTTTAAGGATTAAAATAAATAATGTATGTTGAAATGGATAGGAATCGAGTCTATTTCCTAGACACTTTGTAAGGATTACATGAGATTATGTATTTTTAGGAAATAGCTGGCACATAGTATTTACTCAATGAATGCTTTATATTGTTATCTTGTCATTATTATTATTACCATCTTCATACTATCAAGGCAGTGAGGAATTTATTTTTTTAATTTTTTTAACATCTTTATTGGAACATAATTGATTACATTGTAGTGTTAGTTTCTGCTGTATAACAAAGTGAATCAGCTACACATATACATTACCTCCATATCCCCTGGCTCTTGCGTCTCCCTCCCACACTCCATATCCCACCCCTCTAGGTGGTCAGAAAACACTGAGATGATCTCCCTGTGCTATGCAGCTGCTTCACACTAGCTATCTGTTTTACATTTGATAGTGTATATATGTCAATACCACTCTCTCACTTCTTCCCAGCTTACCCTTCCCCCTCTCCATGTCCTCAAGTCCATTCTCTACGTCTGCGTCTTTATTCCTGTCCTGCCTCTAGGTTTTTAAGAACCTTTTTTTTTTTTTTTAGATTCCATATGTATGTGTGAGTATTTGTTTTTCCCTTTCTGACTTCACTCTGTATGACAGACTCTAGGTCCATCCACCTCACTACAAATAACTCAGTTTCCTTTCTTTTTATGGCTGAGTAATATTCCATTTTATATATGTGCCACATCTTCTTTATCCATTCATCTGTCACTGGACACTTAGATTGTTTCCATGTCCTGGCTATTGTAAATAGTGCTGCAATGAACATTGTGGTACATGACTCTTTTTGAATTATGGTTTTCTCAGGGTATATGCCCAGTAGTGGGATTGCTGGGTCTATGGTAGTTCTATTTTTAGTTTTTTAAGGAAGCTCCATACTGTTCTCCATAGTGGCTGTATCAATTTCCATTCCCCCCAGCAGTGCAAGAGGCTTCCCTTTTCTCCACACCCTCTCCAGCATTTATTGTTTGTAGATTTTTTTTTTTAATAAATTTATTTATTTATTTATTTATGTTTGGCTGTGTTGGGTCTTCGTTTCTGCGCGAGGGCTTTCCCCAGTTGTGACAAACGGGGGCCACTCCTCATCGCGGTGCGCAGGCCTCTCACTGTCGCGGCCTCTCTTGTTGCAGAGCACAGGCTCCAGTCGCGCAGGCTCAGTAGTTGTGGCTCACAGGCCCAGCCGCTCCGTGGCATGTGGGATCCTCCCAGACCAGGACTCGAACCCGTGTCCCCTGCATTGGCAGGCAGATTCTCAACCACTGCGCCACCAGGGAAGCCCTGTTTGTAGATATTTTGATGATGGCCATTCTGACTGGTGTGAGGTGATACCTCATTGTAGTTTTGATTTGCATTTCTCTAATGATTAGTGATGTTGAGCAATCTTTCATGTGTTTGTTAGCAATCTGTATATCTTCTTTGAAGAAATGTCTATTTAGGTCTTCTGCCCATTTTTGGATTGAGTTGTTTGTTTTTTTATATTGAACTGCATGAGCTGCTTGTATATTTTGGAGATGAATCCTTTGACAAGTCAGTTGCTTCATTTGCAAATATTTTCTCCCATTCTGAGGGTTGTCTTTTCATCTTGTTTATGATTTCCTTTGCTGTGCAAAAGCTTTTAAGTCCCTTTAGGTCCCATTTGTTTATTTTTGTTTTTATTTCCATTTCTCTGGGAGATGGGTCAAAAAGGATCTTGCTGCAATTTATGTCATAGAGTGTTCTTCCTATGTTTTCCTCTAAGTTTTATAGTGTCTGGCCTTATATTTAGGTCTTTAATCCATTTTGAGTTTATTTTTGTGTATGGTGTTAAGGAGTGTTCTAATTTCATTCTTTTACATGTAGCTGTCCAGTTTTCCAGGACCACTTATTGAAGGGGCTGACTTTTCTCCATTGTATATTTTTGCCTCCTTTATCAAAAATAACGTGACCATAGGTGGGTTTATCTCTGGGCTGTCTATCCTGTTCCATTGATCTATATTTCTGTTTGTGTGCCAGTACCATATTATCTTGATTACTGTAGCTTTGTAGTATAGTCTGAAGTCAGGGAGACTGACTCCTCCAGCTCCGTTTTTCTTTCTCAAGATTGCTTTGGCTATTTGGGATCTTTTGTGTTCCCATACAAATTGTGAAATTTTCTGTTCTAGTTCTGTGAAAAATGCCAGTGGTAGTTTGATAGGGATTGCACTGAATCTGTACATTGTTTTGAGTAGTGTAGTCATTTTCACAATGTTGATGCTTTATTTTCTTTTTTCTTTTTTTTTTTTTATGGTACACGGGCCTCTCACTGTTTTGGCCTCTCCCGTTGCAGAGCACAGGCTCTGGACGCACAGGCTCAGTGGCCATGGCTCACAGGCCCAGCCTCTCCACGTCATGTGGGATCTTCCCAGACTGGGGCACGAACCCGTGTCCCCTGCTCAGCAGGCGGACTCTCAACCACTGCGCCACCAGGGAAGCCCCACAATGTTGATTCTTGCAATCCAAGAACATGGTGTATGTCTCCATCTGTTTGTATCATCTTTAATTTCTTTCATCAGTGTCTTATAGTTTTCTGCATACAGGTCTTTTGTCTCCTTAGGTAGGTTTATTCCTAGGTATTTTTTTCTTTTTGTTACAATGGTAAATGGGAGTGTTTCCTTAATTTCTCTTTCAGATTTTTCATCATTAGTGGATGGGAATGCAAGAGAGGTCTGTGCATTAATTTTGTATCCTGCTACTTTACCAAATTCATTGATTAGCTCTAGTAGTTTTCTGGTAGCATCTTTAGGGTTCTCTATGTATAGTATCATGTCATATGCAAACAGTGACAGTTTTACTCCTTCTTTTCTGATTTGGACTCCTTTTATTTCTTCTCTAATTGCTGTGGCTAAAACTTCCAAAACTATGTTGAATAATAGTGGTGAGAGTGGGCATCCTTGTCTCGTTCCTGATCTTAGTGGAAATGTTTTCAGTTTTCACCATTTAGAATGATGTTGGCTGTGGGTTTGTCATATGGCCTTTATTATGTTGAGGTAAGTTCCCTCTGTGCCTACTTTCTGGAGGGTTTTTATCATAAATGCGTGTTGAATTTTGTCTAAAGCTTTTTTGCATCTATTGAGGTGATCATATGGTTTTATCCTTCAATTTGTTAACAGTGTATCACATTGAGTGATTTGCATATATTGAAGAATCCTTGCATTCCTGGGATAAACCCCACTTGATCATGGTGTATGATCCTTTTAATGTGCTGTTGGATTCTGTTTGCTAGTATTTTGTTGAGGATTTTCACATCTATGTTCATAAGTGATATTGGCCTGTAGTTTTCTTTCTTTGTGACATCTTTGTCCAGTTTTGGTATTAGGGTGATGGTGGCCTCATAGATTGAGTTTGGGAGTGTTCCTCCCTCTGCTGTCTTTGGAAGAATTTGAGAAGGATAGGTGTTAGCTCTTCTCTAAATGTTTGATAGAATTCGCCTGTGAATCCATCTGGTCCTGGGCTTTTGTTTGTTGGAAGATTTTTAATCACAGTCTCAATTTCAGTGCTTGTGAGTGGTCTGTTCATATTTCCTGTTTCTTCCTGGTTCAGTCTTAGAGGTTGTGCTTTTCTAAGAATTTCTCCATTTCTTCCAGGTTGTCCATTTTATTGACATATAGTTGCGTGTAGTAATCTCTCATGATCCTTTGTATTTCTGCAGTGTCAGTTGTTACTTCTCCTTGTTCATTTCTAATTCTGTTGATTTGAGTCTTTTTTCTTCTTGATGAGTGTGGCTAATGATGTATCAATTTTGTTTATCTTCTCAAAGAACCAGCTTTTAGTTTTATTGATCTTTGGTATCATTTCCTTCACCTCTTTTTCATTTATTTCTGATCTGAACTTTATGATTTCTTTCCTTCTGCTAACTCTGGGTTTTTTTGTTCTTCTTTCTCTAATTGCTTTAGGTATAAGGTTAGGTTGTTTATTTGAAATGCTTCTTGTTTCTTGAGGTAGGATTGTATTGCTATAAACTTCCCTCTTAGAACTGCTTTTGCTGCATCCCATAGGTTTTGGTTCGTCGTGTTTTCATTGTCATTTGTTTGTTTTTTTTTTATTTCGTCTTTGATTTCTTCAGTGATATCTTGCTTATTAAGTAGTGCATTGTTTAGCCTCCATGTGTTTGTATTTTTTACAGATTTTTTCCTGTAATTGATATCTAGTCTCATAGCATTGTGGTCGGAAAAGATACGTGATACGATTTCAATTTTCTTAAATTTACCAAGGCTTGATTTGTGACTCAAGATGTGATCTATCCTGGAGAATGTTCCATGAGCCCTTGAGAAGAAAGTGTATTCTGTTGTTTTTGGATGGAATGTCCTATAAATATCAATTAAGTCCATCTTGTTTAATGTATCATTTAAAGCTTGTGTTTCCTTATTTAGTTTCATTTTGGTTGTTCTGTCCATTGGTGAAAGTGGGGTGTTAAAGTCCCCTACTATGAGTGTGTTACTGTCGATTTCCCCTTTTATGGCTGTTAGCATTTGCCTTATGTATTGAGGTGCTCCTATGTTGAGTGCATAAATATTTACAATTATTATATCTTCTTTTGGATTGATCCCCTGTTCATTATGTAGTGTCCTTCTTTGTCTCTTGTAATCATCTTTATTTTAAGTTTATTTTGTCTGATATGAGAATTGCTACTCCAGCCTTCTTTTGATTTCCATTTACATGGAATATCTTTTTCCATCCCCTCACTTTCAGTCTGTATGTGTCTGTAGGTCTGAAGTGGGTCCCTTGTAGACAGCATATATATGGGTCTTGTTTTTGTATCCAGTCAGCTAGCCTGTGTCTTTTGGTTGGAGCATTTAATCCATTTACATTTATGGTAATTTTTGATATGTATGTTCCTATTACTGTTTTCTTAATTGTTTTGGGATTGTTTTGTAGGTCTTTTCCTTCTCTTGTGTTTCCTGCCTAGAGAAGTTCCTTTAGCATGTGTTGTGTAGCTGGTTTGGTGGTGCTGAATTCTCTTAGCTTTTGCTTGTCTGTAAAGGTTTTAATTTCTCCATCAAATCTGAATGAGATCCTTGCTAGTTATAGTAATCTTGGTTGTAGTTTTTCCCTTTCATCACTTTAAATATGTCCTGCCACTCCCTTCTGGCTTGCAGAGTTTCTGCTGAAAGATCAGCTGTTAACCTTATGGGGATTCCCTTGTATGTTGTTTGTTGTTTTGCCCTTCCTGCTTTTAATTTATTTTCTTTGTATTTAATTTTTGATAGTTTGATTAATATGTGTCTTGGCATGTTTCTCCTTGGATTTATCCTGTATGGGACTCTCTGCACTTGCTTGACTTCATTAACTGTTTCCTTTACCATATTAGGGAAGTTTTCAACTATAGTCTCTTCAAATATTTTCTCACTCCCTATCTTTTTCTCTTCTTCTTTTGGGACCCCTATAATTTGAATGTTAGTTTTAATGTTGTCCCAGAGGTCTCTGAGAGTGTCCTCAATTCTTTTCATTCTTTTTTCTTTATTCCGCTCTGCAGTAGTCATTTCCACTATTTTATCTTCCAGGTCACTTATCCGTTCTTCTGCCTCAGTTTTTCTGCTATTGATTCCTTCTAAAGAATTTTTAATTTCATTTATTGTGTTGTTCATCATGGTTTGTTTGCACTTTAGTTTTTCTAGGTCCTTGTTAAACGTTTCTTATATTTTCTCCATTCTATTTTGAAGATTTTGGATCATCTTTACTGTCATTACTCTGAATTATTTTTCAGGTAGACTGCCTATTTCTTCTTCAGTGTTTGGTCTGGCGGGTTTTTACCTTGCTTCTTCATCTGCTGCATATGTCTCTGTCTTTTCATTTTTCTTAACTTACTGTGTTTGGGGTCTCCTTTTCACAGGCTGCAGGTTCGTAGTTCCCGTTGTTTTTGGTGTCTGCCCCCAGTGGGTAAGGTTGTTTCAGTGTGTTGTGTAGGCTTCCTGGTGGAGGGTACTGGTGCCTGTGTTCTGGTGGATGAGGCTGGAACTTGTCTTTTTGGTGGGCCGGACCGAGTCCAGTGGTGTGTTTTGGGGTGTCTGTGATCTTATGACTTTAGACAGCCTCTCTGCTAATGGATGGGGTTGTGTTCCTGTCCTATTAGTTGTTTGGCATGTGGTGTCCAGCACTGGAGGTTGCTGGTTGTTGAGTGGAGCTGGTTCTAAGCGTTGAGATGGAGATCTGTGGGAGAGCTCTCACTGATTGATATTACCTGGGACTGGGAGGTCTCTGGTGGTCCAGTGTCCTGAACTCACCCCTCCCACGTCAGAGGCTCAGGCCTGACACCTCGCCAGAACACCAAGACCCTGTCAGCCACACGGCTGAGGAGAAAAGGGAGAAAAAAAAGAAATAAATAAAATAAAGTTATTAAAATAAAATATTAATAAAATATTAAAATAAAAAAATATGTAATTAAAATAAAGAGAGCAACCAAAGCTGTAAACAAATCCACCAATGATAACAAGTGCTAACAACTAAACTAAGATAAACATATAAATTAGAAACTAGTCAGTCACATATAGCAAACCCCAAGTCTACAGTTGCTCCCAAAGTCCATTGCCTCAATTTTGGGATGATTCATTGTCTATGCAGGTATTCCACAGATTCACGGTACATCATGTTGATTCTGGAAATTTAATCTGGTTCTCCTGAGGCTGCTGGGAGAGATTTCCCTTTCTCTTCTTTGTTTGCCCAGCTCCTGGGGTTCAGGTTTGGGTTTGGCCCTGCGTCTGCATGTAGATTGCCTGAGGGCATCTATTCCCCACCCAGACAGGATGGGGTTAAAGTAGCAGCTGATTAGGGGGCTCTGGCTCACTTAGGCCAGGGGGAGGGAGGGGTACTGCGGGTCATGCCTGTAGCAGCAGAAGCTGGTGTGATGTTGCAACAGCCTGAGGTGCACTGTGTGTTCTCCCAGGGAAGTTGTCCGTGGATCCCGGGACCCTGACAGTGGTGGGCTGCACAGGCTCCAGGTGGGGAGGTGTGGATAGTGACCTGCGCTTGCACACAGGCTTCTTGGTGGCTCCAGCAGCAGCCTTAGCATTTCATGCACATCTCTGGTGTCCGTGTTGATAGCCGTGTCTCGTGCCCGTCTCTGGAGCTTGTTTAGGCGGTGCTCTGAATCTCCTCTCCTCGCGCATCCCAAAACAATGGCCTCTTGACTCTTAGGCAGTTACAACTTTTTCCCGGACTCCCTCCCAGCTAGCCATGGCGCACTAGCCCCCTTCAGGCTGTGTTCACGCAGCCAACCCCAGTCCTCTCCCTGGGATCTGACCTCTGAGGCCCAAGCCTCAGCTCCCAGCCCCCGCCCGCCCCAGTGGGTGAGCAGACAAGCTTCTCGGGCTGCTGAGTGCTGATTGGCACCTATCCTCTGTGCGGGAATCTCTCCACTTTGCCCTCTGCACCCCTATTGCTGCACTCTCCTCTGTGGCTCCAAAGCTTCCTCCCTCCCGCCCCCCCCCCCACCTCCACACCCCATCTCCACCATTGAAGGGGCTTCCTAGTGTGTGGAAACTTTTCCTCCTTCTTAGCTCCGTCCCAGAAGTTCAGGTCCCGTCCCTATTCTTTTTTCTTTTTCCCTACCCAGATATGTGGGGCGTTTCTTGTCTTTTGGGAAATCTGAGGTCTTCTGCCAGTGTTCAGTAGGTGTTCTGTAGGAGTTGTTCCACATGTAGATGTATTTTTCATATCTTTGTGGGTAGGAAGGTGATGTCCACGTCTTACTCCTCCGACATCTTGAAGGTTCTGGAAGTTTTAATTTTAAAATTTCAATGGATAAAATGCAGGCTGATAATTAAGAACTCACTGTAAATCAGTATATATGCATATATGTATATATATATATATATATATATATGAATATATTTTATGTGTGTGTATGTGTAGGCTGCCAAATTAGATACTCCTTTTTAAAACAGCTCTTTTGAGGTATAATTCTCATACCTTAAAGTTCACCCATTTAAAGTATACAATTCAGTGTTTTTAAAAATATATTTGTAGTTGTGAAACCATCATCACAGTCTAATTTTAGAATCTTTTTATCACCGTAAAAAGAAACCCGTGTTCTTGTTAGTAGTGAACTTCTCATTCCTCCTATCACTCCAGCCTTAGACAACTACGAATCTACTTTATATCTCTATGGATTTGCCTGTTCTGGACATTTCATGTAAATGGAATCATATGATATGTGGTTTTTTATGACTGTCCTGTTTCACTTAGGATATATTTTCAGAGCTCATCCATGTTGTTGCATGTAGCAATACTTCATTCCTTTTTATTGCCAAATAGTATTCTATTGTATGAATTTTTTTTTTACGAGTTATAGAATACTTAACACTTTCCTATATATCTGTTTTTGGGATGGAAGATGACTAAATTCAGCTCTATTCTAGGTGTATGGGAGAATTCTGCACTGTTCTCAGAGAGTAGAATTATAGCCTGAATCACCTACTAGGTAAGGTAAAGCAGTCACTATGAACATGCACCTAACATTACCCCAACATTACCGTAGTATCCTATTACTGTGGATACTAGGTGATCAGTACCAGGAGGCCCTTGTTAGTCAGAACTTTAAAGGAAGTATAAGTTTTTAAACACACAACTGCCTTCCCTCTTAAGTTCTTTCAGGTCTAAAATTCTATGAGTTGCTACCATGTTGTACTTGTTACTCTTTTGGGTATGCTGTAACGCTAATAGTCTTATTAACCAAATAAAGTTTATATCAGAACAGTTCGGTTTTTAAAGTTTTTTTTTAAAGAATTTATATTAATATTCTTAAAGAATTAATATTGCCAAGTGGCACCAAAAGCAAAAAGTAATCTCCCTACCCCCTTGCTAAAACTAAAGTCTGATTTTAAAAGAAGAGAATCAAAACTAAACAGAGAAATGCAAAAGAACACCATTTTAAATGCTGTCACTTTCCATTCAACTTGAATTGGGAAGAGAAAAGTGTCTTTTCCTGCTGATGGTTGTAAGGGTGTAACAAATGTTACTTACGAAGAACATGTTAACATCTCTCTGTGAAGCAACTGGAACAGCAAATGACAACATCTAGAGAACACAAATGGTCCAGTATTGCTTCTCTTAATTGTTGAAAAATTCTACCATAGGGCTGCCATTGCTGGTCTTATCATACCTTTAGATATTCCTCAATTCAAGCTTTTGACAGTAGCAGCTACTGAGAATAAGCATGTCATATTTAGAGAACAGCAAGAACTTTTGATTGCTGCTGAACAGGGAGCATGGGGCTCCGAGGTGGGAATAGGGGGTTTGGGGAGGGTAATAGCAGCCTGGGGAGGTGGGAGCAGCAGCAACAAGCCTAGGGAAAATTTTATGCCTAAGGGAAATTAAATACAGAACTGATGGTGCTTAAAAAAAGCCATCAGTGACTTCCTCTGATAGGTTCAAGTGCTCATTATTTAGTTTAGCATAGAAGACCCACCATAATTGCCACTCATATAAGCCTTTTGTTGTAGTCATCATCACATTTTCTGTTCCCTGAACATAACTTGCATTGTCTTGCTTTTATGCCTGTTTTTATGCTGTATCCTTGTCTGTATACTTGACTGCACCCTTCAGTCTGTATCTGTAAGCTCTGACTTCAGACAATATTAGCTTCCTTCCCTGTGCTCCATAGCACCTTGTGGATATCTTGTTACAATATGGCATATTTCCTTATGGTTATTGTTTACATATCTTTTTTCCCCCTAGGCTTTACTTTCCTGAAGGGCCCGGACTATGTTTTATTCATGGTTATATTTTACACTCTTGGCACTGTTTGTGGCCTACAATAAACATTGGATGGAAGGCAGAGATAGAATAGTGAAGTGCATGAAGGAGAAAGTACAAAAACAAAATATGTTGTTTTAAAAATAATTGTACCATATTTTTTCATTGGATTTTACTTTGAATCCAATACTGTTTAACAACGTAAAGAAATATAATTCTACAGGTATTATTAATTAACAGTACGACTGCAGAGTTGTGAAAATGTATGCCAGCCTGTCCCAGAGGCAGCCTGAGTAGAGGGAAAAAAGATGAGATGAATGTATCCCAGTTCTTTGAATCCACTGGCAAAAAATCCATCCAGCAGATAATGTTATATTAGGTATGAAGCAAATGATTATCATTTGTGATTCTAGCTAGCTCTCCCCTGAAAAATATCTTAAGCACAAATTTCTGCTCATTGTGCATTACTTCTCTGGAAAGATTTTGTTTGGACAAAAGTCACAAAGAGGGTATTGTGGTATTAGAGTGAATTTTTAGTAACAGAAAGGTTTAATGATGAAGAGAACATAGTGATTCTCATAACTAGATTATTCACTTGAATTCCTTTCCCCTTCTTTGTCAATCCTTTTCTGCCTCATTTCTAACTTCCTGGGTTGACATGCCCTTCAGGATTGAGAACCAGACTTGGTTTATCCCAGTCTGTAAACATCTTTTTGGACCTGTTCCTTCCAAGTTTTAGTCAGTGGTCCTCAAACTTGGGTATGTGCCATAATCTTAAAATGCTTGATAAAAAATATAGATGCCTGGACTACTATGAAGAATTTCTGAGTGTGACCAGAACACCCACAATTTTTAACATGCCTCATAATTTGAAACCCTGGTTTGGATCTTTCCTGTTTAATATATCCCCGAGATCAGATAACTCCATATCACTTCTTCAAGATTCAGCTATTCCTGGATTCTTCTAACATCCATCAGAAGATGGATACCTAGACAGTACTTATTATGGGCTGAATTTTGTCCCCTCCCAAATTTGTATGTTGAAGTCGTAATCTAGAGCACAGGCTGAACAGTTGTGGCGCACAGGCTTAGTTGCTCAATGGCATGTGGGATCTTCCCAGACCAGGGATCGAACCCATGTCCCCTGCATTGGAAGGCAGATTCTTTACCACTGGACCACCAGGGAAGTCCCTCAGGTGGCATTCTTAATGCTTACTTCTTAATTGGACAAACTTCTGCTTGCTTGTATGGGCCCTGGATGTGAATGAAGTCAAATTAAAATTGTCTGACTATAGATTAAATTCAGGTACCACATGGTGATTAATGTAGTTACAGGACCTTTTTTCTTTTTTTCATGTGACTGTAGTCAAAGCAATTCCAGCAGTTTTTTTTTTTTTTCCAATTTAAACTAGTAGTCTGTTCATTGGAATTAGCGAGAACAAAAAGAAGGGGAAACAGGCCATTACCTAACCTAACTCTCTTACCCACGACCCCTATGGACTATTTTGCAAGCCAAATTGACAGTTGTCATATTAAAGGTCCACTTTAAGTTTTTATTCTAATTCAACAAATATTTACTGTGTACCTAAAATACACCCATTACTATGTTAGAAATTAAGTATACAAAAGTGAATAGAGCATGGTTTCTGTCCTAAAGGAGGAGCATGCACTTCAATATATACAACAGAAGAAATAAATGCATCAATAGAGTAAAAGATAAGTATGGGGCAAAATGACTATTTTGATTGGAACCAACTTAGTCGTTCTGAATCTGGGAGATTCTGAAAATTACTAAGAGAGCATTTTAAAACTAGAGTCCCAGATTCTATCTCAGATCAACTGATTCAGAGTTTTTATGCATAGGGCCTTTGATTCTGTGTTTACAAAAGCTCTTTTATGGTTTCTCATGCTCACCAAGGCTGAAATATAGTGGTCTGGTGGATTTTAACTGTAGTTCATGTGAAGTGGAAGTTGGTGCTCAAGTAAGAGGATAAGTGATGGTCCATGTGCTGATGTTTGCTGAATCAGTTTTCAGAGTTGAATGTACTCTATGTGATTAAAAATATTACTAGTGTCTCAACTCTTCTTCTTTTCATTATCCTCACACATAATATTTTAAAAATATAAATCTTAAATAAATCACTTCAATAAATGAAACCTAAACTCCTCCCACAACCTGTAAGGCCCAGCATGGTCTGGCTGCTGTTTAGTTTTCCAACTTTATCTTGAGCTATACCTCTCCTTACTCACTGTGCTTCAGTTACATATGTCTCCTTTAATGCCAAGCTCTTTTCTATCTCTGGCCTTCCCTCTTCCTGGAATGATTTTCTAGTTCTCTGAGTAGCTAGCTCTTTCTTATCCTTTGTATCTCTGTTTAAATATCACCTCCTCAGAGAGGCTTTATCCTGAACATCCTATAGAAAGTGGATCTATGGTTACTCTTTCACTATCTCGTCACACTGTTTCTTTTATAGCACTTATCATAATTTACACTTCTCTTGTTTATTTGTTTATCATCTGACTCCTTTCCTACAGTGTATAAAGTCCATTATCATATCAACCTTTTCTATCTGTTCACTATTCCAACCCCAGGACCTATGTAATGTCTGGGAACATAGTAAGTGTTCAATAAAGAGTTGTTGAATATGTGAATGAATCTTTATTTTGTAGATGAGGGAGCTGAGGCTTAGAGATGGTAGATAAGTGACTCAAGTTATTTAGTATGAAGGGTTGGAAACAGGTTTCAAACCCAGGCAGCTTGATTGCAGAGTCCCCACCACTAATTGCCAAGCCATAAGAAGGGAATGTACTGGGCAGACAAAACAATAAATGCCTTTCTAATAGCACAATGTAGCAGAAAGCACTGGACTTAGTATCAGAAGTTTTGTGTTCTTTTCTAGCTCTGTTGACAGGAACGAGAAGACCCTACCAGTCCACATGACAGAGTGGAGGAGGGATGTTATCCAAACAATAACTGGGGGTTGTACCAGAAGAACTGGAATAATCCTGGGGAGGAGTGAGGGCAAATAACAAATGTCCACCACAGGATTCTAGTACATTCCCACAGTGCACTGAGAGGCTACATATACCTTTCCCACAAAGGCCATCTCTTTTGTCACTATCTTTTGCAAATCACTTAAAGTTTTGAAATGTAACATTTTCTAAGGAATATTAAATTTGGAATGAAATTGTGGGGACAGCCGGCATCAAGATAATTATTAAATGTTAAGTCTGACAGCACAGACTGACAGTTGTGAGAATATGATAATATTTTCTACTTTAATAGATGCAAAATCATGGAAGGACTGGATGTTGGGATTCTTTTCTCCCTTCTTAGTGTAAATGACTCTCTCTATTCATTCCAAAAGAGTGTCTAGTATATATAGTAATTGTTCTCTAGCTATATTATAAAGTAGGGTTCAAATTTATATAATTTGGTTTTCCTGGTATCAGGTATTTCTAAGAACATACATCCATTTTTTAACTTCTGATTTTTATCTAGAAAAAAATTTAGTGATTTTGTCCATCAGGTGCCTATCAGCTTATTAGCTCAAAGATAATTTACTTTTCAAGAGGATAATTATACTTTAGTGAGGAAAGCCTCATTATTCAGAAATGAAAAGTATAGTTGGAGGGGAAAAGTTATAAGTAATGGTGAAATATGGGGCTGGAATTTAGAGAGTCAGCATTTCTTCTGATGAGATCTGATTTACTCACACATTGTGTACATTCATTTGTCAAACATTAACTGAACATTTCTTTTTTATGAGAAATAAGGCTCAAATAGAGTAGAAAGTATACAGGACCCAGGAGTCAAAAGACCAAGGTTCTAATCCTGGCTGTGCCTCTTGGTAACTGTGAGTCATGGTTCCTTCTTGACTTTAAGATGGGGATAATATAATCTGCCCTGCTTGTCTTTCAGGATTATAGTAGAGGTTGAAAGAGTTCTGCAAATCATAGCTCTCCAAATAAATGTGAACTATTTTTCTTATTACTATGTGCATGGAACTGCTTCATATAGAAGATTTTTAAAAAAATCACCATTCTTTCTACTATACCCTGGTTTACTAATCCATTTCCTAGAATCATTTTTTTAGTAAGACTCTTTTTTAGGGCAGTTTTTGATTTACAACAAAATTGAGAGGGAGGTACAGATATTTCCCATATACCCCCTTCCCCCACACATGCATAGCCTTCCCTATTATCATAACATTCACCAGAATGGAAGATTTTTTTTTTTTTTTTTTTTTTTGCGGTACGCGGGCCTCTCACTGCTGTGGCCTCTCCCGTTGCAGAGCACAGGCTCCGGACGCGCAGGCTCAGCGGCCATGGCTCACGGGCCCGGCCGCTCCGCAGCATGTGGGATCTTCCCGGACCGGGGCATAAACCCATGTCCCCTGCATCGGCAGGCGGACTCTCAATCACTGCGCCACCAGGGAAGCTCCAGAATGGGAGATTTTTTACCAAGGATGAACCTACAATGACACATCATAATCACACAAAGTCCATAGTTTACCTAAGGGTTCACTCTTCGTATAGTACAGTCTAAGGATATAGGCAAAATGTGTGACATATATCCATCATTATAATGTCATTCAGAGTATTTTCATTGCCCTGAAAATCCTCTGTACTTTGTGTATTCATCACCCTTGTGCTCCCCTCCCCTTAGGCTCCCAGCAACCACTGATCTTTTTATTATTCCCATAGTTTTACGTTTTCCAGAATGTCATACAATTGGAATCATACAGTATATAGCCTTTCAGATTGTCTTTTTTCACTTAGTAAAATGCATTTAAGGTTACTCTGTGTCTTTTAATGCTTGATAGCTCATTTCTTTATACTGTTGAATAATATTCCATTGTCTGAATGTACCACAGTTTATTCATTCACCTACTGAAGGAGATCTTGGTTACTTCCAAAGTTACTTCCAAAGCTGGTATAAACATCTGTGTACAGGTTGTTTTGTGGACATAAGTTTTCAATTCATTTGGGTAAATATCAAGAAGTGTAGTTGCTGGATCTTATGGTAAGAGTATGTTTAGTCTTGTAAGAAACTGAAAAACTATCTTCCAGAAGTGGTTGTACCATTTTACATTCCCCCTAGTGATGCATGAGAGTTCCTGTTACTCCACAAACTTGTCAGCATTTGTTGTTGTCAGTGTTCTGCATTTCAGCCATTCTAACAGATGTGTAGTGGGATCTCATTGTTGTTTTAGTTTGCATTTTCCTGACGACATATGATGTGAAGCATCTTTTCATGTGCTTATTTGCAATCTGTATGTCTTCTTTGGTGAAGTGTCTGTTAAAATCTTTGGCCACTTTTTAATTGGGTTGTTTGTTTTCTTATTGTTGAGTTTTAAGATTTCTTTGTATATTTTGGGCAACAGTCCTTGGTTGGATGTGTCTTTTGCAAATATTTTCTCCCAGTCTGGGCTTGTCTTCTTATTCTCTTGACATTGCCTTTTGCAGACAAGAAGTTTATAATTTTAATGAAGTCCATCTTATCAATTATTTCTTTTATGGATCATGTCTTTGGTGGTGTATCTAAAAAGGCATCACCAAGAAAGTATTTCAGACTGGATTAGTAAGATGGCGGAAGAGTAAGACGCGGAGATCACCGTCCTCCCCACGGATACACCAGAAATACAGCTACACATGGAACAATTCCTACAGAACACCTACTGAACGCTGGCAGAAGACCCCAGACCTCCCAAAAGGCAAGAAACTCCCCACATACCTGGGTAGGGCAAAGCGGAGAGAATCCCGCACAGAGGATCGGTGCCGAGCGGCACTCACCAGCCTGAGAGGCTTGTCTGCTTGCCCCGGCGGCGCTGGAAGCTGAGGCTCAGGCTTCGGTCAGAGCGCAGGGAGAGGACTGGGGCTGGCGGCGAGAACTCAGCCGGAAGGGGGCTAATGAGCCACAGCTAGCGGGCAGGGAGTCCGGGAAAACTCTGGAGCTGCCGAAGAGGCAAGAGACTTTTTCTTCCCTCTTGGTTTCCTGGTGCGCGAGGAGAGGGGATTAAGAGCGCTGCTTAAAGGGGCTCCACAGACGGGCACGAGTCACGACTGAAAGCGCGGAGCCCAGTGACGGGCGTGGGACGCTGGGGCTGCTGCTGCCGCCGCCAAGAAGCCTGTGTGCGAGCGCAGGTCACTGTCCACACTGCCCTTCCGGGAGCCTGTGCAGCCCGCCACTGCCGGGGTCCCGGGATCCAGGGGCGGCTTCCCTGGGAGAACGCACGGCGCGCCTCGGGCTGGTGCAACGTCACGCCGACCTCTGCCGCTGCAGGCTCGCCCCGCACTCCGTGCCCCTCCCTCCCGCCCGGCCTGAGTGAGCCAGAGTCCCCGAAGAGGCTGCTCCTTTAACCCTGTCCTGTCTGAGCGAAGAACAGACGCCCTCCGGCGACCTACACGCAGAGGCGGGGCCAAATCCAAAGCTGAGACCCAGGAGCTGTGTGAACAAAGAAGAGAAAGGGAAACCTCTCCCAGCAGCCTCAGAAGCAGCGGATTAAAGCTCCACAATCAACTTGATGTACCCTGCATCTGTGGAATACATGAATGGACAACAAATCATGCCAAATTGAGGAGCCAGGAGTCAGTGCTGTGCCTCTGAGGTGGGAGAGCCAACTTCAGGACACTGGTCCACAAGAGACCTCCCAGCTCCACATAATATCAAACGGTGAAAATCTTCCAGAGATCTCCATCTCAACACCAGCACCCAGCTTCACTCAACGACCAGCAAGCTACAGTGCTGGACACCCTATGCCAAACAACTAGCAAGACAGGAACACAACGCCACCCATTAGCAGAGAGGTGGCCTAAAATCATAAAAAGTCCGCAGACACCCCAAAACACACCACCAGACGTGGACCTGCCCACCAGAAAGACAAGATCCAGCCTCACCCACCAGAACACAGGCACTAGTCCCCTCCACCAGGAAGCCTACACAACCCACTAAACCAACCTTAGCCACTGGGGACAGACACCAAAAACAATGGGAACTACGAACCTGCAGCCTGCAAAAAGGAGATCCCAAACACAGTAACATAAGCAAAATGAGAAGACAGAAAAACACACAGCAGGAGAAGGAGCAAGATAAAAACCCACCAGACCTAACAAATGAAGAGGTAATAGGCAGTCTACCTGAAAAAGAATTCAGAATAATGATGGGAAAGATGATCCAAGATTCTATTTCCCAGATCCAAAATCTTGGAAATGGAATAGACAAAATGCAAGAAACAGTTAACAAGGACCTAGAAGAACTAAAGATGAATCAAGCATCGATTAAAAACACAATAAATGAAATAAAAAATACTCTAGATGGGATCAATAGCAGAATAACTGAGGCAGAAGAACGGATAAGTGAGGTGGAAGATAAAATAGTGGAAATAACTGCTGCAGAGCAAAATAAAGAAAAAAGAATGAAAAGAACAGAGGACAGTCTCAGAGACCTCTGGGACAACATTAAACACACCAACATTCGAATTATAGGGGTTCCAGAAGAAGAAGAGAAAAAGAAAGGGACTGAGAAAATATTTGAAGAGATTATAGTTGAAAACTTCCCTAATATGGGAAAGGAAATAGTTCATCAAGTCCAGGAGGCACAGACAGTCCCATACAGAATAAATCCAAGGAGAAATACGCCAAGACACATATTAATCAAACTGTCAAAAATTAAACACAAAGAAATCATATTAAAAGCAGCAAGGCAAAAACAACAAATAACACACAAGGGAATCCCCATCAGGATAACAGCTGATCTCTCAGCAGAAACTCTACAAGCCAGAAGGGAGTGGCAGGACATAATTAAAGTGATGAAGGAGAAAAACCTGCAACCAAGATTACTCTACCCAGCAAGGATCTCATTCAGATTTGATGGAGAAATTAAAACGTTTACAGACAAGCAAAAGCTGAGAGAGTTCAGCACCACCAAACCAGCTTTACAACAAACGCTAAAGGAACTTCTCTAGGCAAGAAACAAAACAGAAAGAAAAGACCTACAATAACGAACCCAAAACAATTAAGAAAATGGGAATAGGAACATACATATCAATAATTACCTTAAAGGGCCTCCCTGGTGGCGCAGTGGTTGAGAGTCCGCCTGCCGATGCAGGGGATACGGGTTCGTGCCCCGGTCTGGGAGGATCCCATATGCCGCGGAGCGGCTGGGCCCGTGAGCCATGGCCGCTGGGCCTGCACATCCGGAGCCTGTGCTCCGCAACGGGAGAGGCCACAACAGTGAGAGGCCCACATAACGCAAAATAAATAAATAAATAAATAATTACCTTAAATGTAAATGGACTAAATGCTCCCACCAAAAGACACAGATTGGCTGAATGGATACAAAAACAAGACCCATATATATGCTGTCTACAAGAGACCCACTTCAGACCTAGAGACACATACAGACTGAAAGTAAGGGGATGGAAAAAGATATTCCATGCAAATGGAAACCAAAAGAAAGCTGGAGTAGCAATTCTCATATCAGACAAAATAGACTTTAAAATAAAGACTACTAGAAGAGACAAAGAAGGACACTACATAATGATCAAGGGATCAATCCAAGAAGAAGATATAACAATTGTAAATATTTATGCACCCAACATAGGAGCACCCCAATACATAAGGCAAATACTAACAGCCATAAAAGGAGAAATCGACAGTAACACAATCATAGTAGGGGACTTTAACACCCCACTTTCACCAATGGACAGATCATCCAAAATGAAAATAAATGAGGAAACACAAGCTTTAAATGATACATTAAACAAGATGGACTTAGTTGATATTTATAGGAAATTCCATCCAAAAACAACAGAATACACATTTTTCTCAAGTGCTCATGGAACATTCTCCAGGATAGATCATATCTTGGGTCACAAATCAAGCCTTGGTAAATTTAAGAAAATTGAAATTGTATCAAGTATCTTTTCCGACCACAATGCTATGAGACTAGATATCAATTACAGGAAAAGAGCTGTATAAAATACAAACACATGGAGGCTAAACAATACACTACTTAATAACAAAGTGATCACTGAAGAAATCAAAGGGGAAATTAAAAAATACCTAGAAACAAATGACAATGGAGACACGACGACCCAAAACCTATGGGATGCAGCAAAAGCAGTTCTAAGAGGGAAGTTTATAGCAATACAATCCCACCTTAAGAAACAGGAAACATCTCGAATAAACAACCTAACCTTGCACCTAATGCAATTAGAGAAAGAAGAACAAAAACATCCCAAAGTTAGCAGAAGGAAAGAAATCATAAAAATCAGATCAGAAATAAATGAAAAAGAAATGAAGGAAACGATAGCAAAGATCAGTAAAACTAAAAGCTGGTTCTTTGAGAAGATAAACAAAATTGATAAACCATTAGCCAGACTCATCAAGAAAAAAAGGGAGAAGACTCAAATCAATAGAATTAGAAATGAAAAAGGAGAAGTAACAACTGACACTGCAGAAATACAAAAGATCGTGAGAGATTACTACAAGCAACTCTATGCCAATAAAATGGACAACCTGAAGAAGTGGACAAATTCTTAGAAATGCACAACCTGCCAAGACTGAATCAGGAAGAAATAGAAAATATGAATAGACCAATCACAAGCACTGAAATTGAAACTGTGATAAAAAATCTTCCAACAAACAAAAGCCCAGGACCAGATGGCTTCACAGGTGAATTCTATCAAGCATTTAGAGAAGAGCTAACACCTATCCTTCTCAAACTCTTCCAAAATATAGCAGAGGGAGGAACACTCCCAAACTCATTCTACGAGGCCACCATCACCTTGATACCAAAACCAGACAAGGATGTCACAAAGAAAGAAAACTACAGGCCAATATCACTGATGAACATAGATGCAAAAATCCTCAACAAAATACTAGCAAACAGAATCCAACAGCACATTAAAAGGATCATACACCATGATCAAGTGGGGTTTATTCCAGGAATGCAAGGATTCTTCAATATACGCAAATCAATCAACGTGATACACCATATTAACAAATTGAAGGAGAAAAACCATATGATCATCTCAATAGATGCAGAGAAAGCTTTCGACAAAGTTCAACACCCATTTATGATAAAAACCCTGCAGAAAGTAGGTATAGAGGGAACTTTCCTCAACATTTAAAGGCCATATATGACAAACCCACAGCCAACATCGTCCTCAATGGTGAAAAACTGAAACCATTTCCACTAAGATCAGGAACAAGACAAGGTTGCCCACTCTCACCACTCTTATTCCACATAGTTTTGGAAGTTTTAGCCACAGCAATCAGAGAAGAAAAGGAAATAAAAGGAATCCAAATTGGAAAAGAAGAAGTAAAGCTGTCACTGTTTGCAGACGACATGATACTATACATAGAGAGTCCTAAAGATGCTACCAGAAAACTAATAGAGCTAATCAATGAATTTGGTAAAGTTGCAGGATACAAAATTAATGCACAGAAATCTCTGGCATTCCTATATACTAATGATGAAAAATCTGAAAGTGAAATCAAGAAAACACTCCCATTTACCATTGCAACAAAAAGAATAAAATATCTAGGAAAAAACCTACCTAAGGAGACAAAAGACCTGTATGCAGAAAATTATAAGGCACTGATGAAAGAAATTAAAGATGATACAAATAGATGGAAAGATATACCATGTTCTTGGATTGGAAGAAATGTGAAAATGACTCTACCACCCAAAGCAATCTACAGATTCAATGCAATCCCTATCAAACTACCACTGGCATTTTTCACAGAACTAGAACAAAAAATTTCACCATTTGTATGGAAACACAAAAGACCCGAGTAGCCAAAGCAATCTTGAGAATGAAAAATGGAGGTGGAGGAATCAGGCTCCCTGACTTCAGACTATACTACAAAGCTACAGTAATCAAGACACTGGCACAAAAACAGTATGGTACTGGCACAAAAACAGAAAGATAGATCAATGGAACAGGATAGAAAGCCCAGAGTTAAACCCACGGACATATGGTCACCTTATCTTTGATAAAAGAGGCAGGAATGTACAGTGGAGAAAGGACAGTCTCTTCAATAAGTGGTGCTGGGAAAACTGGATAGGGACATGTAAAAGTATGAGATTAGATCACTCCCTAACACCATACACAAAAATAAGCTCAAAATGGATTAAAGACCTAAATGTAAGGCCAGACACTATCAAAGTCTTAGAGGAAAACATAGGCAGAACACTCCATGACATAAATCACAGCAAGATCCTTTTTGACCCACCTCCTAGAGAAATGGAAATAAAGACAAAAATAAACACATGGGACCTAATGAAACTTAAAAGCTTTTGCACAGCAAAGGAAACCATAAACAAGACCAAAAGACAACCCTCAGAATGGGAGAAAATATTTGCAAATGAAGCAACTGACAAAGGATTAATCTCCAAAATTTATAAGCAGCTCATGCAGCTTAATAACAAAAAAACAAACCACCCAATCCAAAAATGGGCAGAAGACCTAAAAAGACATTTCTCCACAGAAGATATACAGACTGCCAACAAACACATGAAAGGATGCTCAACATCTTTGCTCATTAGAGAAATGCAAATCAAAACTACAATGAGATATCATCTCACACCAGTCAGAATGGCCATCATCAAGAAATCTAGAAACAATAAATGCTGGAGAGGGTGTGTAAAAAAAGGAACACTCTTGCACCGCTGGTGGGAATGTGAATTGGTACAGCCACTATGGAGAACCGGTATGGAGGTTCCTTAAAAAACTACAAATAGAACTACCATATGACCCAGCAATCCCACTACTGGCTATATACCCTGAGAAAACCATAATTCAAAAAGAGACATTTACCAAAATGTTCATAGCAGCCCTATTTACAATAGCCCGGAGATGGAAACAACCTAAGTGTCCATCATCGGATGAATGGGTAAAGAAGATGTGGCACATATATACAGTGGAATATTACTCAGCCATAAAAAGAAATAAAATTGAGCTATTTGTAATGAGGTGGATGGACCTAGAGTCTGTCATACAGAGTGAAGTAAGTCAGAAAGAGAAAGACAAATACTGTATGCTGACACATATATATGGAAATTAAGAAAAAAAAATGTCATGAAGAACATAGGGGTAAGACAGGAATAAAGACACAGACCTACTAGAGAATGGACTTGAGGATATGGGGAGGGGGAAGGGTAAGCTGTGACAAAGTGAAAGAGCTGTATGGACATATATACACTACCAAACGTAAGGTAGATAGCTAGTGGGAAGCAGCCGCATAGCACAGGGAGATGAGCTCGGTGCTTTGTGACCGCTTGGAGGGGTGGGATGGGGTGGTGGGAGGGAGACGCAAAAGGGAGGGGATATGGGAACATATGTATATGTATAACTGATTAAATTTGTTATAAAGCAAAAAAAATAAAAAAATAAAAAATAAAAAGGCATCACCATATCAAAGGTCTGCCAGGTTTTCTCCTATGTTATCATCTAGGAGTTTTACAGTTTCACATTTTACAGTTAGGTCTCTGATCCATTTTGAGTTAGTTTCCTTGAAGGGTGTAAGGATTGTGTCTAGATTAATTTTTTTGCATGTGTATATCTGGTTGTTCTAGGACCATCTCTTTTTTTTTTTTTTTTTTTTTTTTTTTTTTTTTTTTTTTGCTGTACGCGGGCCTCTCACTGCCGCGGCCTCTCCCGTTGCGGAGCACAGGCTCCGGACACACAGGGTCCGCGGCCATGGCTCGCGGGCCCAGCCGCTCCGCGGCATGTGGGATCTTCCGGGATCGGGGCACGAACCCGTGTCCCCTGCATCGGCAGGCGGACTCTCAACCACTGCGCCACCAGGGAAGCCCTAGGACCATCTCTTGAAGAGACTTTTTTTTTGCTCCACTGTATTGCCTTTGCTCCTTTGTCAAAGATCAGTTGACTGTATCTATGGGTGTTTATTTCTGTAATTTTATTCTTTTCCATTGATCTATTTGTCTGGTCTGTTGCCATTACCACAATACCTTGATTATAGTAAGTCTTGAAGTAAGGTAGCATTAGTCCTCCAAGCCACCGCAATGAGAAGCACACACACTGCAACGAAGGGTAGCCCCTGCTCGCCACAACTAGAGAAAGCCCACGTGCAGCAACAAAGACCCAAGACAGCCAAAAATAATAGAAGAAAAAGGTGTTTTTAGTAGCACTTAGTTGTCTTTAACATCATTTGAAGCAGTTTTGTTAGATTGTATTGACAGCTGTCATATCAGCATGCATTTAAAAAAAACTTACTGAAATTGGTGAATTTTTGTGTAGCCATTTTAATATTGAAGATGGAAGAAAAAAAGCAACATTGTCAGCATATTATGCTTTATTATTTCAAGAAATGTAAAAACACAACTGAAACGCAAAGAAAGATTTGTGCAGTGCATGGAGAAGGTGCTGTGACTGATTGAACATGTCAAAAGTGGTTTGCGAAGTTTTGTGCTGGAGATTTCTTGCTGGACGATGGTCCATGGTCGGGTAGACCAGTTGAAGTTGATAGTGATCAAATCAAGACATTAATTGAGGACAGTTAACATGCCACATGGGAGATAGCCAACATACTCAAAATATCCAAATCAAGTGTTGAAAATAATTTGCACCAGCTTGGTTATGTTACTCTCTTTGATGTTTGGGTTCCACATAAGTTAAGTGAGAAAACCTTCTTGAATGTATTTCTGCATGCAATTCTCTCCTTAAACATAATGAAAATGTTACATTTTTAGAACAAATTGTGATGGGTGATGAAAAGTGGATACTGTACAATAATGTGGAATGGAAGAGAACCTGGGGCAAGCGAAATGAACCACCACCTACACCAAAGGCCGGTCTTCATCCAAAGAAGGTGATGTTGTGTATATGGTGGGACTGGAAGGGACTCCTCTGTTATGAGCTCCTTTTGGAAAACCAAGCGATTAATTCCAACAAGTACTGCTCCCAGTTAGACCAACTGAAAGCGGCACTCAACGAAAAGCATCCAGAATTAGTCAACAGAAAACACATAATCTTCCATCAGGATAACCCAAGACCACCTGTTTTTTTGATGACCAGGAAAACACTGTTACAGCTTGGCTGGAAAGTTCTGATGCATCCGCCGTATTCACCAGACATTGCACCTTCGGAT
The DNA here is from genome assembly GCF_025265405.1 of Mesoplodon densirostris. Classification (NCBI taxonomy): domain Eukaryota; kingdom Metazoa; phylum Chordata; class Mammalia; order Artiodactyla; family Ziphiidae; genus Mesoplodon; species Mesoplodon densirostris. The sequence continues at coordinate 81,982,884 of NC_082671.1, forward strand.
TTCCATTTATTTCAGTCTTTACAAAATTCTCTTAATGGAAAAAAGTTCAATTCTCTGGATGACTGTAAAAGGCACCTGGAACAGTTCTTTGCTCAAAAAGATTAAAAGTTTTGGGAGGATGGAATTATGAAATTGCCTGAAAAATGGCAGAAGGTAATGGAACAAAAGGGTGACTACATTGTTCAATAAAGTTCTTGGTGAAAATAATAAATGTGTCTTTTATGTTTACTTAAAAACCGAAGGAACTTTTTGGCCAACACAATATTTAGTTCTTTTATTTTGTTCATCAGAGTTTTATAGTTTTCCTCATATAGATTTTACACATATTTTGTTAGATTTATATCTAAATATTTCATTTTGTTAGATTTATATCTAAATATTTCATAATACAAATGGTATTATGTTTCTAATTTCAAATTCCACATGTTCATTTCTGGTATATAGAGGAAAGAATTTTACTTTTGTATATTAATCTTGTATCCTGCAATCTTGCTATAACCATTTATTAGTTCCAGGAATATTTTTGTTTATTCTTTTGGATTTTCTACATAGATGATTGTCATCTGCTAACAAAGACAGTTTTGTTTCTTCCTTCCCAATCTGTATATCTTTTATTTCCTTTTCTTGCCTTCTTGTATTAGCAATGACTTCTAGCACAATGTTTAAAAGGAGTGGTAAGAGGGGATCTTCTTTCCTTGTACCTGATCTTAGTGGGAAAGCTTCAAGTTACTCACCATTAAGTATCATGTTAGCTGTAGGTGCTTTGTAGGTATTCTTTATGAAGTTGAGGAAAGTCCCCCTCTATTCCTAGTTTACTGAGCATTTTTATCATGAAAGGATGTTAGATTTTGTCAAATGTTTTTTCTGCATCTACTAGTATGATCATGGTATTTTTGTTTTTTAGTCTGTTGATATGATAGATTACATTGATTGTAGGTGATCTGAGTGAGCCTATGTGTTTTAAAGAAATTGAATCAGTAACTAGTAACTTTCTAAAACAGAAAGCATTAGGCCCAGATGGGTTCACTGGTGAATTCTACCAAACACTTAAGGAAGAAGTTATACCAGTTCTCTCCAATCTATTTCAGAATATTAGCAAAGGGAATACTTCCCCGTTCATTCTTTTTTTTTTTTTTTTTTTTGCCGTACGCGGGCCTCTCACTGTTGTGGCCTCTCCCGTTGCGGAGCACAGGCTCCGGATGCGCAGGCTCAGCGGCCATGGCTCACGGGCCCAGCTGCTCCACGGCATGCGGGATCTTCCCGGACCGGGGCACGAACCTGTGTCCCCTGCATCGGCAGGCGGACTCTCAACCACTGCGCCACCAGGGAAGCCCTCCCCGTTCATTCTTTGAGGCCAGCATTAACCTAATATCAAAACCAGACAAAGGCATTACAAAGAAAGGAAACTATAGACCAGTATCTATCATGAACACAGATAAAAATTCAAATATTAACAAGTTCAATCCAAAAAAAGTATAAAAAGAATTATATACAAAGACCAAGTAGGATTTATTCCAAGTATGGAAGGCTGGTTCCTCATTGGGGTAGGATGGCTGGAGTGGGCTGACGTTGGGTATTTCCTTCCTCCAGCATCATGTCACATATTTATTATTTCTTTTTTGTGTTAAGAACAATTAAGATTTAGTCTCTTAGGAACTTTGAAGTTTTTAACACAGTATTGTTGACTGTAATCACTAAGTTGTACACTAGATCTCCAGAACTTATTAGTACAAACCTACTAATTATAGGTTTATACCCTTAAAAAACTTCTCCCCCCACTCTCCCACTCCCACCCCTGGTAACCAACATTCTTCTCTCTGTTTTAAGTTCAGTTTTTGTTTCTTTTTTCTTTTTTTTAGATTCCACATATAAGTGATATGAAGTATTTGTCTTTCTCTGTCTGACTTATCTCACTTAGCATAATGCCTTCAAGGTCCATCCATGTTGTTGCAAATGGCAGGATTTCATTCTTTCTCATGGCTGAATAATATTCCATTTTGTATACTTACCACATCTTTTTTATCCATTAATCTGTTCACAGATGCTTAGGTTGTTTCTGTATCTTGGCTATTGTGAATAATGCTGCAATGAACATGGATGTGCAGATATCCCTTTGAGATACTGATTTCAATTCATTTGGGTATATATCCAGGAGTGGGATGGCTGGATCATATAGTATTTCAATTTTTAATTTTTTGAGGAACTCCATACTGTTTTCAGTAATGGCTATACCAATTTACATTCCCACCAACAATGTATAAGTGTTCCCTTTTATCCACATCCTTGCCAGCATTTGTTATCTCTTGTCTGTTTGATAAAAGCCACCCCTGGACTTTTTTTTTTTTTTTGCGGTATGTGGGCCTCTCCCTGCTGTGGCCTCTCCCTTTGCGGAGCACAGGCTCCGGACGCGCAGGATCAGCGACCATGGCTCACGGGCCCAGCCGCCGGGGAATGAACCCACGTCCCCTGCATCGGCAGGCGGACTCTCAACCACTCCGCCACCAGGGAAGCCCCACCCCTGGACTTTTTAACTCTCATATTTGTCCACCAAGCCTCCAGCAATTCCTCAATTTATAGTTCAGGTTTTCCTACCTTGGCACTGGTTCCCATGGCAATTTCTGCTCCTGAATCTCTGCTCCTGCAAGTTGCGACTCCCTGTATTCTCCTGTCTCTCCAGTGTTGGGGGCAGTGGTTTGCCCTGTGTCTTCCCCTCCCTTATGGATCTAAGCAGAGATGTTGATTTTTCAGTTTGTTCAGCTTTTTTACTCGTTGTTAGGGCAAAGTGGTGACTTCCAGCCTCCTTACGTGTAGAACCAGAAACTGGATGTCTCCCTGGAATCATTTTAAGATTTTGTTATGGTTTAAAGTGCTTGAAATCCCCTGAAGCTAGATGATAAATAGCAAGGGCATTATTATTATTTACTTCCTGTACATTCTTATATATTTCCTGAAGTGGAAGTTTTAAGGGAAGCTAGTTTGGCTTTTTTATATTCTGTATAAATAATCCTGATTTTAGGACAGTGAAAACTTCTGTGAGAATATAACCAAGTGAAATAACCTTTTTTCTCTAGAATTGAAATATATGCATATAATTTATAAAAATATTAAAAATTAATGATGTCCTATTTATAAACATACTTTATTATACTTAATAATATATTATGATATATACTTTACAGTTAGAGATCTATAGTCTGCAACATTGGACTTTTAGGCATACCAGATAATTTAATATATTAGAAAATAAATGCAATATGTATTTAGATTTCTATTTGAACACATACCTCATTAAATTTATGAGATAGGCTATGAAGGAAAGAACATTAGACTAGGATAGGATTCAGAAGAACTGAGTTCTAATTTTAACTACAATAAGTATAGTTTAGTGATTAAATGGATAGGTTTTTGAGTCGGTCTGTTTTTTGAATCCTGCTTTTGCAACTTTTTCTGTGTGACCTTGGACAAGATTTTTAACCTTTTAAATCTTAGTTTCTTTAACTTAAAAAAAAAGATAATTCTTATACTTATCTCTTAGAGGTGTTGTAAGGGTTAAATGAGAAAATGCACACAAAATATTAAGTAGTTTATTAGTATCAGTACCACCCCCCCCACCATCATCATCACCACCAATGCCACTAATTAGTAACCTTAGCCAAGTCATTTGATCTTGCTAGCTTCATTAGGTTCTCTCATTTATAAAATGAGAGGACTAAATTAGTTGATCTCCATGTCCCTATTATTATTATTATTATTAATGAGATAACATGTTTGAGAGTACCCTGTAAAAGCCTACATAATGTGAAGTATCATCATCTTAGGGTTTTTTGAGCTCTGAAATGTTATGAAAAAAAACAAAAATCTGTGAGATTAATCCGTAGCTCTTTTGTCTTCTTATCGCAAAGCTGTGACTAAAGCACAGAGCAGTTTGTGTGGCAAACTCTTCATCTTTGGTTTCTTCTTCATTCTTCATATTTAGACATTTTGTATAGCAAATTTGCAAAAAACAGGGTCCCTGCAGCCAAGACCAAAACAGGAAGAAGATGAGGAAGTGACAATAATAGTGAATATTTATTCAGCCTTACTGTGTGCCAGGTACTGTGCTAAGAGCCTTATATGTATTGCTATTTAATAGGCACATGTACATTTAAAAAATATACCTTCCCCCATTGTACGTCTACCTAGATATTTCTATTTATCTCTGCATAACATTTACATCCTTAATCTTATTACCAGTAATTCTCTTCTAAGAATTCTGCATTTTGGCAAACTCTTTGCTGGATGATGATTTTTAACCTTTTTTGAATATATCTTTTACTGTTCAAAAGTCATGTCCTTGTTCAAAACCCCTCTTCTCCCCTCTTTCTGTTATCCCTACCCATCTTTCAAGGCTTACTGCAGATCTCTATCTTGAAGCTGTCTAATCATTGTAGCTAAAGTGGCTCCCCTTCCTTGATATAAACCCTAGTATGGCAGAACATGTTTTTGCTCAATAAACCCAGTGCTACTTTTTTATTTGAGCACACTGTAACATTCTGTTCTAGTAGCTGCTGAGTGTAAAGTTGTTCTTCAACTGAGAATGGAAAAAGTAAAAATGATGCATTTTATTTAAATCTAGAATAATTTGCATAGGACTTTTGTATGACTTGTAATAGTTTGATAGTATTTCCAGAATAATTAGGATGATTAGGTAGCCATTGAGGATGGCTTTAGTCATTTTTAAATGAAAACCTGCAACAGCGCTCAAATTTATTAGTTCTCATATCTCCTTTTTTGTGCCCTCTCATCCACTTTCAAAATTCATGTAGTCCCCTTGTATATTTATTTATTTATTTATTTATTTATTTTATTTTATTTTTTTTTCGGTATGTGGGCCTCTCACTGTTGTGGCCTCTCCCATTGTGGAGCTCAGGCTCCGGACGCGCAGGCTCAGCAGCCATGGCTCACGGGCCTAGTTGCTCCGCGGCATGTGGGATCTTCCCAGACCAGGGCATGAACCCGTGTCCCCTGCATCGGCAGGCGGACTCTCAACCACTGCGCCACCAGGGAAGCCCCCCTTGTATATTTAAAAAGAGAAGTAAATAATATTTACCAGAGTGGTAAGTGACCAACTGAGTGATTTCAAGCATCTCTGGGAGATAGATTTTATGCAAGACAACTGCTATAAATACTGAAGAATGAGGGCTTCCCTGGTGGTGCAGTGGTTGGGAGTCTGCCTGCCGATGCGGGGGGCACGGGTTCGTGCCCCGGTCCGGGGGGGTCCCGCATGCCACAGAGTGGCTGGGCCCATGGGACATGGCCGCTGGGCCTGCGCGTCCAGAACCTGTGCTCCGCGACGGGGGGGGGCCGCAGCGGTGAGAGGCCCGCATATCGCAAAAATAAATAAAAATAAAAATAAAGAATGATTAGTAAATATATGAACTATTTCCTGAAACTTCAGGCAATTGTTACGTTACAGACTGGTTTGTGTTAATTACCAGCATCTTAGAGACCATTAAAAAATGAAGTTGCTTCTATTCCAAAGGCACAGAGAGCTCCTATTTATGAAGAGAGTATATTCCAAAAGTTTGCTTAAAAATTGCTTGTTTGGATCTTAAGGCATATTTCCCTTGAATTTCAGGCTAGATCAGAAAAGCCTGAAATATAATACTGTATAATGTTCTGGATGTCATTGTTGGGAGCTGGGGAAAGGATAAGGCATGAGCCACCAGGAGTAGTCTTGGGCAACTCATTGTGCGTGCGTGTGTGTGTGTGTATGCTGTATGTATGTGTGTATGTCTCCTGTTTTCTTTCTTCTTGTTGGTTATACTTTTAAGTGTTCCTTTATGGTCACTTTTATAGATTTTAAGAGCAGTTATAAGTTAATACATGCATTCAATGTGTCACCTTTTTTTTTCTTAGAACTTATTATGGAAATTTTTAAACATATTCAGAAGTGGAGGAAATAGTATTATGAGTCCCCATGAAATCCTTTTCTCAAGCTTCAAGAGTGATCAGTTTTCAACATATGGCCAATCTTTTATTTATATTCATTCACCACTTCTGGACTATTTTATAGCAAATCACAGACCTCACATCGTTTCATCTATAAATTATTTAGTGTATCACTGTAAAAGATAATTTCTTCAAAAAGCAAAACTATTATCAAATCTCAAATAAACCCAGTAATTCCTTAATATCAAATATCAACTGAATGTTCAAATTTCTACCAATTTTATCATTAAAATTTTTTTACAGTTGGTTTATTCAAATCTTTATCAAAATAATGTCCAAAGTCTTTTTAAAGAGGTGAAGATTTTAATAGACATTTCACCAGAGAAGATCTAAAAATGGCTAATAAGCTCATGAAAAGATGCTCAACATGTAGTCATTAGAGAAATGCAAATTAAAACCACAATGAGATACAACCACACATTCACTTATAACACACATATTCAACTGAATGGCTATAATTTAAAAGACAGATAATAACAAATGTTGGCTAAGATATGAGAACACCTGGTGCCTTTATTGTTAGTAAAAGTATAAAATGATACAACCACTTTGGGAAATAGCTTTCACAGTTTCTTAAAATGTTAGACATAAATTTACCAATACTAGGTATCTACCCAAGTGAAAGAAAACAAATATTCATGAATGTTCATATTAGCATTATTCACAGTAGCTCAACCCTGGAAACAATACAAATATTTGTCATATGGTGAATGGACAAACAAAATGAAGTATATCTCTACATTGGAATTGTATTAAGCAATAAAAAGGAAGGAACTACTGATACATGCTACAACATGAATAAACTTCAAAAATGTTATGTTCATTGAAGGGAGCCAGATGCAAAAGACTACATGTTCTGTTTAAATGTAATGTTCATAAAAGGCAAGTCTGTAGATGCAGAAAGCAGATGAATGATTTCCTATTGTGGGCACAGTCACTTTTAATATATAGGTTTCCTCCTTTTCCTTTTACCTTTTATTTTTCAGTGAACACTTACCTTTTTATCCTTGGCTTTTTTTTTTTTTTTTTTTTGACTCACCTAATGCTAGTATCTCTTATACTGCTTCCTCTCCGAAGTCACTAAATGAAGCTTCTCTATCTCTGGTCACAATGTTGTCTCCTTATGGCTTGCTTACTCAACTATTTAATATGGTTGTTGTAAGGGTTAAATCAGAAAATGTATGTGAATAATTCAGCTTGATCTCTAGCACATAGCCTGCATTTAAATAAATGGTATCTGTGTTGAGTATCAGAATCAATAGGATATATACACATGGAGGAAGAGAGGGAGAAGGAGAGATTGGGATTTTAGGGAATTGGTTCATGTAATTGTGGGGGCCTTCAAGTGTGAAATCTGTAGGAAAGGCAGGATGGAAATTTAGGCAGAGTTTCTGTGTTATAGTCTAGGGGCTGTATTCCTTCTTCTCCTGGAAATGTCAATTTTTTTCTCTTAAGGTCTTCAACTGATTGAATGAGGTCCACCCATATTATGGAGGGTGAGCTGCTTTACTAAAAGTCTCCCAATTTAAATGTTAAGCAAGAGGGAAGAGATATGGGGACATACGTATATAACTGATTCACTTTGTTATAAAGCAGGAACTAACACACCATTGTAAAGCAATTATACTCTAATAAAGATGTTAAAAAAATGTTAATAACATTTAACAGTACCTTCCCAGCAACATAGACTAGTGTTTGACCAAATAACTGGGTACCGTAGCCTAGCCAGGTTGACATATAAAATTAACTAAAATTAACTATCACAGTGTCTATTATTATTCTCTCTCCAAGTTTAATTTTCTTTACTCAACTCTGAGTTAATCAGGACCAGGCTATTGATAGCACTTGAGGAGAAGAGCTCAAAGGGAGGACATTCAGTAGGAATAAAGCTCTGATTGAGCTAGGCTAGTGGTTCTCAAGCATGGCAGTTCTTAGCCCAGAATGGACACTGGAATCATGTGGGGAGGTTTTAAAATGATAGGAGAGTGGGCTCTATCATATGCCTGTTGAGACCCAGGTGATTCTAATTGGATTAGGCTGTGAACAGGATTGGATTAAGTTTAGAAACAGCCTAGTCCTGTTGCTACTCAAGCATCACCTGGAAGCTTGTTAAAAACGTAGTCTCAGCCCCACCTAGAGTAAGATTCTGGAAGAGTTAAAGACATGCCACAATTCCGTTCTGATATTTGGGTTCTAGTTTTAATATGTTTGGCAAGCTACTAAAATACTGTAAAAAGACTGACCTTTGGTTTGTTGTAGATTCTATTAGTAATTGATTTTATCAGTGAAGTTTCCTCTTTTAATATATCATGACAGTATTAAAAAGTGAACACAATCTTATATTGCCTTGGATTATTTCTGAAAGGAAATATTGTTAGTATTTTGGTAAGTCCTCTGACTTTAGTGCAGACTTTCTCAGCAACCCGAGTCATCATATGGATTTGGGGGAAATGACTGTTTAAAATGTTCTTAGGTCTTCCTTAGTTGGCAGACAATTGCGTTTAGAATTTATAGTGATAGAAAAATGACTGTTAGTTGATTTGGGATCTTTAAGCAAAAAGGTCTTTCTTTCATTTTTTAAACATTTTTTTGATGTGGACCATTTTTAAAGTCTTTATTGAATTTGTTACAATATTGCTTTTTTTTTTTTACGTTTTGGTTTTTTGGCCGCAAGGCACGTGGGATCTTAGCTCCCTGACCAGGGATCGAACCTGCAGCCCCTGCATTGGAAGGCAAAGTCTTAACCATTGGACCGCCAAGGAATTCCTAAAAAGGTCTTTCTTGAAATAAGAAATACCCAAAGTCAGTGAGACATGTACAGGAAAGACACATTTTTCTAAACCTTACTTCTTAGAGAACATTAGTGATCCTGGAAAGGTAGTGATCTGGGCCAACATGGACAAGAGCAAGGCTGCCCTAGGTCAAATTTCATACTTTGACATTTACATTCTTGGGGATCTTAGACAAATTATTTACCTTTCCAATGGTCAGTTTACTTATTTTAAAGTAGGGTTATACAACCTACCTCATATGCTTTCTCTTAAGAATGAAGACAATAACCTATATAAAAATGCTTGATACAGAGTAAGTGCTTAGTAATGCTTTTGTACAGTAAGCAAGAAGATATGGCCAATGGGAATGTCCACTTGCAGTGATTAAAACCAGCATTGAGTTCTTCTTAGCATGGTGATTCTTGCACATAATTGTAATGCAAATTACTTTTTAATAAGTAAATAAATTTTGCTTTACAAATCAGTCTCTAGTGTTTTTTGCCAAGGGGAACCATTTCTCAAGGGCTGGAACTTTAGAACTAAGAGACCAGATCTTGTACTCCTGCTGAAATCACTGAGCTATTTTGTCAAACTTTATCAAATTAAGTGCAATATAAAACAACTAGTTGTTTTGTCCGTTACATAATACACTTCTGGCCTGGACTTCAAGCCTGTCTAATAATGCATTAGAGTGAGGAAATGCCTACCTCCTTTGCTTCGAATCCCAAATAATTTTAGTGAGGCCCATTGACTCCCCTGTACAAAATGGTCAGGAGACACTGATGCAGTGAATTGCATTTGTGTTAGTGAAGAAGTCTTTCATAAGTACTTATAGTCTGTAGTTGTAGTTGGCAGACCTTTTTTCCTTTTGCCTACATATTTCTACGCAATGGAGGTAAGACACTTAAAAGCATATTTCTGGTGGTAGTGGTTTTATAAAGGAAAATTTAGGGCCAGTCCCTCTTCCTATTCCCACCTGTCATATTTTGTCCTGTCTGTTACCAGTTTTAGGAAAGGTGCTATATACTTTGAGGAGAAACCTTTTTTCACCTGAGTTATTACCTAGGGCAAGACATTTTGTCTTTTTAAAAATACCTAACAGAAAGGCACTTTTCTGTGCCTTCCTTTGTGAAACTGTGTTAAATCATTTTGGTTTCAAAGAACAGAGCCTTCACCCATCCATCTAAAGAGGAAAAAGAAAGGGATTTATTGTAAATAGACATGTGGACTGGAACTGGAAGGTGTCTGGATCTCTTAAAGCTCCGGGAATTCATTTCCCTCTTAGTACCTGTCTCTTGGATCATATAGCACATAATAAATAGATTATCATTCATATTTGTGGAATGAATGAATGGTTTTTCTCTTGTTACCTCTGTTTCTCTCTCTGTCTGCTTCATTATCCTTTTGTTAATAACTGGTCTGTGTCTATTTCTAGGATGAATTCCACAGGGATGAAATATGACTGATTTAAGAAATTATCATTGATCTACTATTTGGGCCTATTGTATCACACTACGCATTGGCCAGACCATAGAGGGGTCTTACTTGAATCAAGTGTCCACCTTGGGCTGTTCACTGACCCTCAGCCTATATCTGCTTTTCTGTTTATAAACAGAAACATAAACATAAACATCTGTTTATGTTAACACAGACCAAGACACTGGGGATGGTAGGCACTGGTACTAAATATGTCTGCTACAGAAGTTTAACTCCAGCTTAACTTAATAAGGAAATGGGCTGGAAAAGAGGAAAAGAAAAGGAAATGAGAAATAACATTGGGTGGCTATTAATTATAGGACACATTGTTAGATCTTTTATGTATCATTTAACCTCTTAATAGTACTGTATCGTAGGTTTAATATTCTAATTTTAAATGTGAGAAAAGTTCATCTTGGTGATGTTAAATAGTCTTCTGCAAAGTCAATCTGTAAATACAGTTGGATTCTGGGATGTAAACCCAATTCTCTTTGCCCCCAAGTATCTCATATTGTTAAACCATATTGCTCCAGGAGTGCTTTATTTATGCCTATGGAAATAAAATGCAATCCACACATGTAATTTAAAAATTTCAAGTAACCACATTAAAGAAGTAAAGAGAAACAAATAAAATTAATTTTTATTTTACTTACTCTATTTAAAACATCATTTCAACGTGTAATCAGTATAAGCAATTACTAATGAGGTATTATACATTCTTTATCTTGTACCAAGCATTGCATGTCAGTGTGTATATTATACCTACAGCACCTCTTGATTTGGATTAGCCACATTTTAAGTGCTCAATGGCCACATGTGGCTAGTGGCTACCATACTGGACAGAATAGCAGTAGAGTATGAATGCCCATCTAACCATTTATTAGTGTTGTGGTCTGCATTGAGCTTTTCAGAGTATCAGTTACTGATCCATTAAGTGGGGGATATTAATATCGTATATACCTGGACTGTAGGGTGGCGCATTAGATAATTTATATAGGGCCAGGTTCAAAGATCCAAGATGGCTCTCTGGAGATTTACTCTGAGGAGCACCCATAATTAAGTTCCAGCTAATTATTAATGCTGCTGGCTGCTCTAGAGTGATTTTGTCACTATATGTAAGGTAATCTGTAAATCATACTTTGAGTTTCTTGGAAGTCAAGAAAGAGTTCTTTATATATTCTGGATACAAGTGCTTTGTCTAATATGTAATTTGCAGATAATTTTTTCCCAGTCTATGGATTATCTTTTCATTGTTTTAATAGTGTCTTGGAAGATCAAAATTTTTTCATTTTGAAGAAGTCCAATTTATAAAAAAAAGTTTATGGATCACGCTTTTGGTATTGTATTTTTGCTTAAATCAGTGTTACAAAGATTTTTTTCCAATGTTTTTTCTAAAAACTATACTTAATAGTTTAATGTTTTGTGTTCAGGTCTATGATACATTTTGAATTGTGTTTAGTATAAAGTATGAAGCATGGTTTGAGGGTGGTTTTCTGCTTAAAACTGTCCATTTGTTTCAGGATCTTTTATGGGAAAGACTGTCATTTCTCTGCTGAATTGCCTTTGCACCTTTGTCAAAAATCAATTGATCATACTTATGTGGGTCTATTTTTGGACTCTGTACATTGAAAACTCCATCAGACAATACTATACTTTTTGCTTTTAACTGTCAAGTGTATTTTAAAGAACTCAAGATAGAAGAGTAATCTATTATATTTACATAGAAATTCACCATTTTTGTTGTTCTTCCTTTATTTCTCATGTTTCAAGTTTTCTTCTGGTATCATCTCCTCTGTCTGAAGAGCTTCCTTTTAGCAGTTCTTTTAGAGAAATCAGTTGTTAATGGATTCTCTTAGTTATTCTTCATCTAAGAATGTCTATTTCATCTTCATTCCTCAAGGATATCTTCACTGAATTTATAATTCTGGTTTGAACATTTTCTTTCAGTGCTTTAAAAATGTGTGCCAGGGCCTCCCTGGTGGCGCAGTGGTTGGGAGTCCGCCTGCCGATGCAGGGGACGCGGGTTCGTGCCCCGATCCCGGAGGATCCCACATGCCGCGGAGCGGCTGGGCCCGCGAGCCATGGCCGCGGGGCCTGTGTGTCCGGAGCCTGTGCTCCGCAACGGGAGAGGCCGCGGCAGTGAGAGGCCCGCGTACAGCAAAAAAAAAAAAAAAAAAAAAAAAAAAAAAATGTGTGCCAGGGCCTCCCTGGTGGCGCAGTGGTTAAGAGTCCGCCTGCCGATGCAGGGGATACGGGTTCGTGCCCCGATCCCGGAGGATCCCATATGCCGCGGAGCGGCTGGGCCCGTGAGCCATGGCCGCTGGGCCTGCGCATCCGGAGCCTGTGCTCCGCAACGGGAGAGGCCACAACAGTGAGAGGCCCACATACCGCAAAAAGAAAAAAAAAAAAAAAAAAAAAATGTGTGCCATTTCCATCTGGCCTCCGTGATTTCTTATGAAAGAGCCTCAGTCTTTGAAATCATTGATTACCTATAAGTAATGTATCATTTTTCTTTGGTTCTTTACAATATTTTTTGTCTGTGGTTTTCAGAAGTTTGATTATCTTATGTTTAGGCATGGGTATTTTGGATTTAGTCTTTTTTGGGTTCACTGAGCTTTTGAATCTCTGGGTTTATGTCTTTTGCCAAATTTGGAAAATTTTTAGCCATTATTTTTTCAAATATTTTTTTCTGCACTACGCTCTTTCTTTTCTCCTTCTGGAACTGGAATGATGTGAATACTAGATATTTTGGTTTATTTATTTATTTATTTATTATTATTTTTGTGGAACGGGGGCCTCTCACTGTTGTGGCCTCTCCCGCTGTGGAGCACAGGCTCTGGACGTGCAGGCTCAGCGGCCATGGCTCACGGGCCCAGCCGCTCCACGGCATGTGGGATCTTCCCAGACCGGGTCACGAACCCGTGTCCGCTGCTTCGGCAGGCGGACTCTCTACCACTGCGCCACCAGGGAAGCCCTTGGTTTATTTTTAAAATATTTTTTTCTGTAGTTTAAGTTGAATAATTTGTATTGATCTGTCTTCAAGTTTATTGACACTTTATCATCTTCATTATGCAATGGAGCCCATTCAGTGAAATTTAAAATTTGGGTTATTGCATTTCTTCAGTTCTAAATTTTACATTTGTTTCTTTTTATATCTTCTCTTTCCTTGCTGAAACTTCTATCTGTCCATTCATTTCAAGAGTGTTTTTAATACCTACTTTAACATCTTTGTGGGATAATTCTAATATGTGTCATCTTGGCATTGATGTCTGTGAGTTTTCTTCTCCCATGTAAGTTGGGATTCGAGTGGTTCTTTGTAATGCTGAGTACTTTGTATTGTGTTCTAGACAGTTTGAATATCGTATTATAAGACTCTGGGTCTTATTTACATTATATGTTAAATGTTGATATTTTTATTTTAGCAGGTAATCAATCTAGAGAGTTCAGGTTGCAAGTTCTGACCAACCCTTCTGGTGGTTTGTGGTTTCAATGTCAATTCGATTTTCAGAGCCTTTGCATTGCTATTTTGATCTGTTCCATGTGTTTGCAGCCAAGTGGCCAGTCCGAAATTTAGTTGGTGGTCTATAATTTAGCTTAGTTCTCAAATCTTTGTTGTGGTGTTTAGGATCATATGCATGCATGTGCAGCTCAGAGGGAGCTCTTATTCCAAGCCCCCCCCCCCTAAAATATCCCCAATACTTTTGGTCCCTTGGCCAGAAAACTGGGGCTTTAGTTATCCTGTTGTGCCATACATGTTCCAGGACTACATCTAGTTTCAGAGCCAAGAGGTAGGCAGACAGAGAGAAAAAGTACAGGGGTTTACCTTTCCCTTTTGGACCACAGCTCCTCCAATAGGAAAGGAATTTTCTCCTTCCTCCAAGTTTCAGGCACCTCTAGGGTCCTCCCTGCTGTCACTGTTGCTGCTGCCACTGCCACAGGATTGCCTGGGGACTGAGGCTTGAGAGAAGAGAAAATAAAAAATAATAATAAAGAAAAATTGAGATTTCTCCCACTCCCTCTGAGTGTTAGGAATCCCCTTTCCTACTAGTTGAGCCAGAATTAGTGGGCTTCTCTGGAACTCTCTCTGTTCACGTCTTAGTGTCTACTCTTGGTTTTGGTATGCTTTGAGTCCAGGCTGGGGATACTGAAGGAAAAACAAGAAACTCACTGTTGGTATTTTGAATTCTGGTCTTCTCCAATCCACCTGCTATTATTTACTCCTTGGAGGTCTCAAATATTTGTTCTATGCAGTATGTCCAGGTTTTATAGCTGCATTCAGTGGGAGAGACAGAATGGAATATGATTGTTCCATCTTACCCAGAACCAGAACTCAAAGGACACATATTGTTAAATTCTGGCTAATGGTTTTAGTGGAGGAAAACAATCACAAAATTATGTATGTGTGCTTCTTTTGTCATGACTAATTGCTTAGTTAATTAAGAACTTCTGTCTTGATGGGGCTCTTGGCAGAGGGAGGTGAGTTTTCACTTTTACATATCTTTCAATTTGCACAAAGAAGATAGACTTAGAAAGCACATTTCCATGTGATAAAGGAATGATCTGGGAGCAGTAGGCTTAAAAACTTCATGATATTTTTATGTTTTGTGTTCTTTACTCATTATGGAAATGAGTATCACATGTACACAACCATTTTGTACCACTGCCTTTCCATAGAAGGCTGTTAAAAGAGAAATCATTTGGTTCAGATTTCAGAGTATCATTTTGGAATGTTTCTATAAGTTTGTCTGTTGATGGTACCACATATAACTTAATTGCATTCCACAAGAGAACTGAAGAGAACGTGGGGAGTCAAATTTTTTTTTTTTTTTTTTTTTTTTTTTTTTTTTTTTTTTTTTTTTTTTTTGCCGTATGCGGGCCTCTCACCGCTGTGGCCTCCCCCGTCGCGGAGCACAGGCTCCGGACGCGCAGGCTCCGGACGCGCAGGCTCAGCGGCCATGGCTCACGGGCCCAGCCACTCCGCGGCATATGGGATCCTCCCAGACCGGGGCACGAACCCGTATCCCCTGCATCGGCAGGCGGACTCTCAACCACTTGCGCCACCAGGGAGGCCGGGAGTCAAATTTGAATGAGGCTGTCCATGGGCTGCATGGTCTATATAAGTTTTTAAGATCAAAGACTCTAGAACCCAATTACTTAGAATTGAGTCCTGCTTATCTATCTACCTTTGGCTGTGACCTTGGGCAAGTTATTTAACCTATTTGTACATCAATTTCATCTTTTGTAAAATTGGTCTGGTAATAGTACCTACCTTAGAGTGTTGTTTTCAAGATTCAATAAGTTAATACCTGTAAAGTACTTAGAACAGTGCTTGACACTTTCACTACTTTGAAAAATCAGATGTGTTGGAGTTAATCATAGTAACTGGTATTTATTTATTGTTTATGTGCCAGGTACTTTTAAAATTCTCACTACCACTCTACATTTTTCAGTTTAAGAGATTGATATTATATCAACAGAATTTGTTCAAGGCCATATGGCTAGGAAAGTGGTAGAGACAGAATTCCAAGCTAGGCAGTGTGACCTCAAAATTTATGCTTTTAATTACCACATCATATTACTAGAAATGGATAATCAGCAATATAATAGGCATTCTAAACTGATGGTGTATGATCACCAATAGTATTTGTTATTAGTGGGTAGAGTTGTTCTGTGGAGCATATTTTGTTCATATCTACTGATGTTTTTAAGTTTTAAATTCATAATTAGAGACTTACCTGTTTGAAAATGGCAGAAAAATACTTCTGTCTCTTACAAGAAATCACTTAAAACAACAAAGAAACAAAAAACAATAGATATACACATTATATTTTAAGTAAAACTAGGAGGTATCTTTAACACTCATCTACAGGATAGGAGGATGGAAAACAGATGGAAGAATTAATTGTCTTAGCAGTGTGAATGTCAAATCTAACCATCTGTAGAAGGACATACCAGTGATAAGCCAACTGATTCATCCAGCAGAATCTGAGAAAGGCTAAAGAATCAGAGGCGCTACGCATGATAGAAGGTGGGGTGAGATTGTGGGGGAGGGTTGAGGTGGGATGCGAAAAGGAGGATTGTTTGAAATTAACTATATTTGGATACTAACAACTACCAGTTCCCCAACTCTGAAACATATGGAAGGTATAATCTATGAGAAGTAAACCTGAGAGACTGCAAAGAGGAGGGTAGGTGTGAAGAGAATTAAGTGAAAGTCTGCATATTAGTGATACTTCTAGCTCCCTTCCTATGCTTAGCTCTACAATATTAACAATAAGGCTTACAACCACCTTTCTATACTCACATCTCCTCAGACAGGAGATTGGAAGATACTTCTCTGACGAAATAACACACTCCAGAGAAAATCTCTGTAGGTAACTGACTTGTGGGCTTTCCTGATGAAAAGAAAAAAACAATTGGCCTCCTGATTGTCTTACGGTGAAGTTTACTGCATGCACACAGCTTCCAATCCCTTCTTTTTAGTATCTCATTCTTAGATATGAACATAGAACCAGTTACAAACAGCCAATTGAGGACAGCGTCCAGCAGGAAGAGAGACCAAAACAAAGAAATAAACAGAAAAAGTGAATAAGAGACCGTCAGGAAAAAGAAGAAACCTTTCAGAAAATATAATCAATATCCTCAGAGAGATGAGTAGATTTTGCATCCATAAAATAATGTAATGGTATGAATAAGGAAGAATAAGAGAATAACACCCTAAGAAATAAAATATTCAAAGAAGGGTTAACTGTAGATGAGGAAATCTCCCAGAAAATAGAATTAAAAGATAATGAGATGGAAGATAGCAGAAAAAGATAATCAGTAGCAGAGGTCCAACATCTGACTTTTAGGAAGTAGAAGAGAAAACCAAAGGGAGGAAATTATCAAATAAAAGGAAAATTGCCAGAACTGAAAACGTGTTTCAAATTTGAAAGGACTCACAGAGTGCCCAGCACAAGGGCTTAAAAGAAAGACCCACAGCAAGACACATCTTAATGTAATTTCATATTCTAGTGTGACTTCCTCAGCTCACTGTAATCTCTTTTTACCCTTGCTTTTCTTTATTTAGGAGACTGGAAAAATTAAAAACTTGCTTTTCTAAGCTCCTTTGTAGCTAGGTATGGCCAAGTGTGATAAAGTGCTAGCCTTTAAATTTTAAGTAGAAGTCTGCTGAAGAATTTCTGAGAAAATTTTTGTTTTATGATATAGGCTATACTTCTTTCTCCTATTTCCCCTTCTACCATTTCCTGTGTGGAATGTGAGCAAAATGGCTGAAGCTACCGTAGTCATTTTTTCCCATGATGTCTCAGCTCTGATATGCTTGAACTGCTGATTCGATGTGTCAGCAACTACCCATCTCTGGATTCCTTGTGGCTTTGGGGGATGGGGAAATTCCCTATTTGGTTACTCTACTATATGTTGGATTTTCTTTTACCTGCAACTAAACACAATCCTAACTCATATACTACCAGGGGGCCAAAAAAATCACATATGAAGGTCAGATTTATATGGTCACATATAATAGCATCAGATTTCTCAATACCAACATTAGAAGCTAGAAGATAATAGAGCAATGACTGAATAATTCTGAAGGAAATTAATTTTCAATCTTGAATTTTACAGTTAGCCAAAATATTAGATGTGACTGACAGATATTTGTTTTTATTTTTTAAATTTTTAAATTTTAATTTTTTTACATCTTTATTGCAATATAATTGCTTTACAATGGTGTGTTAGTTTCTGCTTTATAAAAAAGTGAATCAGCTATACATATACATATATCCCCATATCTCCTGCCTCTTACATATCCCTCCCACCCTTCCTATCTCCCCCTCTATGTGGTCTGGTAGCAGGTGCTATGCGGCTGCTTCCCACTAGCTATCTATTTTACATTTGGTAGTATTTGTAAGTCCATGCTACTCTCTTACTTCATCCCAGCTTACCCTTCCCCCTCCCCGTGTCCTAAAGTCCATTCTCTACGTTTGCATCTTTTTTCCTGTCCTGCCCCTAGGTTCTTCAGAACCATTTTTTTTTTGATTCCAGATATATGTGTTAGCATATGGCTTTTGTTTTTCTCTTTCTGACTTCACTCTGTATGACAGACTCTAGGTCCATCCACCTCACTACAAATAACTCAATTTCGTTTCTTTTTATGGCTGAATAATATTCCATTGTATATATGTGCCACATCTTCTTTATCCATTCATCTGTTGATGGACACTTAGGTTGCTTCCATGTCCTGGCTATTATAAATAGAGCTGCATTGAACATTGTGGTACATGACCCTTTTTGAATTATGGTTTTCTCAGGGTATATGCCCAGTAGTGGGATTGCCAGGTCGTATGGTAGTTCTATTTTTAGTTTTCTAAGGAACCTCCATACTGTTCTCCATAGTGGATGTAACAATTTACATTCCCACCAACAGTGGATGAGGGTTCCCTTTTCTCCACACCCTCTGCAGCATTTATTCTTTGTAGCTTTTTGATGATGGCCATTCTGACTGGTGTGAGGTGAACCTCATTGTAGTTTTGATTTGCATTTCTCTAATGATTAGTGATGTTGAGCATTCTTTCATGTGTTTGTTGGCAATCTGTATATCTTCTTTGGAGAAATGTCTATTTAGGTCTTCTGCCCATTTATGGATTGGGTTGTTTGTTTTTTGATATTGAATGGTATGAGCTGCTTGTAAATTTTGGAGGTTAATCCTTTGTCGGTTGCTTCATTTGCAAATATTTCCTCCCATTCTGAGGAGAATTTTCTCCCATTCGTCTTGTTTATGCTTTCCTTTGCTGTGCAAAAGCTTTTAAGTTTCGTTAGGTCCCATTTGTTTATTTTTGTTTTTTATTTTTTTTATTTTTATTTTTTATTTTTTGTGGTACGCAGGCCTCTCACTGTTGTGGCCTCTCCCGTTGTGGAGCAACAGGCTCCGGATGCGCAGGCTCAGCGGCCATGGCTCACGGGCCCAGCCACTCTGCAGCATGTGGGATCCTCCCGGACCGGGGCACGAACCCGCATCCCCTGCATCAGGAGGAGGACTGGACTCTCAACCACTGCACCACCAGGGAAGCCCTATTTTTGTTTTTATTTCCATTTCTCTAGGAGGTGGTTCAAAAAGGATCTTGCTGTGATTTATGTCACAGAGTGTTCTTCCTATGTTTTCCGCTAAGAGTTTTATAGTGTCTGCCCTTACATTTAGGTCTTAATCCATTTTTTTTTTTTTTTTTTTTCTGTACGCGGGCCTCTCACTGCTGTGGCCTCTCCCATTGCGGAGCACAGGCTCCGGACACACAGACTCCGCGGCCATGGCTCGCGGGCCCAGCCGCTCCGCGGCATGTGGGATCTTCCGGGATCGGGGCACGAACCCGTGTCCCCTGCATCGGCAGGCGGACTCTCAACCACTGCGCCACCAGGGAAGCCCGGTCTTAATCCATTTTGAGTTTATTTTTGTTAATGGTTTTAGGGAGTGTTCTAATTTCATTCTTTTACATGTAGCTGTCCAGTTTTTCCAGCACCACTTATTGAAGAGGCTGTCTTCTCCACTGTATATTCTTGCCTCTTTTATCAAAAATAAGGTGACCACAGGTGTGTGGGTTTATCTCTGGGCTTTCTATTCTGTTCCATTGATCTATATTTCTGATTTTGTGCCAGTACCATACTGTCTTGATTACTGTAGCTATGTAGTATAGTTGGTAGTCCGGGAGCCTGATTCTTCCAGCTCTGTTTTTCTTTCTCAAGATTGCTTTGGATATTCGGGGTCTTTTGTGTTTCCATACAAATTGTGAAATTTTCTGTTCTAGTTCTGTGAAAAATGCCATTGATAGTTTGATAGGGATTGCATTGAATCTGAAGATTGCTTTGGATAGTATAGTCATTTTCACAATGTTGATTCTTCCAGTCCAAGAATCTGGTATATCTCTCCATCTGTTTGTATCATCTTTAATTTCTTTCATCAGTGTCTTTTAGTTTTCTGCATACAGGTCTTTTGTCTCCTTAGGTAGGTTTATTCTTAGGTATTTTATTCTTTTTGTTGCAGTGGTAAATGGGAGTGTTTCCTTAATTTCTCTTTCAGATTTTTCATCATTAGTGCATAGGAATGCCAGAGATTTCTGTGCATCATTTTGTATCCTACTACTTTACCAAATTCATTGATTAGCTCTAGTAGTTTTCTGGTGGCATCTTTAGGATTCTCTTTGTATAGTATCATGTCGTCTGCAAACAGTGACAGCTTTAGTTCTTCTTTTCTGATTTGGATTCCTTTTATTTCTTTTTTTTCTCTG
This sequence comes from Mesoplodon densirostris, assembly GCF_025265405.1. Lineage (NCBI taxonomy): Eukaryota > Metazoa > Chordata > Mammalia > Artiodactyla > Ziphiidae > Mesoplodon > Mesoplodon densirostris. Next base: position 82,003,399 of record NC_082671.1, read on the forward strand.
ATTGCTGTTGCTAAATCTTCCAAAAGTATGTTGAATAATAGTGGTTAGAGTGGACAGCCTTGTCTTTTTCCTGATCTTAGTGGAAATGGTTTCCATTGAGAATGATGTTAGCTCTGGGTGTGTCAGATATGGCCTTTATTATGTTGAGGTAAGTTCCCTCTATGCCTACTTTCTTGAGGGTTTTTATCATAAATGGGTGTTGAATTTTGTCAAAAGCTTTTCTGCATCTATTGAGATGATCATATGGTTTATCTCTTTCAGTTTGTCAATATGGTTTATCACATGGATTGATGTGTGTATATTGAAGAATCCTTGTATTCCTTGGATAAACCCCAGTTGGTCATGGTGTATGATCTTTTTAATGTGCTGTTGGATTCTGTTTGCTAGTATTTTGTTGAGGATTTTTGTATCTATATTCATCAGTGATATTCGCCTGTAGTTTTCTTTCTTTGTGACATCTTTGTCTGGTTTTGGTATTAGGGTGATGGTGGCCTTGTAGAATGAGTTTGTGAGTGTTCCTCTCTCTGCTATATTTTGGAAGAATTTGAGAAGGATAGGTGTTAGCTCTTCTCTACATGTTTGATAGAATTCGCGTGTGAAACCATCTGGTCCTGGGCTTTAGTTTGTTGGAAGATTTTTTTGTGTGTGTGGTACGCTGGCCTCTCACTGTTGTGGCCTCTCCTGTTGCGGAAAACTAGCTACGGACGTGCAGGCTCAGCAGCCATGGCTCACGGGCCCAGCCACTTCGCGGCATATGGGATCTTCCCGGACTGGGGCAGAAACCCGTGTCCCCTGCATTGGCATGCGGACTCTCAACCACTGCGCCACCAGGGAAGCCCTGCTGGAAGATTTTTAATAACAGTCTCAATTTCTGTGCTTGTGATTGGTCTGTTTATATTTGTATATTTCTTCCCAGTTGAGTCTCGGAAGGTTGAGCTTTTCTTAGAATTTGTCCATTTCTTCCAGGTTGTCCATTTTATTGGCATATAGTTGCTTGTAGTAATATCTCATGATACTTTGTATTTCTGCAGTGTCAGTTGTTACTTCTCCTTTTTCAATTTCTAATTCTACTGATTTGAATCTTCACCCTTTTTTTCTTTATGAGTCTGGCTAATGGTTTATCCACTTTGTTCATCTTCTCAAAGAACCAGCTTTTAGTTTTATTGATGTTTGCTATTGTTTCCTTCATTTCTTTTTCATTTATTTCTGATCTGATCCTTATGATTTCTTTCCTTCTGCTAACTTTGGGGACTTTATGTTCTTCTTTCTCTAATTGCTTTAGGTATAAAGTTAGGTTGTTTATTTGAGATGTTTCTTGTTTCTTGAGGTAAGTTATATTGCTATAAACTTCCCTCTTAGAACTGCCTTTGCTGCATCCCATAGGTTTTGGGTTGTTGTGTTTTCATTGTCATTTGTTTCTAGGTATGTTTTGATTTCCTCTTTGATTTCTTCAGTGATCTCTTGGTTATTAAGTAGTATATTGTTTAGCCTCCATGTGTTTGTATTTTTTCCTATAATTGATATCTAGTCTCATAGCTCTGTGGTTGGAAAAGATACTTGATACGATTTCAGTTTTCTTAAATTTACCAAGGATTGATTTGTGACCCAAGATATGACCTCTCCTGGAGAATGTTCCATGAGCACTTGAGAATAAAGTGTATTCTGTTGTTTTTGGATGGAGTGCCCTATAAATGTCCATTTAGTTCATGTTCTTTAATGTATCATTTAAAGCTTGTGTTTCCTTATTTATTTTCATTTTGAATGATCCATCCATTGGTGAAAGTGAGATGTTACAAGCCCCTACTATGATTGTGTTACTGTCGATTTTCCCTTTAATGGCTGTTAGCATTTGCCTTATGTATTGAGGTGCCCCTGTGTTGAGTGCATAAATATTTACAGTTGTTATATCTTCTTGGATTGATCCCTTGATCATTATATAGTGTCCTTTTTTGTCTCTTGTAATAGTCTTCATTTTAAAGTCTATTTTGTCTGAAATGAGAATTGCTACTCGAGCTTTCTTTTGATTTCCATTTGCATGGAATACCTTTTTCCATCCCCTCACTTTCAGTCTGTACATGTCCCTAGGTCTGTAGTGAGTCTCTTGTAGGCAGCATATATATGGGTCTTGTTTTTGTATCCATTCAGCCAGTCTATGTCTTTTAGTTGGAGCATTTAATCCATTTACATTTAAGGTAATTATTGATATGTGTGTTCTCATTACTGTTTTCTTAATTGTTTTGGGTTTGTTATTGTAGGTCTTTTCCTTCTCTTGTGTTTCCTGCCTAGAGAAGTTCCTTTAGCATTTGTTTTAAAGCTGGTTTGGTGGTGCTGAATTCTCTTAGCTTTTGCTTGTCTGTAAAGGTTTTAATTTCTTCGTTGAATCTGAATGAGATCCTTGCTAGTTATAGTAATTGTGGTTGTAGTTTTTCCCTTTCATCACTTTAAATATGTCCTACCACTCCCTTCTGGCTTGCAGAGTTTCTGCTGAAAGATCAGCTGTGAACCTTATGGGGATTCCCATGTATTTTAATTGTTGCTTTTCCTTTGCTGCTTTTCATATATTTTCTTTGTAATTAATTTTTGATAGTTTGATTAATATGTGTCTTGGCGAGTTTCTCTTTAGATTTATCCTGTATGGGAGTCTCTGTGCTTCCTGGACTTGATTGACTATTTCCTTTCCCATATTAGGAAAGTTTTCAACTATAATCTCTTCAAATATTTTCTCAGTCCCTTTCTTTTTCTCTTCTTCTGTGACCCCTATAATTCGAATGTTGCTGTGTTTAATGTTGTCCCAGAGGTCTCTGAGACTGTCCTCAATTCTTTTCATTCTTTTTTCTGTATTTTGGTCTGTGGTAGTTATTTCCACTATTTTATCTTCCAGGTCACTTATCCGTTCCTCTGCCTCAGTTATTCTGCTGTTGATTTCCTTCCAGAGAATTTTTAATTTCATGTATTGTGTTGTTCATCATTTTTGTTTGCTCTTTAGTTCTTCTAGTTCCCTGTTAAACATTTCTTGTATTTTTTCATTCTCTTTCCAAGATTTTGGATCATCTTTTCTATCATTATTCTGGATTCTTTTTTAGGTAACCTGTCTATTTCCTCTTCATTTGTTTGGTCTGGTGGGTTTTTACCTTGCTCCTTTATCTGCTGTGTGTTTCTGTGTTTTCTCATTTCACTTTACTTACTGTGTATGGGGTCTCCTTTTTTCAGCCTGCAGGTTTGTAGTTCCCGTTGTTTTTGGTGTCTGCCCCCAGTGGGTAAGGTTGTTTCAGTGGGTTGTGTAGGCTTCCTGGTGGAGGGGACTCGTGCCTGTGTTCTGGTGGATGAGGCTGGTTCTTGTCTTTCTGGTGGGCAGGACCACGTCTGTTGGTGTGTTTTGTGGTGTCTGTGGCCTTATTATGATTTTAAGCAGCCTGTCTGGTAATTGGTGGTGTTGTGTTCCTGTCTTGCTAGTTGTTTGGCATAGGGTTTCCAGCACTGTAGCTTGCTGGTCATTGAGTGGAGCTGGATCTTTGCTTTGAGATGGAGATTTCTGGGAGAGCTTTTGCCATTTGATATTACTTGGAGCCGGGAGTTCTCTGGTGGACCAATGTCCTTACCTTGGATTTTCCACCTCAGAGTCACAGTCCTGACCCCCGGCCAGAGCACCAAGACCCTGTGAGACACACACCTCAGAAGAAAAGGGAGAAAAAAAGAAAGAAAAAAGATTAATAAAATAAAGTTATTAAAATAAAAAATTTTTATTAAATGTAAAAAAATGGAAAAATAATTTAAAAAAAGAAAGAAGAGAGCAACCAAAGGAAACAGCAAATCCACCAGTGATAATAAGTGCTAAAGACTATACTAAAAAAAATAAAAAATAAGAAACGGACAGACAGAACCCTAGGACAAATGGTTAAAATAAAGCTATACAGACAAAATCACACAAAGAAGCATACACATACAGACTCACAAAAAGAGAAAAAGGAAAATATATATATATATGTATAATATAAGAAAAGAAAAGAAAGGAGGAAGAGAGCAACCAAATCAATAAACAAGTCTACCAATGATAATAAATTGTAAATACTAAACTAAGATGAACATAAAGCCAGGAACAAATTAGATGCAGAAAACAACCTCTAAGTCTACAGTTGTTCCCAAAATCCACTGCCTCAGTTTTGGGATGATTCATTGTCTATTCAGGTATTCTACAGATGCAGGGTACATCAAGTTGATTGTGGATATATAATCTGCTGCTCCTGAGGCTGCCGTGAAATATTTCCCTTTCTCTTCTTTGTTCTCCCAGCTCCTGGGGTTCAGCTTTGGATTTGTCCCTGCCTCTGCGTGTAGGTCGCCTGAGGGCATCAGTTCTTCACTTAGACAGGACAGGGTTAAAGTAGCAGCTTATTCTGGGGCTCTGACTCACTCAAACCCGGGGAAGGGAGGGGTACGGAATGCGGGGCAAGCCTGTGGTGGCAGAGCCTGGTGTGACGTTGCCACAGCCTGAGGCGTGCCTTGTGTTCTCCCTGGGAAGTTGTCCCTTGATTACAGGACCTTGGCAGTGGCGGGCTACACAGGCTCCTGGGAAGGGAGGTGTGGATAGTGACCTGTGCTTGCACACAGGCTTCTTGGTGGCTGCAGCAGCAGTGTTAGCATTTCATGCCCATCTCTGGTGTCCACCGCGCTGATAACCGTGGCTCGTGCCCGTCTCTGGAGCTCTTTTGGGTGGTGCTCTGAAGCCTCTCTCCTTGCGCACCCCGAAACAATGGTCTGCTGCCTCTTAGGCAGGTCCAGACTTTTTCCCGGACTCCTTCCTGGCTAGCTGTGGCACACTAGCCCCCTACAGGCTGTGTTCACTCGGCCAACTCCAGTCCTCTCCCTGGGGTCTGACCTCCGAAGCCTAAGCTTCAGCTCTCAGCCCCCTCCTGCACCGGTGGGTGAGCAGACAAACCTCTCAGCCTGGTGAGTGCTGGTCGAGTGCTGGTCGGCACCGCTCCTCTGTGCGGGTATCTCTCTACTTTGCCCTCTGAACCCCTGTTGCTGCACTCTCCTCCATGGCTCAGAAGCTTCCCCACGCCACCCAGCCCCCATCTCCGCCCTTGAAGGGGCTTCCTAGTGTATGGAAACGTTTCCTCCTTCCTAGCTCCCTCCCAGAGGTGCAGGTCCTGTCCCTATTCTTTTGTCTCTGTTTTTTCTTTTTTCTTTTGCCCTCCCCAGGTACGTGGGGAGTTTCTTGCCTTTTGGGAAGTCTGAGGTCTTCTGCCAGCGTTCTGTAGGTGTTCTATAGGAGTTGTTCCACATGTAGATGTATTTCTGATTTATTTGTAGGGAGGAAGATGATCTCCACATCTTACTCCTCCACCATCTTGAAGGTCTCTGAGATATTTGTTTTAATTATTTGCTCTCATGCAGTCTTTCTCAGGAAGTTAGTGGAATGTGGGCTCTACCAAAGTGAGGACATAAACCAAGAATTAGGAAGGTATAGGATCTAGTAAACATGAGCTGTAATAGAGAAGAAAGGCAAAGGAATTCCTAGGATAGCCCAGAGGGTCAGTGGAGGTTAAAGCAGGGGAACAAGATTTCTAGGGGGCATAACCACAGGAAGAAACAAATTATCTTACAGGTTTGACTTTAAGAAAAATTGAATTTAGAATGTCTTTAGAGCTCTTGGAACATGGGGGAAGATTTAACCAGAGATTGAAAAAGAACAATAAAGTCCATGGAAATCAACTTTAGAAAAATTATTACAGAAAGTAAATATAATCATAGTATAATGCTTTAATCAGAAAGCAATATTTACTTCGTCATTATAAAAACAATTATGGTAATAGCCCCAAATGTTTTAGCCATCTGGGATGGAGAAGTTGAAGTAGGTATAAATTCTCATACCATGTAGGATACCAAAATATCTGTATATACACATGATTTAGAAGTATGGAGTTAAATATAAGAAGCAGAACCTGAATGAGTGTAATGTGGGAGTATATAAATGGAGTATATATGGGAACGGGAGAGCCTTGATGGTGGGGTGACCAGGAGGGAGTATGCTACAGGACGGCTGTGTTTGAAGTCTTTTAGCACTACTTGACTAAGTACATGTTATTACTTAGATAAAAATAATAAGAAAAAGAAATCTCAGAAGTAGAGGAAATCTGACACTTTTTATACTTAGACTTTCCTGAACAGTGTTCTTTCACACTTTCATTTCTTTGCACATTTGCTTTATTCTTTCTGAAATGCTGTTTTTCCTTTTGTCTTCCTGGACAAATCTTGCTCATTCCATATGATTTGGCTGAAGTGAAGCCATCCATGATCTTCCTGAACAGAGTTAGGGTCTCCCTTCTTGGTGCTACAGATTTTTGTGCAAACTTCTTTTATATAATTTATCTTTTGGCTGCTATTTGTTTGCATGCTTACCTCCCTTCTGAGACTGTCAGCAGCTTGAGAGTTGGGGAGTGGTGTTTTTAATTTTTGCCTCCTCTGCAGTACTTAGCATAGCGCCTAATCATAGCAGGTGCTCAGTGAAAGTTGAATGAAGAATGGATGTAGGATATAGATAGGAAACCTGTGTTCAGGTCTAGCTTTTGCCTTTGCCCCTTATCTTGATAAAAGCATTTTAATTATTGGTGTCTTAGGTTCCTTTTGGAAAAACTGGATGTGATGAACTTCAAGGTCTCTATGAATTTGAAAATCTGTTATTCTTTTTTATTAGTTGCCCTAAAATTGCAATTAAAATTCTGTGTATAAGATTACTTCCTACATCTTTATCCTTCCTAGCTCTTATTGCAATTTGTAATTATTTTGTATTTTCACTTAAAAAAATCTATTTTCTCTGTAGAGTGTAAGCTTTCAGAAGACATGTCTGTCCTGTCCAGCATTGTTTCCTAGTGTTTTTTTCCAACTGAAATATAATTGACTTAGTATATTAGTTTCAGGTGTACAATATCATGATTCGATTTTTTTATACATTGCAAAATGACCACCATGAAAAGTCTAGTTATCATCTGTCACCATCCAAAATTATTATAATATTATTGACTATATTCCCTATGCTGTACATTATATCCCTGTGGTTTATTTATTTTATAACTAGAAGTTTGTACCTCTTAACCTCCCTCACCTATTTCACTCATACTCCCATCTCCCTTCCCTCTGGTAACCACCAGTTTGTTCTCTGTATCTATGAGTCTGTTCCTATTTTGTTATGTTTGTTTGTTTTGTTTTTTAGATTCCACATATAAGTGAAATCATATGGTACTTGTCTTTCTGTGTCTGACTTATTTCACTTAGCCTTATACCCTCTAGGTCCATCCATGTTGTCACAAATGCCAAGATTTCGTTCTTTTTAATTGCTGAGTAATATTCCATTGTATATTATATACCACATTTCTGTATGCATTCATGTAGTTCTAGACAATTAGATTGCTTCCATATCTTGGCTGTTGTAAACAATGCTGCAGTGAATTTAGGAGTGCATGTATCTTTTCAAATTAGTGTTTTTGTTTTCAGAAAAATACTCAGAAGTGGAATTGCTAGATCGTATGATAATTATATTTTTAACTTTTTTGAGGAACTTCCATATGCTTTTCCATAGTGGCTGCACCAATTTACATTCCCACCAACAGTGCAAGAGGGTTCCCTTGTTTCCGCATCCTCGCCAGCACTTGTCATTTGTTGTCTTTTTCCTAATAGCTGTTCTGACAGGAGTAGGTGATATCTCCTTGTGGTCCCAGGGTTTGTTAGAGAGACTTGCATGTAGAGACACAGAGTAAGCATTTGTTTAGTAAATATATCCTGAAAATTTTATGGGTGCTCTGAAGATCCCACTGTTCTTCCAGACATTTTAGAAAAATACCTTTAAGCCAAAATCTAATAGCTGAGATTTGTCCTTGTTAGCTATTATGTAATACCACTTCTGTCTGCATACTTGGTTTTCCATTTTCTATGTATTCAGTGCTATTTCACTCGTTTAATTACTTCTTCAAAATTTCTTTCTTTCATGAGGCCTTTCTGAGTTAATCTCTTCTTCCAAGTCTCAGCAACTTAGTGTTTGATAGTTGTGGTTTATATAAGACTTTTTTTCCCTGAGTTAAACTGTAAATGATTTGGGGCAGAGTTTTTGTGGCTTGATAAAACACTCTATACATTTTAATGAGTCAAATCTAAATGATTCAAATCTACAAGCTGCCTTTCCCTTGAATACATACAAGTAAAAAGTCAAGGACTTGTCAAAATTTATTTTAGATTTTGTCAAATCTGACATTTTAAAATGCAGCTTAAATGTTTAACCAAATACCAAACATCACTGCATTTATTCCTCTCCTGCTGTAAGTTGCAACTTGGCAAGAGACTGAATGAAAGTATTTTTCTAAACTATTACGTATCTTCTAAACAATTTGTAGCCTTTAACAGTAGTCTCTTATTTCCCTGGCTCTATGTTCAAATTCTAAAATATTCATTGTCATTATTCCAACTTTGTGTAGCAACTTCAAGTCATTCGCCTTTCTGCATCTACTTGCTCCCATCTTCGCTCTTCCTCTTTCACTGCCTTGAGTGACTAAGTGATTTAGGATATAGGTTGATTCAAGGGAATGTGAAGAAGGAATGGATCTAACTCTTTCTGAGTACTTACTATGTGCTTCAAAGAAGACACATATCAAATACCTGCTGTGTATTAGGCATTGCATCAAGTGCTGTATGTGTAGTTTAATTCTCACAGCAGTCTTGCGAGGTTAGTTTTATTTCCCCCATTTTACTGACACTCTTTGAAGAATAAGCAATTTGTCCAGTTATAAAACTTTTAAGTTTAGAGTGAGGACTTGAAACCAGGTCTTTCTAGAGCAGCATGCCTCCTGCCTTCCTTGCATGTCACATACTCTCTGAGAACTTCAATAGCCTATATTTATGCTAATACTATTTGAATTAAGGCTTTTTTTTAAGGTTGATGATGTCAGAGACTTCTTTTGACCTCAGCTATGTAATTTTTAGTTTTATAATGGCTAATATTTCATTAATATGAAGCTGAGAGTGTTTGTAAGTATATTGAATGAGAGAATAAGGATTCCAAAAGATTTTGACAGCATTCAATGAAAAACTAAACTTCAAGGATAAAATTTAGTAGGAACAAATGTTACATATTGTGTGCAGGCCACAAAAAAGATGTCGCTTGACAACAGTTCTTATGGGATGCTGATGGGATTTTATCTTGGTAAGCTCAATTTAAGTAGTGATATGATTAAGCTGTTCTTTGGCTGCATTAAAGAAACAATAGTAACTAGAATTAGGGAGGTGAAAAATCTCCGTTTATTTTATTCTAAATTCTGTTCAGATTGCACTTGAAATAGCCAGTATGGTTTAGGCAGAGTTTAAAGAGTTATGTGGCCATAACAAGGTAAATTTAGCCTGGGAGATTCACAGAGATGGGTAGTAGGTCCTACTTATGTTCCTGGAACAAAACTGTGTTAATCAAAGTTCTCCAGAGAAACTGAACCAACAAGATATATGTATGTATATAGGAAGAGAAATTTATTTTAAAGAATCTGTGATTGTAGAGGCTTGGCTAGACAAAAATCCACAGGATAGACCAGTATGCTTTAGAATGAGGGAAGAGTTGCAATTTGAATCCAAAGTTGGTCTGCTGGCAAAATTCCCTCTTCTTCCTGGGAGGTCAGTCTTTTCTATTAAGGCTTTCAACTGATTGGATGAGGCCCTTCCACATTATGGAGGGTATTCTGCTTTCCTCAAAGTCTACTCATTTAAATTCTAATATCATCTAAAAAATACTTTCACAGAAATGTCTAGAATAATCTTTGACCAAATATCTGGGTACTGTGGCTTAGTTAGGTTAACACATGTTGACCATAACAACATTCTTGAATGAATGAATGAATTAAAAAGAACATTCTTGAATGAATTAATAAAAAATGATCTTTTTTTGGCTGCATTGGGTCTTCGTTGCTGTGTGCAGGCTTTCTCTAATTGCAGCGATGGGGGCTACTCTTCACTGTAGTGCACTGGCTTCTTATTTGGTGGCTTCTCTTGTTGTGGAGCACGGGTTCTAGGCATGTGGGCTTAGTAGTTGTGGCTCGAGGGCTCTAGAGCACAGGCTCAGTAGTTGTGGTGTACAGGCTTAGTTGCCCCACGGCATGTGGGATCTTCCTGGACCAGGAATCCAACCCGTGTCCCCTGCCTTGGTAGGCGGATTCTTAACCACCGCACCACCAGGGAAGTCCCCCAAATAATCATTCTTGAATGAATAAATTAATAAAAAACGAATGAAGGACATGTAGACAGTTGAAGGAGATGGATATGTATAGCTGGAAAAGACAAGACTCAGGAAGAAAGTAATGGCCATCGTTAAATATTTGAAGGACTTGAGATATTAGGTATAGGTGAAGGCAGGGATGAGTCTTGAGGCAGAAAACAGGGGGGTAGATAGAAAGTTTATATACAGAACAATTGAACCTATTCTGCAATTCCTTTGCACATCATTAGCTAGGCAGTTACTTTCCAGGTAGGAGATTCTTCTCTGAAAGAATTGAATGACTCTAAAGAAAAGGTTTCCATATACTGATATCTGAAAGTCCTCCAATACAGGTTACCTCCCAACCCAATCATCCCAAAGTGAGGCCCTTATATCAATTATTTCCCTCATGCCCACAAAGCTTCTAATCAGAATTGTAGTGTTTTATCTTTAAAAACAAATAGGGGGACTTCGCTGGTGGCGCTCTGGTTAAGAATCTGCCTGCCCGAATTCTATCAAACATTTAGAGAAGACCTAACACCTATTCTTCTCAAACTCTTCCAAAATATAGCAGAGGGAGGAACACTCCCAAACTCATTTTATGAGGCCACCATCACCCTGATACCAAAACCAGACAAAAATGTCACAAAGAAAGAAGACTACAGGCCAATATCACTTATGAACATAGATGCAAAAATTCTCAACAAAATACTAGCAAACAGAATCCAACAACACATTAAAAGAATCATACACCATGATCAAGTGGGGTTTATTCCAGAAATGCAAGGATTCTTCAATATATGCAAATCAATCAATGTGACACACCATATTAACACGTTGAAGGAGAAAAACCATATGATCATCTCAAGCGATGCAGAGAAGGCTTATGACAAAATTCAACACCCATTTATGATAAAAACCCTCAGAATGTAGGCATAGAGGGAACTTTCTTCAACATAATAAAGGCCATATATGACAAACCCACAACCAACATCGTCCTCAATGGTGAAAAACTGAAACCATTTCCACTAAGATCAGGGACAAGACAAGGTTGCCCACTCTCACCACTCTTATTCAACATAGTTTTGGAAGTTTTAGCCACAGCAATCAGAGAATAAAAAGAAATAAAAGGAATCCAAATTGGAAAAGCAGAAGTAAAGCTGTCACTGTTTGCAGATGACATGATACTATACATAGAGACTCCTAAAGATGTTACCAGAAAACTACTAGAGCTAATCAATGAATTTGGTAAAGTAGCATGATACAAAATTAATGCACAGAAATCTCTGGCATTCCTATATACTAATGATGAAAAATCTGAAAGTGAAATCAAGAAAACACTCCCATTTACCATTGCAACAAAAAGAATAAAATATCTAGGAAAAAACCTACCTAAGGAGACAAAAGACCTGTATGCAGAAAATTATAAGGCACTGATGAAAGAAATTAAAGATGATACAAATAGATGGAGAGATGTACCATGTTCTTGGATTGGAAGAATCAACATTGTGAAAATGACTCTACTACCCAAAGCAATCTACAGATTCAATGCAATCCCTATCAAACTACCAATGGCATTTTTCACAGAACTAGAACAAAAAATTTCACAATTTGTATGGAAACACAAAAGACCCGAATAGCCAAAGCAATCTTGAGAACGAAAAATGGAGCTGGAGGAATCAGGCTCCCTGACTTCAGACTATACTACAAAGCTACAGTCATCAAGACAGTATAGTACTGGCACAAAAACAGAAAGATAGATCAATGGAACAGGATAGAAAGCCCAGAGATAAACCCACTCACCTATGGTCACCTGATCTTTGATAAAGGAGGCAAGAATATACAATGGAGAAAAGACAGCCTCTTCAATAAGTGTTGCTGGGAAAACTGGACAGCTATATGTAGAAATATGAAATTAGAACACTTCCTAACACCATACACAAAAATAAACTCAAATTGGATTAAAGACCTAAATGTAAGGCCAGACACTATAAAACTCTTAGAGGAAAACATAGGCAGAACATTCTATGACATAAATCACAGCAAGATCCTTTTTGACCCACCTCCTAGAGAAATGGAAATATAAACAAAAATAAACAAATGGGACCTAATGAACCTTCAAAACCATAAAGAAGACCAAAAGACACCCCTCAGAATGGGAGAAAATATTTGCAAATGAAGCAGCTGACAAAGGATTCATCTCCAAAATATACAATCAGCTCAAGCAGCTCAATATCAAAAAAACAAACAACCCAATCCAAAAATGGGCAGAAGACCTAAATAGACATTTCTTCAAAGAAGATACACAGATTGCCAACAAACACATGAAAGAATGCTCCACATCACTAATCATTAGAGAAATGCAAATCAAAACTACAATGAGATATCATCTCACACCAGTCAGAATGGCCATCATCAAAAAATCTAGAAACAATAAATGCTGGAGAGGGTGTGGAGAAAAGGGAACCCTCATCCACTGTTGGTGGGAATGTAAATTGTTACAGCCACTATGGAGAACAGTATGGAGGTTCCTTAAAAAAGTAAAAATGGAACTGCCATACGATCTGGCAATCCCACTACTGGGCATATACCCTGAGAAAATCATAATTCAAAAAGAGTTATGTACCAAAATGTTCATTGCAGCTCTATTTACAATAGCCAGGACATGGAAGCAACCTAAGTGTCCATCAACAGATGAATGGATAAAGAAGAAGTGGCACATATATACAATGGAATATTACTCAGCCATAAAAAGAAGCAAAATTGAGTTGTTTGTAGTGAGGTGAATGGACCTAGAGTCTGTCATACAGAGTGAAGTAAGTCAGCAAGAACAAAACAGATACCATATGCTAACACATATATATGGAATCTAAGAAGAAGAAGAAAAAAAAGGGTCATGAAGAACCTAGGGGCAAGACGGGAATAAAGACACAGACCTACTAGAGAGTGGACTTGAGGATATGGGGAGGGGGAAGGGTAAGCTGTGACAAAGTGAGAGAGTGGCATGGACATATATACACTACCAAACGTAAAATAGCTAGCTAGTGGGAAGCAGCCACATTTCACAGGGAGATCAGCTCGGTGCTTTGTGACCACCTAGAGGGGTGGGATAGGGAGGGTGGGAGGGAGGGAGACGCAAGAGGGGAGAGAGATAGGAACATATGTATATGTATAACTGATTTACTTTGTTATAAAGCAGAAACTAACACACCATTGTAAAGCAATTATATTCCAATAAAGATTAAAAAAAAAAAAAAGAATCTGCCTGCCAGTGCTGGGGACATGGGTTCGATTCCTGGTCCGGGAAGATCCCACATGCCGCAGAGCAACTAAGCCCGTGTTTCACAACTACTGAGCCCGCGTGCCACAACTACTGAAGCTTGCACGCCTAGAGCTGGTACTGCGCAACAAGAGAAGCCACCACAATGAGAAGCCTGCGCACCACAATGAAGAGCAGCCCCTACTCGCTGCAACTAGAGAATGCCCGTGTGCACCAATGCAGACCAAACACAGCCAAAAATAAAGTAAATGAATAAAAATAAAAACAAATAGGTAAGCAAAGATAATTATGATAATTTACCTAACATTTAGACATGGTGCTAAGTGATTTAGAAGTATTATTGCATTTAATTCTCACAACAGCCCTATGAGGTAGGTATTAGAAACATCATTTCCATTTTCCAGATGTGGAAACTGAAGCATACATTAAGAAACTTGCCCAAGGTCACATAGTTTGCGTTTGATTACGATTTGAGTCCTGACAGACATACTAACAAGGAACATAGATTTGGGAGTTATATGAAAAAAACTTCAGATTGTAATATATCCTCTGTTGGGAAGAACAGAGAATAAGATCCTCAAGGTTTTATTTTAAAGTGTTTACTTAGGATTGGTATAATTATAATTTCCCTAAAGTGGTCATTTCCAATGTAAACCTAACAAATGGTTTATAGAGAATAGAGGCAAAATTTACTGAACATTTTGGCTGGTAATCTGATGTCATATGAGATTAGAACACTGATTCTCAATCTTGGATCTGTGAATGCCAAGGGGTACACAAAAACAATGTGAATCTCTTAAAATTGTTTTCACTATTTCAGAAAGCCGAATGAAATTACATATTTGCCTTTACTAAGGCTGTATAGACTAACTAAAACATCAAGTTTTTGTATTTGCCTAAATATCAGCCGCTTATTTTATCACTGACTGGTTTGTGCCAATAAAAATAGTTATCAGGTTGCTAAGTGAACATTTCTGATTTTTATTTCACCTTGATTATATGTTTTTTCCTTATTTTTGTTCTCCTCTGATTTTATTTTTTACTTATTTTTATTTTTTTCTCCCCTGATGTAAAAAATTGAAGTAGATCATACATACAGAAAAGGGTGCTCATCATAAGTATACAGCTCTTTGAATTTACAAAGCAAAAACCAATGCAACTACCACTTAGAATAAGAAATAGAACGTTACTAGCACTAAGAAACACCCCTTGTGCATCCTTCCAAGTGGTAGTGGATATACACACATTTCTCTTTAATATAAACCTAGGAATAGTATAGCTAGATAATAGTGTATACATTTGTTTAGCTTTTCCCAGAGTGGCTGTAAAAATTTACACTCCTGCTAAGAATATGTGAATGCTATCCTAACCATCATTTGGTATTGTTAGCATTTTTAATTTTAGCCATTCTAGCAGCTATATCTTTTCTCATCTGTGATTTGTCTTTTCACTTTATTAACGCTGTCTCTGATGAATAGGAGTTGTTAATTTTAACTAAGTTATCAATCTTCTCTTTTGTGTTTAGTGATTTTTGTGTCCAATTTAAGACATTTTGCCTACATCAAGGAGATGAGTTGTTCCACTGTGTTAACTTTTAGAAGTTTTATTATTCTCTTACAGTTAGATCTAATATTTATTAGGAATTGGTTTGTAGAAATGATGTGAGGTATATGTCAGTTTTCATTTCACCATATTGACATTCAGTTGAACTAGTACCACTTACGGAAAAGATCATTGTGTTTCTACTGTTCTGCAGTGCAATTTTTAAAACATATATGTGGGCCTATTTTGTACTCTCTTCTGTTCCATTGGTTCATGTATTTATCCTTGTGCCAATACAACACTTATCTTGATTACTACAGTTATCTTGATGTTTGATGGCATGCTTCTTCCCATGTCTTCAGGATTCTCTTGATTTTTTTCCTATATTTTATAATCAGCGTGTTAATTTCCACAAAAAATCTGCTGGGATTTTTTTGGAATTATGTTGGATCTGTAGAAAAACATTGGGAAATTGACATATTTTTAATATTTGCTCCATGACCATGGTATATCTCTCTAAATTTTTAGGTCTTATTTAATTTTTTTCCAGCTTTGTTGAGGTATGATTGACAAATAAAAATGGTATATAGTTAGGTTGTAAAACATGATTTTTAAGGTGTACATGTGATGATTTAATATACATGTACATAAATATTTCAAATAATGTTCTATAGTGTTCTCTATAGAGATCTTGTATATCTTTCATTAGTTTTACTCCTAAGTATTTTATATTTTTGATGTTATTGTAAATGTGTCACCTAAAACATTTTGTGTCTGTTTTTTTCTGCTGTGTCTAAAAACAATTGATTTTTAAAATTTTGACCTCAAATCTAATAATCTTACTATATTTCCTTATTAATTCTCGTAATTTATCTGTATTCATTTGGGTCTTCTACATGATAATAGCAGTTCTATTTCTTCCTTTTCATTGCTTATATCTTTTATTTCTCTTTTCTATTTCACTGGCTAGGACTTCCTTTAAATTGTTGAAGAGCAGTGGTGTTAGTGGCATTCTTACTTAGCTTCTAGTCTCAAGGAGAAAGCTTTCATTACTTCAAGTACAATTAAGTATAATGATTGCTGTAGGTTTTAAAAAATTTATCACTGAAGTATAATATATATAGGAAAGCATGCATATAATATTTATACAGCTCAATGAATTCTCATAAACTGAACACATTTGTGTTATAAGCACTCAGATCAAGAAATCAGCCCTCCTGAAGCTCTTCCCTTACTCATTTCCATTGACTATTCCCAAGGATTACCACTCTCCTAACTTCTAAATGCTTTAAGTTTTTTCTTTCAGTAGAAACTCTTTTATTAGTCTAAGGCAGTTCCATTTTATTGCTAGTTTGCTAAAGTGTCTTTTGTTTTAATCATGGATTGGTGTTGAATTTTATAGAGTGCTTTTCCTGAATACATTGAGATGATCATATAATTTTTCATCCTCATACTCTTCCTGTAGTAAATTACATCACATTATTTGAATAGACCCCACTTGATCTTCCCTTTTGTACTGGATTTGATTTCCTGATATTTCCTGAGTTCAGGAGTTTTGCACTCATGTTCATGAGTAGGATTTGCCTTTAATTTTGCTTTCTTGTAATGTCTTTCTGAGGTTTTAGTACTAATGTTATCCTGGCCTCAAAAAACACATTTGGAAGTGTTTCCTGTTTTTCTGCTTGACGGAAGATTAGTTGTAATACTGGTGTCATTTCTCTTAAGAATTTGGATGAACTGAAAGATTAGTACAAAAAGTTGTCTATAAGATGGATTAGAATGGGGAGGAAATGGACATAGGGAGTTCCACTGGTTTGTCTTATAATTCTGATGTAAGGTGATGATGGCTTTGATGTCTAGGTTGGTGGTATAGGAAGTGAAAGGGCAAATAATAGTAATATTAACAACTTCTTGATTTATATAGCATTTTATAGCTTAAAAATTGCTTTCACTTGATCTTTACAGTGGTCTTGGTGAATAGCAAATGTAAGGAAAGGATGAATTGAAGATAACTGTAAGGTTGGGTGTTTAAGTTTCTGAGAGATTACTGTCCCACTGACTTAAGGATGTCAAGTTATTTCTTTCTTTTTCTTCTTGTTTAAGAAGGATTACCAAACATATATGTTATCTTCTTCCTCCTTTCAATGAAAGAAGTAATATAAAAACAAAAGTAAATAAGTAGTGATGCTGGAAGTCAAGGAGAATGGCCTAAGGAGACCATAATTCCCTTATCTGTAAAATGAAATGAAAGGCTTTGATTAGGTGATCGCTACATTTTTCAGATTTCTAAACTTCTATTTATTATATAGGCTAAATAACAAATTTAGATCTTCTTCTGGCAATTTATTTCATAGAAGAGACCTGGGGGAACAAGTAGTAGTATCATGCCTTTAAAAATTAACTTTTTGATAAATTACCATTAACATAATACAGCATTTGGGGGCAAAGGTGTTGGAATAAGAGGCAATGGTGTTGGAAAATGCTAAGAAAATAATCAGCATTTAAAGCACAACGTGAGCCACTTAAATTACTTAACTGCTTGGGACAGCAAATGCACAAACAAATCAGTGCAGCTAATCTTAATATAAGAAAATTGAGTAATGGGGAAATATGGCAGGGAACAGTGGGAACAAAGTGAATTCTCGTAAAAATGAGGAAGAGTAGGTAAGCAGAAAAATGCTTGTTTAAGTGCTATATGTTTGATAAAAGTATGCTAGGGGGCTTCCCTGGTGGCGCAGTGGTTGAGAGTCCGCCTGCCGATGCAGGGGACGCGGGTTCGTGCCCCGGTCCGGGAAGATCCCACATGCCGCGGCGTGGCTGGGCCTGTGAGCCATGGCCACTGAGCCTGCGCGTCCGGAGCCTGTGCTCCGCAACGGGAGAGGCCACAACAGTGAGAGGCCCACGTACCGCCCAAAAAAAAAAAAAAAAAAAAGTATGCTAGGTACTTCTGTAATGGAGCCATAAAAAATTCTAGTACAGGGTGACTTCATTTAAAGTATTTGTAAATATTTTTCAGTTAGGAAGACCAGGCACAAAGTTAGGCAAAATGGCTTCAACTCCACCTCAGGAGTTCCTAGGTTGCCAGCCATAGAAACCAACTCTAGCTAAGGAAGCAGAAAAGGAATTTATTGGGATGTTTTTGAGTGGCTCCCAGAAGGGGCTAGAGACCAGTCTGGGGGCAGCATTAGGTGTCTAAACAGCAGGGTCCTCTCAGTAGTCCTGTCACAGCTCCAGTTCTGGAACTTTATCTTTCCATTCTTAAGCCATTCTATTTCAGATCTAAATTTTGGAGAGAGTCTCATTGGCATAGCTTGGATTATTAATTATACCTGTTTAGGAGAAAGCCAGGGTACGTTGATTTATAGTCCCAGTAAGAATGCACATAATAAGGAAGAGGGAGTTCTCTGGAATGAAATGAGGTGCTGTTATCAAAAGAAGTAAGAGATGGATCCTAAGCAGCTGGATTCCCACAAATATTCACTAAGTAGTCCAAGTTGAGGGGCAGGTCTAAGTAAAAGAACTTCTAATTTAGATTTAAATAAAGGTCAAAATAACACTTTTTTGTTTGGTTTCTAAGGTAGTTTTTGCTTACTTTTTCCAGCTTCTACTGAATAAATCAGTGAGTTCATAAGTCTGCCTTATGGTCAAGCCCTTTTTCCTCTGCTTCTTACTTTCCTTCAGAGGTACAGTTACATGTGAACAAATTTCCAAAAACCATGACTTGCAGCTTTCACTTGCCTTCTAAGCATTCACAGCTGTCAGGATTTCCCAGTAACTCTTTTCCACTCTGTCCAGGATGTCTTAGCACTGAATGCTTCTGGAATTAAGACTGAAATTCTCAGACTTCTTTAAATACCAGGTAAGTAACCCAATTTTTTGAGGTCATTTTTCATAAACAGACTTGAATTAAGGGCTGTTATGAGTCCATGAGGCCAAACTATAAAGGATGTTAAAATATTACTGGAGCAGATTACAAATATGGCAGTAGCAACTTCCCTGGCAGTCCAGTGGTTCAGACTCCGTGCTTCCACTGCAGGGGGCGGGGAGCGCCTGTTCGATCCCTGGTCAGGGAACTAAGATCCCGCATGCTGCATGGCGAGGCCAAAAATAAATAAATAAATAAAAGCCACCATTATGGGACTTCTGTGGTGGTTCAGTGGTTAAGACTCCACACTCCCACTGCAGGGGGTGTCGGTTTGGTCCCTGGTTGGGGAGCTAAGATCCCATATGCTGCATGACGTGGCCAAAAAAAGAAAAAAAAATTAAAAGAAACATGGCAGTAGTTAGCTCAGTTTTCCATAATGTAGCAAAGAATATAGATTTGAAGGGGAAACCAATTTATTTGCCTAAGATACCCATATGCCTATCTGGCTCTGTCAGTTTCTCAAGCTATCTAATAGCTCATCAACACTGATGCTCCTTGCCTAAAATTGTCTGGGAACACAGTGTGATGGTGTGGGAGAATGGAAAGATCACTAGGCAGGGGGTCAAGAGGCATAAGCTGTGGGTTTAACTGTGGACCTTGCCTTAGTTGTCTCTGCAAATTCTAAATTTGGGGAAAAGGAGTAGAGGAAAGCTACAGTTGCTCTCTGTCTATAGTAGCTCAGGATCTAGGCAGGTTAGAGCTAACACACTAGTGTCTTCAGCCCATTCTGCTTTGGGAAGCTAATGATGGTATCCAAGCATGGAGACGTTCCTATATGCAAAACACTGTATCAGGATTTTAAAATATATTATTTATTTTATTTTTTATTTTTTAAAAATTGGAACGTAGTTGCTTTACAATGTTGTCTTAGTTTCTGTTGTACAACAAAGTAAATCAGCTATATGTATACATATATCCTCTCCCTCTTGGACCTCCCTCCCCCCCATCTAGGTCATCACAGAGCACCGAGCTGAGCTCCCTGTGCTATACAGCAGGTCCCACTAGCTATCTATTCCTGACAGCTGTCCAAGGTAGATTATGTTATTCTCATTTCACAGGTCAGGAAGCTGTCTCACAGGTTAAAAATTTGCCCAAAGTCAAATGGCTAGTAATTGAAAAATCTAAATTCAAATCCCAGTCCTATGTAACTCCAAAGCTCATGCTTTTTCTTTCTCCAAGAGAAGCTTAGAATCTATATAAAATCTGTTATTCATTTTTGTATCCTACTGTCTGACTCAGTATCTGCACAGAGTAAGCTAGGAGGAAAGATTAGTGAAGGAAACAATGTGAACAAAGGCACAAGGTATGAAAGCTCAGGTATATTCCACTTAATAATATGTAGTCCAGTGGTTTGAACATAGAGTATGTGAAAGAGATTATATGATGTCATTTTGAGAGTTAGATTGAGGTGGGATCATGAAACCCTTTGATGATTAGGTCAAAGGATTTTAGATATTTTCAGTAGTCATTGTGAAGCCCCTGAAGATTTTTGAGCATTGAAGTGGCAGAAGCACAGTTGTGCTGTAGGAATATTAATTTTGGTAATAGTGGATAGAATGAATTGGGGGTTAAGAGATTAAAGGCAAGGAGACCAGCTAGGTGTTTGCAACAAATTAGGAGAGAGGGCTTGAGAATACAAACTTTGGGATGGATTAGAGTGGAATTGGAAAAGGGGATATACTTTTGATAAATATTTTGCTATTTTACATTAAATTAGCAACACCTTGATATGATGGCAGGGAAAAAAGGATCACTTTGAAATTTAAAGCTTAAAAGATTGGGAGAATGACAACATGCCAACCACAGGGAAAAAGTCAAGGGGTGGAACCATTTTTCCCAAGTTAGGGGAAAATGAGTTTAGTTTGCAGGGTTGTTGAGTTGGAGGTGCAAAGGAGATCATTGGCAGGGCCTGGAAATGCATGATTGGACTTTGGAGAAAGGTCAAGTATTGATAAATTTGAGAGGCACCCACATAGGAAACCAGCAAAAGGAAAAAATCACTGTCTAGAGGTCAGCCTATATATGAATGAATGGTACAGCCTACATTAATTGTTAGTTCCTAACAAGGACTGCCTCTCGATTCCTCATGACAGCTGGGTCTAGGGATGGAGAATTCTGTACCATACTGTTCTTTCCATCTGGTCTAGGAATACTGGGTGAGCTCTCTGAAGACATTTGTTAAGAATTGATAACTAAATTCAAGGGAGATGAATCCTGTTTTTCCTTCTCCTTGTCAGTTTCTCCATTTTTACATTGTCTTTCTTTCACTCCCCTTCTACCCTACTAGTTTCTGTATTCTCACATTTATTTATTCAATACAAATTTTTGGTGGTATGGTGTAAGAGAAAAATAGAATGGATTGCGGCATTTGGATGTTGAGTGGGAAGATAAAAGCAGTGCATGAGAATAATTTATTATTCTGTATTAAAGATCCTAGCATTTCCCCACACTTGAATTGTACTTTATATCTTTGATAACTGAACGGCATTCATAGTATCTAGTTGCATTAAGAGACATATGAACAAGCTGGACTAGTCAGCATCATAGAAAACATGAGACAATTTTTAGGACATGTTTGCCTTGGCAGAATAATAGCACCTTTTTTCAGGTGACTATTAGAGAGACAAAAATTAAAATATTTAAAAACATAGGAGCTGGGTTTTTTAGCTGTCTTAAGTCTACCTTTGTGTTTTTCTTTATTGTTATCATGTAAATAAGACAGATGTTCTGCTTTAAATGTTGCCTTAGAAAAAAATTCAGTGCTGATTGGAGAGCCTTTCGTGTTTTTCCACTCTGAAACTTGCTCTGTGCTTTCTTTTTTTAAAAAAATAATCCGTTTACAAATATGGTCCTGAAATGCTTTGTTTCCTTTTTTATGCATAAGAGCATGCTCATTGGAACCATATTGTGTGTGAAGATAGTCACTTGTTCCATTTTGTGCACCCGATGGTGAGCAGAAAATCTTTTTAACCTCTTTCTTTGTAAAAATGATTTATACAACACACTTCAGAATTCAGTGTTAACAGTAAAATTACTTCTAGAGCTATTACAATGAAGAATAAGAGAAAACCCACTATGTTAAAAGTGAATAATGCATTTATTTTCATCTTGGCTCCACTCCCCACCAGCTTCTTATTTGGCTACTGAAAGGGATGCAGTAAGATTCCCCAAAAGTGTTAATTCTTTTTCTGGAGCTGGTCCAGTAGCATGTCAAAAGAATTTTGAAAAGAACATTTGCTTATGTTTAACAGCTTTAGAATACGTAATAGGATGTATTAATATGCTTTTAAAAGGAGCGTGGGTAGATCATGAAGAACATAAAAGAAGTGTGTGAACTGCTTTATTGTTGTTCATGATTAAAATTATTTGCATGTGAACAGATTTAATTATTTACAATATCTGTATAATACTATGAACACAATGGGATGATGGGGGAGGGAGACATAAAAGCTTTTAGCCTGATTATGATTCATAGATGTTCCTCTAATAAATAGCTTTCCCTATATAATCTGAGAGAAAAATGGCAATGAAAATAATTAGCTACTTATAGAAAACTAAAAATAATTCTATCGATTCTATATTTTTAATTGTATGTTAATCTGGATCAGGAGAGTAACAAGACTCTTTAGAAAATGAATAAGGGGTCTACAGATTCTTTAGGAGGATAAGTGACAGGGTAACTAGATATACTTTTTTTAAAGAAATTGCTCTTCTTAAAAATTTGATTTACTCTCCAAAGGAATTTTTCTTCTTTTATTTTAAGTGGTTATATGAAAAGAATAGGAAAGATATAACTATCTTTTTTTGGGGGGTGGGGGTGCCTCAGCACAGAGTTGAGTTTATTATATTCCTCAGTTCTTGGTACAATCAATATCAGCAGTCTCTCTCTCTTTTAAAATTTTATTATTATTTTACTGTTTATAACTTAATACTCACCTTCCGTTTCCAGTTCCTTTCACAGGTTTTCACTTTACGTTGGTCAGATATGTATGGGTGGGTCTTTAATAATAGGTAGAGTTGCATTGTTCAGGGAATGTGCCTAACTGTTGTGGTAGTCTGATTGCTCTAACCTCTAGTCTCACACACTTTTAAACCATTCTCCAAGTGTCCTCCGGAGGGATGTTTCTAAAATATAAATTTGATCATGTCAGTTGACTACTTAAGATTCTTGACAGACTTTCCCTTTCTTTAAGAGACTCTTCATAAGTTAAATCCCTGTTTGTTCCTCCCAACCATCTCTTATCAAACTCCCCACATTCTTCACTAAACTTATTACATTTTTGCTGAAGATCCCATGATGGTTCATGACCCTGGCCTTTGCACAAAGTCTTCCTTCTATTTGTATAATCTGTCACCAACCTTATACCTCCTTCTACTCTACCTGGAAAATCGTTTTTTTTGTCTTCATGACACAACTCAAATGCTCATCTTCTTTTATTATGAGTCTTCCTCTAGACTTTTGTAGGCTCATTTGGTCTGTATCATTTGCCTTTGTGTCTTCACTGAACCTGAAATAGAATTTTGTCATAATACCTGTAACACTTCTTTTTTTTTATTTCTATGTTTGTGTCCCTTTTCTAAGTTCTGAAATCTAAAAGAGAAAGGGAAACTCTCTTAGTCAACTTTTTAAGCCAAGTAGTGTTTCCAGCTTCCCCCCGAATATTTTTTTTTTTTTTTTTTTTTTCTGTACGCGGGCCTCTCACTGCTGTGGCCTCTCCCGTTGCGGAGCACAGGCTCCGGACACACAGGCTCCGCGGCCATGGCTCGCGGGCCCAGCCGCTCCACGGCATGTGGGATCTTCCGGGATCGGGGCACGAACCCGTGTCCCCTGCATCGGCAGGCGGACTCTCAACCACTGCGCCACCAGGGAAGCCCCCCCCCCGAATATTAATCTTTGGGATTCAGGAATGAGAAATTGTAGTTCTTAGGAATTCTTGAGAATTCCTGAAATCGTAAGTTGTTCTTAAAATATTTCCAGCAGTCTTTATATGCTATATTTATTATTATGAATATCTTAAAAATTTGTTTAATATATGAAAAATATTAAGTTTAGTAGTGTTTATAAAGAACCGTTACCTCCAGTGAATATTCAAACACAAGAAAATACCAGTGAATAGTTACTGGTATTTCAAATTCGAAAAATGGCTTTTCGAATTATATAACATTCAGATCTCCTAGGAAAGATAACATTACCACAAAGAACCACATGTCACATTGCCAAAGTAAGGACTTATTTTGCCTCCAAAACCTGTTATTCCTTGAAACACTATTCATAAGATTTGTATAAAGTATATTATGCACATAAATGTATTTATATTTATTTTATTTGCAATAGTGATTCACTGTTGGCAACCAACAGGGCCATGAACATACACTTAAAATTTTTTTTTAATTGAAGTATAGTTGATTTACAGTATTATATTAGTTTCAGTTGTATAACATAGTGATTCAATATTTTTATAGATTATACTCCATTTAAAGTATTAGAAAACAATGGCTATATTTCCCTGTGTTGTACAATATATCCTTGTTGCTTATTTATTTTATACATAGCAGTTTGTAACTCTTAATCCCTTACCCTATCTTTCCCCTACCCACTTCCTTCTCCTCACTGGTAACCACTAGTTTGTTCTCTATATCTATGACTCTGTTTCTGTTCTGTTCTATAATTCATTTGCTTTAGTTTTTAGATTTCACATGTGATTGATAACATAGAGTGTTTGTCTTTCTCTATTTCACTAAACATAATACCATCTAGGTCTATTCATGTTACTGCAAATGGCAGAATTTCATTCTTTTCTATGGTTGAATAATTTTCCATTATATGTATATACCACCTCTTATTTATCCATTTATCTGTTGATGGACACTTGGGTTGCTTCTACATCTTGGCTGTTGTAAATAATGCTGCTGTGACAATTGGGGTGCATGTATCTTTTCAAATTAGTGTTTTCATTTTCTTTGGATATATACCCAGCAGTGGAATTGCTGGATCATATGGTAGTTCTATTTTTAGTTTCTTGAGGAACTTCCACACTGTTTTCCGTAGTGGCTGCACCAACTTATAGTCCCACTAACAGTGTAGTAGGGTTCCCTTTTTTCCACATCCTCGCCAACATTGATTATTTATAGACTTTTTGATGATAGCCATTTTGACAGGTATGAGGTGATGTCTCATTGTGGTTTTGATTTGCATTTCTTTGATGATTAAGTGATGTTGAGAATTTTCTCATGTGCCTGTTAGCTATCTTTTTATTTTCTTGGGAAGAATGTTTGTTCAGGTCTTGTGCCCATTTTGGTGGGGGTGTGGGATAGTCTGTAAACAACAGAAATTTATTCTCACAGTTCTGGAGGCTAGGAAATCCAAGGTCAAGGTGCCTGCAGATTTGGTGTCTGGTGAGGACCCCTTCCTGGTCCATTGACAGCCTTTTCTCCCTGTGTTCTCACACAGACAGAAAGGGTGAGGGGGCTCTCTGGGGGCACTAATCCCATTCATGAGGGCTCCACCCTTGTGATCTAATGAACTCCCAAAGGCCCCACCTCCAAATACCCTCACATTGGAGATTAGGTTTCAGTATATGACTTTGGGGGGACATACATTATTTATTCAGTCTGTAACAAATAGCAAGCACTTATACAGTGTCTACTGTATGCCAGATTTTGTTTTAGGTAGTTTGCATGGATTCTCCAGTTTCCACCCCTGGTGGCCAATAACTCAGTAAGTCTTGGGAGGTGCATATTGAGGTGGAGAACAGAAGGCAGAGGGGTTGATGGGACTTGGTGAATGGGTTTATTTAGGAAGAAGGGTCAAAGAGCATGGTCCTGAAATGCCAGTCCGTGAACCTGTTACCACTCTCATCTAGGTGCCCTTGTGAACTTTAAACCTGGCAGCAGGGCTTCCCTGGTGGTGCAGTGGTTGAGAATCTGCCTGCCAATGCAGGGGACATGGGTTCGAGCCCTGGTCTAGGAAGATCCCGCATGCCGTGGAGCAACTAAGCCCGTGCACCACAACTACTGAGCCTGAGCACCTCGAGTCCATGCTCTGCAACAAGAGAATCCACCACAGTGAGAAGCCTGCATACTGCAACAAAGAGTAGCCCCCGCTTGCCACAACTAAAGAAAGCCCATGCACAGCAACGAAGACCCAATGCAGCCAAAAGTAAATAAATAAGTAAATTTATAAAAAATAAAAAAATAAAGAAAACTGGCAGCAGTGGGGATTCCAATGAAGGGAGGACTGGGAGGCAGAGGGACAGAGTGGTTGGTGGAGGTGAGCTGGACCTGAGTCCCAGGCCATGTCCACCTTCTTGGCCCCAACCATGAGCAGGGGGAGAGGGTGTTAGGTAGTGCCTCTTGGACCCATCTCTTTCACCGTGAGTCTTCCTGCAACTCAGGCTGGGCTTTTTATTCTCAGAATGCTTTCATGAAACTTAAATCCACTAGTAAATTTAGAGAGTAGGGAGAGGGACAGTCAGCTACATGATAAAGAGGAGGCTTCTGTCCAGGTTAGAATTTAGTCTCTGACTATGGTGTTGAAGGTGGATCTTACAGAACACATGCTCATACACAGATCAGGTGCACACTCACACACAGACACACACAGACTCACATTCTTATACTCCTGAAAATCTCACACTCATACACATACACAGTCACAGACCTGCACAAAACACACATATTCACACATTCATTTATACCCATGTGCTCACACATGTACACACAGTCCTGCCTAGTTTTTAAACTTTTTTTTTTTTGATAGGGTTGGGGTTAGGGTTAGGATTTGAGTTGTATGAGCTGTTTATATATTTTGGATATAACCCCTTATCAGACACCAAATCTGTAGGCACCTTGCTGTTGGACTTCCCAGCCTCCAGAACTGTAAGAATAAATTTCTGTTGTTTATAAATATATCCAAAATATTCTCCCATCTGTCTTCATTTTGTCAATGGTTTTCTTTGCTGTGCAAGAGCTTTGAAGTTTAATTAGGTCCCATTTGCTTATTTTTGCTTTTGTTTCTTTTGCCTTAGGAGACAGATCCAAAAAATATTGCTAAGATTTATGTCAAAGAGTGTTTTGCCTTTTTCTTCCAGGAGTGTTACAGTTTCAAGTCTTAAATTTAGGTCTTTAATTGATTTAAGGTTTGTTTTTGTATATGATGTGAGAAAATGTTCTAATTTCATTCTTTTACATGTAGCTGTCATTTTCCCAGCACCACTTATTGAAGAGACTGTTTTTTCTCCATTGTGTATTCCTGCCTCATTTGTTGTAGATTAATTGATCACAGGTGTCTGGGTTTATTTTTGGACTCTTTGTTCTGTTCCATTGATCTATGTATCTGTTTTTGTGCAAGTACTATGCTGTTTTGATTACTATAGCTTTGTGGTATAGTCTGAAGTCCGGGAGTGTGATACCTCCAGCTTTGTTCTTTTTTCTCAAGATTGCTTTGGCAATTTGGGAATTAAATTTTAGGATTTAATTGAAATCAAATAAATCAGTTGTGTGGTTCCATATACATTTTAGGATTGTTTTTTCTAGTTCTGTGAAAAATGTTGTGGGTATTTTGATAGGGATTGCATTAAATCTGTAGATTGCTTTGGGTGGTACTTTAATAATATTCTTCCAATCCAAGAGCACAGGATATCTTTCCATTTCTTTGAATAATCTTCAATTTATTTCATAGTGTTTTATAGTTTTCAGAGTATAGGTCTTTCACTTCCCTGGTTAAGTTTATTCCTAGGTTGTTTTTTTTTTTTTGATGTAATTTTAACTGGGGTTGTTTTCTTGCTTTCTCTTTCTGATAATTCATTATTAGTTTATAGCAAAGCAACAGATTTATGTATATTAATCTTGTATCCTGAAACTTTACTGAATTCATTTATTTTTTCTAGTAGTTTTTTGTGGAGAGTTTAGGGTTTTCTATATAGACTATCATGTTATCTGCAAATACTGACAGTTTTACATCTTCCCTTCCAATTTGGATGCCTTTTATTTCTTTTCTTGTCTGATTGCTGTGGCTAGGACTTCCAGTACTATGTTAAATAGAAGTGGCAAGAGTGGGCATCCTTGGGGACTTCCCTGGTGGTGCAGTGGTTAAGAAGCCACCTGCCAATGCAGGGGACATGGGTTCAAGCCCTGCTTCAGGAAGATCCCACATGCCGTGGAGCAACTAAGCCCATGCACCACAACTATGAGCCTGCACTCTAGAGCCCACGAGCCACAACTACTGAGCCTGCGTGCCACAACTACTGAAGCCCGCGCTCCTAGAGCCCATGCTCCACAACAAAGAGAAACCACCGCAATGAGAAGCCTGCACACTGCAACAAAAAGTAGCCCCTGCTCACTGCAACTAGAGAAAGCTCGCATGCAGCAACAAAGACCCAATGCGGCCATAAATAAATAAATAAATTAATTAACTTAAAAAAAAAAAGAGTGAGCATCCTTGTCTTGTTTCTGAATTTAGAGGAAACGCTTTCAGCTTTTTACTGTTGAGCACAATGTTAGCTGTGGGTTTGTCATAATGGCCTTTATTATGTTGAGATGTGTTCTCTCTATACCAGCTTTTTTTTTTTTTTTTTTTTGTGGTATGCGGGCCTCTCACTGTTGTGGCCTCTCCCGCTGCAGAGCACAGGCTCCGGACGCGGAGACCCAGCGGCCATGGCTCACGGGCCCAGCCGCTCTGCGGCATGTGTGATCTTCCCGGACGGGGTCACGAACCCGTGTCCCCTGCATCGGCAGGCGGACTCTCAACCACTGTGCCACCAGGGAAGCCCTCTATACCAGCTTTTTTTTTTTTTTTTTTTTGCCGTACGCGGGCCTCTCACTGTTGTGGCCTCTCCCGTTGCGGAGCACAGGCTCTGGATGCGCAGGCTCAGAGGCCATGGCTCACGGGCCCAGCCGCTCCGCAGCATATGGGATCCTCCCAGACCGGGGCACGAACCCGTATCCCCTGCATCGGCAGGCGGACTTTCAACCACTGCGCCACCAGGGAGGCCCTCTATACCAGCTTTGATGAGAGTTTTTTTTAATCATGAATGGATGTTGGATTTTGTCAAATGCTTTTTCTGCATCCATTGAGATGATCATGTGATTTTTATTCTTTCTCTTGTTAATATGGTGTATCACATTGATTTGTGAATATTGAACCATCCTTGGATCCCTGCAATAAGTCTCACTTGATCATGGTGTATGGTCCTTTTTATATATTGTTGAATAGAGTTTGCTAATATTTTGTTGAGAATTTTTTGCATCTATATTCATCAGACATATTGGCCTGTACTTTTTTTTTTTTTTTGTCTTTGTCTGGTTTTGGTATCAAGGGTAATGGTGGCCTCATAGAACGAATTTGGGAGTGTTTCATCCTCTGCAGTTTTTTGGAGTAGTTTGAGAAAGATAATCCTGGTGGGATAATAGGAGGGCTGTGGGAAGCCTGGACTCTGCTCGTGAGTAGTGCTTACATGCTTGCTTACTCCTGATACAGGGCATAGAGGGTGGATTGAAACTGCACAGGTGGCTGGCTGGTTTCCCCCAACTGCCTTGGCTTGCACCCCAGCCTGAGCCAAGTGACCGCACTGACCCCACTTAATTCATAACGCAGCTCCATATCAGGATGAGGGCTGCTGCTTGCTGAAGGGAGAGCTCAGGTGTGAGGGACAAAGGTTGCTCAGACCTGAAGTGGTGTCTGAGCAGGGAAGGGGCAGCCGTTTCTGGTGCTTACACAGATAGAGCATCAGAAGCAGTCTGGTTCTCTGACTGTGGCCTGAACATGTTATGGCTAGGACTTTTCTCAAATTATTTTCAATACTGTTTTTCTGCCACAGAAAACCAAGCCAACAGAGTAGTTTTCTATATTTTGATGATTTCCAGGGCTTCAAACGGTCAGGGTAGAAAAAAACTCAGTTCAGTTCCACACCAGAATAGTTTCTGGAGCTGGAAAATATAGAGGTAGAGAATGGCTACCGAGTCAGAATATTTGGTCATTGTCATGTCATGGAGAACTAAAATTTAGAGTGAAAATATAATACCTCATTGGTGCAGATTTTTTTGGAAAGTCAAAAAGGAATGAAAGGAGGAACATATTATTTAGTTTCTCTTGTGCTTTTTAATTTTCATTGTACTAATTCTTGAATTTTTATCAGATGTTTTTGATTTATTTTAGTTGTGGGGAACTTGGACTAGTGTGTATATCTGTGGCTGATTAAGTGTATGTTTAACTAGCTTCTGAAAAGGATTTTCCCATGTGTCTTTGTCAAAAGCAATAAAACTATTAATTTTAAGCTTGTCATTAACATAGTCTTCACTAAAGAAGAGCAATCAAGCAAATTTAATCTATTCAAAATTAACTCTGTCCCTTGTGTCACTTAACATAATTGGGGTATTTCTTCTTTGGATTATAAAGTATTTCCAGCTCTTCTGTAGGGATAAAAAAGAAAGACAAAAATAGGAATCATATATTTATAGAAACCTAGAATTATTGATATGTTTTATGTATTAAAAATTTGAGTTAGATGATAGAGAATTTGGTTTATTTTGAAGTCACATGTAAAACAAAGGCTACAGCAAGAGGATAGAACTTTCAGGTTACTAGGAGATTTAAGATGTGTTAGAGACAAGAAAGAGTTTATAAAAATAAATAACTCAGAGACAATGAATGGACATTTTTGAAAAATAAACCAGTGATTTAAAATACAATAAAAATAATTATTTCAGGATGCAAGGGAAAAATACAGAGAGAAATGAGAGAAAAAAAAGATGTATGTGCTATGTCTGGGGATCTAACATTCTAGTCATAGATGTTCTAGAAAGTGAAAATAAGTATCAATAGATAGAGGAAACAATAATAAAAACAAAATAAAGTAACATTTCCCTGAAATGAAGACAAATTTGAATCTTTCATTGAAAGTGCAGAGAAAGTGCTGTTGACCTGAAACTAATAAACTGCTAGTTATTTCTCTAGCAAAATGGGTTTATTTGGGATCAACAAAGTATTGCAGTTTTGGGTTTGCAACCATGGTGAGCTACACATGCAAGAGTCCTATATAGCTAGGAGAGAACTTTTTTTAAAGAGGGGAAAAGGAAGTTGGGGGGGGTATAGTGAACAAAGAGTCCATTGGAGGAATTGAAATTTGGAAATATAGTGGCTTTTCATTGGCTGAGCTCTTGCCAGACAAGAAGGGGAAGTGTTTCTTCTTCCTTTTGGCTGTGCTATCATCATAGAGCATGAGAGCGCCCTCTTCTGGCCTCCTGTCTGTTTAAACTGAGGTTTCTGTTTATTATATTTTCAGTGTTAACCAAAATTATTGAGAGAAAAAAACTACACTTAGATATATCCCAGTGGAATTCTGAATCCTATGGACAAAGAGACATTTTATAAGATTTTAGACTGAAAAAGCAGGTATTGTCTTTTCAGTCTAAATGGAGAAAAAATCAAATTGGTATTGGTCTTCTTGTCTGTAACAGTGGATGCTAAAAGACAGTGGAGCAGTGTATTCAGAGTTCCACAGGAAAAATATTCTGACAGTATTGTATGCATCCAATTTATAGATGTGTAGCTATTTTTTATGGTACTGTGATATCGTGACTTGTAATAAGAAATATATATATTTGGTCTTTGTCCAGTTTCTGGCACAGAGCTCCTAAAACCCTAGGAATTTCCTAAGAGATAAGAGCAATAAAGGTATCTTTTGTCATATTAATGAGGTGACTTATGGACTGCACCTAAGGATAGGGGTTGGTTGCCAGGAGACCTAACTGAGTGATTAGAGGATTAGAACTTTGAGTCCCACCTCTGTGACCTCAGAGAAGGGGAGAGGGACTGGAGGAACCAATCTCTAATGGCCATTGATTTAATCAATCATGCTTATGTAATGAAGCCTTCATAAGAACTCCCAAAGGACTGGGTTTAGAGCAGGGGTCTGCAACCACCAGGCCGAGGACCATGGGCCGCACAGCAGGAGGTGAGCAGTGAGCTAGCGAGCAAAGCTTCATCTGCCGCTCCCCATCGCTCACATTACCGCCTGAACCATCCCCCCAGGCCCCGCCTGTGGAAAAATTGCCTTCCATGAAACCGGTCCCTGGTGCCAAAAGGTTGGGGACCGCTGGTTTAGAGAGCTTCCAGGTTGGTGAATATGGGGCGACTAGGGGAGAGTGGTGCACCTAGAGAGAGCATGGAAGTTCTGTGCCCTTTTCCCTTACCTTGCCCTATGTATCTCTTTAGCTGGCTGTTTCTGAGCTATATCCTCTTATAATAAACCAGTAATCTAGTAAGTACAATGAGTTCTGAACTCTGTGAACTGTTCTAGCAAATTAATTGAAGCCAATGAGGGGGTTGTAGGAACCTCTGATTTATAGCCAGCTGCTCAGAAGTATAGGTGACAACCTAGACTTGTGATTGGCCTCTTGAGTTAGAGGGGGTCATTGGAATCTCCAGTTTGTAGCTGGTTGGTCAGAAACACAAGTAACAACCTAGGCTTGAGATTGACATCTGAAGTAGAGGGCAGTCTTGTTGGACAGAGCCCTTTACCTGCGGAATATGATGCTATCTCTGGGTAGATAGTGTCAGAACTGAGTTGAATTAAGTTGAATTCTCAGACACCATGCTGGTGTCTGAGAATTGTTTGGTATTGTGTGGGAGCCCTCCCCGCCCCGGTCCCTACACACATTGGAATTAGGTCCAGGAACCCAAGAAAGGTACCAAGATAGACTTCTCAGACAAAATTCCTCAAGGAAGTTCTCTGGCCAAATGAAGTTGAATCAGAATAAATACCTCAAGTAAAGGTGAATCAGGATAAATATCTCAAGTAAAGGAAAGATTAACTGATATAACTGAAATAATTGAAAATTCTTATGTCATGAGGTATAAATCTTACAAAACAATTTTCTTTTCAGTTTCTATTACCACTGTGTTCTGTAGAAATTCTCTTGCCTGGTCAATGAATAGCATGCTCTTTAATGACATCTAACTCTAATTCTATACGTTTTTGCTTTCTTTTATTAAAATAGTCACATTCCAGCTATTAAGACTTACTCTTGCTCATTTTGTTTAAATAAACCCACAGAGAAGTACATACATAATTGTAAAATACAATGAATTATACTATGTCACATCTATTACATGAGCATGATTGATTAAATCAATGGCCATTAGAGATTGGTTCCTCCAGCTCCCCTCCCCTTCTCTGAGGTCACAGAGGTGGGACTCAAAGTTCTAACCCTCTAATCACTCAGTTGGGTCTCCTGGCAACCAACCCCTATCCTTAGGTGCAGTCCATAAGTCACCTCATTAATATGACAAAAGATACCTTTATTGCTCTTATCTCTTAGGAAATTCCTAGGGTTTTAGGAGCTCTGTGCCAGAAACTGGACAAAGACCAAATATATATATTTCTTATTACAAGTCACGATATCACAGTACCATAAAAAATAGCTACACATCTATAAATTGGATGCATACAATACTGTCAGAATATTTTTCCTGTGGAACTCTGAATACACTGCTCCACTGTCTTTTAGCATCCACTGTTACAGACAAGAAGACCAATATCAATTTGACTTTTTCTCCTTTTAGACTGAAAAATCAAGAAATAGAATTTTACTAACACTCCAGAAACCCCAGTTGTGCTGTGTTCTACTTACTATACCCTCTAAGGGTAATTATTGTCTTGGTCTCTAACACAGTAGATTAGCTTTCCTCATTTTGAACTTATTCAGATGGAACATACCATATGATTCTTTTATATATGACTTTTTTTTTGCTCAATTTTACATTTGTAAAACATTCATTTGTGGAGAATAATTTATTCCTTTTCATTGCTGTGTAGTATTGTACTTTGTGAATATACTACAGTTTATTCTTTCTACAACTGATGGATAGTTTTTTTACTATTATGAATAGTACATTTTTGTACATGTCTTTTGGTAAATATAGGTAAGAATTCTTGAACTGCTAGTCATAGGGTGTGCATATGTGAATTTTTAAATTATTTAGTTAAATACATAATTTTTATGTATTTAATTTTAAATAAATACTGTTAAATAACTTTTCAGTGTTTGAAAAGTTATGCTTTGTTTCTGCTAGCAGCATATGAGAATTCTAGTTGCTTCACATCCTTGCTAACACTTGTTTTTCATTTTAGTCATTCTGGTGGATGTAGTGGTATCTCGTTGTGGTATTAATTTGCGTTTTTCTTGATGACTAATGAAGTTGAGCAGTTCTCTGTGTGTGTGTGTATGTCTGACAAGGGTCTTGTAACCAAACACATAAAGAACTCCTAATAATCAATTTAAAAAAATTGTTAATGGCACACAAACTAATACAAAGTGGACAAATATTGAACAGGCATTTCAGAAAATAGCAAATACACACAATTATCTGCTCTCACTCTGTTGTTTTGTCTTTTTATTGTGTTAATGGTGTCCATTGATGAAAAACAGTTTTTTTAATGTAGTCCAGTTGGTCAAGTATTTTCCTTCATGATGCTTTTTGTCTACTTCCTTCATGGAAATTTTTGTTTGAAGGTCATGGATATATTGTATTTTCTCTAGTAGTTTTATTGCTTTATTTTTCATATTTATATCTATAATTAATCTAGAATTTATTTTTATATATAAATTAAGGTGGGGGTTGAGATTCATTTTTTTAATATAGATATCAGTTTGACTCAGCATTATTTAATAAGAAGACCATAATTGCCTCATTGTACTTCTGTATTACCTTTGTCATAAATCAAGGGGTCGTATAGATTGGAGTCTATTTCTGGGCTCTATTCTGTTCCATTGATCTATTTATGTCAACACCTCACTGTCTGAACTGTACTGTTTTACATTAAGTCTTGATATATGGCAGTTTAGGTCTTCAGTTTTGTTGGTCCCATCCGTTTGAAAGCTTCATTCTTATGTTTCATTCAAAGCTTTCTCCCTTTGTATTGTGTGAAGGGGAATATGTAGACAGCACTCATACCTCTTCCCTCACCTTCCTGTTCCCTCTGCCCCTGAATCCCCTCTTCACTTTTCTAGGAGGAGAACGAAGGGCCAAAAGATGTCTTCTTATACAATGTGACAGCCCATGGCAAGGTTTTTGACCCTTTTCTCCTTGTCATTATTCCTAAACTGGTTTGTCCACAGCTTCCCACAGGTAGATGCTGCCACACCTAGCAGGAAGCCTCAGGCTGTATTCCTCTAGTGCCTTTTTACCTCCTGCTGCATTGAGTGATGGTCTGCCTGTGGCTCCCAATTGCATCTACCATTTGCTACCCCAATTGAGGCTCCCCTGGGTCTGGACAGAATCCATATTCCATACTTTTAGAAAATATGCTTTCTGACCAGGAGCTGTTTGCCATTCCAGACCAATGTTTCCCCATCTTCTTCCTCTACTCCCACTCTGCCTCAACTCCAGAAGGTCTGGGGTAGGTCAGCAAAGAGAATGTTTAATCCTGGATAGAACTTGTCAGTTATTCCTTCTTACAGACACTCCCCAACTTTTTTCTTGGTACCCCCCACTTCCCTGGGCTTTGGGGAGGGAAATCAGTTAAGTGTTTTTCCCCTACACTTGGAGGAGGGAGGAGAACAGACAGCCTCTCTACACAAAGACTACATTCCCCCAAATGTGACCATGTTATACTCCTGTTGACTTAAAGAAAAATGAACAACACAAGAGTTGTGAATTTAAGTTGTATTCAGGGAAGAGGACTATAGTCCAGGAGACAGCCTCTCAGTAGCTCTGAGAAAGTTGCTCTAAAGGGATAGGGGAGAAGCGAATATATATATATATGATTTGGCTAGGGACTACGTGCAGTCAAACATACATCTTGGTAAAAGATTACTGCTAGTCACAAAGAACAGATATCTCAAGTTAATGATTTAGGTGCTCTTCTGTGTATGGGAAGATGCAAGAATCTGGGTTCATTAAACTTCTTCCTGAGATATAC
Source organism: Mesoplodon densirostris (assembly GCF_025265405.1). Lineage (NCBI taxonomy): Eukaryota > Metazoa > Chordata > Mammalia > Artiodactyla > Ziphiidae > Mesoplodon > Mesoplodon densirostris. Next base: position 82,039,293 of record NC_082671.1, read on the forward strand.
ATCAGCTCTCTAAGGGGCTTGTTTTTTCAAAGCACAGAATGCCTCATCCTGTTTTTTATCCTGAATTCCTCTCAGGGTGCACTGTTGGTCAGCAACTACAGTGGCTAATGATTTATTCCTTATAGAGCTGGTTGGTGAGCAGCATGCTTTGTTTTACACTCTCAGCCCTTCTTTCTTATCTCTCCAAGTTAAAGACTCCTTGCAGATCTGAGGTGGAAGAATCTCATGCCAGTACCTATGCCTTTCATGAACATGGCTATCCTTGTTGTAGTCCCTGTGACTGTTGGTTACCTCAAGGCAGCAAAAGATATTAACCATATTACATATAATCTTGTTAAACAAGAAACCATGTTGAGCAGGAAACTAGTAAAACCTAAATCACTGTTGATAATATGGTTGTAAAATATAACACAATTATTAGGAAATGTTTCTGAAATAAAAGTCATGAAGAGGAAATAGTAATATAGCATTAAAATTCCACATTATTTCATCAAGCCTTTGGAGTGAAGATGAGAAAAGAAAGATGCAAATTATACTTTGTTAAGGATGGACATGGTTACAATTTAATTCTTGACACCATTAAGAAGTAACAGTTTAATGTATTTGCAAAAAAGTAGAGGACTAATATAATAGAAATAAAATGATAAGGAAGAATAACTAGAGAAGAGTAAAGAAATGAAGAAAGCTTGAACATGAAAACAGAAAAAAGAGAAGAGGAAAAAAGAACAGGATAATAAAGACATTACATAAAATTTAGTCATAGGAATAATACCAAATGTAATAGAGACACAGATGTAGAGAACAAACGTATGGACACCAAGGGGGTAAAGTGGCGGGGGTGTGGTTGTGGGATGAATTGGGAGATTGGGATTGACATATATACACTAATATGTATAAAATGGATAACTAATAAGAACCTGCTGTATAAAAAAATAAATAAAATTCAAAAAATATTAAAAGACAAAGCTTCTTAGATTATAAAACAAAAAAAGCCAACCGTGACTATGCTGTTTTCAAGAGATACAGCTAAGATAAAATGATAGAAATAGAAGGAAGATAAATGGATAGGCAAAACTATACCAGTTATATATAAACAAAGAGAAAACTGAGCTGACAATATTAATAACACAAAATATATTTTAAGATAGAGACCATTATATGGAATTAAACCAATTTTTTGGTAATAAATACATAATTTATAAAGATGTATCATTCTTTTGCTCAACTGAAGAATATAACAAAACAAGCAAATTTAGAAATTCAAAGAAAGTTTGATGACAGTTCAATCACAGAGATATACTTACTATGCATGGTAACACTTCTCAGAATTTGATGATGAAGTAGAGAAACTAGGCTTTAGATGGTATGAATTATGCAGTTAATAAGCTTGAAAAATATACATCTCACCTTTAGAAACAGAGAATACACTTACTGCTTATGTAACATAAAACTACATACTAGTTTTCAAAGAAAATCTAAATAAATTATTTGAAGTTGAATAATTATGCTGTGAGTATAATGTGGTATTGGGTGGACCAAAAAGTGCCTTCGGTTTTTTAAGTAAAAATAAAAGACACATTTTTCATTTTTCACCAAGAACTTTATTGAACAACATATTCACTCTTTTGTTCCACTACCTTCTTCCATTTTTCAGGCAACTTCATAATTCCATCTTCCCAAAATTTTTTATCTTCTTGAGCAAAGAACTGTTCCAGGTGCCTTTTACAGTCTTCCAGGGAATTGAAATTTTCTCCATTCAGAGAATTTTGTAAAGACCGAAATAAATGGAAATCTGAAGGTGCAATGTCTGATGAATACGGCAGATGAATCAGAACTTTCCATCCAAGCCGTAACAGTGTTTGCCTGGTCATCAAAGAAACAGGCAGTCTTGCGTTATCCTGATGGAAGATTATGCATTTTCTGTTGACTAATTCTGGATGCTTTTCATCTAGTGTCGCTTTCAGTTGGTCTGATTGGGAGCAGTACTTGTTGGAATTAATCGTTTGGTTTTCTGGAGGGAGCTCATAACAGAGGAGTCCCTTCCAATCCCACCATATACACAACATCACCTTCTTTGGATGAAGACCGGCCTTTGGTGTGGTTGGTGGTGGTTCACATTTCGCTTGCCCCACGATCTGTTCTATTCCACATTATTGTAAGGTATTCACTTTTCGTCGCCCGTCACAATTTGTTTTAAAAGTGGAGCGTTTTCATTATGTTTAAATAGAGAATTGCATGCAGAAATATGGTTAAAAAGGTTATTTTCGCTTAAGTTGTGTGGAACCCATACATCAAGGTAATTCACATAACCAAGCTGGTGCAAATGATTGTCAAGACTTGATTTGTATATTTTGAGTATGTCAGCTATCTCCCACGTGGTATAATGTTGATTGTCTTCAATTATTGTTTTGATTTGATCGCTATCAACTTCAACTGATCTACCTGACCATGGAGCATCGTCCAGCGAGAAATCTCCAGCACAAAACTTCACAAATCACTTTTGACATGTTCGATCTGTCACAGCGCCTTCTTACACTGCACAAATCTTTTTGTGTGTTTCAGTTGCGTTTTTACCCTTCTTGAAATAATGAAACATAATATGCTGAAAATGTTGCCTTTTTCTTCCATCTTCAATATTAAAATGTCTGCAAAAATTCACCAATTTTGATGGTTTTTTTTAACATGCATGCTGATATGACAGCTGTCACATACAATGTAACAAAATTGTTTTGAATGAAGTTAAAGACAACTAAGTATTACTAGAGCCATCTTACAGAAAAAACAGAATGAACCTTTTGGCCCACCCAATGAAACTGGAAATATATCATTAAGAGAAAATGAATCTAAGCACTTAACAAATTTTAAAATGAGTACAATTTTCAGGTATAAGGGAAATCACAGCTGAATTACAGACTGTATATGTAGCAATTGATATGAAAATATGACTTGTCAAAACCTAAGTGATGTGGACAAACCTACAGTCAGTAGAAATGTCATAACCTGTAATGCTCTTTTTTAAAAATTTTTTATTTATTTATTTATTTTTTGGAAGTGGCACAGCATGTGATATCTTACTTCCCCAACCAGGGATTGGACCCGAGCCCCCTGTGGTGTAAGCACGGAGTCTTAACCACTGGACTGCCAGGGAAATTCAGCTTTTAAATAAGAAAGAATAAAATTAAATGAGTTAAGCATTCAACTCAAAGAGCTAGAAAAAAAGGATATAATATAATAAATAGTTAGATGATTGAATTCTTATAGTTAAGAACAGAAAGTAATTAGAAAGTAAACAAACAAATACATAAATAACACATTCAGTAGATGTTTGATAAAAATAAAGTTAATTGCATCTTTGAATATGACAATAAAATAGACACACCTAGGCAAACCGAGGAAAGAATAATAATATATCACATTAGGAATGAAAATGGTAATAGAACTATAAATACAGAAGATAGTAATAAATATAAAAATATGTGCAATTTTTTCAATAAATTAGAAAACCTAAATGGAAATAGTTGATTTCCTAAGAAAAATGTAAATTACAGAATCGATCCAAGATGAGGTTGACAGTATTGATTGATCAGTAACCATAGTAGACACTGGAAGTTTTAAGGATTTACTCTGAAAAAGTGCTAGTCCTAGATGATTTTACATGGTTGTTCTTTCAAATATTCAAGTAACAGACACTTTCTATGTTAGCTGATTTATTCTGGAGATTAAAAAAAGGCAGAAAACTCTTCATTTACATAACCCTGATACCAAAACTGAAGAGACCAGAAGACTGGTGACTGATTTTACATATGAATATGGATGCAAAGCCCTAAATTACAAACAGCAATCCAGGATTACATTAAAATATACCCCATAGGTAGACAAGTTTACCTTCAGGAGTGTAAAGACGGTTCTCATCAAGAATTAATTAGGGTTTCTCTGGTGGCACAGTGGTTAAGAATCTGCCTGACAATGCAGGGGACGCAGGTTCGAGCCCTGGTCTGGGAAGATCCCACATGCTGCAGAGCAACTAAGCACGTGTGCCACAACTACTGAGCCTGCGCTCTAGAACCGGCATGCCACAACTACTGAATCCCTCATGTCTAGAGCCCATGATGCATAACAAGAGAAGCCACTGCAATGAGAAGCCCCGCACATTGCAACAGAAAGTAGCCCCCGTGCGCAGCAGTGAAGACCCAACACAGCCAAAATTTAAATAAATAAGTAAATAAATAAATAGATAAATTTATTAAAAAAGAAAAAGAATTGGGTTCCCTGGTGGTACAGTGGTTGAGAATCTGCCTGCCAATGCAGGGGACAAGGGTTGAATTCGAGCCCTGGTCTAGGAAAATCCCACATGCCGGGGAGCAACTAATCCCATGTGCCACAACTACTGAGCCTGTGCTCTAGAGCCCGCGAGCCACAACTACTGAAGCCTGCGTGCCTAGAGCCCGCACACTGCAACAAGAGAAACCACCGCACATCACAGCAAAGAGTAGCCTCCTCTCGCTGCAACTAGAGAAAGCCTGCGCGCAGCAGCAAAGACCCAGCGCAGCCATAAATAAATAAATAAATAAATAAAATAATATTAATGTATTAAAGGAGAAAACATATACTCATCCTGAAAGACCCTAAATAAATTTAACAAATCATAAGAACATTCCTTCCTTACTCTTCCTACAGACATGATGATTACTATGTGTCAGGCACTTTACTAGCACTTTTCATGGGTCTATCTGATCTTCACAACATCCTTATGAAGTAGCTATTACTGGTGTGTTCATTTTATAGATGAGGAAACTGAGGCACAGAGTGGTTACATAATCTTTCCAAGGTCATGCAGTTAGAAATGGAACCAGTATTCGAACTTAGGCAGTTTGAATCCTGAGTGTGCTTTTTATCCACTATGCTATTCTGCTGCTTCTTGTTCATTAACAAAGTAATAAAAACTTCCTTAATATGGTGAAAATGTATCCATGAGAAGCCAACAGCAGACATCATACTAAATGGTGAAACCCTACCAGGCATGCCATTAAGTTCATCAACAAGTTAAGAATTATACTCTCATTATTTTAGTGGTTCTAGCCATGCAGTTTTAAGAAAAAAAAAAATCCAGGATAAGGTCAGCTGATTAGCAGTGTAATTCCATCTACAACTTTAATTCTCCCTTGCCATGCAACGTGACATATTCTCAGATTCCAGTGATTAGGACATAGACATCTTTGGGGTACCATTATTCTGCCTACCACAGTACCCTTGGAAATATTGTTACCTAAGAAAAGAATATGAGGATAAGAACAATTGCCACCAAAATCAGTGCTTGCATAGCAATGAGAGCTTAATCTGCCTTGTCTGTTAGTTTATTTTTCAGGAGTTATATCCAGGTGAAGAAGAGAAGTTGAGGGCTGGAAGGAATATGTTTTACACTTAGCACTAATTACAAAGTTGAAACTGGGTTGAAATAGATGCTCTAGTTTTACTATTAAGTTTTCTTAACTATGTTTCTCTTTATGGTTGCAAATTCCTTCTCATATTATAAAATGCTATCTTGTGGTGTATACTGTATATTTAGTAGAGAGATGATAAGTTGTGTGATTATAACTCAAGGAGTTATTTCTGCTCACAGTTCACTGATTCTGGTTTGCTGTATGAATAGTTATTATTGAGAGTTACATCAAGCAATCAAGGTGCATATTATTCATTAGAAAATGTTTGGTTAGTATAATTTTGGCTATGGTGCTCCCTAATATCACTTACGTAATATTGTGCATTTACAGTCTCTGATGTGACTATATACTGGGTCTATTACATATTTTACCTTGCTCAAACGGTAAGAAATTGTTAAAAATATTTTCTGGGACTCAATCACATGGGCATTTATTTACTACAAAGCCAGTCTTTTCAGTTATTTTTAGAAGGCATTTAAAATTTTCAGAGTTAATCTTGTTTTTTCTTTTTTCTGAAAATAATTATATAGGACTACCCTATGTAGTGCGATAGAGTAGCCACTGTCCATGTGAGGCTATAAAGCACTTGAAATATGACTACTGCTAATTGCAGTGTGCTATAAGTGTAAAATAAACACTGATTTTGACAACAGTACAGAAAATGTAAAATACCTCAATAATTTTTATTTTCCATATTGAAATGATGATGTTTGGATATACTAGGTTAAATAAAATATACAAAAAACTAATTTCATCTCTTTTTAAAATCTTTTTAATGTGGCTACTAGAACATTTAAATTTATATGTATGGCTCACGTTATTCCAGACTTATTACACCCATATGAGATACTTCTAGCCCATGTTAATAAAATTACATCATCACTATGGAGATGAGAACTTAACTTACAGTACTCAATAGCATGTGCACGTGTCCAGTTCATCCAAAGATGGAAGCAAACTGTTACGATACAGATTGAAAAGAACAGGGCTTTGTTTTCATTGCTTGAAATTATATGACATGTCAGAAGACCATTTCTACATACTCTGACCCTGCTTGAGGCGTTCGATGCACATTCTGTACGTTTTCATATCTGGAGCTTTGGAGTGACCTCAAGTGTCAAGAGTCAGATAAGAATCAAGAAAAGCTGAAAGGTTTCATGTTGCTCCTGAAGGATTTATCCCATAGGTTGGTAGAGGGTATAATGATGATCAATTTGTGGAGTAACTGTGTTTAAGTCTTATTTGCTATACACAAAATTGTATTGGCCCAAGAAACTCAGACTTACAGTTTATTTAGGTATAATCTTTAATATGGGAGAGCTTAGGGAACATAGTATTCTCACTAATGGACGTCCAGGTTATTTGAAAGTTCTGTGGAAAACCTATTTTGTTTATATTTGTTCTAAAATGTACTAATCCAATTTGATATATTAGTACAAATAGCATAACAAAGGAAATTAAATCTTTGGTAATTGGGGCTCTCATATTGTCTCAGAGCATTCATTCTGGGTATGAACTCTCACATACAGAATATAAAATATAGACAAGTTAGTATAGGAGATGGAATTGAGTATATATTAGACTAAGACCAAGGATCTATATTTTCCTTTTTGGGAATAAATATGTAATAAGATTTAAAACTTTTTCAAGACATCTCTTAAAGGTATTTAGAAATTCTTGTATTTTATAAAACAGCCTTAAATTTATCAAGGTTTTAATATAGGCCCTCTTTTTGAATTTAAAAATTATCATTGAGAAACAAGAGGAGTGCAGTGCAAAAAGTTGGAATGAAGTAGAACATTAGCTCAAAGCTTGAGCTTATAAACATCAAAGTTTATTATTTTTTTAATTAACTTTTTAGTTGGAAGGTCTGAGTCTGGCTTATTTATAATCTTTCAAGTATCTGTGGATGTTCTATGGATATGTGGATATGTGCCTAAGGCAGTCAAATATATTTATATGTATGCTAAATTTCTATTCTGAACCTCCTTGTTTAAAAAAAGATGTATCCACATTCATTCTATTTAGGAAAGGAGACATGCATTGGAGATTTTTTTTCCCCATGCTCCTATTATAATTAATTCCTTTTTTTTTTGATAATAGGGAACTGAGATGGTATAGGTAAATGAAATCTATAGACCTTGAATCTTATTTTTGTTATAAATATCATATCTTCCCCTACTAAATATTTATAAGGTCTAATAACATGCAGGAAATTTAAAAATAATTTGAGTTAATTTACAGTATTTTCTCATTTATTTTCCATCCTTTGCCAGAGGTATTCCTGAGCAACATAGTGTGCTAGTCACCTTTAACTAAAACTTGGCTTTACCCGAAAGACACCAGTGCCCTCACAGTTCGCTCTAATGGAGATATCCCATCTTCCATGCATTTCACTCATGGTAGAAATCTCAGTCATTCTTTTGTTCTTATCCTATTCATATGGATACCATCTCCCATAGGTTTTTATTTTAGACATGTCTACTTGAGTTTCCTCCCTCTTCTCTACCTCTGTATATCCACTAGTTCAGATTTCTTTGTTTCTTCCCTAGATTGTTAAAGCAGACTACTAACCTGACTCCCTGCAACCAATTTGTTCACTCTCTTCACCTTCCAACTGTCTTTAGAAAGAGCTCTCATTATGAAATACTGACCCCAGGGACTTCCCTGGTGGTCCAGTGGTTAAGAATCCTCCTTCCAACGCAGGGGACGCATTTTCGATCCCTGGTCAGGGATCTACAGTCCCACATGCCACGGGGCAACTAAGCTCACGCACTCTGGAGCCTGTGTGCCACAATGAAAGATCCCACATGCTGCAACTAAGACTCCATGCAGGGCTTCCCTGGTGGCGCAGTGGTTGAGAATCTGCTTGCCAATGCAGCGGACACGGGTTCGAGCCCTGGGCTGGGAAGATCCCACATGCCGCGGAGCAACTAGGCCTGTGAGCCACAACGACTGAGCCTGCGCGTCTGGAGCTTGTGCTCCGCAACAAGAGAGGCTGCGACAGTGAGAGGCCCGCGCACCGCGATGAAGAGTGGCCCCCGCTCTCCGCAACTAGAGAAAGCCCACGTGCAGAAACAAAGACCCAACACAGCCCAAAATAAATAAATAAATACAATTTAAAAATAGACTCCATGCAGCCAAATAAGTATTTTAAAAAATAATTAAAAATAAAAATTATAAAAAAAATAATAAAACACTGACCCGATCCAGAAACATGCTTAGTATCTTTCTGATAACCCTCTAGGTCCATGGTGCTTATAGAATAAAGGCTAAGCTTCTTGGCATGTTATAAGGCTCTTCACAATCTGGAGCAAACCTATCTTTTCTCCTTCATATTTTATTGTTTTTTAAAAATTTTTTCCTTGAAAAATACTTGATAATTTTGACTAGTCAAACAATTCAGAGGTGACTAATTATTTTTGCATGCATTTTCTATGTTAATGCAAATGTTTAACATCAGTATAATGGGAATAATAACAGTCTCTGTCTTATAGTTGTGTGGATGTAAATGAGTCAATGTATGTAAAGCATTTAGGATATTGATGCATTCACATAATATTATGAAACTTGCTTTTTTCATTTAATATGTTTTCAAGGTCAGTACATACAGATCAAACTTACTTGTTTTAATAGTTGCATAATATTCCATGGTGTAGATAAATCCTAATTAATTTTTCCCTTTTTGATGGGCATTCATAAGCTTTCTCTTTTTTACTATTAAAGTTATACAGTAAATATTTTTGTGCCTGTAGTCTTCATATTAATACTTTTATTTCATAGGCATCTAGAGGAATTTGCAGGAAAAAGATTGTGAAATTAAGTCATTATGGGATCTATATACCACCAATTATAAACAATACTAAAAAGACAAAAGTGATTCTAGTGCCAGAATAGAGAAATTGGTGAATACAAGAGAATCCCTAGAAACAGACCAATAGTACATACATACTGGCATACCTTCAAGATATTGTCAGTTTGGTTCCAGACCACTGCAGTAAAGCATATATCACAATAAAGCAAGTCTCATGAACTGTTTTTGTTTCCCAGTGCATATAGAAGTTATGTTTACTCTATACTGTAGTCTGTTAAGTGTACAATACCATTATGTTAAAAAAGCAATGTACATACCTTAATTGAAAAATTCTTTATTGCTAAAAAATCATAACCATCATCTGAGCCTTTAGCAAGTTGTAATCTTTTTGCTGGTGGAGGGTCTTACTTCTGTATTTATAGCTGCTGACTGACCTGGTTGGTGATTGCTGAAGTTTGGGGCGGTTGTGGCAATGTCTTAAAATAAGACGACAATGAAGTTTGTCCCATCGATGAACTCTTCCTTCCATGAATGATTTCTTTGTAGCAAGGGGTGTTGTCTCATAGCATTTTACCCATATTGTAACCTCTTTCAAAATTTGAGTCAGTCCTCTCAAACCTTGTTGCTGCTTTATCAGCAACAAGGTGGTATGTGGTATTCTAAATTCTTTGTTGTCATTTCAACAGTCTTCACAGTGCCTTCACTAGGAATAGATTCTGTCTCAAGAACCACTTTTGTTGCTCATTCATAAGAAGCAACTCTTCATCTGTTCAAGGTATATCATGAGATGGCAGCAGTTTGGTCACATCTTTGGTTTCTACTTCTAATTCTAGTTCTCTTGCTACTTCCACCACATCTGCAGTTATTTCCTCCACTGAAGTCTTGAGCCCCTGAAAGTCAACCATGAGGGTTAAAATCAACTTCTTCCAAATTCCTGTTAGTATTTTGACCTCTTCCCGTGAATCACAAATGTTCTTAATGTCTTTCAGAAGGGTGAATCCTTTCCAGAAGGTTTTCTTTTTTTTTTTAACATCTTTATTGGGGTATAATTGCTTTACAATGGTGTTAGTTTCCTCTTTATAACAAAGTGAATCAGCTATACATATACATATATCCCCATATCTCCTCCCTCTTGCGTCTAAGTCAGAAGGTTTTCAATTGACTTTGCCCAGATCCATCAGAGGGATCATTATCTATGGCAGATTTAGCCTTATGAAATGTATCTTAAATAATAAGACTTGAAAGTTGAAGTTACTTCTTGATATGTGGGCTGTAGAATGGATGTTGTGTTAGCAGGTGTGAAAACAACATTAATCTTATTGTACATCTCCATCAGAGTTCTTGGGTGACCAGGTGTATTGTCATTGAGCAGTAATATTTGGAAAGGAATCTTTTTTTCTGACCAGTCCGTCTCAACAGTGGGCTTAAAATATTCAATAGACCACGTTGTAAACAGATGTGCTATCATCCAGGCTTTCTTGTTCCATTTATAGAACACAGACAGAGTATATTTAGCATAAGTCTTAAGGTCCCTAGGATTTTCAGAATGGTAAATGAGCATTGGCTTCAATTTATTTTTAATTAATTAATTAATTTTTAAAAATTGAAGTATAGTTGATTTACAGTTGGCTTAAAGTCACCAGGTGCATTAGTTCCTAACAGAGTCAGCCTGTCCTTTGAAGCTTTGAAGCCAGATGTTGACTTCTCCTCTCTATCTATGAAAGTCCTAGATGGCATAGTCTTCTAAAGTAAGACTGTTTTGTGTACACTGAAAATCTGTTGTTTAGCGCAGCTACTTTCATTAGTTATTTTAGTTAGATCTTCTGGATAGCTTGCTATAGCTTCTACATTAGCACTTGCTGCTTCATCTTGCACTTGTGTGTGTGTGTGTGTGTGTGTGTGTGTGTGTGTGTTGGTTTTTAAAATCTATCTATCTATCTATCTATCTATCTATCTATCTATCTATCTATCTACCTATCTATCTATCTTACTGGAATCTTAGTTCCCTGAGCAGGGAACAAACCCAGGCCCTCTGTAGTGGGAGTGCAGAGTCCTAACCACTGGACTGCCAGGGAATTCCCTCATCTTGCCCTTTTATGTGATGGAGATAGAGTCTTTCCTTAAATCTCATGAACCAACCTCTGCTGGCTTCAAACTTTTCTTCTGCAGCTTTTTCACCTCCCTCTCAGCCTTCATAGAATTGAAGAGAGTTAGGGTCTTGCTCTGCATTAGGTTTTTGCTTAAGGGAATGTTGTGGCTCATTTGATCTTCTATCCAGACCACTAAAACTTTCTTCTTATCAGCGATAAGTCTGTTTCACTTTTTTATGATTTATGTGTTCATTGGAGTTGCACTTTTAATTTCTTTCAAAAACTTTTCCCTTGCATTCACAATGTGGCTAACTGTTTAGTGCAACAGGCCTAGATTTTAACCTGTCTTGGCTTTTGACATGTCTTCTTCACTAAGCATAATCATTTCTAGTTTTTGATATAAAGTGAGAGATGTGTGATTCTTTCTTTCACTTGAACACTTAGAGGCCACTGTAGGGTTATTAATTGTCCTCATTTCAATACTGTGTCTTGGGGAAGAGGGAGGCCTCAGGAGAGTGAGAGAGGTGGAGAATGGCGGTCTGTGGAGCTGTCAGAACACGTACAAGATTCATCAAGTTCACTGTCTTATGTGGACATATTTCTTGATGCCCCCAAACAATTCATAGATCACCATAACAAATATAGTAATAAATAAGAATTTGAAATATTGTGAGAATTACTAAAATGAATTGCAGAGACATGAACTGAGCAAATGCTGTTGGAAAACAGTGAAGATAGACTTGTTCAACACAGAGTTGCAACAAATCTTCAATTAAAAAGAAAAACAAGTCTGTTCTCTACATCTGCGTCTTTATGCCTGCCCTGCCACTAGGACAGTGGGGGAAGGGGAAGCTGGGACAGAGCAAGAGAGTAGCATTGACATATATACACTACCAAATGTAAAATAGATAGCTAGTGGGAAGCTACTGCATAGCACAGGGAGATCAGCTTGATGCTTTGGGACCACCTAGAAGGGTGGGATAGGGAGGGTCGGAGAGAGGCTCAAGAGGGAGGGGATATGGGGATATATGTATCCATATTGCTGATTCACTTTGTTGTACAGCATAAACTCACACAACATTGTAAAGCAATTATACTCCAATAAAGATGTAAAAAAAAATCAGTATCTGCAAAACACAGTAAATTGAAGTACAATAAAATGGGGGTATACCTGTATAAAAATTTAGTTTAAGATAAAGTTAACACTTGAAAGAAGCAGGAAGAGGAAGAATGATTCAATAAAAAATCCTGGAAAAGTGTTTTAATTATTGAGAGGGAAAAAACGTTCAGTTCCTTACTTCATACGATTTAGCTCCCCTGCCCTCATCTGGGCCTGTTGCCTCTAATCCAGAGACTATGTGTTTTATTCATTTCAGGGGATAAATCTCCCATTCTGCTGTTTCAAGAAGAAGAAGCAATCTGAGAACCTGATTTAGATTTTCAACGAATGTTGTTGGATATTTGAATATTTCATTCCTTTTTATTGCTGAGTCGCATTCCATTGTATGAACATATCACAATTTTTTTATTTTTTTGCGGTACGCGGGCCTCTCACTGTTTTGGCCTCTCCCGTTGTGGAGCACAGGCTCCGGACTCGCAGGCTCAGCGGCCATGGCTCACAGGCCCAGCCGCTCCGTGGCATGTGGGATCTTCCCGGACCGCGGCACGAACCCGTGTCCCCTGCATCGGCAGGCAGACTCTCAACCACTGCGCCACCAGGGAAGCCCCATATCACAATTTTTAAAATCGATTTACCTGTTAATAGACATTTGGGTTATTTCAGTTTGGGGCTAGTATAAATAAAGCTGCTATGTATATTTATGTATAAGTCTTTGTATAGAAACATGCTGTCATTTCTGTTGACTAAATATCTAGAGTGGAATGACTGGATTGTATGGTAGTTCAGTGTCTGAGAGTTGTAGTTGATTTACATCCCTGTCAACATTGATATGTGAAGTATTCTTAATCAGCACCATTGTAATAGATATGAGTAGTATCTCATGATTTTAATTTGCATTTCTCTCAAGACAAATGATGTTGAGCACCTTTTCATGTTCTTACTTGCCATGTGTATATCTTCTTTGTTGAAGTATCTGTTCAAATCCTTTGCCCATTTTTTTTTAAGGTCATTGATTTTTTTATCTATTATGGATCAAAGAATAAAAAAGAAAATGTGATTTGCAAAATTTTTTCTCCCAGTCCCCATTTCCTTTTCATTCTCTTAACGGTGTCTTTGAAGAGCAGAAGCTCATAATTTTGTTGAAGTACAATTTGTCAAATTTTCTTGTGTGGGTTGTGCTTTGGTATTAAAATCTAGAAAAATTTTTGCTTAATACAAGGTCACAAAAATTTCCCTGTACATTTTCTTGTAGAAGTTTTATGGTTTTAGGTTTTGCTTTTAGATCTATGATTTATTTTTAAGTGAATTTTTGTATATGGTGTGGTGAGGATATACAGTTTTGTTTTGGATATGGTATGGCCTAAGGATATCCATTTGTTCCAACACAATTTTTTGATAAGACTGTTTGTTCTTTAATGAATTGCTGTTGCACCTGTGTCAAAATCACTTGCATATATGTGTAGGTGGACTTTCTATTCCTCTATTCTCTTCAAATGATCTATCTTTAATACCATACAATGTCTTGTTTACTATAGTTTTATTATAGTCTTGAAATCAGGTAGTGTAAGAATCCAACTTTAGGGCTTCCCTGGTGGCGCAGTGGTTGAGAGTCCGCCTGCCGATGCAGGGGACACGGGTTCGTGCCCCAGTCCAGGAAGATCCCATATGCCGTGGAGTGGCTGGGCCTGTGAGCCATGGCCGCTGAGCCTGCGCGTCCGGAGCCTGTGTTCTGCAACGGGAGAGGCCACAACAGTGAGAGGCCCGTGTACCGCAAAAAAAAAAAAAAAAAAAAGAATCCAACTTTGTTTTTCTTTTTCAGAGTTGCTTTGGCTATCCTAGGTCCTTTGTATTTCCATATGAATTTTAGAATTAGTGAATTTCTACAAAAAAAAGCTTGCTGGGATTCTGATTGCATTGTATTGAATCTAAAGATAAATCTGTGGAAAATTAACATCATAAAAATATTTAGTCTTCTGATTCATGAACTTGATATTATCTCACCATTTGTTTAGGTCCTCTTTAACTTCTCACAGCAGTATTTTGTGGTTTTTAGTGTACAAATTTGCACATATTTTGTCAAATTTATTCTTAAGTATTTAATATTTTTCTTGATATTGTAAATGATATTTTAAAAAATTTTGATTTCTAATTGTTCTTTGCTAGCATATAGAAATATATTTGACTTTTACCTATTGAGTTGTTTCTTGGAAACTTGCTAAACACACTTTTTTGGTTGTGTTTTTTTTTTCTTTTTTTGGAGTAAGGTTTTCCTTTTTTTTAAACATTTTATTTTGAAATAATTTTAGATTTATGGAAGTATTATGAAGAAAGTTCAGAGAGTTCCCTATATTTTTTACACAGCTTCCCCTAATTAAACACAATTTTAATTTTAGTAGCTTTTTTTGTAGATTTCATAGGATTTTTTACGTACATGACTATGTTGTCTTCAAGTAAAGATGGATTTTCTTTCCTTACAATATGGATGTCTTTTATTTCTTTTTCTTGTCACTGCATTTCTCGCCACTACATTGGCTAAAATCTCTGGTACAAAAATGTTTTCTGACTGCGTACATTATAGTTATTGGTGGTACATGACAAGGTAGGGCTCTCTGAGCCCCTCCCATTCTTTAAGTGGTCTGGGATTGAAACTGTATTGAGAATGGGAGATTCTCAGTGTGTTGAGGGATTGAGTTGGGGCAAGGACTCCCCAGCAGCTGAGCATATCTCTATTCCTCTCATGTTCTCTCTGTGGCTGGTGGCCCAGAGGGCTTTTACTCCTTGGAGGCCATGTGGATCATCAGTCCACTGCCCTATTACTGTAGCCAAATTCATGGTCCTACCAGGAAATGAGCTTGACAAAGTGGTTATTGAGGGCAATGCAAACCACGGTATCAAGGGTGAAAGAGTGGGTGTCACTGGTAAAGTTGCAGGAGACAGCAAGATTTTCAGTGTAGCCCAGGATGCTCTTTAGTGGACCCTCTGATGCCTGCTTCACCACCTTTTTGGTGTCATTATATTTGCAACTTTCTCCAGATGGCAGGTCAGATCTATGACCATCATACTGTTGGTGGGGACACAGAAGGCCATGCCAGTATGCTTCCTGTTCACCTCAGGGATGACTTTGCCAACAGACTTGGCAGTGCTAGTAGATGCCAAAATGATGTTTTGGGAAACCCTGTGGCTGTCACTGTATAGTTTCCCAGAGGGGCCATCAATTTTAGTCTTCTGGGTGGCAGTGATGGCATTGACTGTGGTCATGAGTCCCTCTATGATGCCAAAGTTGTCATGGTTACCTTGGCCAGGGGTGCCAAGCAGTTGATGGTGCAGGAGGCATTGCTGACAATCTTGAGGGAGTTGACATACTCCTCATGGTTTATGCCCATCACAAACATGGGGGTTTCAGCAAAATGGGCAGAGATGATGACCCTTTTGGCTCCACCCTTCAAGCGAACCTTAGCTTACTCCAAGGTAGTGAAGACATGAGTGGACTTCACCACGTATCCAGCAGCAGCATCACCCCATTTGACATTGGCAGGATCTCATTACTGGAAGATGGAGATGGACTTTTCATTGATGACAAGCTTCCCAGTTTCAACCTTTTCTGTGCCATCAAACTTGCCATGGGTAGAATCACGTTGAAACATGTAGACCATGAAGTTGAGGTCTATGAAGGGTCATTGACAGCAACGATTTTCACTTTGCCAGAGTTAAAAGCAGCCCTGATGACCAGATATCTGATACAGACAAATCCATTTACTCCAGTCTTCACTGTCATGTCTTAGGGATGCAGCTGGCACTGCACAGGAAAATCAACTGTCTGTTGAATGAAGAGAAGCAGAGAGCCTCCGGAAACATGTTGAGTAGAAGTGGGAAACAGACAAAACTTGCCCTGTTCTTGATCTTAAGGGGAATACATTCAGTCTTTCATCATTAAGATTATGTTAGCTATAAGTTTTTTGTAGATGTCTTTTATAGGTTGATGAAGTTTCCTTCTATTCCCAGTTTACTAACAGTTTTTATTAGGAATTGATGTTGGAGTTTGGCAAGTATTATTTCCATATCTGTTGAGATAATAATGAATTTTCTGTTTTAGTTTGTTAATATAGTAATTTATGAATGTTAAAACAAATTTGCATTCCTGAAATAAACTCCATTTCATCATGGTGTAGTGTTCTTTTCATATATTGTTAGATTCAACTTGCTAGAATTTTGCTAAGAATTTTTGCTTCTGTATTCATGAGTGATATATTGATCTGTAGTTCTTTCTTGTCATATGTCTTTGGTGTCATAGAATATTAGGCAGTATTTGTGCCTCTTCAATATTTTGGAATGATTTTTGTAGAATTGATATTATTTCTTCCTTAAATATCTGGCGTAATTCCCCATTGAAGCCACCTGGATCTGGACTTTTTTTTGTTTTGTTTTATGGGGAATGTTTTGTAACCACAAGTCCAAGTTCAGTTTCCTTAATAGATGTAGGGCTATTCAGGTTATCCTATTTTTTAAAAATGAGTTTTGGTGGTTTGTGTTTTTCAAGAAACTTGCCCATTTCATCTAAGTTTTTTAATTTATTGGTATAAAGTTATTAAAAATATTCTCCTACTGTTCATATTTTTAGAATATGTAGTGATCTTACCTCTCTGCTCCAGATTTGGTAATTTGTATCTTCTATTTTTATCCTTATCAGTTTGCCTATAGATTTTTAAATTTTATAGAGTATTTTAAAGAATCACTTTTTGATTTCATTGATTGTCTCTATTGTTATTGTGTTTTCTTTTTCACTGGTTTCCTTTCTTCTGCTTACTTTGGGGTTAATATGCTCTTCTTTTCCTGTTTCTTAAAGTGGAAGCTGAGGTCATCAATGTGGGACCTTTCTCTGATCTATCAGTGTCATTTTAATACTATAAATTTTTCTTTAGGTACTACTTTATTTGCATCCCCAAAGTTTTGATATTTTGTGTTTTCTTTCTCTTTCAGTTATAAATACATTCCAAAATCTTTTTGATATCTTCTTTGACTTATGTGTTATTCAGTTTCTAATATTTGTGGATATTAAAGATACCGTTTCATGAACGATTTTTAATTTTTAATTTAATTGGAGTCAGAGAACATAGTTTTGTGATTTGAATCTTTTATTTTTAAATTTTTAAAAACATCTTTATGAGAGTATAATTGTTTTACAATGGTGTGTTAGGTTCTGCTTTATAACAAAGTGAATCAGCTATACATATACAAATATCGCAATATCTCCTCCCTCTTGCGTCTCCCTCCCACCCTCCCTATCCCACCCCTTTAGGTGGTCACAAAACACCGAGCTGATCTCCCTGTGCTATGCGGGGGTTTCCCACTAGCTATCTTTTTACATTTGGTAGGATATATAAGTCCATGCCGGGCTTCTCTGGTGGCGCAGTGGTTGAGAATCTGCCTGCCAATGCAGGGGACACGAGTTCGAGCCCTGGTCTGGGAGGATCCCACATGCCGTGGAGCGACTAGCCCCGTGAGCCACAGTTACTGAGCCTGCGCGTCTGGAGACTGTGCTCCACAACAAGAAAGGCAGCGATAGTCAAGAGGCCTGCGCACCGCGATGAGGAGTGGCCCCCACTTGCTGCAACTAGAGAAAGCCCTCGCACAGAAACGAAGAGCCAATACAGCCATAAATAAATAAATAAATAAATAAAACATTGATTTATAATTTCTAAAAACAAAAAAAAAGTTTTGTTTTGTTTTATAAGTCCATGCCACTCTCTCATTTCACCCAGCATACCCTTCCCCCTCCCAGTGTCTTCAAGTCCATTCTCTATGTCTGTGTCTTTATTCCTGTCCTGCCCCTAGGTTCTTCAGAACCATTTTTTTTTTTTTTTAGATTCCATATATATGTGCTAGCATATGGTATTTGTTCTCCTGTTTCTGACTTACTTCCCTCTGTATGACAGATTCTAGATCCATCCACCTCACTACAAATAACTCAATTTCATTTCTTCTTATGGCTGAGTAATATTCCACTGTATATATATGCCACATCTTCTTTATCCATTCATCTGTCGATGGACACTTAGGTTGCTTCCATGTCCTGGCTATTGTAAATAGAGCTGCAGTGAACATTGTGGTACATGACCCTTTTTGACTTATGGTTTTCTCAGGGTATATGCCCAGTAATGGGATTGCCAGGTCGTATGGCAAGTTCTATTTTTAGTTTTTTAAGGAACCTCCATACTATTCTCTATAGTGGCTGCATCAATTTACATTCCCACCAACAGTGCAAGAGGGTTCCCTTTTCTCACACCCTCTCCAGCATTTACTCTTTGTAGATTTTTTTGATGATGGCCATTCTGACCGGTGTGAGGTGATAACTCATTGTAGTTTTGATTTCCATTTCTCTAATGATTAGTGATGTTGAGCAATCTTTCATGTGTTTGTTGGCAATCTGTATATCTTCTTTGGAGAAATGTCTATCTAGGTTTTCTGCCCATTTTTGGATTGGATTTTTTTTTATATTGAGCTGCATGAGCTGCTTGTATATTTTGGATATTAATCCTTTGTCAGTTGCTTCGGTGGCAAATATTTTCTCCCATTCTGAGGGTTTTCTTTTTGTCCTGTTTATGGTTTACTTTGCTTTGCAAAAGCTTTGAAGTTTCATTAGGTCCCATTTGTTTATTTTTGTTTTTATTTCCATTTCTTTAGGAGGTGGGTCCAAAAGGATCTTGCTGTGATTTATGTTATAGAGTGTTCTGCCTATGTTTTCCTCTAAGAGTTTTATAGTGTCTGGCCTTACATTTAGGTCTTAATCCATTTTGAGTTTATTTTTGTGTATGGTGTTAGGGAGTGTTCTAATTTCTTTCTTTTACATGTAGCTTCCCAGTTTTCCCCGCACCACTTATTGAAGAGGCTGTCTTTTCTCCATTGTATATTCTTGCCTCCTTTATCAAAAACAAGGTGACCATAGGTGCATGGGATTATCTCTGGGCTTTCTATCCTGTTCCATTGATCTATATTACTACTTATGTGCCAATACCATACTGTCTTGATTACTGTAGCTTTGTAGTATAGTCTGAAGTCCAGGAGCCTGATTCCTCCAGCTCCACTTTTCTTTCTCAAGATTGCTTTGGCTATTCGTGGTCTTTTGTGTTTCCATACATATTGTGCAATTTTTTGTTCTAATTCTGTGAAAAATGCCATTGGTAGTTTGATAGGGATTGCATTGAATCTGTAGATTGCTTTGGGTAATATAGTCATTTTCACAATGTTGATTCTTCCAATCCAAGAGCATGGTATATCTCTCCATCTGTTGATATCATCTTTAATTTCTTTCATCTGTGTCTTATAGTTTTCTGCATACAGGTCTTTTGTCTCCTTTGGTAGGTTTATTCCTAGGTATTTTATTCTTTTTGTTGAAGTGGTAAATGGGAGTGTTTCCTTAATTTCTCTTTCAGATTTTTCATCATTAGTTGATAGGAATGCAAGAGATGTCTGTGCATTAATTTTGTATCCTGTTACTTTACCAAATTCATTGATTAGCTCTAGTAGTTTTCTGGTAACATCTTTAAGATTCTCTATGTATAGTGTCATGTCATCTGCAAACAGTGACAATTTTACTTCTTCTTTTCCAGTTTGGATTCCTTTTATTTCTTTTTGTTCTCTGATTGCTGTGGCTAAAACTTCCAAAACTATGTTAAATAGTGGTGAGAGTGGACAACCTTGTCTTGTTCCTGATCTTAGAGGAAATGGTTTCCGTTTTTCACCATTGAGAATGATGTTGACTGTGTGTTCCTCATGTATAGCCTTTTATTATGTTGAGGTAAGTTCCCTATGTGCCTGTTTTCTGGAGGGTTTTTATCATAAGTGGGTGTTGAATTTTGTCTAAAGCTTTTTCCGCATGTATTGAGATGATCATATGGATTTCTCCTTCAATTTGTTGATATGGTTTATCACATTGATTGATTTGCATATACTGAAGAATTCTTGCATTCCTGGGATACACCCTACTTGATCATGGTGTATGATCCTTTTAATGTGCTGTTGGATTCTGTTTGCTAGTATTTGTTGAGGATTTTTGTATCTATGTTCATCAGTGATATTGGTCTGTAGTTTTCTTTTTTGTGCCATCTTTGTCTGGTTTTGGTATCAGGGTGATGGTGGCCTCGTAGAATGAGTTTGGGAGTATTCCTCCCTCTGCTATCATTTGGAAGAGTTTGAGAAGGATTGTTGTTAGGTCTTCTGTAAATGTTTGATAGAATTCATCTGTGAAGCCATCGGGTCCTGGGCTTTTGCTTGTTGGAAGATTTTTAATCACAGTCAAAATTTCTGTGCTTGTGATTGGTCCGTTTATATTTTCTGTTTCTTCCTGGTTCAGTCTTGGAAAGTTGTCGTTTTCTAAGAATTTGTCCAATTCTTCCAGGTTTTCCATTTTAGTGGCATATAGTTGCTTGTAGTAATGTCTCATGATCCTTTGTATTTCTGCAGTGTCAGTTGTTACTTCTCCTTTTTCATTTCTAATTCTACTGATTTGAGTCTTCTTTTTTTTCTTGATGAGTCTGGCTAATGGTTTATCTTCACAGAGACCCAGCTTTTAGTTTTTTTGATCCTTGCTATTGTTTTCTTCATTTAATTTTTGTTTATTTCTAATGTGGTCTTTGTGATTTCTTTCCTTTTTCTAACTTTGGAGGGTCTTTTTGTTCTTCCTTCTCTAGTTGCTTTAGGTGTAAGGTTAGGTTGTTTATTTGAGACGTTTCTTGTTTCTTGAGGATTGTATTGCTATAAACTTCTGTCTTAGAAGTGCTTTTGTTGCATCCCATAAGTCTTGGGCCGTCCTGTTTTCATTGTCATTTGTTTCTAGGTATTTTTTGATTCCCTCTTTGATTTCTTCAGTGATCTCTTGGTTATTAAGTAGTGTATTGTTTAGCCTCCATGTGTTTGTGTTTTTTACAGACTTTTTCTGTAATTGATATCTAGTCTCATAGCATTGTGGTCAGAAAAGATACTTGATATGATGTCAATTTTCTTAAATTTACCAAGGCTTGATTTGTGACCCAAGATATGATGTATCCTGGAGAACGTTCCATGAGCACTTGAGAAGAAGGTGTATTCTCTTGTTTTTGATGGAATGTCCTATAAATATCAATTAAGTCCATCTTGTTTAATGTGTCATTTAAATCTTTTATTTCCTTATTTATTTTCATTTGGATGATCTGTCCATTGGTGACAGTGGGGTGTTAAAAGTCCCCTACTGTGATTGTTTTACTGTTGATTTCCCCTTTTATGGCTGTTAGCATTTGCCTTATGTATTGAGGTGCTCCTGTGTTGGGTGCATAAATATTTACAATTGTTATATCTTCTTCTTGGATTGATCCCTTGATCATTATGTAGTGTCCTTCTTTGTCTCTTGTAATGGTCTTTATATTAAAGTTTATTTAGTCTGATATGAGAATTGCTACTCCAGCTTTCTTTTGATTTTCATTTGCATGGAATATCTTTTTTCATCCCCTCACTTTCAGTCTGTATGTGTCCCTAGGTCTGAAGTGGGTATCTCGTAGACAGCATATATATGGGTCTTGTTTTTGTATCCATTCAGCCAGTCTACGTCTTTTGGTTGGAGCATTTAATCCATTTACATTTAGGATAATTATCGATATGTATGTTTCTATTACCATTTTCTTAATTGTTTTGGGTTTGTTATTATAGGTCTTTTATTTCTCTCTTGTTTCCTTTCTAGAGGAGTTCCTTTAGCATTAGTTGTAAAGCTGGTTTGGTGGTGCTGAATTCTCTTAACTTTTACTTGTCTGTAAAGGTTTTAATTTCTCTGTTGAAGCTGAATGTGATCCTTGCTGTATAGAGTAATCTTGGTTGTAGGTTTTTCCCTTTCATCACTTTAAGTATTTACTCCCACTCCCTTCTGGCTTGCAGAGTTTCTGCTGAAACATCAGCTGTTAACCTTACAGGGATTCCCTTGTATGTTAATTGTTGTTTTTCCCTTGCTGCTTTTAATATATTTTCTTTGTATTTAATTTTTGATAGTCTGATTAATATGTGTCTTGGCGTGTTTCTCCTTGGTTTTATCCTGTATGGGACTCTCTGGGCTACCTGGACATGTTTGACTCTTTCGTTTCCCATATTGGGGACGTGTTCAACTGTAAAATCTTCAAATATTTTCTAAGTAAGTCCCCTTCTTTTCCTCTTCTTCTTCTGGGACCCCTATAATTGGAATGTTGGTGTGTTTAATGTTGTCCCAGAGATCTCTGAGAATGTCCTCCATTCTTTTCCTTCTTTTTTCTTTATTCTGCTGTGCAGTAGTTATTTCCACTATTTTATCTTTGAAGTCACTTATCTGTTCTTCTGCCTCAGTTATTCTGCTATTGATCCCTTCTACAGAATTTTTAATTTCATTTATTGTGTTGTTCATCATTGTTTGTTTGCTCTTTAGTTCTTCTAGGTCCTTGTTAAACGTTCTGGTATTTTCTCCATTCTTTTTCCAAGAATTTGGATCATCTTTACTATCATTATTCTGAATTCTTTTCCATGTAGACTGCCTGTTTCCTCTTCATTTGTTTGTTCTGGTGAGTTTTTACCTTGCTCCTTCATCTGCTGTGTGTTTCTGTGTCTTCTCATTTTGCTTCACTTACTGTGTTTGGGGTCTCCTTTTCGCAGGCTGCAGGTCCCTAGTTCCCATAGTTTTTGGTGTCTGCCCCCAGTGGCTAAGGTTGGTTCAGTGTGTTGTTTAGGCTTCCTGGTGGAGGGGAGTAGTGCCTGTGTTCTGGTGGACGAGGCTGGATCTTGTCTTTTGGTGGGTAGGATTGCGCCTGGTTGTGTGTTTTTGGGTGTCTGTGACCTTATGATTTTAGGTAGCCTCTCTGCTAATGGATGGGGTTGTGTTCCTGTCTTGCTAGTTGTTTGGCATAGGGTTTCCAGCACTTTGGCTTGCTGTTTGTTGAGTGAAGCTGGGTCTTAGCCTTGAGATGGAGATCTCTGGGAGAGCTTTCGCCATTTGATATTACGTGGAGCCAGGAGGTGTCTGGCGGACCAATGTCCTGAACTCAGCTTTCCCACATCAGAGGCCCAGCCCTGACACCCAGCCAGAGCATGAAGACCCTATCAGCCACATGGCTTAGAAGAAAAATGAGAAAAAATAAAGAAAAATAAAATAAAATAATTAAAATAAAAAATAAAAATATTATTGAAAAATTAAAAAATTAAAAAGTAATAAAAAAAAAGAAAAGGAAGAAAAAAAATTGGACAGACAGAACCCTAGGCCAAATGGTAAAAGCAAAGCCATACAGAGAAAATCATACAAAGAACCATACACATATACACTCACAAAAAGAGAAAAAGGAAAAAAATATATATATATTTTTAAAAAAGGAAGAGAACAACGAAACCAATAAACAGATCTACCAATTATAATAAAGTCTAAATACTAAAGTAAAATAAACATAAGACCAGAAACAAATTAGATGCAGAAAGCAAACCACAAGTCTACAGTTGCTCCCAAAGTGTACTGCATCAATTTTGGGATGATTAGTTGTCTATTCAGGTAATCCACAGATGCAGCGTACATCAGGTTGATTGTTGAGATATAATGCGGTGCTCCTGAGCATGCTGGGAGAAATTTCTCTTTCTCTTCTTTGTTCGTACTGCTCCTGAGGTTCAGGATTTGGCCCTGCCTCTGCGTGTAGGTCACCTGAGGGCATCTGTTCTTCACTCAGACAGGACGGGGTTAAAGTAGCAGCTGATTAGGGGTCTCTGGCTCACTCATTTGGGGGGGTGGGAGGGGTACGGAATGTGGGGCAAACCTGAAGCGGCAGAGGCCGGTGTGATGTTGCAACAGCCTTAGGCGTGCCATGTGCTCTCCTGGGGAAGTTGTCCCTGGATCTTAGGACCTTGGCAGTGGCGGCCTGCACAGACTCTTGGGAGGGGAGGTGTGGATAGTGACCTGTGCTTGCACACAAGGTGCTTGGTGGCTGCAGCAGCAGCCTTAGCCTCTCACGCCTGTCTCTGGTGTCCACGCTGATAGCCGCAGCTCATGCCCATCTCTGGAGCTCATTTAGGCGGTGCTCTGAATCCCCTCTCCTTGCATACCCTGAAACGGTGTTCTCTTGCCTCTTCAGCAGGTCCAGATTTTCCCCAGACTCCCTCCCGGCTAGCTGTGGCACACTATCCCCCTTCAGGCTGTGTTCACGCAGCCAACCCCAGTCCTCTCCCTGGGATCTGACCTCTGAAGCCTGAGCCTCAGCTCCCAGCTCCCGCCCGCCCCGGGTGGAGAGGGGCAGACAAGCCTCTCGGGCTGGTGAGTGCTGGTCGGTACCAGTCATCTGTGTGGGAATCTCTCCGTTTTCCTCTCTGCATCCCTGTTGCTGAAGTCTCCTCCATGTCTCTGAAGCTTCCCCATGCTGCCCAGCCCCCGTCTCCACCAGTGAAGGGACTTCCTAGTGTGTGGAAACTTTTCCTCCTTCACAGCTCCCTCCCAGAGGGGCAGGTCCCGTCCCTATTCTTTTGCAGGTCCCGTCCCTAATTCTTTTGTCTCTGTTTTTTCTTTTTTCTTTTGCCCTCCCCAGGTACGTGGGGGAGTTTCTTGCCTTTTGGGAAGTCTGAGGTCTTCTGCCAGCATTCAGTAGGTGTTCTGTAGGGGTTGTTTCACACGTAGATATATTTCTGATGTATTTGTGGGGAGGAAGGTGATCTCCACGTCTTAGTCCTCTGGCATCTTGGACGTCTCCCTTCTGAATCTTGTAGATTTATTGAGATTTATGATCCACAATATGGGATATATTGGTAAATGTCTTGTGTTCACTTGAAAAGAATATGTATTCAGGTATTATTGGGTAAGTGTTCTATAGATGTCAGTTAGGTCAAGTTGGTTGGTAGTGTTATTCAATTCTTGTATACCCTTAATGATTTTCTGTTTACTTGTTCTATCAATTATTGAGAGAGACGTATTGAAATCTCCAAGTGTCAGTGGGTAGGTCTATTTCTCTTTGCAGTTGTATCAGTTTTTTGCTTCATGTATTTTGAAGTTCTGTTGTTAGAGGCAAAAAACATTTAGGATTCCCATATTCTTCAGATAAATCGACATCTTTGTCATTCTGAAATGGTTTTCTTTATCCCTTGTAATATTCTTAGCTTCGAAATCTGGTTTGTCCAATGTTAATATAGTTATTCAGCTTATTTTGATTAGTGTTAGTATGATTTTTCTGTCCTTTACTTTTTTTTCTATTTGTATCTCTATATTTAAAGTGAATTTCTTTTAGTAAGTATATAGTTGGGTCTTACTTTCTTTAATCCAGTCTGATGATTTTTCTTTTTTAATTGGGGTGATCAGACTATTGACAGTTAATGTAATTATTGATATGGTTATGGTTATTGATATGGTTAAATCTGTCATCTAACAATTTGCATTGTATTTGTCTTACCTATTCTTTGTTCCTCTTTTCTGCTTTTTTTTTTTCTTTTGCCTCTTTTGGATTTTTTTAATGATTTCATAGATTATTTTAAATAAGTACATTCCATTGTTTTAACACTTCTGTTTTACCTGTGGCTTATTTTTTCATTAAAAATAATCCTTGGGGGCCTCCCTGGTGGCGCAAGTGGTTGAGAGTCCGCCTGCCGATGCAGGGGATACGGGTTCGTGCCCCGGTCTGGGAGGATCCCATATGCCGCGGAGCGGCTGGGCCCGTGAGCCATGGCCGCTGAGCCTGCGCGTCCGGAGCCTGCGCGTCCGGAGCCTGTGCTCCGCAACGGGGGAGGCCACAACAGTGAGAGGCCCGCATACCGCAAAAAAAAAAAAAAAAAATCCTTGGGCTTCCCTGGTGGCGCAGTGGTTGAGAGTCTGCCTGCCGATGCAGGGGACACGGGTTTGTGCCCTGGTCCGGGAGGATCCCACATGCCGCGGAGCGGCTGGGCCTGTGAGCCATGGCCGCTGAGCCTGCGTATCCGGAGCCTGTGCTCCGCAACGGGAGAGGCCACAACAGTGAGAGGCCCACGTACAGAAAAAAAAAAAATCCTTTATTTGATTTTTAAATTTATATAATTTAACACACATTTATTAAATAGCTGTTGTATTCAATACTTAGAGAAAGAGTTATTGGAGTAGGTGGATCTTGATCAGGGCTTTGGAGGAATGGTAAGGTATGATTGGTTAGAGAATCTATTGTAGGTTAGTAGAAGGGCATGATTAAAGGCACAGAGGTGGAAATTAATAGAGCAAGATGGGTGAGCTAGCAGGATGAACAAAAGTATAAGAATTTTAAGAATGTAATAGGAGATTGAAAATGCTTCAAGGATTGATTAAAAAAAAAGATTGGTAAAAGCCTAACAATCTTAACGAAATTGTAAAACATATGCACATTTTATAACTTTACTTGTTTAACTGTCACTTTTTTTATTCTCAGGAAGTAAGCTACCATTAAAGAAAAAACCACTGAATTGAAATAAGGTTAAGATCAAAATAATGTTAAATCCTTACAACTTACTAATTATATTTGGTCATTAATTTCCTCAAGACCTTTTTTATTACCAAATAAATTGTTTAACTCTTATGTAACTTGATTTTTTTTTAACAGTTTCCTGTTTTAAATTGTATAATGCTCTCTCTTGGTTTTATTTACTCTTGGACAACTCTCAATGTCCTTCATATAACCTTTTTCCTGTGCTGGACCCTGCAGTATTGTTAATATCCATGGTTCTATTGTCTGTCCCATATTTTTCTTTCTTTTTTTTTTTTTTCTCACAAGGTACTTTCATATGGGTTCTCTGACAGTTTCAGTGAGGGCTGGGAGGTTTTCAGATTTTGAGCTGCCTTGAACTTGGGACTGTCTACCCAAGTCAGGTTTGATTTTTTTTTTTTTTAACCAGGGGTTGATAGGTTTTAATTAATATCAGCCTTTGAGAAAAGGTTTCACCTTGCCCCCATATACAAATTATCCACTGAGGTATTTGAGTCTGATGGCCTCCCTCTTAAAGAGTCTGGTATCAGGCACTCTCTTGGTTTTACCTTCTATTTAATAATAATTTGTTCTAACAATTTGTTGAACTATGTTCTAACAAATATAATAGATGCTAGTACTATGTTCAACTACTGCCGTAAGAGCTTTGTAGGTATTGATTTATTTCATTCTCACAACATTATAAGGTAGTACTATTATTATCATCTCTATTTTTCAGACGAGGAATTGAATTTCAGAGAGGTTAAACACTTCATGCAGGGCTACCCCCAGCAAGTAATGGAGCCAGGTTTTTGAAGTCAGGTGGTCTAACTTCAGGGCCATGCTTCTAACTAGATATTTTTATAATCTTCTGGAGATCCTTACTTTTATGTAAGTATGTCAGATACTTAAAATTCAGTGTCTCCAAGCCTGAAGTCATTGTTTGCTTTCCATCTGCACTGTCTTCCCCAAGGAAATTTGCTTGTCTTTTCACATCTTAGTTAATGTTGTCATTTTCCTTTTGGTCATTTAGGCATTAAATTTGAGTCATTCTGTGCTACTATTTTCTCCTTCCTTCAATTGATCCCTGCATCTTATTGATTTGTCCTTTTAATAACTGTTGAAAAAGTACATTCTGCTCATTTTCATTGTCTCAACTTAGTTAAAGTCAGTTGTGATCTCTCATTTGGAATAGCTATTCATTCTCTTCTCAGAGATGCTTGTGTGCTCTCTGGTACCTTGATTATCTTAGCACTCTGTAATTTTTAGTTTATGTGTCTCTCTTCTCCATTAGACTCTGTTCTCATAAAGAAGGACCGTGAATTATGATTTTGTACTCTCAGTGCCTAGCTTAATATGTGACATACAATTGGTGTACAATAAATATTTTGTGAATACATGAATTAGTTTGTCATTAGATGTTAGTTTTGATGGCTTTGATAACAGTTTGTTTTGTTTTGTTTTTTATTTTGGTCTACTTTTGGAAAAGTGTCTTTCAATGCCTAATTTTTTCAAAAGCTGTACATAGTTTCTGTAATTGTAGTGATCAAGGATAAAATGGATTCTTTCATGTAGTTACATGTTATCTTCAGAATATATTGTATAGTAAAATAACTTCAAAACTGTTAGAATCTTTTTATGGTTTGTGATAGTCCAAATCTTTCATTATATTTTCAAGAATGAAATATGTATTATATTCTCTTAGTAGGAATGGAACAGAAAGAAGTGTTTATAATCTTTACATACACAAAAATATAATTTATATAAACCACTGCCATCTCAGAATGAGGATGTTAAAAGGGAGTAGGCAGGTGCCATAAATCTTTATTCTTGGTAAAGAATATAATAGTTGAATGTTAATTGCATCCAATATTTAAGTAATGACAGAAAGTGATAGGGAATTTTTGGGTCAAAATTTAATGCATGGCAGTGGACCTGCATTTACTAATTTCTGAAGGTAACTATATTCCCTAATAATTTCCCTGTATCAAATAAATGAAGATATTGTTCTGAGGGGAATGCACAAAAGGTGGCAGTTGTTTTCTGCATGAGTAAAATTTTCATATGCAACATGATGCTGACTGTGGGTCTATCAGGCTTCTTTTTGTTTTTCAAAGCACAATTCTGCTTAACTGTTAACTCTGTGCTTGTGCTTTATTTGCAGCATCTGGCGAGGCCCCAATGTGAACTGCACAGACAGTTCGGGTTACACTGCTTTACACCATGCAGCCTTAAATGGACATAAGTAAGTGCCACTTATTTGGACTGGAAATCTTTGTGTATTTAGTTACATGTGATGAAGTTAATTATGTCTGATGGTACCTGTCTCATGTTGCCATGAGTCCCCTGGGCTTAGATGAATTTGAAGAGGCACCAGGTGTTCAATACCTGACAAGTTGAAAGAGGTAGGAATGTTGCTGAGATGATTACATGCAGAGTGTAAGTCAAGTCAAATATCACACAGGGAAAATGGAAGAAGTGACAGAACCATGTTAGTCGTGTGTACCTTTGGTGAGGGAATGGGATACATCACTTAATGACACCTCCCTACTTTTTTGGGTGTCTTCACCAAATATGGGATTATTCACTAGGAGTGAACTCTTCAATAGAGTCTTGCTGTTATAAGCCATAGGCACTTACATGAACCACTTCAAAATCCTCAAACTAAGCTAAAATGCTTTGTCTTTGTCATTCATGGATGGTCTTTCAGGTTTTAAATTTCTTTAACCTGTTTTTCCGAAGGAAAGTGACCCTGTTCATGTGTCTCCCCTCCTATCTGTTTTTCCTTTGCTTTAATGATTCAAGTTAGTCTTTTCAGATCTGGATCATTTCATTTCACTTCAGTTTTATTAGATGTGGTAATTACTGCCTTAAAAGTGCTAGTTACCTTTTATTTTCACACTTAACATTTCTTTCATTCTGTGAATTGAGACACAAGGGACTTAGTTATACTTGATCACATTTTAAGGCCTGAAAGCTCTCATGGAAGAAACATCATTTTTCTCATTATTTATCATTATGACATTTTAATCTAACTTATTGCATAAATTGAACATTATCATTCTGTTTGAAGAATCATCCAAATTATATAAAATACCATGAACTGAATGTTTCATCACTTAGATTTTCAGTATTGGAATTCCCAAATTACATTTCTTTTCATCCACTCCTGATTCTTTATTATATCAACTTATACCATCTAACTTAGAACTTTTTATTTTGCTGAGTGTTTTTCAGCTATATGCTATCCTTCTGTAGAGTGGAAAATGTGTCCAGATCCCTAACATCTGAATCTTTTAAAGGAATTACTATTTATTCTTCTTTGTACCTGAGTCATCAGGAGTGAAATCTATTAAATAAGCCCAAGCTGGCTTTTTTGGCCATCTTAGTTGTAGATTCAGGGTGATACCATATTTCTTAGTTCCAATGGGGAAGACAAACTATCAAATCTAATGGACAGAAGATCTTGAGCTTGACCATTTGAGCTATACAACTTTTCTTGTTCTATCTCAGCTTGGCATTATAAGTATTTCTCAAAATAACATTGTCCCCAAATGGACATATCCCTTCCTGATTTTCAATGAAGTTTTTAGTAAATGTTTTTGGTTTAACATGACATCCTGTGAAGTTCTAACCATTGAGATATATTTCTCTGAGGCCTCTTGCATAATTCTGTTTTTATTGGCAGTATACAAAGTGAGGATAATTTAGGTGATTGAATAGCAATCATTAAGATTATCATAAAGAGATGAGGATTTGACTGTACATCTTTTAAGATCTCTTTAATTGCAGATGTTCTCTGAGAATTATATATCTCTGCTTTGCTTTTATCTAAAGGTCTCATTTATCTTTTCTTTTAAACTCTTTCTAGAAAGATTTTGCTTAGTGTCATTCTGTAGGTATTGGAAAAAAGCAGGAAAATTCTAATCCCATCTCTCCCTCCCTGCTAGTTATGTGACCTTGAGCCATTTCATTAACCTATTTAGGCCTCAGTTCAGTGTACTGAATACAGTGGCTGGATATTTGTTGTTGTTACTTCCAATTATAACATTTTATGATACACTGTTTTATTATTGTTTGTGGCTCCGTTATGTACTATGATGTTACAATTCTGAAATTTGGATTTTCATCTAGAGTATGAGATTTCTTGATTTTAAATTATTTAAGTTACCAAGGACTTTTAAAATTAGAGATCATTTATCCTACCCTGCCCCCCTCACTTCGTTCATTTTATAAATGGAGAAACAAGACCATTCTGGATAAGTGACTTAGTGGCCACTTAGTTATTAAGGTGGGGCTGTTTCTAGAGTCTAAGTGTTCTAGTTCCAAGTGTATGCTTTTACCAGTACTTCACATTATATCTCCTCTGTGGCTGTATGCACATCAGTTTTCTAAATTCTTGTTGGTTTTTCTCTGTCACATTATGTATTTCTTGTTTCCATTATCAACAAGTAGTGTGTTCTCATGGAATGCTGATTTAAATATTGGCATAAAAAAAGATATTTGACAGATAAAAAAGTGTCATAGAATATACCTCAGAGCCAGAGGAGAATGGTTTTTCTTTTCTTTGTCTTTGCTATTCTCACTTAGCATAGGTAATTAACTATTGTGTTGTATTACTCCCAAGCAAAAGACATTTTTTTATGTCATAGACATTCTTCTATGTCAGCATAGAAACACATCATTTCTATCTTTATTCCTGCTGCTGTTGTATCCATCAGCTCTAGGTTGTTTTCATAAGCATTACGATTTCTAAGCTGAAGTTCATGGAATTATAGAGCTGGAAGAAATATTACATATTTATTACAAATAAATCCTATAGTTTATTCTTTTGCTTTGGGCACACGCTTTCCCCTTCCCTCCATTATATAATCTATGGCCTTGTGACTTCCCTGGTGGTCCAGTGGCTAAGACTCTGCACTCCCAATGCAGGGGGCCTGGGTTCGATCCCTGGTCAGGGAACTAGATTCCACATGCTGCAACTAAAATCTAGCATGCCTCAACTAAAGATCCTGTGTGGCACAACTAAAAGATCCCACATGCTGCAACTGAAGATCCCACATGCCGCAACGAAGGTCCCATGTGCCGCAACTAAGACCCAGTGCAGAAATTAAAAAAATAAAAATCTATGGCCTTCATACTACAAATTAAGCCTGTATCCTCTTTATTTTGTATGTTTTATTGGGAGTTCTTATTTATCACTGGTAGTTAATCCACAAGTGGAGCAGCATTTTATACCTGAAATACATTATTTCATAATGAACAATTCATCTCCACTTAGCCAAATCAGGACACAATAGAAAATGTAATGTACTCTTGGTGATTTCTGAGTCATTTGTAATTACAGATTAGAAAATTTTTACCTTCAAATGATAGAAAAAACATGGTCAGTAGAACAAATTTAACTAGCGATGATTATAAATAAATTATTTCAATAGATAGGCTAGAGATTTTTCTCTTTTTCAAAATATGGAGGATTAATTGTCTCGCTCACCTATTTCTACTGAAAATTTGATTCACTTAATTCTCTTCTGAATAGCAATTAGCCAGCTTTCCTCCCTCCTTCCCTCCTTCTCTCACTCCTTCCCTTACTCCCTCCTTTCTTTTCTTCCTTCTCCATGCCTTTCTTCTTTCCCTCTCTTCTTCTGTCCTTCTTTTCTTTCTTCTTTCCTTTCTCCCTGTCTTTTTAACTAATAATCTTATCATTCCCTGTAAGGTTTTACTAAACCTGTATATTCATGTTTCATTTCAATTCTCCTTCTTTTCTTAGCAACTTGCTCCTTTTTTTTTTAAAGTTCCATCTCATTAAACTATGTTGGGTACATTGTAATTCTTGGCTACTGTTTTGGAAAATGTCAGTACTAAATTGTTATTGTATCTTTGAAATACGTATGTTATTTGATATGTGCAGGGTTAAAATATTTTCTCACTTCTCATTCTTTAAATATTTAATGCTTGAATCCTAGACTCCATTACCTATAATCCAAATTGTATCTCAAATTGGATCTAGAATCCACATAGTAAACTATCTGCTGCACTTTTGATTTGCTCAGAGTAGGCTTTCTAATGAAAGAAGGGTACTTCTTCTAAACATTTGTATAATCTAGTCCATGAAATTGCCCTTTGAGTTACCTACAAATATCTTTGGTTGATTGCTTCTTTCTTGGATAAGGATATTAACTAGTTAAACTTTGGCTTTATTCACTCTATCTGGAAATCTATGAGAGTGAATTCAGTATATAAAGGAGCTCCAGTTAGAAAGTGAAGTGTATTGTCCTAAAGGCTTTTGACCATATTGAACACATTTGCAACTTTATTTTCATTAAGGAGAAGTAAAACCTTCAAGAAAGTGTGAAATCAAGAGGGCCTTCATGAATTTGAGAATTTCATTAGTTTGTTAATACTACATCCATATGAAGATGATTTACATTTATTTCAAAATTCTTTGCATTACCAACAAACACAGGAGGATGGAACAAAATAAATGTCTTTGGTTAATTATAGGGAAACTTGCTGTTGAGGTAAAGAAATTTGAGTGTTGAATCTTCCCAATTAATTTAATTTTGCTCAGAACATATACTGAACTTCTTAAAAGACATTTCATATTAATCAGAAGTATTATTTATGTCTGTCAGAAAACGAAACAACTTAAACATAGTAGCAAAAATCAATACTTTTAGAATTCCTGTTTTTACCTGAACTTACATATATTAGCCTCAAGCTACAAAATGTTGCAGTGATTTAAGTTGGATTATTATTAAATTTAATTTGATATTTTTGTTTTGTTCCTGGGAAATGGAATTATTTTTCCTGTGATCTCATCAACTACACTTATTTTAGTGTTTTGGAACATTTCTTATTTATCAAATGCTGTTAAGAAAGACTGCCACTTTATCTTTAAGATATAGGGATTACTTCTTTGCTTGCTATTCTGTAGACAGTGTTCATTAATATAACTTAATATTTCATGCCAGGTAACCAAGTATGGTCAAAATATTCATTTCTGGATACCTCTGGAAGATATAAGATGCAACTTCAATAAAAATTTAAAAATAGGTGTTAACTAGGCTTATTATGGTGATCAGTTTGCAGTATATACATATATCAGATCATTATGTTGTACACTTGAAACTAAAGTCATGTTATATGTCAATTATATCTCAAAAACAAAACAAAAAAAACCTTGATTTGGTGGGATCCTGTATTAACTACTCTTCTTGTTTAGACATTAAAGAAAGTACCTGAAAATTGAATAAGCTCTTGATGAGCCTGGATGAAAAAGGCCTGTATAATACGTATTGCTTATCATATACAAGGGATATACAATCATAAGAAATTAATGACACTATATTGATTAATATTTTGCTTAAGATTCAGTAAGACTAACAGGCACTTATTTGATCAAAGATATAACTTTATATTTCACAGATATGTTTTCACATTAGAAATCTGATCTCAGCCAGTTTATTAGCTGGTATCTCTGAACAAGATGAAAGGCTCAACTTAAATAAAAATTTTAAAATAAATTTAAATTTTAAAATAAATTTAATAATATATTTATTTAATAAAATGAATAAACTTTAAAAAAAAACTGAAATAAAAATAATTATTTAGGAGCTTGGTGTTCACCAAAGATAATTTCATAAACATGCAGGTTTTTCTTTTCTGATTTAGATATTAGATGATGGTAATACTATACAATACAAATGATCAGTATTAGTCAGTTTTTTCACTATATCATACATCTTCCTGATAGATAAAGAATGAATGCATATCACATACATTATTAGAAAATGTCAACAAAAATTGAACCATATAACAAATGAAATTCTGAATGGTTTGAGTGAGAGTAAAAGAAAATAGTATTGATGATCCTATCAAACTTTTCTTTACTCCTAGAAAGGAAATGCTTTTAGAAACTTCAGACTTTTTTTTTTTTTTTTTTTTTTTGCTTAGGCTTTGAGGGATGAAATTAAAACCCTTCACATAATTGTCTTTCTTGCTATATGAATTTGGAGAAGGCTGTTTTTTTGTAGGATAAATTCTACTTGTTACATCCAGGTATTTAACTGTGCTTCCTTTGGTATTATTTTAACTTTTATTTAAATGCTGATATATTTCAGATAAAAAAAATCACTAGAATTGTTCAATCTTGCAGCAAACTGCTTTAAGAATAGTTTTTGATTGTATACAGTTTTACGGTCATTTTCGTTTCTCATTTGATTTACACCAAAACTCTTTGAGACCGGCAACAATATGTACTCTCTAAATTCTATTTTAACAATATCTGAAAGAGAGACAGAGGTTATTTGAATTGTCCAAGGTAGCCAAGTTAGTAAATACTAGTAGAAAGTTGGGACTTCAAACCAGATCTTCTGGTTCTCAGCTGCTTTTGTTATTCATAAGTATTGAATTCTTTTTACCACTTTGTAAGTTATTTATCTCAGAATGGATGACCCTATATAACAACTTTTACGTGGCAGAGAGTGAGAAGAAGCATAGAAACTGGACAAACTTCAGGTTTTCTTCTGATTTTCAGACTGTTTTTGCCAAAGGTGATCTGAAGGAAGCATTTTTACTTTTAAAGGATTTAATTTTTATTTGGGGCAAGAACTAATATTTGTATAGTGTTTTACTGTTTATTGAGTGGCTTCTCTTTTATGTTCTCGTTTACTGTTCTTACCAGTCTTGAGCAATAGGCACTCTTATTATTATTTATATTATTTTCTACAGGAAAGAAAAAGAAAAATGAGACTAAACAATACTCTAGGGGTCATATCATTAAGTAGTTTGCATAGCTGAGACTTTAAATTCAAGTCATTTAAATTCAAAGCTTATAAAATAATACTGATTTTAGAAAAGAAATGTTAAAATGAGGTTTATTTTTATTTTCTCTGAAATCTTATCATTAGAAACTGCATCAGTGATAGAATTTGTCTCATAAATGAATTTCCCTCTTAAAATCATTTCTTAGCCTTGGAGGAGGAAGGTGAAAGAGTGCACAAGTATAAACAACACACATTCAAAGTATGTTCTGTGCCATGGCTAAACCTTGGGCTTATACTGCAGGGTCTCTTTCCTACTGTGCTGCTTTCTCTTTTATATGTATCTTCAATCCCTTATTCCAGTTCTCTGTAGGGATGATGTGTAAACTCCCTAAATGACTCTTGGTAGTATGATAACTTTATTTTGTAAACAGGGAGTTTGCTTGCACCTCAACTCTTCCTTCAGACTAAATCTCAGATACAGGTTATCTGGAAATACTCCCTTTTTGCAAAAGATGAGAGGAGGTATTCTTTTAAGTTATTTGACTAAATTCGTTCTGTTAATAAAATTAGATAAATTTTGCTGAAATGAATTCTATTAGGTAGTTTTATGGTTAGTCAGTGCTCTGTGCGTGTATGGTGGTGGCTTGTTCCAGGTAAGTAAAATAGCCAAATGCTGAAGAGGCAAACTCTTAAACACAATTGTATGTCTCAGTACCTTGAATGATTACTATAAATTGCCAGCCAGTATCTAGTATACTTTTATAATTATCTGTTTAATAAATGCTGCATTGTTCAGCATATTTTCTTTTCTGTTGTATTCTTTTGGTTTTTCTACTTCTTAGGGACATAGTTCTCAAACTGCTTCAATATGAGGCATCAACAAATGTAGCAGACAACAAAGGTTATTTTCCTATTCACCTGGCTGCCTGGAAAGGAGATGTGGAAATTGTGAAGATTCTTATTCATCATGGACCATCGCATTCCAGAGTCAACGAACAGGTGCACTTGACAAATATTTGCTCATGCTATGATTTTTCGAGAGTTTTGCGGAGCCAAAGACACATTGAAAAATCGATTATTTCTATCTTTACCCTGCCAAAGACCTTTCTACTGCTGAATTTCCTAAAGGAGAAAGTTGAAAACTTCTTTGGCATTTGTATATGGTACATTGGCACTAAGTTGGACATTTGTAAAGATATTTATTAACAAGAAAATCCCACATAAAGGAAGTAGTTGTAGTATTTTTGCCTGCTTTACATAAGCATCCCTTTTATATTTATTAAATATTTAAAGACGAAACAGAATTCACATTTGTAATGTGAATTAGTTTTTCTTAATAAAATTTTAAATGCTAAAATGGTGACAACTATCATTTGCATAATGCTTTACCATTTACATAGCACTTTCACATTAAGTACAACTTTGTGAATTAAAATGCAAAATACAGTGTATACAGTTGCTAGTCACATATTAAATTAAAAATTTCCTGTACGTGTAGAGATTATATCTATATCTATATCTACACACACACACACACACACACACACACACACACACACACACACACACACACACATATATATATATATACACACACACCCACCCAGAGTAAGTTGAGTAAAAAAAAGCAGCAGGATGATACTGATAGAGAAAGTCAAAATATTTGCAAGTACATAGTATCCATGTTACATATAATGCATATATTTAAAAAGTAATGCCATTCTTGATATTCTAAATAAATAAGACCACAGATTCCAGAAAGTAAAATACAGTCCTCTAGTACAGTATGATAACAAACATCTTGAGCTCTGCATGCCCCCTACTGTTCCCATTTTGTAAAACTATATTTGAAAACCAACATGTAGTCCAAAAACTGAATTACAAATATGGCATTAAGCTGCAGGTTGGCAGTTATCCAATATCAATGGAAGTAGGTTACTCCAGGGTAAGCACATCTAATGAAGTACAATTAGCATATTTTTCAAATGGATACAGACTTTGCAGACCTTTGACTGAAATTCAGATTAAAGAATAAAAAGTAACACTTGCCAGCTGTGAACAGCAAAGGGAAGAAAATGTATATTTTTTTCTTACATCAAAAGGCAGTTGTATAAAGAACTAATCAAGAAAAATGTTCTATTAACTGGAACACTGTCATTATTATTTATCGCAATAAAATGTCTGTTTACAGGTTACAAAATACAGAATATTTTTTATGAGAATACACTCATTAATTCAAATCTATAAAAAATGACAGATATGGCTATCTTTATTGGCATATCATGCTAAAAGGAAATTTATGAGAATGCTGACTCTTCCTCAGAAAACCAAGTTAAAAGATCATTTGTGGAATGAGCCATCTGGTGGTTATTCTTAAAACTGTCTGAATGCCCCAAAGCAAACCTGAAATAATAAGATGGAAAAACAAACCAAGGTTAAGCAAGGGAATGTTAGTTTCTCCAAACAATATTTTTAAAATGACATGAAAATAAGAAAGAAAAACCCTAGAATTTATTTACATTTGAAAGCTGAATATTTTAAATGGCATATAACTGTAATGGTGTGTTTTAAAGAGAAACAGTTATTTTTTGTGATGTTGAATAAATCAATTTAAATATAAAAAAGTTTTTTTTGAGGTGATTGGACTTCAGAATTCCTTTTTTACTTCTCTTTATGTTGTGGTTTCTATTGGAAACAAGTTGAAGTTTCTTGAGGTTTTTAATACCATGCTTTCAGTATTTTTTTGTTTGTTATTATGTATATATGCTTTTAGTGCTGACATACTTCTCTCATTCAATGTCATTTCTTCTAAAAGTTTCTGATGTAGGAATTTTGTTTTCACAGGTAAATTCTGATTTTAGCTTTATTTCTTTTTTTCCCATGAATGGGACAGAAATATGCTAATTAATTATAAGCCTTTATGTATTTAAGCAATAGAGGGCAGGAATGAAAATGGTAATGAACATTTATTGAGACCTATGATAACCAGGCACTGTGCTAAGCACTTTACCTGTGATATGTTATTTACTTAGTTCTCGCAATCCTCGGAAGTGATTTTTATCACTTCCATTTTATAGATGGGAAATCAGGCTCAGTAAAGCTAAGTAACTCTTCTAAGTTCACACATTACTAAGTGACTTAAATTGAGACTTGTATTCAGATCTCTGTAATTCCAGAGCCCTCCATAATAGCACATTGGTATTCTAAGTGGTAAATCCTATCACTTATGGAGTGTTTACTATATGCCAGGCATTGTGCAGAGTACTTCATCCACATTATCTTTCTAAGCTCTACCACAGCCTGATGAGGTAGGTATTAATTACTGTTCCTACCTTATATATGGGGAAAGTATCTTAGAGAGATTAAGTAACTTGCCCATGATATCACAGCTTCTAAGAAATGCAGCCAGTATTTGAATTCAGGTTTTTCTGATCCAAAGCCCAAGCTTTTAACCAGTAATACACTATGTTATAATGTTAAAATTATGCATAATTGTCAGGGTTTCATTCTGATTTCTGAATGCTGTCTTTGGTTTCTAATACAGCTTTCTTTAAAAGTAATTCTACCTTATGTTTTAATGTTTAAATCTTATAAGGCATTTTCCTATATGTTATCTCCTTTGGTTTATAAGCTGTATTCTAAGGTTATAGGGAAGGTAATATTCTAATTTTACCGTAAGATAAGTTAAGAGAGATAGAGTGATTTATTGTTGCTAAAAAGCACATGTTAGCACTTCAACCTGGATCACCATTTTATACTGCCTTAGAATTAGTTGTCAACTTAGGGTGACATAATTTTGAAAATAAAGTGGACTCTGCCCTGGTTTTGGTTTTTATAATTGCCACATCCTTCCTGTCTTTTGTCAACAGGTTTATTTCCTTTCTTCTGATGTTATGTGTGTTTTCAATTTATATTTCTCTGTATATTCATTTCCCTCCTGCCTTTCCTTCCTCTTTCCTTTTCTTCCACCTTCTCTTCCTCTTTTCTTCTGTATTTTAACATTAGAGCAAAAACCAGAGGAGCCTTATCTCATAAGTATATTCCCTTGCCATTCACCAAAACTCAAATCCAACTAGTGTTAGATAGTTTCCATTAGTGTGACTTTGAAGTAAGATCTTTGGTAAATAACTTTTGTTAGCCAGTTTCATACTGCCACCCATTGTCTGGAAGTGTCCTAATTTTTCAGAGAACATTCATCTGGTAAAAAAGAAGGAATTCAAAACAGTTTAAGAATATTTAATGTAGACGTACTAGCAATTATTAATTAGTGTTTTATCACAGCCTATTTATTTCAAATTGGATTTTTTTAGACCACTAGTGAGTATGGACATGAGTATACAACCATGCCTTTTGTAAAGGTAGCACAATTGTGGTCTTCACTGACGTGATAAGCCAAGTGTGTGTTTGATATTATGGATAAACTCTATGAACATTTTCTCCTGAGTAAGTCTTGAAAGATTGAAATAACTTTTTCTTGAGATCTGAACAGTGATAACTGGAGTTAATAGAAAAATTTCAATTTTGCACTTATAATTTCCTAGGCTAAGGCCTTTGCAAAGGTAGAGAGGTCTTTGAGGTATTGTTTCATAATTTACTTTTCTTTTCCTCAAAGAGGTAGTATATCTTAAAAAATGAGATTGAATCTCTTTTCAACCAACGGGAAATTTGGTTTGGTAAGGAGGCATATTTCTATATCATATTTTCATGGTTTAAGGTAATAAGATTGATTTTTAAATCAGGTTTATAAAACTTGGCCAGATAATAAAATCAGGGAGTGCAAGCCTCTATGTTGTCAGTCTATGAGGAAATAGACTATGATAACACATTTAAACTAAGAACAAGAATGGCTCCCCCAAAGTGCTGGAAAAACAATACCTCCAGCTGGATTCCCCACCTGTCAGATCTTAACTTTTTGTTGACTGTCTTCAAGGAGTAGCTTTTCCTTTGCGTTTGGCCTTCAAATGCCCTCTTCTGATACTTGTTTTGGAAAAGTAAAGTAGTAAGAAGACTTTTCTGTGCTTTTTTTCCCCCATCACTCCTCTTTTTAAGTTTTCAAATCTTCTCTCTACTCTCAACTTACTTATCTGCGTTGTTTTATCATCCAGAGCAAGGCTGAGTTACTTTCTGGAACGATAAGATTTGTTTGGGTTTGTACCCTTAGAACAGCTATCTAAGCAGCTACTTCCTATTTCAACTCAGTTGGTGTTCTTTTGGGCAAAATCTATAGAAATTCTGCTTTCAGATCACTAGCTCCATGTTTTTCTTCTTTGGCAGTAAAGAAACACATGGCAGGCAGTGTGGTACAGTGGAAAGAGCATAAATGGGTTTTTGATTCTGATGGATTACAGGTTCCAAAAGATCCTGAATCTGCTTGGGCATGTAATTTAACTTTTTTGTATTTTAGTTTCCTCATCCATGAAGTGGAGATGTTAATGCCAATCTTGTAGGCTCATTTGTAAGAGTTAAAGGAGACAATGTATGTAAAGTTTTTAGACACTCAGGAAATGGTAGTAGTAATAGTTTCTATTGTGGAAGATTGTATTAAAAGTAACAACTTTGGGTCTAGGCTATTTAGGCTCAAATTCTGGCCCCAATACTAAATGGCTGTATAATTGAAGGGCAGTTATTCAACTACTTACTACCTCAGTTTCCTCATCTGTAAAATGGGGATAATGATAATAATATTTATCTCCTAGTGAGGATTAGATGAGTAAACATGAAATGCAACTGTGCCTGGCACATAGTGATAGCTATGATGATGACTCTGGTGATGAAATCCTCCCTTGCTCTCTAGAACCCTCATTTAGGACATTGCATTTTTGTTACTAAAATTTCTTGTTCACATTTCTACTGATTGACCCTTCTGCCTCCTGACATAGTCATACTGCATATACCTACACCATCTGCCAAAAGAATCTGAAAGGGTACATCTCCCTTGCAACTGGGTTCAGTTTTCTCCATTTTAACATTTTATATTCTGCTAAATTCCTGGGGAAATCTCATTGATTTTCAACTGAAACACTTATAAGCTAAACGTGTAATACTGTGATATTCCTTATAACTTGTATGGTATGGGTATGGTCTGCTTCTCAATCCATGATTATATTTCAAAAAGATATGGTTTAATCTTAGGGCCAGTATGTCTTTATTCTCTTTGGAAAAGAAGCACTGATTTATACTTAAACGAAAGATAAAATGAAACTTAACTTGGGAAGCCTTTCTGTAAATCTTTCATTATCAAAGAATGTACTATCTCAACTATCTTTTGGAAAGCCAGTCTGTTAAAAGTGTATTAATTTCTCTCA
Source organism: Mesoplodon densirostris (assembly GCF_025265405.1). Taxonomy (NCBI): domain Eukaryota; kingdom Metazoa; phylum Chordata; class Mammalia; order Artiodactyla; family Ziphiidae; genus Mesoplodon; species Mesoplodon densirostris. Next base: position 82,081,242 of record NC_082671.1, read on the forward strand.
TTAACAAATGTCATGGAGACACGATGCACAGTGCAGATAACACTGACCATCTGGGCCCAGCAGGGCTACTGACTAACATGACTAAATCATTTATCACTCTTGGAAGTTGGAATATATAGTGTAGGGAAAAGTTTGATTTTTTCATTTGAAGTAATAAAAATAAAATGTGATATTTTTGGTGTAGTAAATGATAGGTACTAGTATCAAATATAAAATTCTATTAGACATGCTTATTAAAACAGATAAATCTTAAACTTACATTTTCAAAGCATCTTAGGTTTTAAATGACTGTATATAGGTTTTGATAAAGGATTGAATTTCTGAAAACTTGCACTTTATGTCTTTGTCTTAACAGAACAATGAAAATGAAACTGCACTACACTGTGCAGCTCAGTATGGACACTCAGAAGTAGTTGCTGTTCTCCTGGAAGAGCTCACCGATCCTACCATCAGGAACAGCAAGCTGGAAACTCCTCTGGACCTGGCAGCCCTCTATGGACGGCTTAGAGTGGTCAAAATGATCATCAGTGCACACCCTAACTTAATGAGCTGCAACACTCGAAAGCACACACCACTACACCTTGCTGCACGCAATGGTCACAAAGCAGTTGTTCAGGTGCTGCTGGAAGCAGGAATGGATGTGAGCTGTCAAGTGAGTCTTCTTTTAGCTATGCTTCAAGAACAATGGTGCTCTTGTTTTGCTTTGAGATACAGATGTTAAAACTTACAGGAAGAAATCTTACTATTTTTTAATTGGTCAAATGGTCTACATGTATCTTTGTAACTACTAAATTCAAAATACCCCACCACACGGCTGGGAAATATGAAGAAATATAAGGCATAATCTCTAACCTCATTCTACCTTAGGGGCTATGCACATGAAAAATTATTACTAGATGGCAGTTGTGTGTGGTCTCCTTAGTAATTGTTTCCCTTCTCCCAGTATCTAGCACACAGTCTGACATACACCAGTAATTCAGTCCAGTTGAAGTTGAATGAATGAATGAATGAAAGGAATGAAATTCACTTTAACATTTTTGAGTTGTACTTTGTGTTTAATATGTTGACACATTTAGAATACAGATCTCACAGCTATCCTGTGGGATTGAGAGCCATTAAATTCCAGTACAGAGATGAGGAATCAGATTCAAAGACTAGGAAACTTGTCTAAGGATACATAGCTGGTAAACCCAGAATGTGAATTTAGACTTACTGATTAAAGTCCAGGCCTTTTTCCACAATAGTGTACCTCTATACATGGCTAATAAAGGAAGGATCACTATGCTTAAGGGCAATAAGAAAAAAATTTACTGGGAGGTGTGATTTGAGTTGAGCTTTGAAGGACAGATAACATTTGGATAGGTTTTGTTTCTCCACAAGGAAAAGCAACTAACCTGCTTTTGTTATCTGTCTCGTTAGCCCTAATTCCAAGGTTAACTTTTCTTTCATTTATTTATTTATTTATTTACAATTTTCTCCTTTTATGACTGTTTTTTTTAGCCCCCAAGTCACTGGCAACATACTTACCTTCCAGAGATTTTGGTTCCCGTCAGATTATGACTTTTCTCCCCTATGTATTGATAAGCTATTGCTGCATAATAAACTGTACCAAAATTTAACAGCTTAACACAATAACCATTTATTTAGTTTATAATTCTGAGGTTATGGTTTAGTCTTAGCTTATATGGGCAGTTCTTCTGTCCTGACTGGGCTCTCTCATGTGTCTTGGGTCAGTTGTGAATCAAATAAGTGTCTGTGCTTCAGGGAGTGACTGGCTGTTACCTGGGGTAATGGGTGAGACTGCTATGTGTCTTTCATAATCAAGCAGGCCACCTTGGGCTTGTTCACATGGTTGAGAGAGAGCAAGAGAGAGAGAGAGAGAGAGAGAGAGAGAGAGAGAAACACGATTATACAAGGCCTCTTGAGGTCTAGCTTTGGAACAAACATATTGTGGCTTTTGCCATGTTTGATTGGGCAATACGTCACAAAGGCAGCCCAAATTCAAGGGGTAGGAAAACAGATTCTACCTTTCAATTAGAAGAGGGTGTGAATTATAAAACGGGTGTGAATACCCAGAGGCAATAAATGCAGACAGTTTTGTAAACAAATCTACACATTCAAGGTGGAATTAGTGCTCAACTGTGAGGTTATTTTCCTAGGAGTTGTTGAGGTTGAATACTGTGTCTCTCGGGGGTTTTTTGTTTGTTGTTTTTGTTTTTTTAAGTTTTAAAAATCCTACGCCTTCTAATCTTAGGTTTCAGGCTGACTCCCTGAATCAGAATTTTCCTTAGACCTTTGCCTGTGTTATTTAGTTGGTTAGATATTTGTAATATCTTTTCTAAATTGCTTATTCTACTTTGGCAGCCTTGAAAATAAGCACAAGAATTTTTTTTTAGCCCTCATATTTAAGAAAAAAAAACTTTGCTTGCAAAGGGGTATTGAAATGAGATAGATACATGTTTACTATTTATTATAGGTGACTAACAAAGTTACTTTTTTAAAGTATGTTTAATGATAAGCTAGATGTTTATTGTCTAAATGTTAAATTTCTCTAATCTAGATTTATTGCTTTTATTAACACTTCTGGAATACTTCTAAACTTTATTGCACAGATTGCATTATAACCAAGGACTTTAACTATGGCTGTTTGAAATCAGTAATTCACTTTATGTCCCATGACTAGAAAAGTAAGAGTTCAGATTCAATTTTATAAATTTATATTTTTTATGCAAAACACTGTATTTTGTGCTTTTGGAGAATTAAAGATAAAAAAGATCTGTGCCCAAAATTTGGTGGAGAACACAAAAACTTGCAAGAATAGCTCCTGTTACATGACATATTAAAATAAATGCTAGGACGAAGTGCTATGAAGATATAGGTGAGAAAAATATAGACTTAAAGAGGGAGAACTTGGGAAGACATTGAAGAGTGATGTTTGAAGAAGACCTTGAAAGTCTAAAAGGACTTTGAATTGTAGGTGTAATTTAGCTTGCAGATGTGCATTATTTGGCTAAAACAGTGTTTTAAAATGTTGAATTTTAAATACTTCTCGACGGGGTATATACCTTCTAAGATGTCAGCCTCTCTCTATGATTCATTCCTTTAGATTTTTCTACTTGGCCCCGATAGCATTTTGTTTTGTTACTCACAAATCAGATGAAAGGGACACAGTATGTTCAGAATACGTGAACACTTAATCAGAAGCATTAGGGCAGGTACCCGAGCAGGATGGGCAACATTTTGGTTGCTATACCTCTTTCACTGATGCTCACTCTATGATTTCATCTTGAAGGTTCCAGGAAGTAGAGCTGTCAACATATTTCTACAATACATCTCAATGACTTGACTCTTCCATTAGATACAGTTAGCCTTAGTTGATTTTTTGTTTTTATTATTATTGCTTTGTTCATATAAAACATTTTTTGGCATCTCATTACCCTTTTTTTGTGATTATTTAATTTTTTTATGTTATTCAAATTAACTGTCACCTAGGTTTACCATCAGATTCACTATAACATTTTTTAATATTAAATTTGAAGTAGAGATTTGTTGATATTCTCACTGGCTGAGAGTGAACCATACCAGTTAGTAACCTTAAACTGTTTCAGTGGCTTTAATATTCATTAATTTGTTAACTAGTTGGAAGTTAACAGTATTAAAAGTAATCCTATTTGGTAAATCACAGTAATACATTTTTAGACTTCAATTACATTCAAGTTATTATGAATAATTCTTCAAAATTTAGAGATGGTTTTGGAGGATCTTTTCTTTTTTATTTTATTTATTTATTTATTTATTTTGAGGTATGCGGGCCTCTCACTGTTGTGGCCTCTCCCGTTGCGGAGCACAGGCTCCGGACGCGCAGGCTCAGCGGCCATGGCTCACGGGCCCAGCCTCTCTGCGGCATGTGGGATCCTCCCAGACCGGGGCACAAACCCGTGTCCCCTGCATCAACAAGCGGACTCTCAACCACTGCGCCACCAGGGAAGCCCTGGAGGATCTTTTCTTTTAATTACAAATATTTTTAAATGCAGCATTTATTTTGTACTTTTTGTAGAAGTTTTGTTTTCTGCTTCATTTCTTTCTGAGCAATTTTGAATTATAACAACTATTTGAACTAGTGAGCAAAATAATTTAATTCCTATTTGGTTGAATTTCATAGTATATATTTACTTATAAATCCTTTAGCATTAAAAATTTCTTAATAAAGAGAATGAATCATATTAAGATATTAAGAAAGCAGGGTTTAATTGGCAAGATTCTTTTGAAATTAGCAATTATTTCTATGGATTTCAAACCTGATTTTGGGTAACTAGGTGGTGATAGTGTCATATTATGCTAGTGCTTTAACTGTGTGTGTTTCTTTTATTAAAACTCAAAGAGTTAAAGCACTAGCATAATATTAAGAAATTGGGTTTTATATGAATGTAAAAGGAAAGGAAAGGATAATTACAGAAAATTAATAGTAAAGAGTATAAGTTAGCATGCTAGGAGCTGTTAAGGTGCAAAGCTGAGTAAGGTACAAAGTGCTTAAAGTGGCAGGAGAAATATGTGCCTAAATGGATAGATTACTTGTTTTTTTTTTTGTGGTACGCAGGCCTCTCACTGTTGTGGCCTCTCCCGTTGTGGAGCACAGGCTCCAGACACGCAGGCTCAGTGGCCATGGCTCACGGGCCCAGCCGCTCCGCGGCATGTGGGATCTTCCTGGACTGGGGCACGAACCCATGTCCCCTGCATCGGCAGGTGGACTCTCAACCACTCCACCACCAGGGAAGCCCTAGATTACATTTTAATAATCCATTTACTCTTTTTTAAAAATTTATTTATTTATTTATTTATTTTTGGCTGCATTGGGTCTTCATGGCAGTGCGCAGACTTCTCATTGTGGTAGCTTCTCTTGTTGTGGAGCACGGGCTCTAGGTGCGCGGGCTTCAGTAGTTGTAGCACGTGGGCTTCAGTAGTTGTGGCATGCGGGCTTCAGTAATTGTGGCATGTGGGCTCTAGAGTGCAGGCTCAGTAGTTGTGGAGCATGGGCTTAGTTGTTCCATGGCACGTGGGATCTTCCCGGTCCAGGGCTTGAACCCTTGTCCTCTGCATTGGTAGGCAGATTCTTAACCACCGAGCCACCAAGAAAGCCCAAAACGAGAAGATTGCACTTACTCTCCTACTTCCTGAGATGATTATTTTAAAATTTCTCCTCTTTTCCGAAAACTTCAACACTTCCTTCATTGTCATCCCTCTGTGATTACAACTTTGTTTTTATTTTACTGAGATAACAGAAACAATCACATATTATCACCTCCACAGTTGCCAATATGTGTATATTTGCTTTCCTTCCTTGCTTTAAATTAACTTTCTAGGTTTATATCTGAGGCTAACTTCTCTACTTGTGCATTGGCTCCTATCCCCTCATATCGACTTAGGATACATTGCTCTGGCAAATATTCCCTCTTTAATACAATGTTTTCCCCCTCTTAACTGCATTATTTCCCGAAGGATGCAAAGATGTTGCAATGTTTCCCATCTTTAAAAAACCCTCTCCTTTGAAACTGAATTTTCCTCTAGCTGTCTTCTTCTTTCTCTGATCCTCTTTATGGCAACATATTTATTTTTAAATAAAATGAAATTTATTGTAGCCTTAATGCACATAATAAAATGACTTACAAGCAATTTTTGTTAGTAGTAGCTAGAGAATGGGTAACTGACCATTCTTGTGAATGTAGTGATAATCCCACACCTGGTCATTCTTGTCACATTTCTAAAAGAGCCCCATGCAAAGATCTACCTTTCTGACTACAGGTGAAATTAAAGAACATATTCTAGAGGAAGTAATACCCACAGGACTAAAAAAAAAATGGCAAAATATTTAGAAAGACTTGTTTTTACTCATATCAAATTCTTTCCTTCATCTCTGTTGAAACCATTCCAACTCTATTACTCTATAAAAATTCTGTTTTTTCCTTTGGTGAAGGTAACTAATGACTGCCATATTGTTAGATCCATAGCCAGTTCTTAGTCTTCATCTTACTTGATTTATCATCAGCATTGACAAAGTTGATCTCTCCCTCCTTTTTGAAACACTTTTTTCTTTTGACATCTGAGATACCACTCTCTCTTGGTTCTCATGTAGTTCACTGGCTGTTCCTTCTCAGTATTATTTTAGGTTGAGCCAAAGATTTTGATTGCCTGCCATTCAGTGTTGCAGCTAGATAAATCTGCAAGACCTCATGAACCTGTTACTGCTAGTTGCTTAAGAGTTAAGTCTTTCTGTTTTCTGTCCTCTTTTGTAGATTCATACTCCTTTTCCCTGAGCCAGCCTTTATTTTCATTCCTTCCCATTGAAACTTTACATTGGAACTCTGTAACTCTGTTACTCTCTCTTAGCTATTGCCACAATACTGCTGTAGGATAAGCACAGAAATCTCAGACATTCATAAGCAGTAGCATTTTTTTTCATTCTTAAGTTACAGGTCAGCTGGGGAAGCTTTGTTTAATGTTGTAAGTTAGTCTGGGCAGCTCTGCTCCATGTGTTTATTATCTTCCTCCTGGGACTAGCCAGGACATGGCCTAAGCCCAACCAAGGAAGCACACTTTGGGCCTCTGCTTGCATCATGTTAGCTATCATCCATTGGCTAAAGCAAGTCACAAACCAAGCTCCAAATCAATGGGTAGGGATATATACTCCACCCACATAAGTGCAAAGAGCTGCAGTGTTGTATGGCAGAGGGCATTCAATAGGAGGGACTAATAATGTAATCTGTGACGTCCCTGTTCTGTGGTTAACCGTTCTCATCTTCCTGATCTCTAAGCATCTGAGTCTCCCAGGTCTTAGTACTTAAACCTCTTTTCTTCTCTGTCTTTACTTACTTCCTGGTTGGCCTCATCCAGTCTCTCAGCTTCAAATGACATCTTTAAATAGCAATAAAAATTTTATTTATTCATCCTGGACCTTACCCTAAACTCTAAATTAGGTGTCTGCTGGACATGTCTATTGGATGCTAATGGGCATCCAAACTCAGCATTTCAAAAACTGAGTATTTAGCCTCCATAACCCCTTCTCCCCAAATTTGTCCATCTTCCAATATTTCCCATTTCAGCAAATGGTAGCGCTGTCCTTCTAGTTGTTTGGCCCCAAAACTTTAGGGTTTCTTCACATTTTAATTTAGTTCTTCATCAGATTTTATTGGCTTTGTGCTCAAACTATATCCAGCATTTCAGTACTTTTCATTCCCTTCACTACTACCACCAGAGCCCAAGTCTTGATTATCTCTTGCCTCCTAACTGGTTTCCCTGCTTCTTCCTGTTCTTCTGTATTAGTCTGCTTGGGCTACTATAACAAAATACCATAGACTGGGTGGCTTAAACAGCACACATTTGTTTTATCACAGTCTGAAGGCTAGAAAGTCCAAGATTAAGGTTCTGGCCAATTTGGTTCTTGGTGAGAGCTTGTAGATGGCTGTCTTCTCCTGTGTTCTCAAACGACCTTTCTTCTGTGCACAAATGAAGAGAGAAGGAGAGAGCTCTCTGATGTTTCCCCCTCCTCTTATAAGGACACCAATCCCATAGAATTGGGTTCCCGCCCTTACAACATCATTTAACCTTAATTACTTCTGTAAAGTCCCTATCACCAAATATGGTCACACTGGGGTTTAAGGCTTCAACATATGAATTTTGGGGGGGACACAAACATTCATTCCATAACAGACTCCTTCAGTCTATTTTCAACAAAGCAGCCATAAGTGATCCCATTAAACTAAATCAGGTTATATCACTCTTCTGCTCAGAAACCTTCACTGGTATTCCAGCTCACTCGGAACAAAAGCCACACTCCTTACAGTGGCTGACAGTGTCTTATCTGACCTAGTCCCACTCTCCCTGAAGCTACCTCCTGCTACTCTTTGCCATTTCATATAGTTTCAGCCACGGTGGCCTCGTTGCTCTTCCTGGAACACACTGTGTGTGCTACTACCATAAGGCCTTTGCCTTACTAACCTGCATGGCTTCCTCCTCTACTTTCTTCAGGTATCTGCTTAAATGTCACCTTAATAGGGAGGCCTTCCCTGATCTGTCTCACTTACCACCTTAGCAACTCCATTTCCTTCCCCCTAGTTTCCCTTTCAGGACACCATATCCCCTCCAGCCTTCTGAGGAGAGGATACCAGGCACATGCTACATCAACAAGAAAATTTGTTCCCTACTCTTAATGGAGTTGAGAGCTTGGGTGCGAAGACAGAAAATAAACATATAAACAAACAAAAATTACAAATTGCAGTAAGTGGTATAAAGGAAAAAAGCAGGTTCTTGTGTTTGAGAATGAAGGGTTGGGGAAGTCTCTCTTAGGATGTGCCACTTAAATGGTGCTAGCTCAGAGAAGTGAGAGATGAAGCCATGGAAACAGATGGCTTTACAAGAAGGAGACTATAGTGAGAGAGAAGAAGCTGAATAAAGACTATTCAGGTAGTTTCTGGAAAAGAAGTCTGTAAAAAATCAGTTAGTTACAAGAGGAATGCCAAGACAGTACAATTATAATAATCAATTCATCCATTCACGATGTATTTATAGAGTGCCTGCTCTGTGCCAGGCATTGCCTACTATGTGCCAGAGGATATAGCAGTAACAGAATAGACAAAAATTTTGCCTTCAAAAGGGAAGATGATATTTAATAAAGTGTGGAGTAAGGAAAAGTGAGATATGGGATAGAAGCTTGAAATCATAGCAGGTTCACAGGAAGTTTCTATGGTTGTTTGTTTTGGTAGATAGTGAAAAGGTATGTATTTTTATGGAGAGTGGCAGGATCCAATGAAGAGACTGAAATTGAAGATGCAAGAAAACGGTGAAGATACTTCATGAGCAAAATTCGAGAAGCAGAAAATGATAGAAAAAAGAGCACAAGTGGAGGATTAGCTTTTTTAAAAAATTTTTTACTGGAGTATGGATGCTTTACAATGTTGTGTTAGCCTCCACTGCACAACAAAATGAATCAGCCATACACATACAGGTATCCCCTCCCTTTTGGACTTCCCTCCCATTTAGGTTACCACAGTGCATTAGGTAGAGTTCCCTATGCTATACAGTAAAAATATGGAACACTTCATGAATTTGTGTGTCATCCTTGCACAGGGGCCAAGCTATCTCTGTTATCATTCCAATTTTAGTATATGTGCTGCCGAAGCGAGCACGAGGATTAGCTTTAATGAGGGGAATGGATGCTTCCTCTGAGACAGAAGTGAAGGAAGATAGGAAAGGTAAAGACATTGGCCAGAAGTCCCTAGTTAAATAGGAGGAGAGGGAGAGATCTTCTTTAGAATAGGAGAAATGGTATTTCTGAGTTTTTTGAAGACACATCCTGTTTCTCTTATGCCATTTCCACCCCCAGTCTAAACCTACTTATAACTTTCAGCTATTCTTCACATGATGTTTTTCTAGATTCTTGTTTTGGGATGCTCTTCTCTGGACATATTCCAATCTGTTGATGTTCCTGTGAAAGTTTAGTATCCACACTTGAACACAGTACTCTGGATATAGTCTAGCTAATGTAGGGTACAAAGGATCTGTTGCTTCTCAAGTTGTTTAGACATCATTTATTCATTTACAAAGGCTAGGATGTTCTTATCTTTTAAGTTCTTACCTTTCATCCCAAGAGATGCCTACAGGGCTAATTGGTGCTAGCCAGGGCGTCAGGGGTTGTTACTTCTGTGTTAAATGCCATTCTCATTGGCTTTTCTTCTTTTTTCTCTATCAAATTTATCTTTACTAACTGTTTGTTACTTCTTTTGGTAGTGGGTCTTGTTTCTCAATAGTTTTTATTTCCCCTGCTACCTGTGCTATTTTCTCTACTGATCATCATCACAATCCCACTTTATATCTTTGTTCTATTTATTTTCTCCTTTAATAAAAAATTGGTCTTCCTTTATCTGGTCATTCTCTTTTGCAAGCTTCAGAAGGGCTATGGTTAGAGTGTTAAATTTGGAAGGGGGAACCAGTGCAGGCAAACTGACATCTTCACATCCCCTTTCTGTCTGCTCTTTTGGCACTCTTAGAATACATAACCCAAAAAGCCATTTTGAAACGTCTAGAGGTTTTGGATAAAATATAACAAAGATCTCTTTAAATGCATAATTGAGCTTTCATGTATCAGGGAAATACATACAGCCAAACCAAAAAGGAAGCTAAAACCCAGGGCTTAAAAATAGGAACATTCTTTTCAATATCCTCTCCCCTTTTCCTACCATTTGTTTTTCTCAGTTTTGGTGCTACTGAGGCTTACCTTTAATAGCCATTTCCAATTGGAGAGAGAATTTCTTTTGCTTTTATCAGCAATTCAGCATTAAGATATATATCGTGTCATGTCTACTGACTAAGCTGTTTTCACCACTAATTGTGATTAGAGGTTTTTTTTTTTCCCCTGAAAGGTGCTAAGATGTTGTGAGTGCTTCATATCTGTTTACTGGATAAATATTGAAGTGTTACTATATTATCAACTGCATAATTGTCTATTCAGAAACTATGTTTATTTTATTTTATTTTTTTTATTTTTATTTTTATTTTTTTTTCTTTTTGCGGTATGCGGGCCTCTCACTGTTGTGGCCTCTCCCGTTGCGGAGCACAGGCTCCGGATGCGCAGGCCCAGCGGCCATGGCTCACGGGCCCAGCCGCTCCGCGGCATATGGGATCCTCCCAGACCGGGGCACGAACCCGTATCCCCTGCATCGGCAGGCGGACTCTCAACCACTGCGCCACCAGGGAGGCCCACTATGTTTATTTTAAATGATTAATTTTAAAGAAATGGAGAAATTTGATCCATTGAAAAAGCAGGCCCCAAATTTGGGTTCACCTATTTTAGTGTTCTTTCTTTCTTTTTTTTTTTTAGGGGCACTGAGGGCTGTGGGCCCATTTGCTCCTGCATCCACAGCTAGTGTCAGCTCTCTCCTAAGACTGCCTTCTTATTTATTTATTTATTTATTTATTTAGGCTATGTTGGGTCTGTTGCTGTGTGCAGGTTTTCTCTAGTTGCAGTGAGCGGGGGCTACTCTTCGTTGTGGTGTGCGGGCTTCTCATTGTGGTGGCTTCTCTTGTTGCGGAGCATGGGCTCTAGGCACGTGGGCTTCAGTAGTTGCAGCACGCAGGCTCAGTAGTTGTGGTGCACGGGCTCTAGGGTATGTGGGCTTTAGTAGTTGTGGCATGTGGGCTTAGAAGTTGTGGCTCACGGGCTCTAGAGCACAGGGTCAGTAGTTGTGGCGCATGGATTTAGTTGCTCCATGGCATGTGGGATCTTCCCAGACTAGGGATTGAACCCATGTCCCCTGCATTGATTGGCAGGCAGATTCTTAACCACTGCTCCACCAGGGAAGTCCTAGTGTTATTTCTTTGTATACATTCCACTTGCTTGTAGAATGTTTTAGACTAAATATTATTTCATGAGAACACAGGAGTCCTTGATCTATCCTCTCAGCTTGCTTGAGCTTCAGACTTTGTCTCCTGCTCCCCTCCCAGTCCCACCTTGGTTAAAGCCCAGGTACTAATCTATCAGGGATTGGTAGATTTCCTTGAACAAATTCTTCTTCCAGTGCTCAATGCCTGGATGCATACTTTCTGTCCCTCATTCCCTTCCCCAGGCTCTGAGGAATTCCATTTTCCTTTTCATCTCTATATTTAAAATATTGTTTGGGCCTCCCTGGTGGCGCAAGTGGTTGAGAGTCCGCCTGCCGATGCAGGGGATACGGGTTCGTGCCCCGGTCTGGGAGGATCCCATATGCCGCGGAGCGGCTTGGCCCGTGAGCCATGGCCGCTGAGCCTGCGGGTCCGGAGCCTGCGCGTCCGGAGCCTGTGCTCCGCAACGGGGGAGGCCACAACAGTGAGAGGCCCGCATACCGAAAAAAAATAAAAAAATAAAAAAAATAAAAAAAAAAAATAAAATATTGTTTAGTTTTTCAGAATTTTAAAGTGTGCTATTCCAGGAAGGGTTTTTCTAACATTAAGTACAAACTTTTGTGAAAATTTGGAGGAAATCAAATTAGTAGTAAGAAAGTTGGTTGAAAGACATAGAATGAGAGTGAGAAGAATTAGATTATTTCAAGGGATATTTTTTAGGGAGTGAAAAAAATTAACTTTTTATGCCACACATTGAAACATTGTTTTAAGAAGCTGCATAAGTTTCTACAGTTTCATTTTCCTTCCATATAGTGCTATATATATTTATAAATTATTTTATTTCCATGTTTATTAGTGTCTATACATATCATACCCAGAAAATTATAAATCAAGTGCATTTCAGTTATGCCTTTTTGGCAATAACTTCAGATCATGTTGATAGATCTTCAGTGGTCCTCAAGCCTCCTTAACAATGCATTTATAAACCATTTTATACTGGGTTAATTATACAATAAGATTTTATTAATTAAAAACATTTTTACATTATATAGTATTTTATAGTGATATTTCTTTCTTGTATTGAGATGAAAATCCCATACTAGAGATTACTTTTAGTACAAGAGGACAAAGTTGCCATAATGACAGTGTTCAGTTTAACACACAGAGACATGTGCACATACTAAGGACCTGGTAGGCATTTTTAAATTCTTGAGAGGAAAAAAAAAATTTTTTAATGTATAGCTAAAAAAGCTTCCTCTTTGAAATCTTCCTTGATCTTCCCCAAGACAGAAACCAATCTCTCCCTGCAATGCTCACAAATTCTTGTCTTCTATGTTATGTTCCTACCTTCTTCTACCTTTTGCCCTCAAAATAATTCTTAAATGTCTACATTTTTGAGGTACTTTTTTCTAGGCATTGGTGATACCATGATGAAAAAAATAGATGTGGTCTACATTTCCACTAAGCTTACAGTTTATTAAAGGGAATAGACAATCACATAACATTATAATGTAGTACTATAAATGCTATGATGAGGAAGATTAGATTGATGTGGAACACACAGGAAAAGTGCTGGACTTTAGGGGCAAGCAGTACCTTCCTGAGTGAAATTATATTAAAATGAAGATTTGACATGTAGTATACATCTGTGGTTCTCAATTATACTCCCTAGACCTTTATTATTACCTGGGAACTTGTTAGAAATGGAAGTTTGTGGGCCTCATCCCAGGCTACTGAATCAGAACTTCTCACGGTGGCACCCAGAACTGATTCGTGCTGAAGATTGAGAGCTGGTGGTATAGGTGATGGCGAGATAAAGAGGGCTAGGAGTTAGATCCTGCCAGGCCAGCCTTTGAGATCTTTACAGAAGAACACAGAGAATGATACTAATAGGAAAAAGTTTAGTATGCTTGGAGCATAAATAAGGTAGAAGGTCTGGGGAGAGTTGGGATGGGCAAGAGAGAATATGGAAAGGAAAGCAAGGAGAAGATTGTCCAGGTTTTGTAAGCCATGTTAAATTGTTTAGATTTCATTTACCATTGATATTTATTTGTACATCTGTTTCCTCAGATAGAATGTAAATATACAAGGGCCAGGATCATATTTCCATACCTCAGAACATCCCTCAACTATTCTTGGTATAGAGTTAGTATTAATGCATGCTGAACTGAATGAACTCATTGGATATTCACAAAAGCCTCGTGAGGTAGGCATTAGTACTCTTACTTTATATTTGAGAACTAAGAGGAGGTGAGTGGCTTACCAACATAACAAGGTCAGATGGCTACACAGAAGCTGAGGTGTTTCACAAATTCAAGCTTTTGGGTTTTGTTTCTAGAATCTCTTCTTTATTTCACACTACCTTTCTGTCAGAATGCTAAGATTACAGAGAATATGTATGAATACATAAAATGACAGAATTTTTTAACCTAAGCATTCCTAATGCAACTGTGCTTCTTTTTCCTTTTTTTTTTTTTTTTTTTTTCCAGACAGAAAAAGGGAGCGCACTTCACGAAGCAGCTTTGTTTGGAAAGGTAGATGTTGTGCGAGTTCTGTTAGAAACAGGTAACTATCATGATTCTCCATGGAACTTATCTTGATTCTCCAGGGGGCTTATCTTGCCAAAAACTATTTGTATTTCAGGAGTAGACAAAGGAAAACGACACTTTTTTTTTTTTTCTTGACAATCACCCTTATTTCTTACCTTCACTCTAAATTGAAGGTATGTATTCATACCATGTAGAATTGAGCCTCAATGTTTAGGAAAAAAAAACTGATAACAATGTGTACCTTCCTTTACTCAGTAGATACTTTAATAAAAAGCTTTTGGAAATTACAATTTTATACATTTAAATCACATTAAAATAGAAACTACCAAAAAGAAAAGGAAATCTCTGCCTTCTATAGGAGGTTGGAACTGATCCCCGTGAAGTTAAGACAATTGCTTGGTTTATTAAAGAACATACTACTTTCCCTAGGTTTTTATATTGTGAATAATGGTAAACAGAAATTAGAGTTCCCCATTCTTAAGGTAAATTCTCCTTCTAGTTACTTCATCAACTGAGTAGCTATTGTTTGTAAGCTGCAGTGATTTAAAGGGAAGCTTTTAGAGGGAAAACTTTGAAGGAACAACAAAGTAGGCTTATTTGTCTCCATATGTATATTATGATTGAAATAAAATTGGAACTGAGATCAGATTTTTTTAAGATCAAAAGGCATGGATAATGGAGAGGGTGTGGAGAAAAGGGAACCCTTTTGCATTGTTGGTGGGAATGTAAATTGATACAGCCACTATGGAGAACAGTATGGAGGTTCCTTAGAAAACAAAAAATAGAATTACCATATGACCCAGCAATCCCACACCTGGGCATATACCCAGAGAAAACCATAATTCAAAAAGACACATGCACCCCAATGTTCATTGCTGCACTATTTACAATAGCCAGGTCATGGAAGCAACCTAAATGCCCATTGACAGATGAATGGATAAAGAAGATGTGGTACATATATATACAATGGAATATTACTCAGCCATAAAAAGGAACGAAATTGGGTCATTTGTAGAGACGTGGACGAATCTAGAGACTGTCATACAGAGTGAAGTAAGTCAGAAAGAGAAAAACAAATATCATATATGTGGAACCTAGGAAAATGGTACAGATAAACCAGTTTGCAGGGCAGAAATAGAGACACAGATATAGAGAACAAACGTATGGACACCAAGGAGGGGAAGCGGTGGGGGGTGGGTGTGGTGGTGGTGTGATGAATTGGGAGATTGGGATTGACATATATACATTAGTATGTATAAAATGGATAACTAATAAGAACCTGCTGTATACAAAAATAAATAAAATAAAATTCAAAAAAATAAGGCATAGATACAAATTTATGCTTGTAAACAATTGACGTGAGTCTTTTGTGTTTTAAACTATATTTAGTGTGTTTATTTTCCTCAGTAAAAATGTTAAATGAAAAGTATTGGCAGACTATTGCATTGTGATAGTTCTTATGTGAAGTTAAAATTTCATGTATATGTAACTTTGATATGTAACACAATGATATAATAAATGAGGCAACCAATTAAATATGTTCTGGTAACACATTTCCATACAAATTTAAGCAAATACTTAATAATTTTATTATAATGAACTAACTGTTGAGGCTAGATCCTGAAACCTGGCTTTGTTTGTGCTTAGATACTTGGGAAGTTTATAAACTTTTTGCTCTTTGCTACATTAAACTCTTTACAATAAAAACTCTTTACAATAAACATTTCAGAATTAAAATAATTCCAAAGGTATTTCAGTTACAAACTTTAAGAAGTTTGCTCACTAGGTATTTGATGAGTATTGCTGACATTGAATATAATCTTGCATAAATAAATATTAAATATTTGACTTTGTATTTGGACAATAATTCAAAATAATCCTGCTTTTTCAACTTTTGTGAATACTAAAGTATTCTAAGACTGTTCTTATACTACTTACATGGTACATTATTTTTACCATATTATACAGAATATATAAATCATATGACCATAATACTTTAGGAATTTAAATTCTAAATCAGTAATATTTTTCAGCTTGATAGTCTACCATTTAGTTAACTAGCTATAACCTCAATTAGCTATAATCTGAAAAAACAATATTAATGAATGGATCAGTGCCCTTTAAGAGTTAATTCATTATCAAGAATGTTCCTAATCTTTGGCATCAGTGGTCTCCCACCTTCTTTCTTACTAAAATCGTGTGTGTGTGTGTGTGTGTGTGTGTGTGTGTCTTAATTTTTTAAAAAATCACCTTAAGTGCTTGGTCTGTATACTTTTGAAATTAGAGCAGTTATATATTGACTGTATCTTCTAATGATACCCCACTTGTGTACATCTAGTGGGTTTTTCTTTTTCTTTCAGGAATTGATGCCAACATAAAAGATAGCTTAGGTAGAACTGTCTTAGACATTCTGAAAGAACATCCATCTCAGAAATCTCTCCAGATTGCAAGTCTCTTACAAGGTAAAGAGTATTGAATGATGGATGAGTTTGCATTACAGTTAAGATTAAATTAAAACTGTCCTAGTTTTCTCTTGGGTTTTAACATTTACTTTTGAATGAACTTATTATTTGCTTTTTTTTCTGGTAGACTTTTAAGCTCAATAATAATTACTACCTTTTAATGTTTTATTTCAGTTTTTCAACTGCTCAGTAATTTTTAAAAAGCTAATTTTTTTTTACTTATGTGATATTAAAAAGCGTTTTTAATTAAACACATGTAATAAATATGTAGTTATGAACTTGAAGGTATTAGGACTGTAAAGTGATGATGCTGAGGTATTATCTTACACTTGAATAATACTTTAAGAGTTTTCAGGGATTTTCTATTATTTTGTCTGTTTTCTATAACTATGAGGTAGATAAGTCAGATATCCTTATTCTTTTTGCATGTGAGGGAAACTGAAGCTCCAAGAGGCTAAGTGACTTGCTCAAACTTATATATCCTATTCTAAGTGGTAGAACTGGTGTGTAAATGCTGGGTTAACAACAACAAAATTGTACTTAGTTGAAAGAATACAGATTATTTCCTACCAAATCCAGTAGTACAAGATAATTCAGTCTTGCCAGGCTTTGGTTTTGATAAAGGTCATTTTAAGTACATTTGTAGTTAGTTGCAATTACTAGGTCTACTGAAGGTTTGACAACCATCTAGGTACTACTTTTTCATTTGCAGGATTACATACTTCCCCATTTGATCTAAAACTTTTATGAAAAATTTAGATTTAAGTGTTTTCCATTTCTACTTGGTGATTAGGCCTGATATGTAACATGTTCCCTTAAAAATCCAGTTGTTTGTTCTTTTCTTTCCACTTAGCTCCTGCACTGTTGAGTGGGGATTATCCCCTACAGTTGTTACAGATTGGCTGTGAATGTAATAGAGGGAGGTGGGATGGGTGCCACTGGATGTCATTTGAGAAGCTGAAGAGCAGCTTTGTCCTGAAAGGAGATAGGTGAATTAAAACCATGTTGAGCAGGAGACATGCATAATAGATACAGGAGTCAACGAAGCCCAAAGAGGGGAAAAAAAATAGATGCACTACAGGAGGTCATTATGTTCTTTTCTTTCTTTACTTCCAAAACCTCTCAGGGAAGTTCCCTACAATTTTCTTGTCAATAAAGAAGTTAATTGCAAGTCAAGCGCGTATAGAGATAAATCAGAGGCGAATACAAGTGTGGCTCTTCATATTAATTCAAATTAAAGTCAAGTTGAATGAAAACTGAAAAATAAAAGAGTGATATACAGTATTTAAAAAAGTCTTTCCCTTCTAGGCACTTTGTATTTCATACTGGATTTTTGCCTCTAACTGAACTTTAAAAAAACTGAGACTTGTGCATAATATGTCTTTTGGGAGAAGCAAAATAAATGTCATCCACTAAAAAGGGGGCATGACATAATTACAGACATTTCTAACATATTGCACTGGTTCAACTTAGATGAAAATGTTATTATATAGGAGTAACTCTCTGTTCTCTTAAATGGTCAAGATTCATTAGGTATGCCAATTTGCGATGGAGTATTTGTGACATCTTTGAATTTTTAAAATTATTGTCAAATTTTAGAATGTGAACACATTATATTCTCTGCATTCCTGGTTTTCAAATCACTGGTACATTTTATTTTATTATTTATTTATTTATTTATTTATTTATTTATTTATGGCTGCATTGGGTTTTCGTTGCTGTGTGCGGGGTTTCTCTAGTTGCAGGGAGTGGGGGCTACTTTTCATTGTGGTGCATGGGCTTCTCATTGCAGTGGCTTCTCATGTTGCGGAGCATGGGCTCTAGGTGCTCGGGCTTCAGTAGTTGCGACTCGTGGGCTCAGTAGTTGTGGCTCGTGGGCTCTAGAGTGCAGGCTCAGTAGTTGTGGCACATGGGCTTAGTTGCTCCGCAGCATGTGAGATCTTCCCGGACCTGGGCTCGAACTCGTGTCCCCTGCATTGGCTGGCAGATTCTTTTTTTTTTTTTTTTTCTTTTTGCTGTATGCGGGCCTCTCACTGTTGTGGCCTCTCCCGTTGCGGAGCACAGGCTCCGGATGCGCAGGCCCAGCGGCCATGGCTCACGGGCCCAGCCGCTCCGCGGCATATGGGATCCTCCCAGACCGGGGCACGAACCCGTATCCCCTGCATCGGCAGGCGGACTCTTAACCACTGCGCCACCAGGGAGGCCCTGGCTGGCAGATTCTTAACCACTGCACCGCCAAGGAAGTCCCAAATCACTGGTGCATTTTAAGTCTTATGAAAAAGTTTGTTATTGTAGTAAAGACAATTTATAGTGGATAAAATTACTGCCTGAGGGCCTCCCTGGTGGCGCAGTGGTTGAGAGTCCGCCTGCCGATGCAGGGGATATGGGTTCGTGCCCCGGTCTGGGAGGATCCCATATGCCGTGGAGCGGCTGGGCCCGTGAGCCATGGCCGCTGGGCCTGCGCGTCCGGAGCCTGTGCTCCGCAACGGGAGAGGCCACAACAGTGAGAGGCCCGCGTACCGCAAAAAAAAAAAAAAAAAAAAAAAATTACTGCCTGAGTCAGAAATTTTCAGGATAGAACCCCATAAGTTGCTTTCTTTTCCTATTAGAATTTGCCTAGTAGAATTGCTCTTAGATAGAAACTGTTTGGATAGTATGAAAACAAAAGTGGTTGGCATGATAGCACAAATTTTCTTAAGTGAATTTCAAGAAGAAGGGGTTCCTTCTGAATAAAGAAGCGCAAGTATTGATTTAACCCCTTAGCCAGAGGCTGTAAACCATCCACTGTGGGCTGAATGCATTTTAGCGGGTAGCAGATACATTTTGTTTAGATCACGTACTTTTGGCTCACACGGTGTTTCTGTAAAAATTGAATTACCTTTCAGCATTTAAAAATCTAGGATTTCAACTAACTCCCCAGAGTTTTGGTTTCTCAAAAAAATGCAGGCTTTCGTTTTACTTCATTGCCGAACTTTAGATGGGGCATCTGCTCTCTGGTTAGCCAGGCTCTGCAGGCTTTCCATTTTTTTTTGTTACATTGAGGTTGAATGTTAATCGACATTTATCCCTGCATTCAGATGCTGTTTTCTTATGATTAAGGGAAAAATGAGATGCTTCTTGTACCTATCTGGTTTTGCCATTTATTAGCTGAATGAACATGGCCAAGTTAATAATCCTTCCCCTTTAGTTGTCACCTTTAAAACTGAGATAGTACTAGTGCCTGTGTCATAGTTTTGTGAAGATTAAATGAGTTAATTTATATTAAATACTTAGAACACTGCTGGGTGCATAGTAAGCAATACTTGAGTTTTATTATTATTATATCGTCATCAGAATTGGAAAAATGAGAGATGGGCTGAGTGTGGGACAAAAAATAAAAGGTAAAATGTCAATAATAGGGAATTCCCTGGCAGTCCAGTTGTTGGGACTCTGCACTCTCACTGCCAGGGCCTGGGTTTGGTCCCTGGTTACAGAACTTGGAGCCTGAATGCCGCGCGGCACGGCCAAATAAAATGAAATGAAATTTTAAAAAAATAAAATAAATGACAATAAAAAAAAGAATGGGAAAGAACATTATTTCTTTGTTGAACTAAAGTTCAATACTCAATTGTGCTTATCTTACAAGATTACAGCACCATCATAAATTAAACTTATCCCACTTCATGCATGTATGTTACCTGACTGATCATTATATCCATCTGAATTTGATATCCCTGTTTAGGGATGAAGTCTATTCAAAGCATCATTCAGAGAGTTTTAAACCTTCAGGTAGGGTATATTTACGGAAACTGAGGATGTTAAGGAAACGTTGTGACAAAAATTTAGTTTTCAGAAAAAGTATTCGTGAGTCTCTTCTAAAATATCTTTTCTGTTTTAATTAAAAAGCTTTAAATTAATAGCTCATCATGAAGTTCTTTCAGTTTGTTTGGTTTTTTGAAGGTCTTTAAAAATTTAGGATATAAATAAATAAATGAAAAAATGACCATCAAAAGTAAAACAAAGTTAAAGTTTTTAAAATAACTGAATTCAAGTATGTAATTTCAAAAACTTATCTACACAGAATATTTAGAAGGCGTGGGAAGATCAAGAGTCCTTGAAGCACACATACAGGAAGATACAACACAAGAAACACATATTTCATCTCCTGTTGAGTCTCCTTCCCAGAAAACCAAAAGTGAGTAGCTAATTGTAAAACCCTTGAAATGATACTAGTCTGTTATGTACTAAACTGTTATGTTTGTCCTATATGTACAAAAAGACTCATACTTGTGAAAATGTCAGGTCTAATAAGTTATACTCTATATTTTATCCATTTATTCAGTCAACATTTATTGAGCTCCTGCTATTTGTCAGGCAGTATTCTTGGTCCTGAGATACAGTGGTGATCAAAGGATATAGCAATCCCTGCTGTCATGAAGTTTACATGGAGTGGGTATTTCACAGTTGACTTTTTTTTCCCTAAGGTATGTTTTTAATGTAGAATAAAAATATTTATATCTGGATTGTAACTGCTAGGTTTTTTTCAGAATGAATTATTGGGATGAATTTCCTTTCTGAGAATAATTAGAAAAAATGAATATTTGCATGCAGCCTACAAAACAGTCATGTTGACAGTTGATGCAGATTATATATCTGTTCCTTCTGTTGTCCCTTTATATCATAATTTATTAATTACTTACATAATTATTTGTTTAAATACATTCTATTTCTTTTTATTGAACCTAGGAAGTAGGCTGCCAGCACCATTTCAAATTTGTTAATGAACTGTTGAATGCATTCTGTCAGTGAAGTATAATGCCCATAAAAGACTATTGAAGATTAAATGCTATAGTAAACGAAGCCTTAGGAACTGTAATTCCAGATGCTTTTATGTACTACATATACATAAACCTTCAATACTCATTTCCATTTTGAGAAAGAATAAAAATAGGCAAAACTGAAATTTCTCTTTGTTTTTTAACATTATTGTACTAATTATGATTTAGTACCTTGCTTTCAGCAAAATAAATTTTCTGACAACTTAATCTTGTTTGCCATATTTTGAGTTCTAGCACCATACTAGTTATATTTTTATTGTTTAGCATCAAGTTTCAGCAGTATTCTTTCTTGAAACTTTTGAAAAATTTACTGTCTTCTTACAGGTGAAACTGTGACTGGAGAATTATCAAAACTCTTGGATGAAATAAAGCTCTGTCAAGAAAAGGATTATTCTTTTGAAGATTTGTGCCACACAATATCAGACCACTACTTAGATAATTTGAGCAAGATTTCAGAGGAAGAACTTGGGAAAAATGGAAGCCAGAGTGTAGTAAGTAAGGGGGGAAAGAAGACAATGCGTCTGTCTTTGCCAGTTTGTTGTGTACCTGAGAGGCGTAGGATTTATGTGTTATCCTATCTTCAGATTTAGCCAGTGTCAAATGTCAAGCTTCCTGTTGCTCTTGCCCTGATATTCATTGGTGTTTCATTCTCACCGCATGTGTAGGGAAGAAATGCTTTGATAAATCGCTTATGGATTGTGATGATCTCACTGTTAGACCCTCTTAACACATGAATTCATAGTTTCTTTATGTTCTTTTAGTTTTATTGGGCATAATGATATTGGTTTCCAAAGAAAAAAGAAAACCTGCCTTTTGTCTTTTTTCCCTGTTTTCTCTATGATCTGAGTCTAACCCCATCTTGAAGAAGAAAGACAAAGCTGAACCATGCATATATACTTCCACAGCCACTCCGTAAGTCATTATAGGTGAGAGACGTTGTGGAAAGTTTGACCTGCATATTTCTATAATCTTATGCAAATCCAAATGGATTTGCATGCAACCTATAAGCTCAGAATTTAAATCATGTGTTAGAGATTCTTGCTTATTTGGATTTTTATGTTAACACAATAGCAAGAAAAACTGTAGAGAATCAATCAGATTAAAGTCAAGGTTTGTGTACCTGTCTTTTATCCTATAGAGGAAGGATTTATAGGATGCATTGGTATTAAAGGAAATGCATTATTATGATATGAAACCTTTTCTCACTTTTAGAACTTAGTTTGTTATAGAAATATTACACTTTCTTCAAAAGCCCATAATTGAGTGGATTGTGTTAAGTATGTCATTTTATTTATGAAAGCTAAAAAAAAAATTGCCAAGTATAGTGACTGTTATGAGAACATTTACTTCATTTAGTCACTTATTGTGAACAGTGACAGTTTCCCAGGGTAGTATTTGCTTGTCTAGGTCCATGGCCAGTCTTACCTTATAGGCCTGTTTTTTCTTTTTATCCTTTGCCACCTGTCTTTTGAAAACATCACATTATTGGCTCCAATAAAAGCTCTTTTGAATAATTATGATTAATTATATATATATATATATACTGAAGTAAATACTTGTAGGTTTTACCAGATGAAATTTTTATATTGATGAAATATTTACTGTAGTAATTTTAATGTTAGGACAAAACTCCTTGTTTTAAATAAATCTAAAACAGGTCTATGTTAATTCCAATTACAAACCAGTTACATTTCAACATTTCCTTGAAAGTTGGTTAGAAATTAAAATGTATTTATCCTACATAAACAATACATGGTGTTCAGGTCCACTAAGTGGCTGCTTCGGGCCCTCTACTTCTTAACCCACAGATTTTCTGAAAGCCCTAATTTTCCAGACCAGTGGTTTCTAAACTTTTCTTGTTGTAGGTACCAGTAGTAAACAAATTTTGAGCAAACATCCCAAATGTATTTATAATTTTATATATATATATATATACATATATATATATATATATATACACACACACACATATTCTAAGAATATATGCTATAAATTATGGGGCATATACTACAAGAGAAATTCAAGTGAAGAGGATAAAGAATAAGTGTAAAATAGAAGATCTAATTTTTTTTTCTTTTATTCAATTGGTATCTTGTGCACTTTGGGCTCTACATGATCTGCTTGGAGAACGTAATTCAAACTTATAGCTTTTGGGTGGTGATGGCAGGGGCTTTTGGCATTGAGAGGGTGACATAATTTGGGGAAATGATGGCCAAGTTTTTTTGTAAGTCAAAGACTGTTATTGTGATAGTAGTAAGGGAGAAATGAATGCTCATAAGTTGAAGTTAAGTTCAAAATTCAAGATTGTACTTCCATACAAGCAATCACTGTTTGTTCCTGTGACAAACTTTATATTGAGTTCTTTGAAAATATTGTCATATAAAATATTAAAGGTTACATGAGGCAGAAAAGCAGAGGGTACATATGAGTAAGAGCAAGCAGTTCTATTTATCTGGAATAATAAAGTTTATAAAGGGGGACAATGGGAGATAAGATGAGAAGATAGGTCAAGGTCAGGCCATGGATGGTTTTGAATGTCAGGGTGAGAATTTTGGTATTTATTTTTTAGGAAATGAGAAAAATCTAAAGGATTTTAGACACATAAAAGGCTTTATTGGAAGTGGCCTTTCAGAAGTTGAATCCGTTAGAAACTTGTTATTGAACGTTTAAGAAGTAATGCAATTTCTTAGAACCTTCTCTACAGCCTGTGTTTTATTTGGGTCATTCTTGTTTTGTTGAATATCTGTTTCCATTTTTCACAAGTGTTTTTCCAAGTTTTTAAAATGAATTATACTCTCAAATTATGCAAAAAATTTAATTGAGTACTTACAGATCACCTGATATAGATGGTCATTACCACGTTGTGAGCTATAGAATTTATAATAGCAATAATGAGATGCGGTTTCTGACTTCAGGGAGTTCAAAATTTCTACCCCAAGAAGTCTTCAACTGCAGTGTGCAGACAAGACTAACATATAAATGACAAATATATATTACAAGAGCTGACATTTATTAGGTGCTTGCTATTTGCTGTTCTAATGCTTTATATGACTTATGCCACCTAATCTACACAGTAATCCTAACAATGGAGTTACAGATTTGGGAAATGACTCAGCTGGCAATTGGCAGATCTAGGATTCAAACTCAGAGCCAATGTCATTACTTCCCAGCTACATTTCTTATAATAAACTACCCTGTGGCCAAAGGAATTTTTTTAAAGGGAGAGGTTAGTGATTTATAGGTATTCATTGAAGTCTTCATGGAGGTAGGGAGAAATTAAACTGGGATCTGGAGGAAGGGGACACATTCTTTTCACTTGTATTGGAATGAATGAATGAATGAATGGGAGAGGATTCTAGTCTGCAGAAATAGGATGTGCAAAAGCACAGAGGTGAGGCCTAGCATTTAACATGAGAAGAATTTGTTTTGAAAAGTAGTGGGGAGTAAAGCTGGATAAGTAACGATAATATTTAACACTGATGGAACACTTTATTTATATTAACTGATTTAATCCTCACACTAACCCTATGATATAGGTAGTATTATTCCTCCCATTTTACAGATAAGAAAATGGAGGCACAGAGAACTTGTAAGACTTTCCCAAGTTTACATGGTAAGTACCAGGGCCAGGATCTGAACAAAGGCAGTCTGGGGCTTGGAGCCATACCCCTTACCACTCAACTATTTACTTAGACAACAGGGACAAATAATTAGATTTGGGAAGCTAGTCAGAAGTTTAATATTGATGCTGAAGAGAATAACTTTTGAGTATGGGAGTTCTTTCATGAAGGTGACATTTTTAGAAGATAAAAGTGGTAACTATATGTCAGATGTTCTGGGGAGGGACTCAGACAGTGACTCTCAGCAATGGTCATACATTAGACTTATCTGGGAAGGCTTCAGAAAATACTGACACCCTCAGGTATCATGGCAGACCAACTAAATCAGAATTGTTTTGGCTGACTCTGAGCATTGTTCTTTTTAGCATCTTTATTGGAGTATAAGTGCTTTACATTGTTGTGTTAGTTTCTGCTGTATAACAAAGTGAATCAGCTATACGTATACATATATCCCCAGATCCCCTCCCTCTTGCGTCTCCCTCCCACCCTCCCTATCCCACCCCTCTAAGTGGTCACAAAGCACCAAGCTGATCTCCCTGTGCTATGCGACTGCTTCCCACTAGCTATTTTACATTTGATAGTGTATATATGTCCATGCCACTCTCTCACTTCATCCCAGCTTACCCTTACCCCTCCCCATGTCCTTAAGTCCATTCTCTACATCTGTGTCTTTATTCCTGTCCTACCCCTAGGTTCTTCAGAACCTTTTTTTTTTTTTTTTTAGATTCCATATATATGTGTTAGCATACGGTATTTGTTTTTCTCTTTCTGACTTACTTCACTCTGTATGACAGACTCTAGGTCCATCCACCTCACTACAAATAACTGAATTTCATTTCTTTTTATGGCTGAGTAATATTCCATTGCATATATGTGTGACATCTTTATCCATTCATCTGTCGATGGACACTGAGGTTGCTTCCATGTCCTAGCTATTGTAAATAGTGCTGCAGTGAATATTGTGGTACATGACTCTTTGAATTATGGTTTTTTCAGGGTATATGCCCAGTAGTGGGATTGCTGGGTCATATGATAGTTCTGTTTTTAGTTTTTTTGTTTTTTTTTTTTACATCTCAAGAAAGCTGTTTTTATTTTATTTTATTATTTTTTTATTAGTTTCTGCTTTATAACAAAGTGAATCAGTCATACATATTTTTAGTTTTTTAAGGAACCTCCATACTGTTCTCCATAGTGGCTGTATCAATCTACATTCCTACCAACAGTGCAAGAGTGTTCCCTTTTCTTCACACCCTCTCCAGCATTTATTATTTGTAGATTTTCTGATGATGGCCATTCTGACTGGTGTGAGGTGATACCTCATTGTAGTTTTGATTTGCATTTCTCTAATGATTAGTGATGTTGAGCATCCTTTCATGTGTTTGTTGGCAATCTGTATATCTTCTTTGGAGAAATGTCTATTTAGGTCTTCTGCCCATTTTTAGATTGGGTTGTTTGTTTTTCTGATACTGAGCTGCATGAGCTGCTTGTACATTTTGGAGATTAATCCTTTGTCAGTTGCTTCATTTGCAAATATTTTCTCCCATTCTGAGGGTTGTGTTTTGGTCTTGTTTATGGTTTCCTTTGCTGTGCAAAAGCTTTTAAGTTTCATTAGGTCCCATTTGTTTATTTTTGTTTTTATTTCCATTTCTCTAGGAGGTGGGTCGAAAAGAATCTTGCTGTGATTTATGTCATAGAGTGTTCTGCCTGTGCTTTTTTTTGTTGTTTTTTTTTTTTGTTTCTTTGTTAACATCTTTATTGGAGTATAATTGCTTTACAATGGTGTGTTAGTTTCTGCTTTATAACAAAGTGAATCAGTTATATGTATACATATGTCCCCATACCTCTTCCCTCTTGCATCTCCCTCCCTCCCACCCTCCCTATCCCACCCCTCTAGGTGGTCACAAAGCACCGAGCTCATCTCCCTGTGCTATGTGGCTGCTGCCCACTAGCTATCTATTTTATGTTTGGTAGTGTATATATGTCCATTCTACCTATGTTTTCCTCTAAGAGTTTTATAGTGTCTGGCCTAAAATTTAGGTCTTTAATCCATTTTGAGTTTATTTTTGTATACGGTGTTAGTGAGTGTTCTAATTTCATTCTTTTACATGTAGCTGTCCAGTTTTCCCAGCACCACTTATTGAAGAGGATGTCTTTTCTCCATTGTATACTCTTGCCTCCTTTATCAAAGATAAGGTGACCATATGTGCATGGGTTTATCTCTGGGCTTTCTATCCTGTTCCATTGATCTATATTTCTGTTTTTGTGTCAGTACCATACTGTCTTGATTACTGTAGCTTTGTAGTATAGTCTGAAGTCCGGGAGCCTGATTCCTCCAGCTTCATTTTTATTTCTCAAGATTGCTTTTGCTATTTGGGGTCTTTTGTGTTTCCATACAGATTACAGAATTTTTTGTTCTAATTCTGTGAAAAATGCCACTGGTAATTTGATAGGGATTGTATTGAATCTGTAGATTGATTTGGGTAGTATAGTCATTTTCACAGTGTTGATTCTTTGAGCATTGTTCTTTTAAAAAGCTTATTCTAACATGCACACTATTGGCCTAGAGGACCAAAAATCTGCTGGGACATACTGAGGTAATTCAGGCCTCAGATGATGCGTCTGAACTGAGGTCTTGATAACACCACAGGATTATAGAATTTTAGATGTAAATAAATCTGATAGATCTTCTGGTGCCCAGCCTAATTCCCATACTCTCCAGTGTAAGAGCTCTCTTGAATTAGGGAGGTTTTTAGTTTATCATTAAGGAAAATTCAAAGTGTAGTCCAGCCATAGTCCTAAATTACAATTATTTCTATATTTTAATGCAATACTAAATGTGCAAAAGAGTTTTGTTTATTATTCACATTATTGGCTGAGGATGGGCATTTGGGTTCATTTAAAATTTAATTTTAGATTATATGAAACATTCAACTTAGTCATTGTAATATGAAAAATAATTCCAAAATTTTAAAGAAATCAAAATGTAAGGAAAATATGTTTTGTAACATTTATGTTATTAATTAATGTATTTTTCATATTAATTATTTGGCTTGAATTTTGTGGGTATTTTAACTATTCTTCATCAGTTTAGCTTTTATTGCTTTTTTCTTCCGATAGAGGGCGCTCTAATTCAGTAATTTAAAATACAAAATCAGCCGTCTTATGTAAGAACTTTTATTTTTGAATTGGAGGTTTTGGTTTTATTAACATATTAGCCTTAAGGTGGTAGTTTGAATAATTTTACTAAAATAAGTGAATTAGAAATGAAATTCTTATTATGATTGTATCTATTTGATAGAAGGTTTTACATTTAATGTGAAGAGCATCTCAAGTTAAAATTACATTTTATTTTGTATAAATTTTAATTTAAAAGTCAGTCTGTTTTAAATTCCTTTATAATATGCATATGGAATCATTTTCTAAGTTGAATTAAGACATTATATAATCTAGAATGTAAATTTTGAAGAAATATAAATATCTTCACATTCTTTATCAACCCCTGAAATTTAGGTTTTTGAAAGAATATAAAATTATCTGAAAAAAATTTTCTATTCTCTTCATTTGTTTTTCCAAGTCGTATTTGCAGCTTTCTGTCCATGTTTGTAAACAACGTACACAACTCTTAAATGTGAACACACCATGCCTTAGAGAAATTTGATGATAGCATAAGATCATTAGAATTTAGGTTTCAGGAAACATTGTTTTAAGATATAAAATTAAAAAGGCATTATTGCCTCATCAACCTATGTCTCTAAGAAATAAATAAGAAGCATCAGGGATGAAATGCATTATGTAATTTTATGTAATTTTTCTTCTGAGGGGAAACCTAGACACAAGCAGCATCTAAGGGTTATTGTTTGAAAGGGGTTGTGTTGGCAGGTTTTGAGCTATTTAACTCTTCTCGCTTATCTCTTTTATGTTATTTCACTTTTGGTCCATTATAGAATCCTTAATTATGTGTAAGCTTTCTGAAGATATTTAGCATTTTAAGATTTCAGGTTCAACTTCTCAGTTTTTATGCCAAGCTTCTATAAATTGCATGAGAGCACTCTCAGGGTGGGGAGGGGTGTCTATAGGAAAATATAGTTAATTTGGTGCCAAAATTTTCAAGTCTTAAAATAGACTCAAATTAGGCTGCCTAAAATTCAAATGATGTTTCTGATACAAAGTTAACTTTCAAACATATTTTAACACAATTCTAGAGCTTAATATCAGGAATGCAGAAATTTCAGAATTGTGAGAGACTTTAGTGGCTATCTCATCCAGTTCCTGTCAGAATCAGAGTACTTTGGGAAATGAATTTTCTATATAGAGTGTTCTTCTTACAAGATTGTAAGTGATTCTTTAGCATATATGAATTTTTTAAATAGTGGAGCTAAATCTTAAGCAGTGGTAACTATTATTTTACTGGGAATATAATATTCAGAAGGGTATTTGTAACTTTAATAATTCATGTCTTACATAGTTGAACAAATTTTTTGGAAGTGATGACTCAAGGCTGCTGTGTATTAAGCCCAGGTTTGGTTTGTCCTAACAGATTCTCCAGGATTTAGGGAATGCCTAGATTCTGTTGATCTATATTTGTATTTTGAAACTGATACCATTAACCATATATATGTACTATATGTACACGCAAGGAAAAATCCAGAATCAGAATGGTAAGATTTTTGTCTCTATTTTTACCCTAGGAAGAAAATTTCTACCTATAGTGAATCTAAGAAGATCCTTTAGATAAATGGCTACTAGGATAAAAGAGACATTCTTCTGAATTTCAGACACAATTGCTTTTACCTTTCATGTCACATCTCTTTGTTCTATTTTGTCTTGTAAGTTTATATATTTTTAAATATTACTTCTTACAGACTGCTTGATGGCATGATCTGTATTTGATTGACCTCTGTAATCACATCCTGCCTAGCACAATGCCTCAAATGTAGTGGTCTCTCAGTGAAAGTTCACTGAATGAATAAATACATAAGAAGGCAGACACTGCATGTGAGTGCACATCTTCTTGTAAATAAACCATCATCGAAAAACATGTTTAATTATTTGGAGGTGAATTTCAGAGTACAAGGACAAGTGTTTTTCCATTAAGCATGGAGTTTCAACCATCTATTTTAGGGAGGTAGCTTAGTCTAGCAGTTAATAGCATAAACCTGGGTTTGCATTCTTGTTCCGCCATTTACTAGCAGAGTGACCTTTGGAAGATACTTGATCTTTTCAAGCCTTAGTTTACTCATTACTAAAAAAAAAAGTTTAATATGGTTTTCTGTCAGTCACAGAAAAAGAGCTATCTTCTTTTGTGTTGTTAAAAACATGCCATCTTGATTTTTATGTTTCATAGACTTTGTCCAGCTTTGTCTAGACTTTCTAATAATCACTCAATGTCAACATAGAGGGGATTTCTCTAGTGAAATGCTAAATAAATATTCAGTTCTTGGATTAGTCATAGTCAGTATTTTACTTTGAAAAAACCAATCATCTATTATAGTCAGGTCTGCACATGTTAGGGAGGAATAGCAAACATGGCAAATAATTGATCTTACATGAAAAATGATCTCAATAAACAGATTCTTGGCTCAAAGTAAAAACACAAAATTCAATGGGACTTAATATAAAATCCCCAATTAGATTCCTAAAAATTTAGTGATATAAGATGGGAGAGGTTTAATTTGGGGGAATAGTTCATGCAAAAAGTTCTGGGTGTTTAAGTGACCACAATTGCAATGTGAACCAACAGTGAAATGTGGCTGCTAAAAATCAATAAACAGTTGCCAAGCTATGATCTCTGAAAATAGCATTTATTAAATACTAAGTTTTAACTAAGTTCTAGACATTGTGGTAAGCATGTTAAAGTCATTATCTCTTTTATTCCTCACAACGGTGTGATGAGGTAGGTTTTGTTATTCTCAATGTGGAAATTAAGAGTAAAATAACTTGGCCAGTGTCATAGAACTATCAAAAAGTGAAGCTGCTATCTGAACTTAGGTTTGCTATCTTACAAGGTCATGATTCTAACCATTAGGTCAGCCTGTCTGTCATTAGTATCTTCCACATTGACTACCCTTACCTTTTCATCATCCCCACCATCTTGCAATTTCACTTGAATTATTGCAGGAGCCTCTTATCCTATCTTCTAGTTTTCTCTCTTCACTTGCCCCAATTTATTCTTGATACTCTTGCCAAATCAACATGCCTTAAGTGCAATTCTGATTATTTCACTCTCCTCAAAGCTAGCACTGGTCCTCACTATACAAATTCAATACAGAATTATAACTCTGGCATTCAAGGCCTTCCATGTTCTAGCTTCATCATATATTTCCAGCTTTCTTCCATTAATGTCAGATAAATTTAATGTTTTGGTAAAATAGATTATTCTCAAGTGTGTGTCTTTCAAATAGATTATTCTCAAGTGTGTGTCTTTCCTTATCTCTGCTCATGCTCACATGTTTTATCCATGTGTAATTCTTTTCCCTATTGTTTTTACTTATTGAAAACCATCCTTCACAAAACCTTTTTTGATCCTCCTATTTAGATCCAACTATTTGGGTCAGATATCATTAATTTTATTTATATATCTATTATGCAGATTTCATAGTCTGCTGTGTAGTATTGGTGCATAAATCTTCTTTTTTGGCTTTGCTTAGAAGCCCTTTGATGACAGGGAAATATTGATCTCTGTGTGTGAGTGTGCATCCATAGCATAGTTCCTCACTCACGTGCTTAATAAACATTTGTTAAACTGATATGATATGCAATGGGCATCAAAAGTCTGTTTAATAACTGAATTTAGTGTATACCTATGGAAGAGCTCTAACAAGGAGTCTTTTTAGTCTCAGAAGAACTTCCTCTGTTGATTGATGTCTCAAATAATGAATGCCTCACCATTTGATTTGAAGATGAAGAGAAATACCCAGTTAAACTATATTATAAACTTCCTCACAACATAAAATCACAAACATCTTAGGTCAAGTCATATCTTTCTTAGGTAGTAATGCATCTCTTTTACTGATAACAAAGAAGTCTTACATTGCAAATACCATGTTTGATTCCTGATAACATAGAAAAAGGAAATCTACTATAAGAATATGGGAACATATGTCTCAATTACATTATTAAATTTTCAAATCTTCAATTTTGTGATAAACATTTTTTGAATTCATCACTGTTATTCTTTCTGTATAAGTTGAGAGGGCCTATTTTTGAAGCAGTTTTTTCAGTTAATCATAAAGAAAATGGGCTTAAGCCTACACCCTACGTTTTCCCCCAATTGTTAATGATTCTTGCTGATTATTATGTGCTCAACTGATGCATAGTATTATTTTGTGCACATTTAAAAATGTGTTTGACACTAAAATATCTTAATACTAAGAGCATTCTGTTAAGGTATCCAAAGGCAGCAAACTCCCTTCCTAATTAAACTTTTATATATTCGAATTTTATGAAGTTTGTGATCATTTTATGTACTCTGCAGATGCAACATCAGCCAATTTTTGTTTTGATATTTTCATTCTCTCTGATCTCTCTCTAATGTCTAACTTGAATTTAATCTTCCTAACAGAAGAACTCAGCTATTATGATTTCCCTGAGAATCTATACTTTATACTCAGGAGTTAATTGCAGTATTTTGTTGAAAATTTGATAATAATCCAACTTTATTCTAATCTTACTCTCCAGATAATGATGAAGTTAATTTTTGACAACTCTTAGCTGCATGTCACATTTACCTTGTTCGTTTGCCATAATGCACCTGATTGGTAATTCTGTTTCATGGTGCGCATTTGAGAGTTCTTGATTCTCTTTTGTAGTAAAGGCCTTGGACAGCCTGCCATTATAAAGGAATCCCATTTTGCTTCCTAATGCCAAAGGAAATCAGTCTAGAGCCTGAGCTTAAAGAGACATGTCAGTGGCGATAATCACTTATCTTCGTGTTCAGGGAAATGTTTTTCACCTTGAAGAGCAAATTAATACTAATGGAGTATTGGACTATAACCAAGAAAAAAAATTACTGAAATCGCTCATGCTTCTAACATATTTTATCATGGGGCCATTTGGGACATGACTACTGAATATTGGAATCAATTCAGCCTCTAACAGATGACGAATTAGATTTCTCTACGATACAATCAAAGTCAGTAACAGTAGATGGAAAAGATACTGTGTGGCCTGCTTTAATCTCAGGATTAGAATTTTAAAATTGTCTGGTATTATTTTAACTTGCTTTTGCCAGAATTTTTATTTCTACTCTCTATGCTTTTTAAAGTTTAAATGTTTTGGTTGCTTGCAGTTTCACAACAGTTCCATTTAGTTGATAGCTGCCAGTCTATACTACCAAATCATTAATAATGAGAAACAAAGTCTAAATTGGAGGAAGAATGAGGTAGTCAAGAAAATGAATTTGATGGGGAATGAAAGGCCCTAAAATGAATGAAGATAATGAACCAGTGAGAATTGTATATTAGTAAAAGTGGAAATAGCTTGCCCCCAAAATAAATGAGACAAACATTGACATGTTATATCTTTTCCTATAATCATCCATTCTATGTTGCTGAAATAAATCTATTCTAGCCTTGAAGAAGATTTTCTTTTTGCCCTATAATCTTGCTTTTACTTAGCAAGGTGCCATTTTCCTAAACATTTAAAGAATCTTTATTGTCATAATTATTATCATCCGCTTCACTAACTTACTGAGTCCCCACCTTAAGGAATTATACTAATTTCTTCAATAACATATATTTGTAACTTGGAATAACATTTTAGTGTAGAAAATAGGAACTTTGAACTCAAACAGACTTGTGTTTGAATCCCAGTTCTACTCCTTAGATAAATACTACCCTGATCTTCAGATTTCTCATCTGCAGCAAAGTGTTTCTAAAAGGTCTTTCTCACCTCGACCTACTGAATCAGAATGTCTGGAGGTGGATTACTTACAATAAAACTCCCTAGGTGATTCTTATGCTGTTTGTGAACTGCACTATAACATTTTTAAAATGTTGATTTCTTTGAGTCAACTACTCAGACCTATTTTCTTCTTACCCACATGTATCTGTGGATCTCAGATTCCAATGATCTGACTCTATTTTGCCTTTACTTTCTTTTTCTGCTCCTATGAATGCAAATTTGATTGGTCATCAAGGCAAAATTACTTACCTTTTAAGGTTTGCTTTTCTTGTTTCTGTGAAAAATGCCATTGGAATTTTGATAGGTATTGCATTGAATCTATAGATGGCTTTGGGATAATATGGAACTTTTAGCAATATTGATTCTCCTGATCCATGAACACAGAATATCTTTGCATATGTTTGTGTCTTCATTTTCTTTTAAGTGTTGTAGTTTTCAATTAATCATAAAGATTAATAGATCTTTCACCTCGGTTAAATTTATACATAAGTATTGTATTGTTTTTGATACTCTTGTGAATTGGATTGTTTTCTTCATTTTTCAGATATTTTGTTGTTAGTGTATAGAAATGCAAATGATTTCTATATGTTGGTTTTGTATCCTGCAGCTTAACTGAATTTATTGATTAGTTCTGGGTTTTTTGGTAGATTCCACTGGAATCTGAGATCCACAGATGGAGGTGGAGTCTTTAGGATTTCCCATATATGACATCATATTGTCTGCAAAGACAGTTTTCCTCTTTCCTTTTTGATTTATATGCCTTTTATTTCTTTTTCTTGCCTGATTGCTCTGGCTAGAACTTACAATACTATGTCAAATAGGAGCAGTGAGAGTAGGCACCCTCTTGTCTTGTTCTTAGTCTTAGAGGAAAAGCTTTCAACCTTTCACCATTGAGTATGATGTTAGTGTGGGCTTGTCATATATGGCTGTTATTATGTTGAGATATGTTCTTTCTGTACCCAATTTGTTGAGTGTTTTTATCATGAAAGGATGTTGAATTTTGTCAAAAGCTTTTTCTGCATCTATTGAGATGATCGTATGATTTTTACCTTCCATTCTATGTAACTTAACTTTTAATAATTATTTTATTCTTGAAATTAAATAAAACTAGTGTTAAAGTACCATATAAAGTATAAAGTGGTATTCAAAAGAATATATTATCATCCTTTCATTTTCAGTTCTTCAAATTCATAGACTATACTCACTGCTGTTCACTTGTCCTTAAAATTCTATCTTCTCTGTTATAACCCAACTTTGGCCTGCTTCTCCCTGACCCCCCTCCTTATTTATGTAAAACTCTGTAGGAATGAAACTAAACCTGTCTATTTCAAGTGCTTGTTATCATTCCTAGCATAGAGTAAGTGCTCAATAAATTTTTTCTGGATATTCAACTACTCTTTTAAAATTTGATGTTATCAATGTCTTCCTTTTCATCCATTCTATTATATCTAATCAGAACTCATTTCATTCCCTCATAACTATAACCCACAAGGTTCTGGGCAACATAAATTAAGATGAGGTCATTTCACCCGCATAATCTTCAAAGATTGTATTGGCCCAAAGCATCCTTCATGGGAGTTAAGCAAAGTGCCAGATAAGGCCTCAGGAAGAGAGGTGTTCACAGAGATTGAATGTGTTTCATGTTCACAATAACTTATTAATTGTCCTTCTACTGGTGTCATCCTTCTTCCAATAGAATACATAACCATAATACACGAGAAAAGTGTGTGTGTGTGTGTGTGTGTGTGTGTGTGTGTGTCTGTGAAGAGGGAGGGTAGAAGAGCAGAAGAGAGAGATCATAATATTATCAATAAGGACTTGTATCTCTGCCCTTTGATTTAAGAGTTCTCTAATCTTATCCTATCCTTTAGAACAAGTGACATTTTATGGTTTTGAGAATGTAGCCATAAACACTGAAGAATCTGATCTTTTCTAGACATAGTAATGTCATAGTGCAAAGCGTTAAATTCTGTATTCATAGATCAGATATGAGAAGGCGTACTTCAAAATTCTTTTCTTATCTGTAACCTAATCTTAAGAGGTACTTTGATTATTCGTAAAGCTGGAGGCATATTTACTTAACCAAGATATTCTGACGCACACACTATGATGAGATAGAGTAATTAGGGGGTGGTGTGGTTGTTTATATACAGTGGCTAGAGGAGACCTCTCTGAGGTGTGTTGTATAAACTGTAATCTGAAGGAAGAGAAGAATCCTGTCATATAAAGTACCAAGGAAAGAAAATGTGGAATAAAATTAAATACTCTTTCCTGTGGTGGGAAAGAGCTTAATATGTTTAAGTACCAGAAAGGAGGGCAATGGAGTGAAGCAGAGTATACTGAACTACGTAGAGAACAGAATGGAATGGGATTGGAAAGCCAGATTAGACAGGGCCTTGTAGGTCGTAGAAAGTGGTCTGATTTTGTTTTTTTAAATAAAAAGTTTTTAAGCGGGGAAGTGATATGATCTGATTTATGGGAGCAAAGTTGGAAAGTTCCTGCTTCCTGTAAATTTACTAATTCTATTTTTTTAATATCAGATGTCTGTATGATATTATAGAATAATACATTTAATGATATGCTTAACAGTTAGGAACTGGGCCGCACAGCAGGTAAGCAGCGGGCCAGCAAGCGAAGCTTCATCTGATGCTCGCCATTGTTCCCCGTTGCTGGCATTACCGCCTGAACCATCCCCCACATTGTTCACATTACCACCTGAACCATTCTCCCCTCCGCACCCCCCGTGGAAAAATTGTCTTCCGAGAAACCAGTCCCTGTTGCCAAAAAGGTTGGGGACCGCTGAACTGGGCAACCACTGTCCTTGTTGTTTGTGTTTTCCTTTCCTGGCTCCTCCTTCTCACAGTCCCTTGGCTTTCTTTCCCCCCGCCACTGTGCCACAGGGCTTGCAGTGTCTTAGTTCCCTGACCAGGGGTCGAACCCCGGTCCACTCCATGAAAGCATAGAGTCCTAACCACTGGACCGCCAGGGAAGTCCTTTTCTGTTCTTTATTGAGCATTCTCTTCCATGGAGAGGAAACAGCTCTTTGTGTTCAGATAGCAACTGGGTGTTATTTATTTCCAAATCTACAATTCTGTCCTCACCTCCTCACTGCTGTCCAGTTCTGTACTACAATTGCCAGAAAGACCTCTTTCTACAAACATCCCACTGTCTTTTTGGTTTTTTTTCTGGCCGCGCAACGCAGCATGTGGGATCTTAATTCCCCGACCAGGGATGGAACCTGCTCCCCCTGCATTGGGAGCGTGGAGCCTTAACCACTGGACCACCAGGGAAGTCCCCCACTGTCTTTTCAAACCCAACCTGTCAAAATGTAAATTAATTATCTTCCCACTCAAATCTGTACCTGTTCCCATTTTCCATCTTTCTTTCAGTAATAGAACAGTTATTTCATTCTTCCAGGACAAAAGCTTTGGTATTATGTTTAGTTCTTTCCCATTTCTTTCATCCTCCTGGTCTATTAGAGAGTTCCCCTTTGTTTAGTCTCATCATCTTTGCTTGACCCCACTTCACCTTCCAGGAACTGCCTCATTTCTTTGTTCATTTTATATTTTATAATAAAAACTCTGGAAGAATTGTCTCTTGTTGTTGTTTCCAGTGTCTCTACTCCATTTTCTATTAAAACCAGTCCTATCAGGCTTTCTTCTTCACCAGAACTGCCTTGTCAAGGTGTCCAGTGACTTCCAATTGCTAATTCCAATAGACATTTCTTAATCTTTTTCTTACGTGATCTTTGAGGAGCATTTGACAGTGTTGATCATACCCTCCTCTTTCATATGCACACTTTCTTTGCTTGACCTCCTAGACATCACATTCTCCTGGTTTTCTTCCTATTAAACTGGCTACTCCTTTTCAGTTTCTTTTGCTGGTTCCTCCTCATATCCCTGACTAAGTTCCCAGGGCTCAGTCCCTGGAGACTTCTCTTCTTTATCTGTACAGAATTTCTTGGCTAAGCATGCCGAACACTCTCACAGCTTTAAATACCTACTATGGACCAGAACAGCCCACATTTTAGCTACAGCTTGAATGCCCTTCTGGACTCCAAACTCTTGTATTTAACAGGAATAAAAATGAAGTTTCGCATTTCCCCCTCAAACCTGCTGGTCCCTTAGTTTTCTCATTTCAATAAGTAGCAGCTCTGTTCAGCCAAGTTTTGCTCTCCAAAAACTTTGGAGTGCCCCTTTACTATATATATATATTTTTTTTTGTGTGTGTGTGTGGTACGCAGGCCTCTCTCACTGTTGTGGCCTCTCCCGTTGCGGAGCACAGGCTCTGGACGCACAGGCTCAGCGGCCATGGCTCACGGGCCCAGCCGCTCCACGGCATGTGGGATCCTCCTGGACCAGGGCACGAACCCGTGTCCCCTCCATCGGCAGGCGGACTCTCAACCACTGCGCCACCAGGGAAGCCCTACTATTCTTTTCTTATGCCCCATAAACAGTTGGTCTTCAAATCCTACCAGCTCTTCCTTCAAAATATGTCCAGGATCCAACCACTTTTTTTTTTTACCAGCTCCACTACTGCCATTCTGGTCTAAGACACTATCATCCTTTGCCTGGATTATTTGAGAGGCTTCCAAACTTGTGTTCCTGTTACCACCATTGACCCCCATACAGTGTATTCACAAAAGAGTTACCAAAGAAGTCCTTTTGAATATAAGTTATATCATGTCACTTTTCTACTCAAATCCTTCTTGCAGTTTCTCATCTTGCCCTGAGGAAAAGACAAAGTCCTTACACTGGTTCAGCAGGTGCTGCATGACCTGCATACCTGCCCTTGCCCCATCCTTACGTCTCATGCTTCATTTTCCACTACTCTGTCCCTCACTCACACTGTTTCAGCCATACTGGGTCATTGTCATTCCTGTGAAACATCAGGCACCCTCCTGCCTCAAAACTTTTATATCTGCTGTTCTTTCTGTCTGGAGCTCTCTTTCCTAGGTATTTTTATGGTTTACTCTCTCAGGTTTTTATCAAGCATCAATTTCTCAGTGTAGCTTTGCCTGATCACCGTATTCAAAATTACCCACCCTGGCAATTCCTATCCCCACTTCCACTTTATTTTTCTCCATATCACTTATCATCATCTAACATACCATACATTTTACTTATTTATTGTGCTTATTGTTTGGATCCCTTGATTAAAATATAAGCTTCACTGTGGTCAGAGCTTATCATTTCTTTATTGATGTTGACTACTGTCATCCCAGTGTTTAAAATGATATTTGGCACATGACAGATACACGATAAATATTTCTTGAATGAAATAAATTAATTCTACTGTAGGCCCTCAGCTCTCTACATTTGGATTATATAGTTTCTGAGCTGGTCATCTGTGTAGTGGAAAGAGCATATATTTTGGAGTTGTACAGACTTATTTGACTTCTATATGGTGGCCAAATTCCTCTTCTTGGACTTCAAGAATGTCAAGATCTTCCCATTCTGCTCCTGTTCTTCCTTATCCAATGATACTGCTTTCTATTCTCCCTCCTCCCACCAATATACCCTGTTCTTGTGTCATTTACCTAAACATATCACAGGCATTTCTTTCTTGGTGTCTTTGCTCATTCCCTTTCATTCTTCTGTTTTTCCTGTTTGTTTAAATCCTGTTTATCTTACAAGGTGTATTTCAAGTCTTTCTTTCTCTATATAGTAACCTCCTTAGTTACTCCAGCTCAGACCAATTTTTTTGCTTTGAATAGATGGAGAATCTCAGAAGAGAAATAGGAACTATTAAAAAATGAAATGGAAATTCCAGAATTGAAAAGTACATCTTACATTTTAAAAAGCTGAACTTCAAATAAATTTATAATTATTATACTATCTAATCACACAATTTAACAACGAATTAGTCTTCATTTTAAACTATATTACTTATGAAATAGGATGTTGAGTGAAATTGTTCTTTTGCCACCAGATCTGACTAGGGCTTATAATTAAGGACAAAGAGAAGTTAATTTGACATAAGTATAAATGGTAAGCAATTCACATAGTTTTTGGCCTTGTGAATAGTAAGTGCTCAATAAATATTTTTTGTAGGGATAAAAAAATGAATTCTAGTCATATCTTTAGTAACATTAATAAGGTTCCAATATAAAAAATTATAAATCATGTATAAAGGTATATTGTGAAAGGGCTCTACATTAAGAAAATATTATTACTTACTGATAAATTAATATAAGTATTCTACAAAATAGAAAAGACACAGTATGATATTTTATATTCTTAAAAAGCTTCATTCTATACTGAAAAAACTAAAATGATAGCATTTTGGAACTCTCTGTACCTTGTCCTCAGTTTTACTGTGAACCTAAAAAATGCTCTAAAAAATAAAGTCTGCTTTAAAAAAAAAGATAGCCTTTTGTTTTGAAGCTGATCCATTTTTCTGAATTTCTTCAGTTCATCCAATCAATAAATATTCATTGTACCTTTACTATGTACCAGCTACTGTTTTAGGGCGGATAAAAAGTGAATAAGGCAATTTTTTTGTTTTTTGTTTTTTTTGTTCTCAGGAGCTTGGAGTTTGGCAGAGAAAGCATATCTATTACCAAATAATAGAAATACAGGGTGATAATATATTTTGCCAAACAATCCAGTAAATGATAGTATAAAGTGTTCTGGAAAATGGGGGAGAGGAACTATTTATTCTTATATCCCCAGAATCTAGTATGTTGCCTGATACATTGTAGCTATTCAATTTAAAAAGTGTGTTGGAATAGCTGTGAAAATGAGAAGGTAATTCTGTCCTGTTTGAATACAGTGTGGGAGGGACATTAAAATGTGGAATGACAATGACCACTTCATAATGGAGTAAGGAAATAAGGGCATGTCATGGATTGACTCCTGTATAGTTCTGTGTTCTCATCACTCATTACATTCCCCACTAACCAGTACCTCTGAGTTTTCCATACTCTCTTTTACCTGTCTTTACATGCCTGAAGTTCTTACACTCTCCTCCATTCCACACCAATTTTGCCATTTTTAATTCTCATCATCCATCAGAACTTGACTCTAATGTGACCTCCTTCCAATCTTAGCCCATCCTTGAACCCTCTCCTTGGTCTGGAATAGGTTCTCCTCCAAAGGCTTCGTATAGTCCAGAGTCCTAATGCTCTTTAAGAGTACTTATTGTGATTTTAATTATAATAAGTAATTATACATTTTTTGGTTTCTTATTTTTGAAAATATAGACTACGAACTGCTCGAGGGCATATTCTCAGATTGAACACTATGCCTGCCACATAAAAGGAGACAAATATATGTTTATTGAACCAATGGACAAAAGAATGAATGACTAGATGGATGGATGGGTGGATAGATAAATGTTAGAAAAGTGATCAGAAATGCATGACTGGAAATTGAGAAAAACTTGTACTTCAAAATCTTGTCTAAGGGTGGTTTTCTTTTGTTTTTATCTGTTTGTTCTGAATGCACATTCATTCTTACCAAATGAGGGCTATGCTGGTGGGACCATTTTTACTTCTTAAAGTTGTTCTAAATTTATTTTCTGGCAGTTTTCTTGAAATATTTTGTTACTTTTGAGATACTTTATGTGATAAAACTGATTAGACTGGTTCTTATTTTTATTTTTTGTCTTAATAGAAGAGGTTACATTATCCTGACTTCCAAAAAAAGACAAATCTTTTGGCCAGTTAAATCTAGTTAAAGATCAAATTGATCACTAAAGTCATTAATAAGGTTAAAATTGTTAACTGTTAAAAGAAAGTTTAGGGTCTGCTGGATTAAACAAAGAATAATCTTTGAAAAATAATTTTATTTAAAATGTAGACTATGAACATTAAAATATTTCTCATTTTGAAGTTAATGTATTTATATTGAGTTTTAAGGATATTATAATTTTAAAATTAGAGCAATAAAACAAATCATGACTATTAGTGGTCATATGTTAGTGATATAATAAGGTATACTAGTTAAGGTAGTGCTAGCTGTTTAAAAAAATTAAGACAAATCATATGATAGCTCAAATATAATGGACATTTATTTCTCACTCATTTAAAGTCCATAGTAAGTGTTCCTGTTCAGCAGGTAGCCCTCCTCCAAGTGGGAATTCTGGAACCCAGATTCCTTCCATCTAGTTGCTCTGACATCTTGAGCACAAGCTTCCAAGGTCATCTGGCTCATCTGTAAAAGGTGGCAAAGGGTAAACATGATGGACAATACAGGTAGGGGGTTGTAGGGGATGGGCTTGGAAACAGCAAACATCACTTCTGCTCATATTCCATTGACCAGTACTCATTCATATTGTCACATTACCATTCCAATCTGCAGGGGAAAATAAGAAACATAGTCTAGCTACGTATTCAAGAAGTAGAGAAAACAGGTTGGTAATCACCTAACCAGAATTGGCTGCATAATATCTTTTACAATTTAAATAATTTTTCTTTATATACATATTGATTTCTATAGTTCTAATTCACAGAAAGTTTTCCACTAGTTATAGGTAGTCCCATATTTAAGCATGCATTTATTAATTAAAATCTTCCTAGTTAAAATTATGGAATATCTTTTATATAACAAAAATTTAGGCCTTTGTGAAAGGTAATTTCAAGCATTTTTAAAAGTATAATTGACCTAAAACACTATATTAGTTCCAGATACACAGCATAATGATTCGATATTTCTATACATTACCAAATGGTCACCACAAGTCTAGTTGCCATCTGTCACCATACAAAGTTATTGCAATATTATTGGCCACATTCCCTATGCTGTACATTTCATACCTATGACTCATTTATTTTATAACTGGAAGTTTGTACTTCTTAACCTCCCTCACCTTTTTCTCTCTTCCCCTGACCTCCTCCCCTCTGGCAACCACCTGTTCTCTGTATCTATGAATCTGTTTCTGTTCTGTTATTTTTATTTATTTATTTTGTTCTTTAGATTCCACATATAAATGAAATAATACAGTATCTGTCTCTCTCTGACTTACTTCACTTAGCATAATACCCTTTAGGTCCATCCATGTTTTTGCAAATGGCAAGATTTCATTCTTTTATATGACCGAGTAATATTCCATTGTGTGTGTTTGTGTGTGTCTGTGTGTTTATCACATATTCTTTATCCATTCATCTATGGATGGGCACTTAGGTTGCTTCCACATATTGGCTATTGTAAATAATGCTGCAGTGAACATAGGGGTTCATATATGTTTTTGAATTGCTATTTTTTTTCTTTGGAAAAACCCCAGGAATAGAATTGCTGGATCATATGGTAGCTCTATTTTTAGTTTTGTAAGGAACCTCCATACTATTTTCCATAGTGGATGAACCAAGTTACATTCCCACCAATAGTGCATGACAGTTCCTTTTCTCCACATTCTAGCCAACACTTGCTATTTCTTATCTTTTAGATGATAGTCATTCTGACAGATGTGAGGTGATATCTCATTGGTTTTGATTTGCATTTCCCTAATAATTAGTGATGTTCAACATCTTTTCATGTGCCTGTTGCCCATCTGTATGTCTTCTTTGGAAAAATGTCTATTCAGACCCTCTGCCTATTTTTTAGTTGTTTGTTTGGTTTTTTGATGTTGAGTAGTATGAGTTCTTTATATGTTTTGGTTATTAACTCCTTACCAGAAATGTTACTTGCAAATATCTTCTCCCATTCAGTAGATGACATTTTCATTTTGTTGATAGCTTCCTTTGCTGTGCAAAAGCTTTTTAGCTTGCTGTAGTCCCATTTGTTTATTTATTTTTGTTTCCCTTGCTTCAGGAGACATATCTAAAAACAAGACTGATGTCAAAGTGCATACTGCCTATGTTTTCTTCTAGAAGTTTTATGGTTTCAGGTCTTACATTTAAGTTTTTAATCCATTTTGAGTTTATCTTTGTATATGCTGTGAGAAAGTAGTTCAGTTTGATTCTTTTGCATGTAGCTGTCCAATTTTCCCAACACCATTTATTGAAGAGGCTGCCTTTCCTTATTGTATATTCTTGGCTTGTTTGTTATAGATTAAGTCTCCCTATAAGTGTGGGTTCATTTCTCAATTCTGTATTCTGTTCCATTGGTCTACATTTCTGTTTTTGTGCCAGTACCATACTGCTTTGATTACTGTAGCTTTGCAGTATAGTTTGAAATCAGGGAGCATGATACCTCCAGCTTTGTTCTTCTTTCTCAAGATTGTTTTGGCTATTTGCGGTCTTTTGTGTTTCCATAAAAATTTTAGAATTATTTTTTCCAGTTCTATGAAAAATGTTGTTAGTACTTTAATAGTGATTGTATTGAATCTGTAGATTGCCTTGGGAAGTATGGTCATTTTAATGATATTAGTTCTTCAATCCATGAGCATGGTATATATATCTTTCCATTTGTTTGTGTTGTCTTCCATTTCTTTTATCAATGTCTTATAGTTTTCTGAGTGATAATTTCAAGTTTTAATTTCTTCCAAAAGAATGTTATAGTTATCTTTAAGCATTGGCTTGCTATATAGATAGTAGGTCCTTTGCTTATATTTAGAGTGATTATT
The DNA here is from genome assembly GCF_025265405.1 of Mesoplodon densirostris. Classification (NCBI taxonomy): domain Eukaryota; kingdom Metazoa; phylum Chordata; class Mammalia; order Artiodactyla; family Ziphiidae; genus Mesoplodon; species Mesoplodon densirostris. The sequence goes on from NC_082671.1 coordinate 82,125,467, forward strand.
GTGAGCACTTACATATAATTTTAGAAGCATTTACTCACATATCATGTTATAAATAAGTGCCTCGGTCACTAATTTACTCATTTAAATAAACAAAATTAGCTATTTTAATATGCTACAGTGAGAAAGAATCTGAGATCTTGTCTTCCAAAAAATAAATGGAAATGACTGGTCTCTTTGTTGTTGTTGTTGTTGTTAAAGGGTAGCACAGATATCCCCCTTTCTTTCTTTTATTTAAAAAAAAATTCACTTATCCATTTATTCATTTGGCTGTGCTGGGTCTCAGCTGCAGCACGTGGGATCTTTGATCTTTGTTGAGGCATGTGGGATCTTTTCGTTGCATCATGTGGGATCTTTAGTTGAGGCATGCAAACTCTTGGCTGTGGCATGTGGAATCTAGTTCCTTGACTAGAGATCGAACCCAGGCCCTCTGCATTGGGAGTGCCAAGTCTTAGCCACTGGACCACCAGGGAAGTCCCTGACTTGTTTCTTTTTTATGTGAAGATATTCCACTATGAAATAGAAGTTAATGATTTTCGAGATGTCTGGTAGACAAGTCAGTAATTATTTTTAAAAATCATAGTTAAAAGTTGGATTATACACCTGTTTATGTGATATCCAGCATTCCTGGATATGCTATTTTTTGTTTTACTCCTTTACTTTCCTTATAATGAACTATATTTGCTTTCATTTGATTTGCTTTAAAATTCCTTATTCTATATACTGATTCCTCCCCCAAAGTAGTATTTTTATCTGTCTTGCCATCATGATCTTTAAATCTCGAGAGACTGTTTCTGCAACACTAGCTTCTTATGGTCAGAAATATAACCGGGCTTCCCTGGTGGCGCAGTGGTTGGGAGTCCGCCTGCCGATGAAGGGGACGTGGGTTCGTGCCCCCATCCAGGAGGATCCCACATGCCGCAGAGCGGCTGGGCCCGTGAGCCATGGCCGCTGAGCCTGCGCGTCCGGAGCCTGTCCTCCACAGCAGGAGGGGCCACAACGGTGAGAGGCCCGCGTACTGCAAAAAAAAAAAAAAAAAAAGAAAGAAATATAGCCTTGGACCTCATTTTATTTATACTGACAAGGAGAATTAGACTTCATTATTTTGAAATGGCCCTGTGATCATACTTTAGACCTTATGGTAGAGCTTTGTCTACTTCCAGCAAAGAGATGTGTCGAACAGAACACTGTACACTGGTTCCCATGCCAGAGGAGGACTCCAGCTACATGGAGGATAGCAGAGGTCATCACTATGTCAACCATTAGGAATAATAGTCAAATGCTTCTGCCCATTGCATCTTTTTTTTTTTTTTTTTTTTTTTTTTTTTGCGGTACGCGGGCCTCTCAGTGTTGTGGCCTCTCCCGTTGTGGAGCACAGGCTCTGGATGTGAAGGCTCAGCGGCCATGGCTCACGGGCCCAGCCGCTCCGCGGCATGTGGGAACTTCCTGGACCGGGGCACGAACCTGTGTCCCCTTCATCGACAGGCGAACTCTCAACCACTGTGCCACCAGGGAAGCCCCCATTGCATCTTGATATTGGAGTCTCCAAAGAAAACACAACTCTGTCAAGCACTGGATGGAATAACACTCTTGCTTACATAGAGAAGAGACAGCAGAAGATCAGATCCAGTAGTATGTTGGCTCCCCATGTCCAGCAGCCAACACGTATCAGGCACCTGTCTTGTGCAGCAGAAGGACCTCGACTCCCCTGTGGAGTCTGAAATCCTGAAAGCTGAAAACCATTGTTTAATGTGGATCATTAATGCACCACTTAGTAGAACAAAGTGAACCTGAAACCGGGCAAGATATTCCCACACAAGGACATAAACCTGGAATAGGCTGCATGAGCTTCTTATCTCTTGGTAAGGAAGTGTTCCAGGCCCAAGGCCCATTCTTATGTGCCAAGTGGGGAGCAAATGACTGTGCACATGAGGCTGCGTTTCCTAACAAGGTGATACCCATATGTAGATTAAACCAGGTCATTGTTGAAAATATGAAGAGAAAATTTTCTAAATTTCTGTAGTGTTTGATTTTCTAATTTTCTGTGTATTTCTACAAAACCAATTCAAATTAAGCAAAAAAGGTATGTATTAGTTCACATAAATGAAAAATCCAGGATTTTATGTATGGCTGGATGAAAATAAACAATGTAATCTGGTATCTGTTTCTCTCCATCTCTCAGCTTGGTTTTCCTCCATTCCATATAGATTATACTATACACATTCTCAAACAATCTTTCCACAGCAGGTGGCAAAGAATGTAAGTAGACAAATCTTTTTTAAAATGTTTTGATCAACAACCCAGCCAGAGAAAAAGTCTTCTTCCCACAAATTCCCGCAAAATTTCTAACTTCGGTCACATTTTGACACCTGGCCCAATCCCAGTGCCCAAAGAGATGTATATACTGATTAGTCAGGCATGGATCATGTGCCCACATCAGAGCTTGGGCAGTGGAGTCATCCCTACTTGAACATAAGTGTTCAGTTACATCTCAGTGAGTTTTTTTGAGCTGTACCCAGTATCCTTGAAAATGTGCTTGTGTTCTGCATGGTCAATATAAACTGGCTTTGAATTTGAATCTGTTGCTGGTAAAGAGAGCTTGGAAAGATATAGTTCCTATATCAAATTACTGAGGATGGCTGCAACCTTCTTCTAACTCCTAGGCTTTTATGTTTGCTTTAGAAAATGTTAAATGAAATAACTAGGAATCATTAGATTATTACATCAGTTCCACCTGCAGTTTGATTATGCTTTCCTAGACTAGAGAGTCCGAGGATGAAGATTAAGGATTTTAAAAAATAGTTGTATTATATAGTACTCTTTCAATCATGTTATATATCATACAACTTGAAGATTAAAGAGATGTACCTTCAGTCTTCAGTGTGTAATCTCAGGCAGCAGGCTGGATTGCTTCTGTGTATAAGGTTAAGCCTGGATGGGACAACAGTGCTTCCTGTAGGTCTGATTTGATGTGACTGTCCCTAGGAGAGTCCTCCACAACTGTGCATTCCTTGGTGAGAATTTTGGAACCTAGAAGTTTACACCTGTGTCTATCCTGGATAATGTTGCTGACTCTCTCACATTTTTGCTACATTGATATCTTTCTATAATATTTATATTTAATTTAATCAAGCAGTGTCTATATCTGGAGTTTCTGTCAATCTGAACTTTTGACATTTTTCACTACAATGTTTGTGTATAGATAAAGGAGTAAAGAAATAGAAAAAAAATTCAGGGTAGTATAATACGAAAGGAACCAGTGAGAACATATGAGCAAAAATGGCCCACTGCAGAGGCACAAAATCAGTGAAAATGGAAAAACGGCATTTGAAGTTATTAGGAAGTCATTGGTGATATTGGGAAAAGAAATTTTAGTTTGGATTTGTTGATGACCAGATTGCTAATGTAGTCAGTATTTTATTGTTGAACACTAAATACATGGATAGGGATTAAAGACAATATTTGTTATACTGAATTATTCATTTAATTATCAGTATCATTATTTGATGTTGGCTCAATAAAGCCATGTACTGGATATGGAAATAACTTTTTATTTAGAAACCTTGGGCTAATAAAATTCATAAATTCATTGATTGGTATTATGATTTCATAGAATAAGCTTAGAGTCTCACAGCCCTGGTTTAAATCCTAGTGTTGCCACTTATCAGCTATGTAACGTTGCTCACAAATTAATTATATTTCTGAGTCATTTTTTTCATAACTGGTAGAATGGAAATAATCATGTTTGTCTAAACATACTTTTCCCAACATACATGGCTCGTGAGTTTCTATTATGGATCTGTGTGGTTTCTTGAACATCATGAAGTATTGTCTTTTTTTTTTTTTTCGCGTTACGCGGGCCTCTCACTGTTGTGGCCTCTCCCATTGCAGAGCATAGGCTCCGGATGCACAGGCTCAGCGGCCATGGCTCACGGGCCTAGCCGCTCCGCGGCATGTGGGATCTTCCCGAACCGGGGCACGACCCCACGTCCCCTGCATTGGCAGGCGGACTCTCAACCACTGCGCCACCAGAGAAGCACAGAGATATTTTTTTATATACTGTTAATGACTTCTGAGAAGCATAATGGAACCCAAAATCTGGTGAAGGTGATCTTGAAACAAGTTTGTACATTTATTGTTTTTATGCTCTCATTAGTTTGTTATAGTTCAACATCAATGTTCCTTAAGCTTTTGTCTTTAATCACTGGTCATTTAAGTTATAAGTTCTCTCTTGGGGTCACAGTTGTAAGTGAAACTTTTAATGATGATCTTCTGGTTGTGCTTTAAGTTAGAAGCTTCTACTGATTGAGTCCAGGGAATTTGTCTGCAAAATACTATTTAGTGGATGTTGAGAAATGTTACATTGAGGGTATTATTTAATAGACTCTCATAAAGGAGAAATTAACCCTATGAATATTTTAAGTAAAAATTAATTCATTTGAAGCTCTTTCCCTCATTTTCTCTCTCCTTTGTCACTCCCAATGCCTCTTATTTCCAGATATTTTAGTATTTTTTCAGTATCACCATTTTTCTCATTAGGATTGTTAATGACATACCTTTCAGAATCACACAATTAAAGCTAGGAAAGTTATCAAGATATATGAAGCTTTTCCAATACAACAAGTATTTTGTTGTACTTGGGATGAAAGTCTTTGCCTGTATTTGTAGGCTTACAATAATAGAAGTCTATTTTGTAGCGAGACTCTGATATAATCATTTACTATAATTAAGTATCCGCTTAGAAGAGGTTACTTAAATCAGACACTATCTGAAAAATTAAGGCAGAGTTTCTGCCAACTAGGCTATGAATTAGGAAGTACTTAGGGGAAGCTGATATGGTAACATGAAGTCAAAAGGATTTGTTATCAAGGTTAGCTTGGAGAAAGAAAGACATTGATAGCCATTGCCTGGAGAAGTACAAAGATGTGAAGATATGCTCAAAAATAATTTCTAATATTTGTAGTTGTGCATAAAAGCAATCAGAAAACAAGAACTTAAACACAAGTTCATTTTAATGTATATTTTATTGATTTGATTTTTACCAATTTAGTAAAGAGTAAAATACTTGGGTTTTAAAATTATGTACCCTTCGTACCACAGACCTTGTCATATTGTTCCCTAAAATTGCAAAATTTAGTTCTTAATGCATTCAGCCTGTCTTGATACTCTTTCTCTAAACCAGCATGCAACTCTATGGTTTATCTTCTAAATTATCAAATTTATAGTAAAATGCATATAAATTCTCATCACAGTTTGTAGAGCCTTGGCTTTCTGCTGTAAACAATTGAATTTTAGATTTGCTCAAACTATTTAGAAAATACACACTTTGCTCAATATTTAAAGTAATACTTCAGCTTGATCAATTACTTCTTCAATTGGAAAAATATAGGAAAGGGATAGGTTCAAAAGTAAGTAGATAGGTTTTGAAAATATATTTTTCTACTTATATAATTTCTGGCTTCTCTAATTTTAAAATGAAAACTTAAGAAATTTCTCATTTTTGTGGCTTTATTACTTCATTAAATAAATATTTTTCTCTGCAAAGATATGAGTACATGTTACTTTGGGAATGCAAACATATATAAGATACAGCCATTCTCCCAAAGGAACTTAAATTCTTAGTACACGTAATGACATATATCCAAATAAATACATGGGGCCATGTTTGTTAGTTCCAAGAATCTATTTACAAATAGCTGTAGTCTTCTGGGGGTCACCAGGCTATATTAGAGACTGGGGTATTTAATGGTTCATTGTCTTTTTCTGTAAATATTTGTAAAGAAAACTTTAAGTAGTGGTGTCTCTAGCAAGAGAACACATTTAATGCATTTTTGTATTGTCTGCACTAAAAAAAATCTAGTTCATAAATTACCTTTTCAAAGAAAAATTAGTTTAAGTGAAAAAGTAGATATTATATCTAGGCAGCATTAGTTACCACTTGAATTAGCATGGAAAAAAGACTGTGCTGGTGGCACATAATATATGCTCAGATGCTCAGCTTTCACGTACCTTGGTATGTTCTCATGTTAACTCACTAACTGCCCGTGCCCTGCCTTGATATAGCTCCAACTATATCCTATAATGTGTTAACAAACTATATCTGTTCCACTCATGTTTAGATATTCTGTAATCTTTTTATGACTCTCTAAACTTCAAGAAAAATTTAGAGAAACTATTCCTTATCTTTAGTTACCATTACACTCCGTTTTCTCGGTACCTGAATCTGTATTGAGATTGGAGTTTTAGAGTTAAGGATACATCACCCTTGAGACACTCTTTTCTGTTAACTTAGAGCAAATACTATCCCTAAAAAAGTAGAGCTGAGAAATGAGGTGTAACGGAAGAAAGTATTTGAACGAGGTCTTGAAGAATAGACACAAATAACTGGCAAATGTTTAGGGAAATGAGCCTAGGTGGTCTATTTGGAGGGAATGGCCAAAGGAAAAGGGAAGGTTGTATCTAGAGAATGATGAGTGGTTTCCAGAGCAAAGAATAAAAATAGGGAAATATGGACAATGAGACGTCTCTCTAGTTCTTATGTAATTGGGCTATTGTTTGCCATTGTTCATTTTGAAAGGAATTTCCTCTGGAAATTTCCCCTCCCCTGTTCTTTGTGATGCCATGCTTCGCTTCCTTTCTCTTTTTTATCCAACTACTTTGTTGTTGAGCTGTCATCTAAACTTACATGTTATACCTTGGTTATCTCTCTACTCTCGAGGCTTGGACTACCACATATGTATCAAAGATTCCCAGTTCTATATCATCAGCCACAGCCTTCTCTTGAGTTCCATATTTATACTTACACATTTACCCTGGACATGTTTTCAGGCGTTCAAACTTCAGCATTTCTAAAACCTAACTCAACCGGGCCTGCTCTTCCTCACTTAATTCTAATTCAGGTGAGGTTATCACCATGTACACAATCGTGCAAACTAGAAATCTTACAGTATTCTATATTTTCTCTTTTCCTGTGTGTAATCATTTTGCTAATTTACGGTTGTAAAAGCTATATTCTACTTCACTTATTTGATTTTCTTTGGCAAAAGCCTGCTTTTCATTCTTTCCCTGTGATTTCTACATGATGATGATCTTTTTGTTACAATCCAGGCTTTCTTCGTTCCCATTTGTTATTGCTTATCTTTGTTTCACTAAAACAGTTTCCTCTTTAATCTGTCTTAGAGCACATATCTTGTGTGTTCAGATTTTTCTCTTATTTCTTAAATTAACTTGATTTTATGGGGTAATATTTTTCTTACCCTCACATTGGTCCTTTTCTTGTAAATTACAATATGCTTTCATATTAGCCAGTGATTTTCTTGTCTTACGTGCCTTTTTGTCTGGCGTGCTATGTGCAAGCCAGGAACAGTGCTGCTGCTGGATCTGAATCCTGAAATATTTCACAGAGGTGCTGCATGATAATATTTATTATTATAATAGTAACCAATATTTGTTGATAGTGTTCTTTATGGAACTTATATTTAAGTGGGAAGAGAGATAAAAAGAAACATAATAAAAATACGAAGATTTTTTGTAGAAGATAAGTGCTATGGAGAAAAATAAAGTAGAGAAAGGGGTTGAGGTAGAATGAGGGGTTTAAGCTTAAACCGGATGTTCACAGAAGGTCTCACCGAGAAGGTAATGTTTGAGCAAAACCCTGAAGGACGTGGAGCAGTCAGCCAAAAATTACCTGAGGGATGAGTATTCCCGGCAGAAGAAAAAGCAACAGCAAAAGTCTTGAGGTGAAAAGGTGCCTGGCTTGAATGAGAGAGAATTGCACAGAGTATTAAAGTAATAAGATATTAAAATGGAAGTTTCTTTTAAAAATCCAATGTAACAGATGCCATACTTTAAAGAGAGGTTGAAGGCCGTAATGATTTTGAGTTTATAAAGAAGTTAGTGTGAAATGGGTTAGACAGCATTTACACCCCCAAACACATAGAAGGTGTAGAAGAAGTCCAGGACACTGGGAGAGAAATGTTAGGAAGGGATACCGCAGTATGTGAATACCTTCTCCAAGTTGGTTGATGGAAGTAGTCCCTAAATTTTGCCTGAAGTCTAGGGCAACCCAGAGGACTTAATATCTGCCCTTATAGTTTAGAGGACATAGAGAGTTGGTATCTGTCTGATGTCTACCTCTCAGCTGTGGTACTATATTGAATTACCCAGTTGCTGCACACTCTGCTTTCACCTTCAGCCTCATATCTCCAAATCTGAGCATATTTGTGGGATTCTGCTGTTTCTCTTTACTTGTCTCCCAGATAAATCACTTCTTAACAACTACTGAGTCTTGGTTTGGGCCAGTCCTTCCTTCAATTAAGTCCTGTTGGCACTATAGCTTGCAAAGGTTCTTCAATTTAGTGATGTGGTATGTCATTCTTTGTGGTTTCGAGTACTGGTTTTTATAGTTTCCCTGATCATTTGACCTGAAATCTTAGGAAGTGGAGAAGAGAATTGCCCATATTTGCTCAGATAGCCCTCTTATCCAGAGATCAGTCAGATTCATTAAAAAAAAAAAAACTCTCAAAGAAATGGAAGATAAGTTAGAGGGGGCAGAACTCTGGAGAACAGTGAGATGGCTACTGGAATACTGCAATAAAGGGGCAGTAGTGCTTCAAGAGACTTTTCAGACATAGAATATGGTTTAGTGACCAAATGAAAATGGGAAATTTTATTAGTTTGGGGAATTAAATATGACTTGGAAGTCTTCTATATTGTTGCTGGTAATAGCAATGCCATGAATGGAGGCAGGAATGATTTTGGTTTGGAAATAACAAATGTTGAACGTGTTGATGAGGTGGAATCTGATAAGGAGTAGTAAATATTGTTGTGAAACAGGATTTCACTGATCTGGGCTTAAATCCCAGCCTCAGTACCTTCTAACTATATGACATTGGGCAGATTATATGAATTCCATTGTCTCTGCTCATCCTACTTTATAGAATTGCCGTGATGATTGAATGAGAACACATATATAAATGGATATGTGTTCTAGTACACATATGGTACAATTGCCATCATGTCATATAATTATTGAGAGTAGAAGAATGTCCATGGAACTGTAACTTAGGGTAGAAGTTGGGGGCTATAGATTCTGAAAATTATTGATCAATAGCTGATAATTGGAGGCAATGAGGTAGGTCAGAAGGACAAGATTGTCTAGGATAGTTGAGTTGGTAGAAATAAAGGAGAGAAAAAAAAAAAAAAAGACCTGAAAAGCTGAGAAACATTTTTGAGAAAAAACCCAAAAGCGGTTATATGGGTAGGGGGGGAAATAAGAAAGGGTCATATTAAAGGAACCAAGGAGGAGAGAATTTCAAGAAATGTATATTAAGGACTATGTGTTGGACATAATGCTAAGCACTAGGCACACATAAGTAACGAAGATACGGTTCCTAAGGAGTCTACTCAAAGTCTAATAGGAGGAGAAAGACATGTAAAGCAAATGCTACCATAGAAATATGTTCAGACATAGTGGGGGACATAGGAGATAGGGAGCAAAAAATGCTTTAGAGGGAGCTGGTGCTTAGTTTGAGTACTGAAAGAAGTTAGGTTTTCCTCATATAAACAGGGTTGAGGAGGAGTATGGATAGAATTTCACATAGAGAGGACAGTACAACCAAAGGCACTAAGGCATTAAACAATGATTTGTGCTAAAAAACTATAAGGAGTTTTGCTGAGTGGAATGCAGGATGCAAAGGATATGGTATAGGGAGGTGATCAGGAAATAATGCTGTAGAGGTAGCCATAAAACTACCTTGTATTCCCTAATAATACATTTTGTCCTTACTTCTAGACAATGGATACCCATTTAATGCCCACTGAAGGTTTTTAAGCATGGGAGGAAAGATGTGGGAGGGAGAGGAGAGGGGGTGTTACTTTATTAAATTTGCATTTCTGAAAGGTTAGGAGTATGGAAGGTGGCTTTAATGTGTGCTAGACTTGATTCCAGAAAGTAAGTCAGAAGACTTTTTGAATAGTCCAGCTGAGAAATTATGAGAGCTGAAGTAAGATGGTAATAATAGAGGTTGGAATATTAGAGATGTTAAGAGTCTATGATGTGGTGAGGGAGAAGGAAAAGACTAGGTTGACCTTCAGTTCTAGGTTGGGTGACTGAATGGATAGTGATACCAGTAATCATAATAGGGAACATAGAATGAAGAACAGTTAAGGTGGGGTAGATCTGGAGGGATGGATTTGATGTATGTAGTTGACAGTGTCATTTAAAACTACAGATGGGCTTGATTAGGATGATAACTGAGCAAATACTATTTACTTGGGTAATTAGGAAACTGTCTTTTGAGAGAATAGTTTTGGTAAAGTTCAGAGAAAGGGAAGCCAAATTGTAGTTCATTAAGGAATGAATTAGAGGTGAAAAAGTGAGGATAACTGATACAGACTGCTTGGCAAGAAGTTTAATAGTGAAAGCAAGGGGAGACCTGAGTTGGTGGTTTGTGGAGGGAATCAGGTTTGTGGGAAGGCCAGTTTAGGAAGTGGAAGAAGTATGAGTATGTAGGTTTCCCAGTAGAAAGAAAAAACAAAGATGTTAAATGGATACAACAAGGGTAGAGGGTAGAAGAAAGAGAATCAAGGATTTGGGGGTGGGATTAGTTATCTGAAACATGAGAGTAAGGGGTAATGAGAGGTAAAGATGGATTTCAGGTGGAGAGGAGAAAAGTTGGTACATTTAATCTCTCATAAAATGTTTTTTCTCTGTGAAATTGGAGGCAAGTCCTCTGAGAGTGAAGGATGATACTGGACTTTCAGCTTATTTTAGTGATTACATGGAATGGTTATTGTGGGGAATGAAAAGGGTAATGGATGTGGATAAGCACAATATTGAAAAGCAATATGGAGGGTCCCATCAGCATTTTGAATAATAGTACTGTAACAGAGTCAAGGCAGTGCCATCTTCCCAGCCACTGAAAACCCAGGAACTGGGGTAGAGTAAATAGATGGTTGTTTAGATAGCAGGGTAGGTGGAGGAGATAGAAAGAGTATGTGGGAATCGGATGAGTGTCTTTAACTATTATTTAGACTGTTATTAACCATTAACTAGAAGAATAGAATTTTTAAGCCCAATTGGGTCTTGATAATCAGTGTGTTCACTGTAGTCTGATAATAAGTATTTTCTTAAATATGGAAAAGTATCACCTTGAGCAATATTTTCTTTTAAAATTACTGGAAACAGTCACTCTGCTATTACATTTTGGGCACTGATTAAATGTTCCATCTAACTAACGCAGCAGAATGAATGAGAGAGTGAGTATTAGAGTTATGACATCCTGGGTTTAAATCCTGCTTGGTTACCAACTAGCTTTGAGACTTTGGATAATGCGGTTATCATCTTTGTGCTTCAGTTTCATCATGTGTTAAGACAATTAAAATATTCTCTCCTACAGAATCATTGTGGTGATTAAATGCGTAGTACATGTGAAGTTTTTAGCCCAATGCTTAGAGCACTGTGAATTCTCCACAAATGTTAGCTATTGTGTTAGTCAGCTATTGCCACAGTAATATTATGTAACAAACCTTCGCCAAACTCATTGTCATATCAAGGCAGGCTTTTAATTTTTTCTCTCATAAATGGCTCTGCTTTAGGATGTAGTTAAGTTCCTGGCTTTGAGGCAAGTTCAGGTTTGTACCTCATGCCTCATTTTGAGGTCTAGTTTAAAAGGGCACTGGGTACCTTGGTAGTATTCATATGTTGATGTATGAATTCAGGAGGAAGGCAAACTATGCATGTACGTTAAAACTCTGCAAACATCCCGCATGCTTATATCGTGTTGGCCAAAGCAAGTCACATGGCCAAGCATAAAGGCAATAGGGATGAGAAGTATACTCTGTCCCCAGAAGGAGAAGTAAGTGAATTTCTGCTAAATAAAACCCCAGCTTTTTTAGCCATGATATCTCTTTTTTTTTTAATTAGCAAGGAAAAATAACATCCAGCTGAAATAATATGATTATTTTTAAACCAAATTTTTCAAGTCTGGTTTAAAAGAAATGTTGGTTTTATTTTTTTTTATTTTTTATTTTTTGCTGTACGCGGGCCTCTCACTGCTGTGGCCTCTCCCGTTGTGGAGCACAGGCTCCGGACGCACAGGCTCCGTGGCCATGGCTCGCGGGCCCAGCCGCTCCGCGGCATGTGGGATCTTCCGGGATCGGGGCACGAACTGGTTTTATAACTGAATGAAAATGACTGACAAAAGAAAATTTTCATTGGGTATCTGCTAACATAATTTCAGAATCTCTTGATACCCAGTATGTTAGCTTATTCAATATATGAGGATTAAGTATCTCAATCTCTCTGATTTTTTGCCACTCTTAAACTATTTCATATTTTCTTCCTATTGCTCTTTTTAAAAAACTTCACTGAGGGCTTCCCTGGTGGCGCAGTGGTTGAGCGTCCGCCTGCTGATGCGGGGGACATGGGTTCGTGACCCGGTCCGGGAAGATCCCACATGCCGCGGAGCGGCTGGGCCCGTGAGCCATGGCCGCTGAGCCTGCGCGTCCGGAGCCTGTGCTCCACAAGGGGAGAGGCCACAACAGTGAGAGGCCCGCGTACTGCAAAAAAAAAAAAAAAAAAAAACTTCACTGAGGTATAAATTATATACAATAAAATTCACCATTCATCCATTAAAGGTATAGTTAGATGATTTTGACAAATATATAGTAATGTAACCAGAACTATAATAATGCTATAGAATATTTCCATCATCTCCCAAAAGATCCCTCATTTCTCTTTGCAATCAATTCCCACCCAACAGTCCCAGCCCTAGATGGCCACCAGTCTGCTTCCTATCATTATAATTTGTCTTTTCTACAATTTCATATAAGTAGATTTTTATAATCCTTTGTGCCTCACTTCTTTCACTTATATATTAATTCCTTTTTATTGCTAAGTAGTATTCTTTTATATAGATATAACACAATATGTTTATCCATTCACCTGTTGATGGACATTTGGGTTGTTTTCAGGTTTTGGCTATAATAATAAAGCTATTTGCATGCAAGTCTTTGTGTTTTTATTTCTCTTGTAGGAGTGGTAAATGTGTAAGAGTGGGATTTTTTCATTGTATGTTACATGTATGTTTAACTTTTAAAGAAATTGCCAAACTGCTTTCCAAAATGGCTGTACCATATTACCTTCCTACCAGTAATATATAAATATTCTAGTTGCTCCATACCCAGTCTTTTGAATTCTAGCCATTCTAATAAGTGTATGGTGGAATCTCATTGTGGTTTTAATTTGCATTTCTCTGAAGGCTACTAATATTGAGAATCATTTCATTTGTTCATTTGCCACTTACATATCTTCTTTGGTGAAGTTATCTGTTCAAACTTTTGCCCATTTTAAAATTATGTTCTTAATATTGAGTTGAAATAGTAATTTATATATATTGGAAATAAGTCCCTTATCAGATTTATGGTTTGCAAAGTTATTCTCACAGTCTGTGGCTTGCCTTTCCATTTTTATAAGTGTCTTTTGGAGGACAAGCTTTAATAAATTTTGATAAAGTCCAATTTAACTTTTTTTTTTGGTGTATGATTTGTGATTGTTGTGTCCTACTTAAGAAACCTTTGCCTATTTCAAAGTCACAGTCACAAACAGTTTCTCCTGTATTTTATTCTAGAAGTTTTATAGCTTTACATTTTGGGATATGATTCATTTCAAATTCTTTTGTACATGGTATAAGGAAGGGTTGAATTTATTTTTTTCCATATCCATCGTCAAGCACCATTGTTTGAAAAAGACTCTGGTTACCTCACTGAATTACCTTGCCATTCTTGTTAATCAGTTGACCAGAGGGACTTCCAGCATGACTGCATGAGGGGCTCAGCAGACCCACCCCTCAGCAAAACTGGTGAAAATAATCACTTAATATCTCTGGAAATAGTCCTAAAATAAACAGTAAATGGAGAAAATATATATATATATATTTTATATACTGCAGTTTTATTTCAATCACACAAACGAAGTTAGCATGTAGGAAATTTAAATGAAACAGTACGGTAGAAATAGCAGAGAACCAAAAACTCTAATGAGGAAGTACACCTAAAGCATGAGAATTCAACATTCATTAGTATTTCATCTTCAGTTTTGATTGACACTTGATGCTTGCAAAGTTTGAAAGAAACTTTGAGATAATGTTGTTTATTCAAGAAAATTTTTATTTTGGTAAGAACAGCAACACTCTATGGTATGTCAACTGAGACCTGTTCCCTCACTCCCCCATTCCAACTCAGTGAGATGGAAACTCTACTGCAGACTGGTGCAACCAAAAACACAGGGATCCCTCTTCCTGCAGCTCCCAGTCAGATGGCTCTCCTTTGGCAGGGACAGGACATCAGTATTTTTCATCCTTTCCCAGCTACCTGTTGCTGAGGCTAAATTTTGAGAAACTGTGGCTAAGAAGTGGGGCTACCTTTTTCTGCCCAGCCCCAACTCATAGGATGAAATCTCTGTCTTGGGTGTGGCATTGCTGAGAATACTGGGGCCCCGATCACCCTTGCCCTGGCCTGTAAGGTGATATTTGCACTCTGGGTGAGGCAGCTCAAGAAGATTGAAAGCTACCATCCATCTTTTCCTCTTCCTCCCTCCTAATGAGTACTCAGCTCCTGAAGTGGAGGTGTAACTCAGACATAAGTGTGCCACTGTCACCACCCCCAGCTCCAGAGCCTAGGCTCAGAGATTTTGCCTGGGAGGACAGGGTTAGCTTGGAGGAGTCTGTGAGGGCTCAGAAAAAATCTCAAACACTGACCTTGGCAGTTCCTCCTTCAAAGGAGCTGGGATTTGATTGTATTAATCTGTAGAGCAGTTTAGGCCCAGGAAAGGCAAACAATGGGTGTGGTCAGAGAAAGAGACAGAGCCCTGCCAAAACCCCTGTCATACCAAAGTGACTGTGGGCAAATATATGCAAAGTTCCACCTCCTTGAGGAGCAACATCAGAAGTACAACACTGCAAGAGGGAAATAGACTTAACTAAAATAATCCAGCCAGTCACTAAACAAGCAAATAACAGTAAAAAGTCCCAAGGTGGAGAGGTCGGGGAGTACTTAGAGTTTCTACAATATTTTACCCAAAATGTCCAGTTTCCAACAAAAAATCTCAAGACAGGCAAAGAAGCAGGAAAACATGGCCCATACACTGTAGATAAAAAACTGCCTGTGAGGCTGATTAGATGTCTTTGTAACAGACAAAGACTTCAAAGTAGCTGTTGTAAAATATGCTCAGAGAACTAAAGGAAATGTTATTAAAGAAGTAAAGAAAGGTATGATGACAATTTCATATCAAATAGAAAATATCAATAAAAAGATAGAAATGATAAACAACCAAATGGAAATTCTGGGGTTGAAAAGCACAAAAACTGAAATGAAAAATTTGCTAGAAAAATTTACTCAGGGGGCTAGATAGTAGATTTGAACTATCAGAAGAAAGAACTAGTGAACTTGAAGATAGATTGATAGAGGTTATGCAGTCTGAAGAGCAAAGAGAAAAAGGGGAATGAAGAAAAGTGAATGGACCTTCAGAGAAATGTAGGACATCATTAATCACACCAACATATGTGAATGGGAATATCAGAAGGAGAAGAGAGAAAAGAGGAGAAAAATATTTGAAGACTTAATGGCTGAAACTTCCCAAATGTATTGAAAAATAATAATCTGTACATCCAGAAAGCTCAACCAACTTCAAGTAAGCAACATAAAGAAATCCATAAACAGGCACATCATAGTAAAAATTCTGAGAGCCAAAAGCAAGGAGAACATCTTGGAAGTGGCAAGAGAAAAATGATTTGTCATTTATAAGGGAACCCAGTAAGATTAATGGCTGATTTCTTATCAAAAACATTAGAGGTCAGAAGTCAATGGGATAACCATATTGAAAGTGGGACAGAAAAAAACACTTCAAAACTAATCAAAACCTCAATCAGAAAAATCTACCTTTAAAAATTAAGGCAGGGGCTTCCCTGGTGGCGCAGTGGTTGAGAGTCCGCCTGCCGATGCAGGGGACACGGGTTTGTGCCCTGGTCCGGGAAGGTCCCACATGCCGCGGAGCGGCTGGGTCCGTGGGCCATGGCCACTGAGCCTGCGCGTCCGGAGCCTGTGCTCCGCAATGGGAGAGGCCACAACAGTGAGAGGCCTGCGTACCGAAAAAAAAAAAAAAAATTAAGGCAAAATAAAAATAATCCATGATAAACAATAAGTGAAAGAATTTGTCACCAGCAGACCTGGCTTACAAGAAATACTAAAAGAAATTCTTAAGGCTGAAAGGAAATGATCCCCAGATTATAAATTAAATCCACACAAAAAACAGAGAACAAGTAGCAGTAATTATATATATAATTATAAAACACAGTGTATGTATTTTTCTCATTCTTCTCATGACTGATTTAAAAAGGAATCCTGTAGGGGCTTCCCTTGTGGCACAGTGGTTGAGAGTCTGCCTGCCGATGCAGGGGACACGGGTTCGTGCCCCGGTCTGGGAAGATCCCACATGCTGCGGAGTGGCTGGGCCTGTGAGCCATGGCCGCTGAGCCTGCACGTCTGGAGCCTGTGCTCCGTAACGGGAGCAGCCACAACAGTGAGAGGCCCGCGTACTGCAAAAAAAAAAGGAATCCTATGAAACAATATGTATATAACGTATTATTGAGCATATGACATAGAAATGTAATATATCTGCTAATAACACCAAAAGAGGCGGGTAGGAGCAAAGCTGTATTGATCTAAGGTAATTACTCCAAATATTAACTGATATCCACCAGAACAAATGAAGAGAACCAGAAATAAGAAGGTTAATGTAACAAATATAAAAGTATAAATATATACTTGTTCTTCTTTCTTCTTTCAGCTTCTTTAAAAGATACAAAATTATATAAAGTAATAATTTTAACAATTTATTGATGGATTTGTAATATTTTTGGACTATATATGTGTGTGTGTATATATATATAATCTCACAGTAGTACCACAAAAATGGGGTAAAGGAATAGGAATAACATTTTTATATCTCACTAGAATTAAGTTAGTATAAATTTGAAGCTGATTTTGATAAATTAAGATGTATATGGTAAGCCCTAGCAACCACTAAGGAAATACTCTAAAAATACAGTAAAAAATATTAAAGAAATTAAAATGCCACATTAGAATATATTCACTTAATGTAAAAGAAAACCAGAAAATTTGAATAAAGAAACAAAAAAGGCATGAGTCATATGACAAAAAGTAAAATGGTAGCATAAATACATTTTTTTCAATAAACATTTGGAAAATGAAATTAAGGAAATAATTTCATTAGTGGTAGTTTAAAAAGAACAAAATAGGAATAAATTTTGAGAAGATTTTAATCTACAAGTTCAATGACTTTTATAGACACAGGGCTATGCATTTTATGGATTTTCTACTTGAGTGAGCTTAGGAAGTTCATGTTTTTAAGGAATTTATACTTTTCATCAGATTTGTTGAATTTATTGGTATAAAATTGCTTCTATTTTGTAGGTATCCTATTCATATCAATAAGATGTATATTGCTGACATCTCTTTTATTCTTGATATTGCTAATTGGCATTTTCTCTTTTTTCTTCATCAGTCTGACTTGACATTTATCAACCTCTTCATCTTTTCAAAGAAATGGCTTTTTGGTTTCACTGATTTTCTCTGTGCTTTTTCTGTTTTCTATTTTATTGATTCATGTTCTTTATTATCTCTTTAAATTGCTTTCATTTTTATTTGCTCTTCTTTTTCTAGTTTCTGAGTTTGAAGCTTAGAATATATGTCTTTTCTAATATAAGCATGTAATGATGTAAATTTCCCTGGAAGCACTGCCTTAGCTGCAACTCACAGATTTTTATACATTGTGTTTTTATTTTCATTCAGTACATAATCATTTCTAATTTCATTTGCAATTCTCTAACCTGTGGGTCATTTAAAACCATGTTGTTTAATTTCCATGTGTTTTGTGATTTCTCAGATATTTTTATTTTGATTTGTTGTGGTCAGATAGCATACTCTATAGGATTCCTATCCTTTTGAATTTGAGATCTGTTTTATTGAATCACTATCTGTCTATAGTGGTGAATACTACATGTGCACTCGACAATGTATATTCTCCATCTGGTTGGATAGATATCTGTATATAAATGGTATAACATACATATAATTGATGTTGTAGTGGGATGGGGGGCAAGAAATAATGGCCAGAATTTTCCAAATTTGATGAAAATGATAAACCCATAAATACAAGACAATCAATAAACCCCAAGAAAAAGAAGCATAAAGAAAAACACTCCAAAGTACATCATAGTCGATTTACTGAAAACTAGTGCTATGGTGAAGAGCTTACATGCAGAAAGAGAAAAATACTACTACTTATAGAAAAATGAATATGAATGACAGTGAACTTCTCATCACAAACTATATAAACCAGAAGAAAATGGACAGTATTTAAAGTGCTAAAAAATACTTATTGATCTAGAGTTTTATATTCAGAAAAAAATTTCAACTATAAAGACAAAATAAAACTTACAATAAAAAAGTATGAGGAATTTCTGCATTTCTCACCCCCCAAATATGTCTATGTACTAATGACCAGTGAATAGGTTACCTTGTACAGCAAAAAGGACTTCACAGATATGATTAAGTTAAGGTTTTTGAGATGGGCAGATTATCTGGAATTATCTAGGTGGGCCCAATGTAATCACAAGGATTCTTATGAGAAGGAGACAGGAGGGGTGGTGTCAGAAAAGATAATGGATGGCAGAAGCAGAGGGCAGGAAAGAGATGTAATAACAGGAGCAGAGATTTGAGTGACAAAACATGAGCCATGCAGTGTCACCCTTTTGAAGCTGGAAAAAGCAAGGGACAGATTTTCTCCTACAGTATCCAGAAGGAATGAATATCTTCTAACACCTTATTTTAACCTTGTAAGACTCATGAAGGTCATTATACTTCAAAATTCATTTTTAATATCTACCTTCTAGAATAGTAAGATAATTTTACATTTTAAGCCAATTTTGTGGTAATTTATTATAGCAGAAATAGGAAACTAATATCAATTTTGGTATTTGGAAGTGAGGTGCTTCTCTAACAAATACCTAAAATGTGGAAGTGGTTTTAGAATTGGGAAGTAAGTAGAGGCTGGAAGAATTTTGAAGAGCATGATGATAGATTTCCTTGAACAGACTGTTAGTGGAAATAAAGATATTAAAGACTCTGCCAGTGAGGGCTCAGAAGGAAGTGAGGAACATGGTAGAGAAAATCTGTATTGTCTCAGAGATCACTTAAACAATTATAAACAAACCATTGAAATATAGATGTTAAAGGAACTGCTCATGAGGGCTCAGAAGGAAGTTAGGGGCTCTCTGTTATTTGGTGGCAGAAAACTTACTGGAATTTTATCCTATGGTTAATGTAAAAACAGAACTTGTAAGCCATTAATTTGGATATTTAGATGAGATTTCCAAGCAAAGTGTTGAAGATGCGGCCTGGTTTCTTTTTTCTGCTTACAGTAAAATGTGAGAGGAAAGAGATAGATTGAAGAAAGAACTATTAAACAAAACGGAACCAGGACTTGGTGATTTGAGAAATTCTCAGTATATCCAGCTTTCAAAAGTTGCTAAAACTATAATACTTAATGTCAGGAAAGTGTGCTCTGAAGAGAAAACCAAGGGTGTGGCTAAAGCAGTCTTTTGCTAGTGCCTTGGAAGGCCTTTAGATAAAAGTCAGAGTTTTAAACACAAAGGGCTGGGGTTTTTTTTGGGGGGGGCGCTTTAATTGTTGCAATTTATTTGATATTTTATTGATAATTAAGTGATTTCCTACATACATGAAACTTTTTCATTATAAATTTGATTTGAGTTTCATTTCTAAAATATGTTTCTGTCAACTATCTTTTTTCTTTTCCATTATGGTTTATTACAGGATATTGAATATAGTTCCCTGTGCTATACAGTAGGACCTTGTTGTTTATCCATTCTGTATATAATAGTTGGCATCTGCTAATCCCAAACTCCCAATTCATCCCCCCTCACCCTTGGCAACCATGTCTGTTCTCTGTCTGAGTCTCTTTCTGTTTTGTAAATAAGCTCAATTGTGTCATATTTTAGATTCCACATGTGATATCATATGGTATTTGTCTTTCTCTTTCTGACTTACTTCACTTAGTATGATAATCTCTAGATCCATCCATGTTGCTGCACATGGCATTATTTCATTCTTTTGTTTGTTTGTTTGTTTTTTGCAGTACGCGGGCCTCTCACTGCTGTGGCCTCTCCCATTGCGGAGCACAGGCTCCGGACGTGCAGGCTTAGCAGCCATGGCTCACGGGCCCAGCCGCTCCGCGGCATGTGGGATCTTCCCAGACCAGGGCACAAATCTGTGTCCCCTGCATCGGCAGGCAGACCCTCAACCACTGCACCACCAGGGAAGCCCTATTTCATTATTTTTTATGACTTAATAGTATTCCACTGTGTACATACATATACATACACACATATGTTTACCACATATTCCTTATCCATTCATCTGTTGATGGACATTTAAGTTGTTTCCATGTTTTAGCTATTGTGAATAGTGCTGCTATGAACATTGGGGTGCATGTATCTTTTTGTATTAGAGTTTTGTCTGGATATACGCCCAGGAGTGGGATTGCTGGATCATATGGCAACTCTATTTTTAGTTTTTCCTGGAAACTTCATACTGTTCTTCATAGTGGCTGCACCAATTTACATTCCCACCAAAGGAAACACAGAGGGCTGTTTGAGGAGATTAAGCATATGACTAATGGATCGCTTCACATATCTCAGGAGAAACCATGAGTAAAGATGGGAATATCTAGTATATATTTGTGTATGGGCCTCTTGTTTATATCAGAGTGAGTGCTCTGATATACCCTGGAGACCCATAAGGTTTTTATATCAGCAGAAATGCTGCCAGTGTGAATTGAAAGGGACAGAGAAAGAACTGAAAAAATGTTGTTGGACTTTCAAAATTTTACAGGCAGTAAACAGACTAGTAGAACTACTCAGTTGCACACACATGCTACCCTTTATGAAAAAAGAAGGATGACTCAGAGGTCAGAGCTGAGGGCCCCTAGAACAAGGCCATGGGCCCAGAAGGTGGAGCCTCCCACCACGGAAGATTATTCTTAGGCCTTGAAACCTAATGGAGTTTGCCTTGTTAGATTTCAAAATTGCTTGGGAGTAGTGACCCCCTTTTGTTTCCTTTTATTTTCTTCCTTTCTGAATAGAAATATCTATATTAGTTATTCTATGCCTGTGCTACTATCATACTTTCAGAGAAGGTAAGTTGTTTTCTAGTTTCATGGATCCATAGAGGGAGAGGTATTTTGCCCCAGATGGCTTAAATCCAGAGACACATGCATAGATAATTTCATTGATGAGATTTAGGGCTTTTGAGCTGATGTGACTTAGATGAGATTTTTAGACTTGAATTGATGCTGTAGGTGATATAATGGGCTGAGACTACTGGGGCCCTTGCCTTCTTCTCATCACCTCTGACTCTGACTTCTTTACCCTCCTGCCTCCCCTTGTGATTGCATTACATTGGAGAATAATCTCAAGATCCTTAAATTAATCATATCTGAAAAGGTCCCTTTGCCATGTAAGGTAAAATACCAACAAGTTCTGGTGACTAGGATGTGGACATTTTCAGAGGGCTGTTATTCAGCTTATCACAAGTCCCAAACTGGAAACAACCCAAATGTTTATCAGTAGATGAATGGATAAAAACAAAATTGTGATATTCTTCTCAGCAATTAAAATGCATGAGCTATTGATATACATAACAATATGGATGAACCTCAAATAGTTTTTTATTTTCAAAATAAGAAGTCAGGAAAAATAGAGTACATACTATATAATACAATTTACATCAAAATCTAGAAAATGAAAACTATAGTGACAGCAAATCAGTGATTATCTGTGGATGGGGAGGTAGGAGAGGAGTTGGGAGGGAGAGAGGGAGATATTACAAAAGGGCATGAGGAAACTTTGAGGAGTGATGTGTTCATTATGTTGATCATAGTGATGGTTTGTATACATATGTCAAAATCTATCACATTTAACACTTTGCACATGTACAGTTTTATGCCTCAGTAAAGCTATTAATAATAGAGAAATAAACACAATCTGTAAATTTATTGACTAGCTTTAGCCTAGAGGATTTGGCATTCTCTTATCTCTAGTTAGATAATATACTTAAGTATACATGTTATGGCTAAATTTCACATACCACACAAGTATCATATAGCAGATACCACTTAATCATCCTGTTCTCTAACATAGTCTTTTAAAAAGAGCTTTTTCTTTAAAAAGTCTTTAGTAAATAGAGATACAGTTGAATTCCCATTTTATCTGTATCCCCAAGTTCTTGTATTTTATATTGAGGAAATCAATAAATACTTTTCAAGGAAAGATAAAAATAGCAAAATTAGCACAGTGCATTCTAGTTTACAAGGTTATTTCAGTGTAAGGATGTTAGTTCTTTTATTTGACCCTTTGTGACTTTATTATAGATATAAGCCCAACCAGATCTGGGAAAGTAGAATAAGGAAGTTGGATATAGATTCTGCTGGACTCGTCATTGGTTATGAGACTTGAAAAAGAGGGGCTGTGATCGTTGATTCCCAGATTTTTCAGCCTGGGTGTTTTGGGTAGTGATGATTTCATTCATTCATCACAGAGAAAGGAGTTGGGAGGGTATAAAAATAGCAATTAACATAAAGCAAGACGAATTATAATTGAAGGAGGTAGGGGAAAGATGGTGATTAATCAGTTAAGTTCAGATATGTGGGTTTTTATTGATTGGGATGCATGCTTGGGGGATACAGATATGAGTGACATTTATCTCAGGTTGCTTTGGGTCTGTATGGCTCTACAGGTACTCATGCAAATAAACTGAAATACAAACAGGAGCTATGGGAAGCAATTCTTACTTGCATTGTACTTTCAGATCTTATTAGATGTTGACTGAAAGGACCAGAGATCTATTCTCTCTTATGACGGTGCAGAGTATGAAAGGACCCCTCTGTGTGAGGGAGGTGACTTTTGCTATTGAGGCATTATAAAGAAAGAAAAATTGGCTCTTAGTTTTTCTTTTTATAACATGCCTTACCTAACCCATTCCCTAACAAAACACACATACACACATACATCGACTTGAGATCTCAGGCAAGCAAGGCTTGGCTTGGACTTATTACCTAGTCTGTCTTTTTTGTCTAGTAAAGGTTAGCGAAGCAGAATTGTACTAGGGGCGGGGCGGTGCGCAGCTGTTAGCATGCGATCGTTAGTGCTCGAGCGCATGCGCGCCCAGGTCGCGCGAGACAGCACGCGACTGTTAGTGCGTGACCGTTAGTGCGTGCGGGTTAGAGGTCCTGCTCCGCCCCCAGTCAGCCGCGCAGTGGTCCTCACCGCAGAGAGGGTGGTGAGAGGAGGAGGTTCCCGGCGTTTTCGCTGTGGCCCTCCACAGCCTCGCAGTCGGCGGGTGAGCTGGGGGACCCGGGGACTGAGGGCTGTGTCCTGCAGAGCTCCAGAGCCCTTGCCACGGCTGCCCACTGGCCGGGCCCAGACCTTGAAGCAGCAGCGAACGTCTCTCCCATCCCCACCTTTGTGACCTAATGGCGGCGGCAGCCTCCATGGGTCGCAGTCCTCAGCAACTGGAGTATACGGACACTGCCATTAAGGTAACAGCTTTAACCAGCTTTAGTCTCTCTGTTCAGGTTTCAAAACTGGGTACCCCTAGGAGGTGGCCAGAGGTCAGGGTTAAGTTGCAAGGACATTGCACATCATTACTTCAGGTCCACCTCTGTGGTCGGGGCTGTTGTCAAAGGGCAATTGTGAGCAGCGAACTAACCTGACTGGTATTTGCTATAACATATATTCCTATCAGTCCTATACAAATGGTTCTCTCCAGGTTAAGTGAAAAGCCCGAGGGCCGGCTGGGTCCTGGGCACCTGCTCCCTCAGTGTTGATGCTTGGGCAGGGTCCGGGGACCTGGCACTGTGGGGGCTGTCAGCTGAGATCTGCCACTTCAGTGGGCCTGGGCACTGGCAGGAGGACCCAAACTGGACGAGTGCACCTGGGCAGGGTAACCGGCCTGCTCCTGGAGCCCCTCCTCTTAGCCAGGGCCTGGACCTCGGAGGGCAAAAGTCAAGCCTTGAGACCTTGCCCTTTCTGGTCAGAAGAGAATAACATTTGTTTTGGTGGAGGTTTACAGGAATATGGTGACCTGACCTCAAGAACAAAGGATCTGACAAGAAGTTTACAACAACCAACCACGCCCCTACCTCATCTTTCCTATAAAAGGGCTTTGCTGAAAGCTTCTAGAAGTTTGGAGTTTTTAAGGCATGAGCCACCCGTCTCCTTGCGTGGCCCTGTAACAAACCTTTCTCTCCAAGTTCTGACATTTTGGTATTGTTTGGCCTCACTGTGCAGCGGGCACACAGACTTACAAACAGTCCTTTCTTCAATTGTCCCTGGAGGCATGGACCCTAAGGCTTTTGTTGCACCAGGGAATTGTGTTTCTTGATGGTTTTATCTTCAGTTTTCTTCCAGTTAGTGAATTGCAAATATCCCATCATTGACAAAGAATACTGGCCTAAAGTCACAAGGCAATCTGGTGAAATGACAGTCTTTATGGTACAATGTCAACATCATGAATAAAATGCTTTCCCATTGTGGTAATGACTCAGATTCCTACTGGATGAAGTTAATAGTAGTTGTCTCTGTAGTAGCTTGAGCTGGAATATTAGATCTCACTTGAATCAGCTTTAGAAAGTAAATTCCATAATAGAGAAAAATGCACGAGTCCCACTATGGAAAATCCATTGCGTTAATCTCAGTTCAATTAAAGGAATAAGACTACATCTGAGATGGAGTGAGAAATCAGGCTTGGTTGTAGAGTCCATTTTATAGGGAGAAATGATACCATGAGTTTTCTGTGCCTAGGTAAGAGGGAGGGTCAGAACAGTGAAACAGGAACCCAGAAGTGGGAAACACTGTTTACTTAGAGTTGTGTGTTGTGATGTCATCAGTACATGGGGTCTAACACATAGTTATGCAGCCATTGTGAGCCACTGCTATTGTCAGCTTGTTGCCTGTGTGATGATACTTCTTAAATTTCTCTTATCTCATCCTTTTTTGGTGGGAGTGGGAGGAGAACCTCTTCTGAAAGAACCATTATTAGTATCTTGACTCTTGACCTCTTTTGTATCTCTTATAATATGGTGAAAAGACCATTATGGATTTTCAGAGTTCAAAAAATGTAGGTTTGAATTTTAGCTGTACCACTTGCTAGTTGGCAAACTTGGGAAAGTTACCTAATTCTCTCTGGGTATTATTTTCATCTTCTTTTAATACCTACATTACCTGTTGTTGTGAGCCTCAATTTACTTAACATTAAAATTTGTAATGCCTGTATCTTTGTGACTGAGACATAGTACCCATTTAATAAAAGTTAGTTCCTTCTCCTCTCCACATCCCACACACCTTTAAATATAGTTACACCCTCAGGTGTCAGAGCAACTGCTTCAAAATCTGCTCAAAGTATTTTGGATTAAAATTGCCTGATGCTTACTGATGTATTTTCCAGTACTTACAGTTTTTATTAAAGCATGTCATTCCTTGCATACAGCTTATAGGTATCATTGGAATCCTTCAACTATTCACCTCTGTTTTTTTTGTTTTTATTTCATTTATTTTATTTTTATTGTATGTATATAAATAACGTTTTTAAAAATTTTTATACAGCAGGTTTTTATTAGTTATCCATTTTATACATATTAGTGTATACATGTCAATCCCAGTCTCCCAATTCATCACACCACCCCCCAACCCCCGCCACTTTTGCCCCTTGGTGTCCATATGTTTGTTCTCTGCATCTGTGTCTCTATTTCTGCCCTGAAAACTGGTTCATCTGTACCATTTTTCTAGGTTTCACATATATGCGTTAATATACGATATTTGTCTTTCTCTTTCTGACTTACTTCATTTTGTATGACAGTCTCTAGATCCATCCACGTCTTTACACATAACCCAGTTTCGTTCTTTTTTACGGCTAATACTCCATTGTATATATGTACCGCATCTTCTTTATCCATTTGTCTGTCAGTGGGCATTTAGGTTGCTTCCATGACCTGGCTATTGTAAATAGTGCTGCAATGAACATTGGGGTGCATGTGTCTTTTTGAATTATGGTTTTCTCTGGGTATATGCCCAGTAGTGGGATTGCTGGGTCATATGATAATTCTATTTTTAGTCTTTTAAGGAACCTCCATACTGTTCTCCATAGTGGCTTTGTCAGTTTACATTCCCACCAACAGTGCAAGAGGGTTTTCCCTTTTCTCCACACCCTCTTCAGCATTTGTCGTTTGTAGATTTTCTGATGATGCCCATTCTAACTGGTGTGAGGTGATACCTCATTGTAGTTTTGATTTGCATTTCTCTAATAATTAGTGATGCTGAGCAGCTTTTCATGTGCTTCTTCCTGGCTATCTGTATGTCTTTTTTGGAGAAATGTCTATTTAGGTCTTATGCCCATTATTTGATTGGGTTGTTTGTTTCTTTAATATTGAGCTGCATGAGCTCTTTATATATTTTTGTATATATATTTTTGTTCTAGCTATGTAAAAAATGCCATTGGTAATTTGATAGGGATTGCATTGAATCTGTAGATTGCTTTGGGTAGTATAGGCATTTTCACAGTACTGATTCTTCCAGTCAAAGAACATGGTATAACTCTCCATCTGTTTGTATCATCTTCAGTTTCTTTCATCAGTGTCTTATAGTTTTCTGCATGCCGGTCTTTTGTCGCCCTAGGCAGGTTTATTCCTAAGAATTTTATTCTTTTTGTTGCAGTGGTAAATGGGAGTGCTTCCTTAATTTTTCTTTAAGATTTTTCATCATTAAAGTATAGGAATGCAAGAGATTTCTGTGCATTAACTTTGTGTCCTGCAACTTTACCAAATTCATTGATTAGCTCTAGTAGTTTTCTGGTGGCATCTTTAAGATTCTCTATGTGTAGTATCATGTCATCTGCAAACAGTGACAGTTTACTTTTTCTTTTCCAATTTTGTATTCCTTTTATTTCTTTTTCTCCTCTGATTGCTGTGGCCAGGACTTCCAAAACTATGGTGAGTAATAGTGGTGAAGTGGGCATCCTTGTCTTGTTCCTAATGTTAGAGGAAATGCTTTCAGTTTTTCACCATTGAGAATGATGTTTGCTGTGGGTTTGCCTTATATGGCCTTTATTATGTTGATGTAGCCTCCCTCTATGCCCACTTTCTGGAGAGTTTTTATCATAAATCGGTGTTGAATTTTGTCAAAAGCTTTTTCTGCATCTGTTGAGATGATCATATGGTTTTTATTCTTTAATTTGTTAATATGGTGTATCACATTGTTTGATTTGCATATATTGAAGAATCCATGCATCCCTGGGATAAATCCCACTGGATCATGGTGTATGATCCTTTTAATGTGTTGTTGGATTCTGTTTGCTAGTATTTTGTTGAGGATTTTTGCATCTATATTCTTCAGTGATATTGGTCTGTAATTTTCTTTTTTTGTAGTGTCTTTGTCTGGTTTTGGTATCAGGGTGATGGTGGCCTGATAGAATGAGTTTGGGTGTGTGTTCCTTCCTCTGCAGTTGTTTGGAAGAGTTTGAGAAGGATAGGTGTTAGCTCTTCTCTAAATGTTTGATAGAATTCACCTGTGAAGCCACCTGGTCCTGGATTTTTGTTTGTTGGAAAATTTTAAATCACAGTTTTAATTTCATTACTTGTGCTTGGTCTGTTCGTATTTTGTACTTCTTCCTGGTTCAGTCCTGGAAAGTTATACCTTTGTAAGAATTTGTCCATTTCTTCCAGGTTGTCCAATTTATTGGCAATAGAGTTGCTTGTAGTAGTCTCTTAGTATGCTTTGTATTTCTGTGGTGTCTGTTGTAACTTCTCCTTTTTCATTTCTAATTTTATTGATTTGAGTCCTCTCCCTCTTTTTCTTGTTGAGTCTGGCTAATGGTTT
Source organism: Mesoplodon densirostris (assembly GCF_025265405.1). NCBI lineage: Eukaryota > Metazoa > Chordata > Mammalia > Artiodactyla > Ziphiidae > Mesoplodon > Mesoplodon densirostris. Next base: position 82,153,492 of record NC_082671.1, read on the forward strand.
ATCAATTTTGTTATCTTCTCAAAGAACCAGGTTTTAGTTTTATTGTTCTTTGCTATTGTTTTCTTTGTTTCTATTTCATTTATTTCTGCTCTGATCTTTATGATAACTTACATTGTTTTAAGCCACCTAATTTTTGGTAATTTTTGTCAGCAGCAAAGTAAAGTAGTACAAGATCTACATGGTGCCTGGTGAGAAAAATTTAAGCCTGTATTAGCCCTCAATACAATGTTAAATAAGAACAATATGTGTTTAGTTATTTGCTCTTTATGCTTTATTCGTGACTTGAGGTCATTAAAGAGAGACTTCCATGCTGATGTGGTCTGTCATTTCCAACCCCTTTTCACCATCTTTATTATGAAACGTTCTAGATAGCAAAGCTGCTGTTGTCAAATTTCTGATTTTTCTTACGAGTCCCACTCAATTGAATCTAGCTTGCAAGCATCATTTTATGATAGAGACAGCTTGTCCAATTTTGACAGCTGCAAGAAATTGGGTGCTGAAAGATTCAGACCCCCATGTTAACCTTTACATCACTCACGGAAATTTTGAAAAGTGACAGTTTGTCTCAGTGATTGCCCATTCAGCTCATAGTTCTTCAGGTGAATGAATCATAGCTGTATGTGGGTTCTCTTTTGAAAGTTTTCCCACACATTCACAGAATTCCTGAGTCAGTGTGATAAGGACATTTAAACAACAAATAACTACAGTTTTTCTTTAACAATGTAATTATGATAATTCTAAAGCAAGAAAGTGTCTGAGAGCTGGTAGGTGGAGAGTCAAATGGCTCCTGCTGCCTACCTAGTTGTCACATAATTTTTTCTGCTTCTATAATTCTAGTTCCCTGGTGCCCTTCCTTCCTTTACAATAACGTATGCTCTGTAAGCTTCACCATTTTGCCACCCACACATCACCTTTTATTCTAGATTAAAAGCAAAGGAAATTTCCTTTTCATTTACCCAGAAACCAGAGTTTGTTAAATATTTTATGTGTTAGAATTATAGTGTATACTTTTTGGAGGGTCAAAAACTTGATTATTTTTTATAGTTATGTTTTATTAAATAGAAGATTTCTGTTAGTGTGTTACCTTTTATGACTTTTCCATCTAAAATAATGAAGTGAATATTACTTTACCTTTGGGTGACATTTGATTGATGCTGCTAAAATAGTAACTTGTTTAAATTCTTTAGTATTTGGGAGATAATTTTATGATTCCTGATGACTGAATGATGTAGCTCAGAATGCAGTCAACTGCAGTTGCCATGCTGATCCTTGGGTGTAGCAGTAGCAACTTAAGAGGCTAAATGACACAAAAAGGCCAGAGGCTGGGCCTTCACAATTAGGTTTTCTACCTCTGTGACAAGCGAAAGAGAGCAATCTTTGTTTTACAACACTCAAGAGTCGATGAGGTTCTAGTCATGGTCTCTTCTGGTTAGGTTTATATTAATCTGGTAATATTACCACAGATTTAGTGGATTAAAGCAAAAGTTTATTATCTTACAGTTTTTGTGTCTTAGGAATCCAAGCCTGGGTCCTCTGCTTTAGGGTCTCTCACAAGGCTGTAATCAAGGTGTCAGCCAGGGCTGCAGTCTCATCTCTGACTCGAATGGGGAAGGATCCACTTCCAAAGTGTGCATATTTGTTGGCAGGATTTGACTCCTTGTGGTTTGTCAGCTGAGAGTGTGAGTTCCTTTCTGGCTGCCCTCAGTTCCTTGACTAAGGGGCTCAGTTTGGAGGCTTCCCTCAGTTTCTTGCCACATGGGCCTATTCATAGGACAGGTTACTTCATCAAAGCCAGAAAGGGAGAGTGTCAAAAGAGAGAATCTGCTACCAAAAGAGAAGTTACAGTCTTATGTAACATAACCTGGGAGGTGACATCCTACCACCTTTGCCATATTCTGTTGGTCAGAAGCAAATCATAGGTCATGCCTATACTCAAGGGAATGGGATTACACAAGGGCATGAATACCACGAGGCAGGGTTAATTGGGGGTCATCTTACAGTCTGTTTGCCACAGATCCCAAACACAGAAGGAAATTATAGGGGATTACTGAGTATTCCATTTTGTAACTTACCCGAGCGTATTCATGAGTAAGAATTGACACTATATTTAGGCAAGTTATATAACAACATATGAAAAGGAATAATAATGTTAACCATACCTGATATGTGGTGGGAATGCAATGAATGAATGTTTGATGAATAAAACTTATGGTATATTTGCAAATCCATTTATAAATAAAGAGCTTTCACTGACATTCTTTTACTTCTTCCCCTCAACAGCTCTGTGAGTGAGATAAGGCAGGCATTCATATGTTAGAGAAGTAGAAAATCATGGTTACAATACTAGTTACTACTAAAGTTAGGATCCAAATTTAGTGCCCTTTCTTCCAACATTTTTCCCCTGGGTTATTTGGAAATGTGAGGAGCCTGCCATGATGTTCCAGTGGACTCCAGCCAGGCTGGATTTCTCAAGCCCTTTCTGCCATAGCAGTTACACTTCTGTCTTTTAGTTTTAGTCAGTATTATAAGTTTTAAAGGATATGATTAAAAGTGTCAAATAAGACACAGGCCTAGAGAATGGACTTGAGGACACGGGGAGAGGGAAGGGTAAGCTGGAACGAAGTGAGAGAGTGGCATGGACTTATATATACTACCAAATGTAAAATAGATAGCTAGTGGGAAGCAGCTGCATAGCACAGGGAGATCAGCTCTGTGCTCTGTGACCACCTACAGGGCTGGGATAGGGAGGGTGGGAGAGAGACAAGAGAGGGAGGAGATATGGGGATATATGTATATGTATAACTGATTCACTTTGTTAGAAAGCAGAAAGTAAGACACCATTGTAAAGCAATTATACTCCAATAAAGATGTTAAAAAATGTGTCAAATATTTCTATAAAGTTTATTGTTATTAAAAACAGCAGTCTCCTGCCCATCTTCCTCTCATCCCCCCACCACTTTCATCTTTTTTTTTAATCTTAGAATTTTATTTATTTTTTTATACAGCAGGTTCTTTTTAGTTATCCTTTTTTTTTTCTTTCTTTTTTTGCGGTACGCGGGCCTCTCACTGTTGTGGCCTCTCCCGTTGCGGAGCACAGGCTCCAGGCGCGAAGGCTCAGCGGCCATGGCTCACGGGCCCAGCCGCTCTGCGGCATGTGGGATATTCCCCGACCGGGGCACGAACCCATGTCCCCTGCATCGACAGGCGAACTCTCAACCACTGCGCGACCAGGGAAGCCCTAGTTATCCATTTTATACATATTAGTGTATATATGTCAATCGCAATCTCTCAGTTCATCACACCACCACTCCCGCCCCCCCCACCTTTTTCCCCCCTTGGTGTCCATATGTTTGTTCTCTGCATCTCTGTCTCCATTTCTGCCCTGCAAACCAGTTCATCTGTACCATTTTTCTAGGTTCCACATATATGCGTTAATATACGATATTTGTTTTTCTCTTTCTGACTTACTTCACTCTGTATGACAGTCTCTAGGTCCATCCACGTCTCTACAAATGACCCAATTTCATTCCTTTTTATAGCTGGGTAATATTCCATTGTATATATGTACCACATCTTCTTTTTTTTTTTTTTTTTTTTTTTGCTGTACGCGGGCCTCTCACTGCTGTGGCCTCTCCCGTTGCGGAGCACAGGCTCCGGACACACAGGCTCCGCGGCCATGGCTCGCGGGCCCAGCCGCTCCGCGGCATGTGGGATCTTCCGGGATCGGGGCACGAACCCGTGTCCCCTGCATCGGCAGGCGGACTCTCAACCACTGCGCCACCAGGGAAGCCCTGTACCACATCTTCTTTATGCATTCATCTGTTGATAGGCATTTAGGTTGTTTCCATGACCTGGCTATTGTAAATAGTGGTACAGTGAACATTGGGATGCATGTGTCTTTTTGAATTATGGTTTTCTCTGTGTATATGCCCAGTAGTGGGATTGCTGGGTCATATGGTAATTCTATTTTTAGTCTTTTAAGGAACCTCCATACTGTTCTCTATAGTGGCTGTATCAATTTACATTCCCACCAACAGTGCAAGAGGGTTTTCCCTTTTCTTCACACCCTCTCCAGCATTTGTCATTTGTAGATTTTCTGCTGATGACCATTCTAACTGGAGTGAGGTGATACTCATTGTACTTTTGATTTGCATTTCTCTAATATTAGTGATGTTGAGCAACTCTTCATGTGCTTCTTGGCCATCTGTATTTCTTCCTTAGAGAAATGTCTATTTAGGTCTTCTGCAAGTTTTTTTATTGGGTTGTTTGTTTCTTTAATATTGAGCTGCATGAGCTGTTTATATATTTTGGAGATTAATCCTTTGTCCATTGATTCGTTTGCAAATATTTTCTCCCATTCTGAGGGTTGTCTTTTCCTCTTGTTTGCAGTTTCCTTTGCTTTGCAAAAGCTTTTAAGTTTCATTAGGTCCATTTCTTTATTTTTGTTTTAATTTCCATTACTGTAGGGGGTGGATCAAAAAAGATCTTGTTGTGATTTATGTCAAAGGTTGTTTTTCCTATGTTTTCCTCTAAGAGTTTTATAGTGTCCGGTCTTACATTTAGGTCTTTAATCCATTTTGAGTTTATTTTTGTGTATGGTGTTAGGGAGTGTTCTAATTTCATTCTTTTCATTCATTCTTCTACATGTAGCTGTCCAGTTTTCCCAGCACCACTTATTGAAGAGACTGTCTTTTCTCCATTGTATATCCTTGCCTCCTTTGTCATAGATTAGTTGACCATAGGTGTGTGGGTTTATCTCTGGGCTTTCTATCCTGTTCCATTGATCTATATTTCTGTTTTTGTGTCAGTACCATATTGTCTTCATTACTGTAGCTTTGTACTATAGTCTGAAGTCAGGGATTCTGATTCCTCCAGCTCTGTTTTTTTCCCTCAAGACTACTTTGGCTATTCGGGGTCTTTTGTGTCTCCATACAAATTTTAAGATTTTTTGTTCTAGTTATGTAAAAAATGCCATTGGTAATTTGAGAGGGATTGCATTGAATCTGTAGAGTGCTTTGGGTAGTAGAGTCATTTTCACAATATTGATTCTTCCAATCCAAGAACATTGTATATCTGTCCATCTGTTTGTATCATCTTTAATTTCTTTCATCAGTGTCTTATAGTTTTCTGCATACAGGTCTTTTGTCTCCCTAGGTAGGTTTATTCCTAGGTATTTTATTCTTTTTGTTGCAAAGGTAAATGGGAGTGTTTCCTTAATTTCTCTTTAAGATTTTCATCATTAGTGAATAGGAATGCAAGAGATTTTTGTGCATTAACTTTGTATACTGCAACTTTACCAAATTCATTGATTAGCTCTAGTAGTTTTCTGGTGGCATCTTTAAGATTCTCTATGTATAGTATCATGTCATCTGCAAACAGTGACAGTTTACTTTTTCTTTTCCAATTTCGTATTCCTTTTATTTCTTTTTCTTCTCTGATTGCCATGGCCAGGACTTCCAAAACTATGTTGAATAATAGTGGCGAAGTGGACATCCTTGTCTTTTTCCTGATCTTAGAGAAAATGCTTTCAGTTTTTCACCATGGAGAATGATGTTTGCTGTGGGTTTGTTGTATATGGCCTTTATTTTATGTTGATGTAGCTTCCCTCTGTGCCTTCTTTCTGGAGAGTTTTTATCATAAATGGGTGTTGAACTTTGTTAAAAGTTTTTTCTGCATCTATGAGATGATCATATGGTTTTTATTCTTCAGTTTGTTAATATGGTGTATCACATTGATTGATTTGCATATATTGAAGAATCCTTGCGTCCCTGGGATAAATCCCACTCGATCATGGTGTATGATCCTTTTAATGTGTTGTTGGATTCTGTTTGCTAGTATTTTGTTGAGGATTTTTGCATCTATGTTCATCAGTGATATTGGTCTGTAATTTTCTTTTCTTGTAGTGCCTTTTTCTGGTTTTGGTATCAGGGTGATGGAGGCCTCATAGAATGAGTTTGGGAGTGTTCCTTCCTCTGCAGTTGTTTGGAAGAGTTTGAGAAGGATGGGTGTTAGCTCTTCTCTAAATGTTTGATAGAATTCACCTGTGAAGCCCTCTGGTCCTGGACTTTTGTTTGTTGGAAGATTTTAAACAGTTTCAATTTCATTACTTGTGCTTGGTCTGTTCATATTTTCTTTTTCTTCTTGGTTCAGTCTTGGAAGGTTATACCTTTGTAAGAATTTGTTCATTTCTTCCAGGTTGTCCATTTTATTGGCATAGAGTTGCTTGTAGTAGTCTCTTAGGATGCTTTGTGTTTCTGTGGTGTCTGTTGTAACTTTTCCTTTTTCACTTCTGATTTTATTGATTTGAGTCCTCTTCCTCTTTTTCTTGTTGAGTCTGGCTAAAGCTTTATCAATTTTGTTTATCTTCTCAAGGAACCAGGTTTTAGTTTTATTGATCTTTGCTATTGTTTTCTTTGTTTCTATTTCATTTATTTCTGCTCTGATATTTATGATTTCTGTCCTTCTACTAAGTTTGGGTTTTGTTTGTTCTTCTTTCTTTAGTTCCTTTAGGTGTAAGGTTAGATTGTTTATTTGAGAGTTTTCTTGTTTCTTCAGGTAAGTTTGTATTGCTATAAACTTCCCTCTTAGAACTGGTTTTGCTGCATCCTGTAGGTTTTGGATTGTCGTATTTTCATTTTCATTTATCTCTAGGTATCTTTTGATTTCCTCTTTGGTTTCTTTAGGGATCTCATGGTTATTTAGTAGCATAGTGTTTAGCCTCTATGTGTTTGTGTTTTTTATGGTTTTTTTTTCTCTGTAATTGATTTCTAATCTCATAGTCTTGTGGTCAGAAAAGATGCTTGATGTGATTTCAGTTTTCCTAAAGTTACTGAGGCTTGATTTGTGACCCAAGATGTGATCTATCCTGGAGAATGTTCCACATGCACTTGAGAAGAAAGTGTAATCTGCTGTTTTTGGATGCAGTGTCCTATAAATATCAATTAAATCTCTCCGGTCTATCGTGTCATTTAAAGATTGTGTTTCCTTATTAATTTTCTGTTTGGATCATCTGTCAATTGCTGTAAGTGACGTGTTAAAGTCCTTTAGTATTTTTGTGTTAGTGTCGATTTCCTCTTTTTTAGCTGTTAGCAGTTGCCTTATGTATTGAGGTGCTCCTATATTGGGTGCTATATATTTATAATTGTTCTATCTTCTTCTTGGATTGATCCCTTGATCATTATGTAGTGTCATTCCTTGTCTCTTGTAACATTCTTTATTTTAAAGTCTATTTTTTTCCGATATGAGTATTGCTATTCCAGCTTTCTTTTGATTTCTATTTGCATGGAATATCCTTTTCTATTCCCTCACTTTTCAGTCTGTATGTGTCCCTAGGTCTGAAGTGGGTCTCTTGTAGACAGCATATATATGGGTCTTGTTTTTGCCTGTGTCTTTTGGGTGGAGCATTTAATCTGTTCACGTTTAAGGTAACTATCAATATGAATGTTCCTATTACCATTTTCTTAATTGTTATGGGTTTGTTTTTATAGGTCCTTTTCTTCTCTTGTGTTTCCGACTTAGAGAAGTTCCTTTAGCATTTGTTATAGAGCTGGTTTGGTGGTGCTGAATTCTCTTAGCTTTTGCTTGTCTGTAAAGCTTTTGATTTCTCCGTCGAATCTGAATGAGATCCTTGCTGGGTAGAGTAATCTTGCTTGTAGGTTCTTCCCTTTCATCACTTTAAATATATCATGCCACTCCCTTCTGGCTTGTAGAGTTTCTGCTGAGAAATCAGCTGTTAACCTTATGGGAGTTTCCTTGTATATTATTTGTTGTTTTTCCCTTATTGCTTTCAATAATTTTTTTTTTGTCTTTAATTCTTGTCATTTTGATTACTATGTGTCTCGGTGTGTTTCTCCTTGGGTTTATCCTGCCTGGGAGTCTCTGCGCTTCCTGGACTTGGGTGGATATTTCCTTTCCCGTGTTGGGGAAGTTTTCGACTATAATCTCTTCAGATATTTTCTTGGGTCCTCTCTCTCTCTTCTCCTTCTGTGACCCCTATAATGCGAATGTTGTTGTGTTTCATGTTGTCCCAGAAGTCCCTTAGGCTGTCTTCATTTCTTTTCATTCCTTTTTCTTTATTCTGTTCTGTGGCAGTGAATTCCACCATTCTATCTTCCTGGTCACTTATCCGTTCTTCTGCCTCAGTTATTCTGCTATTGATTCCTTCTAGTGTAGTTTTCATTTCAGTTATTGTATTGTTCATCTCTGTTTGTTTGTTCTTTAATTCTAGGTGTTTGTCCTTTAATTTTTCTAGGTCTTTGTTAAACATTTCTTGCATCTTCTCGACCTTTGCCTCCATTCTTTTTCCGAGGTCCTGGATCATCTTCACTATCATTATTCTGAAATCTTTTTCTGGAAGGTTTCCTATCCCCACTTCATTTAGTTGTTTTTCTGGGGTTTTATCTTGTTCCTTCAACTGGTACATAGCCCTCTGCCTTTTCGTGTTGTCCATCTTTCTGTGAATGTGGTTTTTGTTCCACAGGCTGCAGGATTGTAGTTCTCCTTGCTTCTGCTGTCTGCCCTCTGGTGGATGAGGCCACCTAAGAGGCTTGTGCAAGTTTCCTGATGGAAGGGACTGGTGGTGTGTAGAGCTGGGTGTTGCTCTGGTTGGCAGAGCTCAGTGAAACTTTAATCTACTTGTCTGATGGGTGGGGCTGGGTTCCCTCCCTGTTGGTTGTTTGGCCTGAGGTGACCCAACACTGGAGCTTACCCGGCTCTTTGGTGGGGCTCATGGCGGAACTTGGGAGGACTCACGCCAAGGAGTACTTCCCAGAACTTCTGCTGCCAGTGTCCTTGTCCTCACGGTGAGCCACAGCCACCTCCCACCTCTGCAGGAGACCCTCCAACACTAGCAGGTAGGTCTGGTTCAGTCTCCTATGGGGTCACTGCTCCTTCCCCTGGGTCCTGATGCACACACTATTTGTGTGTGCCCTCCAAGAATGGAGTTTCTGTTTCCCCCAGTCCTGTCAAAGTCCTGCAGTCAAATCCCTTGTAGCCTTCAAAGTCTGATTCTCTAAGAATTCCTCCTCCCATTGCCAGACCCCCAAATTTGGAAGCCTGAAGTGGGGCTCAGAACCTTCACTCCAGTGGGTGGACTTATGTGGTGTAATTATATTCCAGTTTGTGAGTCACCCACCCAGCAGTTATGAGAATTGATTTTATTGTGATTGCACCCATCCTACCATCTCATTGTGGCTTCTCCTTTGTCTTTGGCTGTGGGGTATCTTTTTTGGTGAGTTCCATTGTCTTCCTGTCAATGATTATTCAGCAGTTCATTGTGATTCCGGTGCTCTCGCAAGAGGGAGTGAGCACACGTCATTCTACTCTGCCATCTTGAACCAATCCACTTTCATTTGTTTTATTTGAATATCTTAGTATTTATCCTTTTGTTCTAACCTGTTTGTTTTGCTACTTAGATTTTCAGTTTTGGATAGTATCTGTTGACTTACTGCTATGGAATGTGAGGATTCATCTCCCTCCCTACACATCACACAAGCACACATATGTATGTACACGTGTGTCCCATTACTGTCTCTCCAATATGTTAATTGCATAATTTGAGTAAGATCAGTCTTCTCCATTTACTTGATTATGTTTGTTGACAAACATTATAGTGTTTACTGACCTATATATTAAAATCTGATTCCTTTTCCAATTTTTTGTTTTCCCTCTAGTAAATAATTATCTTTTTTTCATTGTGATTAATTTTCTATGTATATATAGTCTTTTATTTTTTATTTTTTTTATTTTTTTTTTGCAGTATGCAGGCCTCTCACTGTTGTGGCCTCCCCCGTTGCGGAGCACAGGCTCCGGACGCGCAGGCTCCGGACGCGCAGGCTCAGCGGCCATGGCTCACGGGCCCAGCCGCTCCGCGGCATATGGGATCCTCCCAGACCGGGGCACGAACCCGTATCCCCTGCATCGGCAGGCGGACTCTCAACCACTTGCGCCACCAGGGAGGCCCAATGTATATATAGTCAATACAAGTTTAAGCTCATACCTTCTCAACATATGTAGATCTTTCAGGTATTTTATACATCTTATATCTCTGAGGAATGTCACCCAAGCCTTTCTATTTGCTCAAATCTGGACTGTTCACCTTCTACTCCTTCTGCATAGGTATCAACCTCAGAGCTGTCTTCACCATCGACTGTCCAGGGAATCCTCTCACCTGTCTCCTGTATTGGATTCCTTCTTTCTATATCTCATGCCTTCTCTTGTTTTGATGGAGCATATTTCCAATAATTTCCTGAAAATGTCTTTAATCTGTCCTCACCCCTGATTGATATTTAGACTGGGTATACAATTCTAGAGTTGGAAATAAATTTTCTTGAGAAATTTAAAGCAGTTATCACATTGTCTTCTAGATACCACTGTGAGCTTTCCTTTAGGTTGATCCAATTGAGCTGTTTTGTTGGGGAAACTTTGATGTCAGTATCTTTAGTTCTTTTCTCTTGAGATAGATAGACATAAATCCTAGAAGATGACTCTTTCAAGCTCCTAATGGGAAGTTCTTAGGGCCACTTAGGGTTCAGGGATGTCAGCATTCAGTATGCCTGTGTTTTCTTGTCACTCTATTGTCGGTTTGTTATCCTACCCTAAACTGTGACTTGTTTAGACAATTATTTTACTCTCCCCAGAGAATAAACTTTCAGTCTTTTGAAGGATTGAGGGAGAGAGAGTCATAAGTCATAACTATTTTCTTTTTAGAACTTGAGATACCAGGTGATTCCAGGTTCTTCCCCAGCCTGCAGAGTAGACTTCACTTCTTTTTGAGGTCGAGTAACCCCACCAGGGACCTAGGAAGGAGAAGGAATGGAGAGTATGGACAGGCTGCCTTCTTCCCAGAATCATATTCCTCAGCTCTCCAACAGAAATTAGGTTGTCTTATTTGGTTGCCTCTGTATAGGTATATCACAGAATACTAACAGAACATGCCAGATATTTCCCCTTTTTGAAGTGTTGCTTTTTTTCCCAAGATAGGGTTGTTTTAGAGGGTAATTTTTAAATAAACTTTTTTCTTTGGTGTATCTATTAAAAAATGGAGAGTTTATTCAGAGTAACATAAGCTGCTGGGGATTTGACTGGGTAATTTTGAACCCCAGTAGGAGTTAACTGCAATTCAACAGTGTTCTCGGCAGGAGACTATTTTACTTTAAAGTCCTAGGAGTTTCAGAAGAGAATCTGATTTAAGATACTTTATGGAAAACATTTGGAAGTTATTTCCCACTGGTGCAGTTTTAAATACAGTAATCACACTCAACCCCCCAGTCTCCACTAAATTATGTATTATTTAGGCTATATTATTTGTTACTTTGTTGAACAGCCTTAAGGGTAAAAAACAGTTCTGAAGGGCAACTGATACTGCTTTTAAGACCTTACGCAATACCAATTTTATGATAGTGTATGGCTCTCCTGACTACATCTCTTTCTAGCAGGGATTGCAGACAGAGATGAGGCCAGAAACTAATAGGCCATGAAACATGTAGGAGAGAAAAGATTTTTGGAGTAATGTATCCTTAGAAAGAAACTAAAGATTCACTTTTATAGGCCTTTCTAAATACTTTGGAAACTTTTTAAAGAATGCCTTAAAATTATTTTTTAATAGGTGTCATTAATGTGAACACATGTGATATTGAATTTGCTTTGATTCATTTGGCATATATGTTAATGAGAATAAAAATATACACTTAAATTCTTGTGTGTTCTACTGTGTGTTACAACACATTCTCCTTCTCCCTACACCTCTCCATTTTGAAAATGAAATTGTGTCATTTTATAATTCTACATTTATAGAATAGTCTTAAGGCTCTTTGGTATTTGCCAACAGTAAGTACTACATTTTCCCATTTCTTTTCCAGATTTTGCCTTCAGAGTAGCTGTATGGCACTTTGAAATGGAGGTATATTTAGTAATCATGTTATTTTAACATTTCTAGAAGCAAAAAGCCTGAAAAGAAATGAGAACCAAAGAGTACATTTTATAAACTCAAGTTAGAAAAGACCCTTATCTGAATCCTTCAGATTAATGCAATTTGTTTTATTTGTCTTAATAAACATAATGAAATTGTCCTAAATTATTTTAAAAATGGAAATTGTGAAGATAAGATATGAAAATTATGAAATTTGCTTAAATTCTTAGGATTGCTTCGACTTTCTGATAGACATTAAATCAGGTCACTTAGTATCTCATTATTGGAATCACAGAGGGGAAATATTCTCTCATTTTTAAAAAAAATATACTTTTTCTTATGAACAATTCAGAAAAATAGGAAATGTATGAGGAATAATATGAAAATTTACCTGAGGTATATTTTGATATAAGTAAATTTTTATATCAAATTTATATTAAATATATTTTTTTCTCATATAAAGATGAATGTGCATTTTATGTCTTAATTTATCATGAGAATTTTTATATGCTGATAATTATTTTTTGAAAAATTTATTTGTAATAAAAATATTTCAATATATTGAGATAGCATGATTTCATTTCCTATGGTTTAAACATTTAGACTGCTTACAAATTTATTTTATTATAAATAATACTCTGATAAATATCCTTGATATCATTTTATATGGTTTTTAATTTTAAATTTTTATTTTTTAAAATTGAAGTATAGTTGATTTACAATGTGTTAGTTTCTGGTGAACAGCAAAGTGATTCAGTTTTACATATACATACATATTCTTTTTCATATTCTTTTCCATTATGGTTTATTACAGGATATTGAATATAGTTCCTTGTGTTATACAGTAGGACCTTGTTGTTTATCTATTTTACATATAGTAGTTTATATCTGCTAATCCCAAACTCTTAATTTATCCCTCCCCTACCTCCTTTTCCCTTTGGTAACCATAAGTTAGTTTTCTATGCCTGAGAGTCTGTTTCTGTCTTGTAAATAGGTTCACTTGTATCATATTTTAGATTTCCACATGTAAGTGATATCGTACGATATTTGTCTTTCTCTGTCTGATTTACCTCACTTAGTATGATAATCTCTAGGCCCATCCATGTTGCTGCAAATGGCATTATTTCATTCTTTTTTATGACTGGGTTGTATTCCATTGTATATATGTACCACATCTTCTTTATCAGTTCATCTGTTGATGGACATTTAGGTTGCTTCCATGTCTCGGCTATTGTAAATATTGCTGCTGTGAACATTAGGGTGCATGTATCTTTTTGAGTTAGAGTTTTCTCCAGATATATGCCCAGGAATGGGATTGCTGGATCATATGGTAACTCTGTTTTTAGTTTTTTAAGGCGCCTCCATACTGTTCTCCATAGTGGCTGTACCAACTTATATTCCCACCAACAGTGTAGGAGGGTTCCCTTTTCTCCACACCCTCTCCAGCATTTATTACTTGTAGACTTTTTAATGCTGGCCATTCTGACCAATGTGAGGTGATACCTCACTGTAGTTTTGATTTGCATTTCTCTGATAATTAGTGATGTTGATTATCTTTTCATGTGCCTCTTGGCCATCTGTATGTCTTCTTTGGAGAAATGTTTATTTAGGTCTTCTGCCCATTTTTTGATTGGGTTATTTGTTTTTTTGTTATTGAGCTATATGAGCTGTTCGTATATTTTGGAAATTAAGCCCTTGTCAGTGGCATCATTTACAAATATTTTCTCCCAATCTGTAGGTTGTCTTTTCATTTTGTTTATGATATCCTTTGCAGTGCAAAAGCTTATAAGTTTGATTAGGTCCCATATGTTTATTTTCGCTTTTATTTCTATTGCCATGGGAACTGACCTAAGAAAACATTAGTATGATTTATTTCAGAGAATGTTTTGCCTATGTTATGTTCTAGGAGTTTTATGGTGTCACGTCTTACATTTAAGTCTTTAAATGTGTCCTAACTTCGTTGATTTACATGGGGCTGTCCAGCTTTCCCAACACTACTTGCCAAAGAGACTGTCTTTTCTCCATTGTATATTCTTTTTTTTTAATGTTTTAATTTTTTTATTAGTTTCTGCTTTATAACAAAGTGAATCAGTCATACATATACATCTGTTCCCACATCCCTTCCCTCATGCATCTCCCTCCCTCCCACCCTCCCCATCCCACCCCTCCAGGCGGTCACAAAGCACCGAGCTGATCTCCCTGTGCTCTGCGGCTGCTTCCCACTATCTATCTACCTTACGTTTGGTAGTGTATATATGTCCATGCCTCTCTTTCGCTTTGTCACAGCTTACCCTTCCCCCTCCCCATATCCTCAAGTCCATTCTCAAGTAGGTCTGTGTCTTTATTCCTGTTTTACCCCTAGGTTCTTCATGACATTTTTTTAGATTCCATATATATGTGTTAGCATACGGTATTTGTCTTTCTCTTTCTGACTTACTTCACTCTGTATGACAGACTCTAGGTCTATCCACCTCATTACAAATACCTCAGTTTCGTTTCTTTTTATGGCTGAGTAATATTCCATTGTATATTATTATCTCCTTTGTCGAAGATTAATTGACCATAGGTGTGTGGGTTTATTTCTGGGCTCTCTGTTCTGTTCCGTTGATCCATATGTCTGTTTTTGTGCCAATATCATGCTATTTTGATTATTGTAGCTTGGTAGTATTATCTGAAGTCTGGGAAGGTTGTGCTTCCACATTTGTTCTTTTTCCACAGGATTGCTTTGGCAATTCTGGGTCTTCATGCTTCCATATAAATTTTAGGATTATTATAGTTCTGGGGAAAATGTCATGGGTAATTTGATAGGGATTGCATTAAATCTGTAGATTGCTTTGGGTAGCATGGCCATTTTCACATATTAATTCTTCTAATCCAAGAGCATGGGAAATCTTTCTATTTCTTTAAATCATCTTCAGTTTCCTTTATCAATCATATTGATACATGTATTTTTATGTGTTACAATCATACATTTTTATTTACCTATGGCCCCCACATTTCTCATTAAGGTTGCTGTTTTGATTTTGATTTTTGAAATTTTTGAGTAATATTCTTTCTCTATTTTGTATTCTAGCAAGTTTTTCTTGTATATAGAAAGACTTAATTTTTGTATGTTTATTTTATAACTAGTAACCATGTTTTAGCCTCTTAAATTATAATAATTTTCAGCTAATCTTTTTGAGTTTTGTAAGTATGTAATTGTTTCACCTGAAAATAATGATAATATGATGGTTTTCGTAATTACACCCTGTCATTCAGGATATAATTTTATGATATATTTTGCTTGACTTTTGCATTGGGTAGAACTTTCAAAATGTTAGGTAATAATGATAATGATGGACGCTGTTGTTTTCTCACTAATTTTAATGTTATTATGTACTGTTGACTCTTAAGTGTCCTTCTATATCTAGTTTACTAGAAGTCTTTATGAAGAGGTTTTTTTAGTTTTATTACATACCTTTTCAACCTGTGTTGAGACAGTTTACATTTTATTTGACCCATTGCATTCGCAGCTTAAATCTCTGTTCTTCATTGTGTATTATTTAAATATGTTGTTGGATTTTTCATGCTACTATTATATTTAGGATTTTAATTAATTAATTAATTTTAAAATTAATTTTTGGCTGCATTGGGTGTTCGTTTCTGCACACGGGCTTTCTCTAGTTGCGGCAAGAGGGGGCTACTCTTCGTTGCGGTGCACAGGCTTCTCACTGCAGTAGCTTCTCTTGTTGTGGAGCACGGGCTTAGGCATGCCGGCTTCAGTAGTTTTGGCACATGGGCTCAGTAGTTGTGGCTCATGGGCTGTAGAGTGTAGCCTCAGTAGCTGTGGCACACAGGCTTAGTTGCTCTGCAGCATGTGGGATCTTCCTGGACCAGGGCTCGAACCCATGTCCTCTGCATTGGCAGGCAGATTCTTAACCATTGCACCACCAGCGAAGTCCCTATTTAGGATTTTTAGATGTAAAGTCATTTCATTCTTTGTTGTTTAATAACAAAGGTGCTTTTTAAAAAAATATAAATTTATCATTGAGCTTTTCTTCAGCAGTTTATTATAGGTTTTTTAAAAACATACCATTTTCTTTATTTTTTTACCAAACGAATCCTTATTTATTGATTGATGTATTATTGGTTTATAACTTTATATAAGTTTCATGTGTACAGCATTATGTTTCTACTTCTGTGTACAGTACAGCATGCTCACCCATATGGTCCAGCTATTCCACTTCTGGGTATTTAACCATTTTCTTGTTTTCAGTTTTTAAACAGTATTTTATCATTGTCAGTTTTATCCCTCCTCTTTTGCCCAACAGATACAATTTAGACATTTCAAAAAAGTGTTTTAAAATCTGTAGTTTTTAGTGGGTTTTGTTTGTTTGATTTTTATTATGAATTTCTAATGATTTTCTTTTATTATCCTTGACATTATAATAAGAGGAAATAAATTGTATCCTCTTAAGGAATGGGGCTTTTATGGTATAAGGTAAAATTTGTAAACATTCCATAGACATTTAAAAAAGCAGCTTTGGTCTTACTTTGCAGCTACACATCTTTATATACATGTGGTTAACTTTCATTATTAATTTTGTTCTTCAATCATTATGTTTTATTTGCTTTAAATTTCACGGATAGGTAAGAGGGTGGAGTCATCTCCCATTATCATCGTATTTTCACAATTTTGCTTTATATTTTTGTTTGTTTGTTTGTTTGTTTTTGTTTTTGTGTTTTTTTTTGCTTTATATTTTGATGTTGTATTATTTGATTAAAAGCACAGATTTTACAGTTAAACTAATAACTGAGATGAGTGACTCTGAGTCTTAGTTTTCTTATCTTTTAAACATGGAAACAGTATTTTATAACATAGTAATGTAATAACACAATATGTGGTTAATTTGAAGATTAAATAGGATAACATCCATAAAAAACTTAGCATATGCCTTACACATGTTAATCATTCAGTGAATGGTAATTCGTGGAGACTAATATTCAGGGTTACTCTTTATAGTTTTTAATAGCATACAGTAATTAGTCTTACTCTATTTAAATCCCTGTTTGAACCATGATTTCTACTTAATTTATAATTAATATCCTCCAACTTTAGTTTTGCTTTTGGTTCCTAATACACTCTCTGTGTTGTATTGCTGTTTTTTTCCCCTCTCATTACATAGACTATATTTTATTTCCTTTGTTTTTCTAGAAAACTAGAATATAGAAAATCTTATTTTAGTTTTACTATTCACTGGCTAAAATTTTTTCCAATACTCTCTTCACAATATTTTTCCAGTTACCAAATTTAAGAACAAAATGTTACATTTGACTATGATAAGAAATTTAGCTTCATTTAAGTTGCCTTATTTGCCTTCCCAAGTTGTTAATTAGATCTGAGACTACAATCCTTTTATACAAAAGGTTTTTAAATCTTATAAACTTATCCTTTTTGGCTTTTACCCTCAAATTTATAACCATATTAACAAATATGGTTATACCTAGATCTCTATCTTTAATTGTTTTAAATATTTATTAATTATCATTTATAGGTTGTACTTTTTTGATTCCTTAAATTCTTTCCCATCAAGACATAATTTATCTTCAAATAGAATAAATTTGTTGTCTCAAAAATTATTAATGAAAGCTGCATTTCCTAAGTCTTGCTTTCAAACATATGCAATAACTTTGCTGGGTATAAAATTCTTGAGTTAGAACTTTGCTCCCTGAATAATCTGTTGACATTTTCTATCATCTGATGATTTAAATATTGAAAATATTGCAAAATGTCATTTTAGCATGATATTTTTTTTCTTGGTAGATATGGTGGACTTTGGGTTTTTAATTTTTTTGTTGTTTTTTGGCTAGTTAGGAACTGAAAATTTTCCTATTGGCAAGGATCTCCAAATTACTTACTGTAGTTATAGCAGAGTTGAGATTCCAGTGGTGTCTTATCAGAGCCTGATTTTTTTTGACATCTTTATTGGAGTATAACTGCTTTACAATGGTGTGTTAGTTTCTGCTTTATAACAAAGTGAATCAGTTATACATGTATCCCCATATCTTTTCCCTCTTGCGTCTTCCTCCCTCCGACCCCCCCATCCCACCCCCTATGTGGTCACAAAGTACCAAGCTGATCTCCCTGTACTATGCAGCTGCTTCCCAACAGCTATCTATTTTACATTTGGTAGTGTATATATGTCCACGCCACTACTCACTTTGTCCCATCTTACCCTTCCCCTCGCCGTATCCTCAAGTCCATTCTCTAGTAGGTCTGCATCTTTATTCCCATCTTGCCCCTAGGTTCTTCATGACCATTTTTTCTTTTCTTTGATTCCATATATGTATGTGTTAGCATACGGTATTTGTTTTTCTCTTTCTGACTTGCTTCACTCTGTATGACAGACTCTAGGTCCATCCACCTCATTACAAATAACTCAATTTTGTTTCTTTTTATGGCTGAGTAATATTCCATTGTATGTATATATGTTCCACATCTTCTTTATCCATTCATCTGTCAGTGGACACTTAACTTGCTTCCATGTTCTGGCTATTGTAAATAGAGCTGCAATGAACATTGTGGTACATGACTCTTTTTGAAATATGGTTTTCTCAGGGTATATGCCCAGTAGTGGGATTGTTGGGTGGTATGGTAGTTCTATTTTTAGTTTCTTAAGGAACCTCCATATGGTTCTCCATAGTGGCTGTATCCATTTACATTCCCACCAACAGAGCAAGAGGGTTCCCTTTTCTCCGTACCCTCTTCAGCATTTATTGTTTCTAGATTTTTTGATGATGGCCATTCTGAATGCTGTGAGGTGATAATTCATTGTAGTTTTGATTTGCATTTCTCTAATGATTAATGATGTTGAGCATTCTTTCATGTGTTTTTTGGCAATCTGTATATCTTCTTTGAAGAAATGTCTATTTAGGTCTTCTGCCCATTTTTGGATTGGGTTGTTTGTTTTTCTGATATTGAGCTGCATGAGCTGCATGAGCTGCCTGTAAATGTTGCAGATTAATCCTTTGTCAGTTGCTTCATTTGCAAATATTTTCTCCCATTCTGAGGGTTGTCATTTGGTCTTGTTTATGGTTTCCTTTGCCATGCAAAATCTTTAAGTTTCATTAGGTCCCCTTTGTTTATTTTTGTTTTTATTTCCATTTCTCTAGGAGGTGGGTCAAGAAAGAACTCGCTGTGATTTATGTCATAGAGTGTGCTGCCTATGTTTTCCTCTAAGAGTTTGATAGTTTCTGGCCTTACATTTAGGTCTTTAATCCATTTTGAGTTTATTTTTGTGTATGGGGTTAGGGAGTGTTCTAATTTCATTCTTTTACATGTAGCTGTCCTGTTTGCCCAGGACCACTTATGGAAGAGGATGTCTTTTCTCCATTGTATATTCTTGCCTCCTTTATCAAAGATAAGGTGACCATATGTGCGTGGGTTTATCTCTGGGCTTTCTGTCCTGTTCCATTGATCTATATTTCTGTTTTTGTTCCAGTACCATACTGTCTTGATTACTGTAGCTTTGTAATACAGTCTGAAGTCCAGCAGCCTGATTCCTCCAGCTCCGTTTTTCTTTCTCAAGATTGCTTTGGTATTCAGAGTCCTTTGTGTTTCCATACAGATTGTGACATTTTAGTTCTATTTCTGTGAAAAATGCCATTGGTAGTTTGATAGGGATTGCATTGAATCTGTAGATTGCTTTGGGTAGTATAGTCATTTTCACAATGTTGATTCTTTCAATCCAAGAACATGGTATATCTCTCCATCTATTTGTATCACCTTTAATTTCTTTCGTCAGTGTCTTACAATTTTCTGCATACAGATCTTTTGTCTCCTTAGGTAGGTTTATTCCTAGATTTTTTATTGTTTTTGTTGCAGTGGTAAATAGGAGTGTTTTCTTAATTTCACTTTCAGATTTTTCTTCATTAGTGTATAGGAATGCAAGAGCTTTCTGTGCATTAACATTGTATCCTGCTACTTTACCAAATTCATTAATTAGCTCTAGTAGTTTTCTGGTAGCATCTTTACGATTCTCTATGTATTAGTATCATGTCTTCTGCAAACAGTGACAGCTTTACCTCTTCTTTTCCGATTTGGATATCTTTTATTTCTTTTTCTTCTCTGATTGCTGTGGCTAAAACTTGCAATACTATGTTGAGTAATAGTGGAGAGAGTGGGCAACCTTGTCTTGTTCCTGATCTTAGTGGACATTGTTTCAGTTTTTCACCTTTGAGAATGATGTTGGCTGTGGGTGTGTCATATATGGACTTTATTATGTTGAGGTAAGTTCCCTCTATGCCTACTTTCTGAAGGGTTTCTATCATAAATGGGTGTTGAATTTTGTCGAAAGCTTTCTTTTCATCTATTGAGATGATTATATGGTTTTTCTCCTTCAGTTTGTTAATACGGTGTATCACATTGATTGATTTGCATATATTGAAGAATCCTGGCATTCCTGGAATAATCCCCACTTGAACATGGTGTATGATCCTTTTAATGTGTTGTTGGATTCTGTTTGCTGGTATTTTCTTGAGGATTTTTGCATCTATATTCATCAGTGATATTGTTCTGTAATTTCTTTTTTCGTAGTATCTTTGTCTGGTTTTGGTATCAGGGTGGTAATGGCCTTGTAGAATAATTTTGGGAGTGTTCCTTCCTCTGCAGTGTTTTGGAAGAGTTTGAGAAGAATGGGTGTTAGCTCTTCTCTAAATGTTTGATAAAATTCACCTGTGAAGCCATCTGGTCCTGGACTTTTGTTTGTTGGAAGATTTTTAGTCATAGTTTCAATTTCATTACTTGTGATTTGTCTGTTCATATTTTGTTTCTTCCTGCTCCAGTCTTGGGAGGTTATACCTTTCTAAGAATTTGTCCAGTTCTTCCAGATTGTCCATTTTATTGGCATAGAGTTGCTTGTAGTAGTCTCTTAGGATGCTTTGTATTTCTTCGGTGTCCGTTGTAACTTCTCCTTTTTCATTTCTAATATTATTGAGTCCTCTCTCTCTTTTTCTTGATGAGTCTGGCTAATGCTTTATCAATTTTGTTTATCTTCTCAAAGAACCAGCTTTTAGTTTTATTGATCTTTGGTATTGTTTTATTTGTTTCTATTTCATTTATTTCTGCTCTGATAGTTATGATTTCTTTCCATCTGCTAACTTTGGGTTTTGTTTGTTCTTTCTCTAGTTCCTTTAGGTGTAAGGTCAGAGTGTTTATTTGAGATTTTTCTTGTTTCTTGCGGTAGGCTTATACAGCTATAAACTTTGCTCTTAGAACTGCTTTTCCTGCACCCCATAGGTTTTGGATTGTCGTGTTTTCATTGTCATTTGTCTCTAGGTATTTTTTGATTTCCTTTCTAATTTCTTCAGTGATCTGTTGGTTATTTAGTAACATTTTTTAGCCTCCATGTGTTTGTGTTTTTTACAGGTTTTTTCCTGTAATTGATATCTAGTCTCACAGCATTATGGTCGGAAAAGATACATGATACGATTTCAGTTTTCTTAAATTTTCCAAGGCCTGATTTGTGACCCAAGATATGATCTATCCTGGAGAATGTTCCATGAGCACTTGAGAAGAAAGTGTATTCTGTTGTTTTTGGATGGAGTGTCTTATAAATATCAGTTAAGTCCATCTTGTCTTATTTAAAGCTTGTGTTTCCTTATTTATTTTCATTTTGGATGATCTGTCCATTGGTGAAAGTGGGGTGTTAAAGTCCCCTACTATGATTGTGTTACTGTCAATTTTCCCTTTTATGGCTGTTAGTATTTGGCTTATGTATTGAGGTGCTCCTATGTTGGGTGCATATATATTTATAATTCTATCTTCTTCTTGGATTGATCCCTTCATCATTATGTAGTGTCCTTCCTTGTTTCTTGCAACATTCTTTATTTTAAAGTCTATTTTATCTGATAAGAGTATTGCTACTCTAGCTTTCTTTTCATTTCCATTTGCATGGAATATGTTGTTCCATCCCCTCAGTTTTAGTCTGTATGTGTCCCTAGGTCTGAAGTGGGTGTCTTGTAGACAGCATATATACAGGTCTTTTTTTTTTTTTGTATCCATTCAGCCAGTGTATGTGTTCTGGTTGGAGCATTTAATCCATTTACATGTAAGGTAATTATCGATATGTATGTTCCTATTACCATTTTTCTAATTGTTTAGGTTTGCTATTGTAGGTCTTTTCCTTCTCTTGTGTTTCCTGCCTAGAGAAGTTCCTTTAGCATTTGTTGTAAATATGGTTTGGTGGTGCTGAATTCTCTTAGCTTTTCCTTGTCTGTACAGGTTTTAATATCTCTGTCAAATCTGAATGAGATCCTTGCTGTGTATAGTAATCTTGGTTGTAGGTTTTTCCTCTTCATCACTTTAAATATGTCCTGCCATTCCCTTCTGGCTTGCAGAGTTTCTGCTGAACGATCAGCTGTTAATCTTATCAGGATTCCCTTGTATGTTATTTGTTGTTTTTCCCTTGCTGCTTATAATATTTTTTCTTTGTATTTAATTTTTGATAGTTTGCTTAGTATGTATCTTGGTGTGTTTCTGCTTGGATTTATCCTTTATGGGACTCTCTGTGCTTCCTGCACCTGATTAACTATTCTTTTCCCATATTAGGGAAGTTTTCAACTATAATCTCTTCAAATATTTTCTCTGTCCCTTTCTTTTTCCCTTCTTCTTCTAGGACCACTGTAATTCGAATGTTTGTGCGTTTAGTATTGTCCCATAGGTCTGTGAGACTGTCCTCAATTCTTTTCATCCTGTTTTCTTTATTCTGCTGTGCAGTTGTTATTTCCATTATTTTACCTTCCAAGTCATTTAAACCTTCTACTGCCTTAGTTATTCTGCTATTGATTCCTTCTAGAGAATTTTTAATTTCATTTATTGTGTGGTTCATGACTGTTTGTTTGCTCCTTAGTCCTTCTACGTCCTTGTTAAATGTTTCTTATATTTTTTCTATTCTATTTCCAAGATTTTACATCACATTTACTATCATTATTCTGAATTCCTTTTCAGGTAGACTGCCTATTTCCTCTTCATTTGTTAAGTCTGGTGGGTTTTTACCTTGCTCCTTCATCTGCTCTGTGTTTCTCTGTCTTCTCATTTTGCTTAACTTACTGTGTTCGGGGTCTCCTTTTCACAGGCTGCAGGTTCATAGTTCCCATTGTTTTTGGTGTCTGACCCCAGTGTCTAAGGTTGGTTCAGTGTGTTGTGTTGGCTTCCTGGTGGTGGGGACTAGTGCCTGTGTTCTAGTGGATGAGGCTGGATCTTGTTTTTCTGGTAGGTAGGTCCATGTCTTGTGTTGTGTTTTGTGGTGTCTGTGGCCATATTATGATTTTAGGCAGCCTGTCTGCTAATGGGTGGGGTTGTGTTCCTGTTTTGCTAGTTGTTTGGCATAGGGTGTCCATCACTGTAGCTTGCTGGTCGTTGAGTGGAGCTGGGTCTTGGCGTTGAGATGGAGATACGTGGGAGATTTTCGCCGTTTGATATTACATGGCACTGGGATGTCTCTGGTGGACCAGTTTCCTGAAATTTGCTCTCCCACTTCATTGGCACGGCCCTGATGCCTGGCTTGAGCACCAAGAGCCTGTCCTCCACACGGCTCAGAATAAAAGGGAGGAAAAAAAGAAAGAAAGAAAGAGGAAGATAAAATAAAATAAAATAAAATAAAATAAAATAAAGTCATTAAAATAAAAAAGAAAATTTTTAAGAAAAAAAATTTTTATGTGAAAAAAAATAAAAATAAAAAACAGACAGACAGCCCCTAGGACAAATGGTAAAAGCAAAGGTATACAGACAAAATCACACACAGAAGCATCCATATACACACTCACAAAAAGAGAAAAAGGGAAAAATATATTTATATCATTGTTCCCACAGTCCACCTCCTCAATTTGGGATGATTCGTTGTCCGTTCACATATTCCACAGATGCTGGGCACATCGAATTGACTGTGGAGATCCAGTCCGCTCCTCGTGAGGCTGCTGGGAGAAATTTCCCTTTCTCTTCTTTGTATGTACCGCTCCTTGGTTCACCTTTGGATTTGGCCCTGCCTCTGTGTGTAGGTTGCCTGAGAGCGTCTGTTCTTTGCTCAGACAAGATGGGGTTAAAGGAGCAGCTGCTTCAGGAGCTCTGGCTCACTCAGGCTGGGGGGAGGGAGGGGGACTGAGTGTGGGGCTAGCCTGCAGTAGCAGAGGCCAGTGTAATGTTGCACCTGCCTGAGGCGCGCCGTGTGTTCTTCCGGGGAAGTTGTCCCTGCATCACGGGACCCTGGCAGTTGTGGGCTGCACAGGCTCCTGGGAGGGGAGGTGTGGATAGTTACCTGTACTTGCACACAGACTTCTTGGTGGCTGCAGAAGCACCCTTAGCGTCTCATGTCCGTCTCTTGGGTCCATGCTGATCGCCACGGCTCACACCCGTCTCTGGAGCTCCTTTAAGCGGCGCCCTTAATCCCCTCTCCTCGCGCAGCAGGAAACAAAGAGGCAAGAAAAAGTCTCTTACCTCTTTGGCAGCTCCAGACTTTTTCCTGGACTCCCTCTTAGCTCTCTGTGGTGTACTAGCCCCCTTCAGGCTGTGTTCACGCAGCCAACCCCAGTTCTCTCCCTAGGATCCAACCTCCGAAGCCCAAGCTTCAACTCCCAGCCCCTACCCATCCCGGCGGGTGAGCAGACATGCCTCTTGGGCTGGTGGTTCCTGGTCGGCACTGATCCTCTGTGTGGGAATCTCTCCGCTTTGCCCTCTGCACCCCTGATGCTGCGCTCTCCTCTGTGGCTCCAAAGCCTCTGCCCTCTGCCACCCACAGTCTCTGTTTGCGAAGGGGCTTCCCAGTGTGTGGAAACCTTTCCTCCTTCACAGCTCACTCCCACTGGTGCAGGTCCTATCCCTTTTCTTTTGTCTCTTTTTTTTTTTTTTTTGCCCTACCCAAGTATGTGGGGCGTTTCTTGCCTTTTGGGAGGTCTGAGGTCTTCTGCCAGTGTTCAATAGGTGTCCTGTAGGAGTTGTTCCACATATAGATGTATTTCTGATGTATTTGTGGGGAGGAAGGTGATCTCCACATCTTTCTTTTCTGTCATCTTGAAGCTCCTCTCAGAGCCTGATTTTTTAGGCTTCTTTGTCATTGATTCTGAGAGCTACCCAATATTTACATAACTGTATTTTCTGCTTTACTTAACCAGAATCATTTTCTGATGTTTGCCTGTGAGAATTATGACTGGTGCAGTAGGCAATGTGAATGCACATTCTGAAAGCTTGCAGAACTTCTTTTTTCTTAGAGTTAAGATATTTTACCACAGTATGTCTAGATATGAATCTTTTCCATTAATTTTTCAAGGCTTTTGCTGTAGACCTGATGTTCCTTGATTCTGCAAAGTTTTCTTCTATTTTGTCTTTGATTATTTCCTCTGAACCCACTGCTTGGGCTTATTATCTAGGATTACCTTTTTTAGGCCAGTGTTCTCAGTTCTTTTGATATACCAAGTTTTCTGACTTCCTTTTAATTTTTTTTTCCCTGTAGATATGCCCAGTTTCTCCAATTTGGTGATTGAAGCACTAATTTGATTTTATGTAAAATGGGTTTGGCTCTTAGAGACTTCCAAAAATAATTTAAGTTTTATAATACATTCTTCTCTTATTTCAAGGTTTATTTGTGTCTTTGCCTCAACCTCTCCCTTTTCTTTTCTTATCATTCCTTACCTATGTTTCTGTGTTGAAGGTCCCCCAAGACCACCTCCAGGTTTGATAATTCACTAGGAGGACTCGCAGGATTCAGGAAATAATTCTACTCACAATTTTGATTTATTACAGTGAAAGACTGCAAAGAAAAATCAGATGAGGGAAAAAGTGCATGGAATGAAGTCTGGAGGAAAGCAGGCACATGCTTTTAAGGCTCCTCTTCCAGTGGTGTCAGGCAGAATGCACCTACTTCTCCGAGCAATGAGTTGTGACAACGCTGTGAAATGTTGCCAGTCAGGGAAGCTCATTAAAGACTCAGATCCCAGATTTTTATTGGGGGCTAGTCATGTAGACACCCTCTACCTAGCATGTATCAAAATTTGAGACTTCCAGAAGGAAATCAGATGGTCAACATAAATCATTGTTTTCATAAACAGTCTAGGTATGTTGAGTCGCTCCTGTCAGAGTTATGGTACTTCCTCAGAAATCCAAGTTCTCAGACACCAGCCAAAGGCTGTACTTGTAAGTACCTTAAATAATATATCTCTTGGTGTGAAAATCTCTAGTTCTTCAGTCTGCTTTTAAGTAGCTGATTAAACTTTTAAGGATCCAGCACTCTTCATTGCTTTCTGCTTTCAGCCATGGTGCATTCTTGGAGCTCTCCTTACTAAATGGGTCACATTAGGAGACAGATGCCACACAGTAATTCACCCAGGCAAAGTTTAACATAAAATGTTAATAAGCTATGATGGGAGTAATTATAAAGATGTGAAACAAAATATAAGTGTAATTTATTGCTGAGGAAGAGTACCTAAGGGAGGACAAACTTGGAATGTGCTCCTCTCCACAAGGTTGTGATTCAGACCTCATTGGAGAAGATGTAGTTGCAGCCCACTGGATGGTCCCACTGTTTGACCAACATCACAGGGATATCTGAAACTTAGGTGGCCCTTCACAGTTGTTCTAGGTGTGGAGGAGGTGGCTGGACTTCAATGACCAGTTCTTAGATGCAGGCTTCCCCAGGAAGAGGCTTTGACAGGATGGCACTCCGAGGTTCTGTAAGCGACAGATTTAATGGTATGAGGTAAGATCTGTTTGGAGTAGTTTGTTTGGTCAGAGTTGTGTGTACTTGAAAGGAGTTTTCAGATGATGGAAATCCATAGCTGAGGAGCAGAAAATTTTTTTTTCTTCTAGATGAAATTAGTTCACCGTTAGGATGATCAAGGTCTAACACTGGGGAATGAATCAACAGTAGCATCTGGTAAATCAGAAATTGCTGACATCTTTGATTGTCCTGGGTTCCTGCCACATGAGTATCCCAGACAGATGACCCACTAGTATGAGTTTAATGCTTTGGCTAGACAGGATATGGCTCAGGCATTTCAATTCAGATGTTTGATCTTGGATCTGGGAGAGTTGGTTAAATGCTGGCAAATGGTAAGAATGTTGCTCAGGCTCCAGGACATTGCCATGTTTTTGAACTTGTCCTGGTGCATTTGGGAGGTTCTTTCTTTATTTAAAAAATTTATCTCAATAAAGAGGTTTTAAAAACACTCAGCATTATTAAGCTGGTTATTAAAGGTAGGTTTTTTTTTTTTTAGGAAAACGTGATGTGTTTTTATTTCCTTTGCTAGTGTAAATTAGTGAAATATTTCAATAAAAAAGCATTTATTGGTGCTCTTGAGCACACAATACACAATACATACTACTCTAGATACTAGGAATGTAAATCTAAGTTAGATATAGATCTCTCCTTTTACCAGCTGTTACCCCTGAGAAAGGATATATTTCAGATAGTAGTATTTATTTTAATTTGACTTTAAATCCATTGGGTCAAAGTTGGGCCTTGAGGTAGCGGATTAACCTCAAGGGTTTGTTTCTGAAGCTTTCATCCAGACTCTCCTTCTGTCAAGTATGCACACAGTCATTTTCACTTTGACAGGCAAAATTGATGAAGATGCATTTAGGATTAGAAAGTAACCTAAATCTAAACTTATCCCGAGCATGAGTCAATTATAAACCAAGACCACAGACCTGGAAAATTGCTATCAGGGCTTGTTACAACCTATAAACACCTAATAAACAATTTAACTTCTCTTCCCTGGAAAACAAACTCACCAGGTATATTTAACACACAGAAAAACAGATACAGAAAACCAATAACAAAAATACATTCTGTGGGGCCTCCCTGGTGGCGCAGTGGTTAAGAGTCCGCCTGCCGATGCAGGGGATACGGGTTCGTGCCCCGGTCTGGGAGGATCCCATATGCCGCGGAGCGGCTGGGCCCGTGAGCCATGGCCGCTGGGCCTGCGCATCCGGAGCCTGTGCTCCGCAACGGGAGAGGCCACAACAGTGAGAGGCCCGCATACCGCAAAAAGAAAAAAAAAAAAAATACATTCTGTGGAGATGTAATGGTCCTCAACCTTTATCTCATATTGTTTGTGGAAAGTAACTCAATGTGGTTCAAAGACCAGAAATGTAAAAATAACAATATTAAACAGAAAATATAGGAGACTATCTTTGTGACTTTGGAGTAGGCGTATATTTTTTAGATATTACATAAATAACACAAAGGATGTATGCCCAGAATATAGAGTATTTTTTAAGAGAAACTCATAAAACTCTGGACATCCAAATGCCAAAAAGTGAATCTAGACACAGACCTTACACTCTTCACAAAAATTAACTCAAAATGGATCATAGACCTAGATGTAAAAGGCAAAACTATAAACTTCCTAGATGATAGCATAGGAGAAAATCTACATGACCTCGGTTATGGTTATCACTTTTTAGATTTGATACTAAGAGCATTAACCATGAAAGAAATAACTGATAAGTGGACTTCATTAAAATTAAAACTTCTCCTCTGTGAAAGGGTCAAGAGAAAGAAAAGATAAGCCTGGGGTTGGGAAAAAATATATGTAAAACATGTATCTGATTAAGGACTGTTATCCATAATATACAAAGAACTCTTAAAATTTAGCAGTTTGAAAACAAACAACCTGGCTAAAAAATGGGCCTAACAGACATCTCACTTAAGAAGATATACAGATGGCAAATAAGCATATGCAAAGATGCTCCATATCATATGTTATGAGGGAAATGCACATTAAAACCACAATGAGGGATTTCCCTGGTGGTGCAGTGGTTAAGAATCCACCTGCCAACTCAGGGGACACGTGTTTGAGCCCTTGTCTGGGAAGATCCCACATGCCACAGAGCAAATAAGCCTGTGCGCCACAATTACTGACCCTGCACTCTAGAGCCCGCGAGCCACAACTACTTAGCCCACGTGCCACAACTACTGAAGCCCATGCACCTAGAGCCTGTGCACCATAACAAGAGAAGCCACTGCAATGGGAAGCCCGCGCACCACAATGAAGAGTAGCCCCTGCTCACCACAACTAGAGAAAGCCCGTGCACAGCAACGAAGACCCAATGCAGCCATTAAATAAATTAATTAATTTAAAAAAATAAAACAAAAATAAAACCAAAAAACACAATGAAATACCATTACACAACTGCTAGAATGGTCAAAATACAGAAGCCTGACAACACCAAATGCTGGCACAAGATATGGAGCTCAAATGTGAAGCAAGAGAAACTCTCATTTATTGCTGATGGGAATACAAAATGGTACTGCCACTTTGGAAGAGAGTAATTACAAAACTAAACATACTCTTACCATATAATCCAGAGCAGTCTTGCTTCTTGGTATTTACCCAAAGTAGTTGAAAACTTATGTCTACACAAAAACCTGAACAAGGATGTTCATAGCAGCTTTATTCATAATTGCTAAAACTTGGAAGAAACCAAGATGTCTTTCAGTAGGTAAATGGATAAACTGTGGTTCATCCAGACAATGGAATATTATTTAGAACTAAAAAGAAATGAGCTATAAAGCCATGAAAAGACATGGAGGAACCTTAAAAGCATGTTACTGCATGAAAGAAGCCAGTCTGAAGAGGCTACATTTTGTATGATTGCAACTTTGTGACGTTCTGGAAAGGGCAAACCTATGGAGACAGTAAAAAAGAACAGTGGTTGGGCTCAGAGGGTGAATAGGTGGAACATAGGTCTTTAGGGCAGTGAAAATATTCTGTATGTTACCATTATAATGGATATATGTCATTATAACTTCGTCTAAACACTTAGAATGTACAAGAGTAAACTGTAATATAAACTATGGACTTTGGGTGATTATAGTACATTAGTGTAGGTTCATTAATATCAGTTGTACCAAATGTACCACTCTGGTGGGGGATGTTTATAAAGAGGGGGATTTTGCATGTGTAGGGGCATGGGGTGTATGGGAAATCTGTACCTTCCTCTCAGTTTTGCTGTGCACCTTAAACGGCTCTAAAAAGAACAGAGCCGTTGTTGGATTAAAAAACCTATTACAATTCAACAGTAAGAAGTCAAATTAACCCAATTAAAAATAGACAAAGGATTTGAAAGGATATTTCACACAAAAAAAGACGTGTAGGGCCTCCTAGCACAGGAGAGGATACTTAACACATTGGCAGTCACAGAAATGGAAATTAAAAGCACCGTGTAGCAGCACTACACATCTGTTAGAATGGCTACATTAAGTGTTGCCAAGAATTTGGAGGTACTAGAACTCTAATGGGAATGTAAAATGATACAAATACTTTGGAAAACATTTTGATAATTTCTTAAAAGGTTTAAGATACACTTACCATGTAACCTGACATTTTAGGTTTTTAACCAAGAGAAACAAAATCTTATGTCCACATACCAAATTGTACATGAATGTTCATGGCAACTTTATTCATAAGGGCCCCAAATTGGAAACAACCTAAATGTCTATCAAAGGAAGAATGTATAAGTAAGTTTTGATATATCTATACAGTGGACTACAACTGTGTATTTAAAAGGAATAAACTACTGATACATGAAAAATAGAGATGTAGCTCAAACACATTATGCTGAGCGAAAGAAACCAGACCTAAATTGTATACATCGTGATTCTATTTTTGTGACGTTCTAGAAAAGACTTGTATAATAGAGTGACAGAAAAAGATTTCTGGGGCCAGGGGGTAGGTGAGTACGGACAGGGAATGAGTATAAGGTAATCATTTGTGGTGATGATTACACAGGTGTATGCTTTTATCAAAAGTTATCAAACTACATTAAAAATGGGTGCATATTATGTATGCAAATAATACCTTACATTTGATTTTAAAAAGAAACTATTTGAAAAATAGTATTTGCTTATATAAAATGAACTGCCATGAAGGACAGTTTATTTTCCAAAAGTTGCATATTTTGCCTCCTATACTAAGTCTTGCTGAAAAAATAAGCTTGAGTCAACTTTCTAAAGTAGCCTTAACATTTTTGAAATTAGTGTTGACCTCTTGCGCATAAACCTGACATCAGTTTAGACTTCTTTCTAATTTTGCAATAATAAACAGTATTATTAAGCCAGAGTCAGATAAATGAACAAGTTTTAAAAGATAATAAGAACATACAAATTGATTGTATTATGTAGAATAGCAAACCAAATGCATTCTTCTTTGAAGTTTCCCAGCTGATTATGCGAAGAATGTTGGCTATGTAAAGAGGTAGCAGGTGGGGACACAGTGTGTTGGAACTGAGCATTTTAGAGGAATTACAATGAATGTCTCATGTACTATTAAAAAGAGAACAGCTCTCCTTAATCTATTCTTCAGTATTCCTTGCAACTAAAATACTTGCTTTAATAGCAATTCTGTCTTTCAATAAATGTGAATACTGGCAAATCCCCAAGTTTAAAATATCACCATGCACAGTAATATTATTTTGGTGTGTGGATGCTAGGAGGTGGACTCAGTGTACTTATTGGCATAAAGACTTGTTTCTCTTCTTCCTTCCTTTTCCTTGCAGATATAAATGCATCTTAGGATTCATAGGTGACTGCAAATAAATCTGAGAGAAATTTCATTTTTCAGAAGACTTAAATATTGCATCTTTTGTGAATTTCACTAACTTGGAGCAAATGACTGTTGTGAGAAGATAGTATAGGGTAACATTGGAATTATCCTCAGAAAATTTTAGGCAGAGGTTTATTGTTAATAAGCTGATGAAAATATTGTATTTGACACTAGTCTTTCTGAGCATCCCTAATATATGAAACTGTGGCATGTGATCTCTTTGTCAGGACTGAACTTAAGATAAACGAGTCTTCTGCTTTTTGAGTAAAGCGATCACTGACCTTTATTGGTTTGATCATTGGCACTGTTATAGTTATGGTATAAATGAAACAGCTTAACATTTTACAATTTCCCTCCTCTCTCAGTGTCCCAGTAAACCCTTAGATCCCCAACTTTAAAAGCATTATAAAAAATCATTGATACAGCTTTTTTGTTGTTGACTTTCAAATTGACAAATATTAATAACCATTGAGTAAGGTCACCTGTATAATGAGATTGGCTGTTCAAGTTTGCAGATAAGGTGTATACTAGAGTTACATTGCTCTGTGTTATAAAAGGTAGAGGAATTTGAAGAGCAGATGAAAAAATTCTGTGGGAAGAAATAGACCCCAAAGGAGATAAAAGCACCCTTCCACCCAGCCATCATCACAAGGAGACAAATATTTGTTGCGGAGGAGGGGAGGTTAAGTTGTGCAATTTAAAGCTTATTCTCCTTCTCCACTGCAGAGTTTGTGGTAGAATCTAAATTGCTTACTAATGGTTGCTAATAAATGCATTCTTTAATGAAATCAAGTAGATGCTGAGTTGTACAGTAGTTTGAATATGGGATGAATACAGTGAGGGCAAGTGAAGACAGTGGAGTCAGAAGACAAAGGACACTAAACTAAGTTCAAGGTTACAGTTAAATTGGTGCCTCCTAGAATTGGTGAGAACGTTCACATTATTAAAATATTTTTGAGGGAAAGCTGATATTCATTCATTCACTCATTCATTTATTAATCAACACGTGCAATGGAAAGTACTTTAATGAGCTAAGTACTGGGCTTGTGGTATCTAAACCAACAGACATCTCTGCAGTTATGCAGTTTGTAATCCAGTAAGGAAAGCAGTTATTGAAGCAAAGTCACATAAGTAGCTGTAAACATTTTATTTGTGATAATTACTGTAAAAATATCAGGGTGCCGTGAAAGCGTGTAAGAAAGGAAACTAATTTTTACTGGGACATCAAAAAGGACTATCAAAGGGAGTGAATTAAGTTCATACCTAGAACACAGATAAGATTAATCCTGATGAAGACAAGAGAAGAGAGTGCTCCAGGAATTTATTTATTAGGATTTGGTACAGTAACCAGTAACAGAAAATCCAAAATAACAATGGCTTAAAAAGAAGTTTATTTCACTCCACTTGCAAAACTTAGAGCTGGCAGTCCAAGGATGGTAGAGCTCATCAGTATAAGGAACCCAGTATTCTATTTTGTTGTTCTACTATGTATGTCCTCTAGTTCCAAGGATCCCTCATGGTCCAGGATGACTGTGCCAGCTCCAGCCGTTTCATTAGCATTCCAATCAGCAGAAGGAGGAAAGGGAGGAAGAAGGACATGCCCCATTACTTTAAGAACACTTCTTATATCCCAGGGTTATAACTTAACAACACGGTCACATGTAGCTGTGACAGAGATTAGGAAATGTGGTCTGTATTCAAAGCAGACATGTGCCCAACTAAAAGTTAGGGTTTTATTACTGTAGAAAAAGAGGGCTAGGTGTTCTGTTATATTGGGAGACAACTAACAGCTTCTGGAAGAGAAAACCTTATGTGCTTAGTTATATAAAGTTCTAGATAAGAGAAAGTTTGGTATATTCAAGAGAAAGAGCATAGTGTGTTTAAATGTTATGAGCAAAGGGGAGGAAGAATGGTGGCAATGGGACAAAGCTACAGAGGTAGGTAAGGGCAAATCATACACAGCCTTTTGAATCATGTTAAGAATTTTGAATTTTATCCAAAGAACAATGAAAGACTGTGTAATATAGTCTTTTCCAGTTTTTAAGGAAAAGGGTAACATTTTCACATTCTCATATAAGAAATTATTTTCTCTGGTCAGTGTGGAGAGTATTTTAGAAATGTTGAAAATATATAGAAAGTTAAAGTAATAGTACTCTTTGGCATACACCTGCATATTTATCAATTTATTCTGATAAAAGCATCGGACAAGAGTACAAATCTGGAAGGATATGCACTGAGTGTTTACATTGGGAATGAGGTTAGGGAAGCTTCACTTTCTCTTTTATAACTTTTTATTTTGAATGATTTGTTTTACAATAAACATGTATTACTTTAAGTTTCATTAAAAATTAATGAATCAATTTCAGTTTTGAAAAACAGAGACAAAAAGACTTGCTGACTTGCAGTCCAGATTTCTGACTCCTATTCCAAGTAGTCTTCCTTTGTTTGCTCTCCATTTCTGACGGTTGCCTCCTTCCTGGAGTCTATTTGCCCAGTCCCTTTGCATTTGACAGTTCTATTAGGCTGATTTCCTACTTTTTAATTTTGTTTTTGCATTTCTGATAGGATGAGGGACAGCTTTGTCTCATTCCATCGTCCCATTTCCCCACTCACACATTGCTCTCCTATATCCTGGCTATGTCGAGTAGCCTAGGTTTCTGATTTTCCTCCAGGAACTTTTGGACAGGACATGGGCATCCTTGGATTTTCCCTTTTCCTACCGTCACCATGTTTCTAAAGACATGCATTCAGGAGTTGAGCAAAGAGGTTTAAAGAGGCTCTGTTGGATCATACTTGGTCCTTGATCCTTTTCCTGAACTGTATACACTTTAGCTGCTTAGACTTAGAATTTTAGAGTTAAAAAAAAAAGAGTTTAAAGGCCATCAATTACAAAGTATAACATAACACAGAAATTCCTTTGTGATATTCTGAATATCTTGAATATTCCTTGTCCCTTTGAAGAGCTCTAGTAATTAGAAACTTCCTTCTAATTAGTAGTGTCATAGAAAGATTATAGGACCCAGAGTCAGAGGACTTGTATTATAATCTGCCCTCATTTATAGGATGACCTTGCAAATTGCGTAACATTGTGAACCTTAGTTTCTTCACTTGTAAATAGGGATAACTCCAACCCTACTTTATTGGGCTATTCCATATCTCAAAACATTTTCTAAACTATAAACCATATATAATTATTACATAATTATGTTTCTATATGTAACATATAGCATAGTTGTTATATGCTATATATAATTATTATATAAACATAATTATGTTTAACATAAAATATGTGAAAATGATATAATATGTTGTGTATAATTATACAATTATAATGTGTGTAATTAAAATATTTACATAAAACATTTTCACGTAACATAATTTTAATATTATATATATATTTCTTATGTACCTTATATATATATATATATCTCACATCACAAGGAAATTCCATTTCTTCAATGTTAGACTGATGTAATTATTCTAGAAGTATTTTTCGTTGATTGAGCTCAAATTTGTCTCCCCACGGTATTTATGTATTATGACTTTTATTCTCTGAAACAATGTAGAACTTGTCCAGTATTTCTTCTGCATAATTACTATGCATTAACCAGAAAGCTAATAGGCCCAAACTATGAAAATTTAGGTTTATGTTCTGTGGAAGAATTTCCTGGCATCTGGAACTTTAGGAACACAATTGGATCTCCAGTAAAAACTTTGAAAGGCATTTGAAATAAAGGCAACTGTGAACTTAAGTGTGTTCATGTAACTTCTTTCCCATATATAATTGAAGGTTATATTTAGTTTGATAAAATCTTTCCCAGGCATCTTTTATTGTAAACCAGTGACATGGAGAACTATGGTTGTACACAGCTAACATCTATACTGACTTTAGGGGGCACTACTAAACCACTGATAAATTTTGTTATTTCTGCTAATGCTATTGGCAATGGTTAATATAAAATAAAACTAAAATAAAAATAATGAGATTTTTGATGCAATTATATACACCTCTTAATGTTAGTAAAATTTTTTAGGTAGTCAGATGAAAATGGTAGTTTGAAATTCATTTAATGATTTATTTAATAAATAATTATTAAATTACATTATGCACAACACATTGTAAGAGATACAAATGTGAATAAGGCATGTTTACTTTCAGATAACTTACAATTAAGTTGGATTAGTAAGTTGAGTGTGTGTGTGTGTGTATAACTCTTTCAGGATAAAGTTTAATTTAAAAAAAGCAACATTTATTGTTTATTTTTTATGAACCAGTTGCTGTCAAGCAACTAATTTTATCCACATAACAGCCGTATCAAGTAGGAACTATTATTAGGCCTGCTTTGCAGATAAGGAAACTGAGGATTAGTAAGATTATGTGATTTGCTCAGTAACACAGCTTGCATGTGGCAGAGCCAGGAATGTATATCTTAAATGTATGTTTGTTTGACTTCAAGGCTTTTGCTCTTTGCCAGAGAGATGATGCAGTCTGTCATCTCAGAGAGTGTGTGAAATAACACAATACACAAACTGTCAGAAAGAGCTATAGACATTCAGAAGAGAGCAACATCATTTCTGTTTGTGGGCAATCTGGAAAAATGCACATAAGAGGTGAAATCTGAACTGTATTTTGAGGAATCAATGGGATTATAAGAGAATAATAGCTAAAGACAGTAGTTAATATTTACTGGAACCTTACTATGTTTCAGGCACTTTATATTCATTACCTTATTATCAGGAAAAAATCCTGAGGGAGGTACTACTGTACTATTTTCTCACTGCATAAGTGAGGTAAGTGAGGGGGACAGTGGTCATATCTGAGGAAAATCACACTACTAAGTAGGCTAATAAGTAAGAGAGTTAGAAGTTGAATCCAGGACTAATTTTAGAGCCTAAACTCTTAACCAGTTCAATAGCTATATGGAGAAGTGAGGTGGGGGCATGAACAAAACATGGAACAGATTAGGAAAGGGTGAACAATTCCATTTGGTTATAGTCTGGGGTGAGTAAAATAGAGTAAGAAAACTGAGAAATAGTTTGATCATGAAACCTTGAGCCATATTAAGGAATTTTGATATTATTTGCTGTACAATGGGAAATAATTGGAAATTTATGAGCTGGGGAGAGACATAAGCAGAGTTTTTCTTTGTGGAGGAGAAAGAGACAGAGGAAGAAAACTGATTATCAATCTATAAAATGTTGATAATTCTTAGCCAAATATGTAATCATTTACAGTGCTGTACATGTCAACCGTGATGGTCAGACCAGTGACTGATCATTAGTTGGTGAAGGAGATGCCCATTTGATCATTCTGTTCATTTTTGTAGACAGCATTCATCAAACATATACATTCTCTAGAGCCAGGCAGTCTGGATTAGAATCCTTTTTCTGTCACTTACCAGCTCTGTGACCTTGGGTTTTACTTGACTTCTCTGTGCCTTAGTTTAGTATTTGCCTGAAAGCATTGTGTGAATTAAAATAATGAACAATAGAGTGTTCAATAGATTGTAGCTATCGTTATTATTGTATCTTACAGACAGTAACTGATTGAAGGACTACTGAAGTTCATAATTTCTCAGTTATTGAAAATTGATAAAGGGAAATTTAAGATGTGAATACAAAAATCAGTCATACTATGAAGTCTTATTTTCTATTTTTAAAAGTAACAGCTTTTGGGGGGAGGTGGGTGCTATTTACAATTCAGTATGTAAACTATCTTTACTAACTTCAGTAATCATGATTTATCAATGTTGTACACTGAACACTACATTCTGAATATTTTTAGACAAACTTATTATCTTTCCAATTTTTAAAAAAAATTCAGTCTGCTGAGTATTCAGCAGGCTCTTTGAATGTGGAATTTTTCTTCAGTTCTGACAAAATTTCTTGCATTATTACTTTGACAACTTCTCACCTTTACATGAAGCATTCTTCGTTTGATCCCCTAATTTTCTTAACTTTTAACGTCTTTTGATCTTTTGTTCTGTCCTCTGGGAAATTTGCTGTGACTTATTTTCCAGCTGTTCTATTGGATTTTATGCATTTATTTGCTTTGTAGCATTCTGTTCTTGTTTTAGGGATGCAAATATTTTCTATCTCTCTGAGGATATTATTTATAACTTTTTTCTGTATATTTAGTTTGTTCTGTTAAAGCAGCGGTTCCCAACCTTTTTGACACCAGGGACTGGTTTCATGGAAGACAGTTTTTCCACAGATGGGGGGAGGGGGATGGTTCAGGTGGTAATGCGAGCGATGGGGAGTGGCAGATGAAGCTTTGCTCACTTACCTTATGCTGTGTGGCCCAGTTCCTAACAGGGGTCTCTGGGGGTTGGGGACCCCTGTTTTAAAGGTTTCCTTCCAATATGTGGTGATCCTTGTGTTCTTGTTCATATTTAACTAAAAAATTAGGAACTGTTTATGTGGATGGAGTTTGTAGAGAGGGGGCTTCACTGTAGGCATTAAGGCATAGATGCCCCACCATTTTCCTAAATACATACAGATCACTTTTCTTTAGAGGTCCATTTCTACAGAGAGGAATATATTCTTGGATCCTACCTGAAGGATATGAACTTAGCTGCCATGTTCTCTAAGACAAATGTGGGAAGGCACTGGGGTAGGTTGAAAATCTTCATTTACTACATAGATGTTCACTTAATTTCATTGTTTTTAGGGAGGCACCCCTTGGCTTATTGTGCATAGATTCTTAAAATTCATAATCCTTTTGCTTCAACCTCATCAGAATGTAAACCTCCAATTTCTTGTCAGGTGGTAAAGGTTTAGTTTCTCGGCTGGCTGAGGTGGAGTTTCCATTCTGTTTCAGCTCCACCAGCACTTACACCTTCACAGGTAGTCAGTCTCTCTAATTCTTAAGCCCTTTTGAGGGTGTTGAATCATGAATAGATCTGCTTCTTATTCTTCCCCTTTGCAGGCACTTTGCTTTCAGTTTTCTCAAGTTTGCTAAGTTAATTTGCTAAATCATCTGTTTATCATTATCTAAACATTTTCTTGATATTGCTCATCTGCTAACATCCCTCCAGTTGTCCTTGTCCTTATGGTTTAGACCATATTTACAAAAGTTTTGCTGTCATTTAAATGGGATTTGGGAAGTAGTAAAAGTAAATATGTATGTTTAACATGGAAGTCCTATTATTAATTTGAAAAGTAT
Organism: Mesoplodon densirostris; assembly: GCF_025265405.1. Taxonomy (NCBI): domain Eukaryota; kingdom Metazoa; phylum Chordata; class Mammalia; order Artiodactyla; family Ziphiidae; genus Mesoplodon; species Mesoplodon densirostris. Next base: position 82,192,140 of record NC_082671.1, read on the forward strand.
TACCCCTCTTATATGTATAATACAAAATTTTATGAAGCTCATTTTTTTTCAAAAAGGAGACTACCATTTTGGTGACATTGTGAAAAATGGGCCTTTTATCAATTCCTGTTTCAATAAAGTATTTTCATGCTATTTCTCTTGATTGCATTAGAAATCATAATATTTTTCTCATTTGTTGCTATTCCTATATTTTCTTGGGTCATTTCCATGTCCTGTTCTTCAATATGAACTTTGTAATTTACCAGTCTTTTTCATCCAGTTTTTCACTTTCAGTTTTCTTTCACTTTCAACTTCGAGTTGAATTATACATGTTTTTTGGCTGATTCACATGGCACAGCCACATAACTATGGCTAGAATTAAGCTGACTTCTGCTTGCTAACATACACCGTAAGAAATTTATGTAATTTAATTGATGTTAAGATATCTAAATGACACTGGTATAATATATACATTGACATAATTAATATATTGGTATAATATAAATTTAATTTCAGAGAACTTCATCTACAATAAATTTGTCACCAGGAGAAGTGGAAGAAGAAGATGATGATGAAAACACTTGTGGGCCCTCAGGACTCTGGGAAGCATTAACTCCTTGTAATGGATGTAGGAACCTTGGCTTCCCCATTCTTGCACAGGTAATGGTTTGCTTTCTTAAGGTACAATAAAACATAAAAATGGTTGCCTATGTTTTTAAGTAAATCTTTTTTCTTCCCCTCTGCAAATCCAATTAGTGTCTTCTTCACTTTGTAATTTTTCTTCAGTTGAAGGTCAGTAAAATGCTTATGTAATTAGCTGTACATGTATGCATATGCTAACACATACTATATATAATTTTTTGTGCTTGTCTTATTTTTGTCATAATGCTAGTTCCAGAAAAATTGAATTGTTTATGAAGTTTTAGTATATATGATTTGGAAATATTTCATTTAAAAATGCTATTTTGAAATTAAATCACAATTTATATTTAAATAATAATAAAAATGATTTAAAAGGAAGCATATGAAAGCTCTTTAAAAGCAGCAGTGATTATTTTTCTTAGCACAATGGAATATCATAGAATAATGTGTGCCACTGAAGATTATGCACTATAATTCAAAAATGAGACCAGAACACTAAAACATCATTTACAATTTTGAAATCATTTCACTACTCATTAAGTCACTTTTAATTCTATTGTGTCACCTTCAAATTTTTGTTGTGTACTGTGGTCCGCAAGCCCTTAGAGGAGTTTCAGAAATAAATAAAATAAGCCAAACAGAATTAGGAAATTAGAAGCCACAAAGAAAATATCTCTACATGAAGACGAAAAAGCACTTAATATGAAAAACAGTGTAATGGCAAAGGTATTTATATGTAACCACATAGAACATGAGTGCAAAAATAATCTAGGACAGAAAATAACTCATATCTCAAAAATATTATTTTCTGTTTTGCAACAAATATGAAACAATTTTGTTTAAGAAACCATTACATGTTTTTCCATGTATGTCATAATTTGATCACAGCCACCCAAATTACAATATAAATTTATTGTGGCACGCTAACTAGGATAATCAAATCAACATATAGTACTTAAAGAATCTCTTTACCTTAATATGAACTATTTATAGAACTTTATGACAATTTATACTAACCATTACAGAATTATTATCAATATATACTGGGCTGTGAGATCCATAAAGGTAGAGACTGTGTGTTGCTTAGTGTCTACGATCTAATGCCAGCATTGTTCCTGGCATGTTGTCAGAATTAAGTAGTAGTTGAATTAAATAATAAACAAATGTGTATGTTTTGTCGGGTTTCATTTCTTCACTTAAAGTTTTTACATATAGAGTTTTACCTCATATACAGAAGGGTATACGAGAAAGGAAATTAAGAAACATAGGTTTTATTTAATTTTATTAATATTCTCTTATCTGCTTAACAATTTACCAATAATTGAATGTTTTTACCTATTTTGTTGTTTTATAAAATTAGCACTTTGGTATTTTTTATTTTAAAAGTAGAATTCTTATAAAGTAGTAGGGCTCTAAGCTTTCAATAATATATGACTGTATCTGGGTTCTCCATTACCTTACTAACATTTACTTTTATTTTTTAAATTTTAATTTATTTTGTTTTATTAGGTTTGGTAGTAGGCTTGGTAGTAACTTGCTTTTGGTTTACAATTTTTAAATATTTTTCTTTGACTATTTTTCTGTGGAGACTTGCATTGCTCCAATAAGTATTGAGTATTACTATTTTAGTATTTACATTTACCATAAAATGTTTCCCAGCCTGCAGCTTTTCTTTTTTTCTTAATATTGAATGAGCATATGTTGTGTAGTTTTTTAAACTATCAAATTCATTAAACTTCTCAGTCTTATTTTTTTTGATTCATTTCATCCAGAATTCCTTTTAACAAATTTCAAATATGGCTCTATATTTGTTTTTTACTTGTTGATATATGGTTTTTCTATGACTTTCCATTTGGCAGTAACTCCCATTACTTTCATTATATTTCATCCTGTTTGGCGTGGGGTTTCTTCTGAACCTCTTAATTTTCCTAATTTTAAAAACAATGACCCCTTTTGATATTTGTACATATATATGGCAGGAGAAATCATGTTAAAACTATTAACTGACATTGTCTGCTTTTTAAATTTATATTTTATAATTTATAATTACTATGTCAAGTTTAAAAAGTATTCTTATTGGGATTTTAATTGTTACTGCATTAAATCTATAAATTTTCTTGAGATGCAGTATGTTTTTTTTAATGTCTTTAACAAATCAAAAGTAGAATTCTTTTACCAGTGTTCTCTTCTAGCCTTCTTTTTTTTTTTTTTTTTTTTTTTTGTGGTACGCGGGCCTCTCCCATTGCGGAGCATAGGCTCCGGATGCACAGGCTCAGCAGCCATGGCTTACGGGCCCAGCCGCTCCGTAGCATGTGGGATCTTCCCGGACTGGGGCACGAACCCATATCCCCTGCATCGGCAGGCGGATTCTCAAGCACTGCGCCACCAGGGGAGCCCCTTCTAGCCTTCTTTTACTAATGTTCTCAATTTGTGATGGGCTCCCCTTTAACATTTATATGTGTGTGTGTGTATGTATATATATATATATATATATATATATATATATATACACATACATCCATATATATATATATAATTATAGTTTAAAACTTTGATGTCATGTTGCTTTCTAGGCTTAATTTACCTTGTCCTGCCTCATATTGGTTGCTTCTGTCTCTGGTTATGTATTTTGGAAGTTTTAGAATTTTCTTTGGCTAATAAATGTAGATCATAGGTGGATCAGGATCTTTGAGAGTAATCTTTAGCATTTTATTCTGTCATCTGTTCATTTAATCAAAATATCAAGTGAAGGGAAGGTTACAGATAGTTCAGAGCCTGATTGTAAATCCCTATTTAGTTTTATTTCTACCCTTTCCTGTTAATAGAGCGTATGTTATTAGAGCAGAGAATTTGAGTTGAGTTGTGTTATGGTGGATGATATTGCTTTCCTCCACCATCTTAGATGAGATGTCCACCTCTGCACCATGTGCAGCACAGGGCTTTGAGGCTCTTTCCTAAAGAGTCAGTTCTGATGGGTGGAGACCCTCTGTTTACCATCCTGTTCACTCATGTAGCCTTCACTCTGTAAGGTTGAGATGAGGGGTCTGGATGCTAAGTCTTTAGCTGTTTTGCAACATGCTTGCCAGCAGTCTCTGCTCCTGCAATCACCATACTCATGCTGCCCCATGGGGAGACGCCAACAGCTCTTATTGATGGGCTAGAAGTACCCTCTGAGGACAAGAGGGCTTGCAGTCCTTGCTAACAACAATATTAAGACATGTTGAAAGCAACCACTATGACCATGCTGACTGTACTTCCTCCTGGATCTAGGAAGGCTGCTCCTGCTAAGGCTGTGTTTCTCTTTTGAGTCTGCAAACATGGTTGCAGTCATATGCACAGCACCAGTGGTGGTGCCTGTTGTTACAATTGCTCCTTTTATCAGGCCCTGTAGGCTTTGTAACTGCAGAATTATGTGAACTCTTAAATGCAGTATAAGTGGGAGGCATGATGAATTAATTCCTCCCCAGCATAATCATAATAGGTGGCCCCAAACACTTCAGGGTTTATGTGAAGGCTCCTGATGCTCACTTTGATCTTGATTCCTTCCATAGAAATAGATAGCATTTGCCTAGGGAAAGACAAGTAAAATAAAGTGAGACCAGAAGGACTGCTTCCTTCTATTCCTATAGCTAAACAGCAAGAGCTTATAATAAGAATTTGGAGCTCTCAAGTCCACTCTCCCATTTGATGCAACAGTGCCCACTACAGTATCTCCATAGTGACCACAATGATCATTCCAGTTTGCTTGGACAGTTTGTGTCAGTGAGAACACTTATTAAAATACACTTCTCTTAGTATTTCTGCTGGTCAGGTGGTATGTGCTTTAATATTTTGATAGCTACTAGCAAATTGTGCACATCTCACTGTCACTGATGTATACAAAAATCAGTACAAGGCAGTCACGGGGAGATATACATTCTGCAACATGTCAGCTTAGCTGGGTTGGAGTATGTTCAAGAATAGATTGGATGATGAAATTAGAACACTCCCTAACACCATACACAAAAATAAACTCAAAATGGATTAAAGACCTAAATGTGAGGCCAGACACTGTAAAACTCTTAGAGGAAAACATAGGTAGCACACTCTATGACATAAATCACAGCAAGATCCTTTTTGACCCACCTCTTAGAGAAATGGAAATAAAAACAAAAATAAACAAATGGCACCTAATGAAACTTAAAAGCTTTTGCACAGCAAAGGAAACCATAAACAAGACGAATAAACAACCCTCAGAATGGGAGAAGATATTTGCAAATGAATCAACGGACAAAGGATTAATCTCCAAAATATATAAACAGCTCTTGCAGCTCAATATTAAGAAAACAAACAGGGCTTCCCTGGTGGCGCAGTGGTTGAGAGTCCGCCTGCCGATGCAGGGGACACGGGTTCGTACCCCGGTCCAGGAGGATCCCACGTGCCACGGAGCGGCTGGGCCTGTGAGCCATGGCCACTGAGCCTGCGCGTCCGGAGCCTGTGCTCTGCAACAGGAGAGGCCACAACAGTGAGAGGCCCGCATACTGCAAAACAAAAAAACAAAAAAAAAACCCAATCAAAAAATGGGCAGAAGACCTAAATAGACATTTTCCAAAGAAGACATACAGATGGCCAAGAGGCACATGGAAAGGTGCTCAACATCACTAATTATTAGAGAAATGAAAATCAAAACTACAATGAGGTATCACCTCACACCAGTCAGAATGGCCATCATCAAAAAATCTACAAACAATAAATGCTGGAGAGGGTGTGGAGAAAAGGGAACCCTCTTACACTGTTGGTGGGAATGTAAATTGGTACAGCCACTATGGAGAACAGTATGGAGTTTCCTTAAACTAAATATAGAACTACCATATGACCCAGCAATCCCACTACTGGGCATATACCCAGAGAAAACCATAACTCAAAAAGACACATGCATCCCAATGTTCATTGCAGCACTATTTACAATTGCCAGGACATAGCAGCAACCTAAATGTCCATCAACAGATGAATTGATAAAGAAGAGGTGGTACATATATACAATGGAATATCACTCAGCCATAAAAAGGAACAAAACTGTGTCATTTGCAGAGATGTGGATGGACCTAGAGACTGTCATACAGAGTGAAGTAAGTCAGAAAGAGAAAAATATTGTATATTAATGTGATATCTATCTATCTATCTATGGAACCTAGAAAAATGGTATAGATGATCTTATTTGCAAAGCAGAAATAGAGACACAGACGTAGAGAACAAATGTATGCATACCAAGGGGGAAGGGGTAGTGGTGGGATGAATTGGGAGATTGGGATTGACATATATACACTATTATGTATTAAATAGATGACTAATGAGAACCTACTGTACAGCACAGGGAACTCTACTCGGTGCTCTGTGGTGACCTAAATGGGAAGGAAATCCAAAAAGGAGAGGATATATTTATATGTGTGGCTGATTCACTTTGCTGTACAGAGAAACTGACACAGCAGTGTAAAGCAACTACACTCCAATAAAAAAAATGAGGGCCTCCCTGGTGGCGCAAGTGGTTGAGAGTCCGCCTGCCGATGCAGGGGATACGGGTTCGTGCCCCGGTCTGGGAGGATCCCATATGCCGCGGAGCGGCTGGGCCCGTGGGCCATGGCCGCTGAGCCTGCGCGTCCGGAGCCTGTGCGTCCGGAGCCTGTGCGTCCGGAGCCTGTGCTCCGCAACGGGGGAGGCCACAACAGTGAGAGGCCCGCATATCGCAAAAAAAAAAAAAAAAAAAAAAAAAAAAAAAAAAAATGAGAAAAGCAAGGGAAACATAGAAAAAAGAATAGATTGGATGGTCAGCATGCTGCAGATGGCAATACAATATTGGATATGAAATTAAGGGTTGCTGACAGCTAAGGAATCTCTGAAATACAGCCTTGGGGAACACTTTGGAGAAGTACTAGGAACCTCCTCAGTGTGCCATGGCCTCCAGATGAGGCTCATTTGGCCCTGAGTCCTTCCAGAAATTCATGTATTTTCCAGGTGAGCCTGTGTATCAAAGCCTGTGCAGGACCTTTAGCTCTTCTCCCTAAGCACCTTGGCCTCGTCTTTTAGAGATTGCGGAGTGCTTACCACTGGGCACTTACTCTCTTCCTCAAACCCAGTTATGTCCAGAGTTTCCCTAGCTGGAATGACCTGGGTGCTGCTGTAAGCCTCCACTGGTGGTCTTAGGATGTAAATTAGGTTTTCCCGCTGAATAAAAAGATCTCTTGGGCCTCCCTGGTGGCGCAAGTGGTTGAGAGTCCGCCTGCCGATGCAGGGGATACGGGTTCGTGCCCCGGTCTGGGAGGATCCCATATGCCGCGGAGCGGCTGGGCCCGTGAGCCATGGCCGCTGAGCCTGCGCGTCCGGAGCCTGCGCGTCCGGAGCCTGTGCTCCGCAACGGGGGAGGCCACAACAGTGAGAGGCCCGCATACCACAAAAAAAAAAAAAAAAAAAAAAAGATCTCTTGTATCTGAAGGGGGACACAGCTGAAGGTAGAAAGAGCGGCCAGTGGTAAGCTTCAGGCGGAGCTGTTGTTTTTTACTGTTATGGATGGATATCTTTACAAACTTCAAGGGAAGCAGCCTGGTTAGCTCTAAGATCTGTGTAGGCTTTTTACCTCTTTCCTGGGTGGCTGGGCCATATCTGTTATAGTCATCACAGATAGCAGCTGGTCGGGCCAGCAGCGTGCCATCAGGTAGTGTGAGGCGGGGGCTGGTACGAACGATGCCCACAGTCACCATTCGGGCCTGGTTGTGCACATCAATCACTTCTCCTTTTCTGCTGACCTGTATAGTCACTCTCAAACACTGGTGCATAGTGGAATATAGGGTACTCCCCCTTGTACAGGTGTCGCTGCAGTTTCCCCATGGAGGTATTGAACATGCTCATTGCAAGGCTGCCTTCGGCTTTGTAGTATGGTAATGTATATTGGCTGTTCATCTCTATCTTGTATCAGGACAGCTCCTAGAGGCTCCTCTGCACTTTCCTTACCACACCTTGCAGGGCGTCCTGTTTCCCTGGTCTCTCTGGCAGGTGGGCTAGCAGTGGTCTTCTGCAGGCTTTGTCTCTGAGTGACTGAGGACAGGGTGGGGGAGCTGATTACTGACTGCTCAGTGCTAGAGACAGTTGCTCCTGGACCTGGCTGTGCCCTGCCTAGAGCATGGAGATGTCAGGGCATACAGAGGCCGGGGCCCCAGTAGATGTCAGGGTGCACAGATGTTGATGTGCACAGATATTCGTATTCAGTCATAATTCCACTGCACCTCTCCTCCAGAAACTGTAGCTTCCAACTAGGCCTAAACCCCTCACAAGGCCACACTGCCACAGATCAGCAGACCACCCCTCCTCCCATGGGCACATTTAAGGATCTTAATACGTACTGACAAATTGCTTTCAGAAAGGGTTAGACAAACTTTCTGTTAGGTATGAGTTAAAATATGCATACTGTCTTGTCCAGCACTTCTAACTGCAGACAGTTAGAATTAATTGTAGACAGTTTACCTTAAAGAGAATTGGACAAGGTGGTAAACAAGCTGGATGTACAGAATGTTTATCAAGGTTTATTGTAGCAAAAAAATATCATAAACAGGATTAATATCTTACAGTGAGGATTTGGTTAAATAAATTATGGAGCATTCTATGAAAAAATACTCTGAAGCCATAAGAATGATTATGTAGTTCCCTATTTATTGAAATGAAAAGATATACCTGATTTTTTTTTTAAGAAAAAGAGCAAAACAAACATTTCAAACTAGCTTTATACTTGTGGTCCAATTTATGTAAAATTGTCTGTGTGTATGTGTTTGGGTATGAAAGTATAATATGTTCAGTGAAATGTTTAAAGTACTTATTTCTGGATGGTGTAATTTTAATTTTCTTTATACTTTCTTTTTTTTATTATGATAATTATTATTTCTATTAACAGGAAGAGTAAAGCTATTTTTATTAATAATATCTATTTTTACAGCCACCAAAAATTTTGTTTTGACACACCCTCAAAATGCAGAGATTTTCCCTAGACATCTGTACCCTGACTACGTGGTGAAAAGAGCCTTAAACATTACATTATGCTCTATTCTTTACTCATTATCAAATTGGCCTACTAAAAAAAGTTCTGAGAAATTTTGCCAGCTATTATAAATATTATAAATTCAGTAAGATTAAAGTATCTTTATTGGCATGACAATATACATAACACACACATACGTACACACATAAAGCCATAGATTTTGAGTCTTCAGTTAGTTCTATAAGTAAAAATGAACATTTTCTTCCCTTCATATTGAAGTATCTGGTTATTTCTGGTAATATGAATATTTTCTTTATTTATTGAGAGGCCTAGTCACATATCAATAGCAATTCTTACTGGCCTGTCCAAAGTCTTTATATTTTGATTTCCACTTCATGTCTACATTATTTATGATTAGCAAAAAGAATAAGCCTAACATAAGTTTACTAATCAAACTAACCTTTCAAATGTATCCAAGAGGTTCTGGTATTTGTTGAAAGGAATAGGTACCACTGGATACAGTATAATTTAATTTAGGTGTTTTTTTAAAAATAAAGTGAAGATATACCAATTTCCTTAAAAGCACTTTTATGCTGTGCACATATGTTACAAGATATTTATCTTAGGCTTCCACTAGACCACTGAGCTAATTGCCTTGTCTCCAGGGAAACCAGAAGCTATATTACTTGTAGGGCCTAAGGACTTTCAGGATGTTTTCCTAACCAGTCATTAGACCAACAATAGTAGAACCTCTCTTACTTGGCCTGATAACTATCAGTATCAGTGTAGTGTTCTGGCAAATATGTCTATTTTCATGAGTCTGATAAATTTTATCTGAAATTCCTCTAGGTATTTAGAAAACTATCTTAATATTTGCTTCAGTACTTAAGAAGCTCAGATGGCTAAGTAAAAAATCTACCTGGAACTGAGATTAATAAATTCTTGGGAGACTAACCTAAGAAAACATTGGTATGAGTTATGTCAGAGAATGTTTTGCCTGTGCTCTCTTCCAGGAGTTTTATGGTGTCATGTCTTATGTTTAAGTCTTTAAGCCAATTTGAGTTTATTTTTGTACATGGTATGAGGGTGTGTTCTAACTTCATTGATTTACATGCAGGTGTCCAACTTTCCAAGCACCACTTGCTGAAGAGACTATCTTTTTCACATTTCATATTCTTGCCTCCTTTGTCAGGGATTAATTGACCATAGGTGTGTGGGTTTATTTCTGGGCTCTCTATTCTGTTGCATTGATCCGTATGCCTGTTTCTGTACCAAAAGATAACATGCACCCCCATGTTCATAGCAGCACTGTTCACAATAGCCAAAACATGAAAACAACTTAAATGTCCATCAACAGATGAATGGATAAAGAAGTTGTGTTTGTATACATATACACAATACTGTTCAGCCATAAAAAAGAATGAAGTAATGTCATTTGCAGCAACATGGATACAACTGGAGATTATCATACTAAGTGAAGTAAGTAAGTAAGTAAGAAAGAGAAAGACAAATACCATATGATATCACTTATATGTGTAATCTAAAATATGACACAAATGAACCTATCTACAAAACTGAAACAGACTCATAGACAAAGGGAACAGACTTGTGGTTGCCAAGGGGAAGGGGGGAGGGAGAGGGATGGACTGGGAGTTTGGGGTTGGTAGATGCAAACTATTACATTTAGAATGGGTAAACAACAAGGTCCTACTGTAGAGCACAGGGAACTATATTCAATATCCTGTGATAAACCATAATGGAAAAGAATATAAAAAAAGAATGTCTATGTGTGTATAACTGAGTCACTTTACTGCACAGCAGAGATTAGCACAACATTGAAAATCAACTATAACTTCAATAAAAAAATTTTTAAATAAATTATTTTTATGTAAATGCAGCAGCTCTTAGCTTTTCATAGTTAGTCATTAGACATTCTTAAAATAAATTTATGTTCCTTCTCCTCTACATAAGAGTTTGTGTCACTGGGTAAATTATTTAACCTCCCTGGGCCTTATATTTTTCATCTTTGAAATTGAGATGATACTTTAGGTATCTTTCAACTCCAGAATAGTTATGATTTTGGATAGGGGTTTAACTTTTCCCCCGTAATAAAACTACTACATACTTTGGAAATATTCCAAACAAAAATAATACGTTAAGGAATTATTCAGATATTAACAGCTCTGGGAATTTGTGATGCAATACATAATCTTATTCTGTTGCTGAATTTCTTCTTGCCAAAACTTTTAAAAGAACCAACATTTGAAATATGGAAATGACAAAAATGTTAGTTCAGTAAGATGAGCATTCAGTGGGGGCAGTGCTTAAAACTATGTAAGTGAAAATATGGGTTAGACGTTTTAAACAGAATTCAGTTAATAATGGACATGGCTGTAGTAGGCAGATTAATTCCCTCCAAAGATGCCCATATCTAATCTTTACAACTTGTGAATATGTGACCTTACATGGCAAAGGGACTTTGCATATATGATTAAGTTAAGGATCCTGAGGTGGGGAGATACCCTGGATTATGCAGGTGGACCCAGTGTGAGCCCAGCGGTCCTTATGGTGATCCAGTGGGTAAGACTCTGTGCTCCCAATGCAGGGAGCCAGGATTTGATCCCTGCTTGGGGAACTAGATCCCGCATGCATGCTGCAATTAAGAAGTCCACATGCTGCACTAAGAAGCCCGCATGCCGCAATTAAGAAGCCCACATGCCACAACTAAGAAGTCCTCATGCTGCAGCTAAAGATCCCACCTGCTGCAACGAAGATCCCATGTGCCACAACAAAGACCCAGTGTAGCCAAAATAAATAAGTAAATAAATAAATATTTTAAAAAGTAAAAGGATAGAGGGTCAAAGTCAGAGAAGGATATGTGATGATGGATACAGAGGTTGAAGTGATGTGGCCATGAACCAAGGAATGCAGTTGGCTGAAAAGTAGGAAATGCATTCTCCCCTAGAGGATCCAGCCCCACCAATACCTTGATTTTAGCCCTGTGAGAATCATTTTGGACTTTTGACATTCAGAACTGTAAGAGAATAAATTTCTGTTGTTTTAAGCTACTGAGTTTGTGATAATTTGTTACAGCAGCCCTGGAAAACTAACACACATTTTGGTACCTAGAAGTGGGATGCTGCTGTAACAAATATACTAAAATGTGGAAGTGGCTTTGGAGTTGGGCAGTAGATAGGAGCTGGAATAATTTTGAGTAGCATGATAGAAAAAGCCTAGATTGCCTTGAACATAAATGTGACTATTAAAGATTCTTCCAGTAGGGCTCAGAAGGAAGTGATATGGTGCAGAAAATCCTATTTTGTCTTAGAAAATACCTAAATTGTCATAAACAGCACCATACTCAATGCTGAAAAGCAGAAAGCAGTTCCTTTAAGATCAGGAACAAGACGAGGATGAACACACTTACCACTTTTATTCAGCATAGTTTTGGAAGTGCTAGCCACAAGAATCAGAAAAGAAAAATAAATAAAAGGAATCCAAATTGAAAGGGAAGAAATAAAACTCTTACTGGGAATTCACTTGCAGTCTAGTGGTTAGGACTCTGCACTTTCACTGCCAAGGGCACAGGTTCAATCTCTGGTTGGGGAACTGGGATCCTGCAAGCTGCATGGCGTGGCCTGAAAACAAAATAAAACAAAACCCCCCCGAAACAACAACCAACTCTCACTGTTTGCAGATGACATACTATATGTAGAAATCCTAAAGTTGCCACCAAAAAACTATTAGATATAATAAATGAATTCTGTAAAGTTACATGATAAACAATTGATATACAAAAATATGTTGTTTCTATACACCACCAATGGACTATCAGAAAGAGAAATTAAGGAAGCAATCCCATTTAGAATTGCATCAATAAGAATAAAATACCTAGGAATAAATCCAACCAAGGAGGTAAAAGACCTGCTGTTCAGAAAACTTTAAGCCTCTGCTGAAAGAAATTGAAGATGACACAAAATAATGGAAAGATATACTGTGCATATGGGCTGGAAGAATTAATGTTGTTAAAATAACCACACCTCCAAAGGCAATCTACAGATTCAATGCAATCCCTATGAAAATACCCATGGCATTTTTCACAGAACTAGAACAAATAATTCTAAAATTTTTATGGAAACACAAAAGATCCTGAGCAGCCAAAACAATCTTGAGAAAGAACAAAGCTGGAGGTATCATGCTCCCTCATTTCAAACTATACTACAAAGCTATAGTAGTCAAAATAATATGGTACTGGTGCAAAAACAGACACATAGGTCAATGGAACGAAATAGAGATCCCAGAAATAAACCCACACTTATATGATCAATTAATCTCTGACAAATGAGGCAAGAACATACAGTGGGGAAAAGACAGCCTCTTCAATAAATGGTGTTGGGAAAACTGGGCAGCTACATGCAAAAGAATCAAACTGGACTACTTTCTCACACCATATACAAAAAAAACCTTCAAAATAGATGAAAGACTTAAATATAAGACCTGAAACCATAAAACTGCTACAAGAAAATATAGGCAGTATGCTCTTTGACATCAGTCTTAGCAATATTTTTTTGGTTATGTCTCCTCAGGCAAGGGAGGTAAAAGCAAAAATAAACAAATGGGACTACATCGAACTAAAAAGCTTTTGCACAGTGAACTAAACTATCAACAAAAGAAAACAGTCTACTGAATGGGAGAAAATATTTGCAAATGGTATGTCCAATAAGGGGTTAATACACAAAATATGCAAATAACTCATTCACCTCAACATCACAACAAACAACTTGATTAAAAAGTAGACAGAGGGGGGCCTCCCTGGTGGCGCAAGTGGTTGAGAGTCCGCCTGCCGATGCAGGGGATACGGGTTCGTGCCCCGGTCTGGGAGGATCCCATATGCCGCGGAGCGGCTGGGCCCGTGAGCCATGGCCGCTGAGCCTGCGCATCCGGAGCCTGCGCGTCCGGAGCCTGTGCTCCGCAACGGGGGAGGCCACAACAGTGAGAGGCCCGCATACCGCAAAAAAAAAAAAAAAAAAGTAGACAGAGGGTCTGAATAGACATTTTTCCAAAGAAGGCATACAGATAGTCAACAGGCACATGAAAAGATGCTGAACATCACTAGTGGTCAGGGATATGCAAATCAAAACCGCAAAGAGATATTAGCTCACACCTGTCAGGATGGCTGTTATCAAAGACAACAACAAAACCCCCCAAAAAACAAATAACCAGTGTTGGCCAGGATAAAGAGACAAGGGAACCCCCCTGCACAGATGATGGGAATGTAAACTATTGTTGCTGTTATGGAAAATAGTATGGCAGTCTCTCCAGAAATTAAAAATAGAACTAACAGACAATCCAGCAAATCCACTCCTGGGTATTTATCTGAAGAATATGAAAGCAGTAGTTTGAAAAGATATATGCACCCTTATGTTCATTGCAGCATTATTTATAATAGCCAACTTATGGAAGCAGCCTAAGTGACTATCAATGGATGAATGGATAAGAAGGTGTTGTATATACATACACAATGGAATATTACTCAGCCATAAAAAAATTCTTGCTGTTTGTGACACCATGGATGGACCTAGAGGATATTACACTAAGAAAAATGTCAGGTAAAGAAAGATAAATACCATTTAATGTAAATGAATAAGAAAATATAAACAGATTCATAGATACAGAGAACAAACTGGCGGTTTCCAGAAAGGAGCGGGTGAAGGGATGAGTGAAATAGGAAGAGAGATTAAGAAGTACAGTCTTCCAGTTATAAGTCATGGGGTTGTAATGTGCATCATAGGGAATATAGTCGATAACACTAATAAATTTGTATGGTGTTAGGTGGTAACGACTTATTGTGATCGTTTTGTAATACATAAAAATATTGAATCACTATGTCATACAGCTGAAACTAATATAATATTGTAAGTCAATTATACTTCAATAAAAATACTTTATTGCTAAAAACAATCCATCATCTGATCTGAGCCTTCAGAGAGTTATAATCTTTTTGCTGGTGGAGGATTTTGCCTCGATGTCAATGGCTGCTGACTCATCAGGGTGGTATTTGCTGCAGGTTGGGGTGGCCGTGCCAATTTCTTAACATAAGATCATAATGAAGTTTGCTGCATCAACTGACTCTTCCTTTCGTGAATGATTTCCCTGTAGCATGCAAGGATGTTTGATAGCATTTTACCCACAGTAAAACTTCTTTCAAAATCGGAGTCAATCCTCTCAAACCCTGCAGCTGCTCTGTCAACTAATAAGTTTATGTAATATTTGAAATCCTGTTGTCATTTTAATAATCTTTACAGCATCTTTATCAGGAGTAGATTCCATCTCAAGAAACCACTCTCTTTGCTCATTCATAAGAAGCATCTCCTCATCCATTAAAATTTTATCATGAGACTGCAGCAATTCAGTCACATCTTCAGGCTTCACTCCTAATTCTCGTTCTCTTGCAGTTTCTGCCACATCTGCAGTTACTTCCTCCACTGAAGTCTTAAACTCCTCAAAAGTCATTCATGAGGATTGAAATCAACTTCTTCCAAACTCTTGTTAATGTTGATATTTTGACCTCTTCCCATGAATCATAAATGTTCTTAGTGGCATCTAGAATGGTGAATCCTTTCCTGAAGGTTTTCAGTTGACTGCCCAGATGCATCAGAGGAATCATAATCTATGACAGCTTAGCTTTACAAATGTATTTCTTAAATCGTAATACTTGAAAGTCAAAATGACTCCTTGATCCATGGGCTGCAGAATGAATGTTGTGTTAGCAGGCATGAAATCAACATGAATCTTGTACATCTCTTTCGGAGCTCATGGGTGGTCAGGTGCTTGTCAGTGAGCAGTAATATCTTGAAAAGAATTTTTTTTTTCTGAATAGTATCAACAGTGGACTTAAAATATTCAGTAAACCATGTTGTAAGCAGATGGACTGTCATCCAGGCTTTGTTTTTCCATTTTTAGAGCACAGACAGAGTAGATTTAGCATAATTCTTTAGGGCCCTAGGATTTTGAGAATGGTAAATGAGCATTGGCTTCAACTTGAAGTCACCAGCTGCATTAGCTCCTAACATGAGAGTCAGCCTGTCCTCTGGTGCTTTGAAGCCAGGCATTGACTTCTCTCTACCTACGAAAGTCCTGGATAGCATCTTCTTCCAATATAAAGCTGTTGCTCTAAATTGAAAATCTGTTGTTTAGTATAGCTGCCTTTATTAATTATCTTAGCTAGATCTTCTGAATAACTTGATGCAGCTTCTGCATCAACACTTGCTTCTTCACCTTACACTTTTCTTTAAATTTTTTTTTTTTTTTTTTTGCGGCATGTGGGCCTCCCACTGCCGCGGCCCCTCCCGCCGCGGAGCACAGGCTCCGGACGCGCAGGCCCAGCGGCCATGGCTCACGGGCCCAGCCGCTCCGCGGCACGTGGGATCCTCCCGGACCAGGGCATGAACCCGTGTCCCCTGCATCGGCAGGCGGACTCCCAACCACTGCACCACCAGGGAAGCCCCACCTTCCACTTTTATATTTTGGAGAGAGCTTCTTTCCCTAAACCTCGTGGACCAATTTCTGATAGCCTCAAACTTTTCTTCTGCAGTTTACTCATCTCTCTCGGCCTTCATAGCATTGAAGAGAGTTAGGGACTTGCTCTGGATTAGGCTTTGGCTTAAGGAAATGTTGTGGCTGATTTAATCTTCTATCCAGACCACTGTAACTCTGTTAATCAGCAATAAGGCTATTTCACTTTCTCATTTGTGTGTTCACTGCAGTAGCACTTTAAATTTTCTTCAAGGGCATTTCCTTGGCATTCACAACTTGGCTGATTGTTTGGCGCAAGAGCCCTAGCTTTTGGACTGTCTCAGCGTTCAGGATGTCTTCCTCACTAAACCTAATTGTTTCTAGGCTTTGATTTAAAGTGAGATAACATGCGACTCTTCCTTTCACTTGAACACTTATAGGCCACTGTAGGGTTATTAATTGGCATAATTTCAATATTGTTGTGTCATGGAAAAAGGAGGCCTGAGGAGAGGAATAGAAAGGCTGGTTGGTGGAGCAGTTGGAACATACACATTTATCGATTGTTTTCCTTTTTACTTGGGCACTGTTCATGGAACCCCCAAACAATTACAATAGTAACATCAAAGATCACTGATCACAGATCACCACAATATAACAATAATGAAAAAGTTTGAAATATTGTGAATTATCAAAATGTGACATGGAGACATGAAGTGAGCAAATACTTTGGAACAAAGGCAGTTATAGACTTGTTCATTGCAGGGTTGCCAGAAACTTTCAATTTGTACAAAATCTGTGAAGCACAGTTATGTGCATCACAATAAAATGAGGTACGTCTGTAAATGTATAATAATGTAAACGTATAATGTGTATAAGTATATATGCATATATATATATATATGGTGTGTATTTTTAATTCTATAATTTATCCTGGGTTCCTTCCCACTCCCAAATTAATGATCAGTTGTACCAGCACCATTCATTGAATAGTCCAGCCTTTCTCAATTAATTTTTTTTTTTTTTTTGGCTGCGTTGGGTCTTCATTGCTGTGCGCAGGCTTTCTCTCTAGTTGTGGCAAGTGGGGGCTACTCTTCGTTGTGGTGCTCAGGCTTCTCACTGTGGTGGCTTCTCTTGTTGTGGAGCACGGGCTCCAGGCACACGGGCTTCAGTAGTTGTGGCACACGGACTCAGTAGTTGTGGCTTGCGGGCTGTAGAGTGCAGGCTCAGTAGCTGTGGCATATGGGCTTAGTTGCTCCACAGCATGTGGGATCTTCCCAGACCAGGGCTCGAACCCGTGTCCCTTGCATTGGCAGGTGGATTCTTAACCACTGCGCCACCAGAGAAGTCCCTCTCTGTTGATTTAAAATGTTACATTTGCATACATTTCCCTGTTGAAGTTAAAAAAAATTGTGGTTAAATACACATTTAATATAGTAACCATTTTAAAGTATACCACCACTCTACTTTCTATCTCTTGATTTTGACTACTCTACCTCATGTAAGTGGGATCATATCAGTATTTGTCTTTTTGTGACTGGCTGTTTTACTTAGCATAATGTCCTCAAGGTTTATCCACATTGTAGCATGTTTTAGAATTTCCTTCCTTTTTAAAGCTGAGTAATATTCCATTGTATCTATGTACCACATTTTGTCATCCATTCATCCATTGATGGATTCTTGGGTGGTTTCCACCTTTTGGGTCTTGTGAATAATGCTTCTGTGAATATGGATGTGCAAATACCTCTTTGAGATCCTACTTTCAGTTCTTTGGATAAATACCCAGTCGTGAAATTTCTGGATCATATGGAAATTCTAGTTTTAATTTTTCGAGGAACCACCATACTGTTTTCTATAGTTTGCCACATCATTCATTTCCACCAGCAGTGCACAAGTGTTCCAATTTCTCCACATCCTCATCAACACTTGTTATTTTCTGTTTTTTTTTTTTTGATGGTAACTAATGGGCTTCAGGTGACATTTCATTGTAATGTTAATTTGCATTTCTCTAACAATTAAGTGATGTTGAGCATATTTTCATATGCTTGTTGGTCATTTGTATATCTTCTTTGGAGAATGTCTATTCAAGTCCTGTATCCATTTAAAAAATTTGATTATTTTATTGTTCTCTTTTTTTTTCTTTTTTTTAACATCTTTATTGGACTATGATTCCTTTACAATGGTGTGTTAGTTTCTGCTGTATAACAGAGTGAATCAGCTATACGTATTCATATATCCCCATATCTCCTCCCTCTTGCGTCTCCCTCCCACCCTCCCTATCCCACCGCTCTAGGTGGTCACAAAGCACCAAGCTGATCTCCCTGTGCTGTGCGGCTGCTTCCCACTAGCTATCTGTTTTATATTTGGTAGTGTATATATGTCCATGCCACTCTCTCACTTCATCCCAGCTTACCCTTCCCCCTCCCGGCGTGCTCTAGTCCATTCTCTACATCTGCATCTTTATTCCTCTCCTGCCCCTAGGATCTTCAGAACCTTTTCTTTTTTGTTATTTTTAGATTCCATATATATGTGTTAGCTTACGGTATTTGTTTTTCTGTTTCTTACTTACTTCACTCTGTATGACGAACTCTAGGTTCATCCACCTCATTACAAATAGCTCAATTTCGTTTCTTTTTATGGCATTCCCATTTGTTTATTTTTGTTTTTATTTCCGTTTCTCTAGGAGGTGGGTCAAAAAGGATCTTGCTGTGATTTATGTCATAGAGTGTTCTGCCTATGTTTTCCTGTAAGAGTTTTATAGTTTCTGGCCTTATATTTAGGTCTTAATCCGTTTTGAGTTTATTTTTGTGTATGGTGTTATGGAGTGTTCTAATTTCATTCTTTATATGTAGCTGTCCAGTTTTACCAGCACCACTTATTGAAGAAACTGTCTTTTCTCCATTGTATATTCTTGCATCCTTTGTCATAGATTAGGTGACCATATGTGCATGAGTTTATCTCTGAGCTTTCTGTCCTGTTCCATTGATCTATATTTCTGTTTTTGTGAGAGTATCATACTTTTTTTTGTTTTCTGTTTTTTTTTTCCTAATTGAAGCTTCTTTTATTTTTTATTATTACACATTCCACTAAAAATATAAATAGTTCCCTGTGCTATATACTAAATCCTTGTTGCTTATCAATTTTTTTACATCTTTATTGGAGTATAATTGCTTTACAATGGTGCATTAGTTTCTGCTTTATAACAAAGTGAATCAGTTATACATATACATCTGTTCCCATATCTCTTCCCTCTTGCATCTCCCTCCCTCCAACCCTCCCTATCCCACCCCTCTAGGTGGTCACAAAGCACCGAGCTGATCTCCCTGTGCTATGTGGCTTCTTCCCACTAGCTATCTATTTTACGTTTGGTAGTGTATATATATCCATGCCACTCTCTCACTTTGTCACAGCTTACCCTTCCCCCTCCCCATTTCCTCAAGTCCATTCTGTAGTAGGTCTGTGTCTTTATTCCTGTCTTACCCCTAGGTTCTTCATGACATTTTTTTCTTATATTCCATATATATGTGTTAGCATACGGTATTTGTCTTTCTCTTTCTGACTTACTTCACTGTATGACAGACTCTAGGTCCATCCACCTCATTACAAATAGCTCAATTTCATTTCTTTTTATGGCTGAGTAATATTCCATTGTATATATGTGCCACATCTTCTTTATCCATTCATCCGATGATGGACACTTAGGTTGTTTCCATCTCCTGGCTATTGTAGATAGAGCTGCAATGAACATTTTGGTACATGACTTTTTTTGAATTATGATTTTCTCAGGGTATATGCCCAGTAGTGGGATTGCTGGGTCATATGGTAATTACATTTGTAGTTTTTTAAGGAACCTCCATACTGTTCTCTGTATTGGCTGTACCAATTCACATTCCCACCAGCAGTGCAAGAGTGTTCCCTTTTCTCCACACCCTCTCCAGCATTTATTGTTTCTAGATTTTTTGATGATGACCATTCTGACTGGTGTGAGATGATATCTCATTGTAGTTTTGATTTGCATTTCTCTAATGATTAATGATGTTGAGCATTCTTTCATGTGTTTGTTGGCAGTCTATATATCTTCTTTGGAGAAATGTCTATTTAGGTCTTCTGCCCATTTTTGGATTGGGTTGTTTGTTTTTTTGTTATTGCGCTGCATGAGCTGCTTGTAAATTTTGGAGATTAATCCTTTGTCAATTGCTTCATTTGCAAATATTTTCTCCTGTTCTGAGGGTTGTCTTTTGGTCTTGTTTATGGTTTCCTTTGCTGTGCAAAAGCTTTGAAGTTTCATTAGGTCCCATTTGTTTATTTTTGTTTTTATTTCCATTTCTCTAGGAGGTGGGTCAAAAAGGATCTTGCTGTGATTTATGTCATAGAATGTTCTGCCTATGTTTTCCTCCAAGAGTTTGATAGTTTCTGGCCTTACATTTAGGTCTTTAATCCATTTTGAGATTATTTTTATGTATGATGTTAGGGAGTGATCTAATCTCATACTTTCACATGTAGCTGTCCAGTTTTCCCAGCACCACTTATTGAAGAGGCCGTCTTTTCTCCACTGTACATTCCTGCCTCCTTTATCAAAGATAAGGTGACCATATGTGCGTGGGTTTATCTCTGGGCTTTCTATCCTGTTCCATTGATCTATATTTCTGTTTTTGTGCCAGTACCATACTGTCTTGATTACTGTAGCTTTGTAGTATACTCTGAAATCAGGGAACATGATTCCTCCAGCTCCGTTTTTCGTTCTCAAGATTGCTTTGGCTATTCGGAGTCTTTTGTGTTTCCATACAAATTGTGAAATTTTTTGTTCTAGTTCTGTGAAAAATGCCAGTGGTAGTTTGATAGGGATTGCATTGAATCTGTAGATTGCTTTGGGTAGTAGAGTCATTTTCACAGTGTTTATTCTTCCAATCCAAGAACATGGTATATATCTCCATCTACTTGTATCATCTTTAATTTCTTTCATCAGTGTCTTATAATTTTCTGCATACAGTCCTTTTGTCTCCTTAGGTAGGTTTATTCCTAGATATTTTATTCTTTTTGTTGCAGTGGTAAATGGGAGTGTTTTCTTGATTTCACTTTCAGGTTTTTCATCATTAGTGTATAGGAATGCCAGAGATTTCCGTGCATTAATTTTGTGTCCTGCTACTTTACCAAATTCATTGATTAGCTCTAGTAGTTTTCTGGTAGCATGTTTAGGATTCTCTGTGTATAGTAGCATGTCATCTGCAATTAGTGACAGCTTTACTTCTTCTTTTCCGATTTGGATTCCTTTTATTTCCTTTTCTTCTCTGATTGCTGTGGCTAAAACTTCCAAAACTATGTTGAATAAGAGTGGTGAGTGTGGGCAAGCTTCTCTTGTTCCTGATCTTAGTGGGAATGGTTTCAGTTTTTCACCATTGAGGATGATGTTGGCTGTGGGTTTTCATATATGGCCTTTATTATGTTGAGGAAAGTTCCCTCTATGCCTAATTTCTGGAGGGTTTTCATCATAAATGGGTGTTGAATTTTGTCAAAAGCTTTCTCTGCATCTATTGAAATGACCATATGCTTTTTCTCCTTCAATTTGTTAATATGGTGTATCACATTGATTGATTTACATATATTGAAGAATCCTTGCATTCCTGGAATAAACCCCACTTGATCATGGTGTATGATCCTTTTAATGTGCTGTTGGATTCTGTTTGCTAGTATTTTGTTGAGGATTTTTGCATCTATGTTCATTTGTGATATTGGCCTGTAGTTCTCTTTGTTTGTGACATCCTTGTCTGGTTTTGGTATCAGGGTGATGGTGGCCTTGTAGAATAAGTTTGGGAGTGTCGCTCCCTCTGCTGTATTTTGGAAGAGTTTGAGAAGGATAGGTGTTAGTCCTTCTCTAAATGTTTAATAGAATTCGCCTATGAAGCCATGTGGTCCTGGCCTTTTGTTTGTTGGAAGATTTTTAATAAACGTTTCAATTTCAGTGCTTTTGATTCGTCTGTTCATTTTTGCTATTTCTTTCTGATTCAGTCTTGGCAGGTTGTGCATTTCTAAGAATTTGTCCATTTCTTCCAGGTCATCTATTTTATTGGCATAGAGTTGCTTGTAGTAATCTCTCATGATCTTTTGCATTTCTGCAGTGTCAGTTGTTACTTCTCCTTTTTCATTTCTAATTCTATTGATTTGAGTCTTCTCCCTTTTTTTCTTGATGGATCTGGCTAATGATATATCAATTTTGTTTATCTTCTTAAAGAACCAGCTTTTAGTTTTACTGATCTTTGCTATCGTTTCCTTCATTTCTTTTTCATTTATTTCTGATCTGATCTTTATGATTTCTTTCCTTTTGCTAACTTTGAGGGTTTTTTTTTCTTCTTTCTCTAATTGCTTTAGGTGAAAGGTTAGCTTGTTTATTCAAGATGTTCCTGTTTCTTAAGGTAGGATTGTATTGCTATAAACTTCCGTCTTAGAACTGCTTTTGCTGAATCCCATAGGTTTTGGGTCATCATGTCTCCATTGTCATTTGTTTCTAGGTATTTTTGATTTCCTCTTTGATTTCTTCAGTGATCACTTCCTTATTAAGTAGTGTATTGTTTAGCCTCCATGTGTTTGTATTTTTTACAGATCTTTTCCTGTAATTGATATTTAGTCTCATAGCGTTGTGGTCGGAAAAAATACTTGATACAACTTCAATTTTCTTAAATTTATCAAGGCTTGATTTGTGACCCAAGGTATGATCTATCCTGGAGAATGTTTCATGAGCACTTGAGAAGAAAGTGTATTCTGTTGTTTTTGGATGGAATGTCCTATAAATATCAATTAAATCCATCTTGTTTAAAGTTGGTTCATTGGGTTGTGTAGGCTTCCTGGTGGAGGGGACTGGTGCCTGTGTTCTGGTGAATGAGGCTGGATCTTGTCTTTCTGGTGGGCAGGTCCACGTCTGGTGGTGTGTTTTGGGGTGTCTGTGGACTTATTATGATTTTAGGCAGCCTCTCTGCCAATGGGTGGGTTGTGTTCCTGTCTTGCTAGTTGTTTGGCATAGGGTTTCCAGCACTGTAGCTTGCTGGTCATTGAGTGAAGCTGGGCGCTGGTGTTGAGATGGAGATCTCTGGGAGATTTTCGCCATTTGATATTACGTGGAGCTGGGAGGTCTCTTATGGACCAGTGTTCTGAAGTTGGCTCTCCCACCTCAGAGGCACAGCACTGACTCCTGGCTGCAGCACCAAGAGCCTTTCATCCACACAGCTCAGAATAAAGGGGAGAAAAAGTAGAAAGAAAGAAAGAAAGAGGATAACAGAAAATGAAATAAAGTAAGGTAAAATAAAATAAAGTTATTAAAATAAAAAAATAATTTTTAAGAAAAAAAATTTTTAAGTAAAAAAAAAAACAGACGGTTAGAATCCTAGGACAAATGGTGAAAGCAAAGCTATACAGGCAAAATCTCACACAGAAGCATACACATACACACTTACAAAAAGAGGAAAAGGGGAAAAAATAATAAATCTTGCTCTCAAAGTCCACCTCCTCGATTTGGGATGATTCATCGTCTATTCAGGTATTCCACAGATGCAAGTTACATCAAGTTGATTGTGGAGCTGTAATCTGCTGCTCCTGAGGCTGCTGGGAGAGTTTTCCCTTTCTCTTCTTTGTTCGCACAGCTCCCGGGGTTCATCTTTGGATTTGGACACGCCTCTGCGTGTAGGTCGCCGGAGGGCGTCTGTTCTTCGCTCAGACAGGACAGGGTTAAAGCAGCCGCTGATTCGGGGGCTCTGACTCACTCAGGCCGGGGGAAGGGAGGGGCACGGAGTGTGGGGCGAGCCTGCGGTGGCCTAGGCCGGCGTGACGTTGCACCAGCCTGAGGCGCGCCGTGCCTTCTCCTGGGGAAGTTGTCCCTGGATCCCGGGACCCTGGCAGTGGCGGGCTGCACAGGCTCCCCGGAAGGGAGGTGTGGAGAGTGACCTGTGCTCGCACACAGGCTTCTTGGTGGCGGCAGCAGCAGCCTTAGTGTCTCATACCTGTCTCGGGGGTCCGCGCTGTTAGCCGCGGTTCGCGCCCATCTCTGGAGCTCCTTTAAGCAGCGCTCTTAATCCCCTCTTGTTGTGCATCAGGAAACAAAGAGGGAAGAAAAGTCTCTTGCCTCTTTGGCAGGTCCAGACTTTTTCCTGGACTCTCTCCCGCCTAGCCGTGGTGCACTAACCCCTGCAGGCTGTGTTCACGCTGCCAGTCCTCTCCCTGTGCTGCAACCAAAGCCCAAGCCTCAGCTCCCAGCCCCGCCTACCCTGGCGGGTGAGCAGACAAGTCTCTCGGGCTGGTGAGTGCTGGTCTTGCACCGATCCTCTGTGCAGAAATCTCTCCGCTTTGCCCTCTGCACCCCTGTTGCCGCGGTCTCCTCCACGGCTCCGAAGCTTCTCCCCTCCGCCACCTGCAGTCTCCGCCCGCGAAGGGGCTTCTAGTGTGTGGAAACCTTTCCTCCTTCACGGCTCCCTCCCACTGGTGCAGGTCCCATCCCTATTCTTTTGTCTGTGTTTTTTCTTTTTTCTTTTGCCCTACCCAGGTACATGGGGAGTTTCTTGCCTTTTGGGAGGTTTGAGGTCTTCTGTGTTCAGTAGGTGTTCTGTAGGAGTTGTTCCACGTGTTGATGTATTTCTGATGTATCAGTTACTGTTGGAGGGTCTCCTGCTGCTACTGTTGGGGGGCAGCAGTGGCTCACCACGGCGACAAGGACACTGGCAGCAGAAGTTCTGGGAAGTACTCCTTGCTGAGCCCTCCAGGAGTCTGCCATTAGCCCTACCAAAGCGTTGTAGGCTCTTGCTTATCTATTAACATACTGTTTTGAAGACTGTAGCTTTGTAGTATAGTCTGAAGTGTGGAAGCCTAATTCCTCCAGCTCCATTTTTCTTTCTCATGATTGCTTTGGCTATTCGTGGTCTTTTGTGTTTCCATGCAAATTGTAAAATTTTTTGCTTTAATTCTGAGAAAAAATTCCTTTGGTAATTTGGTAGGAATTGTATTGAATCTGTAGATTGCTTTGGGTAGTATAGTCATTTTGACCATATTGATTCTTCCAATCAAAGAACAATGTATTACCTCACACTGGTCAGAATGGCCATCATCAAAAAATCTACGAACCATAAGTGCTAGAGAGGGTGTGGGGAAAAGGGAACCCTCCTACACTGTTGGTAGAAATGTAAATTGGTACAGCCACTAAGGAGGACAGTATGGAGATTGCTTTAAAAACTAAAAATAGAGCTACAATATGATCCTGTAATCCTACTCCTGGATATAAATTGGGAGAAAACCATAATTCGAAATGATACATGTACCCTAGTGTTCATTGCAGCACTATTTACAATAGCCAGGACATGGAAGTAACCTAAATGTCCTTCAACAGATGAATGGATAAAGAAGACGTGGTACATGTATACAATGGAATATCACTCAGCCATAAAAAAGAATGAAATATTGCCATTTGCAGCAATATGGATGGACCTAGAGATTGTCATACTGAGTGAAGTCAGTCAGACAGAGAAGGACAAATACCATATGATATCACTTATATGTGGAATCTAAAAAAATGGTACAAATAAACTTATTTACAAAACAGAAATAGAGTTACAGATGTAGAAAACAAACTTATGGTTACCAGGGTGGAAAGCTGGGGCAGGGGCAGGGATAAATTGGGAGATTGGGATTGACATATACACTACTATATATAAAATAGATAACTAATAAGAACCTACTGTATAGCACAGGTAACTCTTCTCAATACTCTGTAATGACTTATATGGGAAAAGAATATAAAAAAGAGTGGATATATATATAACTGATTCACTTTGCTGTACAGCAGAAACTAACACAACATTGTATATCAACTATACTTTAATAAAAATTTTTTTAAAGTTTATGTCTAGGCGTGGGGTTTTAAAAATGTGTCATGGTGCACATAAATCATCCCTTTTGATATCAAGATTTTGTCCTTCTTCAGTTTGGGGAAATACTTTTCTATTGTTTTCTTTGATTTATTTCTTCCTTCACTTTTATGCTTCTCTTTTTACCTCAGTATTTACTAATTTGGTGTTGAAGTATGTGCATTCATCATTTTTGTCTTTCATTTTTCCTCTCTTTGGTTTTTCATTCTCCACTTTATTTTCCCATTCTTTATTGATTTTTATATTTTAGCATCATATTACTTCCTAAGAGTTTTTTTTTCTTATCTTGAGTGTTTTTTTCTGAAAACATCCTGTTCTTTACTTTTTTAAAAATAAATTTATTTATTTATTAATTTATTACTGCCTTGGATCTTCATTGCTGTGTGCTGGCTTTCTCTAGTTGTGGTGAGCCGGGGCTACTCTTTGTTGTGGTGCACGGGCTTCTCTTGTTGCAGAGCATGGGCTCTAGGCATGCGGGCTCAGTAGTGGTGGCTCATGGGCTCTAGAGTGCAGGCTCAGTAGATGTGGTGCATGAGCTTAATTGCTCCTCGGCATGTGGGATCTTTCTGGACCAGGGCTTGAACCCATGTCCCCTGCATTGGCAGGCGGATTCTTAACCACTGTGCCACCAGGGAAGTCCCCTGTTCCGTACTTTTTGGCTATGGATATTTACTTGTAAGAGCTGTTGTAAGAAGGTATTTCAAATCTCATGAGTCATATTGCAGAAAGAATGCTTTTATGTTTAGCAGAGAAGGTAAAGTTGGTAGGCTTCTGGTCAGTCAGCTTATAAAGGGCGTAACCATTTGGCTGAGTTAGAGGTGACAAGTGCATGACCACAGAATATTTTTTGACAGAGTGGAACACGTTGCAAGTTTTGAGTTTTTAGTGAGTCTTTAGCTAATTTTTTCAAGGATCTTAATTCATTAACATGGTGTTTGAGAATTACCTACAATATGGCTCATGTTACTCTCCCCTCTGTCATGCTGAAAACTAGAGTAATTGCCAGGAACTGGAACATATATCAACTTTCCAGATTCTGAGCGTTTCCATAAGTCTTTTTCCAGTACCTGAAATGCTCTTCCTTTTTTCAACATCTATTAACCTACCCATTCGTAGTAGGTACACAACAAATATTTCCTCTCATGCTTTTCAAACCAAAGAGACATATCGTGTCTGTATGCAAATTTGGAAAAGGAATAAATGAGAAAATAAATACTTTCTCTTGAAGACCTTCCCTGAGAAAAAACTGATTACAAGTGGAATAATAATTCCCTAATTGAGATGTGTTCTAAGGAGGCGTGCTTGGTGCCCTTCTACCTCATCTCTCACAAGCAGCCTTTAAGATGAAGAAACTGAGGTGCAGAGAAGCTAATTAACTTGTTTATAGTGATATGGTTCTGAACTAGCAGAGGTGGATATTCCATCTCAGGTCCATTTGGCCCTACAGCCCAGAGGTCCTCCTTTTTTTTTTTTTAACTCTTTATCATTCAGTCATGCCTTCTAAGAGTACTATTCACATATACATCTTCAGATGTTTTTTCCACAGAAGCGTGGAAATTGGTTGACCTGGCCCTTCCTCCCTTGGAAAAGGGCATATCTGATTGTGTCAAAGATAACTGCTAAATGTTAATTGATCATCAGTTCTATTAAGAAAAGAATTAGTGACAGTTTCTGATTATTTTAGTGTCTCCAGAAAGTTCTATTGTGGCTTATTCTGATTTGATCTTAGTTGCAATTAGGAATGGATTCTCTATTTACATTTAGAAATCCATTTCATATGTCTCTGTTTTTCTCTTTGTTAGTTTAATTGCATGGGTTACGTTTTCATTACTTGGCCTGCCTTACATTTCATTGTTGAATATCTGCATCTTTAATTTTAAATGTGCTTCCTTTTCATATAATCTGGAAGTATGGATAGAATTTTTAAAAATGGTAACAGCTTGGTATAATCAAAAGAGTCAGGTAGACCTAAGTTTTAATCTTAGCTTTGCAACTTAGTAGGAATATGCCTTTGGTTAATCAAATAACCTGTCTATACTTTTTTCATCATTTGTAAAGGAGGCAACTTATACTTACCTTACAGGGTGATATGAAAGTTAGAGAATGTGTTTAAAACACATAGAATAATGCCAGACCCATAGTGGCCTCTCAATAAATGGCAGCCATTATTTTTTGATCCCTTTTAAAAGTACAAACCATTATACCTTTCAAGAAGTCATCCAGTCTCTGCTTCAATATCCCCAGGGATGAAATCATGTTCTGTAAAGTCCCTGCTCTGACAAACACAAGCTGTGGGACCTCAGAAATAAATTAGTTCTAGTCTTTATTTCATCATTCATAACATGAGGATAATAATATTACCTACATCCTAGTGACATAGTGAGGAATAAATGACATATACTGCTTATATTAAGTACTTGTACTAGTGTATAACACTCAGTAAATGCCCAATAACTGTTAACTAGGAGTAGAAACAGTAAGAGTATAGAGCACTTCCTCATAATACTACATCCTGAGTCGCCTGCTGTGGTTTTTCCACAGCAGAAGTTGTTCAAATTCTTCCTTATCTGTGATAATTAATCATAATGAAGAAGATAATGCAATGTGAATTACTTTTTAACTTGATTTAAAAATAATTTAGGGCTTCGCTGGTGGCGCAGTGGTTGAGAGTCCGCCTGCCGGTGCAGGGGACACGGGTTCATGCCCTGGTCCGGGAAGATCCCACATGCCGTGGAGCAGCTGGGCCCGTGAGCCATGGCTGCTGAGCCTGCGCGTCCGGAGCCTGTGCTCTGCAACGGGAGAGGCCACAGCAGTGAGAGGCCCGCGTACCGCAAAAAAAAAAAAAAAAAGTTCATTTTAAATTACAGTATTTCAGTCAGCAACCCACTCTAGCTACCTACCTACCCTTGTAAGCCCTTAATAGATATTTGCTGAATGAATCGTCTATGGCATGGGTCTGCAAACTCTCTCTTTTAAAGGTCAGGTAGTGAATATTTTAGGCTTTGATGCCGTATGATCTCTGTTGTAATTTATTTAATAAAAACCTTATTTATGGGGCCTCCCTGGTGGCGCAGGTGGTTGAGAGTCCGCCTGCCGATGCAGGAGATGCGGGTTCGTGCCCCGGTCTGGGAGGATCCCATATGCCGCGGAGCGGCTGGGCCCGTGGGCCATGGCCGCTGAGCCTGCACGTCCGGAGCCTGTGCTCCGCAACGGGGGAGGCCACAGCAGTGAGAGGCCCGCATACCGCAAAAAAAAAAAAAAAAAAAAAAAAAACCTTATTTATGAAAATGGGCAGTAAGTTGGATTTTTGCTGAAGTTTACTGACCACTGGCTATGGAATAAAGAAATTAGAACCCTAATACTGATAGTGAAATCCATGTCAGTATGGGTCTACTTGGAAATACTTTCAGGTGAGAAAATGTTTTATCCTGTCCAGAAAAATGGAAACTTAGAGAAAAGGCAAAAATGTATTCCCTATAGGTAAGAAGTCTCCAAAGTGCCAGTTTCTAAACCTTTAAGCTCAAAGCACAATTTCACAGAGATAATTTTAGATGTTCAACTTAAACACATTTTTCAGCAACTGAAACCACATTACAGTTGGTATAGAACCACTCTGGGTTTTTAGAAACTATATTCTAAATGAGAGGTATACCCTCTGTGGTATGTGAGATGGGTACTTCTTCCAAGTGTTAGTGAGCAAAACTATTAATCTGTAGAAGTTAAGGCCCAACGCAAATGCTTTTTCCTTCCTAAAGTCTTACTCAGTCCTCCCCTGCTAGAAACAATCTCCCTTTTTCTTAATATTCAAATAACTTATTTTTGATACCTGTGGATCTCCCCCGTTTAATATTGTTATTTATATAGTTATCTAGTATCTATTCTTTTAGGTTGTAAGCTGCCTGAAGGCAGTGTCTGTGTTTGACAGACGTTTATGCTCCAGCATGCTCTGCCTTATGCCTTGCATGCAGCAGGCACTCAGGCCATGCTTATTGAATTCCAGATTTTTCTTTGTGTCCTTATAGGGAGATAAGCTAGAATGGTATAAAAAGCATTCTCTTTGGCAATCTGAGTTCTAATGCTCTCTTGATCACTTGCTAACAATATGTCCAGCATCTCTGAATCAGCCTTGATTTGCACATCTGTAAAATGAGCATAATTCCAACACTACATTGTTTTTTGAGGATTAAATGAGTTAACAAATGTCAAGTGCCTACAGAAAACCTAGCACCTAAAACATTAGCCTTTATTATGTCTAAAGGATGTTTTCAGTTTTTGTTTTACCCACTATTCTATGATACAAATATTCTAAAAAGGACTAATTAATAACTTAATAAGTAAATGTCAACAATGCAAAAAAAGGCAAATGACATCTCCATTGAGTGGGAATTAATAAAATGTTATCATATTGTCTTCTGCATCTGTCAACAAATATATATATATATTTTTTTTTTCTGTACGTGGGCCTCTCACTGTTGTGGCCTCTCCCGTTGCGGAGCACAGGCTCCGGACACACAGGCTCAGCGGCCATGGCTCATGGGCTCAGCCACTCCGTGGCATGCGGGATCTTCCTGGACCGGGGCACGAACCCGTGTCCCCTGCATCGGCAGGCGGACTCTCAACCACTGCGCCACCAGGGAAGCCCCTGTCAACAAATACTTTATCCATTATACTTCTTACAGTTACCTTAGCAGTGAAGATAAAGCTCTATTTAATTTGAATGAAGTCCTAGAAAGAGTTCTATTTCTTGCTTTAATTCTGTGTCCAAAGTGAGATTTGGTTCTACTTACTAGGCTTCTACATTCTGAAAACAGGTAAAATTAATAGGAATTATAAGAGAACTTGTTAAAAGAAAAAGTGGTATCCATTATCTTTTTATATCCTAGTAATGATCAGTATGTATTTTATACTGGAAGGGAGAAACAACCATAAATAGATGAAAGATACCACCAGCCTTATTCTTTTCTTTATTTCTGACATGTTTGTGTCTAGGTATGATAATGCACCACAACTCTTCTGTGAGACTCTGCAATCCAGCCCTGCTCAGACTAGGTCAGTGATATTCCCTTCTCCATGTGCCTTTCCCCTGTTCTCCTGCTTCTTACCAAACCCAGCTTTCTAGGATGGTTTTGCACTCAGCCTAATTGTGTCAGTCAGCCCCTGCAGCCTCTTGCTAGTAGCTTAACGTATTCGAAAAGTGAGTAAAAAATTGCTTCTTACTGCGTGCAAGGGTGAAATGTTGGGGTTGGTCATGAAGGGGATACATAGTACTTCAGGGAGAGAACAAGTGAAAAGGGAAAGTAAATAATAGGTGGGTAATAATGAAAGGGAAATGGTAGAGTAGATGGAGAAGAAAAAGAAATGAAAAAGGGGAATGTAGGTTGCATTTGTAATCTTTGGCTGCAAGTGGTATATTGATTTTTCAAACATATAGTGATGATAGGAATACAAGGTGGAAGATTGTCACCTGAATGTGGAGAAGAAATTATAGAATATTATACACCTTTGATGAGCCATTTTTCATTGCAACAAGTGGACAGCTGGCTACCTAAAATACATTGAAAATTTATTATTTTAGGGGCTGATCATTTTATGATAATTAAGTTTGTAATTTACTCTTAAATTGTTTTATGCTTTAGCAACATATATTTAGCTTAGAAAGCAGTATATATTTCATTTCATTACATTTCTTAATCTTTAGATTTTCTCAGGTCAGAACATTTCAAAGACAAGTATTTATGTAACCTCTTAGATACAGTTAATAAGCCTCGTTCATTTTAATGCCTCAATTACTTCATCTATATATTGGGTTGGCCAAAAAGTTCGTCCGGGTTTTTCATAGCTTACAGAAAAGCCCGAACGAACTTTTTGGCCAACCAATACAAGAGGATTATACATACTTAGACAGTTCTTATATGTTTAAGATAACCTCAAAAACAGCTTGGCATATCAGAAGTGCTTCTGTTGGAGATTATTTTGTTTTGTTCCTCAAAAAAGTAGAAAAGGTAATATCAAATGGCTTGCCAATTTTGTCTTTTAATTTCAGACTTTTATTTCATATTAACTTTTCAACATGAACGTTACAATTTCTTAATTCTAACTTGCTTTCATAGTTCTTTTTCCATATGTATAGTCACTTTAAAATATATTCTTATATACTTCCTCTTTACTGGATTTTTAAAATGAATTTGTTTTTACTAGTTTTAAATAGCTCTATTGATAACTTGATATGGGGGCTCATGACAGGATAAATTCTGGGGACACTGATCATTGTTCAGCATTTGGAAGAACCTAGGTCTTGTGGACTATGAGAAATAAGTTACATCATTCTGTTTCCTTTTTCATGTTGTTTTGCTTAATGAAATGTTGCTATGGAAGAAAACATATAATAATACAGTCAATATAACAGTTTAATAGACTTAAAGAAAGAATCCTTTAATTGAGGATTATAAATGCCCTAATTGCAGCCATTCCTTTGAGGGCTATCTGAGTAAGAAGCTGCCTGGCATATTGCGGACTAGAGCATGGAACCAAGTATTCACCCTCTGCAAGGAGACTTTATGGACTAATCTCATCATGCCTCAGCCACCACTAGATGCCCATTCTCTCAGGTCATCTATCATTGCCCAAACTCTCATCTTTTTATTGCTCTCATCAAACTCAAATTCCCTTCCCTTATTCCCTACTGTCTGTAAATCAACCAAACCCTTATATTCTTATTCTCTCCTGTGAATGTTTCTTCATGCCTTGGCTTTATTCAGAAGTATTTATATTTATTTGCATATATATTAATTTATATCAGCTGCATTGTTGCCATGAAATTGGAAGACTAAACCATCTGTGTATGTTTGTAAAGAGAGTCCTAAGCCAAAATTGGTACCATGGACAGCTACTATTCTTATCACTCCTTTTCTTAGGTAATCATCCCTTCAACTTATATTTACTGTTTTCTTGCTATATATTGGATATTATTTTAAGTGAGGAGGATACAGTGGTAACCATTTTTCATTCTAGTAAGGGAGACAATAGCAAGTAAAGAAATAAACAAGAAGTTTTGATAGTGATAAAATCTATGTAGAAAAAATTTTAAGGTAATGGAAGTGAGTGATGGGGGCAAGAAATAGATAGAAAATTAGATTGCATAGTCAAGGAAGGCCTCCCTGGGAAGGTGACATTTGAGTTGAGACCTAATGACAGGAAGGGGCTAGCCACATGAAGATCTCTGTGTTAGGCAAAGTGAAGTTTCAGTTCACTTTTGGGCACTAAAGCAGAGGGGCTGTCCTATAGTGAGTTAGGGGAAGTGTTAGAGGTTGAGGTCAAAGAGGTAGTTAGGGGCCAAATTTTATTGAGCTTTTTATTTTTTTATTTTATTTTTTTTTAGATTTTTTTTATTTTATTTTACAAATTTAATCAGTTATACATATACATATGTTCCCATATCCCCTCCCTTTTGCGTCTCCCTCCCACCCTCCCTATCCCACCCCTCCAGGCGGTCACAAAGAACCGAGCTGATCTCCCTGTGCTATGCGGCTGCTTCCCACTAGCTATCTACCTTACGTTTGGTAGTGTATATATGTCCATGCCGCTCTTTCACTTTGTCACAGCTTACCCTTCCCCCTCCCCATATCCTCAAGTCCATGCTCTAGTAGGTCTGTGTCTTTATTCCTGTCTTACCCCTATGTTCTTCATGACATTTTTTTTTCTTAAATTCCATATATATGTGTCAGCATACAGTATTTGTCTTTCTCTTTCTGACTTACTTCACTCTGTATGACAGACTCTAGGTCCATCCACCTCATTACAAATAGCTCAATTTCATTTCTTTTTATGGCTGAGTAATATTCCATTGTATATATGTGCCACATCTTCTTTACCCATTCATCCGATGATGGACACTTAGGTTGTTTCCATCTCCGGGCTATTGTAAATAGGGCTGCTATGAACATTTTGGTACATGTCTCTTTTTGAATTATGGTTTTCTCAGGGTATATGCCCAGTAGTGGGATTGCTGGGTCATATGGTAGTTCTATTTGTAGTTTTTTAAGGAACCTCCATACTGTTCTCCATAGTGGCTGTACCAATTCACATTCCCACCAGCAGTGCAAGAGTGTTCCCTTTTTTCCACACCCTCTCCAGCATTTATTGTTTCTAGATTTTTTGATGATGGCCATTCTGACTGGTGTGAGATGATATCTCATTGTAGTTTTGATTTGCATTTCCCTAATGAGTAAAGATGTTGAGCATCCTTTCATGTGTTTGTTGGCAGTCTGTATATCTTCTGTGGAGAAATGTCTATTTAGGTCTTCTGCCCATTTTTGGATTGGGTTGTTTGTTTTTTTGCTATTGAGCTGCATGAGCTGCTTATAAATTTTGGAGATTAATCCTTTGTCAGTTGCTTCATTCGCAAATATTTTCTCCCATTCTGAGGGTTGTCTTTTCGTCTTGTTTATGGTTTCCTTTGCTGTGCAAAAGCTTTGAAGTTTCATTAGGTCCGATGTGTTTATTTTTGTCTTTATTTCCATTTCTCTAGGAGGTGGGTCAAAAAAGATCTTGCTGTGATTTATGTCATAGAGTGTTCTGCCTATGTTTTCCTCTAGGAGTTTGATAGTGTCTGGCCTTACATTTAGGTCTTTAATCCATTTTGAGTTTATTTTTGTGTATGGTGTTAGGGAGTGATCTAATCTCATACTTTTACATGTCCCTGTCCAGTTTTCCCAGCACCACTTATTGAAGAGACTGTCCCTTCTCCACTGTACATTCCTGCCTCCTTTATCAAAGATAAGGTGACCATATGTCCGTGGGTTTATCTCTGGGCTTTCTATCCTGTTCCATTGATCTATATTTCTGTTTTTGTGCCAGTACCATACTGTCTTGATTACTGTAGCTTTGTAGTATAGTCTGAAGTCAGGGAGCCTGATTCCTCCAGTTCCATTTTTTGTTCTCAAGATTGCTTTGGCTATTCGGGGTCTTTTGTGTTTCCATACAAATTGTGAAATTTTTTGTTCTAGTTCTGTGAAAAATGCCATTGGTAGTTTGATAGGGATTGCATTGAATCTGTAGATTGCTTTGGGTAGTAGAGTCATTTTCACAATGTTGATTCTTCCAATCCAAGAACATGGTACATCTCTCCATCTATTTGTATCATCTTTAATTTCTTTCATCAGTGTCTTATAATTTTCTGCATACAGGTCTTTTGTCTCCTTAGGTAGGTTTATTCCTAGATATTTTATTCTTTTTGTTGCAATGGTAAATGGGAGTGTTTCCTTGATTTCACTTTCAGATTTTTCATCATCAGTGTACAGGAATGCCAGAGATTTCTGTGCATTAATTTTGTATCCTGCAACTTTACCAAATTCATTGATTAGCTCTAGTAGTTTTCTGGTAGCATCTTTAGGATTCTCTATGTATAGTATCATGTCATCTGCAAACAGTGACAGCTTTACTTCTTCTTTTCCCATTTGGATTCCTTTTATTTCCTTTTCTTCTCTGATTGCTGTGGCTAAAACTTCCAAAACTATGTTGAATAAGAGTGGTGAGAGTGGGCAACCTTGTCTTGTTCTTGATCTTAGTGGAAATGGTTTCAGTTTTTCACCATTGAGGACGATGCTGGCTGTGGGTTTGTCATATATGGCCTTTATTATGTTGAGGAAAGTTCCCTCTATGCCTACTTTCTGCAGGGTGTTTATCATAAATGGGTGTTGAATTTTGTCAAAAGCTTTCTCTGCATCTATTGAGATGATCATATGGTTTTTCTCCTTCAGTTTGTTAATATGGTGTATCACGTTGATTGATTTGCGTATATTGAAGAATCCTTGCATTCCTGGAATAAACCCCACTTGATCATGGTGTATGATCCTTTTAATGTGCTGTTGGATTCTGTTTGCTAGTATTTTGTTGAGGATTTTTGCATCTATGTTCATCAGTGATATTGGCCTGTAGTTTTCTTTCTTTGTGACATCCTTGTCTGGTTTTGGTATCAAGGTGATGGTGGCCTCATAGAATGAGTTTGGGAGTGTTCCTCCCTCTGCTATATTTTCGAAGAGTTTGAGAAGGATAGGTGTTAGCTCTTCTCTAAATGCTTGATAGAATTCGCCTGTGAAGCCATCTGGTCCTGGGCTTTTGTTTGTTGGAAGATTTTTTATCACAGTTTCAATTTCAGTGCTTGTGATTGGTCTGTTCATATTTTCTATTTCTTCCTGATTCAGTCTTGGCAGGTTGTGCATTTCTAAGAATTTGTCCATTTCTTCCAGGTTGTCCATTTTATTGGCATAGAGTTGCTTATAGTAATCTCTCATGATCTTTTGTATTTCTGCAGTGTCAGTTGTTACTTCTCCTTTTTCATTTCTAATTCTATTGATTTGAGTCTTCTCCCCTTTTTTCTTGATGAGTCTGGCTAATGGTTTATCAATTTTGTTTATCTTCTCAAAGAACCAGCTTTTACTTTTATTGATCTTTGCTATCGTTTCCTTCATTTCTTTTTCATTTATTTCTGATCTGATTTTTATGATTTCTTTCCTTCTGCTAACTTTGGGATGTTTTTGTTCTTCTTTCTCTAATTGCTTTAGGTGCAAGGTTAGGTTGTTTATTCGAGATGTTTCCTGTTTCTTAAGGTGGGATTGTATTGCTATAAACTTCTCTCTTAGAACTGCTTTTGCTGCATCCCATAGGTTTTGGGTCGTCGTGTCTCCATTGTCATTTGTGTCTAGGTATTTTTTAATTTCCTCTTTGATTTCTTCAGTGATCACTTCATTATTAAGTAGTGTATTGTTTAGCCTCCATGTGTTTGTATTTTTTACAGCTCTTTTCCTGTAATTTATATCTAGTCTCATAGCATTGTGGTCGGAAAAGATACTTGATACAATTTCAATTTTCTTAAATTTACCAAGGCTTGATTTGTGACCCAAGATATGATCTATCCTGGAGAATGTTCCATGAGCACTTGAGAAAAATGTGTATTCTGTTGTTTTTGGATGGAATGTCCTATAAATATCAATTAAGTCCATGTTGTTTAATGTATCATTTAAAGCTTGTGTTTCCTTATTTATTTTCATTTTGGATGATCTGTCCATTGGTGAAAGTGGGGTGTTAAAGTCCCCTACTATGATTGTGTTACTGTCGATTTCTCCCTTTATGGCTGTTAGTATTTGCCTTATGTATTGAGGTGCTCCTATGTTTGGTGCATAAATATTTACAATTGTTATATCTTCTTCTTGGATCGATCCCTTGATCATTATGTAGTGTCCTTCTTTGTCTCATCTAGTAGTCTTTATTTTAAAGTCTGTTTTGTCTGATATGAGAATTGCTACTCCAGCTTTCTTTTGGTTTCCATTTGCATGGAATATCTTTTTCAATCCCCTTACTTTCAGTCTGTATGTGTCTCTAGGTCTGAAGTGGGTCTCTTGTAGACAGCATATATATGGGTCTTGTTTTTGTATCCATTCAGCCAATCTGTGCCTTTTGGTGGGAGCATTTAGTCATTTACATTTAAGGTAATTATCGATATGTATGTTCCTATTCCCATTTTCTTAATTGTTTTGGGTTCGTTAGTGTGCGTCTTTTCCTTCTGTTGTGTTTCTTGCCTAGAGAAGTTCCTTTAGCATTTGTTGTAAAGCTGGTTTGGTGGTGCTGAACTCTCTCAGCTTTTGCTTGTCTGTAAAGGTTTTAATTTCTCCATCAAATCTGAATGAGATCCTTGCTGGGTAGAGTAATCTTGGTTGCAGGTTTTTCTCTTTCATCACTTTAATTATGTCCTGCCACTCCCTTCTGGCTTGTAGAGTTTCTGCTGAGAGATCAGCTGTTATCCTGATGGGGATTCCCTTGTGTGTTATTTGTTGTTTTTGCCTTGCTGCTTTTAATATGATTTCTTTGTGTTTAATTTTTGACAATTTGATTAATATGTGTCTTGGTGTATTTCTCCTTGGATTTATTCTGTATGGGACTCTCTGTGCCTCCTGGACTTGATTAACTATTTCCTTTCCCATATTAGGGAAGTTTTCAACTATAATCTCTTCAAATATTTTCTCAGTCCCTTTCTTTTTCTCTTCTTCTTCTGGAACCCCTATAATTCGAATGTTGGTGCGTTTAATGTTGTCCCAGAGGTCTCTGAGACTGTCCTCTGTTCTTTTCATTCTTTTTTCTTTATTTTGCTGTGCAGCAGTTATTTCCACTATTTTATCTTCCACCTCACTTATCCGTTCTTCTGCCTCAGTTATTCTGCTATTGATCCCATCTAGAGTATTTTTTATTTCATTTATTGTGTTTTTAATTGATGCTTGATTCATCTTTAGTTCTTCTAGGTCCTTGTTAACTGTTTCTTGCATTTTGTCTATTCTATTTCCAAGATTTTGGATCATCTTTACCATCATTATTCTGAATTCTTTTTCAGGTAGACTGCCTATTACCTCTTCATTTGTTAGGTCTGGTGGGTTTTTATCTTGCTCCTTCTCCTGCTGTGTGTTTTTCTGTCTTCTCATTTTGCTTATGTTACTGTGTTTGGGGTTTCCTTTTTGCAGGCTGCAGGTTCGTAGTTCCCGTTGTTTTTGGTGTCTGTCCCCAGTGGCTAAGGTTGGTTTAGTGGGTTGTGTAGGCTTCTTGGTGGAGGGGACTACTGCCTGTGTTCTGGTGGATGAGGCTGGATCTTGTCTTTCTGGTGGGCAGGTCCACGTCTGGTGGTGTGTTTTGGGGTGTTTGCGGACTTTTTATGATTTGAGGCAGCCTCTCTGCTAATGGGTGGCGTTGTGTTCCTGTCTTGCTAGTTGTTTGTCCAGCACTGTAGCTTGCTGGTCGTTGAGTGAAGCTGGGTGCTGGTGTTGAGATGGAGATCTCTGGAAGATTTTCGCCATTTGATATTATGTGGAGCTGGGAGGTCTCTTGTGGACCAGTGTCCTGAAGTTGGCTCTCCCACCTCAGAGGCACAGCACTGACTCCTGGCTCCTCAATTTGGGATGATTTGTTGTCTATTCATGTATTCCACAGATGCAGGGTATATCAAGTTGATTGTGGAGCTTTAATCTGCTGCTTCTGAGGCTGCTGGGAGAGGTTTCCCTTTCTCTTCTTTGTTCTCACAGCTCCTGGGTCTCAGCTTTGGATTTGGCCCCGCCTCTGCGTGTAGGTCGCCGGAGGGCGTCTGTTCTTCACTCAGAAAGGACAGGGTTAAAGGAGCAGCCTCCCCGGGGGCTCTGGCTCACCCAGGCCCGGCGGGAGGGAGGGGCACGGAGTGCGGGGCGAGCCTGCAGCGGCAGAGGTCGGCGTGACGTTGCACCAGCCCGAGGCGCGCCGTGCGTTCTCTCAGGGAAGCCGCCCCTGGATCCCGGGACCCCGGCAGTGGCAGGCTGCACAGGCTCCCGGAAGGGCGGTGTGGACAGTGACCTGCGCTCGCACACAGGCTTCTTGGCGGCAGCAGCCCCAGCGTCCCACGCCCGTCTCTGGAGCTCCTTTACGCGACGCTCTTAATCCCCTCTCCTCGCGCACCAGGAAACCAAGAGGGAAGAAAAAGTCTCCTGCCTCTTCGGCAGCTCCAGAGTTTTCCCGGACTCCCTCCCGGCTAGCTGTGGCACATTAGCCCCCCTCAGGCTGAGTTCTCGCCGCCAGCCCCAGTCCTCTCCCTGCGCTCTGACCGAAGCCCGAGCCTCAGCTCCAGCGCCGCCCGCCCCGGCGGGGGAGCAGACAAGCCTCTCGGGCTGGTGAGTGCCGCTCGGCACCGCTCCTCTGTGCAGGAATCTCTCCGCTTTGCCCTACCCAGGTATGTGGGGAGTTTCTTGCCTTTTGGGAGGTCTGGGGTCTTCTGCCAGCGTTCAGTAGGTGTTCTGTAGGAGTTGTTCCACGTGTAGCTGTATTTCTGGTGTATCTGTGGGGAGGAAGGTGATCTCCGCGTCTTACTCTTCCGCCATCTTACCCGGAAGTCCCTTATTGAGCTTTTTAAATCTGGGTAAAGAGTTTTGACTTTTTTTGACTTTATTCTAATTCAGATGAGAAATCATCAGAGGATTTTAAGCAAGAGTTTATTTGATTTAATTTACATTAAAAATCACTCTGTGTACTCCTGCCTGATTATATTAAGTATGTATCTTTGTTCATATATATTACTAAAGACAAACTACCCAAGCAGAACACCAAATTGTCAAGAAGGTTTGGTTGTTTCCTGGCTTGTAAATTAGTATTCTGCAACATATATGTTCAGTTTTTATTATTGAAAGTATTAAATGCTCTTTCAGAAAAGTGGGACAATGAAGAAAAAAATTATTGAGTCATTTTTCAAATGAAACAATTTTGATGAATTTTTGTATTTTTTTCTTTGCAAGTTTGTGAATATGTATATATACACACATATCTATATACATACACAGGCATACATATATAGTTGTCATCATGTTTTATATACATTTTGGTGTTCTGCTTTTTTATTAAAC
Source organism: Mesoplodon densirostris (assembly GCF_025265405.1). Classification (NCBI taxonomy): domain Eukaryota; kingdom Metazoa; phylum Chordata; class Mammalia; order Artiodactyla; family Ziphiidae; genus Mesoplodon; species Mesoplodon densirostris. Next base: position 82,232,582 of record NC_082671.1, read on the forward strand.
ATATTCTGTAGTTTTTATAAACATTTTTAATGAGAGAATATGTCACTAAGACATAGAAACATTGCTGAAGAAGTAATTTTCAAGATGTAATACAAGAATAGATAGGAATTCTCCCCATTCACTGAAGATCTTTTAGATAGATTCTGTGAGATTCACTTCATGGTAGACTGGGAAAGAAGCTTTAAACTAAAGCAACATTTTTTTTTCTGAGTAAGAATTAATCCAGAGAATCAAATGGAATGTTTTTGGTCTCTTTGAATTAATGAAAAGCATGGGATTATTACTACTGATCTGAGATGAGAAGATAAATGAGACATGGATGAAACATGACTGAAAGCCATGAACATGATTATTGCAGGTACAAGACATGTTTCTGTGTGAACATACTCAGTAGAGAGATCCAGTAGGAGAGATCCCCACACATATGCCTCATGCATAAGAAAATTCAATTTTCAAAAAAATTGTTGGAGCATCTGTGTTACTTGTGAGTATAAAGAATATGGAAATCCTCTACTGAGAATGGCTTCCTTACTCAGAAATAGAGAATTAATTTGATTAGCCTCACTGATTAGGAAGTGGCTAACTCTACTTAGGAAAGGCAGGTACTGATAATATTACAGAGAGGTTTCTAAGTTTTAAGGATGCCATGCTGTATTACAGACACTGAGTTAAGCACAGGACATATCCTTAACGCATTGCCATTGGCTCTAGGCTGTCACTAGACAGAGCGTGTTAATCCACTCCTTGAAGGGCCTCTCTGCTTTCTCTTCCTTTACAGCCTCCCTCATTGGGTGAGCAGGATCCTGAGGTATCTCTTTCTTTTTGGCTCTACTGCCCACAGCTGCTTAATCAAGACAGGCCAGAGAAGTAGAAAGTAGACAGCCTTTTCACACTTAAATTTGTATGCAATACAGGGAATAATACCTTGACTTTTCAGATGGAACAGAGTATGTTTTAAATTTATTTACGATTTATTGGTAAATTCACAGGGTGTATCCACATTCCATAATGGTTTGAAACAAATGAAAGAAAAATAAGTTTATGGTTGATTTTATCCTAAAAATAAAGTTATATAAGCATACTGAAATGAGGTAAGGTAAGCAAAGAACTTAGTAAGAGCTTGACATATAGAAAGTGCTCAAACACTATAGACTCTGGAGCTGGATTTCCAGGATTTAGATCCCATCTATGTTTGTTTCTTACTGGCTGTGTGACCTTGGGCAAGTTATTGAAACTTTCTGTACCTCAGTTTCAATAACTATAAAATGATAATAATAAGAGTACTGCTCATAGGGTTGTTCTGACAATTAAATGAGTGACTATGTAGAAAGTGTACAGAACTGTATCTGACACACAAGGAGTTTTAGATGTGTTAGCTCTTATTTTGTGATATTGTTATTTAAGAAGTTATAGGTCACTTTTGTGTCACAAAACACAATAAAATGAAAACTATGTCAAATAAAAATGTATCAGAAATCTTTTGCCTTCGGTAAGATAAAGGTTTTTCTTATTTGTAATAAGAATTTTCTCAATCAGCTCTGTATCTCTGGTTTTTTGAACCCATACATTTTATGATTTTATATTATTTTAGACTTAGGAAAAGGAACTGTTGGGCTTCAGATCATATTCTCCCAAATCCAGCTAAATTCCACTGACATTTTTTCAGATTGACAAATTTGTTCTAATCATCTTGTTTAAATGAATATCATGAATAAGAAATATATAATATATTCTTTTTTATTAACATCTTTATTGGAGTATAATTGCTTTAAAAGGGTGTGTTAGTTTCTGCTGTATAACAAAGGAAATCAGCTATACATATACAAATATCCTCATATCTTCTCCCTCTTGCATCTCTCTCCCATCTTCCCTATCCCACCCCTCTAGGTGGTAATAGAGCACCGAGCTGATCTCCCTGTGCTATGCGGCTTCTTCCACTAGCTTCTGTTATACATTTGATAGTGTATATATGTCCATGCCACTCCTCACTTCGTCCCAGCTTACCCTTCCTCTCCCCATATCCTCAAGTCCATTCTCTATGTCTGCGTCTTTATTCCTGTCCTGCCCCTAGGTTCTTCAGAACCACTTAAAAAAATTTTTTTTAGATTCCATATATATGTGTTAGCATATGGTATTTGTTTTCCTCTTTCTGACTGACTTCACTCTGTATGGCAGACTCTAGGTCCATCCACCTCACAACAAATAACTCAATTTCATTTCTTTTTATGGCTGAGTAATATTCCATTGTATATATGTGCCACATCTTCTTTATTGATTCATCTGTCTGTGGACACTTAGGTTGCTTCCCTGTCCTGGCTATTGTAAGTAGTGCTGCAATGAACATTGGGATGCATGTATCTTTTTGAGTTATGGTTTTCTCTGGGTATATGCCCAGTAGTGGGATTGCTGGGTCATATGGTAGTTCTATTTTGAGTTTAAGGAACCTCCATACTATTCTCCATAGTGGCTGTATCAATTTATATTCCCACCAACAGTGCAAGAGGGTTCCCTTTTCTCCACACCCTCTCCAGCATTTATTGTTTGTAGATTTTTTGATAATGGCCATTCTGACCAGTGTGAGGTGATACTTCATTGTAGTTTTGATTTGCATTTCTCTAATGATTAGTGACGTTGAGCATCCTTTCATGTGTTTGTTGCAATCTGTATATCTTCTTTGGAGAAATGTCTATTTAGGTCTTCTGCACATTTTTTGATTGGGTTGTTTGTTTTTTTTGATATTAGCTGCATGAACTGCTTGTAAATTTTGGAGGTTAATCCTTTGTCGGTTGCTTCGTTTGCAACTATTTTCTTCCATTCTGAGGGTTGTCGTTTCATCTTGTTTATGGTTTCCTTTGCTGTGCAAAAGCTTTTAAGTTTCTTTAGGTCCCATTTGTTTATTTTTGTTTTTATTTCCATTTCTCTAGGAGGTGGGTCAAAAGGGATCTTGCTGTGATTTATGTCATAGAGTGTTCTGCCTATGTTTTCCCCTAAGAGTTTCACAGTGTCTGGCGTTACATTTAGGTCTTTAATCCATTTTGAGTTTATTTGTGTGTATGGTGTTAGGAAGTGTCCTAATTTCATTCTTTTACATGTAGCTGTCCTGTTTGCCCAGAACCACTTATTGGAGAGGATGTCTTTTCTCCATTGTATATTCTTGCCTCCTTTATCAAAAATAATGTGACGGTATGTGTGTGGGTTTATCTCTGGGCTTCTTTCCTGTTCCATTGATCTATATTTCTGTTTTTGTGCCAGTACCATACTATCTTGATTACTGTAGCTTTGTATTATAGTCTGAAGTCTGGGAGCCTGATTTCTCCAGCTCCGTTTTTCTTTCTCAAGATTGCTTTGGCTATTCGGGGACTTTTGTGTTTCCATACAAATTGTGAAATTTTTTGTGCTAGTTCTGTGAGAAATGCCATTAGTAGTTTGACAGGAATTGAACTGAATCTGAAGATTGCTTTGGGTAGAATAGTCATTTTCACAATGTTGAATCTTCCAATCCAAGAATATGGTATATCTCTTCATCTGTTTGTATCATATTTAATTTCTTTCATCAGTGTCTTATAGTTTTCTGCATACAGGTCTTTTGTCTCCTTAGGTAGGTTTATTCCTAGGTATTTTATTCTTTTTGTTGCAGTGGTAAATGGGAGTGTTTCCTTAATTTCTCTTTCAAATTTTTCATCATTGGTGTGTAGGAATGCAAGAGATTTCTGTGCATTAATTTTGTATCCTGCTACTTTACCAAATTCATTGATTAGCTCTACTAGTTTTCTGATAGCATCTTTAGGATTCTCTATGAATATTATCATATCATCTGCAAACAGTGACAGCTTCACTTCTTCTTTTCTGATTTGAATTCCTTTTATTTCTTTTTCTTCTCTGATTGCTGTGGCTAAAACGTCCAAAACTACGTTGAATAATAGGGCTGAGTGTGGACAACCTTGTCTTGTTCATGATCTTAGGAATGGTTTCAGTTTTTCACCATTGAGAATGATGCTGGCTGTGGGTTTGTCATATATGGCCTTTATTATGTTGAGGTAAGTTCCCTCTATGCCTAATTTCTGGAGGGTTTTCATCATAAATGGGGGTTGAATTTTGTCGAAAGCTTTTTCTGCATCTATTGAGATGATCATATGGTTTTTCTCCTGCAGTTTGTTAATATGGTGTATCACATTGATTGATTTGTGTATATTGAAGAATCCTTGCATTCCTGGGATAAACCCCACTTGAACATGCTGTATGATCCTTAATGTGCTGTTGGATTCTGTTTGCTAGTATTTTGTTGAGGATTTTTGCATCTTTGCTCATCTGTGATCTTGGCCTGTAGCTTTCTTTCTTTGTGACATCTTTGTCTGGTTTTGGTATCAGGGTGATGGTGGCCTCGTAGAATGAGTTTGGGAGTGTTTCTCCCTCTGCTATATTTTGGAAGAGTTTGAGAAGGATAGGTGTTAGTCCTTCTCTAAATGTTTGATAGAGTTCGCCTGTGAAGCCATCTGGTCCTGGGCTTGTATTTGTTGAAAGACTTTTAATAAAAGTTTCAATTTCAGTGCTTGTGATTGGTCTGTTCATATTTTCTATTTCTTCCTGGTTCAGTCTCGAAAGGTTGTGCTTTTCTAATAATTTGTCCATTTCTTACAGGTTGTCCATTTTATTGGCATATAGTTGCTTCTAGTAATCTCTCATGATCCTTAGTATTTCTGCAGTGTCAATTGTTACTTCTCCTTTTTCATTTCTATTTCTACTGATTTGAGTCTTCTCCCTTTCTTTCTTGATGAGTCTGGCTAATGGTTTATCAATTTTCTTTACGTTCCCAAACAAACAGCTTTTAGTTTTATTGATCTTTGCTATTGTTTCCTTCGTTTCTTTTTTATTTATTTCTGATCTGATCTTTATGATTTCTTTCCTTCTGCTAACATTGGGATTTTTTTGTTCTTCTTTCTCTAATTGCTTTAGGTATAAGGTTAGGTTGTTCATTTGAGATTTTTCTTGTGTCTTGAGGTAGGATTGTATTGCTGTAAACTTCTGTGTTAGAACTGCTTTTGCTGCATCCCATAGGTTTTGGGTCGCCATGTTTTCATTGTCATTTGTTTCTACGTATTTTTTCATTTCCTCTTTGATTTCTTCAGTGATATATTGGTTATTTGGTAGTATATATTTTAGCCTCCATGTGTTTGTATTTTTTACAGATTTCTTCCTGTAATTGATATCTAGTCTCATAGTGTTGTGGTCAGAAAAGATACTTGATATGATTTCAGTTTTCTTAAATTTACCAAGGCTTGATATGTGACCCAAGATATGATCTCTCCTGGAGAATGTTCCATGAGCACTTGAGAAGAAAGTGTATTTTGTTGTTTTTTGGATGGAATGTCCTATAAATATCAATTAAGTCCATCTTGTTTAATGTATAATTTAAAGCTTGCGTTTCCTTATTTATTTTCATTTTGGATGACCTGTCCATTGGTGAAAGTGGGGTATTACTGTCCCCTACTATGTTTTGTTACTGTCGATTTCCCCTTTCATGGCTGTTAGCATTTGCCTTATGGATTGAGGCACTTCTGTGTTGGGTGTATAAATATTTACAATTGTTATATCTTCTTCTTGGATTGATCCCTTGACCGTTATGTAGTGTCCTTCTTTGTCTCTTGTAATAGTCTTTATTTTAAAGTCTATTTTTTTCTGATATGAGAATTGCTACTCCAGCTTTCTTTTGATTTCCATTTGCATGGAGTATCTTTTTCCATACCCTCACTTGCAGTCTGTATGTGTCCCTACATCTGAAGTGGGTCTCTTGTAGAGAGCACATATAAGGGTCTTGCTTTTGTATATATTCAGCCAGTCTGTGTCTTTTGGTTGGAGCATTTAATCCATTTACGTTTAAGGTAATGATAGATATGTTGGTTCCTATTAACATTTTCTTAATTGTTTTGGGTTTGTTATTGTAGGTCTTTTCCCTTCCTTGTGTTTCCTGCCTAGAGAAGTTCCTTTAGCATTTGTTTTAAAGCTGGTTTGGTGGTGCTGAATTCTCTTAGCTTTTGCTTGTGTGTAAAGGTTTTAATTTCTCCATTGAATCTGAATGAGATCCTAGCTGGGTAGAGTAATCTTGGTTGTAGGTTTTTCCCTTTCATCATTTTAAATATGTCCTGTCACTCCCTTCTGGCTTGCAGACTTTCTGCTGAAAGATGAGCTGTTAACCTTATAGAGATTCCCTTGTATGTTATTTATTGTTTTTCCCTTGCTGCTTTTAATATTTTTTCTTTGTGTTTAATTTCTGATAGTATGATTAATATGTGTCTTGGCATGTTTCTCCTTGGATTTTTCCTGTATGGGAGTCTCTGTGCTTTCTGGACTTGATTGACTATTTCATTTCCCATATTAGGGAAGTTTTCAATTATAATCTCTTCAGATATTTTCTCTGTCCCTTTCTTCTTCTCTTCTTCTTCTGGGGCCCCTATGATTTGCATGTTGGTGCATTTAATGTTGTTCCAGAGGTCTCTAAGGCTGTCCTCAATTCTTTTCATTCTTTTCTCTTTATTGTGCTCTGCAGTAGTTATTTCCACTATTTTATCTTCCAGGTCACTTATCCATTCTTCTGCCGCAGTTTTTCTGCTCTTGTTTCCTTCTAGAGAAGTTTTAATTTCATGTATTATGTTCATCCTTGTTTGTTTGCTCTTTAGTTCTTCCAGGTCCTTGTTAAACGTTTTTTGTATTTTCTCCATTTATATCCAAGATTTTGGATCATCTTTTGTATCATTACCCTGAATTCTTTTTCAGGTAGACTGCCTATTTCCTCTCCATTTGTTTAGTCTGGTGGGTTTTTACCTTGCTCCTTCATCTGCTGTGTGTTCCTGTGTCTTTTCATTTTGCTTACTTTACTGTGTTTTGGGGTCTCCTTTTTGCAGGCTGCAGGTTTGCAGTTCCCGTTGCTTTTGGTGTCTGCCCCTAGTGGCTAAGTTTGGTTCAGTGGGTTGAGTAGGCTTCCTAGTGGTGGGTACTAGTTACTGTGTTCTGGTGGATGAGGCTGGATCTTGTCTGTCTGGTGGGAAGGATCGCATCTGGTGGTGTGTTTTGGGGTGTCTGTGACCTTATTATGATTTTAGGCAGCCTCTCTGCTAATGGGTGGGGTTGTGTTCCTGTGTTGCTAGTTGTTTGGCATAGGGTGTTCAGCACTGTACCTTGTTGGTTGTTGAGTGGAGCTGGGTCTTAGGGTTGAGTTGGAGATCTCTGGGAGAGCTTTCTCCGTTTTATATTTCGTGGAGCTGGGAGGTCTCTGTTGGACCAATGTCCTGAACTCAGCTCCTCCACATCAGAGGCACAGGCCTGACCCCCGGCCTGAGCACGAAGACCCTGTCAACCACGCGGCTCAGAAGTAAAGGGAGAAAAAAAGAAGAACAAAAGAAAAAATAAAATAAAATAATTTTTAAAAAATTATGAAAAATGTAAAAAGTCATAAAAAAAGAAAAGAGCAATCAAACCCATAAACAAATCCACCAATGATAAGAAGTGCTAAAAACTATACTAAAAAAAAAAACCCAAAAGCAGACCAACAGAACCCTAAGAGAAATGGTAAAAGCAAAGCTATACAGACAAAATCACACAAAGAAGTATACACATATCCACTCACAAAAAGAGGAAAAGGAAAAAATAATATATATTTATATATAAAAAAGGAAGAGAGCAACCAAATCAATAAACAAATCTAACAATGATAATAAACTCTAAATACTAAACTAGGATAAACATAAAACTAGAAGCAAATTAGATGCAGAAAGCAAACCTGAAGTCTACAGTTGCTACCAAAGTCCACTGCCTCAATTTTGGGGCGATTCGTTGTCTATTCAGGCATTCCACAGATGTAAGGTATATCAGGTTGATTGTGGAGGTTTAACCCACTGCTCCTGAGGCTGCTGGGAGAGATTTCCCTTTCTCTTCTTTGTTCACACAGCTCCTGGGATTCAGCTTTGGATTTGGCCCCACTTCCACGTGTAGGTCGCCTGAGGGCGTCTGTTCCCGCCCAGACAGGACAGTGTTAAAGTAGCAGCTGATTAGGGAGCTCTGGCTCACTCAGGCCCGGGGTATGGAGGGGTATGGAATGTGGGGTGAGTCTGCGGCAGCAGAGGCCAGCATGATGTTGCAAGAGCCTGAGGCGTGCTATGTGTTCTCCTGGGGAAGTTGTCCCTGGATCACGGGACCTTGGCAGTGGCCGGCTGCACAGGCTTCTGGGAGGGGAGGTGTGGATAGTGACCTGTGCTTGCACACAGGCTTCTTGGTGGCTGCAGCAGCAGCTTTAGCATCTCCTGCCCGTCTCTGGTGTCCATGCTGATATCCGCGGCTCGTGCCTGTCTCTGGAGCTCATTTAGGCGGTGTGCTGAATTCCCTGTCCTCGCACACCCCGAAACAATAGTCTCTTGCCTCTTAGGCAGGTCCAGACATTTTCCTGGACTCCCTTGCGGCTAGCTGTGGTGCACTAGCCCCCTTCAGACTGTGTTCCCGCAGCCAACCCCAGTCCTCTCCCTGGGATATGACCCCCGAATTGCAAGCCTCAGTCCCCAGCTCCCACCCACCCTGGAGGGTGAGCAGACAAGCCTCTCAGGCTGGTGAGTGCTGGTTGGCACCGATTCTTTGTGTGGGAATCTCTCCACTTTGCCCTCTGCACTGCTATTGCTGCACTCTCCTCCATGGCTCTGAAGCTTCCTCCCTGCCACCACCCGTCTCAGCTAGTAATGGGGCTTCCTAATGTGTGGAAACTTTTCCTCCGTCCCGCCTCCCTCCCACTGGTGCAGGTCCCGTCCCTATTCTTTTGTCTCTGTTTTTTCTTTTTTCTTTTGCCCTACCCAGGTACGTGGGGAGTTTCTTGCCTTTTGGGAGGTCTGAGGTCTTCTGCCAGTGTTCAGTAGGTGTTCTGTAGGAGTTGTTCCACATATAGATGTATTTCTGATGTATTTGTGGGGAGGAAGGTGATCTCTGTGTCTTACTCCTCCGCCATCTTGAAGGTCTCTCCCTCACTCGTAGTTTTTATAATCAGTCACATCTTAGATTTGATGGAGAAAGGTCCTCTTGCAAAAACACTTTTTTCCCTCAAGTCTATGTGCACGTATCATGATAATACCTCGAAATGTCCCAGGACGGCCTTCTGGGTGCTGGAGTAGGGAATCTGTGGGCGCCGGGCTTCTAAAGAGACAGCAGGAGCCAAGAGCTGGGCACAGGGTTACGGGTGGAGAGCCAGCATTGGAGTAAGGGCCAGGCAACTACAGTTTTTCCTCTGGTATCAGAGGGGTCTGTCCCAGAAGCTGGATGACTTGCTTATAATGGGCGGTTCGGTGCGGGAGTGCGAGATGAGCACACCGTGTGGGGAGGTGGCAGGGCAGGAATCGGCCTCCAGCTCCTATAATATATTCTTCATGCTACTGAGATACAACTGATTTAGACATTTAGAACATTTGAATGAGAACTCATGTGTGAGAGAGTGGTATGGACATATATACACTACCACACGTAAAATAGATAGCTAGTGGGAAGCAGCCGCATAGCACAGGGAGATCAGCTCGGTGCTTTGTGACCACCTAGAGGGGTGGGAGGGAGGGAGACGCAAGAGGGAAGAGATATGGGGATGTGTGTATATGTATAACTGATTCACTTTGTTATAAAGCAGAAACTAACACACCATTGTAAAGCAATGATACTCCAATAAAGATGTTAAAAAAAAAAAACTCGTGTGGAAAAACTAAGTTATTGATGATAGGAATAACAATTAAGCTATGAAATGAATTTCTTGTAGAATTTCACAGATTAATACTTTACTAATCTTGCTTTAAATAATAAACTCCAAGGACATATATTACGTGTGATGCATGATTTCTCCAATCATAGAAACCTTCCTTCCGAACTGATTTTCTCATATATTCCCTCATTAAGGATTCTATGTCTAATGCCTCCATTAAAGCTCTATCATTGTTTTTTAAAATTTCAAACTGGAAATTAAAACAATTTCATAGGAGCTTTTTTGTAACATAACCATATAAGATTTTATCTGAGATGGATGTGTTTCAGACCTAGTCTCAGCGGCTGCTGGCCCTGTCTCACCTATCCCAAAGGCCTGAGGTTACTTGCTTTCAGATTCAACCTTTATTTTTTTAATCTAATTTTTATTTTATATTGGAGTATAGTTGATTTACAGTGTTGTGTTAGTTTCAGGTGTACAGCATAGTGATTCACTTATACATATACCTATTCTCAGATTCTTTTCCCATTAAAATTTTTTAATTGAAATGTAATTGACCTTACAATACTATGTTACTTCCAGCTGCACAACATAATGATTTGAGATTTCTATATATTGCAAAATGATCACCATGGTAAGTCTAGTTACCGTCTGTCACCATAAGAAGTTATTACAATATTACTGACTAATTCCCCTTGCTGTACATTTTATCCCCATGACTCATTTATTTTGTGAGTGGAAGTTTGTACCTCTTAATCTCCCTCACCTATTTCATTCATCCCTCCACCCTTCCCCCACACCTTTGGCAATTGCCTGTTTGTTCTCTATATCTATGGGTCCACAACATTTTTAATCTTATAAACAAGGAGGCACTTATAGAAGTTTAGGTGGGGTGATAGATAAGCTCTGGGTATGCTGAAAATACATATTAGTGTGTACTTTTAAAGAAAGAATGTTTTAGCCTTGATGGAGAAACTCTGAATTGTAAAGTGATGGTTATGTTAAGTGTGTTATGTATAACGCATGGAGAAAATGTAGAATTTGGAGACCTGGGTTTGAGTTAGCTCTGTAGCTGTTTAGAGTGTCTCACCTGGACAGCTATTTAACTGCTATGGCTTTCATTTTTAAACATCTGTAAAATAAAGTTATTATACTGTATCAGCATATCCTAAGTGGTCAGCATATCCTAAGTGGTGTTGTGATTACTAGTTTTGATTTCTAGTTTATTATTAGGCATTACTGAGATAAAGATTCCATGGTCAAATATGTTTATGGAATTGAAGAGGTTTCTTTGAGTTGATGTATATGATAAGTATCTGCAAAAGGGGGAAGACAGCAAGCAGACTTTCTTAACTTTCATGACTGCAGAACCTTTTTTTGGTAGTGACACTATTTTTGGAATACCCTTTGGGAACTCCTGAGCTAGATTATCTTATAGATATCTCCTAATTCTGTTTCTGTTACATTTGCTAATATACTTTTAGTTAAGCTGTATATATATATATAAGGCATAATTATTAATATTCTTGACTTCCTTGAAGAGAGTTCTATAATAAAAATTCCTGTTTTCTATTTTCATTCATTGTCACAAGTCTCTACCCACCTGGCATCTCTTATATTCAATATAAAAAGGTTGAATCCTAGAAATTAACTTTTCAAATTAGGATGTATTATTTTTTTGGTGTGAAGCAAATAGTATTTGTAAAATACCACAAAAGGCAATTTCTTAGTTACTTTTTCTGCTTTTACTAAATGCATTAATATAATGAGATACTATAAAAATTAAGCTAAAGATACAATCTTATTATGTAAAATTATCTTTTTTGTAGGCAGTGTTTAAAATTTGAGAGATGGAGTAGAGTTATTGAAGGAAATATAGCAAAAGAGGATCTCATTTATGAAAATAAAACTTGGTAAGAAAGAGGTAGAAATTTTAATTGGAAAAGTTTACACAGAATTAAAAATTTGGTAAAAAATTAAAAACCATCTTCATAGACTAGAATAAAAGACTGAAATATGTTTTAGAATCTACTTTTGGATGATCTTTATCATCCCCATCTATTGAGCCCTACTGGACACTGGTACCACAATAAAATATTTTTGCTGACTCCATCCAAAGGGGCTTTTAATCTGGTTAGGGGCATAGAACAGATACATAAAAGAAATGCAGGACAGCATTTGCTGAGTTCCAAATTTTACAATTATGGCAGAAATAATGAAGAGACATTTTGACTGATAGTTGGTATGGTCGCAGCAAATATCCATGAATTAAGTAGAATTCAAGCTGAAGACTGACCTTTGAAAGCAGAGAGAAGGGAAGACTTTGCAGGGTAAAAGGAGTGATGTTAGAAAATAGGCAGGAATTCTTATGTCTTATGGGAAGCAATTCACAAATCATTTACACTGAGACAAAGGATTTTATACATGAAAAAGGAAGTGATATGGGGCTTCCCTGGTGGCGCAGTGGTTGAGAGTCCACCTGCCGATGCAGGGGACACGGGTTCACGCCCCAGTCCGGGAGGATCCCATATGCTGTGGAGCGGCTGGGCCCGTGAGCCATGGCCACTGAGCCTGCAGGTCCGGAGCCTGTGCTCCACAGCGGGAGAGGCCATGGCAGTGAGAGGCCCACGTACCGTGGGAAAAAAAAAGTGATATAACTAGGGCTGGAGATGTAGGTAGGGAATTCAGAGGACCTTAGAATTCCTTTGATTTTCTCAAGCTTTAGTTTAGATTAACTTAGACCTGCTTAGAAGCAATTTTTGACCCACTGAAGTTTTGAAATCCCTCCTGAGCTAACTTTGTGTCCTAGCATGAGTGACTGATGTCTCCTGAAGCTAATGGCTGAGGCATTGTTTCTCAGAGCAGGAATCTCTGGCCCAGAACAACACATCTATGAATAGTGATTTGACGACCACAGAAGCACCTGCTTGTTAAATCCTCAGAATCCAGAATCTTCCTGTAGCTTTTTTGTTCTCAGTCTCTGCCTGGTGCTCCCTTTTCAACAAAATTTATTGAGTGCATCCTGTGCTTTCATAAAGATGATAATTTCTTTCTTCCCTTCCCACCAGTACAGAATACTACAGTTATCTGATTTGGTTTTGTAGGAGAAATGATGTAGGGCTTGGGCAGTCATGGGATGGAAAAGTTTTAAGCACCACTGGTCTAGGGTAAATTTTCATCATTGGTTCTCTAGAGGATTCATATAAGTAATAATTTTTCCTTTCCAAAGCCTTTTAGGATTGGCCGGTCTGTTCAGCATTTATGAGGTTCCTAGCACTAGGACCCTAATTATTTATGCCCAGACATAAATAGAAAAGTAAGGGATCTGTTTTCTCTGAAGTAGACTTTAGTAAGTTAATTTTCCAAAATGGTGCAGGCAGTGTCTAAAGAAAGTTAGCTAATTAGATACAATCTAGGTGGCTAAAACTCAACAATGACCAAGTTGAAGCATTCATGAAAGCGTAAAAATTATGGAGGAATTGCCTTGACACACATTGGTACCAGCAAAAAAGTAGTTTCTACTAACATCAAGTTGTTGACCATTTGAAAGTTTCCATCATAATCATGGCCAATGATTCCTAAATCTAAATTTCCAAATTTAGATGTACACATCTAAATTTCTAAATCTTTCTCTTGTTCTCCAGACTTACATATCCAGTTATCTACCAGCGTCTTAATTTGGATGTCACACAGACACTTCTAAATCAGCAGGTCCAAAGCCACACTCACCCTGCCCCTCTGCACCTCCTCCAGTATTCCCTATCCTCACTTGCTCCCGCTATCTACCCACTTGCCCAAACTGGAAATTTAGGATATATCCTAAATTGCCCCATCTCTTTCTCTACATTCAGTCAGTAATAACCATATTCATATCTTATCCATCTCTTCCTTTTCTCCCTGAATAATTTAAAAAAGAGGCTTAAAATCTCAGGCCTTCTACTAATTTCTTTTCAAAATATTTCTATTTTATATTAATATTTAATATTTTAATATTCAAAATATTAACTCTGTAAGGATCTTTCTCTAACATGCAGATATCACAGTGTCATGCTGCAAATCAGAACACTTCAACTGTACCCATCACCTATGAGATAAACTTCTCTGTAGCCAATCCAGTCATTATCATCTGGTTCCTGCTCAACTTTCTAGCCTCTTCTACTTTCTGCCATCTTACTTCTCCCATCTGCCACACCTCTCACACGCTGCATGATTCCCATGCCTCCTCCACCTCCACGAGCCTGGGTGACTCTTATCTCTGTTCTGGTGGGCTGAAAAACGACCCCCAAAGACATTGGGCCCCAGTTCTTCGAGCCTGTAAATGTTACCTTATTTGGAAAAAGGAGTCTTTGTAGATGTAATTAAATTAAGGATCTTGAGATAGGAAGGTTATCCTGGATTATCTGGGTGGGCCCTAAATGCAGTCACATATACTCTTTTTTTTTTTTTTTTGCGGTACGTGGGCCTCTCACCATTGTGGCCTCTCCCGTTGAGGAGCACAGGCTCCAGACACGCAGGCTCAGTGGCCATGGCTCACGGGCCCAGCTGCTCCGCGGCATGTGGGATCTTCCTGGACTGGGGCACGAGCCCACGTCCCCTGCATCGGCAGGTGGACTCTCAACCACTGTGCCACCAGGGAAGCCCCACATATACTCTTATAAGAGGGAGACAGAGGGGGATTTTACAGATACAGAGAAATTTCAAGATGCTGGCTTTGAAAATTGGAGTGATATGGCCATGAGCCAAGGAATGCTGGCAGTGACCAGAAGCTGGAAGAGGCAAGGGACAAATTCACCCCCAGAGTATGGCCCTGCCCACACCTTGACTTTTGCCCAGTGATAATGATTTCAGTTTTGTGGGCCTCCAAAACTGTAAGAGAATACATTTCTGTTCCTTAAGCCACAAAGCATGTGGAGTTTGTTACAACAGCCATAGGAAACTAACACAACTATTACTGAGTCCAACCTTATATTGCTTGAGGCACAACAGGCCAATAAATCCAGAGATGAGTTGTTGGGGTAAGGAATAGTGACTTTATTTGGAAAGCCTGTAGACCGAGAAGGTGGTGAACTAGTGTCCCAGAGAACCATCTTACCTGAGTTAGAATTCCCGCTGCTTTTATACTAAAAGGGGAGAGGGTATGGCTGGTTGTTGCAAACGTCTCAGTGCTGGGATCCTTTGCAGTTGTCCACCTAGGTCTGGTCACAATGTTCCTATAAACCTCCAACAGGACAAATGTTACTCTCTGTTCTGCAACTTTTTATCTCTATATGAATGGAAAAGTGTTATACCTTTAAAGGTCAGAGCCTTGAGAATGGGCTATCTTGTATATTTCAGGCTCTAGGCAACATTTTTTTACTAAGGTTCAGAGCCAGCATGACTAAGCACAGGCAACAGAGCACAACGGTTAGAGCTAAAGGAATAGATCCAATATGGAGTCAGCTTTGTTCTTCCCTGTTACACAACTTCTATTCCTGTTATTTCCATGAATACTTACTGGTCTAATGCATTATTTACCCTCAACATGGAATGCCTCTTCTCTGTCTCTTTGTCTGAAAAATTCCTGTTTATTTTTAGTGCATACTCTGTGAAGTCTTTCCAACTCTCTCTGGCAAGTCAGCACTCTTTCCCATTGCGCCTGCTGTTTGTTTGTTTTGTTGTTGCTTTAATATTCCTACATTTATTGCAGGAGTATAAGAGATAGTATAACTACCTCAATGGTTAGGGATTCTGGCCACTTGACTCAGAGATGGTTTGAGTAACTTTGTGCAGGTTATGTCTCTAAGCTTGTTTCTTTATTTATGAAATGGGAATAATAATGGTACCAACCTTGTACGTTTGTTATGAGTATTGAATGAGATAATCTATGTAAATATGATATCTGGTAAATAGTATGTGCTCAATAAATGTTAGCTGCCCATAGAGAACTGTATTTTAATTGTTTTCATGATTGTCTCTTAACTGGAGTATGAGCTCTTTGAAGGAACGGAGAATTATTTTTATACCAAGTGCCTGGCTAGTAGTTTGATTAGTATTTAATGGATAAATAAATAAAATGTATCTTTTACCATAGGCCTTGCTATTAAATCATTATTCTCTTACCTGGAACTCTCAAAATGCCTAATCTGGTTTTCCTTCATCCTCCAAAAATGTGACATTATATTTTTATCTGTAGAATTTGACAGCATATTAGCTCTCATCTCTATAATGGAGTTCTTATGGCTTCAAGACTCAGATTGTAATTCCCTACCTCTTGGTAGGGCCTTTAAAAACCAACTTTGTACATAATTCAAGAGATCCACATTTCCTTGCCCCTATTTCACTTTATACTGAGTTCAGAGGTAGGCCGGCTGAGGGACTTAAAAAGCAGTTTAACATTTAGTTAAAGAAAACTTATTCATGTGTGCAGCTCATTTGTATGGCTTTGCAATCATAGAAGCCAAGAAGTACAGAACTATTCAGTTTTATTTAACAGAAGTATTCAGGATTTCTGATTGCTGGAGATGCTATCATCTGCCTCAGTGTCCATTTTATAGGACCCATGTGACATTTTTAAAAGTCTATCAAAAACGATTGGTATCATTCATCAGAAAAATCTATTATTGTTGAGATCATCTTTGTGGAAATTCTCTTAAAATAATAATGGACATTTTTCCCTGAGGAAACTTAAATGCAGAGTTACTTTGTACTCCATACTATTGCAAATGCCTTTCAAAAAAAATGAAGTAGAGAGAATGTCTTACATGATTGCATTAAAGATCAGAAGTATGTAGAAGAAATACTTGACAGGCCAATGACTTGAATATAATCTTGGGCTTTGTTTAGTTGAGTCTTCACAAAACTCTTCATTCCTAAGGGAGTAGTATGTTCAAATTTCCTAAAACTATTTAGTAAAAGATATGATGTAATTGTATGTGTTCATGTAATATACTATGGTGTAATTATCTTTTTATTTCTCTCTCTTTCTCTATAACATTAAATACTTTGCAGTGATTATGTGTTACTCACATAACCTACTACCTAGCTACTACCTGACATATACCTACTACCTAGCAGACTGCCTGGCACATTGTTAGTCATTAGGTGAATGCAATAAAAAAGACAGATAATACTAACTGTTGGCAAGGATGTGGAGAAACAAGCCCTCATGCACTATTGGTAGGAATTTAAAATTGCACACTTACTTTGGTGAAATAGTTTTGTGGTTTCTTAAGCAGTTAAACATAAATTTATCATATGATCCAGCAATTCTACTCCAGGGAATCTGTCCAAGAGGAATGATTCTATTCTTTGCTCATCAGTGGCCTCTCTTGGTCTCCTTCCTTGTCCCCCACTCTAATCCCAACAACATAGATGCTTCCTTACTTCTCTTTTTCTGTCCTGTCCTAGGTCAAAGTAATCTAGCTAAATTAAAGATCTACATGGGTAAAGTCCAAAAGCATGAGGAGGTAGAGGTATTTTTATATATAGTAATAACTGAGTTGGTAATAAATATCCATGAGAAAATTGGTAATCTTGAGAAAAAATCTAATGTACATTTTTGGGCTAGACATAGGTTCATTTTTTGGTCTCAGAATTATGGAATCACAGAATTTTACAGGTAAATCATATATTAGAGATTAAAATTACATGAAATAAATATTAAAGCTACTGTACTGGGATGAATAGTGTCCCCCTCCTGAAAATTTGTGTCTACTGAACCTTCAGAATGTGACTTATTTGGAAATACGTTCTTTGCAGATAATAATTAGTGAATATGAGGTCATGCTGGAGTAGGATGGATCTTAAATCCAATATGACTTGTGTCTTTATGATAAGGGGAGAGAACACAGAGAGATACACAGATGAAAAAGGACCACATGATGATGGAGGCAGAGATTGGGGTAATGCAGGTGTAAGCCAAGGAACAATGGGGATTGCTGGTATCATGAGAAAGAAGAAGCAAGGAAGAACTTTTCCCTAAAGCTTTTAGAGGAAGCATGATCCTGCTGACATCTTGACGTCAGACTTCTAATCTCCAGAACTGTGAGAGAATAAATTTCTATTGTTTTTTCAATTTTTTGCTGATTTTACTAAGTTGTGGTACTTTGTTATGGTAGTGCTAGGCAGTCAATACACCTACATATATTGAAAATAACAACATACATGTTTATTCGTATCCTGGAGTTTATTAAATGATTTGTTTTGGCAAGGAAGTTTTTGGCTTTAAAATCATTTCATAGCTAAACCTGGAGCCCAGCAAATCATATTTCAGAGATGCCATGCATCTATTTAAACTGAAGTCAGACATCTGCCAAAGAGTCAAACTGTGTTGATTGTAGACACTTGGAAAAATTTAAGTAATTTAGAAAGTAGATGAGTAAATTCTCTACAATTAATTCAGTTATAGAATTGAAGGATTCTATGACTTTCAACACACAAAAAAAGAGGTATGCCATGTATTATGTGCAAAGCATGTGTGTTTTATCTTAAATTGTTTTAATTTTAAGGTGTTAAAAGGTGTCATATGGGGCCATTTTTAATTCCAGGTAGATTTACTTGAAACCTTTTCCTTTGATATGAGTTAATGTGTGGGATCATACAGTTAAAGGAATGATCTCGGAATGCTTAGCTAGGTTGTGGCAATGCTAGTTTGTTAAATTGAACATCCTTAGTTTTGTATTTTCTAAAACCACCTGATACATGACACTATTGATAGACTTTCTCATTTTCTAAAAAATATATTTTGCATATTTCAGTATTTATTTATTTACTTATTTTGGCCGCGTTGGGTCTTCGTTGCTGAGTGTGGGCTTTCTCTAGTTGTGGTGAGCGGGGGCTACTCTTCCTTGTGGTGCATGGGCTTCTCATTGCAGTGGCTTCTCTTGTTGCAAATCATGGGCTCCAGGCGTGCGGACTTCAGTAGTTGTGGCACTCGGGATTGGTAGTTGTGGCTCACAGGCTCTAGAGCGCAGGCTCAGTAGTTGTGGCACATGGGCTTAGTTGCTCCATGGCATGTGGGATCTTCCTGGACCAGGACTCGAACCCGTGTCCCCTGCATAAGAATCCCCTGGGTTCTTAACCACTGCGCCACCAGGGAAGTCCCTATTTCAGTATTTAAAATGAGATATTCATCTCATTAATTTTTACTTTTTGCTAGGAAAAGAATATAAAATACACCAGCAATTATACTATTTATCACATAATTTGCTGATGATACCAGAGCAGATGCTCATTAGAGGTCTTCAGCATAGTCATACCTATTGCAATAGGGAACAAACTTGTTAAGGTCCTTCTAACTGTATGTCCTGTGCTGTGCTGGCAACTGTAACACAACAGTTTGGGACCTCTTAACTTAAAATATTTCCAACAGGGCCTCCCTGGTGGCGCAAGTGGTTGAGAGTCCGCCTGCCGATGCAGGGGATACGGGTTCGTGCCCCGGTCTGGGAGGATCCCATATGCCGCGGAGCGGCTGGGCCCGTGAGCCATGGCCGCTGAGCCTGCGCGTCCGGAGCCTGCGCGTCTGGAGCCTGTGCTCCGCAACGGGGGAGGCCACAACAGTGAGAGGCCCGCATACCGCAAAAAAAAAAAAAAAAAAAAAAATTTCCAACAAAGCCAAATATTGTCAAGAATCAAGTTTCAGCTTATGAAGTCCTTCCATTTGGATCTCATGGGGTTGTTGTCTCATTTAATTCTCGTATGACCATATGAGTTATGTATTAACGTCTATTTCACAGTTGAGTAAATCTGAGGCTAATTGTTATTATGTGACTTCCCCAAGTGGTAGAGCTCTTATTTGAGCCCTAGTCTGCACCAAAATCTATATGCTCTTTCAGGAATAACATATTGCTTTACCTTGTTTGGATTGAGTTTTAAAGCTTGTTTAAAATTACCAGACTTTATGCAAAAGATTAGAATTTGAATCCCGACTCTTCTATTTATTAACTATGTAACATTAAGCCAGTTCTCTTAACCTCAGCTTTATCTGTAGTAATCATAGCTAACTTCATCGTTCGTTGTGTGCCACTTGTTCTAAGCACTTCACAGTTATTGATTCATTTAATCTTTATAACAACCCTATGAGGCAGATAAATGCCCCTATTTTACACATGGGGAAAATGAGATTCAGAGAGTTTAAGTAACTTGCCCAAAGTCACAGACTACTCAGGGACAGAGCATGGACTTTAGCATCAAAGCCTGTGTGCTGTGCTGCCTCTCTGTGAAGACAGAGATGAATAACACTCATCATGCAGCCTGGTTGTTAGCATAAATGGTGATGTGTATATAAGCATTTTGTAAACCAGAAAGGACTAAGGAAAGGTTAGTCATTATGAATAAGAACGCTTTTCTTTAATTGTGGGGAAATGTCAGGGTAGGCAGTTTCTTTATAATAATTTTCTATGGAATTTAAATGCTATTGTCACATCCTAATCCTACTGATAAATTTCTTGAAATATTCTTTGAAGCAAGATGTGCATTTTGCCTCATTTAACAAATGAAACTAAGTATAAATGTTGTCTCCTACTAGTTTAGCAATTCGTGTTTTATAATTACTTCCTGATTGCTTTAATTGCTTTAACTAAGGATCATTTGTTGAAGTCAATTAGTGTTTTCTTTTATTAATATGCTAGTATTTGCATGAGAAGAATTCTTTATTTGCTATAGTGTGGTATTTATTGCAGAGAACATCTGTTCCTTTTTGATGCCTAACCATTTCATTAATGAGATGATTTTAGGTATTCTTCATAAATTATCTTATTGGGTGTCTGAATTTCAAACATTTTTCAATAAGACACTAAAATTCTAAATTGCACAATTCTGGGTTCAGTTATCTATATTTGGTCTCTGACAACCAAGGTTAATATTTTCTTTGATGACTGTAATGCCACTTCACTTGATGAGGACTTTCATAGTCTACCTCCTTTTTCTTCTTCACCATCATCTTCATTTTCCTCTTTTTTTTTTTTCTTATCTTCTTCCTATCCCCCTCCATGTCTTCTTCTGTGGTTCAACCTTTTGATAGGCTGTATTACAAAATCTCCTCTCTAATTTCTGGCCAAGGATAAAAAGAAAAATAAAATCCTTTTCACTTTTTTTCCATTTCTAATCTTTCTTCAGATGTTAGGTCAGATACCTTCTTCGAGTTTTGGGGTAAATAACAGAATGAAATTCCCTCACCACCCAGTAGTGAATTAATGGTCAGGCTCCTTCCATTTGGTGCTTTGTCATGACAGGACCATTCACTTCGAAGTGTTAATACTTTAGATATCATATTCACACGTTTCTAGTTGTCATTATGTAGATTGTTTCCTTGATTTAGATCATTTACCAAGATGGTTCTAATCATACAGTTTTGTTAAAATGAACAGAGCTGAAACCTCTCAGAAAGGAAAGAAATCTTTCTCATAATAATAAAGCCACCATGATATTACTAAGAACAGAGGAGAGTCTTAAAGTATAATATTGTGCTCTCCTTATTCACACAGGTTCTTTGGAAATGTGAACCCATTTTTCCGTCCATTTGAGTGTTATTTTAAATAATTGTACACATTATTTGCTCTATTTAGGAAATGTCATCATAGATATGAGGGTCTATATTCCAGTTGTGTGGGGGAGCAAGACTCACTGGCTTTGACTAGGACTGCATTGTGCCTCTTTCTCCCTGACAGCCACCATCACATTTGTGCCACCCTTTAGATCTTGGCCTTGAATGGTGAAGCCGAGAAGTATTCTTCACCCTTGAGAATGGAAAGAACAATGTTAAAAGGGACCAACGTAGCAATTCTAAATGTTTTGGGGTAGGGCACTTCTATTCCCTTAAGAATTTTCCACACTGTGGGAAAAATAATTACTCCTAGAAGCTACTTGTTGTTGGATTGATGAATAATTTTAAACGTTGTGCTGGCGTATGAAAGGAAGGTTCACCAAAAACAGATTTTGTTTATAAGAATGGCTTATTATTTTAACCAACACAGAGTGTATGAAAATAACACTTGTTATGTGTCTGAAAACTGTAGTCATGGTTACTTTGACCATAAGAATATATTTTCTCTCCTCTTTATCCTGGAAAGAAATCAGAACATCTGTTTCTGAGATTTTAGGACAATAAATGGCATTAGTTTTTGTTCTAATTCAAGTATAAAGTATTTATATCAAGTGAGATAATTTCTTCAGCAAAGATATATCTAAAAGGAATTTTAATAATTCTCTTTGATTCCTCTGGGACTAGTTCTGCAAAGTCATTGGAACAATAACTAGCCATCAGATAATAAGATCAGAATTACAGGTTTTATGGGTTTGATTACTGTTTATATCCATATATATAAATTATTTAACCAGCTTTTAAATACATATTGGGTACACGGCACAGTACCAGTGCTATGGAAGATACAAAATAAAAGAGAAGAAAAAATTATAATTGACCTGAAAGGCCTTGAACTCTAAGGAAATACAAGATATTTCTAGAGTAGAACATTGAATTTACAATAATTTGTTCAGTTTGTATGTTAAGTGCAAAGACAATTCAAAGTAAGAAAATAAACATTTAGAGTCAGGGTGATCTCAAAAAAATCAGAGATTTTAAATCTATTTTGTTCAGAATATTGTTTCTCTGATTTCCACAAAAATACATGTTCATTGAAGAAAATTTGAAAAAGAAATTGCCTATAAAGACCCTGAAATAAACATTGTTTGCTTCAGTGAATTCAGCTAACACATTCTCTTTGACCTGTAGCTATTTTCTACCTGGAACAGTCTTCCCAACCCTCTTCATCTGGCTAATTCTTGCTCATCCTTCAGGGCTTTATTTTATTTTATTTTATTTTTTATTTTATTTTTATTTTTTTTTTTGCGGTATGCGGGCCTCTCACTGCTGTGGCCTCTCCCGTTGCAGAGCACAGGCTCCGGACGCGCAGGCTCGGCGGCCATGGCTCACGGGCCCAGCCGCTCCGCGGCACGTGGGATCCTCCCGGACCAGGGCACGAACCCATGTCCCCTGCATCGGCAGGCGGACTCTCAACCACCGCGCCACCAGGGAAGCCCAGGGCTTTATTTTAAATGGTACTTGCCATCAAAAAAGTTTTCACACCTGCTACATTAGGTCCTCTGCTGATATGCTCCTATTTAATCTCTGGGCTTCCTCTACATTCATGTAATATTTATGATTCTGGACTCTGTGGATCCTGGGAGTACAGTGACAAACATGATAAACAGGATCTCTCCCATCATGGAGTTGGCAATTGTAATGGAGACAGATAAGAAACGAACAAAAAATGAATATATACATGCAGTTTTGTTGTAATTACGTATAAATGTATATTCCTTACTAGACCACCAACTCCATAAGGTGAAGACCATGCCTGTTTTGTTTAGAGAAGTTATATAGTAAATAAATGTGTATGTGTGTTTTAAATGAATGAACATTGAAGGCATGAACAAATAAGTTAACCTTTTTGTGCATTTTCTCATATTAACTCGTGTACATAAATGTATGGTCAGGCCACCCACGGTGGCTGTTCTCTTGTTCTCTGTACATCCCCTGCTCGACCAATCCCTGCCTCACCTACACCCTACTCGCATGACTGACCTTTCTACATGCTTGCCCCAGGCCCCAACTAATGATTATTCTAGCTTTAGATCAGAACTCTCCACTCTGCTTAAAGGGGCATGCCCCTCTGCTGGTTTCCCTGGTAACTGATGAGCCAACCTGAAGTCAATTCCCCCATAACTTGTAACCTCCCCATGCCCCTGTGAGTGAAGACTGCCGTCATGTCCTGCCAGCCATGTGCCACACACAGTGGGGTGTTGCTCCAGGACCTTGCTTCAGACATGTAAGCTCCCCATCCATTAAACCCTTATGTCTCTGTTGCCAACTCTGGACTCTTTCTTCGGTCTTGAAGCTGGGCAAGTACAGGCCTT
Source organism: Mesoplodon densirostris (assembly GCF_025265405.1). Lineage (NCBI taxonomy): Eukaryota > Metazoa > Chordata > Mammalia > Artiodactyla > Ziphiidae > Mesoplodon > Mesoplodon densirostris. Next base: position 82,256,193 of record NC_082671.1, read on the forward strand.
CCAGGCCTGCATGGTTAGCCCAATAATAAAATACAATTTTCGTATATACTCAAAATTGGAATCTTTGTATGAATACATAGTATACCTTTTCCATTTAACATTATGTCCTATGTGATTAAATGTTTTAATGGTTGTATAATATTTAACTATAAGAATGTACTAGAATGATTTTTAATCATCACCTATTGAGATTCTTATTTTCACTCTTTTCCTGACTCAGAACTACACATTCATTTAGATTGTTGCCAGTAGTTTACTGTTATGAATTATGTTCTGATGAATACCTTTATGCATAAATCCTGTATCTTTGATTATACTTACTTGGAAATATTGAATCACTGGACAGAGGTTATTATCTTTTTAAGGTTTTATATAGATTGCCAAATTGTATTCCAGAAAGGTAAGTTATAATTTATTAAGGGACAATTTAGATAATTTCATTAGGTTTTTTCTTTTGTTGGCTTTTTTTAATCCAATAGCATTTCAGTGAAGAGACTATGTAATGTAGGCTTGGATTGTTTTATTTTTCTTCCCTCCTACTCAACACTTTCCAGCAGCGTTTCAACTTCTCCTATCTTTTGAGGTTAGCCATCTGATTAAAATGATCTTTTAATATTCAAAATATTAATTTTGTTGTAAGATTTTTTCTTTGTTTTTTTAAATTAATTTTTATTGGAATTTCATTAGGTTTTGAAACTAGCAATGGATATGACCTAATCAAAAGGAGGCTGGCAGGTGCAAGGGCACTGAACGAGAAGTATCAACAATTAATTGTATCAACTAGAGATGCTTGTTTTATATTGTGGAGTGAAGAGGGATAGGCTTGGAACTGTTGGGACAGGTGAATGCTAGATGAGAGAATTTCAGTTTTTTTAAATAGATGTTTGGAAGCCACTGTAAGATTTTGAGAAGGAGAGGGATAAAACTGTTTCTGAAGGTAAACATGTCTTTACTCAGATTAGTAACTTGGTGACTTTAAGCAATTGAATTTACTACTTAAATTTCAACTGTGTTTCACTCACTTTCCAAAGGGCTTAGGGAATCCAGATACCTTTCTGTTCTCTGTCGCATACCACTACAACTGTGGGAGATTTGTGGGAGGCTATTTCAAGTCTTCTCTACTCAGATACTTCTCTGAACCATTTTTAACCCACTGCATGGGCACACCATGTTGGACATAGCATTCCTCCCTCTCCCTCCCCTCCCTTCCTCCCTCCTCCCCTCCCTTCCTCCCTCCCTCCCTTCCTTCCTTCCTTCCACTTATATTTATTAACAACATGCATGATTCTATGAAAAGCAGGCTTGAAACCTGGTCATTCCGACTCTCAAGAGCAGTGTGTTCTGAGGACAGCTGCCTGTAGCTCTCTCTTGAACTCCACTGGTGTGTACACCTTGATGATGTTGTGGTACTGGCCTTCTGGCACCATGTGATCTGGCCCTTCCCTCTCAAAGGGGAATAGACTGGGGTCCCATTTGATGGCATCCGCATGTAGCTCCCTGGGACATCCCTCTCCATCTTATGCTCTCACTGCTTATACAGGGAATACTTCTTCAGAAGCTGAGCTCTCATCTCATCTCTTCCAAGAGGAGTTCCACCTGAGGCTACTGTTTCGTTTTATCCAAGAACTCACAGGGGTAATAAAATCCTCAAAGGGAATTAACTCCTGGCTAGGCTTTCCTCTTTTTCAAATGTTCCTTTGCTGCTTGGTCTTTTTAAAGATTTAACTACCTCTCTCACAGAGGTTCTGCTCTCATGGGAACAAGTTCCCAGAAGGTCAACAATGAAGCTTTCTGGTAGGTGTCTCTAATCTATGTCTGCCAAATTCCCAAAGTGGCCATGGCCTTTAGGCTGCTTCCAGGCACACACCCCTTTGCAGTCAGGGCCCATGTGCCCCACACAGAGATCCAGACATAGCATTTCTTTAAAGAGAGTTTAGAATGTCTCTTGTTTGTGCCAGGGAAAGTGAGGAATAAATTTCACTGACTAGAGATTCCCCTAATCTTATTGGGAAATGGAAGGTATCATAATTGAGGGAGAATGGAAACATTCATTGGTTTAATATTTCCAAAATATTGTCTCTGTTACATTATTATTAGATGTGGCATTTAAGAAAGTTTATCATGGCACTAAACTCAAGGTGAGCTGAGCATGAAGAGAGCCTGGAAGCAGGTCATATACTCTGTGCTTACCTCCAGGAAGCCATTTAATTAGAGTATGATATGCTGCCCTGTAAGAAAGTTCTAGAAAATCCAATATAACTTGTAATATCTCTGGGAAAAATCCTCAGAGTATAATTTTTTTTTTTACTGAGAGTGTACCTGAAGTATTATCTTTATGTATAAAAGATTAATTTTTTTCTCTAAACACAGATTTCTGGCAGCACTCTATTAATCATCATAAACTTTCTCCCAGAGTGCAAAAATCCTTTTAGAAAGAGGGGAGAAAATGAATATTTTTCCTCTGTAGAATGTAAATGAATTTTTGGTGTAAGTCATGTGGATCTATATCGAATAACCAGGCAGTTTATTAATTCTCAGGGTTTTTTAGCTCAAAGCATTTTTATGTGCATTGTAGTTTGTCTTGAAGACTCAGTAGTGGTGTTGTACTGTTCCTTTTTCTATTTCCAGAGCTGAAACTTCAGATACTTGTTCTTTTCTATTAACTTTGCATTGTTTCATTATATTTACCCTTAATATTTCAAGATTTTCTTCACAATAGAAAGGATAGGCAATACATTATAATATCTAACCCAGTGTGACTTGTACACTTACGCTGAAGATCTGTTTAGTTCTCATCACTCCCTCTCCTCCTTTGGTGCCTATAACACATTAATCTTTTGGTTCTTTACTGCTTGACTGGATGACTTCTCTTTATCTTTTCAGTCCCTGAATGTTGATATTCACCACAATTGTATACCATGGATTCAACTATTTTCTACCTAAATATTTTTCCTAAGCTACAGGTACATTTAAAACTACTTATTGTATCAGCATCTTGGTCTGAATGCATCAGAAATGCCTCATGTTGCAACATATCCAAATGTGAAAGTTCTTATATTTTCCTCTAAATTGCCTTGAAGCATCGTCATCCACCCTTAAGAAGCTGGAACATTTAGCATTTTCTGTGATCTGCTCTTTTCATTGCCATTGCACTAATTTAGGACTCATTTTCTCTTTACTGAGGTCACAAATAAATTTAGAAAAGATCTTATTATAATACACAAGTTTGATTCACTAAAATAAAAAAATAAAGACTGAACACTATATAAAAGGTTAGAGATGACATATTATACATCTTAATGAACAATGATGAGCATTGTAAAATTATTCCATTTGTAATCACTTGATCATTAGAAACTTCTTAGACTTTCTATTTTCCTCAGTTTCAGTGTCATGGCTGTACATTGATTTGCTTTTTCGTAGATATATTCATACTGAGAGGTCTTTTTCAGTATGTGCTCCTGTGTCAGATTCTGATGTTATGACATGTGATTATTGACTTCTACCACCTCAGTGTCAATGTGATCCTCGTGAAATGTCTTACAGTATATTGGAAGCATACTCTATGTATGTACCAGCAAACTCTCTTCTTATAATACAAAAGGTAGTAAGATCTCATGCAATAGCTTCTTCACCTGCTCTGCTTTTGTTTTATCTCCTTTTTGTATTACTAGGTAAAATATCTAGGTAGAAAAATCTAGATATCCTTTTTGTATTGCTGTCCCTTGCTCCCACTTTTTCTAATTATTCTCATCAGTAAAAACTTAGAGTACAATCAACATCCTTTTAGTAGCAAAAAGGATATATATAATACATTTTAATACAATGGAGTTTTACATAAAAGGATTTGAATTTGGGAATGCATTACTGTATTCCATAGGGCTTTGTGTTGTTAACCCAATTTTCATATGCTTATGCTCATGACATTATAAAATTAAGGTGCTGGTACCCTTTTCTGGATAAATTGTTAAATGCCTAATTCCTCCCTCTATTCTTTCTGTTTCCTTCCTTTTCTGCCTGGCTTTTTAAATTGTTACTTCTGGCAGCTGCATAATTTCCAAAATGAACACTGTTGTGAAAAAAGAAAAGAGCCTCTGGGTTCTTTAAGAGCAGAAGGATGCACTTCATTTTAGTTTCTTCAGAGAAGGGGATCTCAAGAGGTCAGTGCAAACATTGGCAGGTACATTTTAAATAGTCATATACGTATGAGGGAGCAGATGTGCGCCAGTGTTGCCCTGAAGAAAAGGTATTAGTGATGTATACCTGTATCTGTGTCTGTACTTTGTTTCCTCAACTAAAGTTAAAATACCTGGGACCCCACAATATTTTTGTTGTCTATCCTACCACATGGGGATATAGTATTGTGAAAGGAGATTGATAAATATTTGTTGATCCATGATCTAACCCTGCCTGGGTGTGTTATACAATGCCACATACCCTGAAGAAACAACTTGGCATTAACTGGGAAAAAAAGCCCATTATTTATTTGTTGCTTATCTATGATTTACATAATTTTCCAATTTTACTTCACAGTCATTTATTCATTAATGAATAAATGGAGTAATTCTAATGGGGATAAAACAGGACTGATCATAAAATAGTGTTAATAATTTATTGGAAATCTAAAGAAGCTAGGTATAATGTGTTTCAAATCAGTACCATTCATTAACTTTTAGCCACTGTATTATGTAAGCACCTAGCCCACTGAGAATATTAAATGTTTATAATTAATTATAGTAATTCCCCTTTCCCATTCTATTCTCAAGATCTACTTTGAGAAAAGAAATGGCAGTTTATATACTTCCATTTATATTTGTTGTGTTTCTTTAGGTTTTTCATTACTTAACTCAGATACCAAGAATCAGTTGTTTTGTTTCCTTCTTACAATAAAACAAAAACAAAAACAAAAAAACCTCTTACATTTTGGTTTCAGTGATCAACTTTGGTGTTCCCAGAGTAATGTATTGTATATATAACAAAAAAATTAATGGTATAATCTTCTGGGAGTATACCTATATGTGCTGTGTCTCTTCCTCCATCTTTAAGTCTTAGAGCACTTGGTTCCTGACAAAGCACTATATTTGGTAGTGGTACAAGAAGCATTTCTCATTTCTGGAACTAGATGCGTTCCTGCAAAGCCTTATGTAAAAGTATATGTTAAATATAATAAAGGGGGCTAAATATTTCAGGAAAATGTGGAGTGAAATATTTTGTGAAATACAGCCATCTTCACTTTTTTGAAAATAAATATCAAACATTAATTTTGGTGCCTGACACTTCATTTCTTGTTGTTGTGTTGACATGTAATTTATTTATAATGAAATTCATCTATTATAGTTATACAATTTGTTGAGTTTTGACAAGTGTATACCGTATTGAAACTACCACCACAATCAGGATATAGATTTCCATTATCTGAAAAAGTTCCCTTATGTACATTTGCAGTCAGTCCCGTCCATACTCAGGCCCCAAGCATTCTTTGATCTGTTTGCTTACTCTATAGTTATGCATTTTCTAGATGTTCATATTAATACAGTCAAGTAGTATGCATTCTCTTGTGTCTTGGCTTTATTCACTCAGCATAATGTTTTTGAAATTCATTTGTGTATCAGTTGTTTGTTCTTTTTATTGCTGAGTAGCATTGCTTTTTATGGATATAGCAAAATTTGTTTTTGTGTGGACATAAGTTTTCAACTCCTTAGGTAAATACCAAGGAGCATGATTGCTGGATTATGTGGTAAGGATATATTTAATTTTATAAGAAACCATCCAGTTGTTTTCCAAAGTATCTGTACCATTTTGCATTCCCACCGGCAACGAATGAGAATTCCTGTTGTTTCACATTCTCCCCAGCATTTGATGTCATCAGTCTTCTGGATTTTGGCCATTCTAGTAGGTGTGTAGTCTCATTTTTAATTTTAATAAAGTCAGCTTATCAATTCTTTTTTTCATGGATTATGCCTTTGGTGTTGTTTCTAAACAGTCACCACCAAACCTAAGGTCATCTAGATTCTCTCCTATGTTATCTTCGAGGAGTTTTATAGTTTTGCACTTTATATTTAAGTCTGTGATCTTTTTTTTTTTTTTGATGTGGACCATTTTTAAAGTCGTTATTGAATTTGTTACAATATTGCTTCTGTTTTATTTTTTTGGTTTTTTGGCCATGAGGCATGTGGGATCTTAGCTCCCTGACCAGGGATGGAAGCTGCACCCCTTGCATTGGAAGGCGAAGTCTTAACCACTGGACCGCCAGGGAAGTCCCATGTGATGTATTTTGAGTTAATTTTTGTGACTAGTGTAAAGTCTGTGTCTAGATTCTTTTTTTGTTGTTCATTTGTTTTAGCACCATTTGTGAAGAGACTATCTTTGACCCATTATATTGCCTTTGCTCCTTTGTCACCAGTTCTTTCACCAATACCATCCTATCTTGATTACTGTAGATTTATAATAATAATTCTTAATTGCTAATGTAAGTGGTATTGTGTTTTTAATTTCAAACTCCACTGTTCATTGCTGGTATGTTAGGAAAGCAATTAATTTTTGTATATTAACTTTGTATCTTGCAAGCTTGCTGTAACCACTTAGTTCCAGGAATTTTTGGTTGATTCTTTTGGACTTTCTACATAGGCAGTCATGTCATCTGCAAATAAAGACAATTTTAATTCTTCCTTCCCAATCTATATACTTTTCATTTCCTTTTCTCTCCCAGTGGCATTAGGAAGGATTCCAGTACAATGAAAAGTGGGGTATGAGGGTTATTCTTGTCTTGTTCCTTATCATAGTGGGAAATCTTTGAGTTTTTCAGCATTAAGTGTTTTAGCTATAGGTTTTTTGTAGTTTTTTTTAAATCGATTTGAGGAAGTTTCTCTCTATTCCTAGTTTACTGAGAGTTTTTATCATGAGTGGTTGTGAATTTTGTTAAATACTTTCCTGCATCTATTCACACGATCATGTGATTTTTCTTCTTTAGTCTGTTAGTGTGATGGATTACATTAATTGATTTTCGAATGTTGAACCAACCTTGTGTACCTGGAATAAATCCCACTTGGTTGTAGTATATAATTCCTTTTCATATTGTTGCATTTGATTTTCTAATATTTTGTTGAGGATTTTTGCATCTATGTTCATGAGACTATTGGTCTTAGTTTCTTTCTTTTGCAATATTTTTGTCTGGTTTTGATGTTAGGGCAATGCTGGCCTCAATGAACGAATTAGACATATTCCCTCTGCTTCTGTCTTCTGAAAGAGATTGTAGAAAATTGGTATAACTTCTTCCTTAAATGTTTGGTGGAATTTACCAATGAACACATCGGGGCCTAGTGCTTTCTCTTTTGGCAGACTATTAATAATTAATTCAATTTCTTAATAGATAGAAGGCTATTCAGGAAATTTGTGGCATGGACTCTAAAGAGACTAGGAGCGTCTGTTGGAGCCCAGAAGTGGGGGGAATGATAAACCTGAGTGTTCCTCTTTAGTTTCTTCAATTGCAGGGAAGGCAGTGGTTTCTGACTCAGGAAAACAATCTCAGCAACATGTGGAACAATATTGAGCTGCTAATGATGATACAGGAAGTGGGTACCTAAGTGTTGGTTCAAGAAAAGAACATGGAACTGCTTTATATCAGGTAGATTTACTAGCAAACATCTCCTCTGGAAAGTTACTGAAGTGGATGTGGTTGGCCTGTGTCAAGAAGGAAAGTTTCTTTTGGTTGGGGAGAGAAGTGGCAACTTAAAAAACAAACATTACTCACCAAGGCTTTTGTTCAGAAAGCTAACAATGAAAATCAGTGTACTTACCAAATCTTGTTATTGGGGAAGATAGTTCAAATGAAGGTAGCTTTTATATGTTGCTTCGTACAAACAATGGATTTTTTTGTATTACAAACCTTCAGCTTGTAAAAATTCAACAAGCGATTGAAAAGGTAGACTTCCTTATGGCAAAAAAGTTACAAGGACAAATCAAGTCCAGTTTTATTTCTACTGAAAATGATCATACCCTTGGTTGTCTCAGTCTTGTGGCTGGTGATTTAGCAAGCAAAATCCCTGTGATAACTGGGGGAAGTGGTAATTGTGCATTCTCAAAATGGGCACCAGATTCTTCTAGTAAAGGGATGACCTAAGTTAAGAGTGTTATTGATGCAGAGATTATTGAAGGTGCAAAGAAGTTCCAGCTGATAGACAATCTACTTTTTGGTTTTGATACCAATAATGTGCTGAGCTTATGGGATATTTACATCCTAACTCCCATATGGAACTGGCCCTCCCTTCACATAGCAGAGTTTCTTCTCACCACAGAAGCAGATAAGCCTTCATCAGTCATGTGGCAAGGGGTTACAAATCTCACATTAGTAGCTCTGACAACAACTACTGCTAATAAGATGAGAAACGTCATGGTCTATTCATTACCTATGATGGAAATACTGTATTCTTTGGAAGTATCTAGTGTTTCTTCTTTGGTCCAAACAGGAATTAGCACAGATACCATATACCTTCTGAAAGGAATTTGCAAAAATGATCCAAAACTATCTGAAGACTCAGTCTCTGTTTTAGTACTCAGATGTCTTACAGAAGCTTTACCAGAAAACAGACTGAGTTGGTTACTTCACAAACACAGATTTGCTGAAGCTGAGAGCTTTGCCATTCAGTTTGGACTAGATGTTGAGCTTGTTTACAAAGTAAAATCAAATGACATATTAGAGAAACTAGCTTTGAGTTCTCTGGACACCAGTGACCAGGCCAAATGGCAAAAACTTGTAGATGAAGCTAAGGAAAATCTGCATAAAATCCAGGATGATAAATTTGTGGTGAATTACTGCTTGGAGGTCAACGGATAACCTATGAAACTACCCAGGAAATGCTAATTATGCCAAAACCAGACTTTTGAAGAAAGAAGATAAAACTGTTCCTGTCTATTCTGATGGCTTAAAAGAGGTACTGAGGGCTCATGCAAAGTTGACTACTCTTTATGGAGCATTTGGACCAGAAAAATTAAGTGGTAACTCTTGGATTGAATTTATAAATAATGAAGATGACCTTAAGGATATTTTTTTACAGTGAAGGGAGGGGAACCTTGTTTGTGCACAGTACATTTGGCTGAGACATTGGGCAAACTTTGAAAGCAGATTTGATGTGAAAATGCTTGAGAACTTGCTCAACTCAATTTCTACACCAGTCTCTTTGCAAAAGCTTTGTCCATGGCTTAAAAATGATGTGATCCCATTTGTGAAAAGGACTGTACCTGAAGGACAAAAAATTCTTGCAAAATGGTTGGAACAAGCAGCCAGGAACCTTGAACTAACTGATAAGGCAGAGTGGCCAGAAAATGGGCTTCAACTGGCAGAGGTATTTTTACAGCAGAAAAACCATATGAGTTAGGATTGGTGTCCTTTTGGTGTTGGAGTTCCTTGGATTATCAAAACACAGAGGAAGTATGTCAGTTAAGGACTTTGTTAAATAACCTTCAAGAGTTAATCACACTGCATAGGAAATACAACTGCAATTTGGCCCTCTCTGATTCTGAGAAGGAGGATACAACCACCATTGTATTCGGAATGTTTGATAAAGTGCTGGCCCCCGAGCTTATTCCTTCCATCTTCGAGAAGTTTATAAGAGTTTACATGAGGGAACGTGACTTGCAGGAGGAGGAACTGCTCCTTCTGTACATAGAGGATTTATTGACGAGATGTAGCTCAAAGTTCACCTCATTCTTTGATACAACATGGGAAGCAAAAGCTATGGCAGTAATAGGATGTTTATCTGACACAGATGTAAGTAAATAGTGATCATATAGATTTTCCTTTTGAGCATTGCATCCTTAAAACTTTTTTTTCTGGTCACAAAAGCAACATATATTTGTTAGGGAGAATTTGTGTAATATGAAAAAAGAATAAAAAGAACCGCCCCCCCAAAAAAAAGTCTATTCAGGTTGCCTATTTCTTCTTATGTGAGTTTTGGCCACTTGTGTCTTTTAAAGAATTGGTCCCTTTCATCAAGGTTACCAAATTTGTGGGCATAAAGTTGTTCATAGTATTTCTTATTTATCCTTTTAAAGTCCATGGTATTTGTAGTGATGTACCCTTTTTCATATCTGATGTTAGTAGGTTTTGTCTTTTTTTTTTCTTAGTTAACCTGGCCAGGGGCTTATCAGTTTTATTGATTCTTTTTCCCAAAGAACAAGATTTTGATTTTATTGATTTTCTTTACTGGTTTTCTGTTTTAAATTTCATTGATTTTGCTCTGTTTTTAAAAAAATATCATTTGGAATTCTACCTTATGGTCTGGTGTTTTATTTTATTTACTTATTTATTAAAAAATTTTTATTTATTTATTTGGTTGTGCTGCATCTTAGTTGTGGCAGGCAGGCTCCTTAGTTGCAGGTCTTGGGCTCCTTAGTTGCGGCATGCAGGCTCCTTAGTTGTGACATGCAAACTCTTAGTCGCAGCATGCATGTGAGATCTAGTTCCCTGACCAGTGATTGAACCCGGGCCCCCTGCATTGGGAGTGCAGAGTCTTATCCACTGCACCACCAGGGAAGTCCCTGATTTGCTCTAATTTTTATTATTTCTTTTCTTCTGCTTACTTTGGATTTAACTTGCTCTTCTTTTTCTAGTTTCCCAAGATGGAAGCTTAGATGATTGACTTTAGATCTTTCTTCTTTTCTAATCTATGTATTCAAAGGTATAAATTTCCCTCTACCCACTGCTTTCCCTGGATCCCACGAATTTTGATAAATTTTATTTTCATTTTCATTTAGTTCAGAATATTTTTAATGTCTCTTGAGATTTCTCTTTTGACCTGTGTGTTGTTTAGAAGAGTGTTATTTAATCTCCACGTATAATATTTGGGAATTCTCTTTCTGTTATTGATATCTTGTTTAATTTTATTGTGATCTGAGAGCAGATATTGTATGATTTCTATTCTTTTAAGTTTATTAAAGTGTGTTTTATGGCCCAGAATATGGTCTATTTTTGTGAGTGTCCATGTGATATTGAGAAGAATGTGTATTCTGCTGTTGTTGGATGAATAGATCTATAGATCTGGTATACCGAGTTGATTTATGTTGTTGAGTTCAACTATGTCCTTACTGATTTTCTGCCTGCTGGATCTGCCCATGTCTGATAGAGGGTGTTGACATCTCCAACTAAAATAATGTATTCATCTATTTCTCCCTGCAGTTCTATCAGTTTCTGCCTCCTGTATTTTGACACTCTATTGTTAGGTGCATACACAATAAAGATGATTATGTCTTCTTGGAGAATTGACCCCTTTATCATCATGTAATGCTCTTCTTTATCCTTGATAACCTTCCTCACTCTGAGGAGGTTTTCCTTTGATTTTATTTCCCCAGTGAAATAATAAACATGGCTATTAATTGAGAATGATATGAGAAATGGTATGCTGGAGGAGAAAACTGAAAGTCTGAAAGAGTCATATTGGAGACTGGAAAATACATTTTTCTCCAAACAATGTTAGGCTGCTTTGTTTGGTTTTAGGCAGAGAGTTACATTTAGCCAGGATTGGGATTTTTCAGGTAAGTACAATAAAGAGAAAAAAGAGGTTGATTATGATGAGTGAATGTCACTATAAGTTATAAATTCTAAATTATTCCTGGCCATAGAAAAATATATAAAGTTTCATTTTATGAGGCTAACATAATGCTGGTACTTAATCCCAACTAAGATAACACCAAAGTAAGAATTTTAAAAAAATTAACTCTCTCATGTTTATGTATATCTAGGTATAATATTACAAGAGAATATAGCAGTTTAATCACAAGATGATACCCATGACCTAGTAGAATCTATTCTAGGACTGGAAGGATGGTTAAACATCAGGAAATCAATAATATCTTTCATTGCATCAATAAATTAGGGAACAAAAAGCTATATTAGTATATCAGTAGATACTGAAAATCTATTTGTGGACTAAATAGATTTTCAGGATATATTATGATTTTCTAAGACTCCACTCTTATGGGAATTTTAACAAGTAGCCTTGATTTGGATAGCATCATGTTCTATCTATTTAAGGCAACATACTTGCTCTTTTAAAAGTTTTACCTGATCAATCTCCTTATCCATAAAATAGAAATTATAAAATAAATGGAGATATTATGCTTAAATTATTTTGTGATTTAAATGATATAACACATTCAAAATGCTTTGTAAGAATTAAAATGTGACATATATGTTTAATTATTGAAATAATTATTTGTCTTATTAAAGCTCCATATGCACCTATAGTTGCTGTTACTGCAGATATGGGAATTATGTATAAAAATAATTGAATATATCTACAGTTTTCTTGGATTTTTAGGCTTACCACCTGAATTTTACCGATTTAATGTTGCCTCATAATTATATTACAGTATGAAAATTTATATTTATTGTTCCCCCAGCCTGAAGTAGTTTCCCCGTTGAATAAGCCCACAAGTACCTTGAATGCAGCACTTCAAATTTTATACATTTTGGTTAAAAGTGAAATTTCCAAATATTAGAGACTATAACTGTTGAATTTAACTTAATAATACATTAGAATTATAAAATTGATTTGAATTATAAAATTTCATGGCTTATATTTGAATAACCAGGTTTACAGAGCACGCATTAGATTGCCTGGCATAAGGTCAATCCCATGTTATTTCAGAAAACTTCAGGAAAATGTAGTGTGGGAGATGGAACACTTATTTGGAAACTTAAACTTTTATATAATAATTAACATTTATTTTCAACTTTTAGAAAAATTTTATTTACATTTTTTATCCTTGTTTAATTTCCATTCAAGATTCTTTTAATCCAATTGCTTAAAATTTTTATGATTGCTTATTAATATTGAAAATATAATACTTGATTCCTAAACATTGGAATATAATTAACAGTAAGGGGCCTTCATCTTACAGATGGAGAAACTGAGATTCAGAGAAATTAAGCTCCCAGGGTCATAGATCTAGTTAATGGCAAATTTAGTACTATAACCTAGTTTTCCTGATTGTCATCCCATCTCATTCTTATTTATCTTACACCAAATTCTTCTCAAATATCTCATGGACTGGGTGCCACATACATATATTTTATACATGTTTGGATTTTATTTGATTGTTTATTTGGGGGTAGTCCAGAGAACTAGGTAAAATGCTTTAAAAATTCAGTCTTGGGCCTCCCTGGTGGCGCAGTGGTTGAGAGTCCGCCTGCCGATGCAGGGGATACGGGTTCGTGCCCCGGTCTGGGAGGATCCCATATGCCGCGGAGCGGCTGGGCCCGTGAGCCATGGCCGCTGGGCCTGCGCATCCGGAGCCTGTGCTCCGCAATGGGAGAGGCCACAACAGTGAGAGGCCCGCATACCGCAAAAAGAAAAAAAAAAAAAAAAAAATTCAGTCTTCATAGGCTATTAGACTAGCTCCTAAACACACCATTTATGTGTTTGTCTTTATTTATTTATTTATTTATTATTATTGTTTTTTTGGTACGTGGGCCTCTCACTGTTGTGGCCTCTCCCGTTGCGGAGCACAGGCTCCGGACGCGCAGGCTCAGCGGCCATGGCTCACGGGCCCAGGCGCTCTGCGGCGTGTGGGATCTTCCCAGACTGGGGCACGAACCCGTATCCCCTGCATCGGCAGGCGGACTCTCAACCACTGCGCCACCAGGGAAGCCCTGTGTTTGTCTTTAGAATGTTCTATTCCCTTCTTTTTGTTTCAGGTCAACCAAGTCTTATTTATATAGAGAACACCTGTACATAATAATAACCTGGCTACAGGAAGCCCTTAGGGCAACTCTATAATTATTGAAATAATCAAGTCCCTTTGAGAAAAATCATTTTCTGAATGATGCTATTCTCCAAAGTGTTGGATTAAACTACCTCAATTGGGAGAGATCTCAGATTTCAGAAAGTCCTTTAAATGTAGAAGAATACAAAGATAGGAAACGTGTTTGTGTAGTGTATTTGGATGCTTCTGGGTTTCCTCATCACAGCATAGTTAAAATAAACATTTGAGAATTAGAAATAATACCACTCTATGCAGACTGAATACTTGTCAGACACTACCTTCTCTTATTGTGATTCTAAGAACACTTAATCATTATATATAAATATAAATATAGAACAGAGTTGTTTTGACCAAAATTTAAATAATATAGGTGGCACCAGTTACTGAGTCTCGAAAGTCCTTTTTAAGGGTTGTGGAGAAAGTAAGATGTGGTTAGGCTAGTTTTTATAAACATATTGTACTAACTCATATTGTTTTCAAAAAGACATTTAGATATTTGAGCTTTTAAAAACTGGAATAATTCGCAATTACATTATAATATCTCAATAATATAAAAGTCTGTATAATGCACAGAAGAGCTGTACATGGTACTTTTAATAAGAAAAGTAAATCTTTTAAATATCTCTTATAAGTTTAGTTTGAAATGCCTTATGGGGTTTGCTTTTAAGGAAGGCCTCAGCAACTTTAAAAAATAAATTTGAGAACTACTTGGAAAGATGCCTACAAGCTCTGTTTTATCTGCTTTGGGAAATATGAATTTTTCCATGTTGTCTTAGATTTATTTGCTTAGCATAAGCAGAACAGAATTTATATATATTGTTAAACCTATCTTAAAAATTGATCATAAAAGTACATGCCTTAAACGTATTTTTAAAAAGTACATGCATGTACTTTTTTAAGGCATACTAATATCCAGTTTTCTTATTATTGAAAACTTCAAACATATTATAGAAGTAGAGAGAATAGTATGATGAAGTTCTTTGTACCATTCACCCAGCTTCATCAGTGATCAACATTTTACCAATCTTGTTTCATTTATCCTCCCTCTTTTTTTTTTTTTTCTGGAGTATTATAAAGCAAACCCCAGACAACAGTCTTAACAATAAGCAATATTGTTGCTTCTTAGATATGAATCTTTACACAAACTGGTGAGTGAAAGATGTTCAGAAGGTGTAAAATAGAGTGGGAGCAGAGGGGTCACACTTACTCCGGCTCCTTGGTAAACAATGGCAGAAGTAATATGCAAGGCTTAAGGATCCTTACTCTTCACTCCTTGCCAGAGCAACCGAACAATGTTTGGTTGTGTCATGTGCACTTGTGCCCTTGTGGGGAATGATGATGGTAAGGTCCGTATGAGATGCTGAGCAACACACCCTGCAACCTTGTTGCTGGATGGGGTTCCCTGAGAAAATGACTCCTAACTGACTAGGGTATAGGAGGCTTGTAGGTAGTGCTGTTGAGATCAACACCTGTGGAACAGAAGTGAAATGGAAGAAGCAGGACTGGACAGAGAGAGAAGTTGAGCTGGAAAGTAGTCTCAACAGAGGCCTTAGCCAACCCTATGGTAAATTCTGATCAGGACGGCAGACCTTCGGATCAGTAACTGGGACAGTCCAGGGGCAGGTCACCATGGAATGGGGGTGGATATTGGGTGAGGAGGTTGTCTTCAGCCAAGGCAATCCCTATTTATTGTTGATTACAACAAACATCTTTCCATAAGCAGCACTCCCAGCAGCCTGGGGAATAAATCCTTCCTCCCTGAAGTGGAATCTGGGCAGCGTATCAGAGTATCCACTGCACATATTTTTAGCAGGAAAATCTGTTTGTACATTTTAGGTTTTTCCTAGGTAGGAAAGTTATTAAGTGCTTTTATGTGCTAAGTATTTTACATACCTTATTTTAAAAAATGGTTTATATTGGAATATAGTTGATTAACAATGTTGTGTTAGTTTCAGGTGTACAGCAAAGTGATGCAGTTATACAATTTACACACATTATTTTTAATCTTCGCATCAGCTCTGTAAAATAGCTATTTTTATGATAAGGAACCTGAGAGGGTAGGTGGCCTGTCCAAGTTTACACAGCTGGTATGCATGGAAGAACTGGCATTCTAACCAAATTCTCTCTGACCCCCCAGCTCTTACCACCATGCAGCATAGCCTCCCACTCTACTACAGTACTGTGTCAGCACACCTGTAATTAAAGCCCTCAGCACATGCACTATTCCTTTACTTTTTGTTTTTATCTACCAGTTAGATTAGCAATGTATGTTTTTAAAATTTAAAGTAATGTTTAAGACCTTCCAAAGCTATTTGAAATTCAAGCGAAATGACTCAAGGTCTAGTAGATTTCCCAAACAGGTTGAAACATGTTCTCTATACTTCTTTAGAGCTTATTGAAACCAGGAGGTTAAAAAAAAGCTAACCAAAGTCATATTAATGCCTCTGTGATGATTTCTCTTTTGGATATGCTGTGCTCTGGAGAAGAGACACTAGATAGTCAGTATGAATCATTGTAACCGTTATTCCTAGCCCTTTAAGCTACTGAATGGGAATAGAGGAGGCTGAGTTCTATTCATAACTCCTTCAGTATTCCTCCCTGAGTGATCTAGGGAAAGCCACTTAAGCCACTACATGCTTTAGTTTCCTAACTTGAAAATGGCTGTAATAATATCCACTTTTCCCTTACTTTAAGTGACAGTTATAAGAACAGATTAGCTGCTTTGTGAATGCTTTGAAGCAACTCCTTAGGAACATGATGTTTCTTAATACTTTCTGTTAGCTAATCAAATTTGTGAATTACAATCTCTTTATTAATTTTCTTAGAGAATATAAAAATCTGTAGAAATATATTGCAAATGAATTTTATAAGCAAACTCATTAATATATTACTGAGAATTTTCATCAGCAGTCAGATGAACTAATTGAGTTTGAATATTAGAAAGGCATTTGACTGTTATGGTAAGCAAAATAATGGCCCTCAACAATGTCTACACTTTAATCCCCAAAACTGGAAATGTTGCCTTACACGACAGAAGAGACTTTGCAGATGTGGTTAACCTAAGGATTTTGAGATGGGAATATTATCTTGGGTAATCTAAGTAAGTCCAATGTAATCACAAATATGCTTATAGAAGACAAGAATATCAGAATAGGAGAGAGATTTGAATATGCCACGCTGTTGACTTTGGAGGTAGAGGAATGGACCATGAACCAAATAATGCATTTCACCTCTAGAAGCTGGCAGAGGCAGGAAAATAGATTCTCCTAGAGCCCCCAAAAGGAATGCAGCCCTGATGACAGAACTATAAAATAATAAATTTTTGTTTTTTTCAGCCAGGAAATTGTGGTAATTTGTTACAGCAGCAATAGGAAACGAATGCAACAGTACTGTCATTTCATTTAACCACTGGATCTTGGTTCCTATGAAATAAAAAATTGTCCTTGTCGTCAAGTCTGAGAGCCACACCTGGAAAGTGGCAGGGGGTGGGGGTGGGGGTGCCTCAGGTTGCCTCCAGTGCATCTGTCCATCTCCAGATTAAGTGCAGTCTCAGTTGGTTAAGCCCTCTCCTAGAAGGTTTGTCCGATTACCACTTCTTGGTTAGTTAAAAGGTGGAGTGTGAGCAATTATGCTCCTCTAAGAATTTCTTAGGAAAGTCTTTCCATTGAGATTTCTGTTCTACTTAGATCACAGGATGATTGGCTGCCCTTTTGTGTGTCATTGTCTTGGTCCTGATGCCTTTATCCACTCTGAGTTCCTCCTCCGAATATCTCTTCTTCATGTTGAAAGGCCTTTAGGGACCTCTTTATCCTCTTTCTTTGGATCAGTTCCACTGTCAATATTCTCTGCTGCTAAACTAAGGCTGTTTAGCACCACTGGAGAAAATCATGCACCTATATGGACGTATCTTGGGAAAACCTTATGATCTACAACTAAGTATGTTTGTGTGTTTTGATGGGGAAGCTGGGAGTGAGACAGTAGTTTTCTTCCTAACTTAAAGGGATCTATAGAGAGAGGGATTTTTAGATGTAATTAAGGTCCCAATTGATAGATTTTAAGTTAATCAAAGGAGAGAT
Organism: Mesoplodon densirostris; assembly: GCF_025265405.1. NCBI lineage: Eukaryota > Metazoa > Chordata > Mammalia > Artiodactyla > Ziphiidae > Mesoplodon > Mesoplodon densirostris. The sequence continues at coordinate 82,274,030 of NC_082671.1, forward strand.
TTTTTACTAGATGAGCTGGACCCAATCAGATGAGCTCTTTAAGGAGAGATGTTCCCTTGCTGGCCTAGAAGAAAGAAGAGTTGTGTTGTAAATTGCCTTTGACTAGGAGAGAGGCAGCCTGTAGAAACTGAAAGCCTTAGTCCTACAGCATCAAGGAACTGAATTCTTCCAATTATCTGAATGAGCTTGGAAGAGAACCCTAAGCTCTAGATGGGAATCACAGACCTGGAGCCCAGAATACAGCCTTCAAGGCTCTGAGCAGAGGACTTATCTAAACTATGCCCAGACTCCCGAGTCAAAAAAACTTGGAGAAAATAATTGGATGTTGCTTTAAGCTGCTAAGTTTATGGTAATTTGTCATGCAGTAACAGAAAAGTAATACAGATTTTGGTATCAAGAGGGGCGTACTGCTATAACACATACCTAAAATGTAGGAGTGGCTTTGGGATGGGTCAATAAGCAGAGGCCTATTGGAAAAATTTTGAGGAGCATAATAGAGAAAGCCTGAATTACTATGAACAGACAGTTGGTAGAAACCTTGACTTTGAGAACACTGCCCTGAAGGGCTCAGAAGTGAGGAGCATGTTATTGGAAACTGGAGGAAGAGGGATCCTATTATGTGCTGGCAGAAATATTAATGAAATATGTGAAACATTGTGAAATATGAATTTACACATATAGCTAAGGAGGTTTCCAAGTGAAGTACCAAAGATGCCGCCTGGTTTTCTCTTGTAGCTTATAATAACATGTGAGTAGACAGAGGTAAATTAAAAGAAGAAATGTTAAACAAAAATGAACTAGGATTGAATGATTTTGAAAATTCTCAGCCTGTCCAAATGGCAGAAGATGCTGTGTCTGCCAAAAGTATGGTATCAAGAAATAATTGAGTGTATGACCATACAACCTTCTGCATTTAGAAAGATCAAAATGTCAGAGTATTCAGTCACACAAAAGCCCTCTCAGGAGACTAAAGGTATGCCTCATTGATCTTCTACATCAAACCAGGGTACCTCTGGGAGGCTTAAGAGTATTGTTCATTATCCATCTTGGCAGGAGGCCAAGATATAGAAAAGGGATAATCTTGAAAACATCTGTGGATATGGCATTTCTCTACTAGAGTGAATCCCTGTGAAATCCATGGAAGACCCACAAAGTTCTTGAGAAATGTATTTCAGCAAAAACATTGCTAGCTTAGGCTGAAAGAGATAGAGAAGGCACAAAAGGAAAGGAGGCTGTCAAATCTCCAAAATTCTACTGGCAGGAAGCAGGCTGATAAAACTACTTGGCAACAAACATATGCTACCTTTCGTGAAAAAGGAAAGATCACTCGAAGGGCAGAAGCAAGAAGGATGGAGGCTTCAGAGAATGGAGCCGAGAGCCAAGGAGGATAATTCCCAGGCCTTGAAACCTAATCAAGAAAATCCCATTTGCCCACTGGATTTCAGAACTGCTCTGGAACAGTGACTCTTTTTTACTCCCCTCTCTCCCACCCCTTTTTAACTGGAATGTAGATAGCTGTTATCCTATGCCTATCCTACCATTATTTGTTAAGAAGGTGAGGGGGAAGATAGCTTGTCTGTTTAGGTTTATAGGTCCATAGATGAAGAGGAATTGTGCTTCAGGAGCTGAACATAACGGATTACACCCAAGCCTTATCCCCACTTGATTCAGATGATGTGGTTTTGGACTTAGAGCTGATGAGATGTTGGACTTTGAGCTGATTTGTCTTATTTACTACAGTGTGTTCAATTCCATACACATAGTGCTTGGTGAATAACAGCTTATGGAATATGTGTAATTCTTCCTGAGCATTATTAGCTTGAATATCAATTTTGAAACAATAGGGAAATTAATTTTTATGACTATTTAAGAATAAGAGTCTGGTTTTTAGATAATGTTTAATTCCCCCAAGTAAATGCCATCCTAAGGAAACTTGGTTGGGCACCCAAATATATTTCTCCAGGAGACAAATAACTCTTCTGTTTCACTGAAAACCTTCTTTAGAATTTTATAGTTATCTTTTCTTTATAGAAGGCAATTAGGAGTCAGGCCTGGGAGAGACAAGGTGATCATGTTGGAAGGGTTCTTGGTAAAAGTAGTACTGGTGAGTGTAATTAATTTTAACTTTAAGAAATCTCAAGGCATGGCAAGGAGGAGATTGCAGTAATCTAGGTAGGTACAGATTCTAGTTTGTTGTGCTAAAACCAGAAATGAATTAGGAATTAGTGGAAGAAGTAGTCCTTATAAGGATTATTAGTGGCCAGAAAATCAAAATGTGCTGGTATCCAGATAAGAATAAATTGTATTTATATATTTATTTTGGTTAGATTAAAATAGGTATAGATTAAAATAATGCATATCTAGAACTGCAGAACTACAAAATAGGGAAAATACATGTCCATCGTATTCATCATGGACAACCACTAACATGAATTTCTTAACTAATTCTCTGGGGTTTTTTTTCTAGCTATGAATATACATTATTAATTTTATTATTTATTTATATGAAAATTGAGATTGTTTTATATTTAGTTTTTTAATTTGATTTTTTCACTGAGCAATCAATTTTGAGAATTTTTCTGAAATTAGATTGATCGATCTACCCCATTCTCTTTAATAACATTGCATAAATATATTAAAACATATCTGTTCTGCTGTTGATGAATATAATTTTGACTATTCAATTTTCATTTTGTAAACAGTTCTGCAATAAGTATTTTTCTATGTGCATTTTGGCATATTTCTGTGAGCTCAGTAATTCCACATGTAGGTATGAACTCCAGAGAAACTTTCATTCAACATGCATGGAAGTGTCAGTTGCACACTGTAATAGTGAAGAAAAAAACAACAATAATCACAAAACTGGTAAAATCCAAATTTCCATTTTTTGGGAACCAGATGAATAAATGATGAAATGTCAATGTCTAGAAAAGTGTAAAGCATAGTAGATCAATAAACCTCAGTTACTGTATCTAGAAAATGAACAAAACTTTCAAACATGATGTTGAGTGATGAAAGCAAGTGACAGAATAAGTACATGACACCATTTTTGTAGTTTTAAAAGCACATACATTAGTATAGTACTTTGTTGTTTGTGGACAAATACTCAGTAAAAACATAAAAAGATGGGTGGAAAAGATATATACCAACTTTATTTTAAAGGTTAGCTTTAGGAAAGGAGGGAGAGAAATGGGATCCAGGTAAGGTTCTAAGGGAATTGCAACTGAATATGGGGCATTTTATTTTCCAAGAAATCATAGAAATCTGTGTTTCACTTTGAAGAATGTGTGTATGTGAAAAGAAAAGTGTATCTATGGAAATAATGTTATAGCAAAGATGTTAAGAGCATTAGACAGTGCTATTCTGTGCTAGGAGATTATAGGAAATTAACATCACAAAAACGAGGAAAATAAGCAAGCAGAACTCACCGTACCTTCACAGTCAATTAGAGATCAATCCCTCTTCAAAAAACATTATATTAAATGTGAAACCATCTTCTAGCCTGTAAGAGCAGTCAAATTAGTACCCCAGATATGCCTCAGTTTTGAATTCCTTCTTAGTATTTTCATAAAGATGTTTACTTTAAACATTTTTGTGGTCTATATTACTCCCTCCTTTTCTGAACAACTGAGAAATTTGACTGAGCCTTCCATTATATGTCTTTTCTTCTACAGTTACTTCATGAATCTTACTTTTAATTCCAGTTTAAAGTCCTCTACAGGTGAAGATTTTATCTTAACTCTTTTGATATTACCTTTGAGCTTAAGTACTTCTGTATGATTTTTCCCCCAACTTAAGCAACAGTGCTTATCTACACCACCCACTTAGATTTTCTTTGTTTTTAATGATGCTAGGCACCTCAGTATCATAGAAAGATCTCAGACTTTGGTTTATTAACTATGTTACGTGGACAGGTTCTCTATCTTGCTGAACCCCAGTTCCCTCTTCTGAAAGTAAGGATAATAATAAAATCTACCCCACTGGATTGTGCAAAGGGTAAATAAGAAAATAGCTGTAACTCACCAAGTTAACATAGTGCCTGTAACACCAGGCTTTCAAAATATGCTAATTTTTATTTCTTTTCCCTACCCTGAAACAGAAAATAATAACATTAATTTTATGTGATTGTTTTAACAAATTATTTTTACATAAATACTTTAATTTAGGTAGCTATTAATAGTCATCTACTTACCTGGTTGAGAGATGTGAGGAATCCAGAACAAGTATTTGAGACATGCATTGATTTTATGTGTAAGAAGCAGGTTCCAGAATATTGTGCAAAACCAGCCCTGAATTAAAAACCTAAGCCTTCGCTTTGCTGTGCAGCAGAAACTAATACAACATTTTAAATCAACTATTCACCAATTAAAAAAAAAAAACAAGCTCCAATCAGTCAATCGAATCAATCAATAAAAGAAGGCAGGACTCAAAAATAAATAAATAAATAAAAACCCCTAAACCTTCAAGCCTAGCCTTGTACGATACTCAGTCAAGATGAAACAAAAATGACAATTCCAGTCTTCAGTCAGAATGACCTAAGATGCTTACCCCTTTAAGGCTCTGAGCTTCCTTTCTTCATGGGTTATGGGATCAGTACAATAGCGAACAGTAAACTCTGTTCCTGAATAGACGTTCTATCCCTTAGTTTAAAGCCTTTAGTAGATTATAAGCGAACACTACTTTTGGAGATTTTGTATATTATCTGCTCACTCAGGATGATTTAGTCACTGCCTCTACTTCCTGTATTTTTCCCTTACCCTCCTTTTGGTTGATCTATTTACTGGTTTTGTAAATACAGACCCTTAAAATGGAGAAAGACTGTTTCAACATATGATGGTTAAAAAAAAAATCTCCAACTCACATCCAGTCCATGGTTACCTATCTTTCCTTACTCTTCCATCCCCTCTGCACTCGTTCAACGACACATAACTATACCTTCTAAAGTATCTCATAGGCTTCTCATTTAGGTTACTTTTCTCCTTTAAGGCTGCTTTTTATGTTATTCGTGGAGTTGAATTTGGATCTCTTTCTATTGCAGCTCATACAGGCTTAGATGTGTCTTTAGGTACAGCTGGATCCAGGGGCTCAGATGAAGCCATCTGGACTTATTCTCTCTCCCTCTCTTTTTCCCTCTGTGTCTTGGCTTTGCTTTTTTCTGTGTTGGCATCACTCACAGGCTTGCTTTTTTTAAATGGTTTCTACCAGCATCTTCAGGCTTACACTACCTTAACAGTTCCACCAGAAAGAGAGTTTCTTTCTCAGTTGCCCAGAAAGTCCCGAGATTGAGACCCAGTGAACACATTGTGGTTTACTTGTGTAGCCTTGAGCCAATCACTGCAGCTAAGAAAAATAATTATTCAAATTGACCTGTCCTGGGTTACGTGACTAACTTTGGAGTTATGGGTCTGGGGTCAGCTCCATTCTAACTACATGGGCTCAAAGTGGAGGAGAGATGCTTTCCCAAATAAAAATCAAGTTGCCTTTACTAAAGGAAGTGGCAATGGATGCTAAGCAGTTAAACAGCAATTGTCTATTTAACAGCGGTCTGAAGTCTGGTCTGCACACCAAATCTGCCACTGTTTGGTTTTTTTAATAAAATTTTATTGGAATACAGCCGCATCTATTCAGTTACATATTGTCTATGACTGCTTCTCTGTTATATCAGCAGAGTTGAGTAGTCACATCAGAGACCATATACAAAGTCTAAAATACTTACCATCTGACCCTTGATCTGATATGCCTGGTCTATAAAGGAATTCAAAGGGTGTAGGGAAAAAATATTGGTTAATAACATTATTATCAGAAAATGGGTGATTCCAGCCTTCCAAACCCTCTCAACTAAGATCCTTAATGAAGCTTTCAAATATTTTGTTGCTGCATTGAATAATATCAGCTTAAGGACAACACATCTTGAGCTGGTTTAGTGATGAAGGTCATCCTAATCTTCCTTAAAAGTGCTTATAAATTCTAGAAATGCTTGCTAAGTTTCTGTTGCATATTTTCATACCTCGTACATTTGTTTTAGCTAGCAAAACTTTATAACATAATAGAATTTGATTTTATGTGGTACATGAAGGCTTTATTTTACTTTGGGGATCTAACCATTATAACAAGTAGATGTAAGTATGTTTTATTGGACACAAAACCTAATTTTTGTGTTTCTAAATGATGATAAATGTCTACAACTTTTGAAACTTTGATTTTTGTGATATACTGTTATTCATATATGTGGTTTTTTTGATATTCAGTCATTGTTCTGTAACCCAATTCCCAGGTATAACTTTAGGGAAATACAGTATCTTTTATGATAGAGCATTTTGCAGTGCATGTGGCAGGAACTAGTGAGTGGCTAAACTGCAGATGTCATGTTCATTCAATCCATCACTTTTTTGTTGTTTCATGTATATTTAGTGAGAGCTTTATTACGTGCCGGACAATGTGATAGGCAATGGGAATACAGTGATGAATAAGACAGACTTGGAACTATCATTTTGCTTAAAATCTAATTGGAAATAAAGACCTTCATTCATTAATTTTTTTTTTTTTTTTTTTTTTTTTTTTTTTTTTTGCGGTATGCGGGCCTCTCACTGTCGCGGCCTCCCCCGTTGTGGAGCACAGGCTCCGGACGTGCAGGCTCCGGACGCGCAGGCTCAGCGGCCATGGCTCACGGGCCCAGCCGCTCCGCGGCATACGGGATCCTCCCAGACCGGGGCACGAACCCGTATCCCCCGCATCGGCAGGCGGACTCCCAACCACTTGCGCCACCAGGGAGGCCCCATTCATTAATTTTTATTTGTTCATTAGATCAACAAATATTGTGCCAGACACTGTGATAGACACTAAAGAGGCAGTAATGAAAAAGATCAACTCCTTGCTCTCTTGGAGTTTGTAATCTCTTGGGAAGACAGATATTTCACAGAAAATTATTTCATTAAAATTGTGATAAATTCAAGGTGTTGTGAGAGTATATGGTAGATGACCTGATCTAGTCATTCCCAAGACAATGATGTAAAAACTGAGTTCTGTAGAAACTGAAGGAGCACTAGGAGTTATCCAGGCAAAAATAAGAGAAAGAGCATTCTTGGTGCAAAAGTCCACAGATAAAAGAACAACCTTGGCATATGACAGGAATTATAAACATATGGTTAGAATGCAGTGTTCCATGTGGGGAGGGCTGACTATTAAATCAGAAGAGGTAAGCAGTAGCCAGATTATGAATAACCTTGCAAGCTACCTTAAGAAGCAGGACATACTCAGATTTTCATTTTAGTAAGATTGCATAGGAACATAGGAGCTAGAAGATATTGGATAGAGTAAAAACCATTAGGGAATTGTTGCTGTAATTCAGTTCATAGATTTTCATGGTGTGAAAAAGGTTACTGGCTGCTGTGATGGAGAGGAATATCTGCCCTTCCACTTTAGTTTCTCCATTACTTTAATATGCACCTCAGATGTCATCACCTTTCTGAAGTCTTTTCTGCCTGTCCCAGACACTCCCACCTGTGAGGTGAGTTCTTACAGCATCCATCCATCAAGCTACCTATCCCTATAACTCGTAATAAGCATATCCTAAGAATCTGGCCTTGTGCTGTGTTATGGGGATACATCATAAACACAGTTTCCTGTCATGAAGGGCCTTACTTTTTAGTGGAGATCATAGTTCATTGTGAAAAGTGCTTTGATGGAGACAGAGGGCACCAAAGAACCACAGATATAAATTAGTCTGGGGTGTGGGGAAGGGACTTGTAGATTTTGGGAAAGATTTTTTTGGATGATATGATGTTGATGAGCATAATGCTGCATTTAAAGAACTGCAGATTATTTTATATAGCTGAAATGAATGGTGATAGAGGTGGGGGTAGAAATGGTGAGAATGAAATTAAAGAAGTAGTCCAAAATCATGTATTTTAAGTGTTTGCTTACACCACTGAGGGTGGTATCAACAATTACCAGCTTCCATGTCTATTGTCAGATGCCCCCAGGGGTCTGGGCTGCTTAGGTTAGGGTATTTCAGAGTCTGAGTGTAACTTGAAATAGAATGCCACTTTTTTGTTGTAAAAAAATAATGCTTAGGATAGAGGGGGGCCTTCTGAATAAAATAGAATATATCAGGGCATAAAACTTAAAGTAATGATCAAATAAAGGACACAGCAGAGTCGGGTGATCAAGGGCAAGTAGCAAGACTAAAGGGGACTGCGGGGTAAAGAAAATTTTCTGAATCTCTGAGCGCTCTTCACACTTCTCTCCAGAAGCTGTTTTCTAGAAGTTGGTTTTTGGAATTGGGCTCCTATACACATGGGGTTAGTGACTGGGAGTAGGGAACATATCTCAAAGGTGAAGTTTCTCAGACCTAACTGTACAAAATAATTTCTACCCAACTCCAAAATTTTGATTAAGTAAATCTAGGGAGAAGATAGGAATAGTATGAATTTTGAGCAAGTACCACTGGTGATTTCATGCAAGTGCTAGTTATCCTTCCACTGCTTTATGTAACCAGTATGTCTGTGAATCCTATAATTTTATTGAGACATTGATAGAAGTGTTACACAGGAAGCTCAGTGGACAAAACACCATGGGAACTACTAGAGATCTATTTTATCTTTTATTAACAAATGAACTGCAAGTTCCTCATGTAAAGTTGTTTCATCTAATTGCTATTACTAAGCTCAATTTCTTCATCTTGTAAACAAAATTCTTTGTCCGACACTTTGATTTTGCAATATTTGGTTTTGTCAGTCCATGCAAAACATGCCTAGAGCTGTCAGATAGGCACTTGTTGAATAACAAAAATAAAGGAAGATAGGAAGGAAAGAAAGAGGGGAGAGAAGGAGGTAGGAAGGGAGGGAGGAAAAAGGAAATAAATGATCTTAGCATATCTTGATACAGCAAATTCCATTGGTTTTTATGAATACCTGTTTATTTACTAAGACCTCAAAATTCATCTGCTTAACTCAAAGAATTTTGGCAGGGACTGATATCAAACTTCCAACTCTTTTGCCTCAATTTCTATTTTAAAAATTGCAATGAAGATTTGCCCATCTTATTCCATGCAAATGGAAATCAAAAGAAAGCTGGAGTAACAATAGTCATATCAGATAAAATAGACTTTAAAATAAAGAATGTTACAAGAGACAAGGAAGGACACTACATAAAGATCAAGGGATCAATCCAAGAAGAAGATATAACAATTATAAATATATATGCACCCAACATAGGAGCACCTCAGTACAGAGGCAACTGCTAACAGCTATAAAAGAGGAAATTGACAGTAACACAGTAATAGTGGGGGACTTTAACACCTCACTTACACCAATGGACAGATCATCCAGACAGAAAGTAAGGAAACAAAAGCTTTAAGTGACACAAAAGACCAGATAGATTTAATTGATATTTATAGGACAGTCCATCTGAAAACAGCAGATTACACTTGCTTCTCAAGTCCACACACAACATTCTCCAGGATAGAACACACCTTGGGTCACAAATCAAGCCTCAGTAAATTTTAGAAAATTGAAATCATATCAAGCATCTTTTCCAACCACAACACTATGAGATTAGAAATAAATTACAGGGAAAAATGTGTAAAACACAAACACTTGGAGGCTAAACAATACATTACTAAATAACCAAGAGATCACTGAATAAATCAAAGAGGAAATCGAACAACACCTAGAGACAAATTACAATGAAAACACGATGATCCAAAACCTATGCAGCAAAAGCCGTTCTAAGAGGGAAATTTATAGCAATACAATCCTACGTCAAGAAACAAGAAAAATCTCAAATAAACAATCTAACCTTACACCTAAAGGAACTAGAGAAAGAAGAACAAACAAAACCCATAGTTAGTAGAAGGAAAGAAATCATAAAGATCAGAGCAGAAATAAATGAAATAGAAACAAAACAATAGCAAAGATCAATTAAATTAAAGTTGGTTATTTGAGAAGATAAACAAAATTGATAAACCTTTAGCCAATGTCATCAAGAAAAAGAGGGGGAGGACTCATATCAATAAAATTAGAAATGAAAAAGGAGAAGTTACAGTGAACACTGCAGAAATACTAAGCATCATGAGAGGCTACTACAAGCAACTTTATGCCAATGAAATGGACAACCTGGAAGAAATGGACAAGTTCTTAGAAAGGTATAAACTTCCAAGACTGAATCAGTAAGAAATAGAAAATATGAACAGACCAAGCACAATTAATGAAATTGAAACTGTGATTAAAAATCTTCCAATAAACAAAAGTCCAGGACCAGATGGCTTCACAAGTGAATTCTATCAAACATATAGAGAAGAGCTAACACCCATCCTTCTCAAACTCTTCAAATCAATTGCGAGGAAGGAACACTCCTACACTCATTCTATGAGGCCACCATCACCCTGATACCAAAACCAGACAAAGATACTACAAAAAAAGAAAATTACAGACCAGTATCACTGATGAATATAGATGCAAAAATCCTCAACAAAATACTAGCAAACAGAATCCAACAACACATTAAAAAGATCATACACTGTGATCAAGTGGGATTTATCCCAGGGATGCAAGGATTCTTCAACATACACAAATCAATCAATGTGATACACCATATTAACAAATTGAAGAATAAAAACCATATGATCATCTCAGTAGATGCAGAAAAAGCTTTTGACAAAATTCAACATCCATTTATGATAAAAACTCTCCAAAAAATGGGCATGGAGGGAACCTACCTCATCATACTAAAGGCCATAGATGACAAACCCACACCAACATCATTCTCAATGGTGAAAAACTGAAAGCATTTCCTCTAAGATCAGGAACAAGACAAGAATGTCCACTCTCACCACTATTATTCACCATAGTTTTGGAAGTCCTAGCCATGGCAGTCAGAGACGGAAAAGAAATAAAAGGAATACAAGTTGGAAAAGAAGAAGTAAAACTGTCAGTTTGTAGATGACATGATACTATACATAGATAATCCTAAAGATGCCACCAGAAAACTACTAGAGCTAATCAGTGAATTTGGTAAAGTTGCAGGATACAAAATTAATGCACAGAAGTCTCTTGCATTCCTATACACTAACAATGAAAGGTCAGAAAGAGAAACTAAGGAAACAATCCCATTCACCACTGCAACCAAAAGAATAAAATATCTAGGAATAAACCTACCTAAGGAGGTAAAAACCTGTACTCAGAAAACTATAAGACACTAATGAAAGAAATCAAAGATGACACAAACAGATGGAGAAATATACCATGTTCTTGGATTGGAAGAATCAGTATTGTGAAAATGACTGTACTACCCAAAGCAATCTACAGATTCAATGCAAGCCCTATCAAATTAACAATGACATTTTTTACAGAACTAGAACAAAAATTCTTAAAATCTGTATGGAGACACAAAAGACCCCGAATAGCCAAAGCAATCTTGAGGGAAAAAAACAGAGCTGGAGGAATCAGAATCCCTGACTTCAGACTATACTACAAAGCTACAGTAATCAAGGGAATTTGGTACTGGCACAAAAACAGAAATATAGATCAATGGAACAGGATAGAAAGCCCAGAGATAAACCCACACACCTATGGTCAACTAATGTATGACAAAGGAGGCAAGGATATACAGTGGAGGAAAGACAGGCTCTTCAATAAGTGGTGCTGGGAAAACTGGACAGCTACATGTAAAAGAATGAAATTAGAACCCTCCCTAACAGCATACACAAAAATAAACTCAAAATGTATTAAAGAGCTAAATATAAGACCGGACACTGTAAAACACTTAGAGGAAAACATAGGAAGAACACTCTTTGACATAAATCACAGCAAGATCTTTTTTGACCCACCTCCTAGAGTAATAGAAATAAAAACAAACAAATGGCACCTAATGAAGCTTAAAAGCTTTTACACAGCAAAGGAAACTATAAACAAGATGAAAAGACAAACCTTCAGAGTGGGAGAAAATATTTGAAAATGAAACAGCAGACAAAGGATTAATGTCCAAAATATATAAACAGCTCATGCAGCTCAGTATTAAAAAAACAACCCAATAAAAAAATGGGCAGAAGACCTAGATAGACTTTTCTCCAAAGAAGACACACAGATGGCCAAGAAGCACATGAAAAGTTGCTCAACATCAGTAATTATTAGAGAAATGCAAATCAAAGCTACAGTGAGGTATCTCACACCAGTTAGAATGGGCATCATCAGAATATCTACAAACAACAAATGCTGAAGGGAGTGTGGCAAAAAGGGAATCCTCTTGCACTGTTGGTGGGAATGTAAATTGGCACAACCACTATGGAAAACAGTATGGAGGTTCCTTAAAAAGCTAAAAATAGAATTACCGTATGACCCAGTAATCCCACTACTGGGCATATACTCAGAGAAAACCATAATTCAAAAAGACACATGCACCCCAATATTCATTTGCAGCACTATTTACAATAGCCAGGTCATGGAAGCAACCTAAATGCCCATCGACAGATAAATGGATAAAGAAGATGTGGTACATATATACAATGGAATATTACTCAGCCATAAAAAGGAACGAAATTGGGTCATTTGTAGAGACATGGATAGACTTAGAGACTGTCATACAGAGTGAAGTAAGTCAGAAAGAGAAAAAAAATATTGTGTGTTAACGCATATATGTGGAATCTAGAAAAGGTACAGATGAACCAGTTTGCAAGGCAGAAATAGAGACACAGATGTAGAGAACAAACATATGGACACCAGTGGGGGAAAGTGGGGGTGGTAGTGGTGGGATGAATTGGGAGATTGGGATTGACATATATACACTGAAATGTATAAAATAGATAGCTAATAAGAACTTGCTGTATAAAAAAATAATAAAATTGAAATCAAAAAAAATTTTTGCCCTTCTTTAGTCTTCTGTCATCCATCACACTCACTGTGATTTCTGAAGAATTACAGAAGATATTCACAACCAGTATGTGTAAGTTCTTTTAGAGTCCTGAGGTATAGTATATGTGGGCCGGAAACTTGGACTTCATTCATCTGGATTGATGGTCTCTAACTAGTATGACCTATCTTGAGTTTCAGTTCTTCTTTATATTAAGTGATATTCTATTTCCAGTTTGAAGACAATTCTTCTTGTTGGAACAGGTAGAATTAAAATTGGATGTGGTTGATTCTGCCTTATGGCTATCATTTGTTAAAGTCAAATTATTTTGTCTAGGAAGTTAGTATAAGCCTTCCTGTTCTTAAACAAGGATAACAATGGTAAAGGCTTTTTGTCACCCATAATATTTTTATATTAGTTATATAAATGATATAGAGGTTTCAGATTCTTGAAGAAAATAGTCTAGTTTGGAAGACTGAACACCCTTTGCCCCCAAATAGTACAATCACATAAACAAACTACTAAAACTCATCCAACCTCATAAAGTGCCCACCAAGGAGCATGGTGAGAAAAAGGCATGAAATGGTTATTTGAATAATCCAAGGGACTGTTTTTTGTATTTTGTTTCCCTTTTGGGGTTGTTTATGTCCTTAAGGAAAAAATTCAAGAAGTAAAAGAAAGGAAGAATTCTGGGCTTGCTTTAGTCCCTTGTGAAATAAAGTGATTGATAAATGTTGGTTGAATGTTGAATACATTTGGTATAATCCATCAGAAATTAGGTATGTGCTATGACACTTTAACCTGGGAGAAAGAAAAAAAAAAAGTCCTCTTGCTTTTTCAGACCTAGAAATAGGACTAGCCAGTGGTGCCTATAGTGGCCTGTTTATATCCTTTCAAGAAGAAAGGATCGGGCTTCCCTGGTGGCGCAGTGGTTGAGAGTCCGCCTGCCGGTGCAGGGGACACGGGTTCGTGCCCCGGTCTGGGAAGATCCCACATGCCGCGGAGCGCCTGGGCCCGTGAGCCATGGCCACTGAGCCTGCGCATCCGGAGCCTGTGCTCCGCAACAGGAGAGGCCACAACAGTGAGAGGCCCGCGTACCACAAAAAAAAAAAAAAAAAAAAAGAAGAAAGGATCAAATAATTAAAATGTCCTGGCAATTAACAGTATTTTAGGAGTACATCAGTAGTTCTATCAATTACAGTAACCTTCTCTCTCACTTCCAGTAAGTTCACCCGATGATAAATGGAGCCACATAACCAAAGAGACAGTCAGATAATTTAGCTAAGGCTCAAGGGGAGCTACAAGAATAATCAAATAACTAGAAAGTGTTTTGCAGAGGAAGAGTTAAAATTGCAGGCTTTTTCAGCCTGAGGAAGGACTTTTGAAAGAGTATTTTTGAAAACTACAAGAGGCTGTGGAGTAGAAAGGTTACCAGCAGGGGCCCATGGTGCATCAAAATCAGATGTGGATCTTTCCAAAAATACAGATGCTCAGGTTCTACCTCACCCCAGAGCTGCTGAAGTAAAATTTCAGTGGGAGTAGGGCATGGGTGGGGCTCAGACCTCTATGCTTTTTCTGTTTGTTTTGAAGTATAGTTGATTTACAATATTGTGTTACTTTCAGGTATACAGCAAAATGATTCAGTTTTATATATATATATATATATATATATATAATATATTTCAGGTTATTTTCCATTATTACAAGATATTGAATAAGTTCCCTGTGCTATATAGTAAATTCCTGTTGTTTATCTATTTTTATATATAGTAGTTTGTATCTGCTAATCCCGTATTCCTAATTTATCCCTCCCCCACTCGCTTTCCCCTTTGATAACCTAAATTTATTTTCTGTGTCTGTGAGTCTATTTCTGTTTTGTATATAGATTCATGTGTATTATTTTTTAGATTCTACATATAAGTAATGTCAAGTAGTGTTTGTCTTTGTCTGACTTCACTAAATATTGTTGCTGCAAATGGCAGTATTTCATTCTTTTTTATAGCTGAGTAATATTTCATTGTGTGTATATATATACATTTATATACCACATCTTCTTAAGTCAATCATATGTTAATGGGAACATGGGTTGTTTCTATGTCTTGGCTATTGTAAACAGTGCTGCTATGAACATTGGGGTACATGTATCTTTTCTATTTAGAGTTTTTGTCTTTTCGGGATATATTCCCAGGAGTGGGATTGCTGGATCATATGGTAGCTCTATTTTTAGTTTTTTAAGGAACTTCCATACTGTTTTCCATAGTGGCTGCATCAACTTACACTCCCATCAACAATGTAAGAGAGTTCCCTTTTCTCTGCACCCTCTCCAGCATTTATTATTTGTAGCCTTTTTGATGATATCCATTCTATTTGTGAGGTGATACTTCATCATGGTTTTGATTTGTATTTCTCTAATAATTAGCGATGTTGAACATCCTTTCATGTGCCTGTTGGCCATTAGTATGTCTTCTTTGAAAAAAATGTCTATTTAGGTCAGACCTCTATGCTTTTTAAAAGCTTCAGTGATATTCCAGACACACAGCTAGGGTTTGGAACAATTGCTTTTGTCTCTTGGTCTCCCATCACAACTGACTGATCACCTGTTTGTAGACTCCTTATATTCCAGAGTCTCTTGTCATGAAATGCTTAGTGTAACTCATAGGCAGTGTAATGAAGCTTTCCTAAAAGGAAGTTCATATTGTGTTCCAGAAATGATGCTAGTTCTTTTACACAGGATATTTTATTTCATTCTCAAAACAACCTTTTGACAAAGATATTATCATACCCATTTAATAAATAAAGAAAAGAAACTGCAGGGCTTTAGTGACTTGCCATACAAAATAAAGTACAGAAACCAGAATTTGGATCCAGAGCTGTTGGACTTCAAAACTTGTACCAGAAAATAGATCTGAAAATCTAAGGCAGATTGGAATTTAAAAACCTATCAGACTGGTTGTTACTGATATCAGAACTGAGCAAGGAGAATTTAAATAACTGACAACTGACATGTTTACTGATTTCAGTATTTGCCCATGGTAACAAGCTATATGGTCATTCACATATTACCCACACTTATATTAGCACGCAGTAGGTGGCACAATCCAAACACAAAGTAGTTTTGGGAAAAAAGTTGCTTTTTTTCCCCTTTTCTCATAACACTTTGAATATCATAGTCGTTCTTTTTATCCTTAAACATAGTGGCAACATCTTTAAATTGAACTACCAAATCTTGATCCCCAGCGGAATTCAGGTTATACTTTTCTTTTTATGTCATTTGATCTTGGTCTTGCTAATGCCACAGGCTCCTCATGTGCTTACTAGACAGATAATTTAATTTTAGTATCTCTCATTAGTCTGAGTATTCCATATTGGTCTTCCTTTTTTTTTTTAACCAGGAGGTTAGCATATGCCTTTAGATGGCATATGCCATTTATGCCTAGAGATGTTTTTTTGACCTGACTGCTATGTCCACTGCACTCACCATTAGCCATTTTTGATTACTCACATACACACACATTTACATAAATGCACAGAATAATTACTTTTATAATACTTTTGATTAACTCCATCGTTTGCAGTTTTCTTGGGACTGAGGCCTATATATTATAACTGCTCTTGGATATACAGTTTAGTGATGAATTTATCTTATTAGTGCCATGCTTTTTCTTGAGACGTTGGCATTATTGCTTTTTAAATTCTTATCTCTCAGAAAATTATTGAAGACTGTGCTGTTTACGTAGGGGAATTTGGCAATGTTTGGTTCTCTGTTACCAGTGACAGTATTTAACTTTGTGACTATTGCAATGTAAGTTGATATCCTACTCCTATGTTCTTTTAGTTTTTGATAGTTTTACCCTTTTAATTTTTAATATTCATCTTTCAGGCACATAATATAGAGTTTTGAAGGAATCCATTCTATAGTATCCCGGCTCTGCCTAAGAAGTTATTTCACACAGGTTCTTAACTAAATTTTTAAGTATCATTTTTTTCTGAAAACCAAAGCTGAGGTCAGTAATCATTTATAGAACTGAATTGTCTGTGAGTAGCTTTGAAAATAAATGTCTCTGTGCCCATAAATCTTGGATAAAAGACTTGTAAGTTGTTGAAAAAAATGTTTGTTATAGACTCTTAAACAGAAGTAGCCGATGCTTTTTATTTTTCTGATGTTTAGATTTTTAGATTTAAAAATTTTTATTTTTAGATTTCTGACTGAAGTCTACCTTCAGAAAGAAAAGTGTACAGTTTAGGATAATATGATTCTGGTGATTCTGTTGCATGTGTGAGTGAGACTCAGATCAGTGTCCCAGAGACAATCAGAACACTGTGAGATTCTAATTACTCTGAGATAAAAGTAAATTCTTTCACAAAGCCATGTGAGAGTTCTGAAACTATTCTCTAATAAGTTATATGATTTTATAGGGAGATACTATTTGCTAATATGAATAAAGTCATAATTCTTAGGGTCTAAACTTCACTCCAATAGTCTTTCTTTCATGGTGTGTGAGAGAAAAGCACATTTTGATCATGTCAGATTTATATAATACATTGTATTCCTCTAATAACCCAGTTACACCAATCTTCTGTTTCTATGAGGTTTTTTAAGATTCTACATATAATTTTTTTAAGATTCCACATATAAGTGAGATCAAACAGTATTTGTCTTTCTGTATCTAATTTATTTCGCTTAGCATAATGCCCTCAAGGTTCATCCATGCTGTTGCAAATGGCAGGATTTCCTTCTTTTTTATGGCTGAATAATATTCATATATATATTTAAATTAATTAAACAAGGAGGCCATTAGGCTGAGGTTACTCTAATGCTGTAGCAGCCTAAATAAGCAAACCAGAATCTAAGCCTATAAAACTGGAACCTAAGAACAATCAATCACAAACAACTAACTGGCTTCAAGATATAGCGAATCAATAATTTCCTTACTTTGCTTCTGCCTTTTCTCTAGAAAAGTCTTTTCTCAAGTTCTTGTCAGTGGGGTGTAGCCCTTCTAAATACTTCCAGTTCAGTGCTACCTGATTAACTTGATTTTTGCTCAAATAAACAGTTTTTTTTTTTTCAGTACGTGGGCTTCTCACTGTTGTGGCCTCTCCCGTTGCGGAGCACAGGCTCTGAACGCGCAGGCCCAGCGGCCATGGCTCACGGGCCCAGCCGCTCCGCGGCAAGTGGGATCTTCCCGTACCGGGGCACGAACCCGTGTCCCCTGCATCGGCAGGCGGACTCTCAACCACTGCGCCACCAGGGAAGCCCAAACTCTTAGATTTTTAATATGCCTCAGTTTATCTTTTAACCATGTATGTATGTGCTTTAACCATATATGACTATATATATATAACATTTTCTTTATCCATTTATCCCTTGACAAATACTTAGGTTGTTCTCTTGCATGTCTTGTCTATTTTAAATGATGCTACGGTGAACATGGAGGTGCAGGTATCTTTTGAAGATAGTGATTTTGTTTTCTTTGGATAAATACCCAGAAGTGGGATTGTTGGATCATATGGTGGTTCTATTTTTAACTTTTTGAGGAACCTCCATATTGTTTTCCATAGTGGCTGCACCAACTTAAATTCCCACCAACAGTGCACACAGGTTGCCTTTTCTCTACATCCTCACCAGCACTTGTTGTCCTTGTCTTTTTGGTAACAGCCATTCTAACATGTGTGAGATGATACCTCATTGTGGTTTTGACATGCATTTCGGTGATGACTAGTGATGTTGTGTACTTTTTTATATATCTGTTAGCCATTTGTATATATTTTTTGGAAAAATGTTTATTCAGATCCTTTACCCATTTCTTAATTGGGTTACTTGGGGTTTTTTTGCTACTGAGTTGTATGAGTTCCTTGTATTATATATTTTGGATATTAACTTCTTAGGTTTGCATATATTTTCTCCTGTTCCATAGGTTATCTTTTCATTTTGTTGATTGCTTCTTATATATATTTTAAAAGAGTTTGTGAAGGATTGATATTGTCTTCTGAAATGTTTGGTTGAATTCACCATTAAAGCCATCTGGGTCTAGCCTTATATTTATGGGAAGTTTGAAAGTTACTGTATCTCTTTACTTGTTACAGATTTACTCAGAATTTCTATTTCTTCTTTAGTCAGTTTTAGTATTTAGTATCTTTCTAGGAATTTGTGCATTTCATCTAGGTTATCTGATTTGTTGGCATAAAGTTATTCGTAGTATTCTCTTACAGTCCTTTTTATTTCTGTAAGTTTGACAGTGATACCCCTCTTTTATTCCCAATCTTAGTAATTTGAGTCTTCTCCCTTTTATCTTGGTCATGCTAGCTAAAGTTTTGTCAATTTTGTTGATCTTTTTCAAGATCCAACTTGGTTTTACTGATTTTTTTTCTATTGTTTTTACATTCTCTATTTTAATTCCATCTAATCTTTATTATCTCATTACTTCTGATTTGGATTTCCTTTTGTCCTCTAGTTTCTGAATTTTAAAGGGTATGTTATTGATTTGAGATCTTTCTCTTTTTTTATTATAGCTTTATAGCTGTGGACTTCCCTTTAAGCACTTATTTATCTGTATCCTATAAATTTTAGAATGTTGTGTTTTTTTCATTCACCTGAAAGTATTTTCTAATTTCTTTGTGATTTATTCTTTGACTCACTGGTTATTTAGGACAGTGTTTTTTTTTTTTTTTTTTTTTTTTGTGGTATGCGGGCCTCTCACTGTTGTGGCCTCCCCCGTTGCGGAGCACAGGCTCCGGATGCGCAGGCCCAGCGGCCATGGCTCACGGGCCCAGCCGCTCCGCGGCATATGGGATCCTCCCAGACCGGGGCACGAACCCGTATCCCCTGAATCGGCAGGCGGACTCTCAACCACTGCGCCACCAGGGAGGCCCAGGACAGTGTTTTTTAATCTCCATGTATTTGTGAATTTCCCAAGTTCCTTCTTTTATTGATTTCTAATTTTATTATTTTGTGGTCAGAGAATATACTTTGTATGATTTCATTCTTTTCAAAGTTATTGGTACTTATTTTGTGGTCTAACATGCAGTCTATCCTGGAAAATGTTCCATGTACACTTGAGAAGAATGTGCATTTGGTGGAATGCTCTATATATAGATGTCTGTTAGATCTAGTTCGTTTATGGTGCTGTTCAAGTGTTCTGTTTGCTTCTTGATCTGCCTAATTGTTCTGTCCATTATTGAAAGTGGAGTATTGAATTCCCCAACTATTATTGTTGAATTGTCTATTTTTCCCTTCAGTTCTATCAGTTTTTGTTTTTTTTTTTTTTTTTTTTTTTTTTTTTTGCGGTATGCGGGCCTCTTCACTGTTGTGGCCTCTCCCGTTGCGGAGCACAGGCTCCAGACACGCAGGCTCAGCAGCCATGGCTTACAGGCCCAGCTGCTCTGCGGCATGTGGGATCTTCCCAGACCAGGGCACGAACCCGTGTCCCCTGCATCAGCAGGTGGACTCTCAACCACTGAGCCACCAGGGAAGCCCCAGTTCTCTCAGTTTTTGTTTCATGTGTTTTGGGACTCTCTTAGGTGCATATGTGTTTGTATGTGTTCTGTCCCCCTGACGGATTGACCATTTTATCTTTATAAATTTATAAAATGTTCTATTTTAAATCTCTAGTAACAATTTCTGTCTTAAAATTTATTTTGTCCAATATTAGTATAGCCACTCCATCTTTCTTTGGCTTACTGTTCACATGATATATCTTTTTCTGTCTTTTTACCTTAAATCTATTAGTGCCCTTGAATATAAAGTATGTCTCTTGTAGATGCTGTGTAATTGGATTATTTAAAAAAAAAAAAACTATCCTGCCAATCTCTGCCTTTTGTTTGGAGTGTTGTATGCACTTACACTTAATGTAATTACAGATAAAGTAGGACGTATGTCTTCCATTTTATTATTTGTTTTCTATGTATTATATATTTTTTATTTCTTTTTTCCTCATTTACTGCCTTTCTTTGTATTAAATAGATATTTTCTAGTTTACCATTTTAATTCCCTTGGAGTTTCTTGTATTATTTTGTTATAGTTGTTATTTTCTTAGTGGGTGTTCTATGATTACAGTTAATATTTTAACTTAAAACAATCTATCTTGAATTAATCCCAACATAATTTCAAAAGTAGTCAAAAACTTTGCTCCCATATAGCTTCATTTCCTACCCCCTTTTGAGTTATTTTCATACAGCTCTAGATTTCATTTACATCTTTTTACAAATAAAAACAAGCCCTGAGGGCTTCCCTGGTGGCGCAGTGGTTGAGAGTCCGCCTGCCGATGCAGGGGACGCAGGTTCGTGCCCTGGTCTGGGAAGATCCCACATGCCGTGGAGTGGCTAGGCCCATGAGCCATAGCTGCTGAGCCTGTGCATCCGGAGCCTGTGCTCCACAACGGGAGAGGCCACAACAGTGGGAGGCCCGCGTACGGCAAAGAAAAAAAAAAAACAAGCCCTGTAAATAGGCCTTTTCCAGGGGGCTGCTGAACACGTTAAATCTGGAGAATTCTCTGTAGCTGTAAGGATGTTTGCAGCACTCCTAAGCCATTCAACCCTCCCCCCTTCCCCCCCCCCACCCTAGTGGCTTCTTGGCTACTGCTTTAAAGACTTACTATTATTAAGAGGCTGCTAATTTTCTCCCTGTGGAACTGAGGACAAAGAAATGGGAATGGGGCAAGTTAAATTGCCACAGTGCTCACTGGTTGTACAAAAATTCTGCTGATTTTCTGGGATAAATTTTACACAGATTGCTGCAAGTTTTTGTTATTTCCAGAGTTCTGAAAAAATTGATTTTTGACTTTTTTTGTGAATTTTCTTGTTACTTTTATGGTGGAGTAGATTTTCGGAAATCCTTACTTCTTCTATAAGTGCTTCCTCCCTGGCTTTTAAAAGAGTAAGCACACCTTGCTTTTTAGAACACAATGCTTTTTTGTCGGATGAAGCAGAGTGCTGGCAAGGAGTTGACTAGAAGGTGAAATAAAGTAGATGAGATTGGTGAGTTAAGGGCTAAGCTAAAGAATTTTCTTTTGAGTAATAATTATTTGGGAGGTACTTGAGTTCATAGACCATGAATAATGTGAGGATAATGATGTTTGAAGATTATTCTAATGGTTTCACATAGAGTGAAATACAGCTGTACGAGAAGGGAGATGAGTTTAGAGGCAGTGTCAGTAATCTACGTGTGTGGTGCTAAGGCCTGTCTTAACATGGCAGCTATGGAAATAGAAACACAGAGGTGGATCAGTCATGGGACTTGGTGATGGACCAGATCTGTGGAGTAATGGAATAGAGGAGTTTCAGAAGATATAAATGTTGCTGCCCTGCTTCACAGAGATGGTGGTAGAGGAATGGTGATGAGGATAATGGAAAGCAGAGGTGTGGCAGACTTTTATTTCGACATCTTCATTTCACTAACAGTCTCTTCTTAAGCTCCTTGGGCCAGACATGGGACCATAAGGATTAAATGAATAGGGGCTGGATCTTAAAGCCAGGGTCTTATACTGTCAAAAGCTAAATATTATCAAGAGGCTTCCTAAATCACATTAATTTAGAAAAAGGAGAAGAAAAGGAAAGTTTTGGGGGTTTTTTTTAGTCTAAAGATATTCCAAAATGTCTATTATGTTAACTTACTTTTCTAACATGTGATTCTCTGGTAAAGCAGATGTAAGAAAGCTACAGTTTTGTATTATTGAGCTTTAATTGCTGTGTGTAGAAATGATAGGTCCATAGCCTTGAATGTATATTAACAGAATGTATTTTAATAGTGTGTCTTTCATAAGTGAAAGAGTCTTGGGTTCAAGCACTCCTTGCTTCTTAGACACAGTGCTTTTTTGTCAGCATGTGGATTTATCATGATTTCAAATGATCTTCCTCCTTTGATTTTCCATAGCCCTTGAGGAGAGAAAGCAATAAATGAAAACTGAGATGATTATCAACGAGATGATTGCTTTAATCTCTATAATTGAGAAATGTTAATTCCTGTGTGGGATCAAAGTCCGATTTCTGGACTCTTCCCTAACCTATGAACATTTCTCATTCAGTTGTTCACTTCTTTATGTGCATCTAACAAGGCTGAAACTGGAGATAGCAGTACATGTTTCCATGTTGCCCTTGCACCATAGTCTTCTTCAATACTTTAAATAATTATATTATTCATGAGTGTTTGTGTTCTTCCAGATTTTTCAAAACATTAAATTACAGATTTGTATTATTTACCTTATTTGGAAGCTAAAGTAACAAAAATCAATTGTGGTATTACCTTACTTGTTTCCATGAGTAGAGAGTAAATGACTACAAAAGAGTTTTCTTATAATTAATGTTTCTGTTAGAATAGCACAAGGATGGGAAGGCTTTGCAGGCTATTTAGGCTGTCTTCCTTATTCTTAAGACTTAATTTTTCTTAATCTTGGTTATTTATGTTATTTATTCATCTTTTTGTTAGTTGGTTAATCCAATCATTTAATATAAATTTAAAAATTTTGAGAATCTACTTTGTGCCAGGATTGTGCTGTATTTAAACACACAAAGAAGCACTATTTGGAGCACTTGCTGTCTGGGAAGACAGAATTTAGAAGTAGCTAGCAATAAAAATATCGAGTATCAATATAGGATCTGAAAATCTAGTGTGTTGTGAGATACTGAATTATCTGTATAGAATATTACTGTTGTTTTTAGATTCAGAGAAGAAAGAAAGCCATATAGGCAGTAGTATTCATGAAATGCTTCAGAGACTAAGTAAAATTTATGATTGGTTGTGAAAGAAAAGGAGAATATCTGTAGGCCTAGAAGAGCCCCCTGATCCTCAAAAGAGATGATGACAGCATAAGCAAAAAGACAGAGGCAGGAATGTGACATTCAGGATGGGGGCTGCTGAATACATCAGCCTAACAGAGAGGGTTCGTTGTTTTTTTTTGTTTGTTTTGGTTTTTTTTGCGGTATGCGGGCCTCTCACTGTCGCGGCCTCTCCGGTTGCGGAGCACAGGCTCCGGACGCGCAGGCTCAGCAGCCATGGCTCACGGGCCCAGCCGCTCCACGGCATGTGGGATCCTCCCAGACCGGGGCACGAACCCGTGTCCCCTGCATCGGCAGGCGGACTCTCAACCACTGCGCCACCAGGGAAGCCCAGAGGGTTCATTTTGAATGGTATCCTTGGGGAGGCATTGAAAGCCTTAAGAAGTAGAACAATTACTATAACATTCATATTTCTGTTCAACAAATACTTATTGGATGATAACTGTTGTCCTCTAATAGTACTACAATTTGGGGCTATAGCACCTACGTTTTAGGAACGATATGAAGCTATAGATCTCAAACTGGACCTCTCTATGGAGGTACTGTAAAGGGCTTGCAATTTCATACAGGCAAAAAGCTTGTCTGTAGATTACATAAATCATAGGTCTTACATATCCATATCCATTTTTATTATTTTCAAATGTGTGTAAGTTTTGCTGTGCTTAATAAAATGGAAATTTATTGTTGCTTTTTGCTCATGTATTTGTTTCAAACAACAGATTCTAAAAGTATAACTTACCTACTGGAGTTGGGCAGAGAATGCAGGATTCTTTCTCTTTGCTTCATATTTTCATGTGGAGAGACATTGGTCAGTTTACTTGGGCTTCTCTCTGCTCCTACTCACTCCTCAAGGGAGTTAATTGATTTGTAAATTTGGAAGCAGGAACTGAGTATGTGTCACTAATTCTCTTCATGATCTTCTCATCTGCAGAGAGTATGTGCAGTTAAGTTTAGCAGTAAGGAACCTACCTGTTCAGGTTTGGAAGACCTGAGGCTAGTTTGTCTAATTCTGAGATATAGTAGTAGAAAGCCTGTGTTGCCTTGTACCTAAGCCACGTTCTCTAGTATCTGCTCTGTCACTAACCTATGTTGACATTTTAATCCATTTGCCTGAATCCTTTGTTTTTATCCACGGTTTGGCTAACTGCAGTCTCTGAGCCAAATCTGACCCACGCAGGCCAAATCTGGCCAGCCTCTTCTGTTTACATATTACGTGTGTCTCTTTATTGCTACAGCAGCAGCATTGAGTAGTTGCAACAGAGATCATATGGCCTGAAAAGCCTAAATTGTTTACTCTCTGGCCCTTTGCAGAAAAGATTTGTCAACCTCTAGACTCTTATCTACAATTTGGGTAGGGAATAAGGAAGTTATTTATTGTACTCCCTAAATTTCTAAATTAAGTCTAATATTATCACATAGGGATTTGTAAAATTTTTTACTTTGAAAAACATATTTTATCATTCAAAGTGGCAGAAACCCTTTTTGTAAAAGTGGAATGGACTCAGAGATGGGAGATTGAAGGCCCATTCAAGTAACATAGGTATGAGTCGATGAAGTTTGAGCTAGTTTGATGATTATGGAAACAGAAGAGTAATACTGGGTTTAGGAGTTATTATGAAGTGAAAATTTTATAAAAGTTGGTGACTCCTTCTTTATAGTAACAGTAAGCATGACAACAGGAGAAAGCAAAATGTCTCCAAGAGTTCGAACCTGGGAGCAGTATGTAATGTATTTTCTTATTCTGTCTACCTTGTCTTTGGCCCTTTAAGTCACACATTCACTAACACCAGGAATAAAGACCCCAAGCATAGTTACAGTAGTCACCCAGGACTCTTCACCATTACCAGACCTACCAAAACTAAACATATGTCTATGCAATTTCAACATCAGTCTACCAGTTTGTTCTTATAAATTTGGCGATGCCCTTTGTCTTCTCATTATTTAACTTAAGTCTCAGTTATTTTTCTAACAGGTTTAATAGGTTTATCTCCTGGCTCCCTATACCTAGTTGTGAATACTTATATGTATGTGTATGTATTTTTATGTTAGAATATTCAGTTTTTCAGTTCATTTATTTGTTCAGTATTTATCTATTTTTTAAAATAATTTGTTTTCTGCCTCTTTCCGAGAAAGAATATGAGGCTTGGACTCCTCACATTGCAAAGAAATCCTTTCATATAAATAATCTTGGTTTCTTTCATTCTTTTCTTTTCTTTTCTTTTTTGACAATAATTAATACTTCCTAGACAATGCACTCCCTTAGTCTTTTGGCCTCAAGGTTGTTTCATAAGATTTTTCCTCTTTGTCATCTTGTTACTGGTGAACTACATTCTATTTATTTTGACTCCTTATGAAGATTATCTAGGTCTTTTATTGAGGATTTGTACTGAGCTGATCCCTATTTAGCTTGCATAGCATTTGACATATTTTCAGTTGCATTTGTGCAGTTTATTAAAGAGCTTATTCTTGTGATTCCAACCATCTTCAGTTTCACCTGGGGTATGCAAATTTCTACACAACAGTACCAGAAATAAAAATCAAAGTTAATTTGTATTTGAAATGGTATCATCACCTTCCTCAGGTGGTATTTAGGCTCATGGAATTGTTTTCTGAAAATAACATGTATTATAGTTTCAAAAAAAAGATCAGGCAAAAGCAAAACAGAATATGGTCACATTCCCCAGTGTTAACCAACAAGAGTTTCTAATCATTCCTTCCAGAAATATTCCATGCATATAGGTGTGTACACTTTCTTTTTATAGAAACGTGAACATACATTATATATTATTCTTTCCTTTGTTTATTTGTTTTAGCTCAACATACTAGTACCTATGCATTCGTGTCACTTTTTGAATGACTGAATAGTAATAATGGCTACATCTATTGAGCATTTAGGCACTTAGGCACTACATTAAGTACTTTATAAAATTCATTTCATTTCAAATGTATTTCATTAATTTTATTATTTTATTCACAACCACCAACAACACTTTGAGGTAGATCCTATTGGTATTCTATCCTAATATTACAGATGAAGAAACTGAGACTTTGCTAAGGCAGCTGCTTTGCTAAAAGTGGTAGAGCTAGGATTCTGACTCCACACTCTTTAATTACTATTCCAGTGTTTTTCAAGTATATTTCATCAACCATCTGCAACAATATGACCTCGGAAACTTGTAAAACAAGATCTCCAGGCTCATTGTCAGAGATTTGGATTTAGTAAAAATTTGGGAGAGAGTCACAAGTCTGAGTCATTAACAAATGATCCAAAGTAGATTTTATGTAGTCTAAAATCTGTGTACCTCTGCATTATATATACTACATTGCCTCTTTATATGAATGGTATTTATTTATTAAACAATCTCTTAATGATGAACCTAATTTCCAGTCCTTTAATATTATAAATAATGCTTCAGTACACATTCTTTACATGTACATTTTTATTTGTATTTGTGAACTTAATTGTAGGAAGGATTTCTAGAAGTAGAATTCTTGGGTAAAAGAATATGTGCACTTAAAATTTTGAAACACTTTTGGGAATTTTATTAAGAACAGGTAATCTTCTTTTCCTTGCTAGTCCCTAGTTAATTATTAATTTTCCAAGAGTAAAGATTTTAGAACACTAAAAGAGACTAATCAAAAGTTTTTTGAACCCAGTTCCTTTTTTTAATCCTGTATTAGTTTACTAGGGATGCTATAGCAAAGTACCACAAAGCTTCATAGCTTAAACAACAGCAGTGTATTTTCTGACAGTTCTGGAGCCTAAGAGTCTGAAATTGAGGTGTCAGTAGTGCCAGCTTCTTCTAAGGAGAATGTCTTCCGTGCCTTTCCCCTATCTCTGGTGGTTTGTTGGCAACCTTTGGCATTCCTTGGCTTTGGCAGCATAACTTCAGTCTTCAAATGGTGGTCTCCCTGTGTATATGTCTGTCTCCAAATTTCCCCTCTTTATAGAGACACCAGTCATTGGATTAGGGGCCAACCCTAAATGACTTCATCTTAATTTAACTAATTATGTCTGCAACACCCTTATTTCCAAATAAGATTACATTCTGGGGGTTAAGACTTTGACATTTGACTTTTGGGGAGACACAGTTCAACCCATAACATACTCAAAATAACATTCTTAGTACCCACACTGGTTTCTCAGCACTTATCTGGTGAGATTTCTATTGTGGTTTCAAATGTATAATTGACATCTCCATCTTTGAAGTCACCTCATCTTTGATCAAGAGAGTCTTAACTAAGAATCGAGCTCCAGGGACACTGATTGGTAACACTTTCCAAAGGGGGGCAATATCCTGACACCACTTACAACTCATATGATTGCCATTTGTAAAACCTGATTACAGCTTTCCTCATTCATGGCACTAAGAATCAGGCTTCCCTCCACATACTCCCCACCCCCATTTCATTATTTAACAGAAACATTCAAAGTAGCATGTGTACATATTTTTTTAGAAAGCAAGAGTGATAATCATGCAATGCACATAACTGGTGCCTTGCAATACCATGCTCTAGGAATAATAATGGCAGTTTATCAATCTCATCTTTTCCCAGGTGAAGGAAAGATTTTTTTTTTTTTTTTTTTTTTTTTTGCGGTATGCGGGCCTCTCACTGTCGTGGCCTCCCCCGTTGCGGAGCACAGGCTCCGGACGCGCAGGCTCCGGACGCGCAGGCTCAGCGGCCATGGCTCACGGGCCCAGCCGCTCCGCGGCATATGGGATCCTCCCAGACCGGGGCACGAACCCGTATCCCCTGCATCGGCAGGCGGACTCTCAACCACTTGCGCCACCAGGGAGGCCCTAAGGAAAGATTTTAACATGGCAGAAGTCCAAGAGTCAATGCTGTCTAAAGATCTGCTTTCTAAAGGTCTACTCTAACAATTGACAAATTAGCCTGAAAGAGATTTATATCAATTCACACTTCAAATAAAACTGTATAGAGTACCCATTTTTCCAAACTCTCACCAACACTGTGTATTATCTACAGAAATTTGATCAGGAATGGTATATCATGTGTTACTTTAATTTACATATATGTAATTAGAAATGAGATCAAGCATCTTTTCATACAAGAAATTTTTAGCTATTTATCATGAACTGCTCCTATCCTTTTCCCCACTTTTCTCCTTAGGTTGATGATCTCTTTAATCCCAATTTGTAATTCTCTTTATATAATAAAGATATTATAGCCCTTTGTCACATGTGTCAAAGAATTTTCCCAAATCTGTCATGTTTCTTAATTTTTTTTTTGGATTTTAGTGGCTTTATAGAAGTTTCATGTTTGTATGTACTCTAATTCACCAGTCTTTTTCTCTACAGCTCTGATTATGAGTCTGGTTATAGCTCCTGGTCAAAGGCCATTCCTATTTTAAGATTATCTTACAGGTGTATTTACTTATTATTTAAATATTTATCTATAATTTATTTTGGTTTAAGGAATGAAGTATTAATACAGTTTTATTTCTTTCCAAATGACTAGTCAGTTATCTCATTGGCAATTATTATACAATCCATTGTTTTCCTACTGATTTGAAATACCATCTTTATAATATAATAAATTTTCACAAGCATTGGAGCTTTGTCTTTTTAAATTCTCTCTTCTATTTTATTGCCTTTCAGTTATTGCACCAGAACCATTTATAATTTATTTAAATATCTGATAAATGCTGATCTCCACCCCCTCCATTACTTTTCTCTTTTCAAATTGATACCTAGCTATTGTCAGACATTTATTTTTCCAAATGCACTTTAGGATCACTTGTCAAGATCCAAGATGGGGTGGGAGGGAAACTATTGCAATACTACTGCATTAAATTTAAGACTAAGTGAAAGTGAAAGAATCACTATCTTTAAAATATTGAGTCATATCATAATATAACAAGGTGTATTTTTCCATTGGAGTCCAGTTTTAATGTTCCTCTCTCAACCCTTAATAATTTCTGTTTCCTCCCTATGTGTGTTGCTTTCTGCTGGTATTATTGTATTAGTTTCCTATTGTTGCAGTAACTAATAACCACAAACTTAGCAGCTTAAAAAACCCATAACTTTATTATTTTACAATTCTGGAAGTCCAAAATGTGTCCCACTGCGGTAAGTCCAAGGTGTTGATAGGACATCATTCCTGTCTGGAAACTCTAGGGGGAGAATCTGTTTTCTTGCCTTTTCTGTCTTCTGTGAGCTGTGTTCATTCCTTGGCTCATGGCTGCCTTACACCTTCAAAGCCAGCAGTGGTCAGTCAAGTCTCTTATATTGCACCAGTCTGACACTGACTCTCCTTCCCTCTTTCATTTATAATGACTGTTGTGATACTGGGCCACCTGGATAATCCAGGATGATCTCCCCATCTCAAGATCCTTACCTTAATACATCTGCAAAGCCCCTTTTGCCATGTGACATGATATATTCACAGGTTTTGGGAATTAGGACATGGACATCTTTGAGAGGCTATTATTCTGCCTACCATTGTTATCAATTCTCCTTTCCCTAGGGTGGTCTTGTCACTCATTTTTCTCTCCCACTCAAAATCTCTTCTTACTGTTCTTAATATTCCATATTTATGTTGTAGTTTTCCTTATTTTAATGTCATTGTAAGTCTTCAGAGCATACTTTTCTTGATACTGCAGGACATGTCAGAGCAGCAAGACCACTTCCAAAAGTTTTCACCTACTGTGAATCATTTAGAATTGTGAGTCATCTCTAACTTTGAAAGAGCCATAAGCCTACACTCCCTTGCATTAGTATTACTTTTCCCATTATCAGAAAAAAAATTCAGGAAGCAGTTAAAATATGCAGGTAGCTTGTATCATAGTACTAACATAATAAATCTATTCCCATTGTCTTTTTTACCTAACATCTTCAAACTCATCTAAGTCAAACCACCATCTTCTATTCTTAGGAGATGCTTTGTATTGATCAGACTAGTTGAAGACTTTCAGTGGCAGAGAACCTGCTACTTGCTAAGCAGCCCATTGCATACTGGGAAACTCTGGTAGTCAGCCTTGTTACCATCTATCTGTACTCTTTCTATCAATTCTAGTCATTCTTCTGTTTTTCAAATACTTGTGATATGTGTTTTCCTGCACCTTTTCTTCTTCAGTTTTTCCCCACATGACATGGGTTTGATACTCAGCACTTTCCTTACCCATGTGCAGAGAAGATAGTCCATTTCGTCTTTGCAGCTCCTCAAATGTAGGCCCCAGTACCAAGCTAAGTGTACCAGGTGTGGTTTGCTGCAGTGCTGGTTAAGCTGCTTCAGTTTCCCCTATGTGGTTAAGAAATAGCTGTATTAATAGGCAGGTTCACAGAGATGTCTTGTCAAAGTAGTCTAGAAAAGCCTCTAGGTCACCTTATTTCTAATTTAAAAAGCTACATCATTGCTACTATTGAGAAACGACTATGCCCATACCTGGGTCCCTGATTGTTGCTAAGGTGTTTCATAAGTCAAAGGCCAAGTATCCTTCGGCCCCTTTGATTAATACAATCTTGCACCACTTTCCAAAGGATGGTCAACATCATACAGTTAGCCTGTCTTTTACAAAATTCCTAAACCAGATTATTCCCAATTCTAATTAGCACAGAGGAAGGGGGGGCTGTCACGTTCCCTGGTTTAAATATCATTCTTATATTAAGTCAGCCAGTGTCACATTATGTCTTTAACTGGTGCATTACACTCTGACTCATACTGTCAGCTGTAACTCCTGTTTCTTTTTTCATGGTATTGCTAATCTATATACCCACATACTGAATTTTTAAAAGTCATTTCTGTACTGAACCATAGGACCTCATATTTAATCACTAATAAACTTTGACTTGTTAGTCTGAGCCCACTCCTGATGGTTTTAAACTCTTACAGGAACACAGTTCAAACAACAAGTGAAAGCATATTATGTAGACTTTTTATTACTAAAGTTTATTTTTCTTGAGGGGAATAATGTTAATTTATTCAGTGCTCTCAGTATGCATCTTTTTTTAAAGAAGCACTATTTGGTCCACACATTGCACAACTAACTATAACAGGTAGGATAAAAGTGACTAAGTAAGCATCAAAGCTAAACACTCTCTCAGGGACTATGAAGTTAGGCAGTATGAAGTTAGGGACCTGTTTAGGGTTTGGGGACAAGCCATTAGTCCCTCAGAGAAGAGTTAACAAAGACCAAGGCAGAAAACACAGTCTTAGGCATGCTACCATTATAAAAATTCAAGCACAGAAACAAGTCTGGGATTCAGGAACCAGGCATTCAAATAAAGATAGAGGCCAAATATCAAGAAAAAGGCAAAAGCTGCTAACCAAATTGGAGCCAAATTTTGCTAGACTAGGTACAATGGAGCCTTGAGAAATGAATCACAAACTGTTGGACCTCAATTCTTTTAATCTCTCTGGTCCATTGCCAGGATTTGCCATCAAGAGTATTTTGGCAATTAATCTGTGTATCAAAATCCACATTTCCCACAGTAAGGAAGAGGGCTTGCAAAGGCTAAGAGGTTGACAGGGTTAGATACTACCTAGCAATGGGCAGAGTTGCCTCTTTCCCTTAGTTATGGCAATAAAGATCTTGTCATAGTCCTTTTGTCTGGGAT
The DNA here is from genome assembly GCF_025265405.1 of Mesoplodon densirostris. Taxonomy (NCBI): domain Eukaryota; kingdom Metazoa; phylum Chordata; class Mammalia; order Artiodactyla; family Ziphiidae; genus Mesoplodon; species Mesoplodon densirostris. The sequence continues at coordinate 82,306,225 of NC_082671.1, forward strand.
ACAATAGTATGAACACTAGATTTGCTGAGATAAGACCTAGTTTGTAACCCCAAAACTTTCATTAACCAGATGTTGGTTAATATTGGACACCTAATAATTCCAAGCCTTAGTTTCTGAATGGGGATAATAGTAATATTAGGAGGATTGTTATGAGAGCTAAATGCGAATCATCTGGCTAAATGAAATACTATTTACTTTGCAGACTGTAAAACACTTCATAAGTATAAGTTGCTATTCTTCTTACAGTGATTTGAATCTGTGATAGTTTTTGAATGATATTATTTCAGATTTCATTAATTCAACAAATGTTTATTAAGTGCATACTATGTGAAAAAGATGGTTGTAGTCTTTGCCTCTAAGGTTCTTTAATTCTAGATGAGGAATCAGGCCTTAAAATACTGACTGAAATGTTAGCTATTTTGTATATTTATTTTTCAGCATATATTCATCGAGTCCTACTATGAACATGGCACTTTGCTGGGTACTAGACAAGCAGGTCTTTAGTTATTAACCCCATTTATCTTATAGATTAATGGGATTATGTTTAACCTTTAGTTTATTCTTCCAGATCTTGTTATTTTAATGAGTTTACTACCTAGATCATTAATGCATTTAATGAAATCATTCAGCATGGAAATTCTGAGATATTATGAAAGACCATGTTAACTGTTTAAAAAGAATCAGTAGGTACTATGACTAGAACATTTTATGATTCTCTCATCAAATAAAGTTATAATGAAAGGAAATGAATTTATTTTGACCTGACTTACTCTTAGTAACCTCATGCTTGTGTTTGAAAGTGAATTAATTGGGAGAGGAGCAAGACTAGAGGCAAGGAGACCAGTTTGGAAGTTGTTCTAGCAGTTCAAGTGAGATACAGTGGTGACCCGGACCAGGGTTGTAGTGGCGGTAGAGAGAAATGAATGTGTTTGAGATACCTAATTCGGTGTTGAATATGGGACTTGGGGAATGAGTGGGCATGATGTTGCGGAAGAGTGAGAATGAAGAATAGTCCCCAGGTGGTTTGAGTGGCTGGTGTATGGAAGTACTGTTTACTGACAGGAAGCAAAGGAGAGATAATGATTTAAGGAGAAATTGACAAAAATGTCTAAAGATGTTTTTTGAAAAATAAACATGAGGATAATCATCAGTGCTTTGATAAGGATGAATATGAGGAGAGACATAGCCTACCAGATAGTAAAATTAATTTTAAGGCTTCAATAATCAAAACAGAATGATTGTGGTATAGAATAGACTGACATATGGAACAATTAGAAAATCCAGAAACGGATTCAGTTATATGTAAGCATATGGTTTATAACTATTGTCACAGGAATTCCATTTCAAAAGAACTAGTTGAGCATGTAAACAAAGATATATGCACAAGAGTGTTCCCTTAAAAGAAAAACACTGGGCTTCCCTGGTGGCGCAGTGGTTAAGAGTCCGCCTGCCGATGCAGGGGACGTGGGTTCATGCCCCAGTCCAGGAAGATCCCACATGCCGTGGAGCAGCTGGGCCCGTGAGCCATGGCCGCTCAGTCTGCGCGTCCGGAGCCTGTGCTCTGCAACGGGAGAGGCCACAGCAGTGAGAGGCCCGCGTAATGAAAATTATAAAAAAAAAAAAAAAGAAAAACATTAAAATTTCAGTATGATAAGATTGACTAAATAAATTATGACTATGCCTGTACTGGGACTTAAATTCATCATGTAGACATGTATTTGTCATTGAAACTTGTTCAGAATACATTACTAGAAGTAAATACCAAATCAGAAAACATTACATATAATATCTTTATATATTTATATGTAATATCTTTATGTAAGACTTACAGAAAATCTCTTGAACTTTTATCCTTCTTGGGGTGGGAAAACGCAATGCCCTCCTTAAGATTTCTATAGAATCTACAAGGCATCCAATCTCAATTCTCATGATCACCTCTTGCTATAAATTCCTATTTGTGTAGAACTTTTGATTCCATTCATTTTTCACATCTTGTGTCTATTCTTGATTCTCTGTCCCATGACTACTGGAATAGGTAATGTACCCTGGTTACTTGTATGAAGGTACTTTGTACAGGAATATCCATAGCAACATTTTTCTTAATAACAAAACATCTGGGAAATGTTTAAAGGTCTGTTGTTGGGAGAATGTGTAAATGAATTTGTGGTATACCTATATGGTGGACTCCTGCATCACACTGAAAATAAATGAAACTCAGAAGCATAATATTGATTGAAAAAAGTCACAGAAGAGCAAGAGCATTTTATATTATATATATGAAATTCAAAAGCATACAGTATGAAACCATTTATTCTTTATTGATACTTACATACATAGATAAATTTTAACAGCAATCCAGGGAATTATAAACACAACGTTCAGAACAAGATTTAGCCCTGGTTGCCAAGGGAAGGGGTGGGAATGGAAAGGGGAGCATGGGATGGGAGGGGCAGATCTCAGTGGTAATGATCAATCTCTTAAACATGGACACACGCGGATATATTTTATTATTTTATAATCTCATATATCCTCTTTCAAGGGATACTTGTCAGGTATTTCTTGAATGCCCTACTTCTTTGGTAATATGAAATATTTGGTTACAAAGGTACGGCTTTGCTATCTTTGTTTTACTATCTCCTCCTTGCTATCTTTGTTTTACTATCTCCTTCCCTTGGGGCCCTCACTTTCCATAAGGAAGCCATGTGCGTACTACAGACTTCTACGCCAATGAGAAATGATGGCACTCCCTTAGGAAGCAGAAGAGAGTGTACTGCATTATTGTTTAAAATAGTTGGTCTTTCCTTTGCACACACCCACATGTCTACACACACGGAAGCCATCTGGGAGAATATACACCAAAATGTTACTATTAGTTATCTGAGCATGCTGGGTTTTCATGTGATACTTTTTTCTCTTTCTTTATAGTTTCTAATATTTCTCTAATAAATATATATACCTAATATACTAACTCACCCTGTGTGCTTAAATTTCAAAGTAGTTTTCAAGGCCTTTAAAAGCCTCATAATTCTTTATAAACACAGTAAAAGTCCAACTTAATCAAATTCATGAAGAATGGGTTGTTCTGATTAATTTAATTTTAGGATGAACTAGGGTTTAAGCTGGAGACTCTTTTTTCATAGGCTTATTACAGTCTTACTGTAATCTCATTTTTTTCACTTTTGATATGCAAAGCAGTAAACAATAATTTAAAAAAAACGGAAGAGTAAAGTAATTTACATCTTTAAAAGGCATTATCCTTTTCCTAACTGGTATTCAGATTTGTTTGAAAGGACATGAGACTGTTCAGTTGATCAAAATATTTATTGAGGACCCATTATGTGGCAGCAGTTATATTAGATTCTGGGGATAGAGTGGTGAACAAGAGAAATTCCAGCTTTCATGGAGTTTACAGTTACCTGGTGTGTTTTATACATAATTTTATCAATAGATAGTTCTGTGTAAACATTTCCACTTAATGAGGAATTCTGTTGCTGTCTAGTGCTATTTTTAGCTAATTATTATATCAGTGAATTTTAAAAATATTTATCTTTGCCTGTTATTTTATTTTATTTTTTAATTTATTTATTTACTATTGGCTGCATTGGGTCTTCGTTGCTGCGTGTGGGCTTTCTCTAGTTGCGGCGAGCAGGGGCTGCTCTTTGTTGCAGTGCGCGGGCTGGGCTTCTCATTGTGGTGGCTTCTCTTGTTGCGGAGCACAGGCTTTAGGTGCGTGGGCTTCAGTAGTTGTGGCATGCGGACTCTAGAGCACAGGCTCAGTAGTTGTGGTGCATGGGCTTAGTTACTCCGTGGCATGTGGGATCTTCCTGGACCAGGGCTCAAACCCGTGTCTTCTGCATTGGCAGGTGGATTCTTAACAACTGCACCACCAGGGAAGCCCTGTCAGTGCATTTTTATTTTAGAAGATAAGCAATACTGTTAATTCACAGAAAATTATTTTTTGTGTTGGCCCAAATTTGCCCTCCTTGACTAATAAACATTGCTCTTTGTTCTACTTTTAAGAACTTTAGAATAAATCTACCACAACAACTTATCCCCTTCCCCACTTTGTGGGATTGCTCTTGAGGGACAGACTTTCAAATATGTTGAGAAAACTATTATGCAGCTGTAAGGCTTCTCTGGGATAGAACACTGCAGTTCCTTTCATCATTTCTTCTGTAACATGGTTTTTAAATCACATACCATCCTGATTGCTTTCCTCTGGACGCTTTCAACTTTGTCACCCTTTGTTGTTAAAAATAAGTTACTCCCAATTTCCTGCTTTCAATAGAATAGAGTGAACATAATTGACTCTTTGATGTGTGAGGGTCTGGTATAGTCTGAAAGCAATTACACTGACCTTGAATACTTATTCTACTATACTGTAAGTATCATTATAGAAGAAAATAGGAGCTTGTACTAAATCTTTACCAACCCTTGGATATATCTTAGAAGATTTTTTGAAAGTGAGTTAATTTTTCTTCTTGTCTTTTTCTTTTGATAGTGAAGTATGGTTTATAAAGATAACAGATATCAAAAGTAAAACATGATTAATTGTGAAATTCATCATGCAGATAATCTGTTTTGCTTCTCTAGTAAACTGTGAACTTTCTGAGGGCAAGGATTATGTCTTATTCGTTTTTATAAATCTCCAGCAGTTAGCACAGTCCTAGATGTATATGATAGATGCCCAATAAATATTTGCTGACCATTAATGCTTTATATAAGAAATAAAGATCTTGTAAAAATGAAACAAATTCCAGTTTTTCAATATATTGAAGAATCAGTAATATAGAATTGGACCTTAATTTTATCCTAACCTGAAAAGAGTAACCTTAGTATATTAGTTAGCAGTATTCACCAAGTAAGTGTGCTGGGTGGGAAAGCATTAACTTCTAAGTGACTGAAAACCCAATTAGCAATGACTCAAACAATAAGAACTTTAATATTTGCTTAAGAAGCCTGAAGAAACTGGTCCTGGGGCTATTTGAGCAGCTCAGTGATACCATCTAGGTCCCAGGCTTTTTTACCCTTCTGTTGCCATTCTTGGCCTGTTAGCTTTTTAAGGTAAGAAGCTTACTGCCTATGGTTACAACATGCCTGCCCCCTCCAGACATCAAGGCTGCATGCAGAGAGGAAACCAAGGAAAGCCAAGGCTCTTAAAAAGCCTCTTTACATGTCTTTTCTTTGAAGAAAAATATTTTTCCAGAAGCCTCCCAGCAAATTTCCCCTTATATCTAACTGGCCAAAACCTGAGTCATATCTCTAGGAAGCAAGCAAAGGAGTAAAGTTGTGGGAATGACTGTGGATTAGTTAAACAACAGTTTATGCCACAAGTAGAAAGTACACATATATTACAAAAAGATCTCATGACAGGAGATCAGGACCTCCCCTGATAATGTCAGGGGAACCAAATTATAAAGACCCTTCTAAAAAGATCACTGATAATATTGGGTTACACTGTTGTATAACTTATTCAAACAGATGAACCATCACCTGTCAATCACTTTTAGAAGAACTGGCGAACCTTATTATTTTTTCTAGTTTTTATAAATTAAACAGGCTGTGTCTTTATCACAAAGCTATTTTTATTTTTTCTCCTTCCTTTCAGGAGTCCTATCCAAAGAAGAGGAATTACACTATGGAAATTGTACCATCTGCTTCTCTGGATACATTTCCTTCAGAAAATGAGAACTTTCTATGTGATCTCATGGACACAGCAGTTACAAAGAAACCTTGCTCCTTAGAAATTGCAAGGGCCCCTTCTCCAAGAACTGGTAATATTTCTTACTGACATTTGGACCAATTCAATTTATATGCCTGCATGTGTGAAGATGTGTCATTAATATTTAGATTTCCCACAATATTTAAAAAATGAAAGTGCCCCAGTATAGTCACAATGATTTTTACTTTTATTTTTTTTGCATTTTGAAGTGAGTCCAGGTAAGTTAGAGCATTTTTGATGTGAAGTCTCTTAACTTCTCGACAAGACCCTCATGGAGATGGTTCTGTCATGGTGAAGACACTGAAACCTTTTAACAGTGAAAAGCCTTCTAGGTCAGATACAAAACATTGGGTTCTTTAGAGTTCATAGCAAATTTGGTAGCAAGAGTCTTTCAGTATACTTTCCTGCATCCTATCTGCTTACAGGTTATCAAAGCATACTCAGCTACTTTGTGTATTTTATCTCTTCTGTGGTATTTTCAGATTCATTGTTTTATTTTTTGCATTATAAACTGGTGAGCAAGGCAAACAAATATTATGCCTATTTTACTGATAAGGAGATTGGAGCTAAGTGTCTTATTTAAGATCTATACATTGGGGGACCTTTGCTTGAACATGAGTTTTTGACTACCATCATGTTTGCATTCTGTTCCTTTGCCACTGCCTCTAAGAAAGAATGCACAGTAGTTAACATGAAAGCTAATGAGGGAGGAAAGCTTCAGGTGGGTGGTCAGCATATTCAAAGCTGCAAATAAGTTGTAGGAGAAGTTCTGAGGAGAGGCTTTTTTTTTTTTTTTTTGGTTTGATAATCCAATTGCTGCCTATCTTTGAATAGTAAGTTTAAGAAGTGATGTGGTAAAACCAGATTTCTGGAAGTTAACAGTGAGACACTCGGAAATGCAAAATAAGGAAATGGGAGTGGAGAATACAGGTTACCCTTTGAAGAGGATTAGAAGAAGAGATATGATGCTAACATGAAAAGAAAGTGGTATGAAGGGGAAATGGATAGTTTATTTTAGGATAAGTAAGACTTGGTCAGGTTTACAAGTTGGAGGAATTTGCTGGTGGAGAGCAAGAGATTGAAGACAAAGAGTAAAAAGAGAGAATTGAATAGGTAGAAATTAAGACTAAGCTAGTCTAAGAAAACACAGACATTGCTTCTCTCAGAGAGAAGAGAAGATAGAGCATTATGAATACAAAGAAAATAGGTACTTCCATATGGGTTCAATTTCTGAGTACTGTAAAAGGTTATTGACTGAAAAGAAGAGCTAGATGTTGAGAAGGGTTAAAGTAAAATTCAGAAATACCATTTTAAGTAATATGCTATGGTATTTTATAGAAGTGAACAAGTAGATTTTTGAGAAGCATTGAGGCCAGGGTGTTGTATGAATCATAAGCATGCAGAAAGAATATTTTAGGATGAGGTAAACGCATAGTCATGAAAATATTTAAAGTTTATTGAGCATTTACTGTGTGCCAGATACTATTATAAGTGCTTTATATACATTACTTCACATAATTCTTACAATGCTGTAAGGTAATAATGCCATTATTCCCAATTTACAGTGAGGAAAGTGAGGCACCAAAATATTAGGTAACCTCCCAAGGTTACATGTTAACAGCGGATGGTTCTGGGACTTGAACTTGTGTTGTACACTTGTACTCTTAAACACTAGGTTAGTTATGCTGCTGCATTATATTAGGAGATAAAGTGGAATAGAAAGTGTGAATCAAGTACTGAAATACTCAAGAAATGTGGAGGTATGCCTGGAAGTCCACATATGATAACAATAAAATCAGAAAAAGTATGTTATAATAGGATAACATAATCATCAGATGAGCAGCAGATTTCGGATGAAGGTAGAATAGTGAGTGTGATTCAGAAGCAGTCATGGAAAGTGAAGACAGTGCTGAGAGATGATAAGAATGAGAGTTGAATGAAAGATCTTCTGTAGGAGAGGTCACAGGGGAAAATAGTGGGGAAATCATGGGCAAAGCTCAGTTAATGTAGGAAAATGGACGGTATATATGTATGAAAATTTAAAAGAGCCTTAATTAGGGAATGGGAGTAAGGGTGTTAAGTTAGGGTTGGTGGAAGCAGGAATGAAAGCATTGTGTATTCATTAAACAATCAAAAACGACTGAGTTCCTTCACATGCCAGGCATTGCTTTGCATGCTGAGGATACAGGGATGAAAAAGAGATGGACCCAGGTAACAAGACTAATAGGCTTAGAAAAACTCTCCTGCTGAAAACCAATAAACGTGCTGGATAAAAATACAGAAAAGGAAAACTTAAAAGCATCAAAAAGGTGACAGGAAGATTATGTAAAGTGAATAACATTTAAATTAAGAACTTCTTTTTATCAGTATATTAGTAAGAAATAATCAGGCAGTACATTGGTGAAGGTGGGAAGCCAGTGGAGCATTAAAGCCACTTTTGTCCTGAGGGAATTTGCTGAACCTGCTGTTGAACTTTGGTGCTCAAGTCCTCTATGGATTTGTGTACAGAAAACAAATCTCTGTGCCTGCTCAGCATGAGGATTCTAATAGGAAATCCTTCCTCCATAGAGCTAGGAGTACAGGGGCTACACCCTCACAGTAATCAGAAATAGTCCTGCCTCATAACCTTCATTCTAAGGAGACTGCAAGGTCTGTAAAGATGATTTGTTGTGAGCAGAACAAGGGGAGAAATTCCTGAGGAGTTGTAACCATGAGCTGGTCCTCACACAGGTTTGCACCCAAAACATATCATCCATATGGTCTAAAAAGCATCAGTCCATGAATTTAGTTTAAAGTAATACCCTCAGTCATCAAGCAGAAGCAAATGTAAACGTCTAGAGAGGAATATATTATCTTCCTAGGCCCCAAATAATTTCTATAAATACTTTTGCAATTAAAATGATCAATTTACAAAGATTAAGCCTAAAAGAAAAAGATCCCCAAACAAGAATCGACAGAAATAAGAATGAACAGATACACACCTGAAAGACTTCAAATACTGGAATTATCAGATATAGAGTATAAAATGACCATGCTATTATAAATAAAAGATAAGCTTGAAGGTATTTTGAGGAATATAAGATGGCAGATATTTTTGCTGTCATTTTTGGAAAATATAATCCTCCATAGTCTGCCCTCTGGTCACAATGATTTATATCCTTTTCCTATGCAAATTACACTCATTTTTTTCCTTCAGGATTCCCAAACATCAACTCATTCTGCATGAACTCCCAGACTAGGTTCAGGTATGTGTGAGTCGTTCTGGTGCAGTTCTTATGGTATAGGTCCTTGACTACCTTTGCTCTTGGCAATGGTGACCTGTGAACTAAAGAGACAAGTTACCAGTCTCCTGTCCCATAACATAAGAGTGGGAAAGGCATAGGAAAACCACAATTGACACTCCCATTCAAACACAGGGATAATAGGGCATGCAGCCATCACTAGTCTGTGGGAATTCTGAATCTAATCAAGCACAGTTACTTGATTAAGGCTTAGTACAATGGAGTAGTAATTGGTTTCTGTGGCTCTTGGTTCCACCCTCCAAGTCATTCTTCTTTTTCCATAAAAAGTAACCCATGTTTACAGCTGAGTATCTTTCTCACTTGCTTACTGCCTATAGAAAATTAGGGGTCAAAAGACCTCTTTTCATTTCTTATTATCTCTTTTCATTTTATATTACAGAGATAATCTACTGATCTACTTTCTTTTAAAACTTTGTGGACTTCCTGTGTTTCAATTTATACTCCATTAGACAAAAGCTTATATTTCATATAAGTTTTTCTCTGCGTTGTGCTCCTTATAAGAATTCTGTGAGACAATGTCCTTGAGGTTCTTAGGAACCCTGTTATTAAACAAGGAGGATCTATGAGACATACCCTTAAATCCTTAGACGGTCTTTTGTCTGGCTTAAAGTTTCTATGTGGCACTACCTGAGATCTTTCTTAGGTCTTAACCTATGATCTTGTATCTCACCCACATTTGGTCATTGGCCTTATTTATTTGAGGATTGTTTGCCATTTGGAGCAGCTAGAAATGAGAAACCAGTTTTGTTTTTGTACCCAGAAATTTCTGGCCTCTTTGTATTTAGTGGGTCATTCTTTAGTTCCTCTCTCTACTGGCATGTTATCATGGGCAGCCAGATGAAGCTGGGTTGACTTTAAATATTGTGCCTGGAAATCTCTTTAGCTAGATCATAGAGTTCATTTGGTTCAATTTCTTTTCTCAGTGTTATTGCAGAAGTCAATGTTGCCAAACTTTACTTTACTGTAAATGACTCCCTGCCTTTAGGTTCCAGTGATTACATTTGCTGTCCTATTTAAGCCTTCAACAACAGCTTTCTCATAGCTTTTTAGGCTTCCACGAATCCTCTTCTTGGCCTTTAGCCTTTCACAAGCACTCATCTTGAGGCTCTTCCAGCTTTTGCCTGCTGCCTCATTCACAAAATTAGTGCCGTGTAGTTTAAATTTTTATTATGACAGCACCCTGTTTTCAAGTATTAGAATCTGTTCTGCTTATTGATTGCTGTGTAACAAACCACCTCAACACTTAATGTTTGAGCATTTATTTTGCTTATAAATCTGCATTTTGGAAAAAAATATAAAAATAAATAAATAAAATAAAAAATCTGCATTTTGGGAAGGGCTTGGCAGGGATAGAGTCTTTCTGCCCCAAGTGGTATCAACTTGACTGGGGGCTGGAGGATCTATTCTCAAGACAGATCCTTACTCATATGGCTGGAATGGGCTACTTGGACTTCAGCATGGTATGTAAAAGTGTTCCAAGAGGAAGTATCCTAAGAGAACGAGGCAGAAGCTATGTTACCTCTTATAACTTAGCTTCAGAAGGCAACATCGCTTCCATTGTAGATAAGAGCCTGCATATATTTAACTGGAGGGGATTTAATTCCCCTTCCCCTTTATGGAAAAGTGTTATTGAAGTCATATCGTAAAAAGATATTCTTACAGATACATTTGGAAAATACAAACTTCAACAGTGCCTGCGTTGTTTGTTGTTATTGTTGTTTTCTAAATGGGATAAGAGTTAATTTGCATGGGTACATAATTTTCCCCAATTGTGTTCAATCATTTGGATTCAGTATAAAAGAAACCAATTTGCTTAGCTGACCTAGGCTTAATTTATAATGATTGGTAGTCTTTGCACTTTGGGCTGTGATTGTGAATCCTAGGGGTGAGGGAGTCCAGAATTAAAAATGGAAGAATTGTTTTTTTAATGATAGGAATACGGATAAGTATGAGAATCAGAGCAGTTTCTGTTCCAGTTCTAGATGGAACCTTATCAAGTGAACCTCACAAAATTCCCCTCCATAAACAACATAGCAGGTAGAAGGGAGCATCAATATAACTGTCATCTGGCTGGATGAGGAAACAGTTCACGTCTTTTCCTTCTGTTGATTCCATTAACCTGTACCTTAGGTTTTGCCTGGATCCAGTTACTTCCAAGTCTCTCATTCTGCTATGCTTAGCTTTGCCTTCTTAGGACCAACTAATTAAGCTCATGAACTTAGGGGAAGTTACGGACTTCTCTTAGAGTTACTGATGTTTTCCCTTTGTTACTAAGTCCCTTATTATCTAAAGGTAGGACTTCTAGAAGAGGAGACCTCTCTTGATGCACATGAGTCATTTGGAGGCCCTCAGATTGAACTGGGTAGGTAACTACCCTACAGTTCCTCACTTAGTAAACATTTATTGAGTGCCTCTGGTGTTCTAGGTCTTATGCTGCATGTTGCAGAAGAAACAGAGTGAAAGGTAAAAGTCCTGATATTTAGGCACTTAGAAGTGTTAAAATTAAGGGTAATAAGTTCAATGAGAGAGGTGAGCATAAGGTGTTCCAGGAGAGTAGAACAGGAGGTAGTGCCTGATCTGAGCCTCAAAGAAGGAAGAGTTAGATGAATGAATGGGAAATATATGGCTCTCTAGGCCAGGGAATAGTGTGTACAGAGATTTAGATGTGTGGAAGAACATACTGCATTCACAGACTATCCTCAGTATAGCATGGTTAGAGCATAGAATGAGACTAGGGAAAAATGCATAAAAAAAGAAGTGACATGCTGAAGGTTGGATAGCAGAGTCAAACCACTGACAGACTTTAAGGAGGGACATGATAGATTTTTATGTTTTAGAATGATCTCTCAGGAAGCAATGTGGGGGATAGATTGAACAAAGATGAGGCTAGAGGCAGGAGGATTAATTAGGAGATCAATGTGCAGGCTCAGCAGAAAATGATGATGGCCAGGAGAAAGCCAATGCCAGTGAAGAGGGGGAAGTGGGAACAAAGCTGAGAGGTATGTAGGAGTGAAGCTCATCCCTTCTCCCCGTGGGATTCTGCCATTTGGGAAATAGTAGCCAAGGGAACTAAAGAATTATATCTTAGGGTATGTATTCTACAGTTTTTGGTTAACTGTGCTGGATAACTTGGCTCAGTTTTACAGACAAAATGAGGATTTCTACACATACAGGAACTGCATTCTGAAGCTTTTCCTGGAGAGAAAGAAAGACAGTGAGGAATAGAGAGAGACAAAGATAGAGATGGAGAGAGTGGAGGGATGACCATTTCTTTAGACGGACGGTGATGCGTTGATTTGTGCCCCCATTCCCCCCCACCAAAAAGGTATATTGGAACCCCTAGTACTCCTAGGACCTCAGAATGTGACCTTATTTGGAGAATTGGAGACAGGGTCTTTATAGAGATCATCAAGTTAAAATGAAGTCTTTAGGTGGGCCCTAATCCAACATGACTCATAAAAAGGAAGACACAGAGACGTGCAAAGAGGGAAGACAATGTGAAGAGACATGGGGAGAAGATGGCCATGTAAAAGCCAAGGAGCGAGGCCTGGAACAGATCCTTTCTTCACAGCCCTTAGGAAGAACTAGTTCTGCCAACACCTTGATTTTGGACTTCCAGCCTCTAGAACTGTGAGAAAATACATTTCTGTTGTTTTAAACACCAGGTTAGTAGCAGCCTGAAGAAAGAAATACAGGGGCTGTAACTGAGCACACAAACTCAATACCTAGATGGGAGAGATGAATTAGGGTGTTGGGGTCTACAGGGACAGATCGTGCCTGGACTTGCTTGTCTCAGAGGCTGTGCAGCCTGAGGGTCTTGGCTGTAACTGCCATTGTCATTCATGGGTATGGAATATGTATTTTTCTCAGAAAATCAGTTAAGTATGGATGTTACTTCCCTCTCTGTGGTCTCTTTTACTTATTAACTAGATGAACTAGTACAAAACAGGTCTCATCCTGACCACAAGAAAAAATTTTTTATCATATCAAGTGGTTTAATTTAAATACAAAAGCAACTTATTAGTAAATCTATATTCAACAAGATTTTACAATTCAACCAGAAAATGCAGGATACTCCTGCAAGGAGCATTTTACTCATGCCTCAATGACTACAGATTTATATGGAATAAAGAATAATATTGCTCTAGTACTAGGCTCATTAAATAAAGATGAACAGAAGTCCAGTCCTTGCTTGGTAAATTTTCTAAGACTCATGTTTACTCAGTCAGTATTGAATTGTATTTATTTCCCTTAATGCATCGAGCAAAGGACCTTACATAATCGTAGTGGTGACTCAGTTACATAAATGAATGAATCATTAAATGAGTGAGTGAATGAATGAATATCACCCTTAAAATAAAATGGCTATGATAGCAGAAAAATCCCTTATGAAATAGTCAGGTGCCATCAAAGATAATGTTTTCTTATCTGCCTTTCATTTACACGGGAATTTTTCCATTTTATGGTTACTAGGCAACCTGTTATTTTGAATCACTTAGTACGGGCTTTGCTCACTATGGATGCTCAATAAATCCATTTTGATTAATGAGCAATTTACAACAACACTCGTGAAGACTGTTCCAATCCTGTTGGATAAGAATAAATGATCTCTGATAAAAAGGACACAATCAGTAGTACCATGCCAGGATAGTGTCGGTCTCGGTTACCTTTATTCAATTTGCTAATGTGCTCACTGAACTGTGGTCAACCTGAAACAAAAAGGTCATGTGGTGAATAATCCTCCACACCTCACTACACCTCCCCCAGTATCCTGAAATAGGTAGTAGTGTGAGGGTGGTTCTGTAACTTATTTATACCAAAATATTTTTTGAAATGGTGAAGCTTTCTTAATTCTAATGCCAAATTTTTGAAATTAAAAGAATTCAGACTGGACTAGGGCTAATGTTTATCTCTGCTAAGCAAGTGGGTAGTGTCAACATGAGTTCTGTGAGTATGTTTAACTCATTTAAGAGAGCAAACTATTTTTAAGCCCCTTGAAAGCATTCTTTTAACATACAAACACTGGCCTTGCTGATAAGAACCATTTTTATCAAACAACAATTATTTATTTGCCATTGGCTCTGTGCTCAGTGCTGTCTTAGCCATTTATTAAGTCAGATCTCTGCGTGGTAAATTTGTAACCCAGTGTTAGTTTATAGAAGGGCAAAGAGAGAAAACTAGGCCAGCAGTACCTGCAGTGAAATCCTGGTAAATTAACCATTCTTTCATCCATGTGGACAGTTAACTAATTTGAAAATGTAGTCATCTCAGTTTGATCAAATTGGGGGAAGTTTGTTGTATTTGGAAAACAACATCCTAAACAAACAGAACATTATCCCTTTTTTTCCTCAAACCAATTTTACTTGTTCTATACCTGAATAACATGAATCATAGACTCATAAGATTTCTAAAACTACAATGAACTCTTATTAAAGTGATTATGTGGGGGATATAAGCTTTTTCTGATGTCATATATGGTATCCTGTGGAACAGAGATTCTCTACAATGTCAGAATATGTATAATAATGAGGTAAACATTTATTAATTCATAAATTCATGCTCACCAAATTCAAGCAGGCCCTCCACACTACATCATTCCACTCTTCCTTTACTCTCCTCAAACCTCAGATACTTTATCCTACCTTGTCTCTTACTCTCAGCAGATGACCTCATATTTTAATTAATAAAGAAAATTGGAGCAACAAGGACCTACTGTATGGCACAGGGAACTGTATTCAATATCTTGTAATAGCCTATAATGGAAAAGACTATGAAAAAGAATATATGTATATATGTATGCATAACTGAATCACTTTGCTATACACCTGCATCTAACACAACATTGTAAATTAACTAAACTTCAAAAAGAAAAGGTTAAAAAAAAAAGAAAATCAGAGCCATCAGGTGGAAGTTTAACGTCCTCCACCAAGTCTACAAGGACAACTGCCCCTGCACCTTCTCCTGCCTATTCCTCCTGTTAAAATAGAGGGTATTGGGCTTCCCTGGTGGCGCAGCGGTTGGGAGTCCGCCTGCCGATGCAGGGGACACGGGTTCGCGCCCCGGTCCGGGAGGATCCTGCATGCTGCGGAGTGGCTGGGCCCGTGAGCCATGGCCGCTGAGCGTGCGCATCCGGAGCCTGTGCTCTGCAACGGGAGAGGCCAAACAGTGAGAGGCCCGCGTACCGCAAAAAAATAAATAAATAAATAAAAATTAAAAATTGAGGGTATTTTTCTCATGCTATGTATGGAAGGTCAGCTCCAACCTCTGTGCTCCATGTCTCTGCCTTCCCAGGAATTTGACCCTTTCATTCACTCCTTCTCTCTCCTGTGTTTTTGTTGTTGTTTTTTAAAAATTTATTTATTTTATTTATTTATTTTTGGCTGCGTTGTGTCTCCGTTGCTGCGCACGGGCTTTCTCTAGTTGCGGCAAGCAGGGGCTACTCTTCGTTGTAGTGTGCAGGCTTCTCATTGTGGTGGCTTCTCACGTTGCAGAGCAATGGCTCTAGGCACGCGGGCTTCAGTAGTTGTGGCTTACGGGCTCAGTAGTTGTGGCTCGTGGGCTCTAGAGTGCAGGCTCAGTAGTTGTGGCACACAGGCTTAGTTGCTCCGCGGCATGTGGGATCTTCCCGGACCAGGGCTCGAAACTGTGTCCCCTGCATTGGCAGGCAGGTTCTTAACCACTGCACCGCCAGGGAAGCCCTCCTGTGTTTTTAATTGTCCTTCCCTGGGCCATGTGCACAGTAACATTTAAATCTGTTTAAGTCTTTTTCATTTGAAAAACAATAACAAACAACAGAAACAACTAATAATGAAAGCGACAAATAAAGAACTAAAAAGTTCCCTGATCCCACTTGATTCCACAGCTGCTGTTCTTCTCTCTATCCCCTTCACATTCTTAGTATGTTCATTTTCTTCCTTACCTTTCACTTCTCAGCCCACCTTGTCAGGTTTCCAGTCCTCACTGCTCTGTTGAAAGGTGCTTTCTAGGAGGCCAGTGCCTCATCCATTAGGCTACTGGGAATGACGAAAGGTGCTTTCTAAAGGTAGCAATGACCTTGATGTCACAAAATCTAAAGGACATGTCTCAAACCTCATTTTTCTTAACCTCTCAGCAGCATTTCACAGGTTAGTGACACCTCCATCTTGACATCTTTTCTTCCATTTGCTGTCCAAGGGAGATTTTCATCTTATGCTGTTCTCTCTATATATTGACAGCCGATATTTTTCTGCAAGGTTCTAAAAGTTGGGAGTTCCTCAAGGCTCAAAGTCCTCTCTTTTCTATTTACTTTTCCCTCTTCCTAAGTGATCCCATCCATAGTATGGCTTCTGTTACAGTCAACATGCTGAAGACTCCCAACTATTTCTCTCTGGTCTAGACCACTTCCTCTCAATTCCAGCCTCATCCATCCATCCATTCATCCATCCACTCATTCATCGATCTGTCCATCTATTGAATGTCTCCACTTATATGTCTCAAAAATACCTTGACCCCAAAATTACACTTATGTCTTTCCCTCCAAACTTGCTCTTCATGCAGGGTTCCTTCTCTTAGTAAATGACTTAATCATTCATCTGATTGCAGAAGCCTGTGTGTCATTCTTTCAATCTCCGTCTTCGTTAGCTTCCATATTCAATCAGTCACCAGGTCTTGAGGTTTTTAACTGGAATAGGTTGTAGGGTGAGGGTAATTCTGTAACTTACTATTGATCCCTAACTACTTCTCAAATCTATCTGCTTCTCTTAATCTCTACCATCACCAATTACTCTTCTAGATTATTTTAATAATAAAATATTATTTGCCTATTTGCCTTCCTTGAATTTATTATTCACATTGCAGCCAAATCTGAGTGCATCACTCCTCTCTTAGTGACATGCCACTGCTCTTAGAAAGATGACCCAAATCGCTAGTAAGGTTCGAAAGGCCCTGAATAAGGTGATTTTTTTTTTTCCTTTTCATTTCACACAATGTCCTCATGTCACACCAGTCTCTACCTTTCCAACTGGCCCTCTTTAGTTCCTTTTAGTTCTTTAATAGGGGCAGCTCCTTTCTATCTGTGGGCCTTCACATGCCTGAAGCAATGTCTGTTTCTACTGTCCCTTTTCCTTCTCCTTCTCCCAAGTAAATAACTTGTATTATTATTCAGGGAAACCACCTTTGTGGGAACCCACACATACCTGTGCCCCAGACTAAGTATGTATATGGACGCCTCTGTTTTCTAATTTTTTAGCACCTTCTAATTTAATTTTCCTTTAGACCTCTTAGTTTTGATTGAGATTATGTAATTATTTTGGGGTTACTTATTGTAATATCTGTTTCAGTTTTTTGTCTTGTAGAGTTCACAATCTTGCCTGTTCTCCAGTTGCAACCATAGTTTCTAGCAAAATCGCTGCCACATAAAAGACACTCAGTAAATATTAATGAAAAAATAATAATAGCTAATGTTATTGACTACTTATTTTATGCATATTAACTTATTTGATCTTAAGCTATGTATGAAGTAAGTAGTTTTATCATTACTATTTTGCAGAAAGGGAAACAAGGCACAGAAAAGCTTGGAGCTTTTTAGAAAATGGCAGTGCTGGAATTTGCATACAGGATATTTTACTCTAGAGATCATATTCTTAACCGCATTCACAGTTCATTAATTAATTATTTATTAAGTTAAACACGTGATTTTGAAGGTTGTTTTTTTTTTTGATTTGCAGGATAAATATTGAAGTTTTCCTTTCAAACAAAATAGAGTTGGAAACTTGTTTAGTGGTTTGTGATAGAGCTATATTGTGCCCATCTGTGAAGTGGTACTGAGGAATGTTCTAATCAGTCTAAAATAAGTGGATGAATTGGAGACAACCCCAAAGTCAAAACAAGAGACTGCTTAAGTAATAATGATAAAAGGATAAAATAATATACAATCATTAAAAATAATGTTTTCAAATAATATCTACTTATTCAAATTTTTATAACAGCACATAGTTGCCCCTGAATAAATAGCTGTTGAATGAATGAATGTATATTTACCATTTGATACAAACTTGGTTGCACACTAATATTATGTGTATGTGCATGGAAAAAAAAAAAGACCAGGAAAATATCATAGTCATTTTACTATCTCTAGATGCTAGGATAACATGTAATTTTAATTTTTTTCATACCTTTTTTATTGTCCAAAATTTCTACAGTTAACACATACTGTTTTTATAATTAGAAAATTAAAAATAACTTAGTCATCTAGAAAGTTAAAGTAGCTCATATCAAAACAATTCACATTTATCTAGTTAATGTTAAATATGTAGGTGATTTCCATCTTTGACGAAAGAAAGTTGAATAGACTAAGGGTGGATACTGTCTATAAAATACTGAAACTTCCTTGCAATAAACCTTTATCTGTTAAAGATTGTTTTTTAACTTATGGTTTTGCTCATATTCAGAATATTTTAATTTAGATTATCTTGTTTGGTGGACTGGTTGAACACTTGACAAGAGTTATTCTCAATGCTTGTAAAAGAGAAAATATTATTAGATCTCATGGGAATTTACAGTTGTGCAGTTTCAATCCACTCTGATGATTAAGCTGTTATTTCATGGACTCCCTTATTAATGTTGTTCTGTTTAGCAGCTGCTACATATAGCATTAAGTTGGAAATAACATTATACTAAAATTATAGTCTTAAAGAAATCTTGTATAATGCTTATAGTCTTCTATTTAAGGTCTTTTTTTTTTTTTTCTCCCTACACTGTCTAGACATGTCAGATTCATCTACTGGCAAGCTCACTAATTCATTTTATAGTCTTTTCCATAGAGGCTGTGTTATTAATGTAATATTACACTAAGACTACTAGTTCTCTCTTTAGGGACTCCTACACTCTTAATTAAGGAACATTAGCAAAATTAACTGCCACCCGACTACAGTCACATTATACATTTAAAAAGTAACCATTTAAATTAATATATTTTATGCTAGATTTTATCCAATATATTACATTTTACATTTGTATTAGAATACATAAATCTGAGAAACTCATAATGGATTGTTCTGTTTTTCTGTTGGTCTCTCAGAAGTAATTTATAACAAATGGAAAAGACAGAAATAGCTTCTTCTTTTGTATTACTTTTGGGTATTGACAGACTAAGTTTGAATAGTTAAGAAGAGTAGAGAATTAAAAGTAATTTTATTTAATCTCAGTCAAGAATTAATGCACTAAAACTTTCCAGATCTATCATTTCATTACATTTATCATCGTTATCTCCTATTGCAGTAGAAGAAACTACATCAAAACAGATGAATAATTTGTTGAAAGAGATGAGAATTCACTGTGACTGTCAGCGTATTTATTATTCATAGCTCTTCCCCAGTGCTGCAAAGCACTATTTAGAACTGTCTCTTTTCATAAGATTCATTCATTTATTCATTCATTTGTTCCACAACTATTTATTGAGGACTTACTATTTTCCAGGTCCTTAGGTGTATGAGACATGAAGAAAAAGAAAACATATTAGACATGAAATATTAGGAGAGGTTTTATCTATAATATATTGCTAAATAAAAGCTCAAAGCATTCTAGATACTGAGAGTCAAAAGGACTCAAATAGACCATTATTGCATCCAGAGTTATATATTTTACTGCCAGAGTTGGCCACATTCATTCTCTGTAGGAGATCCTATTCTGTTCTTTATACACAGAACCCAGAGAAGAAACTGCAGGTGCCATTTAATCACATAGGTTTTCTATGCTTTTAATTTCTATAGAACCATTCAATTCATTACCAAATAGTCACCTAGTGTCTCTCACCTGTGAATAGAGGAAATGAAATGAGAATAATGGAATGCTAAAAACTGTGCCACAAACAAGTCAAGAGAAGTGAACTAGCTAGCATTCCTTTCCATAAAAAATTGAAAAGTACTAAGCAGACATTGTCACAGGCAAGAATGAGGTTCCTGGATCATCATATCAGGTGAAGCATACTTTGATTACTGTAACCGAGTGTGGAAAAATGTGATTCATATAAATTCTGAGACATAGCAACACAAATTTTTCTGAACAGATAAGCTCATTTTGAATATCTTTTAACTAATTGTTTGCCTTAGGAAATCCTGTTGGATTGTTGTTATTTTTTAGTATAATATAAAAATTTTCAACATAGCCACTAATACAATGCTTACTTTTTCTTCTAGTAGCTTTTTAAAAATAAGTTTATGTTCTCATCATAAAATTAAATAAATTATTTTAGTAATTTTGTGCAAGAATAAAGTATTTTCCCCAAATCCTACCTATCAGAGCAACTAATGTTAACATTCTGGTTTATTCCTTTCCCATTTTTTTTTTGTTGTTGCTGTGCACAGCTTTTCCATAATTGAGAATGAACATCTGGTATATATACATTTGTATTGTATTGATTTTTAAATCAATTATATGTTTTTCTGATCATATAATATGACCTGTCAACTTGGCAATATCTGTCAGATTTATTTTAAAGTGACCCTTCCCCAGTTTTCCAATGCATCAAAACAATGATGAAGGATAAAATATATGATGAGAAAATTATAAATTTTAGCTGTGCTGAAAAACAAAGACAATATCTCCATGCTCAATCAGATCAGAAACACAAAATAGAAAGTGGAATCTAAATGGCAGACCAGCTGGTGACTGGACCCAGAAATGGGAAGGGTCTGTAGGGAGATTGTATCCCTCAGGGTAATGGAATCTAAAAAATGCTTCACCTGAAGTGGGAGCCAGAAGTCAGGCCTACTGCTGAAGTGCAGCTAGGGTGTTAAATTTCCCCCAGAGAGTAAGAAAAGTGCACTAAAGAACTAGAGAAACAAATACATATAATGACTTTTTAATTTTTTTTTGTTTGTTAAAAGAATTTCCAGTAAAAATTTTAAGAGAAACCACTAAAAATTAGAAACATATTTTTATATCTTCCAAACCAATAATGGAAAATAAAAGAATAAAGGAGTCTTTATTAATTATAAAGTCCCTAAATATGGAAAAAATAAGTAAAGCAAAGAGTAACACTGGTGAACCAAAAATACAAAGTAGAAAATAATTAATGAAAGACAAAGATGATCATATTGGATGTAATTTAAAAAATCTTGCTATGTGTTTTTTACAGGAGTCAAATCTAAATGAAAATGATACAACTGGGGTTAAAAAAGCAAAAGATCAAGCAAAACCAACCTAAAGAAAGGCATTTAAGCAATATTATCAATCAAAATATAGTTGAAATTTAAAAACAAAAGAGATAAAGAGAGGTACGGTATAACAACAAAAGGGTAAAACACAATACCAAGAAGGTTATAAAAGTCATAAATTTTTTCACACACAGCTTTGCCTTGAAATATTAGAAGCCAAAATTGATAGGACTTTGAATAAAAACTGAAATTCACAATTTGTGTAAGGTTTTAATATACCATATTTCAGAATATTGAAAAATGAAGAAACATAAGAATGTAGACTGTTGAATAATACAATTAACAAGCTTGATTTAATATCTAGAACTCTGTACCCATCAATAGACAATACATATGTCTTCTCATGCCAACGTAAACACTTAGAAAAATTGACCATTTACTAGGTCACAGAGGCAGTCTCAACACATCAGGGAATCAGGCCCCAATCTCAGATTATAGTGTAATGAAATCAGGAATCAACAATAAAAAATGTAAATCATTATATTTGAAAAGTTCTTTTCCCCCTTTATTGGATGGCTTACAAATTATAAAAGAAATATATGCTTGTACTACTGAATTAAAACCTATAATAGAATACATAATTTTATAAAGGAATCCTAATAATTTCCCCCATTTTGCCTGACCTTATTGTTCCCATTTCCTAACCCACCTTCATTTAAACAATGCTAACAGCTCAGTCTATATCCTTTAACTGTCTCCTTACACATACTAGCATGGAAAAGCACAAATATGTATATACATATACATTTTGTTCATTTTTACCAAAATAGAATCATACATACCCATTAGTTTGTAACTTTCTTTTTTTTAAACATCTTTATTGGATTATAGTTGCTTTACAATGGTGTGTTAGTTTCTGCTTTATAACCTAGTGAATCAGCTATACATATACATATATATCCATATCTCCTCCCTCTTGCGTCTCCCTCCCACCTCCCTATCCGACCCCTCTAGATGGTCACAAAGCACCAAGCTGATCTCCCTGTGCTATGCAGCTGCTTCCCACTAGCTGTTTATTATTGTAACTGTTCATAGAGAGTGCAGTTGTCTGCAAGCAAAGACTGTCTTTTCACTGTTAATCAGCTGTAGAAACTTGTAGGTCCTCTCCATGCAGTCATACAGTTTGAGAGGGCTAGGAGGCATGATGAGTTCCAGTAGACCAAGAAAGGCCTGGGGCTTTCCTAAAATGACCAGTGCTTCCCCATTCCCCTCACCTCATCTTCTTTTTCACCTTATACTTCAATGTCTGGAGAAGTAAAGAAAAGAAAGACTGGAATATAGTATGTCACAAATTTCATGATGATGGCAACTGTAATTTGCCATGGCACAGCAAACTGAAAAAGCTGTTTGTTGTCTAAAAAAAATGTAAAGATAAGTAAGTGTAAAATAATAAGGTACATTCAGTGAACACACAGTAAACTTGATAAGAAATTTGCTCTCAACATTCAAAGAACCTGTGGAAATTACTTGCTTAAAATCAGAATTAAATGGCCAGCAAAACATCTTAAAACTATTTTTAGTAGGATCCAAGCTTGTAATTTAAATTTATGTAATACCCCTTTGACTTTCTATTAATAATGCTGAGTCAGGGAACTTACTTAAACTGGGCAGACATAGTTTTGAAACAAAATATTTTATGTCAAATCAAATCAGTTCTTCTAAAAGTGATGAAACAGTTTTGTCAATGTGGATATAAATATTAAAGGAAAATTATTGTTAAACTCAATTCAGTTATTTGAAAGATTTTAAATATGTTTAGAATAACTTGGTCATATGAATCTACTTCTTCCACTGTAATTTTATAGAATCTAAATACAGATCATATATTTCCAGTGTCTGAATTGAAACATGCTGAAAGTGAAAATTATACTTCAGATTATAAAGACTTAGTACACAAAAAGGAATATAAAATATTTTATTAGTAATTGAAATGACAATATTTTGGATAAATTAGGTTAAACAGATATATTAATAAAATTATTTTTATCTATTTAAAAAAATTTTTAAATGTGCCTGCTATCAAATTTAAAATTATATACATGCTCACATTATATTTCTATTGGACAATGCTGCTATAGAAAAAATTAAATCTGTCTTCTAGAATGGTTAATCTAAATCAGTTTTTTTTTAAACATCTTTACTGGAGTATAATTGCTTTACAATGGTGTGTTAGTTTCTGCTGTGTAGCAAAGGGAACCAGCTATACATATACATATGTCCCCATATCTCCTCCTTCTCGCATCTCCCTCCCACCATACCTATCCCAGCCCTCTAGGTGGACACAAAGCACTGAGCTGATCTCCCTGTGCTATGTGGCTGTTTCCCAGTAGTTATCTATTTACATTTTGTAGTGTATATATGTCCATGCCACTCTCTCACGTTGTCCCAGCTTATCCTTCCCCCTCCCCACGTCCTCAAGTCCATTCTCTACGTGTGTGTCTTTATTCCTGTCCTGCCCCTAGGTTCTTAAGAACCTTTTTTCTTTTTAGATTCCATATATATGTGTTAGCATATGGTATTTGTTTTTCTCTTTCTGACTAACTTCACTCTGTATAACAGACTTCAGGTAGATCCACCTCACTAAAAAAAACTCAATTTCGTTTCTTTTTATGGCTGAGTAATATTCCATTGTATATATGTGCCACATCTTCTTTCTCCATTCATCTATCCATGGACACTTAGATTGCTTCCATGTCCTGGCTATTGTAAATAGAGCTGCAGTGGATATTGTGGTACATGACTCTTTTTGAATTACAGTTTTCTCAGGGTATATGCCCAGTAATGAGATTGCTGGGTTGTATGGTAGTTCTGGTTTTAGTTTTATGAGGGACCTCCATACTGTTCTCCATAGTGGCTGTATCAATTTACACTCCCACTAACAGTGCAAGAGGGTTCCCTTTTCCCACACCCACTCCAGCATTTATCATTTGTAGATTTTTTCATGATGGCCATTCTGACTGGTGTGAGGTGATACCTCATTGTAGTTTTGATTTGCATTTCTCTAATGATTAGTGATGTTGAGCATCCTCTCATGTGTTTGTTGCCAATCTGTATATCTTCTTTGGAGGAATGTCTTTTTAGGTCTTCTGCCCATTTTTGGATTGGGTTGTTTGTTTTTTTGATATTGAGCTGAATAAGCTGCTTGTATGTTTTCGAGATTAAGCCTTTGTCGGTTGCTTCATTTGCAAATATTTTCTCCCATTCTGAGGCTTGTCTTTTTGTCTTGTTTATGATTTCCTTTGCTGTGCAAAAACTTTTAAGTTTCATTAGGTCCCATCTGTTTATTTTTGTTTTTACTTCCATTTCTCTAGGAAGTAGGTCAAAAGGGATCTTGCTGTGATTTATGTCATGGAGTGTTCTGCCTATGTTTTCCTCTAAGAGTTTTACAGTGTCTGGCCTTACATTTAGGTCTTTAATCCATTTTAAGTTTATTTTTGTGTATGGTGTTAGGTAGTGTTCTAATTTCATTCTTTTACATGTAGCTGTCCTGTTTTCCCAGCACCACTTATTGAAGAGAATATCTTTTCTCCATTGTATATTCTTGCCTCCATTATCAAAACTAAGGTGATCATATGTGCCTGGTTTTATCTCTGGGCTTTCTATCCTGTTCCGTTGATCTATATTTCTGTTTTTGTGCCAGTAACATACTGTCTTGACAACTGTAGCTTTGTAGTATAGTCTGAAGTCAGGGAGCCTGATTCCTGCGGCTCTGTTTTTCTTTCTCTAGATTGCTTTGGCTTTTCGGGGCCTTTTGTGTTTCCATACAAATTGTGAAATTTTCTGTTCTAGTTCAGTGAAAAATGCCCTTGGTAGTTTGATAGGAATTGCACTGAATATGTAGATTTCTTTGGGTAGTATAGTTATTTTCACAATGTTGATTCTTCAAATCCAAGAACATGGTATACCTCTGCATCTGTTTGTATCATCTCTAATTTCTATTATCAGTGTCTTATAGTTTTCTGCATACAGATCTTTTGTCCCTTGAGGCAGTTTTCTTCCTAAGCATTTTATTCTTTTTGTTGCAATGGTAAAGGGGTGTGTTTCCTTAATTTCTCTTTCAGATATTTCATCACTAGTATATAGGAATGTGAGAGATTTCTGTGCATTAATTTTGTATCCTGATACTTTACCAAGTTCATTGATTAGCTCTAGTAGTTTTCTGGTAGCATCTTTAGGATTCTCTATGTATAGTATCATATCGTCTGCAGACAGTGACAGCTTTGATTCTTCATTTCTGATTTGGTTTCCTTTTATTGCTTTTTCTTCTCTGATTGCTGTGGCTAAAACTTCCAAAATTATGTTGAATAACAGTGGTGAGAGTGGGCAACCTTGTCTTCTTCCTGATCTTAGTGGAAATAGTTTCCGTTTTTCACTATTGAGAACGATGTGGGTTTGTCAGATATGGCCTTTATTCTGTTGAGGTAAGTTCCTTCTGTGCCTACTTTCCAGAGGGTTTTTATCATAAACGGGTGTGGAATTTTGTCGAAAGCTTTTTCTGCATCTATTGAGATGATCATGTGCTTTTTCTCCTTCAATTTGTTAATATGGTGTATCACATTGCTTGATTTGAGTATATTGAAGAATCTTTGCATTCCTGGGATAAACCCCACTTGATCATGGTGTATGATCCTTTTAATGTGCTGTTGGATTCTGTTTGCTAGTATTTTGTTGACGATTTTTGCATCTGTGTTCATCAGTGATATTGGCCTGTAGTTTTCTTGTTCTGTGGGAAATTTGTCTGGTTTTGGTATCAGGGTGATGGTGGCCTCGAAGAATGAGTTTGGGGGTGTTACACCCTCTGATATATTTTGGAATAGTTTGAGAAGGACATGTGTTAGCTCTTCTGTAAATGCTTGATAGAATTCGCCTGTGCAGCCATCTGGTCCTGGGCTTTTCTTTGTTTGAAGATCTTTAATCACAGTCTCAATTTCAGTGCTTGTAATTGGTCTGTTTATTTTTTCTATTTCTTCCTGTTTAAGTCTCGAAGGTTGTGGTTTCCTAAGAATTTGTCCATTTCTTCCAGGTTGTCCATTTTATTGGTATACAGTTACTTCTGGTAATTTCTCATGATCCTTTGTATTTCTGCAGTGTCAGTTGTTACTTCTCCTTTTTCATCTCTAATTCTGTTGATTTGAGTCTTCTCCCTTTTTCTCTTGATGACTCAGACTAATGGTTTATCAGTTTTGTTTATCTTCTCAAAGAACCAGCTTTTAGCTTTATTGATCTTTGCTATCATTTCCTTCATTTCTTTTTCATTTATTTCTGATCTGATCTTTATGATTTCTTTCCTTCTGCTAACTTTGGGGTTCTTTTGTTCTTCTTTCTCTAATTGCTTTAAGTGCAAGTTAGGTTATTTATTCGAGATGTTTCCTGTTTCTTAAGGTAGGATTGTATTGCTATAAACTTCCCTCTTACAACTGCTTTTGCTGCATCCCATAGGTTTTTGGTTGTTGTGTTTTCATTGTCATTTGTTTCGAGGTATTTTTGGATTTCCTCTTTGATTTCTTCAATGATCTCTTGGTTATTTAGTACTGTATTTTTTAGCCTCCATGTGTTTCTATTTTTTACCGATGTTTTTCTGTGATTGATATCTAGTCTCATAGCGTTGTGGTCGCAAGATACTTGATACAATTTCAATTTTCTTAAATTTACCAAGGCTTGATTTGTGACCCAATATACGATCTATCCTGGAGAATGTTCCATGAGCACTTGAGAAGAAAGTGTAATCTGCTGTTTTTGGATGAAATGTCCTATATATATCAATTAAGTCCATCTTGTTTAATGTATCGTTTAAACCTTGTGTTTCTTTATTTATTTTCATTTTTGATGATCTGTCCATTTGTGAAAGTGGGGTGTTAAAGTCCCTTACTATGATTGTGTTACTGTCGATTTCCCCTTTTATGGCTGTTAGCATTTTCCTTTTGTATTGAGGTGCTCCTGTGTTGGGTGCATAGATATTTACAATTGTTATATCTTCTTTTTGGATTGATCCCTTGATCATTATGTAGTGTCCGTCTTTGTCTCTTGTAATAGTCTTTATTTTAAAGTCTGTTTTGTCTGATATGAGAATTGCTACTCCAGCTTTCTTTTGATTTCCATTTGCATGGAATATCTTTTTCCATCCCCTCACTTTCAGTCTGTATGTTTCCCTAGGTCTGAAGTGGGTGTCTTGTAGACAGCATGTATATGGGTCTTGTTTTTGTATCCATTCTGCCAGTCTATGTCTTTTGGTTGGAGCTTTTAATCCATTTACATTTAAGGTAGTCATCTATATGTATGTTCCTATTACCATTTTCTTAACTGTTTTGGATTTGTTATTGTAGGTCTTTTCCTTCCCTTGTGTTTCCTGCCTAGAGAAGTTCCTTTAGCATTTGTTGTAAAGCTGGTTTGGTGGTGCTGAATTCTCTTCGCTTTTGCTTGTCTGTAAAGGTTTTAATATCTCCGTCAAATCTGAATGAGATCCTTGCCAGGTAGAGTAATCTTGGTAGTAGGTTTTTCCCTTTCATCACTTTAAATATGTCCTGCCACTCCCTTCTGGCTTGCAGAGTTTCTGCTGAAAGATCAGCTGTTAACCTTATGGGGATTCCCTTGTATTTTAATTGTTGCTTTTCTTTTGCTGCTGTTAATATTTTTTCTTTGTATTTAATTTTTGATAGTTTGATTATTATGTATCTTGGCGTTTTTCTCCTTGAATTTATCCTGTATGGGACTCTCTGCGTTTCCTGGACTTGATTGACTGTTTCCTTTCCCATATTAGGGAAGTTTTCAACTATAGTCACTTCAGATATTTTCTCAGTCCCTTTTCTTTTCTCTTCTCCTTCTGGGACCCCTGCGTTTCAAATGTTGTTGCATTTAATGTTGTTGCAGAGGTTTCTGAGGCTGTCCTCAATTCTTTTTATTCTTTTTTCTTTATTCTGCTCTGCAGTAGTTATTTCCAGTATTTTATCTTCCAGGTCACTTATCTGTTCTTCTTCCTCAGTTATTCTATTGATTCCTTCTAGAGAATTTTTAATTTCATTTATTGTGCTGTTCATCATTGTTTGTTTGCTCTTTAGTTCTTCTAAGTTCTTGTTAAACGTTTTTGTATTTTCTCCATTCTGTTTCCAAGATTTTGGATCATCTTTACTATCATTACTCTGAATACTTTTTCAGGTAGACTGCCTATTTCCTCTTCATTTGTTTGCTCTGGTGGGTTTTTACCTTGCTCCTTCGTCTGTTGTTTATTTCTCTGTCATCTCATTTTGCTTAACTTACTATGTTTGGAGTCTCCTTTTCGCAGGCTGCAGGTTCGTAATTCCTGTTGATTTTGGTGTCTGCTCCCAGTGGTTAAGGTTGGTTGGTGGGTTGTGTAGGCTTCCTGGTGGAGGGGACTGGTGCCTGTTTTCTGATGGATGAGGCTGGATCTTGTCTTTCTGGTGGGCAGGACCACGTCTGGTGGCGTGTTTTGGGGTGTCTGTGACCTTATTATGATTTTAGGCAGCCTGTCTGCTGAAGGGTGGGGTGTGTTCCTGTCTTGCTAGTTGTTTGGCATGGGGTGTCCAGCACTGTAGCTTTCTGGTCGTTGAGTGGAGCTGGGTCTTTGCATTGAGATGGGGATCTCTGGGAGAGTTTCGCCGTTTGATATTATGTGGGGCTGGGAGGTCTCTGGTGGACCAATGTCCTGAACTTGGCTCTCCCACCTCAGAGGCTCAGGCCTGACACCTGGCCACTGCACCAAAACCCTGTCAGCCACATGGCTCAGAAGAAAAGCGTGAAACAAAAAGAAAGAAAAATAAATTAATTAATTAAATTAAATAAAGTTATTAAAATTGAAAAAAATTATTAAAAATAAAAAATTAAAACTTAATAATGAAAGAATGAAAGAGGAGAGCAACCAAACCAAAAAACCAATCCACCAATGATAAGAAGCGCTGTAAACTGAAGTGTACAGTTGCTCCCAAAGTTCACCACCTCAGTTTTGGGATTATTCATTGTCTATTCAGGTATTCCCCAGGTGCAGGGTAAATCAAGTTGATTATGGAGATTTAATCCACTGCTCCTGAGGCTGCTGGGAAAAATTTCCCTTTCTCTTCTTTGTTCGCACAGCTCCTGGGGTTCAGCTTTGGATTTGGCCCTGCCTCTGCGTGTAGGTCACCTGAGGGAGTCTGTTCACCGCCTTTTGGGAAGTCTGAGGTCTTCTGCCAGCATTCAGTAGGTGTTCTGTAGGAGCTGTTACACATGTAGATGTAGTTTTTATGTATTTGTGGGGAGGAAGGTGATCTCCACGTCTTACTCCTTCGCCATCTTGAAGGCCTCCCTAAATCATTTTTTTAAAATTAGTTTGTAGAAAATTTTCTTTTAGCCTTACAATCTGTTACTGCTATGCTAATTCTTAGGATTGCTGTCATTTTTTATAAGACCCCTCTTTCATATATAAGCTATAAGATTTGGAAGACCTTTCCACACACTAACTTGTATACATTCCAAATATTTCTCCCCCACTACACAAGTATATCTGGTACATGAATATTCCTAGGCCATACTCATATCACAGTGTGACTCATACTGAAACCTTACAGTCACATACAAGGTGAGTTCACACAGGAGATGGAACGAGTATTGCTAGAAGCCATTCTTACATGTGAGCTGTACACGGAAGGTGACTTCAGACCTCATAAATATACCCCACTAAACTTAAACTAAATGTATCCAAAACTCATCTCCTTAGCCAGATCCCCAAAATGTCTGCAGCCATTCTAATACTACCCAGAACAGAGAGAATATGATAGAGAAATTGGAGTTGAAAGAAATGGAGTTCTTAACTTACTGCAATTAAAATATTTCACTTTTACAAAATTTACAAGAACATTCCACAGCCCCACCTAAACCCTTTGAAGGGGCCCATCAAAGTGCTGAACCCTGAGGCTTAAACTTCAATATTTGCCTCTGAGTGTAAACATTTTATTTCACAAAAATGGAACCACATACATTTTCCTGCTTATTATTTTTCTCACTCAACTATATTTCAAAGGACTTCCTTCAAGTCACTTGGTATTGCTGTAATTCATTCTTCTAAAGTTTGCATATTTGATGGTATTATGTATCATGATTTATTCCACCTCTATTGATGATCATTTACTTCATTTTGCATTGTTTTTCCACTGTGAACAAAACAGCAGCAGACATTGTTGTGCACTAGTCTTATATGAAGGTTCTTTTATTTCAATGAGATAAACTTCAGTGTGGGTCAAATATAAGGATCATACATTCCAGTTTTCCTGGAATATTCCCTTACATGCTTGTTGACCTGGCATAATTGTTACTAGCACTCCCTTTCACTTTCAGAAGTGTCCCAGTTTGTATGATAATTGTGTGCATTCCCTAATGAAAGGACATGTATACTTTAATACCAATAATAAGAGTAGCTAATATCATTGGGCAATTTTTTTATGTGCCAGACATTGCTTAAAGCACCTTGCATGTATTATCTCCTTTAGTTTCCACAAACATGCCATTATTCTTATTTTACAGATAAGGAAACTGAGGCACAGAGAAATTAAGTAACTTACCCAAGGTCACATTGCTAGGAAGTGTGGAGTCATAGTTTAAACCCTACAGCCTGGCTCCAGAGTAGGGTGGCTAATCAAGTCCCAGGACTAAAGGGGTTCCAGGATGTAGAACTTCCAGTTTTAAAATTGAGAAAGAACCTAGCAACCCAAGGTAAGTTGGTCACACTATCCAGAGGCATTAATCTTAATGCTCTTTTTTTTCCAGAATGGCTGTATCTGTTTCTGTTAACAACTGTAGTTTGAGAGTAGCTATTTCCTGCACAACTGTGATATTAAGACTCAAGATAACTTTCAATTATCCCACCTCCCAGTATTTATGTCCTCACAAAATCTCTTCCCCTTGTGTGTGGACTGGACCTAGTGACTTGCTTCTAATGGACAGACTATGGCAAAAATAATGGGTGTCACTTCTGAGATCAGGTTACAAAAAAACTCTGGCTTCCATCTTGCTAGCTCTCTCTTGCTTTCTGGCTTACTCACTCTGATGGAAGCCACCGTCTACATTGTGGGCTGCTCTGTGGAGAGGTCCACATGACAAGAAACTGAGGGAAGCCTCTACTCAATAGCCAGTAAGAAATTAAGGCCCTCAGTCCAACAGTTCTGTGAGAATCCAATGCTGCTAACAATCATGTGCGTGAAGCCAACTGCTCCCAGCCAAACCTCAGATGA
This sequence comes from Mesoplodon densirostris, assembly GCF_025265405.1. NCBI lineage: Eukaryota > Metazoa > Chordata > Mammalia > Artiodactyla > Ziphiidae > Mesoplodon > Mesoplodon densirostris. The sequence continues at coordinate 82,337,660 of NC_082671.1, forward strand.
GACCATAGACCCAGCTGACATCTTAATTGCAGCCATCTCTGTTTTTATTAGGGGATAATTTCTTCTGTATATATGTGAAACAACTGATATACTTGATTTTATTACTTTCACTTTATGTTTCTTATTAATTTTAGTTTATTTTTTTCTCTTTTATTCTTTTTTAAAAATTATTTTTCTGGTTTCACTGAGTTGCTAGTAATTTTTCCCCTTTGTTCACTTAGGATGTTTATTGTTTATTATAATAATGATTACTTTCCCTTCCACAATCTCATAATCAAATATTTATTTTTCTAGCATCAGATGAAAACAAGATACCAAATGTTTACTAAGACACTCTACTTGCCCTACTGATAGCTCTTTTGCCCTATGTACTAGTTAGGATATAAATTTGACTACTGTAACAGATATCCAAAATAAATATGGCTTAAACAAGATAGAATATTATTTCTCTCTCATGTAGCATTCTAGGCATAAGCAGACCAGGGTTGGCATGTCGGCTCCATAATCTCAAGGATCCATGCTCTACATTGTTCCTCTGCCAGCCTTAGGTTGTTCTCATTCACACCTTTTTCTCATGGCATCACATTCCAGCTAAAGGGAAGAGGAATTAGGTGACAGGAAAGACACACCCAGATCCTTTAAGGGCATACTCTGGAATTTGCACACATTCCACATTCTTTCTGCTTAGCCAGAACTTAGTCATATGGCCATTGCTTCTTACAGAGGAAGCTAGGAATTCTAGGTAGACTTGGGTCTAGCTAAGAACTGAGGATTCAATATTGAAGAATAAGGGAAGAGTAAGATATTGTGTGATAACTAGCAGCCTCCTACATTCCCCTGTAATATGGGACTTTTACAATAATTTAAATTCCCCACTTTCAGCTCTTCTCAGAAGTAGATGTAGAATGTTCCTACCTCCTTCTTCTCTCCTTTAAACACCCAACTTCTGGAATTTTAATAGAATATTCATTGCAGTATTTATCACCTATTTGAAGATTCTTTATTTAGAATCTTTATTTTCATTATTTAACCATTATCAGAGAGTCTATTAGATAGATAGATAGATAAATATAGATATAGTTTTATGTTTCATCACTACTTTTTTCCTTTTATACATCACCTATCCTAAGTGTCTGTTCTGTCCAGAGTTCTTTCTTAAGTATTTTTTCAGATGATAGTCCATTATCTTTTAGTTTTTAGTGTTGCAGATGAAAAGTTTAATGCCAGTGTCATTGTCCATTATAAATAAAGTGTTATTTCCCTCTGGGAGACTGTAAGATAACCCTTTTATCCCAGAGATTTTTCCAGTGTATGACTATATATATGAAGCGTTTTGATTAATCTTGCCTAGAACTTCAACATGCAGACTAAATATTTTATTCACTGGGAGAATTTTTAATTATACTTCAAAATTATTGATATATATCCATCTATTTCTTTTTTTGGAATTCCTACTATTTGTATAATAAGTCTCCAGGATTTCTACCTTCATAAAATTTGTGTATATATATATATATATATATATATATATAAACTTTTTTTTTTTAACTCTGTAGTTTGAGGTATTTCTTCCACTTCATATTCTAGGGCACTAATTCAGTTTGTTTTTTTTTTTTAAACTAACTTCAAGTCATCTGAATTTTTTTGACCAGTTACTTTTTCCCCCTACAAAGTCTTTTAATATGCTGTACTTTAATATTTTTAAGCTCTCTTATTATTATTTGTGTTAAAACTTCTTATCTATCTCTACTAGCAGCTCTATTTTGTTAGAAATTCATTCTCAATTTTCTGTTCTTTCTTTCTCTGGTTGCTGGACCCTCTTAGGTACTTGTTTGTTTTATGTTTGTTTGTTTCTTGGTCTACTCCTTAAGGCTTAGATTTAGTTGTTTCAGAGCCTTAAGAGATGGCAGTCTCTACAATAGTGGAACATTTCGAAATCTCTGACTCTTAGAGTCAGTAGGCAGTAGGCAGTATAGCAGTAGGCAGATTGACTAACTATCAAAGCATCAGGAGAAAGCTTATCTGTAAACCTTTTCCAGCATTTTAGGTGAAGACACCTAACTTAGAACACCTGTTCAGCAAGTCCTTTGTTCCTTGGGGTAATACGGAAGTGTACACCATGTAGGTCAATGCCAACATTTTCCCTAGGGTACCACATTCTCTGCCAGATAAATTCTCCCTGGGATTATGGCATTCTGCACCTTGCCTGTGGGCATTTCTACACTAGTTCTAAGACTCTCATCTATCCCAGAGAGGAAACAGTGTTGTAACAGCTTTCTTGCTCTTCCCTCCAGACACAATTTGCCAGTTGGCTCCAGGAGCTGCATGGCTTGGGTTAGCTAGATGGTTTGCAGTAAGTTAAGGAAGCACATCTAAGCTACCATCTTTCTAGAACCCTCACTTGTAAATTTGAAAATTAAAAAGGAATATATTTCAAAGTAACTCAAGGATTAAAGCAAAATCATAAAGGAAATTAATCAATATTTGAAAAGGTTAATAATATTTATATACCCCTAGCAAGACTGATCAAAAGGAAAGAAAGAAGGTACAAATAAATATTATTTAGAAACAAAAAGGAAGGTGTAACCAGAGATTCAGGAGAGATTTTAAGAAACCATAAGGGAATTCCCTGGCTGTCCAGTGGTTAAGATTCTGCGCTCTCACTGCCAAGGGCCAGGGTTCAATCCTGGGTTGGGGAACTAAGATCCCACAAGTTGTGCAGCGAGGCCAAAAAAAAAAAAATTAAGAAACCATAAGGTGATATTATGAATGTTTTTATTCCAAAAATCTTTAAGACAAGATTAAATGTACAAATTTGTGGAAAAAATAGAAATTACCAGTCATAACTTTATACAAATAGACATTAACAGAAGAGAATTGATACTACAAACAAATGATCAAGTTGGTTTGATAGAGAGGACCTTCAAGATGGTGGAGGAGTAAGACATGGATTATCACCTTCCTCCCCACAAATAAAACTACATCTACATGAGGAACAACTCCTACAGAATACCTACTGAACCCTGGCAGAAGACCTCAGACTTCCCAAAAGGCAAGAAACTCCCTGTGTACCTGGGTAGGGCAAAAGAAAAACAGAGACAAAAGAATAGGGACGGGACCTGCACCTCAGGGAGGGAGCTGTGAAGGAGGAAAAGCTTCCACACACTAGGAAGCCCATTAACTGGTGGAGATGGGGAGTGGGCGGGGGGGGGGGTGCTTCGGGCTCACAGAGGAGAGTGCAGCAACAGGGGTGCAGAGGGCAAAGCTGAGAGATTCCCACACAGAGTATCAGTGCTAACCAGCCCTCACCAGCCTGAGAGGCTTGTCTGCTCACCCACTGGGGTGGGTGGGGGCTGGGAGCTGAGGCTCGGGCTTCGGAGTTCAGGTCCCAGGGAGAGGACTGGAGTTGGCTGCATGAACATAGCCTGAAGGGGGCTAGTGCACCACAGCTAGTGGGAGGGAGTCCAGGAAAAAGTTGTAACTTCCTAAGAGTCAAGAGAACATTGTTTTGGGGTGCACGAGGAGAGGAGATTCAGAGCACCGCCTAAACAAGCTCCAGAGATGGGCACGAGCCACGGCTATCAGCGTGGACATCAGAGACGGTCATGAAATGCTAATGCTGCTGCTGCAGCCACAAAGAATCCTGTGTGCAAGCACAGATCACAATCCACACCTCCCCTCCTGGGAGCCTGTGCAGCCTGCCACTGCCAGGGTCCTGTGATCCAGAGACAACTTCCCCAGGAGAACACACAGCGTGCCTCAGGCTGTTGCAACTTCACGCCAGCCTCTGCTGCTGCAGGCTTGACCTGCATTCTGTACCCCTTCCTCCTCCTGACCTGAGTGAGCCAGAGCCTCCTAATCAGCTGCTACTTTAACCCCTTCCCGTCTGGGTGGGGAACAGATGCCCTCAGGCAACCTACATGCAGAGGTGGGCCAAATCCAAAGCCGAACCCCAGGAACTGTGTGAACAAAAAAGAGAAAGGGAAATTTCGCCCAGCAGCCTCAGGAGCAGCAGATTAAATCTCCACAATCAACTTGATGTACCCTGCATCTGTGGAATACCTGAACAGACAACGAATCATCCCAAAACTTAGGCAGTGGACTTTGGAACAACTGTAGACTTGAAGTGTGCTTTCTATGTCTAATTTGTTTCTAGTTTTATGTTTATCTTAGTTTAGTATTTAGAGCTTATTATCATTGGTAGATTTGTTTATGATTTGGTTGCTCTCTTTTTCTCCTTTTGTGAGTGTGTTTGTGTTTGCTTCTTTGTGCAATTTTGTCTGTATAGGTTTGCTTTTACCATTAGTCGTAGGGTTCTGTCTGTCCATTTTCTTTTAGTATAGTTCTTAGCGCTTGGTGGATTTGTTTATTGCTTTGGTTGCTCTCTTGTTTTTTTAAATTTTAATTTTTTTATTTCAAAAATATTTCATTTTTTATTTTAATAACTTTATTTTTTTATTTTTTTCTGTTTTTGTTCTTCTCCCTTTTCTTCTGCGCCGTGTGGCTAACAGTCTTGGTGCTCTGGCCTGGTGTCAGGCCTGAGCCTCTGAGGTGGGAAAACTGAGTTCAGGACATCTGTCCACCAGAGACCTCCCAGCCCCTCGTAATATCAACTGGTGAGAGCTTCCCCAGAGACCTCCATCTCAAAACTAAGACCAGACTCCAGTCAATGACCAGCAAGCTACAGTGCTGGACACCCCATGCCAAACAACTAGCAAGACAGGAACACAACCTCATCCATTAGCAGAGAGCTGCCTAAAATCATAATAAGTTCAAAGACACCCCAAAACACACCACCAGGTGTGGTCCTGCCCACCAGAAAGACAAGATCCAGCCTCATCCATCAGAACCTAGGCACCAGTCCCTCCACCAGGAAGCCCACACAATCCACTGAACCAACCTTACCCACTGGGGGCAGACACCAAAAACAATGGGAACTACGAACCTGCAGCCTGCGAAAAGGAGACCCCAAACACAGTAAGTTAAGCAAAATGAGATGACAGAGAAATACACAGCAGATGAAAGAGCAAGGTAAAAAGCCACCAGATGAAACAAATGAAGAGGAAATAGGCAGTCTACCTGAAAAAGTATTCAGAGTAATGATAGTAAAGATGATCCAAAATCTTGGAAATAGAATGGAGAAAATACAAAAACATTTAACAGGACCTAGAAGAACTAAGAGCAAACAAACAATGATAAACAACACAATAAATGAAATTAAAAATTCTGTAGAAGGAAACAATAGAATAACTGAGGCAGAAGAACAGATAAGTGACCTGGAAGATAAAATACTGGAAATAACTACTGCAGAGCAGAATAAAGAAAAAAGAATTGAGGACAGTCTCAGAGACCTGTGGGACAATAATAAATGCACCAACATTTGAATTATACGGGTCCCAGAAGAAAAAGAGAAAAAGAGAGGGACTGAGAAAATATTTGAAGAGATTAGAGTTGAAAACTTCCCTAATATGGGAAACGAAATAGTCAAGTCTAGTAAGTGCAGAGTCCCATACAGGATAAATCCAAGGAGAAACACGCCAAGATACATAATAATCAAACTATCAAAAATAAAATACAAAGAAAAAATATTAATAGCAGCAAGGGAAAAACAACCAATTTCATACAAGGGAATCCCCATACGGTTAACAGCTGATCTTTCAGCAGAAACTCTGCAAGCCAGAAGGGAGTGACAGGACATATTTAAAGTGATGAAAGGGAAAAACCTACTACCAAGATTACCCTACCTGGCAAGTATCTCATTCAGATTTGACAGAGATATTAAAACCTTTACAGACAAGCAAAAGCTAAGATAATTCAGCACCACCAAACCAGCTTTACAACAAATGCTAAAGGAACTTCTCTAGGCAGGAAACACAAGGGAAGGAAAAGACCTACAATAACAAACCCAGAACAATTAAGAAAATGGTAATAGGAACATACATATCAATAATTACCTTAAATGTAAATTGATTAAATGCTCCAACCAAAAGACACAGACTGGCTGAATGGATACAAAAACAAGACCCATATACATGCTGTCTACAAGACACCCACTTCAGACCTAGGGACACATACAGACTGAAAGGGGATGGAAAAAGATACTCCATGCAAATGGAAATCAAAAGAAAGCTGGAGTAGCAATTCTCATATCAGACAAAACAGACTTTAAAATAAAGACTATTACAAGAGACAAAGACGGACACTACATAATGATCAAGGGATCAATCCAAAAAGAAGATATAACAATTGTAAATATCTATGCACCCAACACAGGAGCACCTCAATACAAAAGGAAAATGCTAACAGCCATAAAAGGGGAAATCGACAGTAACACAGTCATAGTAAGGGACTTTAACACCCCACTTTAACCAATGGACAGATCATCAAAAATGAAAATAAATAAAGAAACACAAGGTTTAAACGATACATTAAACAAGATGGACTTAATTGATATTTATAGGACGTTCCGTCCAAAAACAACAGAATACACTTTCTTTTCAAGTGCTCATGGAACATTCTCCAGGATAGATCATATCTTGTGTCACAAGTCAAGCCTTGGTTAATTTAAGAAAATTGAACTTGTATCAAGTATCTTTTCAAACCACATGCTATAAGAGTAGATATCAATTACAGGAAAAAAACAGTAAAATATACAAACACATGGAGGCTAAACAATACACTACTAAATAACCAAGAGATAACTGAAGAAATCAAAGAGGAAATCAAAAATACCTACAAACAAATAACAATGACAACATGATGACCCAACACCTATGGGATGCAGCAAAAGCAGATCTAAGAGGGTAGTTTATACCAATACAATCCTACCTCACAAAATAAGAAAAATCTCAAACAACCAAACTTACCCCTAAAGCAGTTAGAGAAAGAGGAACAAGAAAACCCCTTAACAGATGGAAAGGAATCATAAAGAACAGATGAGAAATAAAAGAAAAAGAAATGAAGGAAACAATAACAAAGATCAATAAAACTAAAAGCTGGTTCTTTTAGAAGATAAACAAAATTGATAAACCATTAGCCAGACTCATCAAGAGAAAGAGGGAGAAGACTCAAATCAACAGAATTAGAAATGAAAAAGCAGTAACAACTGAAACTGCAGAAATACAAAGGATCGTGAGAAATTACTAGAAGCAGCTATATGCCAATAAAATGGGCAACCTGGAAGAAATGGACAAATTCTTAGAAAAGCACAACCTTCCAAGACTGAACCAGGAAGAAATAGAAAAGATAAAGAGACCAGTCACAAGCACTGAAATTGAAACTGTGATTGAAAATCTTCCAACAAAAACCCCAGGACCAGATGTGTTCACAGGCGAATGCTATCAAACATTTAGAGAAGAGCTAACACCTATCCTTCTCAAAGCAGAGGGAGGAACACTCCCAAACTCATTCTTTGATGCCACCATCACCCTGATACCAAAACGAGACAAAGATGCCACAGAAAAAGAAGACTACAGGCCAGTATCACAGATGAACATATATGCAAAAATCCTCAACAAAATACTAGCAAACAGAATCCAACAGCACATTAAAAGGATCATACACCATGATCAAGTGGGGTTTATCCCAGGAATGCAAGGATTCTTCAATGTATGCAAATCAAGCAATGTGATACACCATATTAACAAATTGAAGGAGAAAAACCATATGATCATCTCAATAGATGCAGAAAAAGCATTTGACAAAATTCAACACCCACTTATGATAAAAACCCTCAAGAAAGTAGGCATAGAGGGAACTTACCTCAACATAATGAGGGCCATATATGACAAACCCACAATCAACATCTTTCTCAAAGGTGAAAAACTTTTCCACTAAGATCAGAAATAAGACAAGGTTGTCCACTCTCACCACTGTTATTCAACATAGTTTTGGAAGTTTTAGCCACAGCAAACAGAGAAGAAGAAGAAATAAAAGGAATCCAAATTGCAAAAGAAGAAGTAAAACTGTCACTGTTTGCAGGTGATATGATACTATACATAGAGAATCCTAAAGATGTTACCAGAAAACTACTGGAGCTAATCAATGAATTTGGTAAAGTAGCAGGATACAAAATTAATGCATAGAAATCTCTTGCATTCCTATACTCTAGTACTCTAACACTCCCATTTACCAATGCAACAAAATGAATAAATTACCTAGGAATAAACCTACCTAAATGGACAAAAGACCTGTATGCAGAAAAGCATAAGACCCTGATGAAAGTAATTAAAGATGATACCAACAGATGGAGAGATATACCATGTTCTTGGATTGGAAGAATCCACATTGTGAAAATGACTATACTACCGAAAGCAATCTATGGATTCAGTGCAATCCCTATCAAACTACCACTGGCATTTTTCACAGAACTAGACCAAAAAATTACACAATTTGTATGGAAACCAAAAGACCCCGAAAAGCAAAAGCAAACGGAGCTGGAAGCATCAGGCTCCGTCACTTCAGACTATACTACAAAGTTACAGTAATCAAGAACTGGTACTGGAACAAAAACAGAAATATAGATCAATGGAACAGGATAGAAAGCCCAGAGATAAACCCATGCACATATGGTCATCTTATCTTTGATAAAGAAGGCAAGAATATATAATGGTCAAAAGATAGCCTCTTCAATAAGTGGTGCTGGGATAACTCTTCAATAAGTGGTGCTGGGATAACTGGACAGTTACATGGAAAAGAATGAAGTTAGAACACTCCCTAACACCATACACAAAAATAAACTCAAAATGGATTGGAGACATAAATGTAAGGCCAGACACTATAAAACTCTTAGAGGAAAACATAGGCAGAACACTGTGACATAAATCACGGCAATATCCTTTTTGACCCACCTCCTAGAGAAATGCAAGTAAAAACAAAAGTAAACAAATGAGACCTAATGAAACTTAAAAGCTTTTGCACAGCAAAGGAAACCATAAACAAGACAAAAAGACAAGCCTCAGAATGGGAGAAAATAGTTACAAGCGAACCAACGGACAAAGAATTAATCTCCAAAATAGACAAGCAGCTCATGCAGCTCAACATCAAAAAAACAAACAACCCAATCCAAAAATGGGCAGAAAACCTAAATAGACATTTCTCCAAAGAAGATATACATATTGCCAACAAACACATGAAAGGATGCTCAACATCACTAATCATTAGAGAAATACAAATCAAATCTACAATGTGTTATCACCTCACACTGGTCAGAATGGCCATCTTTAAAAATTCTACAAACAATAAATTCTGGAGAGGGTGTGGAGAAAAGGGAACCATCTTGCAGTGTTGGTGGGAATGTAAACCGATATAGCCACTGTTCAGAACAGTATGAAGGCTCCTTAAAAAACTAAAAGTAGAACTACTGTATGACCCAGCAATCCCACTACTGGGCATATACCTGGAGAAAACTATAATTCAAAAAGTCATGTACCACAGTGTCATTGAAACACTATTTACAATAGCCAGGACGTGGAAGAAACCTACATGGAAGCAATCGCAGATGAATGGATAAGAAGATGTGGCACCTATATAGAATGGAATATTACTCAACCATAGAAAGAAACAAAATTGAGTTATTTGTAGTGAGGTGGATGGACCTAGAGTCTGTCGTACAGAGTGAAGTAAGTCAGAAAGAGAAAAACAAATACTGTGTGCTAACACATATATATGGAATCTAAAAAAAAAGTTTCTGAAGAACCTAGGGCAGGGCAGGAATAAAGACACAAACATAGAGAATGGACTTGAGGACATGGGGATGGGGAAGGGTAAGCTGGGACGAAGTGAGAGATGGCATGGACATATATACACTACCAAATGTAAAATAGCTAGTGGGAAGCAGCCGCATAGCACAGGGAGATCAGCTCAGTGCTCTGTGACCACCTAGAGGGATGGATTTGGGAGGGTGGGAGGGATATGCAAGGGGGAGGGGATATGGATATATATGTATACATATAGCTGATTCACTTTGTGATACAGCAGAAACTAACACACGATTGTAAAGTAGTTATACTCCAATAAAGATGTTAAAAAAAAAAGATCGTTTGATAGGATAGTTATTCCAAACCTTAATGAACAGATAATATTAAAGCTGTACAAACTGTTTAAGAAAATTCACAAAGAGGTGAACGGCCAACTTTGTGCTTGCATGACTTGGATACAAAACTGGACAAGGAATGTATAAGAAAAATATGTGTGAATTAATCTCTAGTATGAAAATAGATGCACAGATTCTAAGCAAAATATTACCACATTGAATCCAGCAATTTATTAAAAAGTTCGTCATGACTAAGCAGGATTTACCTTACTACCTCAAGGATCTTTCAGACATCAGAAAATCTTTCAATACATTTCCTCAGTTTAACAAATTAAGGGAGATAATTCATATGATCATTTTAGTATAGGGAAGGATTTCTTAGGACAGAAAGTCACATTAGAAAAAGACTGATAAAATCAACTACATTAAAATTGAAAATAAAATTTATGGTTAGTGTAAGACACCACACAATGTGTTTAAAAAGCCACAGGCCAGGAGAAATGATTGCAATGTATAACACTGAGAAGGGGTTAGTATTACAAGATAATAAAGAGACAGAAAAAACAAAGAACAAACAAAAACACTGAAACAGCTGACAAAGGCAGTTAACTGAAGATGGATTCTGAAAGGCCAGTAAACCTAGTTAACCCCAGTAACAGAGAAATTTAAGACTACTGTGAGATACCAATTTATATCCAGTCACCAGAATGACACAAAAGTTCTGATGACATGAAGTATTGTAAAGACATAGAAAAATAGGAACTCTTGTACACAGCTAATAGGATTATAAATTGGTACTCCATATTCAAAGACAATAATATTTTAAGAATTTTGAAATGCACATATTCTTCTATCTAGCAATTCTACTTCCAGGAATAGTTCTTTAAAACAAAACGCTAAGAATCTGAAGGATGTTCATTGCAACGTTGTAGGAATAAAAAATTGGGAAAAAATAAAATGTCCATAAGGAAGAGAATCACTGTGTAAATTTTAGTAAAATGGAGTATTATGCTTCAATTAAAATGAAAATACTAGGTTTACAAACATTTATTTGGATGTATCTTGGAAACAATGTTAAGTGAAAAAAACAAGATTCAGAATTTTACACATATTTCTGTAAATATAAAACAATATATCCAATATATAATGAATATATATTTTTTTCAACTCATGATATATTTTCTTTAATAAAAGTATAAAATCGCAGATGGAGAATGTGTACCAACTTTGTGATGGTGACCAACTCTTTTTTTTTTTTTTTTTTTCTTTTTGCGGTATGCGGGCCTCTCACTGTTGTGGCCTCTCCCGTTGCGGAGCACAGGCTCCGGATGCGCAGGCCCAGCGGCCATGGCTCACGGGCCCAGCCGCTCCGCGGCATATGGGATCCTCCCAGACCGGGGCACGAACCCGTATCCCCTGCATCGGCAGGCGGACTCTTAACCACTGCGCCACCAGGGAGGCCCTGTGATGGTGACCAACTCTTAAGAGAGGGGCAGTGGAATAGATTTATGACAGGGAAAAAGTGAGATTTTTATATGTATCTATAATGCTTTTTAAAAATATCCAATGTCTGAAACAAACATGAATAGTTAAAAGTAATACATGCTCACTGGAGAATACTTGAGAAGTAGAAAAAATATTTTGAAAATAAAACATAATCTTACCAGCCGGAGATGAGTGTTATTAACATTTGGTGTGCTGCCTTGTAGGATTTTCTTTTCATGCACAATTTTACTTGATTAAAATCAAGTATATATCTTATTGTAACCATAGTTGATATAGAAACTTTAATAAATGTTATAAGAAAGTTGGTTGTAGAGGAGCTTGTTGATGACATCATTGTTACTACCCTCAGTGATTTATCAGCATCTAGAAACCTTTTTTTAAAAATCCCAAAATACTTTTTGAAATCCTCTTCCCTCAAAGTATGGAATGAGGATTATTTTACTCCTTTACTATTTTGAAGTATTTAATCAGTTGATATAGTATCTTGCACCAGTTTATTCATCTAACACCCAGTACTCAGTTTTTGGGGTATAAAGAAAGTGAGAAACGTTCTTCCCTTCAAGGAGCTCACAGTCTTTATGGGGAGCCTTGTACATGAATAATTATAACATGATGAGCTTAATCTTAGACATATGAGGAAATGATGCAGGAATTGTCAGAGAGTTACTGACTGACAGCCAGAGAAGACTTCACTAAGAAGGTAGCATTTGAGCTGGGCCTGGCAGGATATTTAGTGAATTGTCATGCAAAGGGAAAAAGGACCTACCTGTCAGAGGAAGAGTAGTTGCATCCTGAGAACCAGTGTCTTTTTCTGGAGTAGAAGATGAGTAAGGGGCAGTGAGAAAAGATGAGGGAGGAGAGAAGTGGTCGAGTATAAATTATGGTGAATCTTGTCTACCATGCTGAGGTGTTGGGAGCCAGCAGAGTAAAAGACCAGGAGTGCAGTCTTCAGATACCTATTTTAGAAAAATTACAGGGAATATTGATTTATAATTTTTTGAATAGATTCATAAAGAAAGAAGGGAAAATTTTCTTTAAAAATAAGCTCCTGATTTTTCAGGGATAAAGATAAATTTGTTTCAACTCATGATATATTTTCTTTAAGGTCAGATTATAATTTACTGTGATCGTTAGGCCTGTGCAATCCATTGAATTAATGGGATTAAAATTTGTCCTCTAGCACTCTCATTCCATGTGAAAGTTTTTGCGCTGTCAATTCTAAGGGCATTTACTATAGGGACCACTATATATATAACTTAACAATGGATTGTGGCAACAGTGAAAGTAGAAGGACTTCATCCTAGTCCATTCTTCTATTAAGTTTGTCTCTACTTTGCTAGAATGGTGGGATTTTTTTTTGAGGGAAAGCAGGGATTTCACAGATTATAGAAAAACCTATATTACATCTTGAAGTTTTAAGTATCTTTGGAAGAGTAACATCAATATATTTCTTTCCCATTAGTAGTGCACTGAAGAGTAAACACTTTAATGGTTGTGTGTGTGTGTGTGTGTGTGTGAGTGAGTGTATATGTTATGTTGTTGTATGTCTACCAATTACTAACCTGTGTATACTGCCACATTAATTGGTCAGTTCAGAGATGCCAGGTGGTTTATGAACTGGGAATATTCCTCATCATAACTGCAAATTAGAAAATAGGTTTTGAGTATAATTACAAAAGGACTTATGATTGCTTGTGAAAGAGGCCCCTTAGATGTACATACAATTTATAACACGTGCATCAGAAGCTCTGAGATCTATTTTTGTCACCTAATGTTTTTCTTTTTAAAAAGCAAGACCCTTTGGGCTTTTAAAGTTCCAATCATTAGATACTTTTGCATTCATAAATAGTTACGACTTTGTAGCTAGTATTTAAGCAATATTTTGTTAACAAGAAAAAATGTCCTCAAGTTTCAAACAAAAATTTTCGCTAATGTGCAGTAAAAGCATCACTGATTTTATGGGGACATATGAACAATTTATTGAATCTGGAAAGTTTACATAAAAATATGTATAGGAAAGCAGCCTATCATCTGGATAGAGAGACTCTTCAATAAGGAAGAAATGACACAATAGGGTGAACATAGAATTATCTCTAGAATAGGAAAGATGAAAATCTTTGCTTCCAGTTAAATTTTACTCCTGCTGTGAGTATAAAAGAGAAAGACGAGTTAGGATTAAATAATACTTTGGTTCCCATTTTACATTCTGGGCATCCTGAGACATTTCAGTCTGATTTATAGAAGCGTATGAAATGCAATCTAACTTTTCCGAAAGTATATCTAAACAAATTATAATTCTATACAATGTATTTCTTTTACAGTATGTGAAGTCTGTCATGGATATCCACATAATTTGAAGAGCATAATAGCACATCAAAGGAAATATATGTTCAGATGATAATAATAGTATAAGACTAATTTGTGGCCACATCTTCCATCAAAATACCAGATAACCAAAGTAAATATGGGTTTCTGGCTAGTGTAGATTACAAAAAAATACTCTCTTTATGTAGTTGGTAATTTCCACCCAGTTTTCCCAGAATTTACTGATATTTTGAGTAAAAATCATTAATTCCATGAAATACTTGACACATGTTTAATTTACATGACAAACTACAGTGTATGTGTGCCTGTATGCACACACGTATTAGTATGTAACACACATCTTGCAGTGGGCATGTAAAAGATGTAGTAAATTACAATCACTGCTTTCCATGCAAACTCTTTTGTTTTTTGCGGTACGCGGGCCTCTCACTGTTGTGGCCTCTCCCGTTGCGGAGCACAGGCTCCGGATGCGCAGGCCCAGCGGCCGTGGCTCACGGGCCCAGCCGCTCCGCGGCATGTGGGGTCCTCCTGGACCAGGGCACGAACCCGCGTCCCCTGCATCAGCAGGCGGACTCTCAACCACTGCGCCACCAGGGAAGCCCTCCATTCAAACTTTTTTATAAATAATATTTGATAGAATACAACAGGCATTGATTAAATCACTTAAATTTAAGTTTGTTTTAATTGGCCATTTAACTTCTTTGCTAAATTCTGAATATTTGAAAATTTGTTCTTGCCAGTACTTTGCAAGTATATCATAGATAATAAGTAAATGATATGGGACACATTTTAAAAATACTGTTTTGTCCATAATACTGACTGTTCAGAAATTGAGTCCTGACTCCTCTTAAAATGAATCCATCTGTAATGGGTGATAGTGACATAAAGACAAATTAGACACACTATGTCTGCCTTGAAAGAAGTCACAGTCCAGTAAAAGGGGAACAGACAAACAGAGGATATGGCATGTGGCAGGTGCACGGGGTGCTGCGGGACCGCATAGGAGGGCACTTACCTCATACTTTCATATTTATTCTTCATTACACTCTTCTCCCCTCCCCACACACTAGATGTTTCAAGGGAGTCCTTGAGAGGATGCGTCTTTACCTGAGGCAAATGAAAGCCAGAAGGATATTCAGGGGCAAAAAATATGTGGAAAAGTGTGGAGCTTAGAGAGGTAAGAGGGAGCAGATCATGAAAAGCCTTGTAAAAATTAGAAAAAGAGAAGAGAGGAGGGGCTAAAAGTAAAGGAGAAGGTAATGAAGAATAAATTTGAATGTGCCAGTATGTATTTATTTACACTCCTGCCTAATTGTAGAAGGGATAGAAAACATAGACGGTCTAGTATATGCTCGTGATTACCTACATAACATTTATTCCTTGACTTCCCCCATCCTTCTATCCTTTTTCTGTTCCCAGCAGAATCCTAGATACCCTCCTCTCCATGGCCATGCATTTGCAGAGGAGTCCTCTCTACCCCACCTCCCAGGAAACAGATGCTCATTAGTTTAAGCCAACCCTTGTTAGTGATTGGGTTAGATATCAATGTTTGATAAAAATTTGACCAATAAGAGTCTTTAAAAAACACACAAGAAAGAGATGACCCTCTTCTTCATTTTGATATTATCATATCTGATATGATACTGGGAGCTGCTGCAGTCATCTTGGTGCCAGCCTGGGGATGAAGCATCCCATGGAGGAGGGCAGAGCTGAGAAAGCCATAGAGAGGAGGAGCCAGAGCTCTGATGTTTGGCACCTGGAGCTACCCTGGGTCTAGACTCCCTGTTATGTGGCACAATCTGTGTCCTCATTGTTTAGTCTAACTAAAGGAAAGTTTTATGTTAATTTTAGCTCAAATACCTGATCAATTAATGAGGAAACAGAAAATCCAGCTTCCTAACAAAAATTAGAAGGCAAGATAGTAAAGAGGGAAAGTAGGGTAGGGACATAAAATGAAGCATGGATAAGACCAAGGCAAACTGCTATCATAGTACATATGCTTCCATTTGTGTAAGAAAATGACATATGTATGATACACTTACACACAGATATGCATATGCTTTTTTAATCTCCTTATATGAATTCCTGCAAGAACTCACAAAAAATGGAAGTAGGGTGTGGCACCTTAGGATGGGCTTGGGCTCACTTATCATCATATACCATATTGTACTGTTTGAATGTTTAACCATGTGAATATTTTGTTTTCACATTTATTAAAGCAAAACCAGATGATATGCCATCCATATACTCATACAACATTTTGAGCAAAGTTTGAGAAAAATGTTCATACATTTATTTGTATTTCTCTTTTGTTAAGTACCTGTTGGTAGTTTTGGGTCCATTTTTTCTATTAGAGTGTTTTTTTTTCTTACCACATGAAATGATTTTTAAGAACATATTAAATTGTTTGATAACATTAGTTTATAGCAGTTGGTTTTTTTCTCTCAGTGATTAGTACCTGATTGTTGAAAAAAATTACAAAAGGGACCCCTGAGAAGAATTAGACTGAGTTCAATCGAGGTTGAATTCCCCAGGAAGTAGACTTTGAGATGGAGATTGTCATACCGGAGATCAATTAAGAGTGCTCTAGGAAACAGTGGATGTGGGAAAGAAGCAAGATGGGGCTGAAGGAGAGGTTAGCCTGCGATGAATTCTCACCATAGGCACCTACAGACTCCCTAGGGAACTCTGAAACTGGGATAGGCCTTCAAAATCATCCCAAGTTGGTGACTAGGCACAGCCTTTATACTCCTCTGTTAATCAGACATCAGAAGCAGGCTGCCCCTGGAAGGGCACGTGACCTTGGGTCAAGCAAGTCTCTTCAGCTGATGCAGTTCCCAAAAAGGGCTGACAGCTGAAGACTGTCTGCCAGCAACACTTAAATCAGCTAAGGGAATAAATCTTTCAGATATGAAGGGCATATTAAAGTGTCTACCGCAAATAGGATTAGAGTTTCACTCAGAATGTGTGGTAAAATAAGAGAAATGGATGTAGTTATTGGTAAGAGAATTATTAAATGATGAATCATTATGTCTAAGCTGAATATGTAAAAAGTAAAGATAGGAGTTGATAGGTTGAATGAAATTAGATGTATAAAAGGATTAGTTTATAGCAGTGGGATTGAACAACAGGTTTAGTGTGAGTGAGGGAAATGAGAGAGTGAAAATGATTGGATATTGTATCTATGGAATGGGTTCTTTGAGATTAAGATGCCCAAATGAAGCCACTGCTGTTCATAATGAAGTACCTGGTTTAGCCTCAGGTATGAGAACCTGAAAAGGGTTAAATCAAAGATCACATGAATAGAAATCAGAACACTATTGGGCTTAGATGATTACTTAAACATCTACAAGGAATCTGAAGGTTCCAAGGTAAATGGCAGGCTTGGGGTGAAAAGCAAGACTGGGAAACATGTGCTAAGGCTTTGAGGCATAAAATAGAGTAAATTGAAGTTCAATAAATGATAGATATGAGTCAGTGCAGACTATAGCAGAGTCACTTTTACGAGTGTGAAAGAATCCTGGAATTTAGGCCTGTGGTACAGAAGAATAAATCTCATTTTCACCTCCAACTACTATGATGCTTTCATCTGGGATTTTAGCAAGTTCATTTTCTAACTTCCCTTAATGGGGAGTCAGTGCCTGCTTAGGAGGGATTCTGGCCTGGCAGGACAGTGCTAGGGTATGGCTTGGTCAGCTTGTTGTGAACACCACTTTGGAATGAGCAGAAGGATACAGGAGATGAATACTGGCAACCAATGAGAGTAAAGTCAGAAAAAAGAACTTGTCGTCAAGACCAAAGCCTGAAACCCAAAATGGGGCTCAAAGCCAGTAGATCCTGGAAAACAAAAATCTCTGAGAATTGAAGCACAAATATATTCGTAAAACAAAAGAATCCATGAATTGCCCAATGTGAGATAAAATATTTTATTTCTTTAATTTTTTACTTTCTTCATTTGCTTACAATTCAGTCCATAAAAGTTAGCCTTGGGAGGGGACCCATCTCCTCTGGCCTCCCTCTGCCTCTCATTTTCTTTACTGTGCATTGCTCCAGGGATCTATTTCATCGTGCTGGTAAAGGTCAAGGAATAGACATTCTTGGCACCATCCTGGGAGAGGGATGGTGAAATTCTACTGTGTTCCAGCCAGGCTGAGCTATTTGTAGTTCACCAAAGGCATAATGCTCTTTCATACTTCTGCCCCAATGCATATTCTGTTTTCTTTGTTTAGAATGCTTCTCCCTCCTTGAGTGCTTGATGGCACTCATTCTTCAAGGCTATGATTAAACATTTCTTCTTTACCTTCTCTTCTTACCCATAAACTAACTCCCTACCGTGGTCCCCTTACTCAGTTAGTGGCTCACTCTTCTGTGTTCCCATAGTGCCTGATATGTAGCATGAATGACATAGTTTTGTGATTCTATATTTTCCCTTCTATATTTTCCATTAAATAGGCAACAACTTCAAAATGAGGCTGAGAGCCTGTTTACCATTGTAGGCTAAACATCTAACATGTTGGCCATGTTATAAATGTAAGCCAAACACCTAACATATTAGTTATCTATTGCTGCATAGCAGCTTACCCCAAAACTTGTGGCTGAAAACAAAAAATATTTATACTCTCACAGTTTCTGTGGGCCAGGAATCCAGGAGGGGCTTAGCTGGGTGGTTCTGGCACAGGGTCTCTCTGAGGTTGCAGTCAGCTGTTGGCCAGAACTGCCATCATTCAAGGCTTGACCGGGTCTGAAGGATCCACTTTCAAGCTGATACATGCAGTTTTGGACAAGTTTCAGTTCCCAGCAGGCTGTTAAACTGAGGGCTTCAGTCCCTCACAGTGCCATGTGGGCCTCTCCAAAAGGCTGTTCACAGTACAGTTACTTGCTTTCCTCAGTGCAAAAGAGCTGA
This sequence comes from Mesoplodon densirostris, assembly GCF_025265405.1. Classification (NCBI taxonomy): domain Eukaryota; kingdom Metazoa; phylum Chordata; class Mammalia; order Artiodactyla; family Ziphiidae; genus Mesoplodon; species Mesoplodon densirostris. Next base: position 82,356,427 of record NC_082671.1, read on the forward strand.
GAAAGTGAGAACATGAGAGGACACACATAAGACAGAAGCCAGACTCTTTCTAATCTAATCCTAGAAGTGACATCTCATCACAGCTGACCCTTGAGCAACACAGATTTGAACTGTGGGAGTCTAGTTATACTCGGATTTTTTTCAATAAATAAGTACTACGGGACTACCCAATCTCTAGTTGGTTGAATCTGTGGTTGGCAGAACCTCAGATACAGAGGAACTGCAGATACCGAGGGCCAGCTGGAAAGTTATACTAGGATTTTCGACTGCATAGGTGTCAGCATCCCTAGCCCCCATGTTGTTCAAAGGTCAATTGTTTTTCTGTATTTATTTGTTAGAAGCTAGTCAGCAAGTTCAATACATAGTCTAGGGGTGAGAATTTAACAAAAGCATGACTACCATGAGGCAGGGATCAATCAGGACCATCTTAGAAGCTGCCTACCACACATTTTATCTGGTAAAATATCTGCTTAATCAATACTATTGAATATGTAAAGTGGTTGGTGATAGTCATGAAGGTTCAAGTGTTTCAGTTTTCAACATATTTGAAAGAATTGCTAATTTTTAAGAAACCATTGCTAGGAGAAAGTAAAATGTATTAACTATTTGGAGTAGTAAATAATTCTTTAAAATAATTGTTAAATATATATATTTTTAATTTTATTTAATTTTGGCTGCGTCGGATCTTAGTTGCAGCACGCGGGATCTTTCGTTGCAACATAGGCTCTTCGTTGTGGTGCATGGGCTTCTCTCTAGTTGTGGCGTGCGAGTTTTCTCTTCTCTAGTTGTGGCAAGCAGGCTCCAGGGCGTGTGGGCTCTGTAGTTTGCGGCACGTGGGCTCTAGTTGAGGCGTGCGAGCTCCGTAGTTGTGGTGCGCGGGCTTAGTTGCCCCGCAGCATGTGGCATCTTAGTTCCCTGACCAAGGATTGAACCCACGTCCCCTGCATTGTAAGGTGGGTTCTTTACCACTGGACCACAGGGAAGTCCCCTAAATAATTGTTAAATATTAACTTCCTCAAATGGTACATAGGAAGTACTTTCTCACTGAAAATAATGAAGAGAAGATATTTGGGCTATTTTACTTATGATTTTCTTTCTTTCTTTCCCTGAAATGATGGTCATGTACCATTACTAAAAGTTACTTTAGAATCAAAAGATTCAATTGGTCTTATTCATTTATTTATTCATCCTTCAGTGAGCATCTTTTGAACACTTACTGTGCACAGGGCATTGCCCTTGCTTTAGATATCATGCTATTTGTTCTACAAACCTTAAATGAATTTTTACTTCCATGATGAAACCTTAGTTTTTAATTGCATAGTGAGAAGAATGTTCATGTATAATATGAATATGGAAAAGCAAATTTATAATATAACATTCTTCTAGGTTTCTCCCTAAAAGGAAGACCATTTCCATGGGAAGTACTTATGACAGGGGCCTACAACCTATAGACTACAAATGAAATCTAGCCTATGCTTGTTTTTGTAAATAAAATTTTCTTGTAATAATACAGCCACACCTGGGAATTCCCTGGTGGTCCAGTGGTTAGGACTCTACAGTTTCACTGCCAGGGGCCTGGGTTCAATCCCTGGTCAAGGAATTAAGATCCTGCGAGCTATGTGTCACGGCCAAAAAAATAAGGTAAAAAAAATACAGCCGTACCCGTTTGCTTACATATTGTCAATGGCTGCCTTTGTGCTGCAACAGCAGGGTTGAATAGTTATGAAAGAAACATCCTAGCCTGCAGAGCTTAAAATGTTTACAATCTGGACCTTTGCAGGAAAAGTTTGCCAATTTCTGACTTGAGGCCAACAATTAAAAATTATACTTTGGGACTCCCCTGGTGGCTCAGTGGTTAAGGCTCTGCGCTCCTAATGCAGGGGGCCGGGGTTCCATCCCTGGTAGGGGAACTCAGATCCCGCATGGCGCAACTAAGACCCAGTACAGCCAAATAAATAAATAAATAAATACTTAAAAAAATTATACTTCATGACTTGCTAGACTAATAATTATTAAATACTTACTTGACAATTATTTAGTGCTATATTCAACTTTCCACAATAATACCTCAAGCCATCTATCTAGTTATAGTTATTATTATAATTATACATGTATGTGGTAATAATAGCAATAGCTACTTTAATTGAGCACTTACTATGTGCCAGGCAATATGTTAAAATACACACATACATACACACATGTCTTATTTATCCTTACAAAAACACCAAGAGAAAAGCACTGTTTCACAGATGAGGAAACTGAGGTTAAATGTGGCAGGATTTCAGATTTGATTTATTTAATTCCAGAGCCCAAATTTGTTGTATATGTCTCCTCCATTTCTTAGTATTACCTCCATGAATATTATATTCTTTTCAAACTGAAATCTTCCTTATTCCACAAATGTGCCTCTTTCCCATCTTTCTACCTTTTTGCTCCTTCTACTTCCAACTCTTGGAATGTCCTTCGCACTCATTTCTTCATGTCTGAATTTTACTAATCTGTCAGAGAACTCCTTAATCACCACCTCTTCCATGACACCTTTCCTGAATCTCCAGCCAGAAGTAATCTCAGTCCTGTTTGTCAGCTACATAGCAACTAGCATGGTTTCTGGTACACTTTAATTGTTCAGTACATGCTATTGAATGCTGTTAAAATTCTGCTCTGTAACATTGCATATGAATTATTTTGTCTTCATAGAATACTTTTCTTCTAAAAACTCTAGTAAACTAGAAGGTTTTTTTTTTCCCTAGGCTTGTTATCATAGAGAAAACTGACAGTCATAATGTATAATCTAATGCATAGAAAGGGAATGTGACAAGAAGATGTCTCATTTCAATCTGAAATTGCAAGTATCTTCAGTAATTTTCTCTAAGCAGTTTTTATACACTTCATTTCCTTTTCATCAGAAATGTTCTGTAGCTGCAGGTGTGAAATGCAGGTTGACCATGTAAAACCGTCGTGGACATAGGCTGTCATTTTGCAAAGTCCACTGGATAATTGTTAGGTTTTTATAAATAATATAATAAAGGATATTTTAGGAATAAATCAGTTTCCTAAGACTCTTATGTATGTTCTAGAATATGCTTCTCATTTGGATACTCTCCAAAAGGACCATGGAATTATAAAAGCCAGATCACCTTTCTCCATGTAATTAAGGACATTTATGACAGTTGCCATTGACACACACACACAGGTTTTATTCATTTTATTTCACTTAGTATTTTTAAAAGATTGCATTGAGCTAAGAGCTGTGGAGAGAATAAAGGAAATGTAAGTCACTGTGAAAATATAACCTAGTCTGGAAGAGATAATGAACAATGCAAGGTAGTATAAAATCAAATTATCAGTGTAATGGTACATGTCATGGCTTCAGAAGATGGAGACAGAGTCTTTTCTAAATTTAGCACTTGATTACCCACTGTCTTGTACTATGTATTAAATTACTTACAAGAAACATTCAAGAAGCTTTTGCTTTATAGTCTGCATGGACTACCCAGCAGTTTTTTCTGGCTTTGATGCAAAATCACTTAACAGGGCCAGCCCTTGCAGTGAATCATTCCTCAAGGGATCATCTCTTATCCCTGGAATTAAAATTCTGTCCCTACCAATTTGTGTTAATAGCTAAGATACTGGTCTCAAGTCCTACCCAAGTACTCACAGTCATTACTCTAGATGTATTACCTACAAAGTACTACTATTTATTTTCTTGCTTTTCCCTCTAGATTTTCTTTCCTCTTCTATATTTTAGTTTAATTCTGATGATATTTGGTTTAATAGGGAAAATGGAAACTCAAATTTATTAACTGCATACTATGTCTGATTATGTGCTAGTTCTTTTTCATTTGTGTTCTCTCACCTTTTTCTGCCCACATAAACCCTAGAATGTAGTTGTTAATCCTCATTTTTAAAGAAAAACTGAAATCCAGAGCAGTTAAATGAATTGTCTAACATTGAACAGGCAAGTTTTCCACAGACTCCAGCATCTGGTAAAAGACAAAGAGCAATATTTAATGTTGTATATTTTATTCTAACAAAAAGTTGAGTAAAAAGTAGCACAGAATTGAAGATGAAACAGACAATGGAACAGGATACCATGAGTGAGAAACAGAGACACAGAAACAGATTCATGAAGACTTCAAATACTGGAATTATCAGACAGATTGAAAACAAAAGCACTTTACTTGCTGTTTCTAATCAATAAAAGCAAGCCTGAAAATGTTGTTAGGAAATTGAAAATGCTAAATGGTGATCAATGTATTTGAAAAAGAACCAAATAGAAATTTTAGAACTGAAAAGCATAACTGAAAGTAAGAAAATGGTTTGATAGCAGACTAGACACAGCTGAAGAAAGAACCAGTAAGCTGGAAAATGAGTGTAAGAAAACTATTCAGAATGCAATACAGAGAGAAAAATGATGAAAGTACAAAAGAGAGAATAAATGATAAGGAGAATAAAGTCTGACATTATTTCACTGGAATCCAAAAGGAGAGAAAAGAGAAAACGGGGTAGAGGCAATATTTTAAGTGATACGGTAAGGAGTGTATGCTCCTCCAATAGTCTTTCCTATTTCTGCTTATCAAAACTACATCCTTTCAGTTCCTCAGGCCAAAAATCTTAGTCATGCCTGCCCTCTCTATTTCTCTCCTACCCTGTATCCAACACATCAAGAAATTCTATTAGTCTACCTTCAAGATACATCCAGAGTCCAACCACTTATCACCAACTCAGATGCAAATGCCCTGATCTATCCTGGGTCACTGGTCTTAACAGATCTCCTTGCTTCCAGGTATTATACCATATAGTACACACGTGTACCCTACGATGTTTTTATGGTTGACATTTTCTGCTTTTATTATTTTTTTCTTATTGTCTCCATGTTCTACTTTGTTTTGGGTAGTTGGTTAACTCTGTTCAGAAGTAGAGACTGCCCATACCTTGACTATGGCAATAGTCTTCAGGCTCTGCCTCTTCCAGTCACTTTTGCATACCTATGGCATGCTAACCAGCAGAAGGGCAGTGTGCCATCAATCTAGAATTTCTTGTCTTCCACTTACTGGAAATATAACTTTGTGATTACCTTTTCTGTAAATGGGGAATGGTAATAATAGAAGCTACTTCAAAGAATTATTTTAAGGCTATTTCAAGAGCTTCAGTAAGTAAAAGGAATTTAACATGCTCCCTGCACATAATAAATGCTCGATAACCATTAGCTATTATTATCATTACTATGCCAGTCTCTGCTTAAATCTCTTCAATATTTTTCATTGCCTACAGAATTAAGCATAAACTTAACATAATAATAAACCTTCTTTTACTTATCTAAACTTAGCTCCAACTTCTTCCTCATGTAAAATACCAGCTTCATCTATGCTCTTTCCACCACTATGCCCTCATGTTTTGTGTTCTGTCCCAGCTTTCTTGCCTGAAAACTGCAGCTTTTCACAACCATCTTCCTTCCCAGCCACAGTCTGATTTCTTCTCCCCCTGCTTTTTGACCATGCTTCATTTATCTGTTATCACCTCTCAAGTTATATTGCATTATAATTTGTTTGAATGTCTGATGCCACATTTGATTGCATACTTCTCAAGGGCAGAGATTTTAAAAAATTTTACTAGACTTTATTTTTTAGAGCAGTTTTAGGTTTACAGAAAAATCAAGCAGAAGGTATAGAGATTCCTCATATACTCCCTGCTGCCACACAGGCATGGCCTCCCCCACTATCAACATTCCCCTCCAGAGTGGTACATTTTTTGCAACCAGTGAACCTGCATTGACACATCATTATCATACAAAGTCCATAGTTTACACTAAGGTTCACTCTTTGTGCTGTACATTCTATGGGTTGGGACAAATGTATAGTGACATATATCCATAGTTACAGTATCAGAGAGAATAGTTGCACTGCCCTAAAAATCCACTGTGTTCCACCTATTCATCCCTCCATACCTCCTAACCCCTGGCTAGAAATTCTTTTCCAAGTTATCCTTTGAACATAACATAATACCTAATACATAACTGACCCCAAATAAATGTTTTTACATGTATGACTGAATGAATGAAAGGAGGAAGGGACAAATTAGAGAGAATGAACGCATCTTGTCATTCTTGCTGGCTGATGTTTTGTCTCTGTTTCAGTGGTTACTCATACTTACTTAGCCTACTCAGAAGACCACCCCCACAAACTACCATCTTTCAGAACCTGGCTTATTTTTGAGATGCTTATTCAAACCCCACCATATATATTAAACCCGAATCAAGAGTGAGCTCTGGAAGCTTTTAAGACTTATTTTATGAATTATCTATTTAATTCAATGTATCACACTTGCATTTTTTGTTTCATGAACCTATGTCTATATTCCTCAGTGAGACTAAATTATATTGTTATGTGGTGGGTAAAGTTTCACCCCCTCACTTTTTATGAGCAAGAGGTGCCTTAATTTATTGCTTTTCACTTGGGATTGTAGACAATGGCCATGGAACAGAGAAACTTGCTGGTCTCTAATGAATTCACAGTCTTAGTCACTTTTATATCAATTCAGCTAACTGTCTAGGACAAAATTATTGGGGACTAATTATAAACATAACAAGGAAGTAAATTTTTTGAAGATTTGAGCTTACAACAGTTTCCATAAAAAGTCATAGAGGATTGCCAAATTGTTGTTAAAATAATATAACTTCTGTGTGCTAGCAGGAGTTATTTACAGAACCTTTTCCATCCTTTCCCCAGTATTTTAAACATTCTAAAACTACAACTTTGATCTTATTTTGTTTTGCTATAAATTCAAAAAGAAAATGTTATACATGTTGCTGATTTTTAAGTCATCATTTTCTTTATTTCTGCTCCCCCAATACTGAACATAAGGGAAGATTACTTTGGATTTTTGAAATTTCATTCACTTAGTTTTGACCATATAGGAAGATATATTTATCTGTGAGTGATAGTTTTGTTTTTGTCTACATTATAAAACTATTTTGCACCAATATTTTTTCATCAAGGTTAATTCACTGGGATGCTTTTTTACAGTTTGAGGGATTTCTGGGAAAAGTGCTTTGAGAAGCCTTGAATTGGGGTTTTATGAATCAGGGAGGTATGAAACTTCTCCTTTTAATAAAGATCAATACTCACTTGAAATATTATGGGAAAAATTAGTCCAATCATATAAAAGACATATTTTTTTAGTTAAGGTTTTAGTCATTCATGTAATGGCAGTCTTAACAATTATGCTGGATGATCTATCATTATGAATTAAATAATAATACTCTTCCTTCTTGGAACATTTCTACAGTGAAAGGTATTTACCATTTTAGAAGAAAACAAAGCATTCAATAAACATTATTTTAAAAATATACTGCTGAGTGTATTCCTCATTATGATCTTATAATTAATACCAGTTTTAAGTTGAAATCTCAATTCATGTTTACTAAAGTAATTTCAAGTCTTAAAAGGTAAACTGAGTGATTAGGTTCATGGCAGTTCTATTTTTATTCACAGAGAATGCCTCTGAGGTAGCAATTACTGCTCCAGGAACTAGTAACCATAGAGACAGCTCCACAGGCCCAACACCTGACTGCTCACCTCCATCCCCTGACACTGCCCTCAAAAATATTGTAAAAGTCATTCGACCCCAGGTAAGTGTCCAGCATGACATCATCTGCACGATAATATATTTCAATTTTGAATCAGTGCGTGTGCACCATTTATATTGCAATGCCTGGACTATCTTATAATAAGTAAATGGATTTTCAGCTTAAAAGAATGGACTTGGAAGAGAATGTTTCCTTCCCTTGGAGCTGATGATAGACGTTGAAATCTGTATTCGCTTTTGGAAAAACGAATTTGTATATTACATGAAAAAACAAATTACGCTTACAAAAAATGGCTATTTCACATCATTTTTCTCTTACAACTTTTTAATAATTTTGCTCCAATTATTGAGCTGCTACATGTTTTCTGGTGTTTCCTTCTCCTTTTGTCTTCATTTCTCTGGATATGCTGCATTGTTTGTGATCACTTCTTTATCATTCGACCCCGGTTGTTTATATATATGTATTTTTTCCTGTTCTGTATGGCTTCAGACTAATTTTGTCTGTGTTTAATACTGCACCTCTCATTGCTCCTTATTTTCCTCCAGTGCTCACTTTCCTCTGGCTGGTCTCTTTACCCTTTGTTCTTTTTTTCCATTCCTGTCACTGTTCTGTATGGGTTTCTTTCTCTTCCCCCTTCTCTTTCAGTTGGATTTCCCAGTAGGCGGTTTGCAGGCAAGCTTTAGAAATATCATTGGGACAAGCTGTTCTGTGATATTTCATTGAAAATAGCACTTATAAAGCTGTTTGCATTATATTTTTGCCAACAGATGGACTCAGAACATGGAATTGGTGATGTTCTCAACCTGGCTCATTCTGAATGGGCCTCATAAAATCCAAGAGAGGGGAACTTTGGATCAGATCAATGCCATTCACTACCTACTTAGATATATAGTATGAACGAATACTTTTAGCCAATATGCAGAACAAATATGTCTTTTAAGGTTGTTTTGGTCTAAATGAGCAGTGATTTGTTTAATATCTTACCTTCTTTACCATAACTTACTTTGGATTATTTTATTATAATCATCATCCTCATCAGTAATGGCATTTAAGCTTTACATATCCACTACAGCTTATAGATAGAACACTTTCATACAAATTGTTTTGTTTAACCTTTATCAGTTCCAAGGGCATGTATATTTTAGTGTTATGGATAAGGATATTGGCACTCCAAAGGGGCTAAGTTGTGCAACTGATTGGAAGTTTCTTTCCTTTCTTTGGTATAATAATTAACTGTCTCCTGCAATCCTGTTCAGAGGGTAGAAAAATCCTCATTATGTTGTATAACTTGTTACATCTTTGTGAGGCTAAAACTTACAGGTTCATAGGCATAGGTAACATTTCACACAATGTCCCAATATGTGCAGGAGAAAATTGTCTTCAATAATTCCTCTTCCTTTTCAGGGAATTTGACCTAGTTCATTTAATTCAAGAAATAACCCTCACTAAACTTAGATTTAGATGCTAAATATCACATTTATTATCATTGGCTTTCTCATTAGATGAAGGTGTTTCTGGTGTTATTGTGCAGCGATTACATTTTCAGCATTTTAAACTATTTATGAAGGAGATTGCCCTATATATGTTAATAAAATCTATTACTAAACATATTTATCTTTATACCAATATAAATTCTCTAATGTAAATGCATTTGGTCATTCAATGAATGAAAAACAGATTCTTTTCTACATAATCTAATCAACTCTACAGGACCTTATTCCATGAATCCTCCTTTGCATATTCTATTTTGTTGTATTTTAACTTATTTTAGTAAACTTTGAAGAAAACTAGAGGTAGTTTTAAAGCCAGAAATTCCATTTGACTCTATTCCTTGGTTCTGTCCATTTTTAAAAGTGTATGAAGGTAACTGACTCCACTTTCCTTTCTTAGATGTTATAATGACGATTTAGGGAGGGAAAAATGAAGGGAGAAAGTCAGGAAACTAAGTCCGATAGCATTTAAATGAGAACCAATGCAGCCTGTACGTGTGTATGTTATAGAACAATAACAGCTAAGGTATGTAACTGGGAAAGAATATAACCTCAATTGGGCTACCCTTTCTTTCACCTCAGAGACATTGGTGCATTACTTATTTCTCCTCATGAGTCCTGATCTCCTGGGGTTCCTCATTCACTGTAGAGAGCAGGGAATAGAAAATTCAAGCGAACGTAATTATGAAGGAGTATTTGGTAGGACATGTGATTTCAGGAAAGGGTTTAGAGACCAGAGGGTGTGGATGGGGGACAGCTAGATGGATAGAATAGAGGACTCCCTGGTGTGTTTTGACAAGTCACAGGTGTGTCAGGCATTGAGCATTGTCAAGAGCTACTGTTCCAAAGAAAAGATAATTATTAGTTAGCTTATGTAAGAGCCTATACTTTGATCATAGGTTTAACCCTCTGAAGTGTTTACTAATTCTCCTGGCTTTTCTGTCTGGAAATGCAAGAATGTGGTTTGATTGACTTGTGGGTATTCAAATACTTTTTTTTTCCATTTACTAATTAGAAATTAATAACATGTTTGAAATTATCATTTCACTCTTAAAATTGGTGATGGGCCTTGAAAATAAAAGTATAAATGCAACTTTTATTCATGAATTTACATTTATTTGCCTGAGCATTAGCAGATGTGTTTAGTCTTATTGTGAGAAGAGTGACATAGATGAGAGATAAAAACAGGACTTTTCATCTTATTCACTGCAAATAGATACTGATTAGATAGAGCAAGTTAGGTTACATCTCCTTTGCCTGATGCATACCTTTATCTAGTCTACTTTCCATAACTATAAATGAAGAATATCCATTGTAACCAAGTTCTTGCTTTCAGTATGAGGTAGAGCTGATTATACATTTCATGTATTTCTGATTGGTGTTTTAATTACTTGGAAGCTACAGACGTTGCAGTGCTTTGTTGAGTTTGATTCTATTTGGCATATTTATTAACTCATTAAGTCATAGCTGTTAGTTCTGCATCCTGTATTTGATCTTTTTTTTTTTTTTTTTTTTTTTGCGGTACATGGGCCTCTCACTGTTGTGGCCTCTCCCGTTGCGGAGCACAGGCTCCGGACGCACAGGCTCAGCGGCCATGGCTCACGGGCCCAGCTGCTCCGCGGCATGTGGGATCCTCCCGGACCGGGGCACGAATCCGTGTCCCCTGCATCGGCAGGCGGACTCTCAACCACTGCGCCACCAGGGAAGCCCTGTATTTGATCTTTTTACCTTTGCTTCTTTGGGCTCTTTCATGTCTTAAAATTCTCCAGACTGAAACGTTCTATTTTCAATTCATAGAGCCTGAAAGATTTATGTGCTACTGGCTTCTCTTTGTTTTTCTCCAGTATATTAACCCACAAGCCTGAGTTTCTCTATTTAGATAAATTCACAAGGCTGGGTTCACTTACTTATACTTGAAAATAAAATTATTTTTAAATTTGAAAAAATACTTGAAATACTTGAAAAAATATTACCTTTAAAAAATTTAGGTAGGTCTATTGACATACAAGTTTGTTTTTTTTTTGCTACTAAATAATTATAGTTCCTTGTAATGGCTTTGTTTTTTTAAAGTTCTCCTGATGAAAGTATATTTTTCCCCTAATTGAAGAATACAATACAGTTTGATGGATTTTGACAACTGTGTTTGTAAGTGTAACCACCACTCAAAGCAGGATATATATAGAACATTGGTGTTACCCCAGAAAAAAGAGGTATACCTCATACCTCTTTCCAATCAATGGCCCCTATTCCTGCCTCAGAGACAACTTCTTTCTGATTTTTATCACTATTGTTAAGAATTGCTTATTCTTGGACTTTATATAAATGGAATCCTAGAGTGTGTGTGTGTGTTTTGTGTATGTCCAGGTCTGGCTTCTTTCACTCAGTGTAATGTTTTGGGGATACACTCATGTTATTCCGTTTTTTACTGAGTAGTATTCCATTGGATTAATATAGTACAGCTTGTTTATTCAGTCTCCTGTTGATTGATACTTGTGATGTTTCCTGTTATTTGCTATTATGAATGAATATGCTGTGAAGTCATGTTCAAGTATTTGTAAATACATATATTTTCTTATAGATACCAAAGAGTGGAATTGTTGGGTAGTAGGGCAAATGAGTAGCTAACTTTTTTTTTTTTTTTTGCGGTACGCGGGCCTCTCACTGCTGTGGCCTCCCCCGCTGCGGAGCACAGGCTCCGGATGCGCAGGCCCAGCGGCCATGGCCCACGGGCCCAGCCGCTCCGCGGCACATGGGATCCTCCCAGACCGGGGCACGAACCTGCATCCCCTGCATCGGCAGGCGGACTCCCAACCACTGCGCCACCAGGGAGGCCCGAGTAGCTAACTTTATAAGAAACTTGCCAAGAGTTTTCCAAAGTAGTAGTTCCATTTTATAATCCCCAACAGAAATATCTGAGATTTTCAGTTTCTCCACAATCTCTCCAACATTTACACTTACAGTTTTTTCATTTTAACCATTCTTATGTGTATGAAAGGATTTCTCATTATGGCTTTAATTTGCATTTTCCTGGTGACTAGTGATATTGAGCACCTTTTCCTGTGGCTGTCGCTCATTTTATATCTTTTGAGAAGTGCCTGTTCAAATCCTTTTTATGGGGTTGTTCAATTTTCTAATTGTTGATTTGTAGTAATTCTTTATAAATTCTCATGTAATTCCAAAAGATATGAGGCATTTGTCAAGTTTATGTACTGCAAATATTTTTCCCAGTCTGTGTTTTGCCTTAATATTTTTTAGTGGCACCTTTTGATGAACAGAATATTTTAATTTTGGTGAGATCCAATTTATCAATTTTTTTTCATGGTTAGTGCTTTTTGTGTCTTGTCCAGGTTATAAATATATGTACCCATATTTTTTTTCTAGAAACTTTCTGGTTCTGGCTTTTGCATTTAGTTCTATGATCCATCTCAAATCATTTTTGTATGGTGTGAGGTGGGAGTCAAGGTTCATTTTTTTCCTATGTGGAAAAAGACCTTCCTCTCCTCATTGAGTTGACTTAATGCTTTAGTACTGTTTACTACTTTAACTTTCCAATTCTTCATTGTTGGTATATAGAAATGCAAATGAGTTTTATATCATCCTTGCATCCTGCCACCCGGATAATTTCTTTTAAAAATTACAGTAGCTCCTTTAAAAATAATTTCCTTAGGGTTTTCTCCTCTCCTGTCACTTGAAAATAATGATGGTCTTACTTTTTTCTTTCTGATCTTTATGACTTTTATTTCTTTTTCTTACTGCTATGACTGCATTGCAGTGGTGCATGGAAGGGGTAAAGCCAGAAATCCTTGCCTTATTTGCTATCTTTGAGGTAAAGCATTCAGCATTTCAACATTAAGTATAAGCTCTAAGTCTTGTATATACCCTTCTACTTCTAGTTTGCTGAGAGTTTTTAACATAAAAGAGTGTTTTTTCCCATTTTTTCATTTTTTTCTGCATATATTTAGATGATCATATGACTTTTTTCTCCTTTCGTTCTGTTGAAGTGATAAATATATTCTTTTACTTTTGAATATTAATCCAACTTCGCATTTTTTCGGTTAGGTACCTCTTGGTTATGATGTTTTACCCTTTTTATATAGTACCTGATGCAAGAGGCATTTTAGATAAAACATTACTGTGTGGAGAGATGGGTTAGACCTAAGGGGGTCAAAGATACCTGGTTGGCTGGGATCTTGGAATGATACTAATAGATATAGAAAAAACGAGCAGAAGTTTATTTTGATGATGGAGAGGATGGCATGATAAATTTGGTTTTGTAAACTTACTGAGTGTGAGGCATGATATACAAATTAGAATATTGGTGGGGAATTATGGTGAGAGAGGTAGGAGCTTAAGGTAAAGATTTTATAGTCATTAATAGAATTTGATGGTGAAGGGAGATAGTACCAAAGGTAGTATGCTGGGAAATGTTTACACTTAAGGAAAAAAGTTAATATTTGTTGAGCACCTAATATAATTTAATTTTCATGATTTTGGGGGAATGGGTATTATTATTGCCATTTTATAGGTGAGGAAATTGAGAACAAGGAAGTTTAAGTAATTTCTTCACATATACTTGAGAAAAGAGGGCCTTAGCAAAAGACAGAGAGAAGGAGCATTGACAGAGTATAAAGAAGGAAGACAAAACATTTTCATGACTATAAAGGGAGAAAAGAAAACTGAAGAAGAGATTAGTCAATACTGTCAAAACTTGCTGGGAGATGGAGGAAAAGGGAGATCAAAATGTCACTTTATTTGCTGATTATGAGGGCAAAGACCTTCAAGAATGCAAATTCCCTCAAGTGGAGAAGGTAGAAGCTTAAGATGCAAAGAGTTGAAGAGTTGGAGAAAAGCAATGCACTGACTGTAGATTAATCTTTTGAATAGGTTGGTGGTAAAAGGAAAGAAAGTATTATGGCATTGTGTTGAAAGATGGGCATGGTTAAGAAAACAATTTTGCTTTCATTTCAGGATGCAGGAAATTAAACCTCGTTGTAGAGAATAGGAAAGAGGAGACTAAAAGTTGATTAGAGAGACATGAATGATGGAGACTGAAATGTTAAATTTTATAATAGAAGGAGTGACTAAATCTAATTAGCTCCGAAGTTCAAACATTCTGGCATTACTAGATGCAAGAGACACTTTGGATAAAGCATTGGTTGTTAAAGTACTGCTTTCTTGGGCTATGACCTCGGTGGTAGTTTTATTTGGGTGTATTTTTCCACTTCCTTCTTCTGTTTCATGACACAAATCAAATCTAAAGTAAGAGAAGAGGATGTTTGAGAAGTGACCCAAGGTGGAGGAAGAAAAAGAGACTATTTTAGTACATTATCGTAGATAAATCATTCAAACCGGTGCTTAATGTTGAACATTATAGCAACGTATTTTAATGAACATAGATGTATAGTAAAAGGAAGCCAACCTTAGAAAATTTGAAAGTTCTGATTATTTTGAGGTCCTCCTGGTACTGTCCAGATCCTACCACATATTTCAAATCCCATCCTAAGTAGAATTCAGCAGAATGAAATGGCTCCAGGCTGCACTCTTTTGCAGCTAAGGAGGGACCCTATCAAGAAGAATCAAAGAGGCCAGAGGGGCAAAGAAAAGAAAAAGTCAAGGGCCCAGTTTTCTCAAGAGGCTAAGGGAGATGATTTGCAGAAAGATGAGCTGCTCCTGAGCTCCTACCCATGATGGACTCTGTTTCGATCAGGTGACAACTCAACTTGAAGGAATTAAATACTTCGGGTATTCTCCTGGACTTTCTGTGTGCTTAATGAACTAATAATAAAGTAATTTAATAATAAACCATACTATCTCTCCCATTATTAATGGTTTAGAACCGGGGTTGTATAAAATTCTTGCCACATCTAGAATAACATTTTACTGGGCACTGTAGGGTTATAGAATACATATGCTAAAATTTAAAATTAGAAATGAGAGTGGGTATGTAAAAAGCAGAGGCATATAACTCAGAATGAGTATAGCATATTGTATTAGGTTGAAGCAAAAATAGATAAGGTATAAAAAGTTTTTCAAAGAGGTAATCTTTTAAAAATATCATTATTATCGAGCATTGAACCATTTATTTCTGTTATTGCACATGTGTTTCATTTATTTCTTATAAAAACCCTACAAGGTAGGTGTTTTTTCTTTATTTTACTGATTGGGTCTGAGACTAGCTTGAATAATTTTCCCAGTGTTACACAGCCACTGACTGGAAGAACTCTGATCTCCTAACTCCAATAGTCTGTTAATGTTAATTACTCATTAGGGAGAAAATAGTCAAGATGGCCTATTGATATTCCAGAAGGATGATGAAGTTTGAGAGGAGAATAATAGATTAGAAAAAGGAAGAAGAGCGGAAGCAGAGATGGCAACAGTTTGTAGCCTGAGGAAGGGAACCAAAGAAGACTGTATACTATCATTTGGAGTCTTGCAGCCAAAGCTAAGTAAGAGGAGAAAGCTGAAAACAGAAAGATAATAAAACAATAGAAAATAATCTTATGTGAAAAAAAGAACATTTTGGAAAGGAAAAAAATTGAGGAAGAAGTCAGTGACCCCAACAATCAACCAGTATTCTTCAATAAATTGGAATGTACTGGAAAGCTTTTTATTTTTATTGAAGTATAGTTGACTTACAATATTATATTCGTGTCAGATGTACAGCATAGTGACTCAATATTTTTATAGAGTACATTCCATTTACAGTTATTACAAAACAATGGCTATATTTCCCTATACTGTACAGTATATATCCTTGTTGTTTGTTTATTTTGTACATAGTAATCTGTACCTCTTAATTCCCTACCCTCTTCTTGCCCCTCCCCATCTTTCTCCCCACTGGTGGGGAGGTGGGAATCACCCCATATTTAGGCAGCATCATCCTAAGTAGATTCAAATGATTTAGGGAACTTAAAAAGGCTCCCAAATACGTTACCTAAAAGATAAAGTTGCTATATTCAGAGCCACTTGTGGATGAGACAGTGAGAGTGAGAGGATCGTCTCTCAAAGGTCACATTTCAAGTGTGGGCAAATGTGATTTAATTGGCACTATAATAACATGTTGGGTCATTATAGGGCTTGTTCTCTATATCTGTGTGTCTCTTTCTGTTTTTTTATGTACATTCATGTGTTTTTATGTTTTAGATTCCACATATAAGTGGTAACATCGAGTATTTGTCTTCCTCTGTCTTATTTCACTAAGTATAATACTCTCCAGGTCCATCCACGTTGTTGCAAATGTCAGAATTTTTTCTTTTTTATGGCAGAGTAATATTCCATTATATATATATATACCCATCTTCTTTATCCATTTATCTGTTGATGGACACTTAGGTTGCTTCCATGTCTTGGCTATTGTAAATAATACTGCTATGAACATTGGGGTGCATGTGTCTTTCTTTTTTTGTTTTTTTTTTTTTTTGCGGTACACAGGCCTCTCAGTGCTGTGGCCTCTCCCGTTGCGGAGCATAGGCTCCGGACGCGCAGGCTCAGCGGCCATGGCTCACAGGCCCAGCCGCTCTGTGGCATGTGGGATCTTCCCGGACCAGGGCACGAACCCGTATCCCCTGCATCGGCAGGCGGACTCTCAACCACTGCGCCACCAGGGAAGCCCCATGTGTCTTTCTGAATTAGTGCTTTTGTTTTTTTTCAGATATATACCCTGGGAAGCTTTTTAAAAATACGCCTGGGCCCTACCCCCCAGACCAATTAAATTGATATCTCTAAAGACAAGTATTTTATGCAATCATGTGTAACATTCTGCTTTTAATACCTTTTTTTTAAGAATTAAATTCTAATCATGCTCTGTCACATATCCTTTGTGTAACATTTCTAACCCTCAATTTGTCAGCAAAGTGAGGATGGTGTTTGCCTTGCCTGCTTCTCAGGGACATAGTAAAACTCAAATCAGATAATATGTGCCATGGCACTGTGTAAATTATAAAACTCTATAGTGACCCAACTTGTTAGAGTGGCAATTAAATCACATTTTCCCACCTTTGAAATATGACCTTCGAGAGATGAACCTCTCACTCTCGCTGTCTCATCCACAGTTGGCTCTGACGATAGCAACTTTGGCTTTTAGGTAACGTATTTGGGGGCCTTTTTAAGTTTCCTGAATCATTTGAATCTACTTAGGATGATGCTGGTTAAATATGGGATGATCCCCACCTTCAGCATTTCATGCCTTAGAGTTGTCTCCATAAGATAGCCACGGGAAGTATAAACTCTTGAAATCTGGGATGTGAGAGAATCCAATGAAGATAAATGGCTCAGTGTTGGGTCAGGCTGACCCAATGCAGGGGAAGGAAAAACCAGCATCCAGAAAGCATCCACTATGAACTGCATCTTCCATTAATGACTAAAATCACCATCATTCTATATAGAGGTCATGCCAATCACATGTCAGAGGAATATTAGTTATCCTCATTTCTCTTCTTTTGATGAAATCCTGGCTGAATTTGTCCACCAGGAAAATGAGAAATTATTTGTTACTGACACTGTCAACATGTAAAAAGAATTTTCATTTCCTTTTCTAAGCATGAAATATAATTCTCTGAATTTTGTGCCCACATTGCCATTGACAAACAGCAGACCTTACTGAAGTGGTGTTTTTCTTTTGTGTTATTCAGGTTTCTTCTTCCACATACATAAAAATCTCAGTGGGTAAGATTCTTTGTCATGTCTTTTTCTCTAGAGCATCTCTAGGCACTCTGAATAAGAAAGCATAGATGAAAAATGCTCTGGGAAAAATTTCCTTAAAAAATAATACGTCCAGAAAGTAGAGTTGGCACTATTACTTTAAATGTCTTAAGTGGTAGATTAGAATTTGAAATCTAATCTCATCCCTCCTATTAGGTCATTTGTTATTGACTTGCACTGGGTAAAGTTAAAAGCTCCCAATTACCTCTGCCTCTAATTCATGGATACCTATTTGACCACATGATGAATAGTGTACCTAATGTATGAGGCTGAAGCTAATTACTTCTATTTCCTGATCTTTGCTGTTCTGAAATTGTGTAATTTAGCTCTGAAAGTATCACAGAGCCCATTGTTACTTTATTTATTCATTCATTAAATAAACATTTAATTCAACTGTGCCTACCATATGATGGGCCTCATAAGAGGAGATTTGAATATGAAAATGACCTAAGAGAATCTTTAATCAATTGAGGGAGACTTGCTTTAAACAGATAATGTTTGGAATTTCACTGATGGAATTTATTGCTGGAATTCCCCATGGATCATCCTCAGACCCCCTTCTCTTCTCAGTCTATACATACTCCTATATACTCACGTCCTGTTCCAGAGCTTTAAATGCCATCTATATTCTGATTACTCCTAAATTTATATTCCAGCCCCAACCACTTTCCTGAACTCTAGGCTCATAACCAGCCAGCTAGTCTAAATCTCAAATTAAATATCTAAGAAGCATTTTAAGCTTAACATGTGTAGTGCTAAACTTTGTATTTCAGTTAATAGCAGCTCAGGCTAAGAGACTTGACCCCATCCTCGATTCTTTTCTTTCTCTTACGCCCTCACATCCAATCCAACAGAAAACCCAAGAGGCCAGCAATCCTCAAAGTGTGGTTTGGGACCGCTTGGCAGTCTCCAAGACCCTTTCAGAAGATCTGTGAGGTCAAAGATATTTTCATAATAGTACAAAGAGATTTTGCCTTTTACACTCTTATTTTTACACCAGTACTTAGTGGAGTTTTCCATCATTGCACTGTGATGTTCAGTGACATCATAGCTCTGATGGCTCATGAAATGTGCACTTGTGTATTCTTATGTCTTAAAAGTATCTCAGTTTTAATTTTTTATATATTAAATATTTACAGATATTACCCTTATGAACAAACACTCTTTAGTGTTCTCAGTTTTTAAGGGTGTAGAAGAGTCCTGAGATTAAAAAGCTTAAAAATTGTTCCTCTATCTTTCCTTTCAAAATATGTCTTGACTCAGGACCCTCTTATTATGTCGAATAAGCCATTAACATCTCTTAAATGGACTTTTGAAAAAGCATGTAACAACCTAATTGGAAAAAGAATTTGAAAAAGAATAGATACATGTATATGTATTAACTGAATCACTTTGCTCTACACCTGAAACTATCACAACATTGTTAATCAACTATACTCCAGTATTAAAAAAGAAAAAGAAAGAGCCTTTTAACCTGTTTTGTTTGTGGCACTGATTGTTGTGCCCTTATCATCCTTTTGCAAATCAGCAGATAGACTTACATAAATCAGATCATGTTATTCATCTGTTCAACCTTCTAATGTCTTCCCATCTCACTCAGACTAAGGCTTACAACACCCTATATAATTTGATTCTCTCTTTAACCTCTTAATCTGTCTCCTCTACCTAACTCATTTTACTCCAGCCAGGCCATCTCCCCTGCATTACCTCAGATAAGCCAAACAGCTCCTGCCTTAGGTTTTTTGTTCTCGTCCTTGATTTGCCTGGAATGGCCTTCCCACAGAGACCTACATGGCTCATTATCTTTCTTCCTTCAGGTCATTATTCAGATGCCACCTCATGAAAGAAGCCTTCTCTGACCACTGAATATAAAGTAGCCACTATTTTACTTTCTATCTCCTTTATTCTATTTTTTATTTATAACGTTTTTTCATTCCTGAATTAACATTTATGTGTTGATTTGTTCTGTGTCTTCCTCATTTGAATGAACATTCCATGAGAATGAGAACTGTATCATATTATTATGATTATTATTATTAAATTCTCAGTCACAGCACCTAGAACAGCACCTGGTACATAATTTGTGCTCAATAAATATTTGAATTAATTAACTGAGAATGTTTGGGTAAAGGGCAGTGAAGACTATTCTAGGAAGGGGGTACTCAAATTGAGCTTTATATTTGAATAAGAATTAGCTAGATGAAGTGGTAGATACATAGTCCAGGGAGCAGCATAGGGTGAGTAGGGCCTTTAAAGTTTTTTGACTTAATGCTCTGACAGACCTATCTAGGATATTCTAATGAGTCAAGAAGTCCCAAGCAGATGTTCTACCCTCTTCCCCTCAATCAGAATGTCCTAATCTCTATGGAGTACTCATCCTGAGTATTGTTCTTGGGGAAAGAAGGGTTTTCATTGTAAAACATATAGAGGAAATACAGGGTTAAACACTTTTCTTTACTGAAGAATTTTTCATAGCCTTCCCCCACTACCATCTCTGGAAACTCACTAATATTTTTCACAACTAGTGATCCACAAAACATAATTTGGGAAGCATGATCCAAGTCATTTTATATATTTCTTTGTAGCTGACCCAAGCAATTCCATTCTGGTTTGATTTTTTCACTCATTCTCTATGAATTCACACTGTTGAGAAAGGGAGCATGCTGACTCAGCAATAAATAGTGTGATTCATTTAGTATGTTATATATAGAGTGGTATCTATACATTGTCTACTTAATCTTATAAGCAACCATGTGAGATAATAGGACCATTATGATTCCTATTTTATATATGAGGAAATGTAAAATGAATATAGTGTGTATTGTATCATGCTGACAAACAACTGCCTAAAACCCAGAAACCAGTAATTTGAAGGATCTATATTTTTTACTATAATATGGTATTGTTTTAGCATCATTCTACTTTACACTGATTGAATTCTACTGAATAAATTTGCTTCAAATATTGTATTAGGCTCTATGAGGAATAAAAACATTTACATAGTTCTCTGGGCTTAGGAGACAAATTAACTACATTGCTTTCTTCTTCTCCCAGACTCAGAACCAATTGAGAGATGGGATGCAGTAGTTAAACAAATTAAAATCAAACATATATTTAAATTACTGATAGACTAATTGGACAGTGTGATTCTCGGTATGTGGCCAAATGTGCTTGCCCCTGAATTAGACACACATCGCAACCTATCACTGGCATAGCTAGACAATCTACAAGGTGATTTTGTCACAGAAGAGCAGAGAATACATTATGCTGATGTATTGGCTCTGAAGAGGAAAAACCCAGAAGGAGCAGAGATGAGCATGCTTAGTTTATTCCCCAAAGTCATTTTATAGCTGTGTAATTCTAGCTCCTTAAGGGAGAAATGAGTGAAGGGTAGGAGAATAGGCCAAGAACGTTCCTCTAATGGAAATCCCCTTCTTGTGGAAATATGAGTCCAGAGAGTACAAGTTCAGCTTAATAAAAAGATAATAAGATATACTTCATTTGGTCCAGTAGCCTAGAGTGTTTGGATAATAAGACTTACTATACTTACTTGCCAGACATCATCTCACTCCAAAAATCTGCTCTCCCTTCCTTATATCAGTTAATGGCAGCACCATCTACTCAGTTTCCCAAACCAGAAATTTAGGTTGCCCTAGATGTCTCCCTTTCCTTCTCTTCCTCAGTCTAATTAGCCACCAAACCAGGATAACTCTGTTTCCCAAATATCTCCCAAAGCTTTTCTCTTTTCTTCACTCCCACTGCAATTGTCTCAGTTCATCTTCTCTTGACTTGATTTTTGAAATAACTCCCACAATGTCTCCCTTGTTGTCATTCTCATCTGCTTCTAATTTACCTTCCACATTTCTCACTGTGATCTTCATGTTATTATAATTATTTTATATTTTGAAACAATCAAAGAATTATATTACAGCAAAGTTAGAAACACAATATAAAGATCTTTTTCCTGGGGCCTCCCTGGTGGCGCAGTGGTTGAGAATCTGCCTGCCAATACAGGGGACATGGGTTCGAGCCCTGATCTGGGAAGATCCCACATGCCGCGGAGCAACTGGGCCTGTGAGCTACAATTACTGAGCCTGTGTGTCTGGAGCCTGTGCTCCTCAACAAGAGAGGTCACGATAGTGAGAGGCCCGTGCACCGTGATGAAGAGTGGCCCCCGCTTGCCACAACTAGAGAAAGCCCTCGCACAGAAACGAAGACCCAACACAACCATAAATGAATGAATGAATGAATGAATGAATAACCTTTTTCCTGGAACTATATGTAAGATGTTAACCTGATGCCCCATCAGCCCCAAATGCCTTAGTGTGCTATTTCTTGCAAAAAAAAAAAAAAAAGGACATTTAACCAGAAAAAAACCCATCAAGATCAGATCATTAACCTTGATATATTACTACCATTTAATCCTAAAACCCCATTCAAATTTTATCAATTGTCCTAATAATAACTTTGAGGTAAAATATATAGTCCAGAATCATATATTGTGTCTATTTGTCTTTTCTCTTTAATCTCTTTCAATCCGGAACAATCCCTCAGTCTTGTCTGGACTTTTAAAACCATGACACATTTGAAGATAACAGGTCAGTTATTTTATAGCATGTCCTTCAATTTAGGTTTATCTGATACTTCCTCTTAATTAGATTAAGACTATTCATCTTTGTTAGAAAGATCCAGAAGTGACTCTGCATTGTTTTGTTGTTGTTGTTGTTGTTGTTTATTGCATCCTATCAGGTGGTACATGATTTTGACTTGTCTTATTTCTGATATTGTTCACCTTGATCATTTAATTAACATTGTCTCTCCCAGGCTTCTTCACTGTAAACTTACTCTCTATTTTCTGTAACTTACAAGCATTTGTGGGAGAGTACTTTGAAACTATATTAATATCCCATTTCCTACAAAACATTCAGTTTTAAAATTTATTTATATGTATTTGTTTAGACCCATGTTTTCCTATTTTAGTCAATGAGTTTTACAACATTACTCTCATTATTTGTTTTGATACTTAAATGATTCCTGATTTTGCCAAAGGGAGCCCTTCTGTGTCCTTTTCACATATCCCCATCATTCTTGGAGTACTTTCTTACTTTTGGGAACAATATGATATTCTAAACTTATCTCATATATAGTTTTCCAGTCCCAGATATGGAATCAGCCCTTTTGCCAAGAAACCCTATTTCCTTTTAGTGGAAAATGATAGTTAGATGCCAAGATTTAGGCACTAGTTATATTTATTACTGTTAGGATGTCACCACTGCAAGACCCTCTCAATGCACAGAGCTAGGAAATATTTACATGTTTGGACAATATGTATATATATGTATACATGTGGGTATGGATGTGTATATACAAGTACATTTATGTATATGCATCTATATTTCTGTACCCATCTTTATAGATCTTGAAATTCATGAGTTCATAGCGATACTGTGATTTCAGTGTGAACACCACAGAATTCATTTTCATATTTGTAATTTATTTTCTGATAGAAACATGACCTCCATTATCCTTAATGTATTTAGTTATTTGATCTGGTTCATAACTCCCATTTAGGGCTATCCCCATATGTGTACACCAGCCTCACCCCCTTTGGATTCTGCCTCCCCGTGCCAGCCCACCCCCACATAGATGCCATTTCACGCTGCTCAGGGTGTGTCACACACCATGCAGTCCACCCTCCTCCTTACCTTCTGTGTGCTCTGACTCTCCGCTTTGGGCTGAGCCTTGGTGAGTCCCCTCTTCACTCTGGCATTGCTTTGACTCTTCACCCCAGCTGCCCTCCACACACTGTGAGATGTGTGACACCCAAGCCAGGCCTCTCCTCTGTGGGGCTGCCCTCCTCACCTTGTGTAGGCTTTGTCCCCCAGTGCCAGATTCTCCCCCTGGGTGGAAAATGATCTTTTTACACTGTCAACCTGATCATGTTATTCACCTTTGTAAAATACTCCTAAGATGCTTATTACCTCATGGTAACATCCAGACTCCTCAATAAGGCATTAATCCATTTATATTCTGGTACTGTACTACCATCCCCTGCATGCAATCACACTAAACTCTTACAACTCCTGAAAGGAAACTTGTTCTCTCACACTTTCTGACACAGTCTGGAATGTGTTTCCTTCTTTCTATTCCTAGTTAACATCTACTCTTCCTTCAGGATAAGATCACCTAATTAACCCTTCCTTACTCCATCTCCAGTGAGATGCACTTATCCATTCATCCATTTCACTCATATTTGCTGAGTGAGTGCTATATACCAGACTTCATTCTAGGTACAGGAAATAAAACAGTGAGTCAGACAAAAAGAGGTCCCTGCCCTCAAGGAGCTTATATTCCAGAGAAGGTCTATATACAATGATCAAGTAAACAATAAATAAAGAATGTAATTTCAGATTGTGATAAATGCTATGAACTAGCTAAACAGAGTAAAACAGAAGTTGGAGGAGTAGCCAGTACTTTAGAACAGAGAAGGCCTCTCTGAAGGTGATATTTGAGTTGGAACATGAATGAAGAGAAACAGCCAGCCATGCAAAGAGTCAGAATGTTCCAGGGAAAGGATATATCAATACAAAGGCCCTAATGATGAGATGAACTTGTGATAGAGGAACAGACAAAAGGCATGTGTATTAGGGGAAAGTGCTTTGAGATGAGGCTGCAGAAAATGGGGAACCAAGTAGGTCTTTGTAAGAATTGTAGATTTTACTCCGAGTGCAATTAGAGGCCATTGAAGGGCTTAAGCAAGGACGTGACATGATTTCATTTACATTTTTAAATGAAATAGAGAGCAAGCAGAAGTAGGGGAAATCATTCAGAGGTTTTGTAGTCATCCAATAGAGAAAGTGCAGTTCTTGGATCAAGGTGGTACAGTGGAGGTATAGAATAGTGAATGGTTTTGAGACACATTTTCAAAGTAGAACCCAAATATTTGCTGTTCTGCTGAATTCAGGGGATATAGGATGTGAATCAGGCATTTCTCGGTTTATGGCTTGAGCCACTGTGAAAATCATGGTGCTATTTACTGAAATGGTGAGGTCTAGGTGAAATCAAGGGATTTTTTTTTTTTTTTTTTTTTTTTTTTGCGGTATGCGGGCCTCTCACTGCTGCGGCCTCCCCCGTTGCGGAGCACAGGCTCCGGACGCGCAGGCTCCGGACGCGCAGGCTCAGCGGCCATGGCTCACGGGCCCAGCCGCTCCGCGGCATATGGGATCCTCCCAGACCGGGGCACGAACCCGTATCCCCTGCATCGGCAGGCGGACTCTCAACCACTTGCGCCACCAGGGAGGCCCAAGGGATTTATTTTGTACAATGTGTTTTGTTTTGGTGTTGCTGGGGGTGGGGAGCAAGAGTCCAAGACTGATTTTGGCTGCATAAAGTTTATTAATTAACCTGTGTACTGGAATGTTTATCATGATACTTTATGAATCTTTAAGAATAAGGGACTTCTCCCACTCCCACCCTAAAAACTATAAGCGGTTTATTGTTGTCCATCTTGTTACCTGACACTGAATTTGAGGGTTTGGTTTTTTCAAAAATTGTATTGTTTTTAATCCATTTAATCTATTTTGCTCATCTTCAGCTTTGAGTTATTTGGGAATATATATGTATTGAGTGCCAGGTCATCTAATGACTAATTTCCTTACTCACTCTTCTATCCACATTTTAAAACTCTTTTAACAAGCGAGCTTCACCAAAATCAAGCAATAGTCATTAAGTTACAGAAGCAAAAGTTTGTGGAAATCTAATCTTACCTAGAGAAATAGTACATGAAAATTAGTGTTGTCTGATGAAGAGCTTGTAACTAAAAATATGCAGTGTGATGTGGTGCAAAGAATACTTATACTAAGAAATGCATAAAGAAAAAGTCATCCCTCAGTTTTAATTACCATTAATAATTAGACTTTTTCTACACACATATATTAATTTAAAAAACTTATGTCATAGTGTGTATATTGCTTTGTAACTTATTTTTCAACCTAAAGGATATATCCTCAGATTCTTTCATGACATGAACTATCATTTTTAATGCTTGCTTATGTGTCCATGATTGGTTAATTCACCAAATTGTTCTAATCTTATGTCAGGAAAAAAATATTCTTTCATTTGTTTCCTTGCTAGATAAAGTACAGTCTATAGGGCATGGTACTGGTGATAGATACTCTCTAAATCCCTTTCCTTCTTCAGGGATCCTTGGATGGAAACTGTGTCAAGGATGGAAATTTTTCAATGAGTCAATAAATAAAAATTGAGACAGACTCCACTGCAGATGAGGGTCTCTGGCACTTTTGCTAAGGTTGTTGGCCCAGGAGTCCCATGGTTTCTGAGGCCAACTTCACTGTCATGCCTGGAAATAGCTTAAAAAGTGGCCTTTGAGGACAATGTCAGCCCCAGCATCTGAGGCAAAAGAGAGGATATCATCATTAAAGTCACAGGAGACAACTTGGTCTTTAGTGTAGCCCAGGGTGCCCTCCCTTTTAAGGGGTCCCTCTGACATCTGCTAACTAATATATTCTCCCGGTCAGATCCTTGATAAACATTGTGACAGTAGGGACTTGTAAGGTCATGCCATCAGACATGGATCAGCTTATCCACAGCCTTGGCAGTGTCAGTGGTCAGTGAATGCAGTGATGATATTTTGGGCAACTATAGCCATCATACAAGTTTGCCATCCTTGGACTTACATGGGCAGTGATAGCATGGGCTATGGTCATTGGTCCCTTCACAATGCTAAAGTTGTTATAAATGACCTTGGCAGGGGAGGCAAGCAAAGCAAGTGGTGATACAGAAAGCATTGCTATCAACCTTGAGGGAGTTATCACAGTTCTCATGGTTCCTTATAATCACAAACACAGGGACATTGATAAAGTGGCAGAGATGATGACCCTCTTGGCTCTGTTCTTTATGTGTGCCTCAGTCTTCTCCAGGGTGTGAAGATACCAGTGAAAACCACCATATACTTAGCACAAGCATTATCCTTTTTTTTGTTGTTGGGATCTTGCTTCTGGAAGATGGAGATGGGCTTCCCGTTTATCACACAATTTTGGTTCTCAGCCTTGATCATGCCCTTCTACTTGCATAGAAGAGTCATACTGGAAAGTGAAGAAGATGTAGTCTATAAAGGGTCACAAGTGGTGATAATATCCATGGCACATTATAGTTATATAGGTTCTAATGTATTTTCCAGATAATCCTTAAGATAGGACAATGTTTGATGACATGGGGGATTTTAACACTGCTACTACTAGCACAGTTAGAATATCCCAATCATTTAAGAAAGAAAGAAGAAAATGAGGAAGGGAAGGAAAGGAGGGAAGGAGAGGGGAAGGAGAAGGAGGAAGAATAAAAAATAAATAGAAAAAAGCAAAACAAAAATAAACATTATAAAATAAGATGACAGAAGTGAGACTAAACAGGGCAGTTACATTTAGGAAATGTAACGTTAAAGAGTTCCATTTTGAGAAAAGATTGTTGCATCAAAATGCAAACTCTAAAGTACGATGTTTGAAAGTGACATATTTTTAAAAGTAAAAGAAAAATACTAAAAACTTAATGTGGAAAAACCATTTATTATGTGCAAAATGAAATGCAGTTGTCAAAAATATTTAAAACAGACAAAGTAGAATTCTAGATAAAATGCATTAGGAGCAAGCAGAATTTTTTATATTGATAAAGTACATAATCCATAATAAACATATAACAATCACAAACCCTATTTCCCTGCTTATAATATTACACTGCAATAAATACACCTCCCTCAGATAGCAACTAAAATGTCACTTCCTTAAATAAGCTGTTCCTTATACCCCAAGTTAGATTAGATCCCTCATTCTGTGTCTTCCTAGCATGCTCTAGTTTTTCACAGCACTTTTCACCTTTCTACTCCATGTCTGTCTTGTTCCCTAGAATACGAGGTCCATGAGGGAAGGCACTGTGTCTGTCTTTTAGTCAATATTGCTTGGTACTCTTTAACCTGGTAAGTGCAGAAGATGATAGAGCCAAGCATGAGCCGTCCCAGCAGAGAAATTATTTTCCACTGATTTTTCTCTGTGTTTAGTGAGCCACTGCATCAAGGAACATTGATAACCAACTTTTTGTTTTGTTTGGGTTCAAAATGTATCTAATGACCAGCTTCTTTCTCCAGAGTTGCTATCTGGTGCATGCTATTCAAACTCCTAACAACCTCCTAACTTTCTTCTTGATAAAGTCACCACTGAGGTTCCTGGACCTCCTAATAAATACCATCCTTTATAAAATTGTTTATCCACAGGAGAGTAATAGAGATTATTGGAAGTGTGCTTTCTCCTCAGCTCCATGATCCATCAGGGCCTTGAGTCCTCATTCCTCCAAATCAGGGATGGGTAGCTGTTTAGAGAAGTTCTACCAGGGCCTCTGTCACTTACTTCCCATCAGAGACCCCCCTGACAGCTTTCTGCTTTAGGCACTCCTTACAGTTTCCAGACAGCTATTTTAAATATTGATAAAATAAGTCTATGTGCTGTATTTTCTTCCAAACTGACTGACTCCCACTTTCTCTTAAGCGCTCACTCTGCAAATGGTAATGTATCAGTGGGGTCCTGCCACTGTCCTCTCCATTTAATTTAGTGATTCTGCCAGTTGTTAAGAGATCTGTATTATGCTTTAACTTATCAGTGTCTTCTTTCAGTCATCTCATCTATGCTAAATGTTGCAGTAAGGGAAGACAACAAATATTTATCAGTCCTTTACTCTGAAGTCGGCATTATCTTAGTGCTTCATTTACATTATCTCAATTAATCCAGACGATAATTATATTATCCCTATTTACATATGCAAATACTGAACTGTAAATATCAGCACTAGGATTTGAATCTAACTCTGCCTTGCTCCAAATCCCATTCTGTCTTTTTAAAATGTTTTATTTTAATTTTTTTGGGCACACCACGCAGCATGTGGGATCTCAGTTCCCCGACCAGGTATTGAACCCATGCCCCCTGCAATGGAAACAAGGAATCTTAACCACTGGGCCGCCAGGGATGTCACCCATTCTGTCTTGCTAATAGGTGTCTATAAGTTTTACCCATAGGAACTAGCAGGAAAAATACAGGTGCTTGTGAATTTAGGACACTAATGAATTGAGTGCTCAATTTGCTCATTGATATAAGGATGAAGGAAGAGATTTTATAGTTATAGACCATATCAGAATTTAATGCTTTTGTTTCTTTAAGGGAACTCCAAGCAAAGTTTATATATAACTCTTGCCAATTCTTGATTATTTAGAAATTGGTCACTAAGTTTATGGGTTTTAAAAAATACTCGCTTTATATCCATATATTCCTTCCTATCAGCCTTTCAAGTATTCTTTTGCCAGAGATGGGACAGGGAGAAAAGAAAAACTTTTATTAATGTGCATTTTGATAAATATCTTCAAAAATACTTGGCACAAAAAGGAGTTGAAATCTTTAGCTAAAATTAATTTGAATGCTTATCTTCATTTTTTAAAAAAAATCTCTATCATCCTATGACATAAATTCCTATAACACTGATTACATTTTATTCCAAGGGAAATTCTATGTACTTATTCTTAAAACTTCATGTCATCTTAAATTCATCCATGTAAGTACTTGTTTGTCACATCTTTCTGGTTGAAACCTTAACTTCTTGCTCCCATCTACTATTTATTTATTTCTTGATGATAACCCTCATGGCAGTTGCTTTTACAAATATCCTGGGAAAAATGTTCTTTTAAGATATCATTTACTTACCAAACAAACAAACAAAAAGCATTATTTTTATTATATAGAGAGACATTTTGGGCAATTATAGAGAAAAGGTAGCATGATGTAATGTGAAGTGTATGCATTGCTTTGAAGCATTGAGAGAGCTAGATTCTAAAACTGTCTTTGAAATTTAGAGTGTCCTCTGAGAAGTTTCAATTTCCCATCTGTAAAATGTGGTAAATAATATGCACTTTAGTAGAGCTATTTTGGTGTTTGCAGGGAAAAATATGTAGGATACCTGGCACAATGTGTATTTAATGAGAGCTACTATTAGTAAAGTAATGATGTAAATTAAAACTAAAAAACAGAATAATTTTTGTTAGAATAAAATGCAGTGTATACCACACCTTTATTTGTTAGCATCAAGGCCTGGCCCCACCCAAGAGCCTATAGGCTCCAGTGCTAAGATGCCTCAGTCCAAAGAACTAACTGGGCAGAGACACAGCCCCAGCCATCAACAGACAGGCTACCTCTATACATGACATGGCCCTGCCACCAGAGGGCCAAGACCGAGCTCCACCCACCAGTGGGCAGGCATCAACCCCTGCTACCAGGAAACCTCTAGACCAGCTTCACCCACCAGGGGGCTGACACCAGAAGCAAGAAAACTACCATTGCACAGCCTGCATAATAAGTCTGCAAATACAGGCCGAACCCTACCCTAGGACAAGCTGACCCCTGGCCCTTGGGTGTTGAAAAGGGAGTACACTACTGGGACCCATTGACTTCTCCTACAGAAGGCCACTTCTCCAAGGTTGAGAAATGTAACTAACCTACCATATACATAAAAATACAGATAGCAACTTAGACACAATGAGATGGAAGAGGAATGTGTTCCAGATGAAGGAACAAGATAAAATCCTGGAAGAAGAACTAAGTGACATGGAGATAAGCAGTCTACCTGAGAAAGAGTTCAAAGTAATGATCGTAAACATGATCCAGTAACTCAGGAGGAGAATGGATGTACAGAGTGAGAAGTTAGAAATTTTTAACAAAGAGACAATATGAAGAACAACCAAACAGAGTTGAACAATACAATACCTGAAATGAAAAATACACTAGTAGGAATCATTAGTAGACTAAATGAGGCAGAAGAGTGAATCAATAAGCTGGAAGACAGAGTAATGAAAATCACTACCACCGAACAGAAACAAAGAAAAAGAATGAAAAGAAATGAGGACAGTTTAAGAGACCTCTGGGACAATATCAAGTGTGCTACTATTCGCATCATAGGGGTCTCAGAAGGAGAAGAGAGAGAGAAAGGGCCTGAGAAAATATTTGAAGAGATAATAACTGAAAACTTTCCTAACCTGGGAAAGGAAACAGTCACTCAAAGTCAGGAAGCACAGAGTACCATATGGGATTAACCCAAAGAGGGACACACCAAGATACATTGTAATCAAAATGACAAAAATCAAAGTTAAAGAATATTAAAAGCAACAAGGGAAAAGTAAAAAATAACATTTCGGTAACTCTCATAAGACTATCAGCTGATTTTTTAGCAGAAACTTCAGGCCAGAAGGGAATGGCACGATATATTTAAAGTGATGAAAAAGAAGAATCTACAAACAAGAATACTTTACCCAGCAAGGCTCTTGTTCATATTTGGTGGAGAAGTCAAAAGCTTTACAGGCAAGCAAACGCTAAAAGAATTCAGCACCACCAGACCAGCTTTACAACAAATGCTAAAGAAACTACTCTAGGCAGAAAAGAAAAAGCCACAACTAGAAACAAGAAAAATTATAAAATGGAAAAGCTCACCAGTTTAGGGTTAGGGTTAGGGTTAGGCAAACATACAGTAAAGGTAGGGACTCATCTACACACAAAGCTAGTAGGGAGGTTATAAGACAAAGTAGTAAAATCATCTGTATCCATAATAAGCAATTAAGGGGTTCACAAAACAACTAGATGTAAAATATGATACCAATAACAGTAATTGTGATGGGATGAGAACATACATGTGGGCTATTTAAAATGCATTTGAAATTAAGAAGTCAGCAACTTAAAACAATCATGAATATATATAGACTGCTATATAAAAACCTCATGGAAACTGCAAATCAAAAAACTATAGTAGATATACACACAAAAAAGAAAAAAGGAACTGAAACATAACACTAAAGATAGTCATCATAACACTAAAGATAGTCATCAAATCACAAGAGAAGAGAACAAAGGAAGAAGGGGGGGAAAAGACTTGCAAAAACAAAACCAAAACAATTAACAAAATGGCAATAAGAATATACATATTGATAATTACCTTAAATGTAAATGGATTAAATGCTCCAACAAAGAGACATAGAGTGGCTGAATAGTATACAAACAAGACTCATATATATGCTGTCTGTAAGAGACTCACTTCAGATCTAGAGACACATACAGATTGAAGGTGAGGGGATGGAACAAGGTATTCCATGCAATGGAAATCAAAAGAAAGCTGGAGTAGCAATACTCATATCAGACAAAATAAATTTTAAAATAAAGATTGTTACAAGAGACAAGGAGGACACTCTGTAATGATCAAAGTGTCAATCCAAGAAGAAGATCATATCAATCATAAATATATATGCACCCAACGTAGGAGCACCTCAATATATAAGCCAAATGTTAACAGACGTAAAAGGAGAAGTGGAGGACAATAATAATGGAGGACTTTAACACCCCACTTACATCCAGACGAAAATCAGTAAGGAAACACAGGACTTAAATAACACATTAGACCAGATAGACTTACTTGATATTTATAGAGCATTCCATCCAAAAGCAGCAGAATACACATTATTTTCAAGTGCACATGGAACATTCTCCAAGATAGATCACATGCTGGACCACAAAGCAAGCCTTGGGTAAATTTAAGAAAATTGAAATCATATCAAGCATCTCTTCCAACCACAACACTATGAGATTAGAAATCAACTACAAGAAAAAAAAATGCAAAAAATAAACCTACAAAAAACCAAACATGTGGAAGCTAAACAGTATGCTACTAAACAACCAATGGATCACTGAAGAAATCAAGGAGAAAATCAAAAAATACCTAGAGAAAAAATAAAAACACAATGATCTAAAACCTATGGGAGGGACTTCCCTGGCGGTCCAGTGGTTAAAGACTTCGCCTTCCAATGCAGGGGTTGTGGGTTCAATCCCTGGTTGGGGAGCTAAGATCCCACATGCCTTGTGACCAAAAAACCAAAACATAAAATGGAAGCAGTACTGTAACAAATTCAATAAAGACTTTAAAAATGGTCCACATTAAAAAAAAAATCTTTAAAACCTATGGGACACAGCAAAAGTAGTTCTAAGAGGGAAGTTTATAGTGATACAAGCTCACTTCAGGAAACAAGAAAAATCTCAAATAAACAACCTAACGTTACACCGAAAGCAACTAGAGAAGAACAAACAAAACCCGAAGTTAGTAGAAGGGAAGAAATCATAAAGATCACAGCAGAAATAAATGAAATAGAGACTAAAAAACAATAGAAAAGATCAATGAAACTAAAAGCTGGTTCTTTGAAAAGATAAACAAAATTGATAAACCCTTAGCCACACTCATCAAGAAAAAAAGGGAGAGGGCCCAAATCAATACTATCAGTAAAATCAGAAATGAAAAAGAAGTTACAGCTGACACCACAGAAATACAAAGAATCATAAGAGACTACTACAAGTAACTATATGCCAATAAAATGGACAACCTAGAAGAAATGGGAAAATTCTTAGAAAGGTAGAATCTCCCAAGGCTGAAGCAGGAAGAAATAGGAAACATGAACAGACCAATTACCAGTAATGAAATTGAATCAGTAATTTTAAAACTCCCAATAAACAACAGTCCAGAACCCAATGCCCTCACAGAGGAATTCTACCAAACATTTAGACGAGTTAACACCTCTCCTTCTCAAACTATTCCAAAAAATTGCAGGGGAAGGAACATTTCTGAACTCATTCTGTGAGGCCACCATTACCCTGATACCAAAAACCAGACAAAGATATCACAAAAAAAAGAAAATAAAAGGTCACTATCACTAATAAACATTGATGCAAAAATCCTCAACAAAATACTAGCAAAACCCACAGATCAATCATTGTGATATACCACATTAACAAATTGAAGAATGCAAACCATATGATCATCTCAATAGACACAGAAAAAGCTTTTGATAAAATTCAACATCCAGGGGGCTTCCCTGGTGGCGCAGTGGTTGAGAGTCCGCCTGCCGATGAAGGAGACACGGGTTCGTGCCCTGGTTTGGGAGGATCCCACATGCCGCGGAGTGGCTGCGCCCGTGTGCCGTGGCCACTGATCCTGCGCGTCTGGAGCCTGTGCTCCGCAATGGGAGAGGCCACGGCAGTGAGAAGCCCACGTACTGCAAAAAAAAAAAAAAAAAAAAATTCAACATCCATTTATGTAAAAAAAAAAAAAAACCTCCAGAAAATGGGCATAGGGGGAACATACCTCAGCATAATAAAGACTATATATGACAATCCCACAGCTAACATCATACTCAATGGTGAAAAGCTGAAAGTATTTGCTCTAAGATCAGCAACAAGACAAGGATGCCCACTCTCGCCACTTTTATTCAACATAGTTTTGGAAGTCCTAGCCACAGCAATCAGAGAAGAAAAAGAAATAAAAGGAATCCAAATTGGAAAAGAAGAAGTAAAACTGTCACTGTTTGCAGATGACATGATACTATACAAAATCCTAAAGACACTACCAGAAAACTACTAGAGCTCATCAATGAATTTGGTAAAGTTTCAGGATACAAAATTAATGCACAGAAATCTGTTGCATTTCTGTACGCAAACAACAACAGATCAGAAACGGAAGTTAAGGAAAGAATCCCATTTACCATCGCATCAAAAAGAATAAAATACCTAGGAATAAACCTACCTAAGCAGGCAAAAGACCTGTACTTCAAAAACTATGACACTGATGAAAGAAATTGAAGATGATACAAACAAATGAAAAGGTATGCTGTGTTCTTGGACTGGAAGAATCAATATTTTAAAAATGACCATATTACCCAAGGCAGTCTACATATTCAGTGCAATCCCTATCA
This sequence comes from Mesoplodon densirostris, assembly GCF_025265405.1. Lineage (NCBI taxonomy): Eukaryota > Metazoa > Chordata > Mammalia > Artiodactyla > Ziphiidae > Mesoplodon > Mesoplodon densirostris. Next base: position 82,391,033 of record NC_082671.1, read on the forward strand.
AATCACCAATGGAATTTTCCACAGAACTAGAATGAAAAATTCTAAAATTTATATAGAAATATGAAACACCCTGAGTAACCAAAACAATCTTGAGAGAGAAGAATAGAGCTGGAAGAATCAGACTCCCTGACTTCAGACTATACTACAAAGCTACGGTAATCAAAACAGTATGGTACTGGCACAAAAACAGACAGGGAGATTGATGGAAAAGGATAGAAAGCCCAGAAATAAATCCATGCACTTATGTTTAATTAATCTATGACAAAGAAGGCAAGAATTTACAATGGAAAAAAGACAGTCTCTTCAATAAGTGGTGCTGGGAAAACTGGACAGCTACATGCAAAAGAGTGAAATTAGAACATTCTCTAACATGAAATACAAAAATCCACTACAAATGGATCAAAGACTTAAATGTAAGACTGGGTACGATAAAACTCCTAGAGCAAAACATAAGAAACCATAAAAAAACAAAAAGACAACCCACAGAATGGGAGAAAATATATGCAAACAATGAAACCGTCAAGGAATTAATCTCCAGTTGGTAGGAATTGTAAATTGGTGCAGCCACAATGGAGGACAGTTTGGAGATTTCTTTAAAAACTAAAAACAGGGCTTCCCTGGTGGCGCAGTGGTTGAGAGTCCGCCTGCCGATGCAGGGGACACGGGTTTGTGCCCCGATCCCGGAGGATCCCGCATGCCGCGGAGCGGCTGGGCCCGCGAGCCATGGCCGCGGAGCCTGTGTGTCCGGAGCCTGTGCTCCGCAACGGGAGAGGCCACAGCAGTGAGAGGCCCGCATACAGCAAAAAAAACAAAAAACAAAAAACAAAACTAAAAACAGAGTTATGATAGGCTCCAGCATCCCAACTCCTGGGCATATTTCTGGAGAAAACTAATCTGAAAAGATACATGCACCCCAGTGTTCATAGTAGCACTATTTACAATAGCTAAGACATGGAGGCAACCTAAATGTCCATCGACAGCTGAATGGATAAAGAAGATGTGGTATATATACACAGTGGAGTACTAGTTAGCCATAAAATAATGAATAATGCCATTTGCAGCAACATGGTTGGACCTAGAGATTATCATATTAAGTGAAGTAAGTCAAACAGAGAAAGACAAATACCACATGACATCACTTTTATGTGGAATCTAAAAAAAATGATATGAATGAACTCATTTACAAAGCAGAAATAGACTCACAGGTATAGAAAACAAACTTATGGTTATCAAAGGGGAAAGGTGGGGGAAGGGATAAATTAGGAATTGGGATTAACACACACACACTCTATATATAAAATAGATGAACAACAGGGACCTACTCTGTAGTGCAGAGAACTATATTTGGTGTATATATATATACATATATATATATATACATATATATATATATATATATACACTGAATATATATATTGAATCACTTTGCTGTACACCTGAAACTAATACAACATTGTAAATCAACTATATTTCAATTAAAAAAATTGAAACAAAATAAAATTGGATGAGAGATAAACTAAACACTGTAAAAGCAATCAATCTAATTAGAAAATGGACAACAGACATGGAGAGACATGTCATTGCAGAGGATATACAGATGGCAAAGAAGCACATGAAAAGATATTCAAATTTATTAACAGATAAGGAGAAGCAAATTAAAATAACAATGGGATGTCACTGTAGTCCAATCAGAATGGCTAAAATCAAAAGTAGTAACAATACCAAATGCTGGCAAGGATATGAATGGTGCAACAAATCTGGAAAACAGTTTGGCAGTTTCTTAAAACATTAAACACATTACTACCGTACTACTCAGCATGTGCACTCCTGAGAATCCATCCCAGCTATATAAAAACTTATGTTCACCCAAAAAACCTGTGCATGAATGTTTATAGCAGCACTATTCCTAATACTTGAAAACTGGAAGCAAACCAGATGTCCTTCAGTGGGTTAATTAAAGTGTGGTACATCCATAACATTGAATACTACTCAGCATAAAAAAAAAAGCTACTGATACACACAACAGTTTGGATGAGTCTCTAGAAAATTACTATGCTGAGAAAAGACAATCCCAGAAGGTTACATGCTGTATGATTCTATTTGTTCATCATTCTTGGCATGACAAAATTATAGAAATAGAGAACAGATTAGTGGTTGCCAGGAGTTAAGGAGGAAGTGGGAGCTGGAGAGAAGTAGGTGTGGCTATAAAAGGGCAACAGGAGGGATCCTTGTGGAATTGTTCTTTTTCTTGGCTGTATCAATGTCTATATCCTGGTTGTGATGTTGTACTATAGTTTTGCAAGATGTTAATTATCTGTGGGGAAAACCAGGAAAAGTGCACATGCAATTTCTCTGTATTATTTCTTACAACTGCATGTGAATCTACAATTATCTCCAAACAACTAGTGTAAAAAATTAAATTGTAAAAATAAAAGCAACATGCACCTTTATTTGTAAAAAAATTTTCTTTCACTCACACAGTGATATGGACTTCCCATTTGGGCTGCTCAGAACCTGTCTTCTATAATCCATTGCATAATTAAACTCCTGCTGTTCTTAGACTGAAACAAATCATTAAAAAAATTTTTTTAAAGACACTAAATTTGGGAAATAAAGCTGGCCTTATTTTTAATTTTGGACACATTTGAATTTGACTTGAGCATCTTTGAAATACTAATGCATAGAAATTTGAAATGCCTAATTCAAAAAATACTTTTTGCAAGATCGTCATGACTATTTTAATGCTGGGGGAAGCTTCTATAAGAATAAACCTCATGGTTTAGAGATCAAAGGCTCTCCAGTTCTTCAGCATCTACACTGACTCCAGAGCTACTTAACACTTTTATTGAATAAAACTAGAATAAAAATCACAGCTTTTACTGCCCTTTCATGGCTGCATGTAGTCTTTCCAATTAAAGTTTGAATACGTTGTATGACGGGTCAGTTTTCTTACCTGAAGATAAGAAGTTCTATATCTTTAGAAAAAGTCTTAATCATATTAACTATTATATTAATGATAAAAAATTGTACCCCATTTTAAAGTTTTTTTCCTTTCACTACAAAGAAAGAAAGATATAAACTGTTTCCAATTTGCATGACATATATAATAAAAAGTTTAATAATATCTACCCTTTACTGAGCTATTGTCTGCACTCCCTCAAATCCCTTCTTTATACTGTTTTAAAAGTGATCAAGACAGAAAAATATGAGAATTCTAACTCAATATGTTGAACTGATCCCAACTATTTGCATCTTCTCCACCCTTACATGCAATTAAAATGGTAAAATAAATATAAAAATAAGAATAAATCCATAGCAGTGATGAAGAGCAGGGAGTGATGCTATTAGAGGCATTTGGGAACTTTTGAAAGATAAAAACAAATGGCTGAGTAATATTCCATTGTACATATGTGCCACATCTTCTTTATCCATTCATCTGTTGATGGGGAAGGGTAAGCTGGGATGAAGTGAGAGAGTGGCATGGACTTACATACACTACCAAATGTAAAATAGATAGCTAGTGGGAAGCAGTCGTATAGAACAGGGAGATCAGCTCGGTGCTTTGTGTCCAACTAGAAGGGTGGGATAGGGAGGGTGGGAGGGAGATGTAAGAGGGAGGAGATATGGGAATATACGTATACGTATAGCTGATTCACTTTGTTATACAGCAGAAACTAACACACCATTGTAAAACAATTATACTCCAGTAAAGACGTTAAAAAAAATGGTGTTGGATTTAGGCAGGGATTAGTTCCGACAAGTAAAACACCTCAACAGCTTATACATGGAGCAGTTGACTTTATTTTCCTACCACATGGTAGTAACTCTCTCAGTAAGGTGAATTCAGGTGAAGCCCCTACTGTGGGAACTGGAGTAGGAGAGAGAAATGAAGCAGTATCCTAGGTAAACAAAAACGGTTTACCAAGAACACCAGATATTTGAGGAAAATTAGCAACCAAAAAGAGAGGAACCAAGATCAACAAATAAAGTAAATGACCTCTGAGAAAAACAAAAATTAATGCCAGAGAAAGATTGTAATCAGTTTCCTCAGAAAGATTTGGGAGATTATTGAACTCAGAAAATTAGGAACAGGTCATTTTTTAATGGAAAACAAGTTATTTTTTTAACTTGGAAAATAAGAAATGTTATTGAAAATTAAAAATAGGATCATCATACCTAAAGTCATAATAATATGCCTAAATGTTTCATGCCTTATCTAATTTGTTCTGATGTATTCCCCAAAGCCTAGAACAGTGCCTGACACATGACTGATGGTCAGTAGTATTTTTTGAATAAATTATAGAACACCAAATAGTAAAATATCACAGAATATAAAACAAGAAAGATCAAAGAGATTCCATATCCATTTAATATGAACTCTAGAAGTAGGAGAAGAAGCCACAACAGTCATTAAGAGAGTGTGGTACTAGCATAGGAATAGATCAGTGGGAACACAGTAGAGTCCAAAAATGTAAACCCAGTCTATATTTGGAAATTTAGTACATGATAAAGGTGGCATTTCAAATCAGTAAAGAAATAAATGATGGTATTGGGACAGTAGGCTACCGTTTGGTGGAAAAAATACTTAGAATTACATTTTTCAACATATACCATATACACAAAATATTTCAGGTTGATTAAAGTTCTAAAAGAAAATACTACTGGTCTAGCTTCCCATTTTTACCACCCCACCTCATCCCCATTTTTAAAAGTATAAGAAGGCATCTAATTTTATTGCCACTGACATGACAGGACATTGTTTTGTGTTGATATAATTTATCAATGGGCCAGTGTCTAGGAAGTCTGTCATCTCCATGTATTTCTACTGATGCCACTTGCTAATCTTCTGACATTCAGCTGTTTTCTCTGGGAACTCATTTCGAACCTTGGTTTTGCTTGGATAATTTAATATCACCATTGACTTTTGTTAGCACCACTTTTTCTTTGTGCTGACACCACTGTATCCCTGTAGTCCTATTTGACACTTTTTTTAGTAGGTTGATGAGGTCCCTTTATAATTAAGTGAATTCAAATGATTTAAAATCCACCTAAGTCCAAGTAAGTGGATTTTTTTAAATGTCCATTAGTTTAAATAATTTGAAAATAGCAGAGGAAACATAGAAGTGGATATTTGAAACTTAGGTTTCAATCCAGAGAAAATTTGGAATTAAATGTACACATTACCTAAATCTCATTCTAGTTAGGAATTTTGTGTTCTCATTTTATTCATATGTGAATCATATCTGTCTGGGTTACAGTAATGTCATGAAATTCTTAGTATTGCATCAGAATGTTATATTTCATTTATATTTTGATACAGCATAAAGATATTCTTAGGAACTTGGTTCTGACTGATGAAGATAATCCAAAATAAGGGTAGAGGATGTGCACTATCCTGTATGTGACACCAGTAAATTCACACATTAGTCCCTTTAAGGTAATAACTAAGATGACACTGGCTTCATTGATGTGGGACCAGTGCAGTCTCAATAGGCCCCACGCTAAGAAGGGCCCTATGCGTGGGGTTTAATTTTGTAAGTGAAGTCTGTGGGAAAATGGAGCATGTGCTGGGGCTTGGAGCCTTGGCTCATCTGTGGTCCCAGCTCCTGCCATCTCCCCATATTACTAGGTAGGATTCTTGGCCACCTGACCCCCCAACCCTAGTGCTCCCAGCCAGCCCACCAACTGCTGATACAGCACTGAGACCCTGAGTGTGGGGATGGTCAAGATTGAGTGTATGTACTGAGTTGCAGGGCAAAACCCCTGGGTGTCTGTGAGGGTCTCCTCTCATCCTGTAAGTGTCCCTGTGCCCAAGGGAATGCAACAGTAAGTGGCAAATAGAAGCACCATGACAGTTCTAGAGAGAGACCATGGAATAAAGGAAAAACTTTTTTCCCTGCTCTTGGAACAAAGAGCCCCACATTTCCATGTTGTACTGTGTCCAGCAACTCCATGTAGCTAGCCTTGACTCACAATCATTCACGTGTCTACTCAGTTTCAGGTCCTTAGAGATATTCCCTAATCACTGCATAGCTGGGATCACCGACCTTTTCTGTATGGGACCAGAGAATAAAATAGTTTAGGCTTTGTGAGTCATATGGTCTCTGCTGCAACTATTCAACTCTGCTACAATCGCATGAAATATAAGTGAATGAGCCTGACTACGTTCTGATAAAACTTTATTTATAAACATTGCAATTTGGGTTTTATATAATTTTCACCTGTCACTAATATTATTTTTCCATTTTTTTCAACCATTAAAAGATGTAAAAAATATTCTTAGCTCACATGCTTTACAAAAGTAGTCAGAAGCCTGGGTTTGGCCCATGATCTATAGTTTGCTATCTCTAGTTAAGTAAATATGTGTGGGAGCAATTCCTTTGGAAGCTAGGGAGATATGAGTGCTGGACCAGGGAGGCAGGGGAGATATTTTAAAGGCCCCACTTATCTTACACATTAAAACTTGGCAAATTCCACTTGTAATTTCAGTGAATTTGTGAAAACACTTTTTTTTTCTTATACTGAATGACTTAGCAGGATTCCATCAGAATAGTTTTTTTAAAATAGAATATATTAAAATGAAAGTTTAAGCAAATATTCCAGACCCATCCTCTTTTATCTCCATTTTTAATATCACTACCATCTCTTTATTCTTTTCTCCCATTGCTATTATTTCCCCACACAGATACCTCTTTTTTTTAAATAAATTTTTATTTTATTTATTTATTTATTTTTGGCTGTGTTGGGTCTTCACTGCTGCACGTGGGCTTTCTCTAGTTGCGGCGAGCAGGGGCTACTCTTCGTTGCAGTGCGCAGGCTTCTCATTGCGGTGGCTTCTCATTGCGGAGCATGGGCTCTAGGTGCATGGGCTTCAGTAGTTGCGGCACATGGGCTCAGTAGTTGTGGCTCACGGGCTCTAGAGCACAGGCTCAGTAGTTGTGGCACATGGGCTTAGTTGCTCTGTGGCATGTGGAATCTTCCTGGACCAGGGATCGAACCCGTGTCCCCTGCATTGGCAGGCAGATTCTCAACCACTGCGCCACCAGGGAAGCCCCCACATATCTCTTTTTAATTCTGCCTCTGTCCTTTGTGTTTTGAGGCACCATCTACTTGTCTCTAGGTTTGAATACATGAACGTTCCTTCCAATCTAAGCCCTTCGTGCTAACTACTTATGTAATCGTGAGTAAATCACTTAAGTGAGCCACTGCATTCTGTGCTAGTTAGGATAAGTGGTTCTAGGGCCACCACAGACAAACCCAGAATCTCAATAGTTTAACATAAAGGATGTTTATTTCAACTTCTCATAAAGCCCAATTTGGGTTGAATGACCCTCCTTCATCTTGCAACTACATCATCTGGAGAGTAAGAGAGGGATGAAGGCTCACTTCTACTAACAGGTCAATCAGTCAGTTACATGGCCTCAACCTAAATGCACATAAGGCTGGGAAATAAAAGAGAACCTAGCTTGTGGTTTTGTTGAGCACTAAAATGATGTGTAAAATGATCCCTTAAAACAGGTTGGCCAACGTTTTCTCTAAAGAACCAGACAGTAAATATTTTAGGTGTTGTGGATAATATGGCCTGTGTCACAACTTCTCAAATCTATCATTGTAGTGTTGAGAGCAGTCATAGACAATAAGTGAATGAACGAACATAGTATTCCAATAAAACTTTATATTCATAAACAGGAAGCAGGCCGGATTTTGACCACAGGCCATAGTTTGCTGATCCCTTTCTTAGAGCATGACTAACATATAATGATTCTCATTTTTCATCATCTCAGATGCTTAGAGAACTTTGGGCAATGACTCCTCACTGCCTCAATGTTCCTGAAGCTGGCTAATGATAACCTATAGGCAGTTCTGAAGAAGCAAATAAGAATGAGGTCAGATGATCACTGATCAATGGTTTCTTCCCTTTAGAATTTCCATTAGCCTGTCTCCCTTCCTCCAGATATGTTATTTGAAGCTATGATACAGTGAGATCATAGTACTCTGTTCAATGAAAGAAAGGGAAATATCATGTAGATTTGCATAACCGTATAGACTAAGAAGTCTATTCTGAGTCCTGATAGCATCCAAGCATATATCTTGTGTACTTCTGGTATAGGAGTGTATACATTTGTATTTCCCGCAAAAATAACCTTATCATTTAGCATCTACCCAATCGAGAAATCTATGAGTCACCCTAGACTCCTCCCTTAAAATCAACCTACACATCCAATCAGACGCCAACATCTAAAGAGCTATAACCACATTAGCATCTCCTAAAAACATCTGCTATCTCCAACACTGTTGCAGCTGCTTTACCTTGGGACCCCATTATGTCTTGGCTGGAATTCTGTAACATCCTCCTAATTAGTCTCTTTTCCTCAAATTCTGCCCTTACCTGTTCATTCTCTAAACTGCTAAAATGATTTTACTGAAATACAAGCCCAACTATGAAATCCTCCTGCTTAGAAATCATCCAGTGGTTCCTTGAAATATTCAGGTTAAAGACCAAACTGCTTAACATGGCATTAGAGCCCTTTATGATTTGTCCCCCTGCAACATCCAGTATCTCACGGCTTGAACCCATCACTACCTTCGCATACTCTGCTCCACAGCCATACTGAACTGTTTGCAGTTTGCACTTTCCTTCTCCCCATCCTCTTTTGTTTGCCTACCACCTCTGCTTCATCAAGAATCAACTCAGCCATCAATCACCTGCTTGTGGAAGCCTTTCCTAATCCCCTCTGTAAAGTAGAGGTTCACCTTTTATATTTTGTGTCCACTTATCATAATGCTTATCACTCTACTATACTATACTGACACATAATCCTTGGATTGCTTGTCTCTTCCCTCATGCACCGTCCCTCCTCCCACTTCAAGTCTATAATCACCTGGAGAAGAGGGACAATGGCTTACTCATTTTATTCCTATCATACTGCTTACCAAGGTATCCACAATTTAGTATACATTCAGCAAATATTTGTAGAATGAATTAATGCAGAAGAATAGTTTGTTTGCTTTCATGATTGCATAACAAATTGCGCTTTTCATGCATTTAAAACGTTGGGTGTTCAAGGTTCAGAAACATGTATTTAAGACACATAAGTAAAGGAGTCATACATATCATATCAGTTGGCTTGATCCTTGTAATGTTTATGAGAAGGAACATTATATAAATTTGGTCTGTTGCCTTTATACAAAGTGAAACAAAAGCAAAACACAACACAATGAAACAAAACCACAATGATGGACATACCTGTGTTTCCATTGCAGCCAGTGTCATATTCCTTGCCTTTTAATTGCTGTTATATAGTCTAGTAGAAAGAACATTGAATATGAATTGAGATTCAGTACCCCCAAGGAGAGACATTTCATGAGAAACCAAGTCTGACATTGAACCCCAGTCTTTCATACTTCAAAAGCAACTGAGTCCTATGTAGGTACTAATTTGAATTTCATTACTGAGTTCATGTGTCTTAATAATAAATGACTTACCCTCTTGTGTAACAATATATATGCCTTTCAACCTCTCCCATAAAAATAGTGCAGTGGTGAAAGTATGAAGGATATTATGATAATCTGCACACCTTATATAAAAAAAATGTAAAATACATTTCAATGTCATTGTCTATTTTAGATTATAGACTAAGTGATATGTACTTTTTAAAAAAAAACATGATGAGCTGGAAGAGACAGGGTAACTTGAATATTCTGCAGGAAAATAATTGTGGAATTCAGTGATAAAATTAGCAAGTATTTTAGAGCAGTGAAAGTGTTAGTAAACCAAAAGTTTATTGTACTTTGGGGAAAGTAAAGTACAATAAACTCTATTACAAAGAGATTGTGGTTAATCTCTTATCAAGTATTACAAGAGATTGTTAATATTTCATTAATATGAATAAGAGGAATAAAAAGTAAGAAAACTTGGATTAATTCTTATGAAATGTGCACAGTCCTGAGAGCCAAAAAGACTGCAGCTTTTCTGAAGGATGATGTTTGAAGCTCTGCTAAGCAGGAAAAAAAAGTGAATATAATTAAAATTGTGGAAAAAACCAGAAAACTGCTATAGGGAACAATCCATTACTGATAAAGGGTATAGATTATATCTGCTGTTACTCCATGATTTTGCCTTTTGTGTTTAAATTGACTTTTCTTGCTATTTGGGGATTAATTTAAATCCTTAAAAAAGAAAATCAAACTCCACTACAAATACCAAGTAGATTCTTAGATCCTGGAAAATGTTCTATACAACTTTACTTAATTCTAATGATAAAATTCCAGCATATGGTACTTGGGGACAATATCTAATGCCACCAATTCCTTGGACTATATAGAGAATTTTAAAAAATGGAACTGCCTTAATTATGTTTCAATGTTGTAAGGGCCCTTTTATTATTAGATTCTATATCCTCAGAGTCTACAAATGCCAAGTCCTTAATAAGTATTCGTTGAATGAAAGGTGACTCAAAATTGCAACATTCTGAATTGATCATTAAGAGAAATTCTGCGCACTGTATTTTTGCAGTCTTCTGGGAAAATCTAACAAAAAGTCTAACTTATTTTATCAACTATGCCATGATATTTTTTCATTAAACAATTTTTTATTATTTAACTAATCGAGGGATTATTTAATGTCTCTCTGTAAAGCACAAGTATATTTTATATATAAAAAACAGCCAGTTTAACTGCAAAAAATCACTTAGATTAAATTGATGGGGAGATTGGGCTGAAGATGAACATGATCATATTAATACTCTCATCATACTCATTTATTTTAGCCTAAACAACGAACATCTATTGTGTCTTCTCTGGATTTTCATCGAATGAATCACGGCCAAGAATATTTTGAAATCAACACATCTACAGGGTGTACAAGCTTTACTTCCAGCCTTCCTGTTAGTCCACCCACCTCTTCTGTGGCAACCACAGAAGTCAAGAACGAGGGAACTGGCCATACAGGTAAAGTAGTTCGTTTATGCAGCTATATTTTTGAGCTTTTAAAACCAAAGCCCTTATGAGTTAGGGGACTTAAGAGGAATCTTCATATAAATCTCATTGTGTTTTTCGTTCACCTACATGTGTGACAATGTAGAGGCTTACCATTTTTGTCAGAGTGTGGTATAATATTCTTTTTGAATACACTAATGGCCTTTCAGTAGTTAGATATTAAAGATAGTGATTTCATGCCAGGACTTTAATGGCACCACCCAAAATGTGTGGAGAAATGTAATCATCATCATATTTTCAGGTCTGACCTTTAAACAGAACCAAAATCTAACCTTTTAACTGTTGAAATGGTTTCGAATAGTATGTTACTATGGTTTCTTAATGTAATATGTCACCTCCATGTTACATCAAAAATTTTAGAATAGACTGATATTTAGAAATAATGTGGAAGGACAATGCTGAGTTGTTTTACATTGAAAAGTAAAACTTTTAATTTCACAAAATAAAATGTTTAAGGTGGGCATTTATCTGCTTTAAAAAGTAGCATTTCATTATCTTACACTTAGATGGTTTGTTATATATTCTATTTAAGCACCTGAATATAAAGGCATTAGCGCATGGTATATAATGAAAGAGAACAAGTTCCTGAGTCAGTTCTGTCACTGATTTGCTAGATATTTTCCATCAAATCACTTAACTTCTCTGATCTTTAATTTGCTCCTCTGAAAAGGGGAAATAATATCTACTCTTTGGGTAGTTGTGGTAATAAATGAGCTTATTTATGTGAAGCATTTTGGAAACTATGAAAATTAATATTCTTACTTAGTATTATCATTATTGTTTAATATTATTTTTTCTTCCTTAATATTATTTTGTTTGAAATCTATAGTAGTTTTAAGATAAGAAGAGCCTACTGTACATCTGTACTCATGCCAAGGTGGCTGACTTTTTCTTGACTTAAAAGTATAATCTAAATAAATGGGTAAATCTACTGTTTATTTTATAAATGATTGCATGCACAAAAAATTAATCTTTATAAAAATGTCAAGTGTTAATAGAACAAAGACTAATACATAACAACCTCAGAAATGAATTGTATGCTGCAAAACACTTCGAATAAGTGACCCAATGAATTTATTATAACAGAGAGCCATTTCAAAAGTAGCCTGAATTATAATTAAAGCTTCCTACTTGTTAGGCAACATATTATGTAATCTAAGTATCACTTAAGAATCATCAGAAAAAGGTGGGTAAAGGGGGAGACCTTTGGAGGTAGACAGACTTGGATGATATGAATGGGTTAGCATTTAACTAGAAACATCACCTTAGTATTAATATGTAGCAGGTAGATTTGAGTTGAGATGAGATTGGAAGTAGGGAGGTAGGGAGAAGCAATGGAAAATATAAATGGATTTGAGAGATACAAGGAAAGAGTAATCAACAGGTCATGGCAACTGATCAAAGGTGTGATGGTGAGGAAGAAAAGTTCAAGGAAAGCTCTAAAGTTTCTTGCTTAAGCAGATGAGTCAAATCTGACTGCCATTCTTTGAAATATGGAATATTTTTAGATGAGAAGGAAGAGAGGGATGGGTCATGTAGGACCTAACTTAGGCCATTTTAAGAACTTTGGCTTTTACTCAGAGTGAAATGGAGAGTCATTTCAGGTCTTTCAGGAGAGTGACATGATGTAACTTCTATTTTATGAAAATTACTTCAAATCTTGTGTTGAGAATGGACTGGAGAAGGAGGATACGTGTGAAAGCAGGAAGGCCAGTAGGAGGTTATTGTAGCATTGCATTAAGATGAGAGAAGAAGTCAGCTCAGGTCAAAGGCGAAGCAGTGGAGGTAGAGAGAAATTGAGGGATGTTGGATGTATCTTTTAAGATTGGGCCTATAGGATTTCATGATAGAGTAGATGTAGTGCATGAGAAAAAGAGAAGAATTAAGGAAAACTGCAAGATTTTTGTCCTAAACAATTGTAAAAATCGTTTTTACTGTCATCTAACATGAGACAGGTCCTGGGAAGGGCAGATTTTGTGAACAGGGAGAAATAGCAGTTCATTTTTTTAAATTGAAGTATAGTTGATTTACAGTGTTGTGTTAATTTCTGCTGTATAGCAAAGTGATTCATTCTTTTCCATTATGGTTTATCATAGGATATTGAATATAGTTCTCTGTGGTATACAGTAGGACCTTGTTGTTTATCTATTCTATATATAATAGCTTACATCTACTAAAATTAACCTCCCACCCCATCCCTCCCCCCCCAAACCCCTCCCCCTTGGCAGTCACAAGTCTGTTTTCTATGTCCGTGAGTCTGTTTGTGTTTCATAGATAGGTTCATTTGTGTCATATTTTATATTCCACATATAAATGATATCATATGGTATTTGTCTTTCTCTCTGACTTACTTCACTTAGTATGATCATCTCTATTTGCATCCATGTTCCTGCAAATGGCATTATTTTGTTCTTTTTTATGGCTGAATAGTATTCTGTTGTATATAAGTACCACATCTTCTTTATCCATTCATCTGTTGATGGACATTTTGGTTTTATCCATGTCTTGGCTATTGTGAATAGTGCTGCTATGAACATAGGGGTGCATGTATCTTTTTGAATTAGAGTTTTGTCTGGATGTATGCCCAGGAATGGGATTGTTGGATCATATGGTAACTATTTTTTGTTTTCTGAGGAACCTCCATATAGTTCTCCATAGTGGCTATACCAACTTGGATTCCCCACCAACAGTGTAGGTGGGAATGAACTCCTTTTCTACCAGGAGTTCATTTTAAGTTTGAGATACCTGTTAGATATCTGAATAGCTGTGTCAAGTAGGCAGCTGAAGTTTCAGTCTGAAGACAAAAAATGTGAACATTATCATTATGTAGATGATATGGAGTAAGTGTAGATAGAGGACTGAAACCTGAGCTTGATGAAAGAGGTGATAAAAGGCGACAACAGCAAAGGAGTGTGAGAAGGAACAAGGTAGGAAGACGTCTTCTGGTGAGTGCTGTGTTATGAATTTAGATGAAGAAAGTTACTAAGAAGGAGGGAATGGGAGGGGACATTCAAGGTGGCAGAGGAGTAAGACGTGGAGATCACCTTCCTCCCCACAAATACATCAAAAATACATCTACATGTGGAACAACACCTACAGAACACCTACTGAAGCCTGTCAGAAGACCTCAGACTTCCCAAAAGGCAAGAAACTCCCCACATACATGGGTAGGGCAAAAGAAAAAAGGAAAAACAGAGACAAAAGAATAGGGATGGACCTGCACCTCTGGAAGGGAGCTGTGAAGGCACAAAAGTTTCCACACACTAGGAAGCTCCTTCTCTGGTGGAAACAGGGAGTGGGTTGGGGGGAATCTTTGGAGCCATGGAGGAGAAAACAGCAACAAGGGTGAAGAAGGCAAAGCGGAGAGATTCCCAAACAGAGGATTGGTGCCGACCAGCACTCACCAGCCTGAGAGGCTTGTCTGTTCACCTGCTGGGGCGGGTGGGGGCTGGGAGCTGAGGCTCGGGCTTCAGAGGTCAGATCCTAGGGAGAGGACTGGGGTTGGCTGCATGAACACAGCCTGAAAGGAGCTAGTGCACCACAGCTAGCAGGAGGCAGTCCGGGAAAAACTTGTAACTTCCTAAGAGTCAGGAGACTATTGTTTTGGGGTGTGTGAGAAGAGGAGATTCAAGCCATCGCCTAAACGAGCTCCAGAGACAGGCACGAGCCACGGCTATCAGCGCGGACACCAGGCACAGGCAAGAAACGCTAATGCTGCTGCTGCATCCACCAAGAATCCTGTGTGGAAGCACAGGACACTATCCACACCTCCCCTGCCAGGAGCCTGTGTAGCCCACCACTGCCAGGGTCCCGTGATCCAGGGACAACTTCCCCGGGAGAACACACGGTGTGCCTCAGGCTGTTGCAACGTCACACTGGCCTCTGCCGCCACAGGCTTGACCTGCATTCCATACCCCTCCCTCCCCCTGGCCTCACTGAACCAGAGCCCCCTAATCAGCTGCTACTTTAACCCCTTCCTGTCTGGGTGGGGAACAGACGCCCTCAGGCGACATACATGCAGAGGTGAGGCCAAATCCAAAGCTGAAACCCAGGAGGTGGGTGAACAAAGAAGAGAAAGGAAAATCTCTCCCAGCAGCCTCAGGAGCAGTGGATTAAATCTCCACAATCAACTTGATGTACCCTGCACCTGTGGAATACCTGAATAGACGATGAATCATCCCAAAACTGAGGCAGTGGACTTTGGGAGCAACTGTAGACTTGGGGTTTGCTTTCTACAGCTAATTTGTTTCTAGTTTTGTGTTTATCTTAGTTTAGTATTTAGAGTTTATTATCATTGGTAGGTTTGTTTATTGATTTGGTTGCTCTCTTCCTTTTTATTTTATTTTATGTTTTTGCGGTTCTCACTGTTGTGGCCTCTCCCGTTGCGGAGCACAGGCTCCTGACGCGCAGGCTCAGCGGCCATGGCTCACGGGCCCAGCCACTCCGCGACATGTGGGATCTTCCTGGACTGGGGCATGAACTGATATCCCCTGCAGTGGCAGGCGGACTCTCAACCACTGCGCCACCAGGGAAGCCCTATTTTTTATATATTTATATTTTTTCCATTTTCTCTTTTGTGAGTGTGTATATGTATGCTTCTTTGTGTGATTTTGTCTGTATAGCTTTGCTTTATCATTTGTCCTAGGGTTCTGTCTGTCCGGTTTGTGTGTGTGTGTGTGTGTGTGTGTGTGTAGCTTTTAATGCCTGTTATCATTGGTAGCTTTGTTTTTTGGTTTGGTTGCTGTCTTCTTTCTTTGCTTTCTTTTTTTAATTTTTAATTTTTAATAATTTTTTTATTTTAATGAACTTATTTTATTTTATTTCATTTTCTTTCTTTCTCCCTTCCTTCCTTCCTCCCTCCCTTCCTCGCTCCCTCCCTCCCCCCCCTTTCTCTCTTCTTCTTTCTTTCTTTCATTTTTTTTCTCCCTTTTCTTCTGAACCGTCTGGCTGACAGGGTCTTGGTGCTCCGGCTGGGTATCAGTCCTGAGCCTCTAAGGTGGGAAAGCCAAGTTCAGGACACTGGTCCACCAGAGACCACCTGGCTCCACATAATACCAAATGGCAAAAGTTCTCCCAGAGATCTCCATCTCAATACTAACACCCAGATCCACTCAATGACCAGCAACATACAGTGCTGGACACCCTGTGCGAATCATCTAGCAAGACAGGAACTCAACCCCACCCATTAGCAGAGAGGCTGCCTAAAATCATAGGAAGTTCACAGACATCCGAAAATACACCACCGGATGCGGTCCTGCCCACCAGAAAGATGAGATCCAGCCTCATCCACCAGAATACAGGCACCAGTACCCTCTACCCTCTACCAGGAAGCCTACACAACCCACTGAACCAACCCTACCCACTGGGGGCAGACACCAAAAACAATGGAAACTACGAACTTGCAGCCTGCGAAAAGGAGACACCAAATACAGTAAGTGAAGCAAAATGAGAAGACAAAGACACACACAGCAGATGAAGGAGCAAGGCAACAACCACCAGACCAAAAAAATGAAGAGGAAATAGGCAGTTTACCTGGAAAAGAATTCAGAATAATGATAGTTAAGATGATCCAAAATCTTGGAAATAGAATGGAGAAAATACAAGAAATGTTTAACAAGGGCCTAGAAGAACTAAAGAGCAAACAAACAATGATAAACAACACAATAAATGAAATTAAAAATTCTCTAGAAGGAATCAATAGCAGAATAACTGAGGCAGAAGAACAGATAAATGACCTGGAAGATAAAAGAGTGGAAATAACTACCACAGAGCAGAATAAAGAGAAAAGAATAAAAAGAATTGAGGACAATCTCAGAGACCTCTGAGAAAACATTAAACGCCCCAACATTTGAATTATAGGGGTTCCAGAAAAAGAAGAGAAAAAGAAAAGGACTGAGAAAATATTTGAAGAGATTAGAGTTGAAAACTTCCCTAATGTGGGAAAGGAAACAGTCAATCAAGTCCAGGAAGCACAGCAAGTCCCATACAGGATAAATCCAAAGAGAAACACACCAAGACACATATTAATCAAACTATCAAAAATTAAATACAAAGAAAAAATATTAAAAGCAGCAAGGAAAAATAAACAAATAACATACAATGGAATCCCCATAAGGTTAACAGCTGTTCTTTCAGCAGAAACTCTGCAAGCCAGAAGGGAGTGGCAGGACATATTTAAAGTGAGGAAAGGGAAGGACCTACAACCAAGATTATTCTTCCCAGCAAGGATCTCATTCAGATTCGACAGAGACATTAAAAGCTTTACAGACAAGCAAAAGCTAAGAGAATTCAGCACCACCAAACCAGCTTTACAACAAATGCTAAAGTAACATCTCTAGGCAGGAAACACAAGAGAAGGAAGTGACCTACAATAACAAACCCAAAACAGTTAAGAAAATGGTAATAGGAACATACATATCGATAATTACCTTAAATGTAAATGGATTAAATGCTCCAACCAGAAGACACGGACTGGATGAATGGATACCCAAACAGGACCTGTATACATGCTGTCTATAAGAGACCCACTTCAGACCTAGGGACACACACAGACTGAAAGTGAGGGGATGGAAAAAGATATTCCATGCAAATGAAAATCAAAAGAAAGTGGGAGTAGCAATTCTCATATCAGACAAAATAGACTTTAAAATAAAGATTATAACAAGAGGCAAAGGAGGACACTACATAATGATCAAGGGATCAATCCAAGAAGAAGATATAACAAGTGTAAATATTTATGCACCCAACATAGGAGCACCTCAATACATAAGGCAAATACTAACAGCCATAAAAGGGGAAATCGACAGTAACACAGACATAGTAGGGGATTTTAACACCCCACTTTCACCAATGGACAGATCATCAAAAATGAAAATAAATAAGGAAATACAAACTTTAATGATACATTAAACAAGATGGACTTAATATTTATAGGACATTCCATCTGAAAACAAGAGAATACACTTTCTTCTCAAGTGCTCATGGAGCATTCTCCAGGATAGATCATATCTTGGGTCGCAAATCAAGCCTTGGTAAATTTAAGAAAATTGAAATCATATCAAGTATCTTTTCTAACCACAACGCTATGAGACTAGATGTCAATTAAAGGGAAAAGATCTGTAAAAAATACAAACACATGGAGGCTAAACAATACACTGCTAAATAACCAAGAGATCACTGAAGAAATCAAAGAGGAAATCAAAAATACCTAGAAACAAACGACAGTGAAAACACGATGACCCAAAACTTATGGAATGCAGCAAAAGCAGTCCTAAGACAGAAGTTTATAGCAATACAGTCCTACCCCAAGAAACAAGAAGCATCTTAAACAAGCAACCTAACCTTATAACTACAGCAATTGGAAAAAGAAGAACAAGAAAACCCAAAGTTAACAGAAGGAAAGAAATCATAAAGGTCAAATCAGAAATAAAAGAAAAAGAAATGAAGGAAACGATCGCAAAGATCAATAAAACTAAAAGCTGGTTTTTTGAGAAGATAAACAAAACTGATAAACCATTAGCCAGGCTTATCAAGAAAAAAAGGGAGAAGACTCAAATCAGTAAAATTAGAAATGAAAAAGGAGAAGTAACAACTGACACTGCAGAAATACAAAGGATCATGAGAGATTACTATAAGCTACTATATGCCAATAAATTGGACAACCTGGAAGAAATGGACAAATTCTTAGAAAAGCACAACCTTCCGAGACTGAACCAGGAAGAAATAGAAAATATAAACAGACCAATCACAAGGACTGAAATTGAAACTGTGATTAAAAATCTTCCAACAAACAAAAGCCCAGGAACAGATGACTTCACAGGCGAATTCTATCAAAAACTTACAGAAGAGCTAACACCTATCCTTCTCAGATTCTTCCAAAATATAACAGGTGTATGAATGCTCTCAAACACGTTCTACGAGGCTACCATCACCCTGATACCAAAACGAGACAAAGATGTCACAGAAAAGAAAAGTACAGGCCAATATCACTGATGAACATAGATGCAAAAAACCTCAACAAAATACTAACAAACAGAATCCAACAGCACATTAAAAGGATCATACACCATGATCAAGTGGGGTTTATCCCAGGAATGCAAGGATTCTTCAGTATACGCAAATCAATCAATGTGATACACCGTATTAGCAAAATGAAGAATAAAAACCATATGATCATCTCAATAGATGCAGAAAAAGCTTTTGACAAAATTCAACACCGATTTATGATAAAAAGCCTCCGGAAAGTAGACATACAGGGAACTTACCTCAACATAATAAAGGCCATATATGACAAACCCACAGCCAACATCATTCTCAATGGTGAAAAACTGAAACCATTTCCACTCTCAGGAAGAAGACAAGGTTGCCCACTCTCTCCACTATTATTCAACATAGTTTTGGAAATTTTAGCCACAGCAATCAGAGAAGAAAAAGAAATAAAAGGAATCCAAATCAGAAAAGAAGACGTAAAGCTGTCACTGTTTGCAGATGACATGATACTATGCATAAAGAATCCTAAAGATGCTACCAGAAAGCTACTAGAGCCAATCAATGAATTTGGTAAAGTAGCAGGATACAAAGTTAATGCACAGAACTCTCTTGCATTCCTATACACTAACGATGAAATATCTGAAAGAGAAATTAAGGGAACACTCCCCTTTACCACTGCAACAAAAAGAATAAACTGCTTAGGAAGAAACCTACCTCAACGGACAAAAGACCTGTATGTAGAAAACTATAAGACACTGAAGAAAGAAATTAAAGATGATAGAAACAGATGGAGAGATACACCATGTTCTCGGATTGGAAGAATCAACATTGTGAAAATTACTCTACTACCCAAAGCAATCTACAGATTCAATGCAATCCCTATCAAACTACCAATGGCATATTTCACAGAACTAGAACAAAATATTTCAGAATTTGTATGGAAACCCAAAGACCCCAAATAGCCAAAGCAATCTTGAGAAAAAAAAACGGAGCTGGAGGAATCAGGTCCCTGACTTCAGACTGCATTACAAAGCTACAGTAATCAAGACAGTAATCAAGACAGAGAAATATTGATCAATGGAACAGGATAGAAAGCCCAGAGATAAACCCACGCACATATGGTCACCTTATCTTTGATAAAGGAGCAAGAATATACAATGGAGAAAAGACAGCCTCTTCAATAAGTGGTGCTGGGAAAGCTGGACAACTACATGTAAAATAATGAAGTTAGAACACTTCATAACACCATACACAAAAATAACTCAAAATGGATTAAAGACCTAAATTTAAGGCCAGACACTATAAAACTCTTAGTGGAAAACATAGGTAGAACATTCTATGACATAAATCACAGCAAGATCCTTTTTGACCCACTTCCTAGAGAAATGCAAGTAAAAACAAAAATAAGCAGATGGGACCTAATGAAACTTAAAAGCTTTTGCTCAGCAAAGGAAACCATAAACAAGACGAAAAGACAACCCTCAAAATGGGAGAAAATATTTGCAAATGAAGCAACGGACAAAGGATTAATCTCCAAAATATACAAGCAGCTCATGCAGCTCAATATCCAAAAAACAAACAGCTGAATCCAAAATGAGCAGAAGATCTAAATAGACATTTCTCCAAAGAGGATATACAGATTGCCAACAAACACATGAAAGGATCCTCCACACCAGTAATCATTGGAGAAATGCAAATCAAAACAACAATGAGGTATCGCCTCACACCAGTCAGAATGGCCATCATCAAAAAATCTAGAAACAATAAATGCTGGAGAGGGTGTGGAGAAAAGGGAACCCTCTTGCCTTGTTTGTGGAAATGTAAATTGATAACAGCCACAATGGAGAACACTATGGAGGTTCCTTATAAAACTAAAAATAGAACTACCATACGACCCAGCAATCTCATTACTGCGCATATACCCTGAGTAAACCATAGTTCAAAAAGAGTCATGTACCACAATGTTCATTGCAGCTCTATTTACAATAGCCAGGACATGGAAGCAACCTGATTGTCCATCAGCAGATGAATGGGTGAAGAAGATGTGTCACATATATGCACTGGAATATTACTCAGCCATAAAAAGAAATGAAATTGAGTTGTCTGTATTGAGGTGGGTGGACCTAGAGACTGTTATACGGAGTGAAGTAAGTCAGAAAGAGAAAACAAATTCCGTATGCTAACACATATATAAGGAATCTAAAAAAAAAAAAAAAAAGGTTCTGATGAACCTAGGGGCAGGACAGGAAGAAAGATGCAGACGTAGAGAATGGACTTGAGGACGCGGGGAGGGGGAAGGGTAAGCTGGGACAAAAGTAAGAGAGTGGCATGGACATATATACACTACCAAATGTAAAATACGTAGCTAGTGGGAAGCAGCCCCATAGCACAGGGAGATCAGCTCGGTGCTTTGTGTCCATCTATAGGTGTGCGATAGGGCCGGTGGGAGGGAGATGCAAGAGGGAGGAGATATGGGCATATATGTATATGTATAGCTGATTCACTTTGTTATAAAGCAGAAACTAACACACCATTGTAAAGTAATTATACTCTAATAAAGATGTTAAAAAAATAAAAGGAGGGAATGATCAACTCTGTCAAATGTAGCTTATAAATTGAGTAGGATTAGCACTAAGTTAGAATTGACTAGTGGGTTTAACAATGTGGAGGTCACTGCTGGCCTTGACAGGAGCAATTTTGTTGGAATTAATGGGGCAAAAGCCCAACATAATGCGTTTAGGAAAGAATGGGAGGAGAGAACTTAGTGCAAATATAAACTACCTTTTTAAGGAGTCTCTTCAAAAGGAGAAATTTAAAAAATTAAAATAAATTTTTAAGAAAAAAGGAGAAATAAGATGAAAGAGGAGAAAAAGAGGTTGGGTTCTTTTAACCAAGAGAAGAGATGGTCTTTAGATAGGAGCATGGGGAATGATGTGTCTGGAAACACAGGATGCTTCCAACATGGGTGCAAATGCTGGAAAAGGATTCATTTGGTGAGAGTCTGTGGAAGATCTTTTCTGATAGTTTACATGTTCTTTATGAAGTATAAAGCAGCAACATGAGTTGAGAATGAAGATGGAGGAGGAGATGTGGAGGTTGAGGAGAGAGAAGAGGGGATAAAGGAGTTGTTCAAGGAGAAAGAGAGAGTGAATGGACAAGTGGGGTATGGTATGATTGCCTGGCAGCATTAGGGGCCCATTTAAAGTTCAGGTTGAACTTAACGTTAGATTTGCCAATGTGGTTCTATCTTTTTCTGCAGCCTAGTTCAGATTGAAGGGCACACATGCAGAGCATTTGGGAGAGTTGAATTTTACATAGGTTGTGGTTTTGCCCATTGAGTATTTTGAAGTGATTGAAGGACTAGGAAATATGAATGCGATGAGAATAATGTTTGACCATAGAATTTAAGATGGGGAAGTAGAAGAAAGAAGACAAGGGAGCAAGTAACAGTGAAAAATCCATAGGATAATTGGATTGGAGATTCCAGTGAGGTCAAAGGATTGCTGGAGTCAAGGTACCAAAGAAGTGGGCTGGGATGATAGGAGATGGATTCAGAGAGTGGGATCCACATGAAACCAGGAATAGTTTTAATTATTAGCAATCACAGTCTTAAAACCATGGGAATAAACAGCTGAATTAGCCTCTCCCCGCACAGAATAGCCTTAAATACTGTAGTTAAGTCAGTACATTTTTTACAAGAAATATTTGATATAAAGAACTGTATTTCTACATTGATCTCTGTTCATCTTATTTAAATAAATATTTCCATTTATTTAACAAATTGTGATATAGATGAACTTTACCTGAGTTTACCTCTCCTATACTTTGTCTCACTTTTCCTTGAAGTGCCAAGACCTCTCAGGTTGTTCCCTGGCTGCCAAGGGCCCCCTGAGAGTGGTGTTCCATTCAAGATCACTCCTCCAGGGAGCTCTGGGCTCTTGACCACCATGCATCTTCTTGTATAAAACTTTTTAATGACTGAGAGTCCATCTGATAAGGTACTTCAATCTCTTGGGAACCCCTAATTGTTGCCAAAGTGTTCTCTTCCCTCAAGTAACAGTTTTTTAAAAAACAGAGGTAGTAAGAAGTGTTGGAAATTTGATTCTATTTTAAAGGTACAGCCAACATATTTTTTGGATGGATTTGATGTAGGGTATGAGAAAATGAAAGTGACCGAAGGTATGACTCAAGGATTTTGGGCTCTCTTGACCTTTGGAGGATGGATTTGGTATTATGATGAGGAAGCTTAGTTATGGATATGAAACGCCATTGAATATACAAGTAGGTAAGCTGAGTACATAGTTAAGACAGTGGTTTTTCAGTGGGGTAAGACAGAGAGGGAGGAAACTATGTGATAATTTTATGTTTATCAAAAGTAAAGGGTATCAGTCACAAAAGATTGAGAAACAGTGCCTTAGCCCACAGTGAATGATCTATGAGTGCTGAGTTCCTCAATGAAATTGTCATGGACAGGTGTGTTATGAATTACGGGGAGAAAAGAAGCTGAGACTCACCAGTAATAAAACATGCTTCCTCTTTATGGAAGGTTGTTTCCAGAAAGCTCTGTGTAGATGAAGAATTTTGTGGGCTGGCACCTTTGGGCCTCTGCTAAGGAAGTTAACTACCCTGGGTAACTAATTTTCTCCAGTTTTGTTAGTAGTTTCAAACCATCACCTTTTGCTGGAGAAAACTGATGGGAGGGAGGAAATGTAAAAAGAGTGAAGTGGAAAAGTGTTTCTTTCCAAATGAGAGAAATAGCGAAAACAAAAGCTTTTAAGTGCACAGCAGCATAAGATGCTCTTCTGCAAGGGAGAAGAAACATTTGAGGAGAGCTAAAATTAGAATGGAGAAGGTGGCATAGACCTTTCATGCTGCTCAGGGATTGCCAGAGAGGCAAACGAAGGCCTTCCTTTTAATTAGCTCTCATGGACTGGAAATAGACCTCCTGAAGCTGAGATAATGTTATTCCAGCAGCCACTGGACACAGGCAGCTGAGGAAATCTTTGGCCTCCAGCCAACATGATGGCCAAAGCTGGGCTGCTGAGATGATCTTTGAGCTCCAAGCTGAGATCCAGGATGGGCTGATATGGAGGAAGGGTTAAGAGTTAGTGAGAATAATGGGTACTTACATCTTCAAGGTTTATTTCCTTAAAAATGTGCATTAAACAAATAATCTGAATTATTGATAGTTAAATTCAGTGCTTTAAGTAGACCAGGATTTTAGGTAGCCAAAAGAAAAACCACATATGTGTAATAATAAAATATATTCTTAGTTCTTGATAATTCATGAAATGCCTCTCCTATGCTTTCCTTTTTCCTGTTTCCCATCTAATATCACATGACTTTTCTCCAGTGCCTTTCTGTGCACACTGCACATCTCACTGAAGGCAGATATAGGTTAGTAGATGCTTGACAAAGAAAGAAAATGTTGACTTTTCCAATACTTAAAAATATGAAAATATATAGTTAGCTGTTGGAGTAACGTGGTTTAGTTAGTGCATACAATCAGGTGAGAATTTGTTATTCTGAGTGAAAGTAGTTGAAATAAGACTATTGGTTTATTTGGGCAGCATTAAATAAATATATTCACTCAGTACATTGCATTTTGAGAAAGTTCAGGGTGCTGAGAGAGTATCTAAGAGGGAGACTGATCTCATCTGGGGGTCTACAGAGCTTTGCCATGGGAGAGTCGGGCTCTGAGAGACAAAGAGAAATTAACTAGGCCAAGGTCAGGAGGGAAGATTACTCTTCAAGAAGGAATAGCATATTTTAAAAAATAGCCCTGTGGTAAAAATTAACATGAAACTACAGGTCCCAGAGAAAGGGGAGAAATGGCAGGAGTTGAGGCTTCAGAGAGAGTAAAAAGCCAGTGGTGCAGGGCCTTCCTTATAAGCTATTTTCTGGATTTTGATTTTTAACATAAAAGTTTAAGAGACCTAAGAGCAATGAGAAGGTGTTGGTGGAGAGAAATGATCCAATTTGCCTTCTACTGTCTAGGTGGCTCCTGTTTTCTCTGTGAACCTGAAGCAAGGTCATCCTTGGAGATGTTTGAATTAGCTTTTGCTCAAATTCCTAACAAATGGCTAGTGTAAGTGGCCTGAGTGAAGCATAGGAGAAGGGATAGTAGGCTGTGGGTATCCTTTGTGGTATACCTATGGCCTACAGGTGATGAATTTAAGCCAAGATCATTCTGGCCAGGGCTAACTCTTAATGGCTGGCTCAGCTCAGCTCATCTCTCACTGATAAGGTGGACCCTCTAAGTCTGTGTGTCTGCCATCTATCTACCCTAGACTCTGGGGAAGTTACATCTCTATTTGCCAAGCTGGCCCCATGGCAGCCCACTTGGCTCTCAGCCCAACTGCTTCTGAGTCCCACTTCTGGAGGCCACAGGAAACTTTGGGTCTCATTCATAATTTAGGAAAGTAAGCAGGGCTCAGAAAAATTTATCCTTAGGAACTCACTAGTCCATACTGTGTTGAACTACTAAGTTCTCTCAGATGTGGCCATGCTCGGAATCCAGATGGTGGGATTTGGAGTCCGGGTCCCTCTTTCCTTATAATACCTGTTTATTACACTGCAGCCTCTCCAGGCCAAGCCCAGAAAGCAAAGTTTGGACACACATGTAGAACTATTTCCTTATCCTCCCTGTCTCAATAGGCCTTTTCCTTTTAAAAATTTCTCAGAGGCCAGTACATCCTTCCTCTTCTGAAGAAGGCTTCCCATTTGTTTGTACAGTAGTTCTTCAGACCTAACTCTGATTGACCTACCTTTGATTATTCTAAGTGGGAGTCTGACTTTTAAGTCTGTTGACTTACTAAACCACCTCCCCCTACCTGAGGGCATTAAGTCTCCAGTCTTAGACCTGGGAGAAGAGAGGTTTCCAATGGAACACAGTGTAAGAATGGAAATATATCAGTATCTCCTTTGAGAAATGCTATCCCTGTTACCTTAGCCAGCACCACTAAATGAAAAATACATGAACATTACACACGCTTAATTAATGTAGCCTCAGAAATGTTTAATAAATGTGGACATTATTATTATTTGTATTCCTGTTATTACAGTCTAGGCAGTAAGTAGAGCCTAGACTCTGAGAATTCAGTACAAACAAAGAGCAGCCAGGTGGCAAGAGTCCAGGCAGGCAACCAGAATCTTAAATCCACAAAGTTGCTTGGAACAAGCAGGTCAGCCTGCTGACGAGCAGAGTTGGAATTTTTGTTTATTCTATGCCCCAGTTTTATATGTCCTGGGGTGGGAGGGCAGGGAAAGCTAGAAGTTGTGTCACTGCTGGGGAGAGTCAGACTTCTACAAGTGCTCATTCATCCAACATTACAGCAGAGGTAAGAAAGCAAGTGTTCCAGAAAGTTTTTGTGTTGAAAGTCTTTTTTTAACAATTTAATTTTTATTAACTCAGTCTTCTCTTGCTTTACCTTCTGTTAATTCATGTGAAAATATAACTTCTTTGTTAGCTAGAATTTTCTTTGTGATTCAAATTCAGTGCTGCATATATCTGCTCTCTAATTTTCTTGTCTACTTTAGTTTGCTGATAGTTTTATATCTCTTGAAAAACTCTCCTTGCTATCAGTTATATTTGTGTGATATTTGTATGATCATTGCAGCTAAAAGTAAAACGGTAGGAGAAATGCTGGTAGTAACTTTTTTTTTAATAGAGGGGAAAGCCTTGGTACTTCCAGGTCATGCTATGAAGAAATCCCCTCTCTACCCCCTGTTAAAAACAGTTTCCAAACTGCTAAACCTTTTTCTCTATTCCCATCTTTATCTCTACAGTCTACTTTTGGGAGAACATTTTCCCCTTTTTTCTCTGCACCTGTCTATGTTGACTGGTGCCCTATGTGTCTATGTGGGCCCCAGCCCTTTAAACGCAGACTTCTCTCATGTGTCTTGCCATAGTGAGCCAGCCCATGGCAGAACTTTTTCCAGATGTTCTCCTAGGTAACTTCCTACCTACTTAATAGACCATATTTTTCCTGCCTTCCTGGTTCTAGGCTGTAGTGATCTCACCTCTTCTACCTGACTCTTGGCATCTGTGATAGGCAGAATTCTAAGATGGCCCCATGGTTCTCATCTCCTCCTCCCTGTATCTATACATTATTGTGATGCCCCTCCCTTCAGTGTGTGTGGGACCTGCAACTTGCTACTTGCCAATGGCAAAGGTGATGAGGTATCACTTTCATAGTTACAGTATGTTTTATGGCAAAGGTGAAGGGATTTTAAAGATGAAATTAAGGTCGCTGATCATTTTAAGTTACTCAAAAGGGATTTTATCTTTGGTGGGCTTGAACTAATCAGGTGATCCCTTTAAGAGGGGGTCTAGAGGTTAGCAACTTATAAGCAGCAGACTCTCTCTCTCTGTCTCCACGGCTGGCTTTGGAGAAGTAAATCACTGTGAGTACTGCAGCTGCACCCTGAGCCTCAGATAAGATCACAGCCCTGGCCAACACCTGGATTGTAGCCTGGTGAGGCCCTGTGCAGAGGACCCAGCTAAGCCTTGCCCAGACTCCTGATTCATGTAAACTGTGAGATAATAGATGTATGTTGCTGTAAGCCACTGTTTGTTGTTATTCATTATGCAGAGATAGAAAATGAATGCAATGTCCAATGATCCCTTGATTTGGGAGCAAGAAAGACTCTTTCTCCATCTGCCTTATCTCAAGAAACCTCCCCTGATCAGCACTAGTCCCTTGCTCTCAGTGTGGTTTGAGACATGATTGAAAGTGAAGAATTGGAAAATTGTCTCCTTTATCCTACATCCCGAAGCCCAGCTCAATTAATGCATGTAGGCATTATCTATCATACCATTTTTTTCCAAAATAATATTTTTTATTTTAATAGGCACTAAGTTGTAAAGCTAAAGTTCTAATAGTGAAATTTTAAGACAAAAGCCAGAGGGTGGGAGACTGTATTAGGGATCATGCAGACCTGAGATCCCTAAATTATTGATGTTTCCCAACCAGGCCTCCTTCTCCAGGACTTGGCTTTTTCTCAAAGCTAGCAGAGTTAATTTTTTCAAGCATATACCTGATTACGCCACTCCACTCTTTAAGAACCTCTTATGGCTTGTCACTATCTATATCAGAATGTCCAAATGCCTTAGCTTGCCCAACAAGGTCCTTGATAATTTGGCTCTAACTTTTTATTTACCTCTACCCAAATATACCATGTACTCCTAAGAACATTGTTCTTAGAGTTCATGATTCTTGATTCATAATATACTGTTCTGTCAGCTTGGAATGCCTTCCCATCTAATCCACCTGGTAAACTTGTGTGGAATTTGGCTAAGAGTAACCACCTTTGTGAAGCCTTCTTTAATTCCAACAATTCTTTATTCCATGTGTCCCCTTAGCACTCTTCACATACCTCTACTATTAGATATTTTATACAAAAGTATTTGTTTACATGTCTGTGAGCTCCTTAAATGCAGGGACCATGTCTCAGATAAGGTGAATCCCCAGTGCTTCTCGTAGTGACTCACTTACAATAGATGCTCAATAAGTGGTAAATGATTGAATAATTGGATGAATATTTGCTTTGTTGGAATTCTACCACCTACTATGTGCCTATTTCGCTCTATACAGTAAGGCCAGACTAGCTTTTCTCTTAACTACATTGCTTTCTTCTGAGCCATGGAGCCCACCTTTCGTTGGTTACTTCATGAAAATGCCTCAGAGAGAAATGTCATTTTTAATGTAAATTTTTGTTACATAATCTGATTTCACAGATGGAAAGATGGCAGTTATTTACATTGGGTGGCTATTCATTTTTCGTGGCTAATTATAAAGTAGTTGACCTGGCATCATCAAAATCATTATTATCACTCTAGAAAGCAATGTATCTGATAATGTGCACTAATTTCTAATTTCCTTCCCCTTTTTATTCTAGTGGACCAATGTCTAAAGCTTAATTTTTAAAACAACAGTAAAAACTTTAGTGATCCCTGTTCTTTCACAAAGTGAAAGCAATATATAGTATGGCTTTTTTTTTCTTTCTCCAAACTGACTTTTTCTTTACCACTGCTTTTGTTAATTTCTGCATTAGCCATGTGTGAGACTGAGAATATTGTATTAGGACCTAGAGCCTTGAAGAAAATGAGAACTTTCAACATATTAGTGGTGATCACAATCCAATATGCAAAATGACTATCAATGACAGAATTCTGACCTCTGGCAAACAGTTCACAGAATCTAGAGTGAGCTCTCATTTATATGTGTGTGTGAATTTTCCATGGCGTAGTTCTTTTTACTTAGAAAAACTAGTAAAGTAGGAAGACAAGTATGCTACAAAGAAGCAACATTTATTCCACAGTCAATGATATAATTTTTATATTATCCACTGTTATAGATCTGAAACATGTCTATTGTATATCTGTGTTCTTTCGGTTAGCACGGATGTCTGTGTTCTCTTTATTAACTCAGATAATCAAGAGTGACTATGTAAAGCTAATAATAGATTTCAGATTTCCTTCTGGAAAGCACATAGCACACATGAAAGGAAGCATTATTAACTAAACAAATCTCTCAGTTCCTAATGATAAACATTTTGACAAGCTGTTGTCTTAGATGAAGGATTTATATCACATATTACATAACTTCAAAGTATTTTTGTATTTCTCCTTGATTTGAATACTAAGTAAATAGTACTCATTTTCATCTAAATGTAAAGGAAACCTTCAGTTCTATTTTAGTCCCCTTAGCACATTTCCTAGACCATTGATATGCTGTAGGCCATATATTTGCAACTGGGTTTTGTTTCTACTATTAATTATAATCATCTGGAATAGGGTAACATTACAACAAATAATATATTAAGGCCTCTAAGCTAAATAGTTTGCTATTTACAAACAGTATATTTGCTCCCTGAGGTTGCCATGCAGAAAATTAAAGTTAGAATATCAGATTCAAAGTGAACCTGAACCATTTCCCCATACCTTATATTTGATATATTCCCTTTCAGGCAATTATTAGCTATTCTTAAAATTTTTTCTTTAATATACTTATCTAAAACCAGATATTTAGTATTGCATAAGAGCTGGTGTCATATGTTCATACTATCTAAGGAATCCCAAGCATATGAGCTATTGTGGTTAAGGCCTTAATTATTGGTTGGTTATAAATATAAAACTATATATAAACACTAAACAAAAATTAGTTGTATTATCACATTTATTAATATTACTAGATAGAGAAAGTTCATTCATTTAGCAAATACTCATTTAGTACTTATGAAATACTAATACCCAGGCAAAATACTGGGTATACAGTAATGGAAAGACATGACCCCCTCTCCTCAAAATGTTGTGTTAAGGAAAAAATTAAAGTCTATTGTTATTATATTATTATAATATGAATCTAGATTTGGGAGCATATAAATCTGCCTAGGAGAGTTAGGTAATACTTGTCCTATGACTTGAAGAATTTATCAAATGGATATTGAAGGAATACGGTGAGGGAGGAAAGGAATGGAGAAAGAGGTAGAAAAAGCAGAGCCTTTAGAACCAGAGAAATTTGGACTTAAGTCATTATTTTACCACTTAACTGTGATCTTTTCATTTCTTTTGAGATAATACAGATGGCCATACCTAACATAGGATTTTACACATTGTAGGCACTCAATAAATACTATCCCTTCTCACCAACTTTGAGCCTCATGACAACCTTGCAGATAGATATTTAGAACAGATTGTATTATCAACATTTTAAAGCTGAGGAAAGTAGGTTCACAGTGCATAAGGAAACTTGCTTAAGGTCACACAACTAGAAGGTTAGTGGCAGAGCCAGGCCTAGAACCTAGATCTCTTGACAAAACTTTTTCCACTATGCTACAACAAGGATTCCAGGTTGTGAAAACGCTAATCATTAGGAACTAAGATATTTGTTTAGTTAATAATGCTTCCTTTCATGTGTGCTATGTGCTGTCCATGCATTTAATTATTTATTCAGTCAATAAACATTTTTTGAGCAACAACTAAATATCAGACATGTTATTGTGCACAGATGATACAGTGGGGAACAAATGACATTGCCTTCATTGAGCTGAGTCCATCAGAGAAACTGACTTCATACCAGCAACTTCAATAAATCCTAATGAGTGTCATGCAAGGGCACACTTACATGCTCTGGAATGTGTGGCAAGAAGACTTACTCTAATCAAGGAGGTCTGGCAAGTCCTGTGTGAAGAAGTAATATTTTTGTCAAGACCTAAAGAGTAAGCAGGAGTTATCTGGACAGAGAGGAGAGAACGTTTTTCCAAACAGTGGGAGGTTTGGCAAAGAAGTAAACGAGAACATGATGTGTTCAAGGGACTGAAACTGATCCAAGATAGCAGGATCAGAGAGCCTGAGTAAAAGAATGGCCAGGGGTGACTCTATAGAGATTGGCAGAGGTTATGTTTTAGGGGGCTCTACAAGCCATCTTAAAGAGTCTGGATTTTATTCGAGGGGAAAAACGTATTGCAGTTTCCACACTACATAAAAAGTCTGGCCAGTGGGGAAATGGGGTCTGAAAACTGACTCCTTCTCTGTTCATCCCAGAGAGAAGACAGTTACCCTTTTTTTTTCAAATTTCTTACAAAGGCTCATATATAGCATACTATAGGCTTGCTGTGGTCCTAGTGGGAAAAGCACCTAAGGTTTTAAGCAGCAGAGTGATAACTGATTTGCATCTTTCCATGTTCATTCTAGCTGTGCTGTAGCTACTCTTAGAGACTGGGTGACACGATAAGTGATACTGGGCATGGGTGAGTCAATGGCAGCTTAGATTGGGGCTTGTATCTCTGGGGGAGAAAAGAAGTGAGATGCTTAAGATCTAGACATTTAAAGGATTTGTGATTGGCTATGGAAGTTAGAAGAGAAGGGTATGGGTGGAGACAAGGATTCTCCTCACTTTCCTGGCTTGAGCAGAAAACCATAGGAATCTCCAGTACAATATCTAAGACTTTAATGTTGAGAGAAAGATGCTGGAGTTATTACATGGTGGGAAGACATCAAAATCAGCTGGAATAGAAGACACAATAAAAGCATTTAAAAGTCCTTTGGGGCCAGCAGGCATGACATTACACTTAAGGTAATGGTTCTCTTTCATTCTTTCTCTTTTCCTTGCTGGAAAAGCTATATCCCTTTGATATTTTCATTTTACTTCATAGGCCATTGTATATTTCCATTTGGCTAAATTTGTTCTACAGGGACATTAGTTGTTACCTGACTTTAGTTTTAATTTAAAAGGAAAAAACCCACTGTAATTATGAAGAAGATTGGGCATGTGAGCACCTGATTCATTTCCCTGGGTGACACCATGACTCACCCTCATTAAAGCAGTTTTGCTTTGAGATGCCTGATGCCATATCGGTTTTGAATTTTCTGTGTCCTGTATGTGAACAATAAGATAAGTTTCTCTCATGGGTCATTCACTGCTCTTCATCTCTACCATGAGTCAGATGTTTGCATTTCAAAACATTATCCTGCCTACAATTTCCCTCTTTATAAATTATGCAGAGAACTTCTACCAACAACAGATTCTCATTTACGGACTTTTTGGATTTGTATCTGTAAAACATGTTCTACTTGTTTTGCTATAATTCAGTGAACAGTTTTATAGCCAACAATAGGGTACTATTTTATTTGTTTTAGCATCATTGTCTAAACATCAAGGTACCTCATTAGATAAAAAACACAATCATTTGTAACTGAATTCAAACACTGATGATTAAGTCACATGAAAAGCCCTCCCCTGATTCTTTGCCTCTGGTTATAGTAGGGTTCCTCCCTTTCACATTCAACCTCCTAGAAAGAGTTGTCTGTACCTCCTGGACTCATTTTCTCATCTCTCAGTCACTCTCCCAAAACTACTCTAATATTCCACTGAAATTTCCTCAGTTAGGGCCCCAAGTCTGTTTATTCCTAAATATAATGGATAAAGTCTTTATCTTACTTGACCAATCGGCTACACTTAACCCATGAAACACTCTTTGCATGGGGCTCTGTTACACCACACTCTCCTGGTCTTCCTTCTACCTCTCTAGTGTCCATTTTGGTCTCCCACTCCTACAAGGTTACGTTCTTCAAGGTTCGAAACTAGGTTCTCTCCTCCTCTCACTCTAAAGACTGCCCCCAGATGATCTCAGCCACTTTATATGGCTCTTTTGCTTAAACATGTGCTGATGTTACTCAAAGTTTTATCTCCAGGCCAAACTGGGGTTCCAAACCTCTAAATTCATATTTCTCCTTGACCTCTCCACTGAGATGTACCACCAGTACTACAAAGTCAACATGTCTGTGTTAGTTTCCCAGGGCTGCCAGAAAAAAGTACCACAAACTGGGCGGCTTAAAACAGTAGAAATTTATTCTCTTAAGAGTTCTGTATGCTAGAAGTTTGAAATCAAGGTGTCAGTGGGCCATGCTACTTCTGAAGGCTCTTGGGAAAAATCCTTCTTAGCTACATCGGCTTCCAGGAGTTCCTTGGATTGTGGCAGCAATACCGTAGTCTCTGTCCCCAATTTCTCATGGCCTTCTTCTCTGTCTCTATGTCCTTTCCTCTTCTTATAAACCCACCAGTCATTGGATTTGGGGCCCACCCTAATTGCCTTTGTTTATTTGTTTTGTTTTTATTGTATCATAAGCTTCATGATTACAGAGATTATACCTTTCTTCTGAAATCCCTGGAACCTAGTACAGTGTCGGTAAATGAATTGTTGACTAATAAATATTTATTAAGTAGAAGGATGAAGAAAAGAAGCAAAGCAATTAATCAGAAAGAACTAATCTGAAAAATGATAAGCAAGTGAAAGTAATTTTAGCTGTGAATTTTTAAAATGTGTCTAAATGTAATGTTTTCTAGTCAATATACTAACAAAGTACATTAAGAATCAGTCAAACCTTATTTTAAGTTCATTTAAAACCTTCTTCTATAGTCCTGCAAAAATCCATCGTTCTCATAGATGCTGGAAAATACAATTATATTCCCCACTGCCTATTTTAAAACTGGGGCTCTTTCCACCCCTTCTTTATTAATGAAAATATTCCTGCTTTTGTTGATACTACAGGATGTGATATTGTTTCCTAAATATTTCTTGAACATATCTCCAAAAAGGACAAGGTTAAGTAATTACTAAGCTTCTAATTACAAAAAAGAAAGTAAGAAAAGAAGAAAGAAAAAAGAAAGGAAGGAAGGAAGAAAGAAAGAAGAAGGAAGGAAGAAAGAAAGAACAAAAGAAAGAAAGAAAAGAAAAGAAAAGAAAAGAAGGAAGAAAGGAAGAAAAGAAAAGAAGGAAGGAAGAAAGAAAGAAGAGAAGGAAGGAAGGAATGAAGAAAGGAAGAAAGAAAGAAAAAAATGTATATCCTAATAAAATATCTCCAAATGTCAGCACCAAAGAATGAAAAAAGCACTGTTTGTAATATATACCTGCTTACTTTTGCAAAACATTTAGGTCTCTTTACATATATAGCTGGTGAAAGCTCTGATTGAATATTTAGGCAACCAAGAAGTTAAAAGGGACCAGACATGCAGGGTTGTATCTACTTTGCCTACATTAATAAATTTTGTCCCATGAGAGGATCTGTGGTAGACCCTTGTGCTTGTAATAATTGAAAATGCCCTAGGTTCAACTAAATCAGACTAGGTCATATAGATGTTGATGAGAAGAGAAGTAAAAGTACCTCACTTTCCCACAGCATTCATTATGTAGGAAAATAAGGATTACTCTAGGGAGTTAATTGTGTTCTTTACAAGAAGGCAAGTCCTCAAAAGAAATACTAAGTCTTGGTAGTTTGCTTTACTTTGTGTTAGGGCTACTTGATGGTATTAAATTCACACAATTTCAGAACACATAATTATAATATTCACTAATTAAACAGAAAAGTCAACCAAATTAGATACAGTAGGAAAATGTCTTGGCATAACCCAGTGAGTCTGCTAAGATTTATTGTCATTAAATTATCCTAAGTAGACACTAGCATTCACAGCTTAGTATTTATTATTCTTCATTTATTTTTAGTTCATTTTGACAAATTCAAGGCAGAAGATTCTAGCTTTACCGTATTGTGTGGGGGCCTCTAGGTACTTATATAATGACTTCTAAAGCCTTATGTAACAATTTTCTTCACTCAACAAGATTCCTTTGTGAATTCTTAGTAATTTTAGAGTAGTTAAAACAGTTTCCTTCATTTCAGCAATGAAAGTTGTCATTTTCAATTAGATTTTTTAGATAGATCATCTCTATTATTATTAAGAAATGCTTTACATGTTTTGTATATATTAATTCATTTAATCCTCATGACAGTAGTAGGTACTATTGTCACCTATGATTTACAGATGGAGAACTAAAGCACAGAACCTTTAACTGACTTGCCCATTCATATGGCTAGAAGAGAGTGGAGCTGGGATTTGCTTACATGCATTCTGACTCGCGAACTATGCTGTTAGCCAGCACATTATCCTGCCTCTCAAAAATCGTATTATATCATATTTGTAATATATTTTAGAAAGTACATATGACTTTTGTTTATTATAATTGTTATTAATTCATATACACTTGATCCCTTATTTCAGAATTCTAAATAGTGTAAGTGGATCTAGAGAAGCAAAGCTTTTCTCTCTCTGAGTCCGCCAAATGCTGGCAGTATCTGAGTATATTTAGGAAGTAGCTGCTTTGTAACAGAACTACTTTTTACTTTATTCAGCCAGTATTTAGGGAACACTTCTTATGCTTCAGTCACTGTTAGGCACTGGTATACAGACATAAAAGTCTCAGCCCTTACCTAAAAGGAATTGAAAGCCCAAGAAGTTTTCCTTAAAGGAGAGATAAAATAGTGTCTTTAGCTTGTTGCTGACAGAGTGAAGGGAAGAAATGTCTGGTAACTTAAAGAAAGAGATAAGATACTATTCTAGCTCTCTGATGAAATTCCATTGCTTCTATCCATGTCCCTCCATTGCATATACCATCCTGATGACACATGATTTTTGCTTAAAGATATCCCTATGGATTGTCACCAGGTAGATCCTAGAACTGAGTCAGGCAGTTATGTGTCAGACATCATGCAGGGGTCTTTCCCATGTATTAATTCATTCAATTTAATCCATATACTAATTCTCCCTTATAGGTATTGTCACCAACTAACATGAGGGGTAACAAAAAGATCAAGTAACTTTCCATGGCCCATGGAATAAAATAATAATTCAAAAAATAGATGCGAATGTATTTTGACCTCAAATTTAGAGCTACCAGTGGCAACTAGCTGATTATTTTTTTTTATATTTTATGTATAGACCTGAATAAAGCTGAGTAATGAAGGTCCAGATTCTACAAGTGTGTTCTCCTATTTTTAAAAAAAGGAATTAAACCTAAAATGTCTTGCATTTAGAAGATATCTTTCAGTTACTATTACTGTGCAGCAAGTCACTCTAAAACTTAGTAGATTAAAACCACAGGAATTATTACATTATCTTACAGTTTCCATGGCTCAGGGATTCATTGCCTTTCTGACTTAGCCTCAGAAGTCAAAGAGCATCACTTCTACCATACTGTAATGGTTACAAGTGACACAAACCCAGATTCAATGGAAGGGGAATTGGACTCTACTTCATAATGGGGGAGTGGCAAAGATTCTAGATGAACACATGGGATAGGAGATATAGTTATGGCTATCTCTATAAGACACAGTCTTCTACAGTTCCTCCTCTAGCCCAATAATTCACATCCCTCCCACAGGCAAAATATGCTCACCTCTTCCCAAGATCCCTCAAAAGTTTCATCCTATTCAGCATTAGTCTCCGGCTTGAAGTTTTATCATCTAAATTAAGTCCAGGTACAAATATCATATGATATCACTTACATGTGGAATCTAAAAATAAAAATGATACAAATGAACTTATATACAAAACAGAAACAGACCCACAGACAGAGAAAACAAACTTATGGTTACCAAAGGGGAAATGAGGGGAAGGGATTAATTAGGAGTTTGAGATTAACATATACACACTACTATATATAAAATAGATAACCAACAAGGACCTACTGTATAGTATAGCATGGGGAACTATACTCAATAGCATGTAATAACCTATATGGGAAAAGAATCTGAAAAAAATACATATATATGTGTATAACTGAATCACTTTGCTATACACCTGAAACTAACACAACATTGTAAATCAACTATACTTCAATAAAAATAGTGAGCTACTTGGCAAAATTTTAATATTAGGTTTTCAGGAATAAACCACAATTTCTTCTTAGGCTTTTAGCTAATTAAATTTGTTGCTAACATTACTGCCCAAATTGTGAAAGCCATAATAAATTTTTTAGAGATGTGGAGAAAAATTAATTACTTAGTTAAGTCCAGGTACAGACTATTCTCTTTGGTAAGGTGCCTTAAGCAGAGCACTAAGTGCTATTCCTCTAGGTCTAGAGTCCTGTGAACTAAAGAGGCAGGTTATCTACCACCCATATATTGATACTAGAATGATTGGACAAGTATCAATTAACCACAATAGACACTTCCATTTAAAAAAAGATGGAAAATTATAGGCACAAGGCAGTCACTGGTCCATAGAAATTCTGAATTCCTGCCAGGTACATGTTGTCGGTTCTGTGAGTAGGGCCCAATTCTACTCTTTGAGAGTTATTCTCCATGGCTCTTGGCTCTGCCCTCTGGGGTTTTATCCCCTCTGAGTCATCCTTCCTTTGTATTATAAGTGACTTATATATAAAACTAAATAATCTCAGTTTGATTTCTGTTGACAGTTGTTCTAAGGTCCAAAGGCTTCCTTTCATTCTGTGCTATCTCTGTCCCTTTTAGTTTTAAACTGGCAGTGTTTCCATCAATACAATTCTTTAAAACTTTGTGGGTTTTCTATGAATCTTATTGAGTTTCATTCTAATAGAAAAAACTATACAGTTACAATCTGTTCAAGATAATCCATTCTCTACTTTAGGTTCCCTGTGAGTCTGCTGAGGGATAACATCCTTGTGATACTTGGAAGCCAGATCTATGAGGTACGGCTTTAAGATCCTTAGAGAGACTTTTGTATGTCTTAAATATTCTATGAGGTACAGCCTTGGATCTTTCTGAAGTCTTCTCAAATGATCTTACAGTCCCATACTGGATTTGATCTTTGGCTTGAAGCTCTTTCTTAATTAGAGGATCGTTTGCCATCTGTAGAGACTGGGAATGGCCTCTCCATGTTCCAGTGCATAAATGGAAGTTACACTGCCTTTTCTGACCTAGCTAGGGAGGTCTTATGCTATCATTATAAGCCAGTCACAAACTTGTCCCAATTTAAGGGGACTGGAAATAGACTGTAATTCTTAATGGGAAAATTGCAAGATTCTAGAACATATGAGTTGAGAGATATTGTTGTAACCATCTTCGGAAAATACAGCCGACCTCAAAAAATCTCTATAATATGATGAAACATTTTAAAGCAAACTTAACTAGTACTTAAACATGCAAATGCCTTAAAAGTAGTTACCCTGGGAAGATACATACTTTTTCCTAAAAGTTTGCCTTTGTGTAAATAATTTTTTTAACTTAACCATTGGAGTTGCTTTAGAAAATCTTTAAATGATTCATTATGGCTGAATGCTGTATACTACTACAACAATTTGTTGACAAAGAACACATATATGATGGTTTAATTTTCTTTGCTCTGGTTTAAGTTTCCATGCTCTGGAAATTTTTTTGTTGCTCTCTTTGGATCCCAGGGAATAAAACAGTCTAGTGTTTCCCTCAAGTGTTTCTTCAAAAAATTCTTCAAAAACTACCAGCCATGCCAAAGACAGAGTATAATAAGAAGTTTATTTTGTTCAAGAATGATATCCTAAAGAACAATGACAAAGTGTCTTAACCATTCAACACTTCAGTTAATTCAAAAGTTAAATACAGATATATGTGTGGGTGGTATGTGTGAGGTGAAAGAAGTCTTAGATTAAATGAACAGGTAAACTTCTTTCATCAAAACTGTATCCATGATTTAATCATCTAACCCAGAGCTGGACTGGGATTCAGGAGTAGGCTTCCTGGGCAAACTGCAATTAACTAGCTGTGTGACTTCCTTAAAGCCTTTGCAACTTTATTTTAATTTGCTGAAAAGTTAAATTTAATTTTTTGTCATCAAGAAATATTTGTTGAATATATTCTATTTAGAAGACATCCTTGTGCCGTTCAGTATTAAAGTAATTTTAATCATGGCATGGCTCACTGTAGGAGAGTAGCACTTGGACCATGCAATTTACTTTCATAGAGAATATTTCTAAGATTATTCACTATGATCTGAACTCTCAGGTGACTTCCTTCTGAGAGATCCTATTACTGATACACTTGCAAGTGCAAAGCAGTAATCAGGATTCCTCTTCTCAGAAGACTCTCCTAACAAAACATTTTGAGCTTTTGATCTCTTACCCTTTCCACAACCCCCAAAATGAAAGTGCTGTCTGAAAAGCCCCGGACATAGTGAACTTGTAATTAAAAAGACTATACAACTGCCTCTTCAGAACAACCATTTGTTTTTGGTTAAAAGCTATACTCACCTGAGTGTGTACCATAAACCAGGAGGAAAGCACATAAAATTCCCAGATGGTTGAATTTTCTGCTAAGGGATTTAAATCAGCATTTTAAATGTCATTCTACTCATGCAGTTTTTATAAGAGCCTCAAAGTTTGGCATAAAATTGTTTTTTCATATGCATTAAGATCTGATGAATGTCTGAGGTCATAACTGAGTCAAGAAAGAAGAGATTTTCTATTAAGTAAAACACTAATGTTCAGAAGTTTATTTTTACAGCAAGTGACTTGACGTCCATGTATTCATCCGTCATTTCTCTAATTTTGTGGTTGAGAGTATTTGAAATGCACATGTACGAAATTCCTTCATTTAAAATTTGTC
Organism: Mesoplodon densirostris; assembly: GCF_025265405.1. NCBI lineage: Eukaryota > Metazoa > Chordata > Mammalia > Artiodactyla > Ziphiidae > Mesoplodon > Mesoplodon densirostris. The sequence goes on from NC_082671.1 coordinate 82,430,913, forward strand.
TTTAGTTGTACATCTCATATTAGTTCCATGTGACAATATTCCACATTCTAGTTCTTCATTTTCTTGGTATCTTTTACTGCTAACACCTAAGGATTTAAAGGAAGAGGAAGGAAGTCAAATTTCTCTTCTTAGGTTGTAGAGTTTATTCAGTTTATCTCTCCTAACTATACCTTTCCTCAGCTGTCACATATGAAAAGCAACATTACTCCAGTCATTTTACTGAAAATAATCCCAAAGTTCAAAGAGTTGACTACAAAGTTCATCTTGGTCCCATTTAGGAAGTATCATATTTAAAGCTTAGTTTACTTATTTTAGAGTTTTAGTTCATTATCTCTTTGTAAAACAAAACAGTTGGAAATGTGATTACTCATTATTTTGGAAAATTTGCATTTAGGATTTAGGAATTATGATATAATTTTTTTTTTTTTTTTTGCGGTACGTGGGCCTCTCAGTGTTGTGGCCTCTCCCGTTGCGGAGCACAGGTTCAGGATGCGCAGGCTCAGCGGCCATGGCTCACGGGCCCAGCCGCTCCGCGGCATCCGTGGGATCCTCCTGGACTGGGACACGAACCCGTGTCCCCTGCATCGGCAGGCGGACTCTCAACCACTGCGCCACCAGGGAAGCCCTATAATTATTATTAATAATGATGATTACTTATATTGAGTTTTTATTATGGATGAATCACCAAGCTAAGTGAATTCTGTTATCTCATTTTTCCATGAATCCTAAGAGGTAGGCCATACCAAAGTGAACATTGCACAGATGAGGAAACTTTCCAAGCTCAACAGTAAGAAGTGGTAGACCTGATTATTGACCTTAGATTTGTCACATTCTGAAACCAATGCCCTTAACCACACCAGTGGTTCTCAACTGGGGGCAATTTTACCCTCTCCTGTCGGGGGACATTTGGCAATGGAAGGGGTTGCTACTGGCATCTAGTGGATACAGATCAGGGATGCTGAAAAACATCCTACAATGCACAAGACAGCCACCCCCAGCAAAGAATTATCCAGCTCCAAATGTCAACTTGTGAAACCCTGATTTACCCAAACATTTTCAGTATCAACTAATGGATTATCCTGAATCTAACTTTGTTCACCATGTAGACTTCAAGGTAAAGCCTATCCAAATAAAGACTCCGGGTGAACTTGAATTCATTGACTCTGGAAAATATTGTGAAGTAGCCATCTTTATTGTTTGACAACAGAAAATATACTTATAAAAATTTACAGGGAGATCTTCAAGATGGTGGGGTTCACCTTCCTCCCCACAAATACATCAAAAATACATTTACATGTGGAACAACTCCTACAGAACACCTACTCAAGGCTGACAGAAGACCTCAGACCTCACAAAAGGCAAAAAATTCCCCATGTACCTGGGGTAGGGCAAAAGAAAAAAGAAAAAACACAGACAAAAGATTGGGGACGGGACCTGCATCTCTGGGAGGGAGCTGTGAAGGAGGAAAAGTTTCCACGCACTAGGAAGCCCCTTCAGTGGTGGAAACTGGGGGTGGTCAGGGGGAAGCTTCAGAGCCACGGAGGAGAGCGCAGCAACAGGGGTGCAGAGGGCAAAGCGGAGAGATTCCCACACAGAGAATTGGTGCCGATCAACACTCAGCAGCCTGAGAGGCTTGTCTGCTCACCTGCTGGGGCAGGTGGGGGCGGGGAGCTGAGGCTCAGGCTTCGGAGGTCAGATCCCAGGGAGAGGACTGGAGTTGGCTATGTGAACACGGCCTGAAGTGGGCTAGTGTGCCACAGCTGGCTGGGAGGGTCTGGGAAAAACTCTGGGCCTGCCTAAGAGGCAAGAGGCCATTGTTTCAGGGTGCGCGAGGAGAGGAAATTCGGAGCACCACCAAACAAGCTCCAGTGATGGGCACTAGCCACTGCTATCAGCGCAGACCCCAGATACGGCCATGAAACACTAACGCTACTGCTGCAGCCACCAAGAATCCTGTGTGCAAGCACAGGTCACTATCCACACCTCTCCTCCTGGGAGCCTGTGCAGCCTGCCACTGCCAGGGTCCCGTGATCCCAGGACAACCCCCACAGGAGAACGCATGGCGCGCCTCAGGCTGTTGCAATGTCATGCTGGCCTCTGCCGCCGCAGGCTCTCCCCGCATTCCGTACCCCTCCCTCCCGATGGCCTGAGTGAGCCAGAGCCTCATAATCAGCCACTCCTTTAACCCCTTCCTGTCTGGGCAAAAAACAGGCGCCAGAGGGCAACCTACATGCAGAGGTGGGGCCAAATCCAAAGCTGAACCCCAGGAGCTGTGACAACAAAGAAGAGAAAGGGAAATTGCTCCGTGCAGCCTCAGAAGCAGTGGATTAAATCTCCACAATCAACTTGCATCTGTGGAATACTGAATAGACAACAAATCATCTAAAAATTGAGGCGGTGGAATTTCTGACCAACTGTAGACTTGGGGTTTGCTGTATGGGACTGACTAGAGTCTGATTTTTATGGTTATCTTAGTATAGTTTTTGGCGCTTGTTATCATTGGTGGATATGTTTATTGGTTTAGTTGCTCTCTTCTTTCTTTTTTATTACTTTCTTTATTTTAATCACACTTTTTTATTTTTCATTTTACTAAATTTATTTTATTTTATTTTTTACTTTCTTTCTTTTTTTTCCTCCCTTTTCTTATGAGCCGTGTGGCTGACAGTATCTTGGTGCTCTGGCCAGGTGTCAGGCCTGAGCCTCTGAGGTGGGAGAGCCAAGTTCAGGACATTGGGCCACCAGAGACCTCCTGGCCGCAGGTAATGTCAGTTAGCAAGAGCTCACCCAGAGATCTCCGTCTCAATGCTAAGACCCAGCTCCACTCAACAACCAGTAAGCTACAGTGCTGGACACCCCATGCAAAACAACTAGTAAGACAGGAACACAACCCCACCCATTAGCAGAGAGGCTGACTAAAATCATATCAAGTTCACAGACACCCCAAAATACACCACCGGAAATGGTCCTGCCCACCAGAGAGACAAGATCCAGCCTCATCCACTAGAACACAGGCACCAGTCCCCTCCACCAGGAAGCCTATACAACCCACTGAACCTACCTTACCCACTGAGGGCAGACACCAAGAACAACGGGAAGTATGAACCTGCAGCCTGTGAAAAGGAGACCCAAACACAGTAAGTTAAGCAAAATGAGATGACAGAGAAATAGCCAGGAGATGAAGGAGCAAGGTAAAAACCCACCAGACCAAACAAATGAAGAGGAAATAGGCAGTCTACCTGAAAAAGAGTTCAGGGTAATCATACAAAAGATGTTCCAGAATCTTGGATACAGAATGGAGAAAATACAAGAAACGTTTAACAAGGACCTAGAAAAACTAAAGAGCAAACAAACAACGATGAACAACCCAATACATGAAATTAAAAATTCTCTAGAAGGAATCAGTAGCAGAATAACTGAGGCAGAGGAACAGGTAAGTGATGTGGAAGACAAAATAGTGGAAATAACTACCACAGAGCAGAATAAAGAGAAAAGAATGAAACGAACTGAAGAAAGTCTCAGAGACCTCTGGGACAACATTACATGCACCAACATTCGAATTAGGTCCCATAAGAAGAAGAGAAAAAGAAAGGGACTGAGAAAATATTTGAAGAGATTATAGTTGAAAACTTCCCTAATGTGGAAAAGGAAATAGTCAATCAAGTCCAGGAAGCACAGAGAGCCCCATACAGGATAAATCCAAGGAGAAACACACCAAGACACATATTAATTAAACTATCAAAAATTAAATACAAAGAAAAAATATTAAAAGCAGCAAAGGAAAAGAAACAAATAACATACCATGGAATCCCCATAAGGTTAACAGCTGATCTTTCAGCAGAAATTATGCAAGCCAGAAGGGAGTGGCAGGACATATTTAAAACGATGAAAGGGTAAAACCTACAACCAAGATTACTCTACCCAGGAAGGATCTCCTTCAGATTCAACAGAGAAATTGAAACCTTTACAGACAGCAAAAGCTAAAGAATTCAGCAACACCAAACAAACTTTACAACAAATGCTAAAGGAACTTCTCTAGGCAGGTAACACAAGAGAAGGAAAACACCTACAACAAACCCAAAACAATTAAGAAAATGGTAATAGGAACATACATATATATAATTACCTTAAATGTAAATGGATTAAATGCTCCAGCCAAAAGACATAGACTGGCTGAATGGATACAAAACAATACCCATATATATGCTGTCTACAAGAGACCCACTTCAGACCTAGGGACACATACAGACTGAAAGTGAGGGGATGGAAAAACATATTCCATGCAAATGGAAACCAAAAGAAAGCTGGAGTAGCAATTCTCATATCAGACAAAATAAACTTTAAAGACTATTGCAAAAGACAAAGAAGGACACTACATAATGATCAAGGGATCAATCCAAGAAGAAGATATAACAATTGTAAATATTTATGCACCCAACATAGGAGCAGCTCAATCCATAAGGCAAATGCTAACAGCCATAAAAGGGGAAATCGACAGTAACACAATCATAGTAGCAGACTTTAACACCCCACTTTCACCAAAGGACAGATCATCCAAAATGAAAATAAATGGGGAAACACAAGCTTTAAATGATACATTAAACAAGATGGACTTAATTGATATTTATAGGACATTCCATCCAAAAACAAGAGAATACACTTTTGATTTCTCCACTGAATCCGAATGAGATCCTTGCTGGGTAGAGTAATCTTGGTTGTAGGTTCTTTCCTTTCATCACTTTAAGTATATCATGCCACTCCCTTCTGGCTTGTAGAGTTTCTGCTGAGAAATCAGTTGTTAACCTTATGGAAGTTCTGTTGTATATTATTTGTCATTTTTCCCTTGCTGCTTTCAATAAGTTTTCTTTGTCTTTAATTTTTGCCAGTTTGATTACTATGTGTCTCAGTGTGTTTCTTCCTGGGTTTATCCTGCCTGGGACTCTCTGTGCTTCCTGGACTTGGGTGGCTATTTCCATTCCCATGTTAGGGAAGTTTTCAATCATAATCTCTTCAAATATTTTCTCTGGTTCTTTCGCTCTCTCTTCTCCTTCTGGGACCTCTATAATGCGAATGTTGTTGTGTTTATTGTTGTCCCATTGGTCTCTTAGGCTGTCTTCATTTCTTTTCATTCTTTTTTCTTTATTCTGTTCCACAGCAGTGAATTCCACCATTCTGTCTTCCCGGTCACTTATCCGTTTTTCTGCCTCAGTTATTCTGCTATTGACTCCTTCTAGTGTAGTTTTCATTTCAGTTATTGTATTGTTCATCTCTATTTGTTCTTTAATTGTTCTAAGTCTTTGTTAAACATTTCTTGCATCTTCTCGATCTTTGCCTCCATTCTTTTTCTGAGGTCCTGGATCATCTTCACTCTCATTATTCTGAATTCTTTTTCTGGAAGGTTGCCTATCTCCACTTCATTTAGTTGTTTTTCTGGGGTTTTATCTTGTTCCTTCATCTGGTACATAGCCCTCTGCCTTTTCATCTTGTCTATCTCTCTGTGAATGTGGTTTTTGTTCCACAGGCTGCAGGATTGTAGTTCTTGCTTCTGCTGTCTGCCCTCTGGTGGATGAGGCTATCTAAGTAGCTGGCATTTTTTATTGTATAACTTCCTCAATGAAGGAAGTAGTGCACTGATGTTCATTCTGGCTTAGTCTTCTTATCTCAAGTGGAACCAGAGATCTAAGCCATTTATGGACAAATCCCTTTCTTTTTTTCTAGTTTGTAGAAAATCTCCATTCTTTAATCCAGTCCATCTACCCTTTATCAAAGCTAGAGTTTTCCATCTAAGTTTTCTGGGTCACTAATAGGTCCTTGGTCTTGATGTATCAGACTTGTAACATTGTAAGCAACAGACATCAGGAGGATCAAAAAGAAGGTTTAAAAAAGAGCACAGAAACTAACACAGCATTGTAAAGCAACTATACCCCAATTAAAAAAAAAGAAAAAGAGCCACTAGGGATATCTAGGGAGCAGAGACAGGGTGCTGATATCTAGGGTGGCTGATGTAAAGGTCTCTTCAAAGCACCATTGTTAAGATAAATCAACTTGAATAATTTTTAGTCTTTGTGTCACTCAATTAAAGATTTATGAATCTTTCCACGGAGTATCTGATTTGCCTGGATTGGCCAAGGGATGACACAGCGCTGTGGTTGAGACTGTCACCCATATAATAGAATAGGGGTAGTTTCTCAGAGAGAAAACATGATATTAGTAGATGAAGGTGGATTCTAGTTAAGCAAAAATAGTAGATATCCACTACACTCATATTTCTTTTTTTCCTCTCCCAACTATCTTGAAACTCTGAGAAATATATTTATGCATCTTCCAATTTTCATACTATATCTCTTGATGCCTCTACAGATTCCTTACCATCACATGTACATAATGGCATATTCCTGCCCTCCCCTTAAATAACCCCATAGTTCCTCCTTTTTCTCACTAGTGGGAAAGCCCACTACCACCTCCTGTGTGGAAGTCCTAGGATAGGAATTGGATATATGTAAAACGTGCAAAATGAGGATGAAGCTGTACCTGAAATTTACTAATTGTCATCATAGATATTTGAGAAGGTGGTTTTCACACCATGTTTCATGGTACTTCAAAATTCCATGCTGAGGCCTCCCTGGTGGCCCAGTGGTTAAGAATCAGCCTGCCAATGCAGGGGACATGGGTTCGAGCCCTGCTCCAGGAAGATCCCACATGCTGCGGAGCAGCTAAGCCTGTGCACCACAACTACTGAGCCTGCACTCTAGAGCCCGCAAGCCACAACTACTGAGCCCCAGTGCCACAACTACTGATGCCTGTGTGCCTAGAGCCCGTGCTCTGCAAAAGAGAAGCCACCCAATGAGAAACCTGCACACTGCAATGAAGAGTAGCGCCCACTCAACGCAACTAGAGAAAATCCCACATGCGGCAACAAAGACCCAACGCAGCCAAAAATAAAAATAAATAAATAAATTTATTTTAAAAATTCCAAGCTCTTTCTAAAAGGATTATACTTGCTTTTAATACAGACCCTCACAGTTATATCCATGACTGATTTCAGTATCACCCAGAAATTAGGGAATTAAAGCAGGAAAGAGTGTAGCCCAGAATAGTATAGAAGGCACACATCTTGAAGGAATGCAGATATTCAAATATTCTGATGAAACGTAATTCTCATTTAAAAGTAACCACTAAAATGGAAAAGAACAACAGCTAAGGGAAATGATAGTACATCTGAAACCCTAGCCATGGTACCAGCATAGAAATGTAAAAAGCTGAGAAAACCTGACACACTGTACTTTTGCAGTAATATCTTAGGCGAGCCAGAAATTGTCATGTAAAAAAATAATGTGGCTGAGTGCCTGTACACATGTATAGAACTCGGGGATGAAGTGAGGAAGGAAACTAATATGTAGCAATTTTTCCACATATGGTAAAACCCCATTTTACAGCCTTATTTAGGATTTGAAATGGTGGGAAAACATATCATAAAATACCACTTACAAAGAAAGGAATTTTAAAAAGCAGAGATAATGAAACATTTTCACTATATAAACATCATATTCTTCCCTGAAATCACAAACAGCTGCAGTATATTCTGACTAATTACAACTGAATCATAAGAATCACAGCATGATAAGAACCCTAAGTGGTATCAGTATGGTGCAAGTTGATTTTAAATCCTAAAGTTCTATGTGAGTCAAATTTTATTCACACTTGGTTCATCAGTTTTAAAGAAATAATACTAGCGTTAATTTGGGTCATTTGCTAATGTACCTAAATGTTTTTAGCACTGTGGAATATTTTAATAAACATTAATAAAGCATTATTAGTTGAGATGCCACTTATTAAGAATTTATGGTTATTATATACTGGTGGAGCTCACCTTTGCATTATCAGTGGAAATGGAAAATATTTTTCAGAGTAATGTTTGTTTCCTTGATAATAAGGGCTAACTATGTGTTTTCAGGCACCAATTTAGCAGCAAAGATCTGTTCTTTACATACGAAATTATAAAACTGAAGATTTTGGAGGGTCCTTGCAGATGAGGGAGTATACCAAGGCTGTAAATTTACTTACCTAATAAATGGACTAGTAACTAATTCATCTGATCCTTAATCCTTGACTTCTCAAATACACCTCTTCTCATGAATCTTACTGTGTGTATTTATAAGGATCTCTAAGGTTCAGGGACTGGGAAAGATTTAGTCCTACTCTCCCTTCTTCATCAAACTGTTATCAAGTGTCCAACACTTCCTATGAGCCCAATTCTTGTGATAAATATGTAGAGATGATAGAGACAATACACAGTACAAAATCTTACCCTGAGCATATATGCTGCCTAGAGAAGGACAAATTAAAGGAGTTAAAAGCTAGAAAACAATCCAAAGTCCCATATAACTAAGAGGTAGGTTAGAACATAGAGGCTCTAAATGCCAAACAGAATGAACTAACTCTGAAAAGGAGCTGGAGTAATTTCACAAAGAATAACTTCATCCACCTTCTGGTTTTCCTTGGAATCCAAAACCAGAAACTGGATTGCAAAATGTGAAGACAATAGAGAATTTTGATGCGCAGTTTATCCTTGTCACTTAGAATCTTCCTTTTCACCTAAACTTCAATAGCCTGCATCTAAGTACTTTTAAGTCTTTTCTTCAACCTTAGACTTAGTTATATTCCAATACCTCTGTTATTTCAATATATGGTTTTCCCCCAAGATTCTGATAAATTATAGTCATTTAAAAAAGGCACTAGAGTGTTACGAGACTATGATATCTTACATACAGTTGTAACAGGTAATTAAATTCCAGACCTGTGAAATTTTCAACTAGTCAATTAAAGTAATATTTCCTTTTCACCCTGAAACTAGTGTGTGATGAAACCAGGTGCTTATTAATAAACCATTACCTTCCACCCAGAGGGCAAAAACTTTCTGGAACTGAGAAAGTGATCCGTAACTATGTAATTTTAAAATAATTCATTGAATATCTGCTGCCTGTCTTTTAAAGAGATTCTCAGAACTCATTTGGATCTACTGGCCTTCCTAGGTTTCTATCTAGTTCCTTTATACTCTTTGCTTGAATCTCAGCCTAAATCCTTCCTGTGGATGGTCTCCCCAGTGACAACTGCTTCCTCTCTGGATTTCCTGGTGTTGTCCCCATCACCATGTACCATAAACCATAATAGTAATAGCTGAGCTAGACTCTCCCCTGCCACCATCACCACTTACTGCTACCTGTTTTTGTAAGTCATGGCCAAATGCTCTAGATCCATAGATCTTTGTCTAATTGGCTGCATTGTCAGCACCAACAGCTGAGACAGCTCCCAAGAGCCTTTTTGGCTCTAGAAGGTGAATCCGGTGCCACCCTCGCATCTCCATGTATCAGCTTTCTCAGACTAAGTAAATTTTTGTGCCTCTTTAAATAGTATAAGCATATTCTAACCCCCTGCACACTCGTGTTCTTTCTATTCAGCCATATCCCATCCTATATTTGTACAATATCTTAACTACATTTTTATTACAAAAGGTTTCAAACAGAACAGTTGAAAAAATATGCTATTGAATGGGAGCCCACCACCCAACAACCTACAATCAACAGTTGACATTTGCCATATTTGCTTTATTTATCATCTATCTATCTATCTATCTATATCTATCCATCTTTCTACCTATTTCGCTGAATCTTTGAAAATAAATTTTAGATATAATGTTACTCCTAAATATTTCAGTATACATGTAGAAAAAGGGCATTCTCCTACAGAACCACAATATTATTTCACACCTGGGATAATTAATAATAATTTATTAATTGATGTCTAACCTATCTATCTGATTTACCCATTTTTCCCCAAAATGCCCATGCAATTGCTTTTATGAACCAGGGTTCTATCAAAATTCACATATTTCATTTGGTTGTTATATCACTTTAATTTCATTTGGTGTAGAGCAGTCTTCCCAGCATCATTTTCTTCCCCGTGATATTGACTTTTCTATGAGAGTAAATAAAATAGCTCACATTCTACATTTGCCTGATTGCTTTCTTGTTGGATTTTTAACTTGTTCCTTTACACTCAGTGTTTCTTTTCTTTTTTTTATTATTATTATTTTTTTATTATTAGTTTCTGCTTTATAACAAAGTGAATCAGTCATACATATACATCTGTTCTCACAACCCTTCCCTCTTGCGTCTCCCTCCCTCCCACCCTCCCTATCCCACCCCTCCAGGTGGTCACAAAGCACCGAGCTGATCTCCTTGTGCTATGCGGCTGCTTCCCACTATCTATCTACCTTACATTTGGTACTGTATATATGTCCATGCCTCTCTCTCGCTTTGTCACAGCTTACCCTTCCCCCTCCCCATATCCTCAAGTCTATTCTCAAGTAGGTCTGTGTCTTTTTTTTTTTTTTTTTTTTTGCAGTATGCGGGCCTCTCACTGTTGTGGCCTCTCCCGTTGCGGAGCACAGGCTCCGGACACGCAGGCTCAGCGGCCATGGCTCACAGGCCTAGCTGTTCCGTGGCATGTGGGATCTTCCCGGATTGGGGCACGAACCCATGTCCCCTGCATTGGCAGGCGGACTCTCAACCACTGTGCCACCAGGGAAGCCCAGGTCTGTGTCTTTATTCCTGTTTTACCCCTGGGTTCTTCATGACATTTTTTTTTTCTTAAATTCCATATATATGTGTTAGCATATGGTATTTGTCTTTCTCTTTCTGACTTACTTCACTCTGTATGACAGACTCTAGGTCTATCCACCTCATTACAAATAGCTCAGTTTCGTTTCTTTTTATGGCTGAGTAATATTCCATTGTATATATGTGCCACATCTTCTTTATCCATTCATCCGATGATGGACACTTAGGTTGTTTCCATCTCCGGGCTGTTGTGAATAGAGCTGCAATGAACATTTTGGTACATGTCTCTTTTTGAATTATGGGTTTCTCAGGATATATGCCTAGTAGTAGGATTGCTGGGTCATATGGTAGTTCTATTTGTAGTTTTTTAAGGAACCTCCATACTGTTCTCCATAGAGGCTGTACCAATTCACATTCCCACCAGCAGTACACTCAGTATTTCTTATAACCTGAAAATTAGATCTAAAGTCTTGGTTATATTCAGGTTAAGTATTTTTGAAAGAATATTTTATAGGTGATTCTGAGCACCTTATAATGCATCACATCAGGAGGCATATGATATCAGGTTTCTCCTCTGTTGGTCACAGAAATTTGATCTCTTTTGTGTGGTTACCACCAGATCTCTCCACTGTTAAGGTTTATTTTTCACTTTGCAATTTGTTAGTGACTTGTGGTGCGAGTGAACATTGGAAATAACACCATGCATTTCTCAATGGCCTTTCACATAAGAGTTTATCATTCTTGATAAACTCATTGATGATCCTTTAAGGGAATAGTCATCTCATTGGGGTTGCAAAATTGTGATTCCTTTATAATACTATTTCTTGTACATTTATTGGTTGATAATCTTCTATAAAGAGCTTTCCATAGTAAAGTTGGTATGGTCAACAGCTTCTCCTCCAAAGGCAAAGAAATTCTTAATTATTTTCCTTTAATTATCAATGTTAAAAGTAAGAAGTTGGTATATTAGTTACCTCCAATAGTGACAAATAGGTGTCCCTCTCATTTTTTTCTCTCTTTCTCAGAGAACCACTGTGGACTTTTGAATTTTTATATATTTAATGTTTTCAATCAATAATAGTGAATAGTGCCAGAAAAAAATTTATATATATTATATCTCATATGGGTGTTTCTAATTAAAATTTAATGTTACAGTTTTAAATTATTTTATATTTGTATCTCTTTTCTTTAATAATGAAAATTTTGGTTCCTAAGATATTTACTTATTTATTTTATCCTATCATATAAAATAGGTTCTAAGTTATAACACCAATTATTACTAATAGCAATAAAACTATCGAGAGAAACTTAAGATTCATTTGAAGTGCTTTTGTGCTTGGGATATATTCTAAGATTATAGTCTTAAAAATATAATCAGAATTCTTGGGTCAAAAGTCACTTGAAATTATTTTTTCTCTGAGTTGTATTAATAATTTAAAATAGAGTTAGGTTTATTTATTTTGGTTTCTTTTCAATTTTAAGTTTTAACTTTTCCTATTTTTAAAATCTTTTAATATGTAATATATTTACATAGTTTAAAAATGAAAATTACATAAAAAGAAAGATATACTCAGAAAATCTTGCTTCCTTCTATCTACCTCCTACTTCATTCTTCCCATTCATCTGCTATGTTACCATTTTTAAGTGTTTTCTTTTTGCAACACACACACACACACACACACACACACACACACACACACACACACACTTTTCTGCACTTTGCTTTTTCCACTGAAAACATCCTGAACATTATTCCAAATCAGCACATAGAGATAGTCTTCATTTCCTTTAAGGTCTGCAGAGTAATTCATTGGGTGTATGTGTCATAGTTTATTCCACCATCCCTATTGATGGACATCTGAATTACTTTTAACCTTCTGCTGTTACAAAAAAAAAAATCCTTAACTAACCTTATGCATATGTTGTTTTGTATTTGTGGAGTTATGTCTCTTTAGGAAGATTTCTGAAAGTGAGGTTCTTAGGTCAAAGGAAAACGTGAGGATAAATTTTTTAGTTACTGTCAAATTCCCATTCAGAGGGGTTGTGCCATTTTGCTCTCCCATTAGTAATGTCTGCCTCACCGACTTGTTTCAAATGTTCAGATATGTACCAATCTGATAGGTGAGAAATATCTCAGTGTAGTTTTAATTTTCATTTTTCTTATTATGAGTGAGATTAAGCATCTTTTCACATGTTCAATAGCCATTTGTCTCTCTTTTTTACCAACTGTCCACGTCTTTTGCCCCAGTGTTCTGTTGGGGTTTTGAACTTTTCCTTTACTGTTTTACGATCTTTTTGATTAGAACAGAGTAGTGGTTCCCAGTTGGGAATGATTTCTCCTCCTGCCTGGCTCCCTTCCCTAGAACAATTGGCAATGTCTAGAAGCATTTTTGGCTGTCACACCTGGGAAGGGGTTGCTACTGGTATCTAGTTGGAAAGGCCAAAGGTGCTGCTAAACATTCCACAATGCATGGGGCAGCTGCCACAACAAAGAATTATCTAGCCCCAAATGTCAAAGGTGCTGAGGTTGAGAAACACTGAATGAGACCTTTGTAATATAAATTGTAAATATTTTCTCCTGATTTGTCCTCTGATTTTGCTTATAATGTTTTCTTTTCTAAGTAGTTCAATTTCTCACTATTTACTCTTATTCTTCTGACTTAAAGTCATAGGTAGAAAGGCTCTCCCAGCTCTCAGGTTGTAATAGAATTGACTGTATTTTTTCTAGAAATTATATGGTTTTATATTTTACATTTATGTAAAATTGATCTTGGAATTAATCTTGAGGTAAGTGTAAGGTAAGATTCAATTTTTTTGCTTTTCCTAAATGACTGTCAGGCTGTACCAATATTATCTATTCTAAAGGTCATCTTTTTCCCCAGTGGTTTGAGATGCCAACTTTATCATATACTCAATTTCCATATATTCCTAAATCTGTTTCCAGTCTTTCTATTTGTTTCATTGCCCTGTCTATTCATGAACCAATACCACACTGTTTTATTTATAGAGGCTTTACAACAGAGGGAATATGAAGCAGAGGATTAGTTATACAGATGATGGGAGCATAGAGGGGGCAGTGAGGTGACCTAGAGACTAGCAAAAGCAGGAAGCCATTAGCATCCTTAGGCTGAGAGACAAAAGGAGATGGTGGTGTTATCAGAGCCCAGGGGCCAACAAAACCAAGGATACCATGGAACCGTGGAAAAGAAACAGTCACTAATGAGATGCTTCCCAAGGCAGAAAGGGAGAAAAATATCCCTGTCTTCTGCATTCCTAATACTTTCCAATCTCTCTCAAGAGCTCCCCATTGACTGTACAAGCCCACCTTGAAACCAGCTCATTTGGAAGCCTGGGGAAACACAGCCCACACAGGTCAGCCCCCTGTGATACAGAGAGGAACAGGAGAAGGACAAGGGTGGAACCTTAGGGCAGATAGGTCCAGGTCCAGCAATACTGGCTCTCTTAGTTCAGGGGCTGCTTCTGTTGATATGTGAAGGATTTTTTAAATTGTTTGTTTTAGTTTTGTTTTGTTGATTTTTGTTGCTGTCTTTTGTTCATTTTTAATACATTTTTGCTTTGATATGACCCTTATTTTAAATAATTTCTCTTTTTCCCCTTTATATCCAAACCTCCAAGGAACACCTGAATTACCTAGAGTGTCATCTTCTCTATCAGGAAAGGTTCCTGATAGAGAACACCACCTTCAGTCTTAACTGCTAAGTTCCTCTCTTCTGACTCTCCAGTATTCAGTACTGTGCTCCACCCGATCTTAGGCTGTTCTGAATATTTTCTCACACAGAATTGGACCAAGTTCCACCCTTAGACCCAGGCAAGTGTGGCCCTTGGCTCAGGCCCTGTGCTTTAAGGGGTCCTAAGATTTGGGGTACCTTCTTCAAATTTTTTCTGAGGTCCTTCCCAGTGCCTTGGACTGAGCAGGGCTGACATTGCCTAACAATGCTGTCTGGGCCTGGCTCCCTGAATCCAGACCAGGATCTACATGGGCCCTAGTCCCCACTGCTTGCCTTTGAGGCACTCTATAACTTTCTACTCTGCACGTGGAATTGTCCGATGCCCCCTGGGAGCTCTGGGACTGACACACTTCTGGGTTATCACAGGGCCTCATGGCCAATCCCAGGTCTAGTTGGGTAGCCTGGTGAATGTATCACTCCTCCTGGCTACCACAGTATTTCTTTTGTGGGATCACATGAAACTGATCCACCAGAATAGTGCTGACTTGCTGATTTGGGTAACTCTCACTCATGTCAAACACAGGACTTTCAGGGCTGTGGGCTATCAACCATCAGTCATTGACCCTTGGGCTTGAGCTGTGGGCCTGTGCATCATCATTTCTCACTGGCTCAAGTTTGACCATTGTGATGACTCCAGTCTACAGCACTTGGGGGTGGCAGGGACTGCAAGAGGCAACTTGACGATCTGTATTCCCAGCCACTGGCACCCAGAATGCTCACCCCACCCCCTCAGCAGGCTCCATGCCATGTATAAGGTAATCCTCCTGGGTGGTGATGCTACTCTCTTCTGAGACCTTTCAAGACTGTTGCTCAGCATTGTCAATGGGCCCTTCTGATTCATGTTCTTCAGATGATTCAGTGATACTGTGCTCCCCAGGGTTAAGTCTAAGCCATGCTAAATGAAGGATGGATATTCATTTTGCACAAATGGAACTTCTCTTCTTACACTGAGCATAGGCCCCTTGCCTATCTTCCCTACTTGTAGCAATTTGTGGAAGGCAAGAGTAGAGTCAACATTGAAAGCAGTAACATTTTTAGGAATGTGATTTGGGCCTAAATAGTTCAAAAGGAACACGGTTGGAAGATGCACTGAGTTTACACTATAAAACAGCAATCAGTAAATTTAACGTGACCAGAAAACAAATGATCATTCTCATTTTCCGGAATACTCTGGGAATGATTTGCATTCATGAGCATCATCAACAAAGCATGGTAACAATTTTGAGAGAGTCGTTGAAGTCAGAATTTACAGGTGGCATGATAAATGATGCAGTGTCATGAGTAATGATGTAACCATCACTAAGTGAATGGTATTAGGACAGTAGGTACAAAAGGATCTGTGCTGTTTAAATACATACAGGTTCTGGAGAGTCGTGATAATAACAATAACCATATTAGTACCTTCTCCTCATGGCTAAGGAACTTACTGGCTAAGAATGGTACATATGACAATGAAGAACATGAAGGCGTAATTCCTGGATCTGAACAGGAAGAGGTAGTGACTACATACTGATTGTACAATAAAAAATATGTTAAGTGCCTTTTCTCTACTGGTTGTTCTAAGTCTTCTTTGATAAATTACTATACTTCACAAGGTGCATGAATTGTGTAATACACTTAAATCAAAATCTTTATAGACAGTAGTCCCACAAAAACAAACAATTTGCCCAGTACCTCACACCGGGATGGTGCTGGTTGGACCTTCTTCTTTTGGGGGAATGCTTGTTAGTCCCTTGTATTTTACTACTCTGGGAAACCTGATTCACTATTCTTTTCAATGTGCAATTTCCCTCCCTCCCCACTAAGGTGAGGGCTGAGGAGTCAATTTTTTTGGTTTCAGATGATTATTTCTGCCACTTACATGTAAATCTACTCTAGTGTCCAAACTATGCTCTGGGATGAGTTACGGTGATTTTATTTGCTCTCTTTGGTTTGATCTGAAAGATTTGTTGAATAATGTTGGAGGGATTCCATCAGGCAGCTTATATTACCCTATGAGAATTGAAACTCAAGGGTAAATTCAGATTTTGTGAGTCCTGGAGCTTATATAATATTGGAGGCCCCCTTTAAGAAGAATGTTATATAAATAATTGGGTACAGGTGTCTGGGAAGTTCTGGTGTAGATCAGGGGTCCTGAAGGTTAAGCATCATGAGCTTCTTGGTAAATCTGCCTTTGCTGGAAAAACCTTTTAAAAAAAAAAATTCTCAGTGCAAAATGTTGTTTATTTCTTTTAAATTTCACCTTGTTAAATTTCTTCCTCTTGAGAACTTTTATCTATTATACAGTCTATTATTTATTCCTCTTGGCTTCATGTCATTTGTAAATAAGTGTTTCATCTATTATTTCATTCATCACTGTAAAATAATAAGTCAGTTAAAGGTTTCACTAAATATATTTTATTGAAATATTTGTTACTAAGGGAAATAATCTCATCCTTCCTTTCCTACGCAGTTTCTATCTTCTCCTTTAAAAGTCGACCTTCTTACCCTACTATAATCATCTTTTATTAAAAGTGAAAATTGGGAAGTCTGCTAAAGATTTATTTATAAGCTAGGTCAAGGAATATCTCCTTTATCTACATTGGCTGTAATGAGGTGAGGAAAGATCCACTTAAGTTTTGTAAAATACTTGACTATTTCAGAGCAGATTTGTAACAATCTTCCAGGTTCTAAACATTCTCAGATGTCACTGACATATACAATTTGACACTACTGGAATGGGTAATTATTTACTCTAAGATCAACTTACTTTAGGTATGTATCTTACAATTCCCTTAATTTAGTAATCAAATATGAATAAAATAACAAAGACTCCTTAGGAGTTAATTATTTTCATACTCCTGAGCCCCTACTGGGATAAAATGTATTTTTTAGAGGTTATTGAACTCTTCAGAGGAGAAAATATAGAAATTAGCAGATAAATTGATTGATTCTATTAAAGTATGTAACTATGAAAATTACACTGAAGCTTGATAGATAAAACACATATTTGGAAATAAACTTTCAAAAATATTATAGAAGATAGTTTCATAAATATGTGATATAACATGTTAGAAGACCATGGTAAGAAAAAAACAACCAAAAACTCAATTTCTTGTTTAATTTCTGCTTCTAACTAACTATGTAACTTTGGATATGATGTTTAGTATCTATAAATGTTAGACTTATGGCCCTAGGGTTTTTTTTTTTCATTTCTTGCATTCATTAGGCTTAGCATGGAGAGTGAGTTCTGAATCATGTATATATTTTCTACTTAAGACCCCTATCATGGGCAAAGTAATTTATGACTTTAAGCCTCAGTTACCTAACTGTAAAGGAAGTTCCTATCTCATAGGGTTTTTTTTGTGTGTGTACAGATTAGATGAGATAACATATGTAAAGTGTTCAGCAGAGAGACTAGCAGGTAATTAGAATTCATCCAGTGTTGGCAGTTATAATTAGGTTTTATTGTGTCAAGTTATTTTCTAGGCATAGTAAAATTTCTGAGGCTACCGTTTCAATGAAATGCCCTCTACTTCTGAACATGCCAATGGATTTTAGCAATATGCCATTTAATTTCACTGAACAGTTCAATCATTGCCCTTGCGATGCTTTAGAATATGTCTATAGTGCTGTTGATTCTTAGGATTTTCTTCATAATTATTCCAGGTTATAATATTCTCAGAAAATATCTAAGTATTAACTTCCCTACATAGTATATATGTTTTGCTTCACCTTCTTTCCTGACATTTGGGATTACATAGAAACTTTCATGTGTTGATACAGGTACTTAGTCATCTTCTTGACTGCATATGCAAATGTAAAGGAAATGTGAAGATAAAATGTAGAACTCATAATTTTAAAGTAATTTTTGTTTTGAAATTAAATGTAGTCAAGAGCCTAGCTCTCTCCCACTCCCAATGCTGTTACAAAGTATAAACAAATCACCAATCATTCCAATGATTATGTAATTTTATAAGTTTTAAATAATAAATTTCAGCCAATTAATTAGAAAACACTATATAGATATTCAAATTTGACCATTCAGACAGACAAAATTCACTAAATCACACTAAAGCTTATTTATCAACCAAATCATACTGACAGTATATATTTTTTTCTTTATTTTGCTGAAATCCAGTGTATCTCTTTTTCCTTTTGTTGCTTATGCCTCTGGTGTTATATCTAAGAAACCATTGCCTACCCTAATATCAGGAAGATTTCCGCCTATGTTTTTTTTTGGTTTTTTCATTTTTGGCTGTGTTGGGTCTTTGTTGCTGCACACAGGCTTTCTCTGGTTGGGGCAAGTGGGGGTTATTCTTCGTTGCGGTGCACAAGCTTCTTATTTTGGTGGCTTCTCTTGTTGCGGAGCACAGGCCCTAGGTGCGCGAGCTTCAGTAGTTGCAGCGTGTGGGCTCAGTAGTTGTGGCTTGTGGACTGTAGAGCGCAGGCTCAGTAGTTGTAGCACACGGACTTAATTGCTCTGTGTCATATCGGATCTTCCTGGATCAGGGCTCGAACCCATGTCCCCTGCATTGGCAGGTGGATTCTTAACCACTGCGCCACCAGGGAAGTCCCTTGACCATATATTGACAATAGTGCTGGATGATTGACCCCACACTTTCCATTTGTCTGTACCATTAACACAAATTCTTAACCACTTAATTCTGAGAAGTAGCTTCAGATACATCTGTTAACTTTCCTACAAGCATACCTTTCCTTCCTTTCTTTCCTGTGTCTTATTTTGGCTGATACAGTATAATACCAGGTATCAAGGAAGGAACAAAAGCCCTGATAATAAGGAGTTGCTTAATAAAGTGTTTGGTACTAGACTTTTAAAAATAGTTTCTTTTTATGAGTTTAATAAAAAGTATACCTAGTACTTGATTAGTCAGCTTTTGCTGTGACAACAAACCACAAATCTTAATGGCTTAACACCAATGAAAACTTATTTCTTGCTCATAGGTTTGCAAGTTGGCTGGACTGGACAGGACCCAGGCCAGGTTCAGCTGGGTTTGGGTCAGTTGCACTGTTCCATGTGTCTTTTCACTCAGGGACCCAGACTCAAGAAGCAACCACTATTTGAGGCATGCTTGCTTATGGCAGAGAGCATAATCTTAAGAGAGTGAGGGGAGGCATATAGTGCCTCTTGAAGCCTCTGCTTGGGTCACTACAGTGGTCCTTCCATCACATTCTTTAGGTCAAAGATGTCACATGGCCAAGCCCAAAGTCAGTGGGGCAGAGAATTATACTTTGTACACAGGGAAGCTATGCCAAAGGAGGAAATGAGTAATTGTGAACAAAAGTGCAATCTTCTGTAGTACTTATATTATTTAGTATATGACATTTGGCCTTCAGAAACCCCTAAATTCACACTCACATCACTAGGTGTTTTATATATAAGGCAGTCATAGAATTTTAGCATTTTTGAGATGAAGGGACTTTGAAGAATCTGTAATCCTACTGCTTCATTTGACAGATAAAATAGTGTGACTTGGAGATGTTAAATGACTCTTGCCCTCTGATAAGATTCTGTTAGTGGCAAAGATGGATGTGAAACCCAGCTTACCATTCTTCACAACCAATGCATTCCGTCACCAATTGGTTAGTTATTTAGCCTAGCCCAGATACTCTTCTGAGAAGTGAAAAAGAGTAAAACTTCTAATTCAGAGTAGAAAAAGTAAGAGTTTACCATAGCTCTCTCCTCAGCGTATAAAGATTTAATAATTCAATTTTAGTTCTACTAAAATTAATTGTGCATTTACAGTAAACTGGATTCTGCACAAAGGTCTTCAAGTCAAAAATATAGAAACATTAACACTTTACCAAAACCACTGAAAGGATAGAAAAACAAGACAGGATAAAGTACAATTGATATTTATGTGACTATCAAGATTATAAATTAAACACAAAATAATTAAAAGTAGTTTACACTAAGATTAACTAGTATCCAGTAGTTCCCCTTATCCACAGGGGATATGTTCCAAGACCCTCAGTGGATGCCTACAGACAGTATCAAACCCTATACTTACTGTGGTTTTTTCTTATACATACATAAATATGATAAAGTTTAATTTATAAATTAGTATAGTAAGAGATTAACAATAATGAATAATAAAATAAAACCATTATAACAGTGTACTGTAATAAAGGTTATGTGAATGTGGTCTATCTCTCTCTTTCTAAAAATATCTTATTGTACAAAAAATGTAAAGGCTTTTCCATCTTAACTTAGCACACATTGTGGCCATAACTTTTCCATGAGGTGCAACAGCAAAAGTAGCATGAATTTCTTTTTCTTTCTTCAGGATTTCATAGATAGAAGCTTTATTCTTACCATAGATCATAGCAACATCAGCATATGATTTTTTTTTCTTTCCTTCTTAAGTCTAGAATCATCTTTTTACGTAAAGGAAGCCATTTACTGCTTCTCTTGGGCATATCCAAATTGCCAGCATCACTACTCCTGTGCTTTGGGGCCACTATTAAGTAAAGTAAGGGTAACTTGAACACAAGCACTGCAATAACGAGACAGTGGATCTGATAACTGAGGTGCCTACTAAGTGACTAATGGGAAGGATATGTTGGACAAAGCGATGATCCATGTCCCGAGTGGGATGGAGCAGAATGTCACATGATTTCATCATACTACTCATAACGGTGCACAATTTAAAACTTATGAGTTATTTATTTCTGGAATTTTCCATTTAATATTTTAGGATTGAGTTTGACCGCATGTAAATGAAACTGTGGAAATAGAAACTGGATAATAGAAGGACTCTTGTACTGCCTGAAATAAATACAGACATACCTCATTTTACTGCACTTTGCTTTGAGCTTCACAAATACTGTTTTTTACAAATTGCGTTGAGCAAGTCTATTGGCACCATTTTTCCAAAAGCATTTGCTCACTTCATATCTCTTTGTCACATTTTGGTAATTCTCACAATATTTCAAGCTTTTTCATTATTATTATATTTGTTAGAGTGGTTTGTGATCAGTGATCTTTGATGTTACTATTACCACTCAGATGATGGCTAGCATTTTTTTAGCAATAAAGTATAGTTTAATTAAGGTATGTACATTTTTTAGATATAATGCTATTGCACATTTACTAGACTGCAGTATAGTGTAAACATAACTTTTATATGCACTGGCAAACCAAAAAATTTGTGTGACTCACTTTATTGCGGTGGTCTGGAACCAAACCCTTAATCTATGAGGTATGCCCATACATAAAAAGCAAAGAATCTGCTATATGTTGCCTGATACTTGAAGAATTAATTTTCTTTGGGAACATTTTGACAAAGTGGTTAACGACATCATGTTATGCATTCCCCACTACATAAAGTGAGTGGTATGTTTGTGAAAGCAGTTTTCAAAAATACTATGAAACTGATTATATATAAGGAAAGCATTTATTTAAAAACCTTTTTTGTATCTCTTTTAATAGTAAGAAAGCATTGTCATAAACTTTAGAATTCCTATATAAATACTAATTGTGTCATTTTGACAAGCTTAATTTTCATGCCCTTGGCACACTTCGCTACAAATATTTTTTCCTCTTTTAAAAAGTAATAGTGATTTTATGAAAGTCACATAGAAATCAAGTAATAGACTCTGGGGAATAGTGAGGAGTGCTAGACTATCTACCTGAATTGCACTCTAAGTTAAATACAACAAAAAGAGAAGGATATGAAAGGGGAAGTGACCATGTATATTAACGGTAAATACCAGACATAAAAGTAGTAGACTAGTTCATTTCAAGCCTCTGAATTTTAGAGGAAGTGCATAAAGTTGGATAACAGGAGACATTTTATCCTTAGACTCCAAAACAAAATAAGAAACTGGATCATCAAAACATCTTGAATGAATAAAAAATGAAATATATTTAAGAAAACTTTTTAAAAGAATAGGGGAGTAGAGAGATCAACTTGCCTGGCTAATTCCTCTTCAGACCTCACACCCTTTAGATTTTAGTTTTCATTTCATTTTCTTTGGTAAGCTTTTCTTTCTTCCCCAAGTCTGGACCAGTAGTGGCTCATAGCACCCTGTATCTGCCCTACGATAATCTATCTATAATATAATTGCTGCTTGCTTGTCTAGTCCCATCTAGTACACTCTTTTAACTTCATAGAGGAGGGACCATGTCAATTTTATCAGCTGTTCTATTTGTGGTATCTGGCACAACTCCTGGCTACATATACAGTAATCCAAAGTATTTGCTGAATGAATGAAGTGTGATGTGTGCACATGTTCATGTGCATGGTGAGAGTCAGGAACTTTCCCTACAAGGTATTAGAATGAATCAAACTTACCACATTAAAAAACTGTGATACTAGCAGAGTCTAGAAATTCATGGAACTTAATAGAATTCAGAGACCTTACTAAATATAAAACCATAATGAATTACTGTTACCACTTAAAAAATTGTAGTACTAGTAGAATGTAGAAATCCATGGAACTTAATAGATAGAATTCAAAGATGTTAACTAAATATAAAAACATAATATTTTATAAAGAAAGTATCCACATGGCATGGGAAGGATGAATTATTGTACAAATAATATTGAGAATAGTCACTCTTTAGGGGGGGTAAAAGATTCCATTGGATCTAAGGCTGATGTTCAAATCAACACTGAATAAAGTATGGATGATGTTTTTGACTTTTACATGGAGAATTTCTAGTAATAAAAGAAGTGAAGTTGGGCCTCCCTGGTGGCGCAAGTGGTTGAGAGTCCGCCTGCCGATGCAGGGGATACAGGTTCGTGCCCCGGTCTGGGAGGATCCCATATGCCGCGGAGCGGCTGGGCCCGTGAGCCATGGCCGCTGAGCCTGCGCGTCCGGAGCCTGCGCGTCCGGAGCCTGTGCTCCGCAACGGGGGAGGCCACAACAGTGAGAGGCCCGCATACCGCAAAAAAAAAAAAAAAAAAAAAAAAAAAGAAGTGAAGTTAATCACAAAATGATCAATATGTTAAGACTACATAAAAATTAAGCAGCATACTAAAATTAAGAGGCAGATGTTACACCAAAAAAATTAACAAATGTTTACTATCTTAACAATAAATAGATTTCTTAAAAATCAGTAAGAAAAACATCCCTGTCATTATAAAATTGGATAAAAAAATAGACACTTTGAAGAATATATTCAATTGGACAAACTTGTTCCACCTCACTAGTAATTAAATAAGCACAAATTAAAGCAGCAATATAATACAATATGGTACAGTTATCCCTCTGTATCCATGGGTCCCGCATCCACAGATTCAACCAACTGCAGGTGGAAGTTTTTCAAAAAAAATTCCAGAAAGTTGCAGAAAGCAAAACTTGAATTTGCCGCATGCAGGCAACTCTATACATAGTATTTACATTGCATTAGGTATTTTTAAAGTATATGGGAGGATGTGCATAGGTTATATGCAAACCCTATGCTATTTTATACAGGAGACCTGAGCATCCATGGATTTTGGTCTCTTCAGGGGGTCCTAGAACCAAACCCATGCATACTGAGGGATTACTGTATATTAAAAATTAGAAAAAATTAAAACTTATATTAATTAATGCTCATAGGAGTAGGCTAAGAAATGCATTCTTATCATGGACAGTGGTTAGAATGTGAATTGATACTTCTCTGGAATGTAATTTAGCAAGTATCAAAATCTTAAAAATGTTCATAATCTTTAAACTAGCAATTCCACATTTAGGAATTCATCCTATCATAACCAAAGATTTTGTTTGTAAATAGAGGGGTTTTATCATGGAATTCATTAAATAAATATTTATTAAATCCAAACTATGGATAAGACACTGTGTTAGATGTTCGGGATATAATGGTAAACAAAACAAGGCACATGCATCTAAGGGGGATGTACAAACACATAAACAGATGTAAGTATAATAGCTAGTATTTAAATAGCTTAAGTTTTCAGGCACTGTTCTAGGTGCTTTCCATATACTGTGTTGTATCCTTCCAACAACCTGATAAGGTAGGTGCTATTATAGTATTATTGAAGAACGAGAGGTCAAGTGATTGTTCTCAAAGTCACTCAGCCCATGCTGAAGATGGGATTTAAACCCAGGAGTATGGTTACATCCACACTGTTAACCGCTGTGTGAGGATCGTTATAACGAAGAGTACATTGTTTATTATGCTAAAAAGTTGTCCAAAAATAGAAAAAGAGTTGAAAAAATAAAGCTATATTTAAATAATAGAATTTTATTCAGCCATGATAAAAAATGACATTTTAAAAAAGCTTTTGGTGATATGGGAAACATTTATAATATTAGCTAAATCAACATAGATAAAGTGAATCCAATTTTGCTATTAAAAAGTGTTATACATAGATATGAGTACTATACATATTTATGTATTCACAAATTCTATATATAATTCACATTTATATATACATATTCATTTAACATTTGTTTCCCTCACTAGATTCTGAGTTGATGACATCATGCTTGATTGGTTTACCCCTGTAAACCTAACAATTATCACTTTACCTGGACATAATAAATACTAAGTTTTAATTGAATGAATAAATGAATGGGAAAAAAAAAGTCTAGAAAAATATTCACCTTAAAATGCTAGCAGTAGTTTTCTCCGAATTCTGGAATTGTAGATTATTTTAATTTTCTTTGTTATACTTTTTAGGTATTTCCATAATTCTCTCTAGTGAACATATATAGATTTAACTGACTTAGGTTTTTAGAGTGAAGCAGGTTCTAAAGGGAACTGGTGTTTAAACAGAATTAACAACCATCTGTCTTAGATGGCTTAGACATCAATCTACTGGAAGATAGGAAATTTAACCAGATGATCCCCTGAAATTCTTGTTAGAAACAAGTTACCTGGTATAGCAGGTATCAATTTATCGTCTCTCAGCTACAAATTTTTACCCCATTGCGTGCTCTTCAGAAATAGAGATGAGCCCTTTAAATATTTTTCTTTTGCCAGCCTGCACAGTTGAGGGCATTGGAGACACATGATAGGAGAAAGGGGGTTCTTCCTGGTTCTGGTGTGCTTGCTCAGCAGGCTCCTGCAGTGTGAGCAGCTTCTCCAGCATCAGGTCCCTGCAGTGCATGTTGGTCAGCAGCACCCACCAGCCTGCAGTTTATCGCAGTGCCCACCTTGGGCAGTTTCATGGCAGAGTGACTCCAGCAAGGCACCTTCCAATGAACAGTTTTCCTTGGCCTTCTAGAGAGCAGATTTCCAGCAAGTTCTGGCAGGCTGATCTTCAGCAACTTACTCTGGCATGGCACCCTAATCACTGCCTTGCCATTCAGTGAGACATGGCTATTCCCTGACAGGTCTGGATCAGTCTTAGGGATAGGGGACATCTTCAAGTACTCTGTCTTAGCCCTAAGGTAGTGGCTGCTCCTTATCTGCTATTCCTGTATTCTTTAGAGCTCCCTTTACTAGCCAACCCTTCAATATGCCAATCCTCTGTTCTTTATGTACTAAAATTTTCCTGTTCAGATTCTTGTATAGTAGTTGCTGTCTCCCAGTTGAACTCTGACTGATATACCTGGATTTTGTGAATGTCAATAATTTTATCATAATTTCCCTCCTCTTAACTAAAAAAAAAAAACAGTAAAGGATATAATTAAAATACTACAATGGGTATGTTTATTATAGAAGTCAAGTACGATAATTATTCAAATATGGAAAAGGTGATATAAAGAAAGTCTCCTCAAAGCATATAAAATTCCAAATGAGCAAGTACATGGTGTAAGCTGGATAAATATCTCTAAATCAGGGAAGGAAGAAATGTAAGGTATTAAAGAAAAAGATTCCTTCTGCAATGATAAACAGCATGAAAGCAGAGCTATTAGCAAAAAAGTTATTAACAGGGGTAAAACTATCAGAAGACAAAATGATATATGCAAATAAGAAATAAAATCAAAATCTCCATATACAGGCCACCAATCAGAAAGCCAAACAAATAGAAGTGAGCTTCTTTTTTGCAGGGCAGTGGTGCTTATCTAATTCTGAATAATATGATTCTCTCAAATCAGTATTACTCACCTTTTATTCAAAGGACAACTTACAAACAGCAGAATGAACCCAAACTTTCCTTAAGGATTAAGTTTGCCCCAGGAAAAATTAGTAAATAAAACTGCAAATGCAGATCTGAAGTAATTATTAAAAGGAATTACACAGAGAAATTTGCATTAAAGCTAAGGAAATAATTCTAGCACTATCCTAATCTGCATTACCAATTACGAAACCCGAATTACATTTACCTTATTTCGTGGGAGTCATTGTGATTATGTAGAAATTCCGTGGGCTTAGGCCGAATTACATTTACCTTATTTCGTGGGAGTCATTGTGATTATGTAGAAATTCCATGGGCTTAGGCCTGGGATGGACTGGGTTTAAAGTGGAGATTCAAAGAATGGTTATCTACAAAGATTTGGGGATAAGTTTA
Organism: Mesoplodon densirostris; assembly: GCF_025265405.1. NCBI lineage: Eukaryota > Metazoa > Chordata > Mammalia > Artiodactyla > Ziphiidae > Mesoplodon > Mesoplodon densirostris. The sequence continues at coordinate 82,457,688 of NC_082671.1, forward strand.
TCAATTAAAGGAAATAACACTTGTAAAAAATTTAACATATTATATTGCATATAATAAGTACATAATAATATTAGATATCATACTGTTAATAATAAGTAAGACAGCCAAAGATCATACTAATATTTTATTGGAATCACACATTATTATTTGTTCAAAATGCCTTTAAGGTTTTTTCTACAAACCATTGTACTAGGAGTGGTAGAAGAAATAAAGATTATTGGATATGCTAATACCTTCCCAACTTCTTAATTCCCTATCCCAAAAAGTGTTTGAGTCATATACTTATCTTTTACTCTACTTGAAATCAACAAAAACTTGAGTTTTTTTTTTTTTCTGTCAACAGTTGTTAACTCACATGTCCCCTATTCTTTACTTGTGTGATTGATTTTGCAACCTAAATCCACCGTTTAATCTTACTCATGTTAATATTGTGGGTATTTGGCCCAGGACACAACATCGTTTTGGCATTTGTTGTATTAGCTCTCTTTCTCAATGCTGTGATAACCATAGATTTGATAAGCATTTCTTTTGGGTATTCATCTAAATTAGAGTTTTATGGTTCCTATTTAATGAGTATCTAGTATATGACAGACACTATACATACAGCACCTCACTTAATGCTCACCATGAAGAAATGTTGAGGCTCAGAGAAGTTCAACATCACATTCAAAGAAAGAGAAAGAGACAAACTTTGAATCTACATCTTTGATTTTTGAAGCACATGATTTCACCATTATATTTATGGTTCCTAGTACATTAGAAATCACATGAAAAACAATTATATGTTTCCAAGGCTTTACTCAAGAATGTCTGATTCATCAGGTCCTGAGTGGAACCGAGGAATCTGTATTTGAGAATTGCTACACTCTTCCATGCTGTCCCTAATGAACAGGAAAGGTCTAAGACTCATATCAGACCCCTGTGGTATATTACTATATCCTTCCTGGTTGTATAGATCCATTTATTAATACTCTCTGGATATAGTATATCATATTGTGCTATTATTTAACTTATAATTACTGTTTAGTTCATAGGAGATTTGTGATACTTCTTTTATGTTGCATGAAGCAGAAGAGAACCCCGTGTGCCAATAAGGAGCTTAGCTGAAATCAAGATAATCTGCCTAAATGTAAATTCATCTATTATAACAATGTAAAATAGATGCCCAAAGTGGTAGGATTATATACAAAGAGTGGGCTATAATAGGGAAAATGAGGGTATATTATAGACAAATTCCATCCTTTTCCCAGTTACTCTGAGAGCTGGCACTAGGAGCTAGAGAAGAAAGCAACAGGCTATTGTCATCAAGGGAATCTTGCATAGAGGAAATGGATTGAACATGAGCCGGAAGCTTACAAAATGGGCAGGTCCTGGTGTAAAGATGGATGATATAGCAAGCAAAGTGAAAGAAAAGAACAATGACAACATCCAGGAATTGACATGCTGAATGAAAGAGATCAGAAGGAAACTAGACTGATCAAAGTTATGGTTTATTTTCTGGATCCTGGGAAAGGAGATAAAATTGGGCCAGAATATAGAAAGCACTAAAAGCAGAATGGGGGAAGAGATTGAATTTAATTTGATATGACCAGAGGGACTCAGTGTAGATTTTTAAGTATGAGATGACACGAGAAAGCACTGTATTAGAAGGTGATGATAGTTACATTCAGGACTTTTATAAGCAATAGATGGATTTATTCTCTTCCATAAATTTATGAGATTGGTATTATCTCAGTTTTGCAGATTAGGAAACTGAGACTTAAGGGAAATAAGAGGTTCACCCAACAGTTCACAATAAAATGTAGTGAAGCCAGCATTTCAACCATATACATCTGACTCTAAAGACCAAATATGCTGCCTCACTTGAGATTGGTCTGGCATCCTTGTAAGATTTATACTGAAGAGAAGCAAAAATTCCAGTTAGGAGAAAAGTAACCTGGGCTTGGGTCATGTGGTTTAGTTTTATATACATTGGACTTGAAGGGATAAGACCTCTGTTTGGGATTGATAGTCAGGTTACAATTTGAATTACAATATGAAGCAAATTACAAGGTCAAATCTCATAGGAATGTATCATGAAGTAAGTTTTTAAGAATTATTGAGAATCCTTAGCTATAGCTCTAACAGACTCTAAATTATTTAGAAAAAAAGACTAGGTTCTTAAGAGAAATAAGAAACATCAAGAGAAATTTAGGGGACCAATATGCCAAAAAAAAATTGCCAATGAGGGTTGAGGGACTCAATCTCTGGATGTTTAATCTTTTGAGTGAATAATTAATGGATTGGTCACATCTCTCTAAGGTTTTTATAAATGGTGTGACTTTTACCTTCAAATGAGTCTTTTGCCTGACACAAGTGTCCTGTCAAGATAGGTATCTTGATTTCTTTTTGTTTTATATGAAACACAGATTACAAGAGATAATGAAAATAAGAAAGTAGGTTATAGTATAGTTTCATCACAGTCACTAAAGTCAAAGAAAAATTTTTTGGTGGCTGCAAAAAAGTATTTATGGCAAAACTCACTTCTGTGTGGTTTTCCTTAAGTCTTTCAGTGTTTCTCTGCCTGAGTAAGCTATTCTCATAGCACAGATTCTCTTCCAGATATTCACCAGAATGTTTGATATTTATGTCATTCTTATTTGTGCTTTTCTTTTAAGCATTACTTCTCAATAGCATTATAAGATATGTATTTATTAAAACTGAATTATGTAGCATGAGGTATCCATGTCAGTGGCAGAAAAATGTTCTCCAAGCCAAGTTAGGCAGAATGATCCCCCAAAATAATGCCAGCAGCCCAATTTCACAAGCCCCATATAACTCTTAGGTCATCTCCAGCCAGATGTGAATTAATTTAAAAACAAGCATGAACTAATTTTATGAAGGTTATCCATACACAAAAAGAAATCTTACAGAGCACTTTTTTCTGGCCTAGCCTGGGTACCAACCACAGCATGTGGTTCAGCTCAGCAGATAATGTTTTTTTAAAAGGTCTGCATACCCTTTTAAAGGATTTGCGTTTCTAGATCAGAATGAAAAGAGACCCACTTCCTTTCTTCCCTTTTATGTTCTTCCCCATCCCCACCATAGGAACCCACAGACACTATTTTCACTAACTCTCTGTGCAACCTGGGTCAAGTGATTTAACCTTTTTAAGGATCAGTTTCCTCCTCTTTAAAATGAAAGGTTTGAGCTAAAATGATGTCTCTCTAAAGTCCTTTATACTGTTCAAGTTCCATGATTCCTTCTGACACAGCTTAGAATCTTTGCATTCTTCTGTTCTCTTTATATATATTTAGCAACCTGAATCTCTGCCTCATAAACTATACTAACACAATTTTCCATTGTTCCTCTAAACTACCCTCCTGCATTACAACCTACCTCATAAACTTTGTCTTCCTTCCAATTACTATGACCTTGCCTAAAAGAAGTACCCTACATCTCCTGGAGAGAAAGAGAAGAGTTATTCCTTAGGTCCCCAGATCTTGCCCATCTGACTCCTCAGACTCCTCTATTGAGCAATTGGCACAGTAACTATTTAACAATACCCCAGCCAATGTCAGTGGCCAGTACCTTTGAGATAAGATGAATTAGGATCATCTTATTTGACACCTGAAAGGGTTTCCACTTTTTTTTTTTTTTTTTGCGGTATGCGGGCCTCTCACTGTTGTGGCCTCCCCCGTTGCGGAGCACAGGCTCCGGACGCGCAGGCTCCGGACGCGCAGGCTCAGCGGCCATGGCTCACGGGCCCAGCCGCTCCGCGGCATATGGGATCCTCCCAGACCGGGGCACGAACCCGTATCCCCTGCATCGGCAGGCGGACTCTCAACCACTTGCGCCACCAGGGAGGCCCGGGTTTCCACTTTTAATCACCCTAAAATTATTAAAATTATTTGTTCTAAACACAGAAGTTTCCAGGTTGTCTTTTTCAGAATTGGAAAGGACATGGTCCACAGCCAATAAATGTCAAAATAAATAGCTTCATCTGTTCTAAGAATTAGCCTAAATGTTTTTCTTCTTTTTAAGCCATTTGAAAACAGCAGTGATTACCATGAGAAAAGTGGTGCCTATTTAAGAGATAATTATAAGAATATGAAATTGACAACAAAATTAGTGCTCTTAGTTGTTTTTTAAAATCAAATTAGCACTTGCACAGCAGACTGGATAAATCTCTTTCCTATTGCTTATAGCTAATTAAAATATTAAGATATTTGAAATACAAAAAAATGTGACTGATCATAAGCAAATATTATTTGCAAAAGATAAATTTATTGTGCATAGAAAATCACCTCTAAGGAAATTAGATACAAAGGGTATATTTAGTTCATGTAGTTGTTGCCCAACCTAATCTTTCAAACCAGTGGTTGGTAAGAATTTATTTTTTAGAAAGCTATAAATCTTTGATAGCAAGGGTTTAACTAAAGGAAAGAAAAATATAAAACCATGAATGTGTTTGTCTTTGTCAGAATCTAATGTTCTTATAAAATTTCATTCAAGGGTCGAGCATTTATTATTTGAACCTCATTTAACAAAGTGTATGTGCAATTCTTATAATTCATATATTCCACAAACCTAAGAGCATCTTATTAAGTGGCAGAGATAATGCTAGGCAGTGATAACGCCACTGTAAATACATGGTGTCTGCCCTCAAAGTGTTTAGTTGGGGACAGAAAATAATTATGATGCAATATTATGGGTGTTACAATAGAAGGGTGTCTTAGCTCAGGTTGCTATAAGGGGGGCTTATAACCAAATTTCTTACTCACAGATCTGGAGACTAGGAAGTCCAAGATCAAGGTGCCACAGATTTGGTGTCTGGTGAGGGCCTGTTTCTAGTTCATAAACTACCCTCTTTTTACTGTGTCCTCACGGAGCAGAAGGGGTGAGGGAGCTGTCTGTGATCTCTATTATAAGGTTGCTAATTCCACTCATGAGGACTCCATCCTCATGACCTAATCACCTCCCTACCTCTAAGTACTATCATATCAAGGGAATAGGTTTCAATATATGAATTTTGGGGAGACACAAACATGCAGTTCATAGCACGGAGTATATGAGGTACAATGGGAGTAACTATGCTTGTCAGAAGCAGAAGTTTTTTCAGAGGCTATAAATGACACTAAAAGAATAAGCATGTCAACAGATAGTAGAAAGGGATTAAGAATAGCATGGGCAGGGCCTCCCTGGTGGCGCAGTGGTTGAGAGTCCGCCTGCCGATGCAGGGGACACGGGTTCGTGCCCCGATCCCGGAGGATCCCACGTGCCGCGGAGCGGCTGGGCCCGCGAGCCATGGCCGCGGGGCCTGTGTGTCCGGAGCCTGTGCTCCGCAACGGGAGAGGCCGCAGCAGTGAGAGGCCCGCGTACAGCAAAAAAAAAAAAAAAAAAAAAAAAAAAAAAAAAAAAAGAATAGCATGGGCAGTAGTACACACACATACATGCAAAATATTTTGTGTAGCCGGGGTATAGAGTTCATAGAGAGATTGCTGACAGTTGAGGCTAATCAGGGAGATCAGATAAGGAATGACCTAATAAGATTCATGTGTTTGTCAGGGTAAATAATACTAGGTGGCAGAACAATTCATAAATCCCGGTGGCTTAACAAATGTAAGTTTATTTCTTGCACACATAGAATAGTTCAATTGAGTGTAAAGTGAGCACCTTCCATGTGGTAATACTGGAAGCCTGGCTTATTTTTCCTTATGGTGCCATCAGCTTCAAGAATTATCTGATTAAGGGCCTCCCTGGTGGCGCAGTGGTTGAGAGTCCGCCTGCCGATGCAGGGGATACGGGTTCGTGCCCCGGTCTGGGAGGATCCCATATGCCACGGAGCGGCTGGGCCCGTGAGCCATGGCCGCTGGGCCTGCGCGTCCGGAGCCTGTGCTCCGCAACGGGAGAGGCCACAACAGTGAGAGGCCCGCATACCGCAAAAAGAAAAAAAAAAGAATTATCTGATTAATAATATCAAATGCTGCCTAGAGGTCAATCCAAAAAGACCTGAAAAGTGCCCACTGAGTATGGCAATTAAGCAGTCACTGGTGATGATTTCAGTAGCTGTTTCATTGGAGCATAGGGGCAGAAGCTACAAGGTAGTTAAAGGGTAAAAGAGAGGTGAGAAAGAGGAGCCAGTAAACACCAACTACTCCATAAAAATCTTTGATATGAAGGAAAAAAGAAAACAAGGATTATAGATCAAGGGAGACATATTCGAGGGATTATTTTATTATTTGTTTTTGTCTATTTTTACCACGAGTGAAAATTGAACATGATTATGTTGACGGGAAAGAACTACTAATTTGTTTAGAGGAAAAGTTTGCAGATACTGAGAAGAAACTAATCATTGATTAAGTGAAGTCCCAGAGTAGGCAAAAGACTGTGAGATTCAGAGGACAGATACGAGGGTTTAGCCTTACATTGAAGGCTTTATGCTCTACCCATTGACCTGGGAGAGAAGCAGATGAGAAAAGGAAAAGTAATTTTTTTTTTTTTTTTTTTTGCGGTACGCGGGCCTCTCACTGTTGTGGCCTCTCCCGTTGCAGAGCACAGGCTCCGGACGGGCAGGCTCAGTGGCCATGGCTCACGGGCCTAGCCACTCTGCAGCATGTGGGATCTTCCCAGACCGGGGCACGAACCTGTGTCCCCTGCATTGGCAGGCGGACTCTCAACCACTGCGCCACCAGGGAAGCCCCAGGAAAAGTAATTTTAAGACCACTTCATGTATGTCAGGGACAGTGTTTGAGGTTCAAGTATATGTCTATGATAACACTTCAAATAATTAAGAAATAAACCATCTATTTTAAAACAATTATGAATCATGAGATATTCAACATATTCCTGAAGGGTCTGGAAGGCTACTTAATTTTCTTCATTGAATATAGCTCCTGCTCACTGAATGTGTTTGAACAGCCAGGTATTTCATTTATAGACTTAAAATATACACATATAAATTAATATATGATTTCAGCCATTACTTTGGAATGTTTAATAATGTAAATCTTTGAAAAGTTTGAAAATGTGTGTTACATAGGGGTAGGGTAATTTTAAGGATTCTTCCTATGTTAAGAAATGGAATATAATTGCATTTTTCTTTTGACAGAAATAGGGCAATTTGATTTTTTTTTACTTGATTAAAAATATATTAAGGATCGAATCATAGCATTCTTTTTTTTAACATCTTTACTGGAGTATAATTGCTCTACAATGGTGTGTTAGATTCTGCTTTATAACAAAGTGAATCAGTTATACATATACATATATCCCCATATCTCTTCCCTCTTGCGTCTCCCTCCCTCCAACCCTCCCTATCCCACCCCTCTAGGTGGTCACAAAACACTGAGCTGATCTCCCTGTGCTATGCGGCTGCTTCCCACCAACTATCTGTTTTACATTATGTAGTGTTTATATGTTCATGCCACTCTCTCACTTTGTCCCAGCTTACCCTTCCCCCTTCCCATGTCCTCAAGTCCATTCTCTAGTAGGTCTGCGTCTTTATTCCCGTCTTGCACCTAGATTCTTCATGACCTTTTTTTTTTTTAGATTCCATATATATGTGTTAGCATACAGTATTTTTTTTTCTCTTTCTCACTTCCTTCACTCTGTATGACAGATTCTAGGTCCATCCACCTCACTACAAATAACTCAATTTCGTTTCTTTTTATGGCTGAGTAATATTCCATTGTATATATGTGCCACATCTTCTTTATCCATTCATCTGTCGATGGTCACTTAGGCTGCTTAAATGTCCTGGCTATTGTAAATAATGCTGTGATGAACATTGTGGTACATGAATCTTTTTGAATTATGGTTTTCTCAGGGTATATACCCAGTAGTGGGATTGCTGGGTCATATGGTAGTTCTATTTCTGGTTTTTTAAGGAACCTCCATACTGTTCTCCATAGTGGCTGTATCAATTTACATTCCCACCAACAGTGCAAGAAGGTTCCCTTTTCTCCACACCCTCTCCAGCATTTATTGTTTGTAGATTTTTTGATGATGGCCATTTTGACCGGTGTGAGGTGATACTTCATGGTAGTTTTGATTTGCACTTCTCTGATGATTAGTGATGTTGAGCATCCTTTCATATGTTTGTTGGCAATCTGTATATCTTCTTTGGAGAAATGTCTATTTAGGTCTTCTGCACATTTTTTTATTGGGTTTTTTGTTTTTCTGATATTGAGCTGCATGAGCTGCTTGTATATTTTGGAGATTAATCCTTTGTCAGTTGCCTCATTTGCAAATATTTTCTCCCATTCTGAGGGTTATCTTTTCGTCTTGTTTATGGCTTCCTATGCTGTGCAAAAGCTTTTACATTTCTTTTTTTTTTTTTTTTTTTTTTTGTGGTACACGGGCCTCTCACTGTTGTGGCCTCTCCCGTTGCGGAGCACAGGCTCCGGACGTCCAGGCCCAGCAGCCATGGCTCACGGGCCCAGCCGCTCCGCGGCATGTGGGATCCTCCCAGACCGGGGCACGAACCCGTGTCCTCTGCATCGGCAGGAGGACTCTCAACCACTGCGCCACCAGGGAAGCCCTTTTACATTTCATTAGGTCCCATTTGTTTATTTTTGTTTCTATTTCCATTTCTCTAGGAGGTGGGTCAAATAGGATCTTGCTGTGATTTATGTCATAGAGTGTTCTGCCTATGTTTTCCTCTAAGAGTTTGATAGTGTCTGGCCTTACATTTAGGTCTGTAATCCATTTTGAGTTTATTTTTGTACATGGTGTTAGGGAGTGTTCTAATGTCATTCTTTTATATGTAGCTGTCCAGTTTTCCCAGCACCACTTATTGAAGAGGCTGTCTTTTCTCCACTGTATATTTTTCCCTCCTTTATCAAAGATAAGATGACCGTATGTGCGTGGGTTTATCTCTGGGCTTTCTCTCCTGTTGCATTGATCTATATTTCTGGTTCTGTGCCAGTACCATACTGTCTTGATTACTGTAGCTTTGTAGTATAACCTAAAGTCAGGAAGTCTGATTCCTCCAGCTCCGTTTTTCTTTCCCAAGATGGCTTTGGCTATTCGGGGTCTTTTGTGTTTCCATACAAATTGTGAAATTTTTTGTTCTAGTTCTGTGAAAAATGCCAGTGGTAGCTTGATAGGGATTGCATTGAATCTGTAGATTGCTTTGGGTAGTAGAGTCATTTTCACAATGTTGATTCTTCCAATCCAAGAACATGGTATATCTCTCCATCTATTTGTATCATCTTTAATTTCTTTCATCACTGTCTTATAATTTTATGCATACAGGTCTTTGTCTCCTTCGATAGGTTTATTCCTAGGTATTTTATTCTTTTTGTTGCAATGGTAAATGAGAGTGTTTTCTTAATTTCACTTTCATATTTTTCATCATTAGTGTATAGGAATGCAAGAGATTTCTGTGCATTAATGTTGTATCCTGTTACTTTACTAAATTCATTGATTAGCTCTAGTAGTTTTCTGGTAGCATCTTTAGGATTCTCTATGTATAGTATCATGTCATCTGCAAAGAGTGACAGCTTTACTTCTTCTTTTCCAATTTGGATTCCTTTTATTTCTTTTTCTTCTCTGATTGCTGTGCTAAAACTTCCAGAACTATGTTGAATAATAGTGCTGAGAGTGGACAACCTTGTCTTGTTCCTGATCTTTGAGGAAATGGTTTCAGTTTTTCACCATTGAGGATGATGTTGGCTGTGGGTTTGCCATATATGGCCTTTATTATGTTGAGGTAGTTTCCTCTATGCTTACTTTCTGGAGGGTTTTTATCATAAATGGGTGTTGAAATTTTAAATCCAAAATTTAAAAATACATAAATTTAAAACTAATAAGTTCAGCCAATAAAATCAACAATCAAAACATGATTCTTTTCAGATAAATTAATTTCATGGACCATTCTAACAGGTATTTTTTAAAGCTTGAAGAGATAAATAGATTTTATTTAGAAAAAGCAATAAATTATTAATCAAAAACAGGAGAAATAAAACTATGAGAGGCAAATAGCTTAGAAAAGGAATTAGAACTCTTAGAAGTGAAAAATAGTGATCACTAACAATACATGCTCTATTAGCTTATAAAATTGTAAGACCATTGTGAGGACTAAACAGGATTGTGCAAGCCTGTTTTTGTGAATTGAAACATTTTATACTGTGGAATGTGGAATAGGGAGAATAGTCTGGGAGATCTCTGCATAGAGGTGTCTAAGCTATGGTGCTGGCAAGGAACTCGGGGAGCTCTAAGAGAGGGAAAAAAACATAAAAGAGAGAATATATTGACATATTTCACTTTATTTTAGAATTTGCCTGAAGAACCAGTCTTCTGGGACACCCTAAGATCTATATGTTAAGGAAGAAAGGATTTGTGCCTTTTTAAAGTGCCCATGAAATAGCCACTCCTATTTCTTGTAGAGAAAGGAGAAAGGGAAAAGGTACTAAATAAATTAAGGCTATCACTATCTTTCCCTTTTAGGGAAAACGAAATCACCACCTGGAGAGGAAAATGTCTGGACATGGAAAGTTTATGTTTTTTCTAGTGTGCATTTATAGGGTAGTACGCATCTGAAATTGGGCATGCAAACCTTAATTTGTGTATGTGTATGGTATATTTTCATGCAAATGTGACATGCATATCTTAGTGCTTGCTCTGTTCCACTCAAAAGTAGGTGGAGATATGAATATTATTGAGCAAGTATAATTTTCATACAAGAATTGTGTGGGCAGCTTCCATTCTGGTTAAGCATCTTAACAAAAATGAAAAGCTCAGATAAGAACAGTGGGATTTTGTAAGTGTTAATATTACAGCATGAATGTTTCTCATCACTCTCTATGCCTGTTGGGCCTTGAATTAGAAAGAAAAGAGCCATCCAGGCCAGAAGACAAATTGTAACATGGGGAAAATTGATAGACAGGAATGCTTTTTCCTATCTTTTAAAAAATATACATATGTTTTTAGAGGAGAAAATGGTCATTTGGAATTCTCTGTTTTGGAAGTCAGGCCAAGCATGATGCTTGACCTAGATTATAAATATTCTATGTTGTGAAACTGAAACACTTGGAAATACTTTCTGATGAAATTCAGAATAATCTAACATGAGCAATAAAGCTCCACAGCCTCAGATCATATGAAGATTAATTCTGGCAGTGGTTGAAGTACATGAATTGTGATCAAGCTGTACCTACCCTACAACTCACCACACGCTTTGTTTTGAAGAAACTGAGAACTGGAAATGTGACTTTTACCTCCCTACCACCTAATGAAATCAGGGACTCTGATTGACTAAACAAACCTTTTATTGGCTAAAACACATGCGAGTGGGAAAGTGGCTGGAAATGTGAAAAGGGAAGGCCATTTTCTTGAAAGTGAGTAATAACCAGTAAGCCTCTCTAGAAACATATCCAGGTCTGGGAAACAACAAAAAGAGGTGCATAGAAAACAATTCTGTGACAAGACTCCTATTCTGAGTTTGGGTGAGTTTGGGGAATGCAGATTCCATTTAGAACCAAACTATGGATGAGCTAAATCAGCAAGAACTTTTTTGCTTGGTGACCCAAAGAACTTTAAAAGCATCTCACCCAGTGATTGGTGCATAAGTAAAGGCTATATTTGGATGTAAAAATGGAGACACTTATAAAGATCTGATTTATGTATAAAATTGTGCCATCCTAAAATGAGTAATGAAACTGTGCTTATAATTATGCACCTGCTTCTTGAATCCATCCCTTAATTTCTATTCTTGGAGTCATCAGGGTTCTTATTACCTCTTGCCTAAAATATTGCAATAACTTTCTAACTGGCCTTCCTCCTTTAGTCTCTTCCCTGTCCACAGCATTCTCCTACTTAGAAATGTTCAGTGGCTCCCCACTGCCCACTAAGCACAAAACATGTCAGTCAGTATTTTCTATGATCTGGAGCCAAAGATACATTTCCAGCCTTATCTGCCATTACTTTTCTCCATGTGCTTTATTCTGCAGCCAAGTTGGCTAATCATCATTCCCCAAACATCCTCCAGAGTGATATTTCTAAAACACAAATATGATCCTGTTATCGCCTAACTTAAACCCTTCGGTGATTTCCTATACTGTTACTCTGTAGGATTAATCCCAAAGTTATTAGTCTGTGTGATCCTCTAAATCTGGTACCTGTCAAGCTCTCCAGTCTTTTCTCTGCTCATCAGACCCCAACCCACCCTCCTCAAAACCTATAATGAAGCCATATGGAGCTACTTAAAACTATCTAAATAGACCAACTTATTTCTTGGCCTTAAGCCTTTGTTAATGTTTTTCCCTCTGTCTTTTATACCCTTCCCTGCATCTTCCTGCCTTCAATGCCCCAGGGTCCACCTGGAAAAAAGAAAAGAAAACCTTATTATTTTTTCTAAGATTCAGCTCAAGCTCATCTCGTTCACAAAAGCATTCCATTTCTATAAAACTTGATTGACATCTTCCTCACATGAACCCACTGTTCCTCCTGTAACCCCAGTACCAGGTACCTATTTTTATCATTAAAATGGTAACACTTCTTTTGCATTAACCATTGCCTAATATGTCTAAAACCTCATTAAGGGCAAGGACAGTGTCTTATTTATCTTTGTAATCCTAGCACTGCACACAATGCAAAGCACAGAATAGTGTTCAATAAATGGTAGCAAAGTGCTAACTCCTTAAGAATAGGGCCTGTGGGATACTCGTAGTGCTTCATGACTGTCTACTGAGAGAATGAATAGATGGTGGATACTTATAACTTTCATGCCGTCTTCATATGCAATAGTCAAGTCACTCTCTCAGACAGTACACTGTGTATTGTAGAGCGATGCTTCTCAAACTTTAACATGTACATTAAATCACCTGCAGGGCTTCCCTGGTGGAACAGTGGTTAAGAGTCCACCTGTCAATGCAGGGGACACGGGTTCGTGCCCCGGTCGGGGAGGATCCCGCATGCCACGGAGCGGCTGGGCCCGTGAGCCATGGCCGCTGAGCCTGTGCATCCGGAGCCTGTGCTCCTCAATGGGAGAGGCCGCAACAGTGAGTGGCCCATGTACCACAAAAAAAAAAAAAAAAAAAAAAAAAATCACCTGCAGATCCTGGGGAGAATGGTATTCTGTTTCAGTAGATCTGAGTTAGTAGATGCTGATGCTGTTGGTCCTCAGACTACACTTTGAGTGACAATAGAGGACTCTGGGGCAAGGGATTTCACATGAGAGGTTCAGGAGACATACAAGTAGCCAAAGGAACTCAACAGAAGGCAGGAGACTACTTAGTGGTGCCACAGGTGTTACATATCTAGGCAAGCTTTTGAGGCTATGCTAGGGGCTGAGGTTTATATCTTTACCGCCTTTATTTCTCTAACCACACCACATGGTTTTCAGAGTCAGGCTTTTCTCCCCTTCACTCCCCCACCATGATTCAGCCTGTATAAAAGCTCCCCAGATTCCATTTTTAGACTAACCTGAAGCTGTTCTCCTCTCTGCTTTTCATAAACTTAAGTTCTCTCTGCTTTATTGCTTAAACCCTGGAAACCCAATCTTTCCAGTTTTCAGAAGCCTCTCCAGCTGCCTGAATTATTTTGCCTCCATTTTAATCAGAAACAGCTTTTCCTTTTCCAGCTAATGCACCAGCTTCACCTCTGCAAAGGCCAATTTCCCAGCTGCTGCTGCTGTGATTGATAAGTACAGATCTCATTCTGAAAGACTTGCTGCTCTCCCCTCCCACTTTCAAGAGAACATGAAGTAGTCAGGATTTTAAACTGTAGGGTGGCTTAGGAAAACACCAGCGTTCTTACTGTTGACTGATCAAATGTCATAAAGGAAAAGCAAATGTAGGAGAGAAACTGGAGATTCGGCTGGCAGCTGCAGGAGCTTGTGAATTCATATATCATGGAAACTGCCAATCATTTGCTAGTGTCAATTTATAATTAAAGATGCCATTTTAAGGTGAATTTTGACATTTACTGCTACTAGTTGACTTTTTCCAGTAATGTCTAGTTTCACATTATAGCACTGTCTCTTCCTTCAGGAAGTTAAGTAAATCCAGAGGTTTCAGAGTCAATCCAGGAAACCATGAACACATTAGAAAACCATTTTACATCTTAATATGTAAGCCATTATTATCACACACACACAAGCACAAGTGTATACATATTTATAATTTAATTTAAAAATTTATAAAAGTGAAATTACAAAGTTTTATTATTTGGAATAAAGTTAAATGATTACAAAGCTTTTTTTCCCCCAGCAATATCCAATGGATCCATCAATACATTGTTTAAATAACCACATTCAAAATGCATAAAAATAATGTATTTGAAATCTGTTGTCATATACTTTAACATTTCCTCCAAACTATGCAAATAATCTAAACCCTAAGTATTAAATGGTTTACCTGCTGTTTAAAAATAGGCTTGTTTGATTAATTTTTCACTGAGGGGATAAAAATTGACCCAATTTTTTTTATTAGTAATAAGCTGGCACATGCTTTAACTGAGTTTAGAGCTTCCACTGACTTCAAAGGAGGCATCAGTTTCTATTAGCTTCTTGAAGCATGAAAGACCAGATTCACTACCTGAATGCTGGAAGCTTCTAAATGTACATTTATTTGCTCTAGATTTCAAACCCTGCTATCAGTACAAGCGGTGTATCTTTAACATCTGTGATAGTCTGCCTCCATTAAAAATTAACCCTTCCCCACCCTCACTCTTTCTAAAACAGATACAGACAGTCTCAGAAAAATGATTCTTTGGAGGAAAATGCTATCTTTGTTTTAGAAAACAACCCCAAGTTGTAGAATTTCAGAGCTGGAATGAATCTTAATGATCATCCAGTTTCTCATTTTATAGCCAGGAAAGAAATAGAGTTCTGTAGAGGTGGCAAAGCCACATCTAAAGAGTGTTTCCTGGCACTCAGGCCAGGAATCTTTCCATAACCATTATTTACGGGATATGTGTATTGACTAAACCTAACAGCATTTAATTAGATCTCTAATCGACATATTTTGTAAATAAAGCATTAACTCTTCCTAGAAGAGGTTTAAGTGTAACTGATAGCGCTGCTGGTAAAGGAAAATTTTCTTCTGTTAAGTCATACCACAGGTTTTCCCCTAGTCATTAGCCATTGGATTGAATCTTAACTACTTTTAATTCTCTTATGAGGTGAAAGAGAAATTTCTTAGATAAATTAAGCTGAGGGGTTAAGTAGAAGCAGGATTCTGTTGTAAATGAAAGGACTAAGCACCTTGATTCTTAGGTTTGTGTTTTATAACCAAAATACCAATACCAGTTTAAGGGAGAAATAAGCATAAGTTTAGGACTTCTGAACAATGCTAAATGTGAATGAATTTTAAAGAGGGTACTATCTCTTGAAATTATATCATATGAAGTATAAATGGAGTCTTTGGCTAATTTTAGAAAAATATTCATCACAAATATGATAAATGTTTGTATCTTTAACATATAAAGAGGCCATACAAATTTATCCAAGAAAAACACTTATAGCTAATAATAGAAAAGTGGCCTGAAGACATGAACTAGCATTTACAATGAACATGAAAAATATTTAAACAAGGGCTTCCCTGGTGGCGCAGTGGTTGAGAGTCCGCCTGCCGATGGAGGAGACGCGGGTTCGTGCCCTGGTCCGGGAAGATCCCACATGCCGCAGAGCGGCTGGGCCTGTGAGCCATGGCCGCTGAGCCTGCGCGTCTGGAGCCTGTGCTCCGCAACGGGAGAGGCCACAGTGGTGAGAGGCCCGCGTAACGCAAAAAACAAAAAACAAACAAACAAACAAAATTTAAACAAGAAATGCAAATTTTAAATGGCTTATATTTTTCACCTATAAAAGTAACTAAATTTCTCTCCCTTTTTTCAATAATCCCTTTTTCTTTTATAAAGACATCTATTGAATAGAATGTGGTAAAATATACCATATATACTACATGTCCATATTATACATATACTATATAATCTTTCTGAAAAATTCCTCAAAAGTATATATTAAGAACCTAAAATGTATGCAGATTCTTTACCTAGTAAATCCACTTCGATTCTTTACCTAGTAAATCCACTTCAGGGAATATATATCTCAAGGATCAGATAGATACAAACCAATATTTGTGGAGATTGCTGCATGATTTGTAACAATAAAAATTGCAATAAATAAAAATTCTCAAGCATAATTAATGGACTAAATAAATCATAAAATACCCAGAGTATTTTAATATTTTTTAATATTCCAGGAGAGAATATTATTTTATAGCCTTTGGAACCATGTTTTCACATGATATATAAGGACTAAGAAAAATTTTGGAAGTATAATATTAAATGAAAACAATAGTTGTCACCAAATATGGAAGGACTTTCAACCATTATTTCTTTCAGATATTTTTTCTGTCCTTTATGTGCTTTATTTTGGATAGTTTCAGTTGCTATATCTTCAAGTTGACTAATATTTTTTCTATAATGTCTAATTTTCCCTTTTTCCCACCCAGTGATTTTTTATCTCAGATGTTTATTTCTAGAAGTTTGAATCATGTCTTTTTGTACATCTTCCCAGTCTCTACTTCACTTTTTAAACATGTGGAATATAGTTTTAATGTGTGTTTTAATGTTTTTATCTCCTCATGTGCTAATTCTAACATATATCAGTTTTGGATCAGTTTTGATTGATTAATTTGTCTCCTTATTGGGTCATATTTCCTGCCTGTTTGCACACCTAGTAATTTTTGATCAGATGCCAGACATTGTGAATTTTACTTTGTTTGATGCTGGATATTTTTCTATTCCTGTAAATATTCTTGATCTTTTTTCTGGAAAGCAGTTAAATTATCAATACTTCAGAACTGTTTGATCCTTTTGGGTCTTACTTTTTAATTATGTTAGGCCAGAACACAGCAGTACTAAATCTAAGGTTAATTATTTCCTACTACTAAGCAAGATCCTCCTGTGTACTCTACCTAATTCTAATCTGGCTGATGGGAACAGGCACTACTACCAGCCCTGAATTATCAGTGGGCACTCTTACCAATAATTCTTTCAAGTGGTTCTTTCACCAGGGTTGGGTCATTTCTTCATTTTCCTGCACTGATCATTAGTGAGTTGAATATTTGAGGAAGTCTATAGATCTTTGAAGTTTTATTTCTATGTAGCTCTCTCCTTTACATGCTTTGCCCTGACAACTTTAGTTGCCTTGGTCTTCCCATACTCTCAGCTCTTTCTCACCACCTCTGGGAGTCCACCACTCTGTCTGGGTTACCTGTTCCTGTAACACAGCTTGGAAACTCTCTCATGGCAGTAATCTGGGCAGTCACAGGACTCAATTTATTTGCTGTCTCTCAGAATTTCTGTCCTTCATCTCCTCATGTCCAGTATCTTACAAACCATCACTTCTTACATTCTGTCTTCTGTTTTCTTCTTATTTTGGTCAAGAGGTCAAATTTGGTCTCTTGTCTAGAAGTGGAAGCCCTTACCTTTTTATGTCTGTTTTTCAAAAACATTATTGAAAACTGATTTATGTGTATGTGGTAAAGGAGGAGCCTCACTACACGTGGAAAATATGAGAATATAAATAACCCCAAATTAGTTTAAAACAGATACATGCAGAATACTAGCACATGCATACATATTCATGTTAAAAGAAGAAAATATCAAAATATTAGCAAAAGGGCTTGTTCCTGGGATTATATCTGATTTATACTTTTCTAACTTCATACTTTTCTAAATTATCTTCTAGTATGAAAATATATTAATGTTACTAAAAATGAATATTACATAAGTATATATAACTTCTGGGAAAAGAAAGCACACTTCTATTTTGCTTGAAAAATCACATAATAATGAGTAGCATATACATATGAGTAACACACACACACACACACACACATCTGATTTCATAAAGGCGATGGGGTATACTTTCCAATGAACTAAACCCCCAGTGCTGGATGTTGTAGGTTCTCCTTACAGGAGACCTTTCTTCAAAAGCTGAAAGTACAGTTTTCAAGGAAGCAGAGAAAGAATATGTCATTGCTTGGTATTGGGATGGGATAATATCTAAGCTCCTTCCAATTCTGAATTTCTGTGCATGCTATTTCTTCTCAGAATACCAAAGCTTAGTAAATTATTAAATTTCAAGGACAGACTGATTCCTTTGGAAAGAGGTAACTTTATACAGCCTCTTCATAGTCACAAATGAATATCTCTTGTAGAAATGTCAGATAAAACAATTTCTGGGAATGCAATGAAAATGCATAACTGGCTAAATGAGCAATTTCATGTAATTGTGAGGAGATAAAAGTGAAAAGGCTAAAAGTCAAATACAGTCTAACATAGACTCTATTTGAAAGGAACTTATTAAACTAAGTAGATTTGTAAGTACACTCTGAGGAACTCAGAAGAGTGTGCTCCAGAGAAAAGCAAAAGCAGAGAAGTGTAGTGCTAGAAAGGACCATAGACATCTTCTGGTCCATTGTTTCCCAAATAAGGCGATAGACCACCTGGGTTTGAATCCTGATTCTGCCACTTACAAGCTGCCTGACGTTGGACAACTTACTAACCTCTCTGTGCCGCAATTTCCCATCTGTAAAATCAAGATTAAAATGGGTGTTGTGAGAATTATATGAGTTAATACAAATATAGAGCTTAGAATATCTGGCACACGGTAAATTTAAATAAATATTAGCTATTCTAGGTGTATATGGATGGATTTTTGTTTTGTTTTGCTTTTAACTGTTTCTTTTTTTTAACATCTTTACTGGAGTATAATTGCTTTACAATGGTGTGTTAGTTTCTGCTTTATAACAAAGTGAATCAGCTATACATATACATATATCCCCATATCTCTTCCCTCTTGCGTCTCCCTCCCCCCACCCTCCCTATCCCACCCCTCTAGGTGGTCACAAAGCACCGAGCTAATCTCCCTGTGTTATGCGGCTGCTTCCCACTGGCTATCTGTTTTACGTTTGGTAGTGTATATATGTCCATGCCTCTCTCTCACTTTGTCCCAGTTTACCCTTCCCCTCCCCGTATGCTCAAGTCCATTCTCTAGTAGGTCTGTGTCTTTATTCCCGTCTTGCCCCTGGGTTCTTTGTGACCTTTTCTTTTTCTTTTTTTTTTTTATTTAGATTCCATATATATGGGTTAGCATACTGTATTTGTTTTACTATTTCTAACTTACTTCACTCTGTATGACAGACTCTAGGTTCATCCACCTCACTACAAATAACTCAGTTTCGTTTCTTTTTATGGCTGAGTAATACCATTGTAGATATGTGCCACATCTTCTTTATCCATTAATCTGTTGTTAGACACTTAGGTTACTTCCATGTCCTGGCTATTGTAAATAGAGCTGCAATGAATATTATGGTACGTGACTCTTTTTGGATTATGGTTTTCTCAGGGTATATGCCCAGTAGTGGGATTGCTGGGTCGTATGGTAGTTCTATTTTTAGTTTTTTAAGGAACCTCCATACTGTTCTCTATAGTGGCTGTATCAATTTCCATTCCCACCAACAGTGCAAGAGGGTTCCCTTTTCTCGGCACCCTCTCCAGCATTTATTGTTTATAGATTTTTTGATGATGGCCATTCTGACCGGTGTGAGATGATATCTCATTGTAGTTTTTGATTTGCATTTCTCTAATGATTAATGATGTTGGGCATTCTTTCATGTGTCTGCTGCAATCAGTATGTCTTCTTTGCAGAAATATCTATTTAGGTCTTCTGCCCATTTGTGGATTGGGTTGTTTGTTTTTTATCATATTGAGCTGCATGAGCTGCTTGTAAATTTTGGAGATTAATCCTTTGTCAGTTGCTTCATTTGCAAATAGTTTCTCCCATTCTGAGAGTTGTCTTTCCGTCTTGTTTATGGTTTCCTTTGCTGTGCAAAAGCTTTTAAGTTTCATTAGGTCACATTTGTTTATTTTTGTTTTTATTTCCATTTCTCTAGAAGGTGGGTCAAAAAGGATCTTGCTGTGATTTATGTCATGGAATGTTCTGCCTATGTTTTCCTCTAAGAGTTTGCTGGTGTCGCCCCTTACATTTAGGTCTTTAATCCATTTTGAGTTTATTTTTGTATATGGTGTTAGGGAGTGTTCTAATGTCATTCTTTTACATGTAGCTGTACAGTTTTCCCAGCACCACTTATTGAGCAGGCTGTCTTTTCTCCACTGTATATTCTTGCCTCCTTTATCAAAGATAAGATGACCGTATGTGCGTGGGTTTATCTCTGGGCTGTCTATCCTGTTCCATTGTTCTATATTTCTCTTTTGGGGCCAGTACCATACTGTCTTGATTACTGTAGCTTTGTAGCATAGTCTGAAGTCCAGGAGCCTGATTCCTCCAGCTCTGTTTTTCTTTCTCAAGATTGCTTTGGCTATTCGGGGTCTTTTGTGTTTCCATACAAATTGTGAATTTTTTTGTTCTAGTTCTGTGAAAAATGCCAGTGGTAGTTTGATAGGGATTGCATTGAATCTGTATATTGCTTTGGGTAGTAGAGTCATTTTCACAATGTTGATTCTTCCAATCTGAGAACATGGTATATCTCTTCATCTGTTTGTATCATCTTTAATTTCTTTCATCAGTGTCTTATAATATTCTGCATACAGGTCTTTTGTCTCCTTAGGTAGGTTTATTCCTAGATATTTTATTCTTTTTGTTGCAGTGGTAAATGGGAGTGTTTTCTTAATTTCACTTTCAGAATTTTCATCATTAGTGAATAGGAATGCAAGAGATTTCTGTTCATTAACTGTGTATCCTGCTACTTTACCAAATTCATTGATTAGCTCTAGCAGTTTTCTGGTAGCATCTTTAGGATTCTCTATGTAGAGTATCATATCATCTGCAAACAGTGACAGCTTTACTTCTTTTCCAACTTGGATTCCTTTTATTTCTTTTTCTTCTCTGATTGCTGTGGCTAAAACTTCCAAAACTATGTTGAATAAGAGTGGTGAGAGTGGGCAACCTTGTCTTGTTCCTGATCTTAGTTGAAATGGTTTCAGTTTTTCACCATTGAGGACGATGGTGGCTGAGGGTTTGTCATATATGGCCTTTATTATGTTGAGGAAAGTTCCCTCTACGCCTACTTTCTGGAGGGTTTTTATCATAAATCGGTGTTGAATTTTGTCAAAAGCTTTCTCTGCATCTATCGAGATGATCATATGGTTTTTCTCCTTCAATTTGTTAGTATGGTGTATCACATTGATTGATTTGCATATTTTGAAGAATCCTTGCATTCCTGAGATAAACCCCATTTGACCATTGTGTATGATATTTTAATATGCTGTTGTATTCTGTTTGCTAGTAGTTTGTTGAGGATTTTTGCATCTATGTTCGTCAGTGATATTAGCCTGTTTTTTTCTTTGTGACATCATTGTGCAGTTTTGGTATCAGAGTGATGGTGGCCTTGTAGAATGAGTTTGGGAGTGTTCCTCCCTCTGCTATATTTTGGAAGCGTTTGAGAAGGATAGGTGTTAGCTCTTCTCTAAATGTTTGATAGAATTCGCCTGTGAAGCCATCTGGTCCTGGGCTTTTGTGTGTTGGAAGATTTTTAATCACAGTTTCAATTTCAGTGCTTGTGATTGGTCTGTTCATATTTTCTCTTTCTGCCTGGTTCAGTCTTGGAAGGTTGTGCATTTCTAAGAATTTGTCCATTTCTTCCAGGTTGTCCAGTTTATTGGCATATAGTTGCTTGTAGTAATCTCTCATGATCCTTTGTATTTCTGCAGTGTCAGTTGTTACTTCTCCTTTTTCATTTCTAATTCTATTGATTTGAGTCTTGTCCCTTCTTTTCTTGATAAGTCTGGCTAATGGTTTATCAGTTCTGTCTTCTCAAAGAACCAGCTTTTAGTTTTATTGATCTTTGCTATCGTTTCCTTCATTTCTTTTTCCTTTATTTCTGATCTGATCTTTATGATTTATTTCCTTCGATAACTGTGGGGTTTTTTTGTTTTCTTTCTCTTAATTGCTTCTGGTGTAAGGTTAGGTTGTTTATTTGAGATGTTTCTTGTCTCTTAAGGTAGGATTGTATTGCTATAAACTTTCCTGTTAGAACTGCATTTG
This sequence comes from Mesoplodon densirostris, assembly GCF_025265405.1. Taxonomy (NCBI): domain Eukaryota; kingdom Metazoa; phylum Chordata; class Mammalia; order Artiodactyla; family Ziphiidae; genus Mesoplodon; species Mesoplodon densirostris. The sequence continues at coordinate 82,479,685 of NC_082671.1, forward strand.
CTGCATCCCATAGGTTTTGGGTCATCCTGTTCTTTATTTTTATTTTTATTTTTATTTTATTTTATTTTTTTGCGGTACGTGGGCCTCTCACTGCTGCAGCCCCTCCTGCTGCGGAGCACAGGCTCTGGATGCGCAGGCCCAGCAGCCACGACTCACAGGCCCAGCCGCTCCATGGCACGCGGGATCCCCCCGGACCGGGGCATGAACCCGCGTCCCCCGCATCGGCAGGCGGACTCCCAACCACTGCGCCACCAGGGAAGCCCTGGGTCATCGTGTTTTTATTCTCATTTGTTTCTAGGTATTTTTTGATTTACTCTTTGATTTTTTCAGTGATCTCTTGGTTATTAAGTAGTATGTTGTTTAGCCTCCATGTGTTTGTATTTCTTACAGATTTTTTTCCTGTAATTGATATCTAGGCTCATAGCATTGTAGTTGGAAAAGATACTTGATAGAATTTCAATTTTCTTAAATTTTCCAAGGCTTGATTTGTGACTCAAGATATGATCTATCCTGGAGAATGTTCCATGAGCACTTGAGAAGAATGTGTATTCTGTTGTTTTTGGATGGAATGTCCTATAAATATCAATTAAATGCATCTTGTTTAATGTATTATTTAAAGCTTGTGTTTCCTTATTTATTTTCATTTTGGATGATCTGTCCATTGGTGAAAGTAACGTGTTCAAGTCCCCTACTATGATTGTGTTACTGTCAGTTTCCTCTTTTATGGCTATTAGTGTTTGCCTTATGTCTTGAGGTGCTCCTATGTTGGGTGCATAAATATTTACAATTGTTAAATCTTCTTCTTGGATTGATTCCTTGATCATTGTGTCGTGTCCTTTGTCTCTTGTAATAGTCTTTGTTTTAAAGTCTGTTTTGTCTGATATGAGAATTGCTACTCCAGGTTTGTTTTGATTTCCATTTACATGGAATATCTTTTTCCATCCCCTCACTTTCAGTCTGTATGTGTCCCTAGGTGTGAAGTGGGTCTCCTGTAGACAACATATATAAAGGTCTTCTTTTTGTATCCATTCAGCCAATCGATATCTTTTGGTTGGAGAATTTAATCCATTTACATTTAAGGTAATTATTGATATTTATGTTCCTGTTACCATTTTCTTATTTGTTATGGGTTTATTTTTGTAGGTCTTTTCCTTCCCTTGTGTTTCCTGTGTAGAGAAGTTCCTTTAACATTTGTTGTAATGCTGGTTTGTTGGTGCTGAATTCTCTTAACTTTTGCTTGTTTGTAAACGTTTTCATTTCCCCATCGAATCTGAATGAGATCTTTGCTGAGTAGAGTAATCTTGGTTTTAGGTTTTTCTCCTTCATTACTGTAAACATGTCCTGCCACTCCCTTCTGGCTTGCAGAGTTTCTGATGAAAGATCAGCTGTTAACCTTATGGGGATTCCCTTGTGTGTTATTTGTTGTTTTTCCCTTGCTGCTTTTAATATTTTTTTCTGTGTATTTAATTTTTGATAGTTTGATTAATATGTGTCTTGGCATGTTTCTCCTTGGATTTATCCTGTTTGGGACTCTCTGTGCTTCCCGGACTTGATTAACTGTTTCCTTTCCCATATTAGTGATGTTTTCAACTATAGTCTTTTCAAATATTTTCTCAGTCCCTTTCTTTTTCTATTCTTCCTCTGGGACCCCTATAATTCGAATGTTGGTGTGTTTAATGTTGTCCCAGAGGTCTCTGAGACTGTCCTCAATTCTTTTCATTCTTTTTTCTTTATTCTGTTCTGCAGTAGTTATTTCCACTATTTTATCTTCCAGGTCACTTATCCATTCTTCTGCATCAGTTATTCTGCTATTGATCCCTTCTAGAGAATTTTTAATGTATTGTGTTGTTTGTCACTGTTTGTTTGCTCTTTAATTCCTCTAGATCCTTGTATTTTCTTGATTCTATTTCCAAGGTTCTGGATCATCTTTACTCTCATTATTCTGAATTCTTTTTCAGCTAGACTGCCTATTTCTTCTTCATTTGTTAGGTCTGGTGGGTTTTTGCCTTGTTCCTTCATCTGCTGTGTGTTTCTCTGTCTTCTCATTTTGCTTCACTTACTGTGTTTGGGGTCTCCTTTTTGGAGGCTGCAGGTTCATAGTTCCTGTTGTTTTTGGTGTCTGCTACCAGTGGCTAAGGTTGGTTCAGTGGGGTGTTTAGGTTTCCTGGTGGAGGGGACTAGTGCCTGTGTTCTGGTGGATGAGGCTGGATCTTGTCTTTCTGGTAGGCAGTTCCACGTCTGGTGTGTTTTGGGGTGTCTGTGGCCTTATTATGATTTTAGGCATCCTCTGTGCTAATGGATGGGGTTGTGTTCCTGTCTTGCTAGTTGTTTGGCATAGGGTGTCCAGCACTGTAGCTTGTTGCTCGTTGAGTGGAGCTGGGTATTGGCGTTGAGATGGAAATCTCTGGGAGATTTTGCCATTTGATATTACGTAGAGCTGGGAGGTCTCTTGTGGACGGTGTCCTGAACTTGGCTCTCCCACCTCAGTGGCACAGCCCTGATGCCTGGCTTGAGCACCAAGAGCCTGTCCTCCACACGGCTCATAATAAAAGGGAGAGAAGAAAGAAAGAAGATAAAGTAAAATAAAATAAAGTAAAATAAAATAGTTATTAAAATCAAAAATAATTATTAAGAAAAAAAAATTTAAGTAAAATAAAAATGGACAGACATAACCCTAGGACAAATGGTAAAGGCAGAGCTATGCATACAAAATCACACACAGAAGCATACACATACACACTCACTAAAAGAGAAAAAGGGGAGGAAATATATATCTTGTTGCTCCCAAAGTCTACCTCCTCAGTTTGGGATGATTCGTTGTCTATTCAGGTATTCCACAGATGAAGGGTACATTAAGTTGATTGTGGAGATGTAATCCGCTGCTTCTGAGGCTGCTGGGAGAAATTTCCCTTTCTCGTCTTTGTTCGCACAGCTCCCAGGGTTCAGCTTTGGATTTGGACCCGCCTCTCTGTGTAGGTCACCTGAGGGCATCTGTTCTTTGCTCACACAGGATGGGGTTAAAGTAGTAGCTGCTTCAGGGGCTCTGGCTCACTCAGGCCGCGGGGAGGGAGGGGTACAGATGCTGGGCGAGCCTGCGGTGGCAGAGGCCACCGTGACGTTTCACCAGCCTGAGGCACGCCGTGCTTTCTTCTGGGGAAGTTGTCCCTGGATCCCGGGACCCCGGCAGTGGCGGGCTGCACAGGCTCCCGGAAGGGGGGCGTGGACAGTGACCTGCGCTCGCACACAGGCCTCTTGGCGGTGGCAGCAGCAGCCCCAGCGTCCCACGCCCGTCTCTGTGGTCCGCGCTGTTAGCCGCGGCTCGCGCCCGTCTCTGGAGCTCCTTTAAGTGGCGCTCTTAATCCCATCTCCTCTCGCACCAGGGAACAAAGAGGCAAGAAAAAGTCTCTTGTCTTTTCGGCAGGTCCAGACATTTTCCCGGACTCCCTCCCAGCTAGCCGTGGTGCACTAGTCCCTTCAGGCTGTGTTCACGCCGCCAACCCCAGTCCTCTCCCTGGGATCTGACCTCCGAACCCCAAGCCTCAGCTCCCAGCCCCGCCCGCCCCGGACGGTCAGCAGACAAGCCTCTCGGGCTTGTGAGTGCTGGTCGGCACCGACCCTCTGTGCGGGAATCTCTCCGCTTTGCCCTCCGCACCCGTGTTGCTGTGCTCTCCTCCGTGGCTCCGAAGCTTACCTGCTCTGCCACCCGCAGTCTCCGCCCGCGAAGGGTCTTCCTAGTGTGTGGAAACCTTTCCTCCTTCACAGCTCCCTCCCACTGGTGCAGGTCCCGTCCCTATTCTTTTGTCTCTGTTTTTTCTTTTTTCTTTTGCCCTACCCAGGTACGTGGGGAGTTTCTTGCCTTTTGAGAGGTCTGAGGTCTTCTGCCAGTGTTCAGTAGTTGTTCTGTAGTAGTTGTTCCACATGTAGATGTATTTCTGATATATTTGTGGGGAAGAAGGTGATCTCTGTGTCTTAGTCTTCCGCCATCTTGAAGCTCCTCTCACTGGATGGATTTTTTTTTTCTAAATTTTTTTGCGGTACGCGGGCCTCTCACTATTGTGGCCTCTCCCGTTGTGGAGCACAGGCTCCGGACGTGCTGGCTCAGAGGCCATGGCTCACGGACCCAGCCGCTCCACAGCATGTGGGATCTTCCCAGACGGGGGCATGAACCCGTGTCCCCTGCATTGGCAGGCGGACTCTCAACCACTGCGCCACCAGGGAAGCCCTGGATTTTTTTTTTTAGTTATTCTTCATGTATTTAATGTGCATTCAAAAATATATAGCTCATTAAATCTGTGATTATATTAATATTATTGCTTAAGATCATTTGCAGTCGTGACATAAAGTTAAAATCATTAATTTAATTTTTAATTAATCACTAATATGGTTGTGTTTGTACATTGCAAAAATCATACTGGTGATATACAAAAGACTTAAGTACAATTCACTCACTTAACAAATGAGAAAATGATGCCCAAAGAGGGGAAAAAAAGCACTTATTCAAGAAGTTAGAGGCAAAGTAAGATAAGGATCTAAATCACTTGAAAGTTCACTGCTTTTGCAGTGTATTCTTCTAAACCTTCATTCCCACTTCTTACCCACACTTTGACTTCTGCTTTTGTAGATACAGTCAATAGTTCACTTTCTTCAGAGTTCCCTTTCTCCCCATTCCTTGTCACTTATGCTATAAAGAAAATTTACTTCCACAGTTTTAGTAACTAACCTTAAGTGTTAGCTCTGACAGACATAATGAAATAATTAACTTATTTAGACGAAATGTGACAAATAAGGTGAGTATCACTCATTTAAGGTTAGAAATAAAGCAAATAGCATGTTTATATAAAACATGAGAGCAAGAAATGGCTCTACTCAACACACTTCACGCATGAGAAGCATTCAATTCAGTGCTGGATTTGACCCTGTGTTATAGTTAGGAAGACACAATGTCAAGAATCTACACTGGTTAAAGGAGTAGAGTTGCAAGAAATGAAAATCCTTGGCCATTGGATTCAACTCTTAAAAGTGAAATGGTAGTCAGGAAAGGAATATGGCTACATGAACGTCCCACAAAAATTGATTATCCATCGGGGTATGTGTTTCTCATTTAAGCCCCTGTCTAGTGGAGGTAAATAAATAATCACAGTACAGTGACACTTGCTATCACAGAAATAGGTAAGGGTCAAGGAGTTAATTAACTCTGTCCGGAGGTTAATACAGGCTATATAGGCAAGCTGACACTTGAGTTGAATCTAATGGGTTAGGTATAATCTGCTTGGCAGATAAAGTAAAGGAGGAGCAACCCAAGCTGAAGGGAAGGCAAATGTAAACACAGTGGGTGCGTTCAGGGCACTGAAAATCATTTGATATGGCTGGATCCTGGGGTACTCATAACAGGGAATAGCAAGACATGAGGAGGTAAAAGAAGATGAGAATATTTTGCAGAAACTTTAGAATTTATCCCTTATGGATAGGTTGAGATCCAAAATCAGTGTTACAGGCCTGTATGGCCAACTAAATAGATGCCAAAGACAGTCTTATGGAGGCTCATAAATACATTTACCCTTGACTCATCTGTAATAAAAAAATTTACCTCTCCATTCATTCATTAGGTTAATCTTTATTTGTCTGCCTATTGTGTAATGTATTAGTTCACTCGATGTTAATAAAAGATGGGAAGGCTCCTTGGTGAAAGTTAGAGGAATATAAATATGGTCTATGTAGTCATTTTGGAATAGCATCTCATGAAAAGTCAGACAAGTTGATTTACTTGGAACAGACTGATCTAAAAAGTGACAGCTTGAAACAAGCAAAAAATTATTTCATCACTTTCTATGCAGGTGCCTTGTAGCGCTTCTTGTTACCAATTTACAATTCATGAAGAGCAGGTAGTAAGACTGAGCACTCTCATATTATAAAATGGAAGGAACAGTGTTGTCCACTGCCTATAAGAGTCCCTAGATGTTACCAATGTATTTTGTTCATTAGCCTACATTTCTGACATCATTTCTTTTAAGATCAAGACTCCTAGTTGCTGGCCCTAACAGACAGCCTTTGGTGTAAAAAGGTGCATCCATTACAGAAGGGCAGTCCTAATGGTTTAAGAAATGACTCTAACCCAGATAGCCTTCAGCCTAGAAAACTGTAGAAATCATTCCTAAGATTTATTTTAATGTCATTTTCAAAATCTGTTCCTAAAATTCTACCAAATATATCAACTATGCTCTCTAATAAAACTCATTATCATCTCTTTTTCAGTTTTTCTTGTGATGTGGAGTGGAATAGTGTAGTTTGCTTTGAGGGAAAAATAATGCTCCAAAATTTGCACCCATCAAGAGGGAATCACTCATTTCTGTCATTCTACTTGAGTATAAGATTCTTCAACACTATAAAAAGATGGAAAAAAATGTAACAATAAAAAGTACCATGTTCCTCTTTCTCTCTCACCCTGCACTTATTTTTGGTATGGTTCTGACTTGTACATTGCAAGTACTTTAAAAATATTTTATGATTATAAAATTTAATGAAAAGCTTCTGAATATTTTGACCATTCAAAAATGCCTTGCACTTTTAAAAAATGTGGGCAGATTATTAATCCAACACCCTGAGCACTTTCCACTTTGAGTAATTCTATTCCACCTACCTAGGTTCCCCCTGGTGGTTTCAGTTTGCATACAGCATTTTCTTCACTTCCAGTTCTAAATTCTGGTGGTGTTTACTTCCATTACTGATACCTGAATGTAACACCAATCTCTCTCTGTACCCATCAATTTTTATGAAGCTGAGGAAAATATGCTTAATATCTTCATATATATGTATGCCCTCATTTTTATAAAACACATTTAACATGTATATCCAGTGGCCCCATTTATATTGGCTTCCCTTTCTCTTTAACTCCATGGAGGCCCCCACTTACCCACAGAGTCTACATTTGCTTCTTTCTTTTTGTATAAATATATTTCAATATATTGCTAGTGTTCCTGGAAATGTTCTAGAAAAGTCATTTAGTAGGGGGTCATAAATTCCTCACTGGGCTATCTAGCTATAGATTAACATTGGCAAGAGTAAGTTATGTTTACTTAAGAAGTAATAAGAGCATAAGAAAGGATGGAATTAATAATAGTGCTATCTGAAAATACATTCTCTAATAAAAAATGACAACCACCACCATAACCACAATGTGATTAATAGATAATGTTTATTGAACTCTTACTATAGGTCAGGCATTCTTCTAAGTGTCTTAAATGTAATAACTCATTTAATTCTCACAAAGCCCCATTTAGGTAAGTGATATTATTTTTCTTTTTTAAATATGGGGAATACAAGGCACAAAGATTTTAATAACTTGCTGAGAAACATATAAGCAGTAAGTGACAGGGCTGTGATTCAAGCCTAGGTAATCTGGCTACAGAGTTTATGCTTTTATTAGTCAGTTTCTCCAGAAAAACAGAACCACTTGGATATAGAGATAGAAAAAAATATAAAATGATTTATTATAAATAACTGGCCCACGTGATTATGGAGGTGGGCAAGTCCCAAGATCTCCAGGGTGAGTGGCAAGTTGGAGACCAAGGAGAATAGATGGCTTAGTTCTAGTCTGAGTTTGAAGATCTGAGAAATAGAATAGCTGATAGTGTAGTTCCCATCCAAAAGCAGGCAGGCTCGGGAACAAGGAAGAACTGATGTTTTGCTTCGATTCTGAAGGCAGGAAAAGAGCTGATGTCCCAGTCTGAAGGCATTCAGGCAGGAGAAATTTTCCCTACCTGAGGGAGGGTCAGTCTTTTTGTTTTATTCAGGCCTTCAATTGACTGGATAAGGCCCACCCACATTACAGAGGGCAATCTGCTTTACTCAGTCTACCAATTTAAATGTTGATCTCATCCAAAAACATCCTCACAGACACACCCAGAGTAAAATTCCACCAAATATATTTGACCACCCATGGCCCCGTCAAGTTGACAAATAAAATTAACCATTACATTACTCTTAACCACTGTTCTGATATTTCAAAATTATGTTGTATTCCAAAAATGGAAGATAATAGATGATATATTCTCCCATTTCAAAGCATGAGTTTGAACACCTGTAATTATTTCTTAGGGAAGGTTGATCATAAAACATAAATAATCAAATATTTTGAAGCCAGCTCATCTCTAGGTTATCTTAAATCAGATTCCCGACATAGAAATCATGGCCAAAAGAGGTAAGAGCCTTGATTTTCTAGGTTTTCAAATGCTAAGAATCCATGTTCCCTAGCAACAATGTGTGGATCCACATAAAGGAACTTTCAAATACCATTTATAGTAAGGATTTTTCCCCCTACATTGCCTCTTCACTCTAAACTCATGATTACTAAGAGAAAATGAGCTTTAGAGATTTTGAATAATGTTCCCAAGAGGACACCATGGTGTTTAGCCAAATGAACATTGCTCATAACATTGCTTAGATTTATTTAAAGTGCCGTAGAGCTTCACTTTATTGTTTTGTCATGGCTATAGTGATTATAATATATGGTTATTATAAATGGTTATTAGAATTCAGTGTTACTAACAATAAAAACTTTAGTGATTTGTCCTGAAATTAAATGGACAAAGTATAAGTACCTTTATCTATATTCTGCTCTATACGTGTATGTGTAAATATGTATGTACATATCTGTTTATGTGTGAGTAGTTGCTTTATGTAAATTTGTGTCTATACATATTCATACACACATAAAGATGGACCACTTGATCCCTAATGGCAAGACTCATACTTTTGTGTTTTCTACTTGAAAATCCTGTCCCAAGAAAGACTTTTAGCTGATAATATCAGAATTTATAGGGTCATAAAAATTAGGCAGTTGTTATCACAGGAATACAGAATGTTTCAACATGTGAACATCTATTAAAGTCAACAGGATAAAAGAGAAAAACATATAATTATCCCAGTAGGTACTAATGATGCATTTGATTAAGTTCCACACTCATAAGATTTAAAAAAAAAAAAACATTAACAAGCTATGAATGGAAGATAGTATCTTTAAACTGATAAAAATTATCTATATAAAACATATAGCAAATTTATATCACTGCTTATATTCAAATATACTAGGGTCCTGACCAATGCAATAAGAAGAAATAAGAGGTATAATGATTGTAAAGGAAGACACAAACTGAAATTACATGTGATATATAAGGTTACATCCATAGAATATCCAAAAGAAACTATAATTAGGGAGTTCAGCAAAGATGCTAGGTATAAGATTGATATAAAAAAACCCAATAGCATTCCTATATACCTGTGATAGTCTCATATATATATGGTACCTATTTTATGTATACAATATGTATTATAGACATATATCTCACATATAATATGAGATATATATATCTTCCTTCCTTCACAATAGCAACAAATCTATAAATTAGGCATAAATCTAATAGAAGATATGCAAGACCTTTGTGAAAAAAACTACAAAACATTTTTGAAAGATGTTAAAGATGTGAATAAATGAAGCAATAGACATATCCAAAATGGCCTGGTTCCGTATCATAGAGATGACATTTATCTCCCAATTTAAAATCTAAAGCCACTGTGATATTTCAACAGTTTTTCATGAGGCTTTACAAGCATATACTAAAATTAATGAAGAACAAAGAACCAAAATAAGTCAAAATGATTTTGAAAAATATGGGAGGATTGCCTTGCCAGATTACCCAAACTATTGTAATTAAGATGATGTGGAATCGATACAAAAATAGGCAAAGTGATGTTGACACGGAAAAGAGAATCTAGAAGCAAAACTTGTGCATAAATGGAAATTTTATGATAAACTCCTGTGTAGCACCTACTCGGTAAAATAAAATATTATTTTATAATATTTGCCTCATTAAAGAAAAATAAAGCCCCTGTGAATCTCTTCATCAATCCAGTCCATGGAAAATGATAAACAACAAATTTAGGGATGGAAGTGGGGAAATAGATTGAAGAGTGATATACAGAGAGCTTCAAATGTATCTGTAATATTGTATGTCTTAATAATCTGAAACAAATTTATAAAACTATATGGTGATTGTTTTCATTCTTATTCTCTATACATTTCCATAGAATTATAATATTTAAATCTGTTTTTTTAAGTTAATGTAAAAACAATTATAGTCACCTCCATGTGATATATAGTTAAATAAACCATAATCATTCACTTGTTCATTCTATCCTTTGATAAACTGCCAGCAGAAGATGGACTATGTTGATAGAGAACATGGTTTAGTTGATGCTGAGCTGTTTGGGATTATTCCGTAGGAAAGAGTACTGAACCAGTGATTGAGAGACGTGGATTCTCTAGTCTCAACTCTGAAATAGACAGGCTCTGTGACCTTGGGCAAGAATTAGCCTCTTGAGAACTTGCCTTCCACTGGAGTTAAATAAAAAGGTTGGACTAGATCATCTTTGAGGTAGCAACCCCCATTTGCACTTGAGGTTGTTGAGGGAGCAGTACACAAGAAACAGTAGCAAAATGAAAATCAAAGAACTACTTTATCAACAGCTCCACCTGTTGGTGAAGAACTTAAGGAAATTCTATATTGGAGCACAAGACTAAGGCCTCTTTGTCTTCCTGGCTTGCCCCCACCATACCCTTTGAAATCTAAATTATAGGTCTAAAATCTAAATCATGGCTAGAGCAAATGCTTGTGTGTAATCAAAATGTTACATGAAAGTAAAAAAAAAAAAAACAGTCCCCCAAAGTGTGGTTTAACTTCTGTTACAGAAATAGAAGTTAAAGATGAATAGATGTTGAACTCAACAAGGGAGGACATTTTACCAGTTATGTAGGCTTCCATTTAAGGAATTCACTGCTCTAGGAAGAAATGAGTTCTCCATTATTGAAGTCTGAATATTGTGTGCCAGCGAAGTTGCCCATTGATTCAAGTCTTAAATGGAGAGATGGACTAGTGATTTTTAAGATTCCTTCCTACTCCAGGAATCTACTACTTTGATTCCAGGAAACTTTCCTTGATTCTTCAAGCTTTCTTGAGTACTGGTTCATATAGAGAGAATCCCCTAAAAGATGTGACTTCTGATTTTAGCTGTAGAATTTCACTTAGCTTCCTAAGACGAATTTTGATGAAACAAGAATTCCTTGTTGTGTCCATATTTCCAAGGACTGTGAGAATCTGAACCTCTACATTCCTCTCTTTCTCTCTAGAAATATTAAGAGTTTTTCTCTGCCCTTGTAACTGCAAGGAACTACTTCTTTCAGACCTCAGATTCCGACAGACCTTCATCCTATTGCTAGAAGGCATCACCATCCTTTGAGACTGTTACATCATCCAAAGATTTTGCCATCAATTTAGTGATAGTCCTTGTTATCTAAGTCAAAGAATTAGGAAACAATTTAGTTTCATTTAAATTAGTATCAGCAGAAAATATACAGTCTGTAAAATAGATAATTGATCTTTTTTATTAATTCAAGTGTCAAAGTAAAAATTCATTGCTAAAATTCAAGATGACTTTTTAGTAAATTTAGAGATGAGCAAATTAAAATGGACGGCTAAACTATAACATTTCACATATTAAGAATGACCAGTGGGACTTCCCTGGTAGTCCAGTGGTAAAGAATCCACCTTCTAATGCAGGTGACGCGGGTTTGATCCCTGGTTGGGGGGCTGAGATCCCACATGCCTCGGGGCCAAAAAAACACATAAAAAATAGAAGCAATATTGCAACAAATTAAATAAAGACTTAAAAAAAAATGACCAGTGCCAAACATGTCCTCAGAGCCTATGATAGACTGAACTCACTCAGACAACCAGGCAACTTTCAATTATCTATGATATATGAGCCCAGGGTGGCATTAAAAAAAAAACTATATCATTAGAATCCAAGATTATCTCATTTTATCCATTCTTGTTAGCCTTTGAACCAAACCTTTCTGTAGAGCCGTCAGCAATAACAACATTGTCACATACAAGTTTCAACTCCTATTTCACTCTTTCTAAGAGGCAAAAGCTAGTAAAAGTAAATAGTAGGAGGGAGAAAGGAGCCAAGAATCAATACTGCACAGGAAGTGTTCAGTTAACAGAAAAATGATAGATTAGGGAGAGCAAAAAAGAACAAGCAGCTTCAGTGAAACCTATCCACCTAAGAAGGCCTTCCCTGGCTCCTCAATTTAAAAGTCTTTATCTTCTCTGACTTCGCCTAATTTTTCTTCATACAATTTAGCAACACTGAAATTATTTGTTTGATTACTTTTTTATTGTCTGTTTACCTCTCTAGAATGAGTACAGGCACCTTGTATAGTTCACTGCTGGAACTCCAGGGTTTAGAACAATGCCAGTATGTAGGATACCCTCATTAAATATTTGTTTTAGTTAAATAGATAGATATATAGATGGTTGATTAATTAATTAATAGTTAATTAGAGCCCCAAGTAGGAAGTTGGCTAAGAAAATATTTGGATTGTTTTTCTTCTTGAAACAGAAAACTAATCTGGGATAAATGGCAAATGACTGACAGAACCCACATTTCATCTATAATGGGTTTTCTAAATTTAGATTTTTAAGGCAAATCCATGGCTTCCTATAATGTGCATCTCTTCATGAAACAAATGCAGTGTTTTAGATCAGCGGTAACTGAAGAGTACATTTCTACTGCATGGCTCTCTTGGAGGTTGTTTCCTTGCCACATTTAAGTATTATGTGACCTTTATTCAGACATGACCATTGTGACCAGCATGTGCATTTGCTAAGATTGCTTAATAACCAGGTGGCCCTTCTGCATATTTCTCAAAAGCAAAATTTTAACCCAATTAGCCTAAAGAACGTGATAACTAATCTTCTGGACCTCTCATGGCACTAGATTTTAAGTCCTGATGAAATTTAGCATCGTAGCCAGCTTTTAATATCATCTCCACTTTAAGCATGCTTTGGGTTATATAAAATGTGTTTTACTGATTGGATAACTGACAGTAAGCAAACCTAAACTAAATCAGTTTGTATTCAAACTGATAAGTGACAATGGAAAAGTCACTGAATGGAGGGGAATTCGAACGATTCTTAGATGAAATTGTTTTCTTTCAAGCCACTATAATAATTCGTATGCTTGGAACATCACTGAAAAACAATGTCATATTTATTCTTCATTCAGTCCCTTCCTAAAAAAACTGTATACCCCGTTGACCTCTGAAGACTATTTTCAAGGGTAATCGGAAAAACTTACTTTAATTGAGCCTTCTTGACATTAATAGCTAAGTGAAATGAAATGCTCGGACTGCTCTTGCTTTATTGAAAGGCAAGTGGATACATTATTTTGTAAAATACACATGTTCCTGGGAAGAGAGTGTATGAAGCACATTTTAGAAAATAGCTTTATGTTTTTAATACATAAAAGGACTTTACTGTTTAAATAACAACGCTGTGGCAAAATTCCCTTGTACATCAAACGCTCTTGTGTCATGCAAATAATCAGCACCTCATTTTTTCTAAAAAGTCTGTTTTTCACATAATGAAATCTCTTCACAGTGGAATAAATCTGCATTGTTGTCCCATTGGAAAGAGAATCTCTGCATCAATAAACACCACGTGACTCTCTTCTTTGTATAGAGACTGACACAGAGTTAAAAACTAATGATGTTTTCCCACACCCATTCTCTGTGAGTCTGCTAGGAAGAGCTTTCATTGAACATCGTTCATCTATCCAAAACTGTTGGGGCTGTCTGATGTGCCCTTCCCACTCCACTTGAACAGATTCTGCCCTTTCCCCCTTTTAAGTGCAATCGCTTACTTTCTCCTCAACCTAACTTCATTTGACCCTAGTCACTCCAACGCCTTACTAATGGTTTATATCTTGTGTGTGTGTGTATGTGTGTGTAACACTGAAAAGTCTTTATACAAGTTCTACTGAATAGTTGTCATTGTTTTTACGAATTTGGTGTTTCCTGTTGACTGTAATGGATATGTTTTATTTTTGTGTTTATTTTTTCCCAAGAGTTTATCTTTTTCTCTGATTTTAAATTCCATCAGCAAAGTCTATTCTGTTCACTCAGTGTCTGACTTATAGTATATACTCGATATTTTTGAATGAACCAATGAATGAGTGAATATATTATGTACATTTAATACATAAGTGTATTTTTAAAATAAATGGTAAAAACCCTTTTATCACAGGGTTTCCCATGACTCCATTTCCATAATTCTAAAATGATACACCAAATGCATTGCAATTCATAATTCTTGTTCCATATCCCTTTGTTTCCTTATTGTGTGTCATAATTCTACTGATACACCGAGAAGAGAACTCAGTTTTTCACAAATGTTTTTGGTCACCAAGTAGCCCTTTTTCATTTTTTCCAGTCTTTACATCTATATCAAAATCACAACTAAACTACACAACCAAACTATACATCTAAACTTTCATGTTTGTGCACCAAACCAGACCAAGACTCATCCATAGAGAGAATAAGCAAAAGTAAAGCTATGTTGTATATTTTATCTCCCCCTTACACCACTGAGTTTTGAACACAATGCCTTACTTGCTAAAATTCTTCAGAATGTCTCCTTTTAATGGAAAGTGTATTCTAAATATGTAAACAAAACAAAATTGTACTGCAGCCAAACTGTAGATGCTCCAGGGAGTTTATTTTAATAGGCTTTTTTCTATGTTTTTTGGTTTTGGTTTTTTTCATTTGCAAGTCTGAACTTCTGTGATGCTCTAATCTCAGTAGATGTTCAATAAGTGGGAGAAAACAAAAGGCCCAAGTAATGTGTCATCCACATTCTATTTAATGTTGAAATGATAGTTTACCTGTAATTACCTATAATTCATGTCTTTCTGAAAGGATAATGAACTGCCTTTATCATATTTAGCAGCCACTCATTAGATGGATCTGTAGGTCTGTATGAAATCATTTGGGCATCTTATAGGGATCCATTCCTCAGTCTAAATTCTTTTGGGATTTTAATACTCTTGATTAGATTTTCAGTTTTACTCCTTTTAATATAGCTTTTTCCCCCTTGTAAATTAATTAAGACATTCTTGTTTTCCTAAAGCATAGTAATCATCTGGCTGTTGCATAGTTTCCATCATGTGTTAGGCTGAACCATTCACATCAGACTTTTAGCATTCAATGTGGCTTGCCCCAGAATTGATTTGATTATAGCCACCTGTACTAACCACAAAGACAAACTGGATAAACAGATTGGAGGAACTGTGATTTGCCCACCAAGGATAGGAACAGCAGTAGGTTCAGATCATTCATTGCCCCCTCTCTCAGAGAAGCAAGAAATCATAAAGCAAGTGCTCATCACTGAGTTTGTGTACCCAGGGAGATGTCAACAGCTAAGATCAAAAAGAAAATACAATTTGCTTAATAAAAAAGGGGAAAAAAGAGATTTTAAAAGGTATTTATTAGGAAAACTTGTTTTATTATTTGATTAATCTATTTGTCCTGAATATGGGCATGCATATATAGTATGAACTTTGGATCTTTGGAAAATTGGGTAACTGTTTACTCTGAAAGATAAGTTAAAGTTAATTTTATATAGTTAACAACAGAACTACAAACAAACAAATACATTATTCAAAAGTAATAGGATAGAAACTTAGGACCAAGAAAAATTAAAAAGTAATTGTAGTTTTCCTTTTGTTACAGTTTGAAAGGAAAAGATTAAGATAATTTGTAAAAAGGTTTGCTATGAAAATTATGCCTTTATTTCATATGATATTGATATTTTTATGCTTTATACTAACTCATAAGCTCTCCTTCCCACTCTTCAGAAGTTACTAACATGAGATAGAATAAATGGCCTATAGTCAAAATTGCAAACATGACTGAAAGGTCAGCTATAGCCTTGTACTTCACAGAGGCAAAATTTTTCTGCTAACAGCTTGTTTTAAAAAACAAAAATGTCTGTGAAGATAAAAAGTGAGCAATTTTAGTCTCATTGCCCTGGATACTAAAAGCCTAGAAAATGGAGTTACAAAAGATATAGAAACCATTCTTAATTTTTAATATTAGTATTTTCTAACCTTAAAGTAGAAACCTAAAGATAAAGTATATAACCTTTATGTCACTATAGTGACTAAGTATATAGGCTATGACTAGACAGACAGGGTTAAGTTAAAATCCTATTCTCTTACTAGTGTAATCTAGGTGAAATTTTTCATCCTATCTGAGTCTGTTTGATAAAATGGAGAAATAAGAGTCCCCACCTCATAAGATTAATGCAAAGATAAAATGAGAGGAGGCATGCTGCCGAGTGCCTGGTACAAAAGAAACATTCAATAAATGTTAGCTGCTATAATTATACAAACCATAAATTATGAGTTGTTATACAAACATCCTACTAGCTCTCATCCTGACAACTTTAACTCTAGAACATCTGAAAGGTGCAAGCAAAAGTATAGGGAAAGAGGAAGACTGCCTACAAGAGCCAAAGGCCTTCATGCAGAGAGTCCCTTTTTAGAACTTAGTGACACAGACTCTCTCTCACACACACACACACAAACACACACACATGTTACATATTAAAGTAACCTAGGATCATTAAAATGTGGGTTAATAATAATAAATTTTAAAGAGCAGAGTCTCTAAGCCACAGGGAAACTGTAAAAAATCTGGAGATTTAGATTGATCATGGAAAATTATATTTAAACATGATTACCATGTTGCCAGTGGGAAGTGCTTCTTAGAATAATCAGATTTGAGAAGGCTAATAATAGAACACTAGATCTGTAGTTGCCTCTGAGTCACTTGGCTGAGGAAGGGGAAAGCTAAGCCCACCATGAGGCGAAAATATTGAATGAAGACCACTTAAGAACCAAAATGAAAAGAAACCAGGGAAGAGAAGCTCACTGCTTTCATGATTTCCACTCTTTTCAATTGTAATTTTTTCCTTAAGCAATGAAATGATAAAATCTATGGCTTCTTGAAGGATGAGGACTCTGTTTTATTTATTTCTTATCCCCATTGCCTAGCATGCTTCCTAGCACATAATTAGTGCTCAGTATGAGTTTAGTGGGTTAAATGAAGGTTCTGAGTGAGGGAAACAGCACAATGAGAAAAATTCTTTGTTTATACTACTACAAGAGATCTTGAGATGCTTTTAGGTTTTATATCTGTGTTGTATGAGCTTCTTAAGGATAGAATCCTGTTCATACATTTGAAGCATGGATATGGCTCAATAAATTGATTCTGTTATTAGTTACTTTAAACAATCAAGCACATTAATAAAATACTTTTAGTTGTTGCCTCTGTTGCGTCAAAACTATGGCTAGCTTCTTTTATTTTAAATCAAATATTATTTTGGAAATACCTCAAATTTCTCATGGACCTGAAACTGACTATAATGTTTGGGGAAAGATTTTATTTGTTTCAGTTTATTCATTCTCCTAAAGTCATTGCATTTTATCTCTCTTTTATGTGAGATCTCTTTTAAACTCTTCTAACAAAGCTAGTGAGACAAATTTAGGAGTGTGGTTTTTAAAAAATAATCTATATTTCGGAAATGCCATAATCTAGCCCAGTAAACACAATTGGCAACCTTAAAGAGAACTGCAATTTTAAGTAACATTCAAGTCCCACAGTCTGCCCAGAGAAATAAGTTAATTTGTGCTAGTTAATATTATGACATTTCCACACTAGTCAAATATTTACTTAAAGGCACATTTATCAAATAGTCAATAATTCATTTGACAAATATTTAGGGTCTGCTTGTCAAAGGTACTTTCATCTTTAGGGATATGAACTGAATAAGACAAGGAAGGTCTCTATTCATATAACTTATAAATTGGATAGTCAGAGAATAAGTAACTAAAACAAATAAACAAGATTAATTTCAGGTAGTAATTAATGCTGTGAAGTCAGTAAAACAGAATGTTTTGATATAAAGAGATGAGGAATGTGAATTTAAATTGGGTAGCCAGGGAAAGTTATCTCTGAGGATATTACTTTTGAGCTAAAATCTGAGTGGTACAAAGGATCCAGTCATGGAGAAATCTGTGTCAAGAGAAAACCAAAAAATGTAAAGGTCTCAAAGTGATAATAAACTTTTAATTTTCAAAGAGCAGAAAGATGCCACCCTAATCAAAATTCCAACAGGCATTTTTATAGACATTGGCAGGCAGATCTTCAAATTCATGTGTAATCATAAAACGTGCAGCATAGTCCAAAACAACTTAGAAAAAAGTTAAATTTGTAAGACTTACACTAACTTCAAGACTTACTATGTAATCACAGTCTCTAATATTGGTATCAGTATAAAGATAAATATATCAGTGTAACAGAATATAGAGTCCAGAAATAGATCCACATTTATATGAACAGTTGATTTTTTTATTAAAGGTACAATTCAGTGAAGAAAGGAAGGCCTTTTCAACAAATATTCCTGGTAAAATTGAATATCATTAAAAGAAGAGCATTGATCCATATCTTACACCATATAAAAAATTAACTCAAATGGATTATAAATATAAATGTAAAGCCTAAAACTTTAAAATTTCTAGAAGAAAATCTTTGTGACCTTGGATTAAGGCAAAAATGTGTCTGAAAATTACACCGAAAGTGTAATTCATGAAAGAAAAATTTGATAAATTTGGACTTGATCAAAATTAAGAATTTTTGCCCTCAGAAGGACATTTATAAGAGAATAAGACAAACCACAGACTGAGAGAAAGTATTTCCAAATACCATATATGATAAAGGACTTAACCCAGAATATATAAAGAACTTTTAAATCTAATAATGAGGAAACAAACAGTTCAATTTAAAACAAAATGAGCAAAAGATTTCAACAGACCCCTCTCCACAGGAGATATACAGATATACAGATGACAAATAAGCGTATAAAAATATTAAACATCATTAGTCATTAATCTAATAACCTTTAACAAAGTTTAAAATTCAAAAGACTGTTCATACCAAGTGTTAGTGAGAATGTGGAACAACTGGAAGTGTCATACATTGCTGGTGGAAATGTAAAATGGTATAAACACTTTGTGAAACAGTTTGGTAGTTCTTTTAGAAGTTAAATATATACCTACCATGTGTCCCAGCCATTTACTCCTAGGTATTACCCAAGAGAAATAAAAGCATATGTCTATACAAAAACACCTAGACAAATGTTCATAAGCAGCTTTATTTCTAATAGCCCAAACCTGGAAGCAACCCAAATGTTCACCAAAGGTGACTGGATAAACAAATTGTGCTATATCTATTAAATGGAATGCCATTTGGCAATAAAAAGGAATGCGTTTTTGATATATGCAACAACATGGATGAACCTCAAAATGGTTATGCTGAGTGAAAGAAGCTAGACTAAAAAAGAGCACATTCTGTAGTATTCCATTTACATAAAATTCCAGTAAGCATCCATAGTGGCAGAGAACAGGTCATCTATTCTTTGGGGATGAGAAGACAAGGAAGGGCATAAGTGAGGAATTACAAAAGGTCAAAAGAAAATTGGAGTTGATAAATATGTCTTTAATCTTGATTGTGATTATAGTTTCATACATGTATTCAAATGTCAAAATGTATCAAACAGTACACTTTAAATGTGTGCAGTTTGTTTTATGCCAATTATATCTTTATATATACCAATATAACTGGAGAGTAGTGAAGGGGAGATGATCCAAGATGAAGTCAGAGAGGTGTCAGAGTCTGGATCACATAGGGTCTTAAAGAGGAGGAGCATTTTGTTTCAAGTACCATGGGGGAGCCACTGGAAGATTTTAAATAGGGAACTGATTTGATTTGATTTGATTTATATTTTTGAAGGATCATTGCAACTAATACATGAAGAATTAATTATAGAAGAGCAACAAAGAGACTGGTAAAAAGGTTTTGCAATAGTCCTGGCAATAGAAGACAATGGTTTGAACTAAGGTTTGGCAGGAGTGGAGATGGAAAGAAAGATATAGAGAACTATAAAATCTCACTAATATGAATGACTTTTTGGATTTTTTTAGATTTTAAGAACATATGGTTTGGAGTAGTCTTTGCAGAACACTGTTGTAGTCTAGGCTTCAGTTTCTCCAGCACATCCATTCCATTGTCCTACAATCCATCTTATTAGTGGCCTGTTTTCCATCTGCTCTACTTTGGGCACTCAAGTACTAGCACTAAGTTAAAGCATCCAGGCCTTCCTTCTCTTTTTATTGCTGCCCAGTTTCTGCCTCCCAAAGAGGCTATATATAACTTGAATCCAATTCTGGGGAGTGGAGGGAGAGAAGAGGGATAGGAACTTGAAAAAGAATCTACTTGAGCCTGGTGCTAGGATCAGAGGATCCCCCGAGATGCCTTACAGACTGCTTACTACCTTATGAGTTAAGTTCTGGTGTTACTCTGGTATTTGTCTCTTCTTTATGAAAAATATCTCACTTAGTAATTCTTGTTGTGAAGGATAGACTCTAAAGTAATCCAGAACTTATCTAGAATTACTTAGGAAGATTCTAACCAGGAGAAAATAGAAAATTCATTCATATATGAATTAATTCATTCATTTAGTTTTTCCATTTATTCTTTCAGTAAGTGTTTGGTGGTATACGTTGAAAGCAGAGAAATGAACTACAAGCAAGAGATTGTGGCTGAGTATTATTTCAGCTATCCCTGATTTATTCAGTAAACACTTTCTTTACTCATCCTAGGTAAAGCTGCTTTTTTATTTCAGAGCTAAAAAACACACATATTAGCATCAAAGAAAGCATAGATTTTCTTCAAAAACAGATTATCTTAAATCTCTACAAGGTGTCTAGCTACAACAATAGGTCTTAACAGCTGCAGTGAAAGGTCTACTTAACACAGCTATTTATATACAGATAGTTCTTCCATAACACTGAATAAATCCTTTGAAATGAAATTTTTTGGTGAGCAGTTAAATGTTGAAGTAATGGTACACTAATGCCAGCTGATAAAGAATTCATACCCCCCCTCATCTCTCAAACCCAACCCACCCCCATTCTAGTGATCACTCCCTCCTTTAGCCCTGAGTCCACTTAAAAAACTGAGAAAGGAAGGAGCAAAGACAAGTACCCAATCATAGTGAGCTCTGTGATTAATATTTATAACTGATGATTGAAGAATAATGAGGATCTTGCTACCATAGTCAACACTGCTGAACTACAGGATCCATATATGAGGATCTTACTGAGAGGCAAAATTGTAGGGAAGCATGAGAAATCTGGTATTTAACCAGAATTTCACCATATGTCGAGAATGAACAATTATTGAGGACATTCTGAGCTTTGTGTATGCTTTCCCATGCTACCTCTTTTCAGCCTTTGGCAATTCTATGACCTAGAAATTATTATCTACATTTTTCATTTGTAGAAACTGAAACTTGGAGAGATCACACAATAATGGAAACTAGGATTCAAAACATTATTGTTCTTCTCCTACCTTACCAGCTGCTCCTTCTCATTCCCTCTTTCTGGTTCTTTGACCCCTAAACACCAGAGTGCCCTGGGCTTAGTTCTTGATTGCCTTCTCTCTTTCTAGATCTTAATCAGCCTCAATAGTTTTCTGAGGACTCTAAGCTTTATATCTCTAATCTGTGTCTCTCTGCTTTTTATATTCAGCTGACTACCTGACATCTCCACTTGAATGTCTAATAAACTTCTCAACTTTTTACGTGTCCAGAACTAAACTCCTAATTGTCACAGTCTTAAAACCTGTTCTCCCTATAGTTTTCCCCACCTTTAATGACAACTCCATCCTTTTCACTTGCTCATAACATCCTTGGAACCTCTTTTCCTTTCATCTTCCACATCTAATGCATCAACAGATCTTGTTATTTCTACCCTCATAATAGAATCTAACCATTTCTCATGCCACAGTCTTCTCCCACCTGGATTATTGTAATAGCCTTTTAACTGGCCTTCTGATTCCACCTTGTCTTTCCTATAGTCTAATCTCAACAGAGCAGCCAGAGTAATTCTTTGAAAACACATGTCACTTCTCTCCCCAGAACTCTGCAAGGCTTTACATCTCATATATCTATGAAAACCAAAATCCTTATAGAGCAAGACAAGGTTTACATGAACTGGCCCTACTACCTTGGTGACCTCATCTCTTACCACTCTCTCCTTTGCCTGCTTTGCTCCAGTCACACTAGCCTTGCTGTTTCTTGAACATACCAAGGATATTTATGCCTCAGGGGCTTTGCACCTACTATTTCTTCTGCCTAGAATGCTCTTCCCTCAGGGAGCTGTATGGTTTACTCCCTTACTTCCTACAGTTCTCTACTCAAAGATTACTTTATCAAAGGTGCTTTCCCTGACCACCATAAGTAGCAACTTTCTCCCCTCACAGCACTTCCATCCCCCTTCCTCTATTGCATGTATCATTATTTAGACATACTATACATTTGACTTGTTTTCTCTCTAACTCTCACCACTAAACATAAGCTCCATGGGAACAGGGATTTTGTTTTGTTCTTACTGAATGCCTAGCACCTATAGCAATGTGTGGCATGTATTACTTTTGAATGCAACCATTATTTTTCATAGCTCAAATAAAGTTGAATATCAGCATTCTCATGGTTCAATTTAATTAGTAGGTTCTCAATAACTATTTGTTTAATTGTGAGAATGAATTAAACCTATGACAGCCTATTTCCAAAGTCCATGTTCTGCCTAGTATACAATTCTGCTTCTATATTCATGAAGTTGCTTTCTGACGAAATATTTCCTACCTTTCAGAAATTCTCTTCTTTGTTCAAAATCATGAAGTTTGGTACATTAGTTAATAGCTACTTGTACAGCTAGAAAAATATAATAAAAGTATCCTTGTGCTTGCTAATTGTTATGGAATTACCTACCAACAGATAGGGTTTGTCCTTTGTCTCTTAAGAAAATCCAGACTGGATGAGTCAGATCTGAACTCTAAACAGTGCCCCAGAATTCAGCTACTTTGGATTAGATGGATAGCCTTCAGGTGAGCTAGTAGCTGGGCAAGGCACGGCACTCTCTACTCTCAGTTTATGACTCAGATTTTCCTCTTGCAATAATTTTTTAAATTTACAAGTGAAAAGTTATTCATTTGACTTAGTTAACTTTTAGTTACCCTTTGACTTAGAATGGATTTGCCTTCAGTTCCATAAAAATCCAGCATTCAATATGTATGAATAATGCTAGCTAGTATAACAGATAAACCCTCAAATCTCAGGGGATCTACACTGTACATGTTTATTTCTCATTCATATTATAGTACAGAACAGACTGACTGGCTGGCTGTCTTCTCATTTTTTATTCAGGGACCCAAATACCTTACATTTTGTGGCCCTTCCTAGGTCCTTAGAATCCTCTTCATTCATTCAGTAGATGAGAGAAGAAAGCAAGGATCCTCTGTGGGAGGATTTATGTTTGGGGCCCATGTATTAGAGTTTCCAGAGAAGCAGAACCGGTAGGATGTGTGTGTGTGTGTGTGTGTGTGTGTGTGTGTGTGTGTGTGTATACATATATGGAAAGAGATTTATTATAAGGAATTGGCTCTTGAGATTATGGAGACTGACAAGTCCCAAGATCTGCAGTCAGCAAGCTGGAAACCCAGGAGAGCCCATGGTGTATTTCTAGTCTGAAAACCAGCAGGCTCAAGACCAGGAAGGGCTGATGTTTCAGTTTGATTCTGAAGGCAGGAAAACATCAACGTGCCAGCTTAGGCAGCAGGAGTTCCCACTTACTCAGGCTTTTTGTTCTATTTAGGCCTTCAACTGATTGGATGAGGCCCACCCACATTAAGGAAGTCAACCTGCTTTACTCAGTCTACTGAATCAAACGTTCATCTCATCCAGAAACATCATCTCTACAGACACACTCAGAATAATGAAATATTCAACATGTGTCTACCTAAGTCACCCTGAGTGTTGATATCCATACAGCAAAAGGGAAAGAGAGTGGAGGATTACCTGACAGGTTTTCCTGAGCCAGGCCTGGATGTGGTGTGCATCACTTCTGCCTGCCTTCTCTTGGCCAGATCTCAGGGACATGGTCCCATCTAAATACAGGGTGGCTGGGGACAAGTAATTCCTGGATAGCTAGCTACTTCCTAGCAACACAACCAATTTATCTCATGGAAGAAAACATAAATCTTTGGAAGATGGCTTGATTTCTGATATGCTCACTTGAAAATTTATCTTTTACATCACAAAGTATAGAATTACATCTATGGATTACTATCACTTTTATCAGTATGCTTGTGAATCAAGAGAATATGCTGAGAATGATCACAAAGCATGTTCAGATTATCTCATAAGTAAAAAAAGACAAATATCCATTGTGTAGGCCACTAGATAAGACTTGTTTGGGAATAGTTTCCAGGGAAAAACTTCACAGTGGTCTGTTCCACCCCATAAAATGTGTATTCAGTCTTACAGTGATCCAGAACTCACTTGTTTACCCATCTGAGTTCAAACAAGACCCAGCACCAATGAGTAATACATACCAATTTGAAGGTACTTAGCATCTTGAACTATATCCTGATTGACTAGGGTCTATTTTGCTTCCCAAGTTTTTGAACAATGCTGAGAACTCAAGGATATTCTGCATAACCTCATGCCATCAGAAGTAAAGGGAAGAACTCTTTACTAAGCCATAAGTGCATCTTTGTTTCAGTCTCCCTTGTTCCATGTATATACATGTAAGCTTAGACCCTCCCACTTTATTACCTTAAATTTCTCTCCAGTAAACAATATTCTTTAACTCCTTCAAACCATTTTCTGCTGGTAAAATTAGTATTTCTTTGGATTCTTGGCTGTTATTTTGCTCTGTGGCATCAAAATTGCTTTGCTAATGTTTCGAATCTTATGTAGTCTCTGAAGGAATCCAATGATTCTGGTTTTGATTTTGCTTTTGCTTTTAATTTTGGTCATAGTAGGGGTAAGTAGGAATGAACTTCCTTTTACTGGTTGCTCTTGTGGGAAATAGACTCAAAATTTAAAATAAGACTTTGTTATTTGCTAAGAACTACATGGCAGATAGGAATAAATGAGGGGGAATGCTCGGACACGGCCTGGAGACCATCACACCCCAGTTTTTTAACACATCAAAACTACAGGTTCTCTTTTATAGATTAATACATCCAAACCCCTTCCAAGAATTGCCTTGTGGTCATCAAGGGAGGTAGGCTTTCATGGCAAGTAGGGGAGAAGGGACCTAGTAATATTCATCAAGAAAGAGGAACAAAGGGCTTCCCTGGTGGCGCAGTGGTTGAGAGTCTGCCTGCCAATGCAGGGGACATGGGTTCGTGCCCCGGTCCGGGAAGATCCCACATGACGTGGAGCGGCTGGGCCTGTGAGCCATGGCCACTGGGCTTGCGGGTCCGGAGGCTGTGCTCCGCAACGGGAGAGGCCACAGCAGTGAGAGGCTCGCATACCGCAAAAAAAAAAAAAAAAAAAAGAAAGAGGAACAAAGACATAAGCTAGCCAACTTAAAAAAGTGGTCACGGTGTTTATCCAATAAAATATTAAGGAACTATAAAAGGTTTTACTTATCCAGAGAAGTAAAACACTAAAGAATTATAAAAGGTTTTCAGTATTTGCTGAGGCATCAACTTTATTTCTCTAATTACATATATATAGCAAAATCTTATCACAAAGAGGATGATTTCTTCAGCTGGTGCCTATAGAATGCCAGGAATGTTTTATACATGTCAGATTCAATCATCAGAGCAACCCTATGAAGAAGGTATTATTATCCTCATTTTAAAGGTGGTGTATTAGTTTTCTAGGGCTGCCATAACAAAATACCACATACTGGGTGCCTTAAGCAGCAAAGTCTTACTTTCTCATACTTCTGGAAGCTGGAAGTCCAAGATCAAGGTGCAGGCAGAGTTGCTGTCTTCTAAAACCTCTCTCCTTGGCTTGCAGATGGCTGCTCTCTTGTTCCCTCTTCACATGGTTGTCCCTCTGGGTGTGTGAACCCCTGGTGTCACTTAGTGTGTCCTAATTTCTTTTTCTTGTGAGAACAGCAATCAGATAGGATTAGGGTCCATCCTCTCAACCTCATTTTAACATAATCACCTCTCTAAAGGCTCTATCTCCAAATACAGTAACAGGGCTTAGGTATTGGGAGTTAGGGATTCAACATATGAATTTGGGAGGAACACAATTCAGCCCTTAACTGATGGGGAGGCTGATGTTCAAAGAAATTAATTTTCTTTCCTATGGATAATAACTTATAAATAGCAGAACTGAGATTCCAACTCAAGTATATCTGTCCTCAAAGCCTCTTTCCACTCTACTGCATCAGTCCAGCACATTATAGCCAATGTGTAGGTAGGTGATTTAATGCCCCAAACATCCTGGTGAAATTAAATATTCACTCTGAGTTTCTCTAACTCCACTCCATTCATCCAGAACTAATAAACCTCATCCTATGTCCATCTAACAAGTAAGGATTGCTGTGATCTAATATGGCAAGCATGCTAAATGATTCTGGTAGGGAGAGCAGACATTATTTGTTGTTTTGGATCCAGAACAGATTTGTTTCTTAAAAAGTTTACTTCTTGGGCTTCCCTGGTGGCGCAGTGGTTGAGAGTCCGCCTGCCAATGCAGGGGACACGGGTTTGTGCCCTGGTCTGGGAAGATCCCACATGCCGCGGAGTGGCTGGGCCCGTGAGCCATGGCCACTGAGCCTGTGCATCCGGAGCCTGTGCACCACAATGGGAGAGGCCACAACAGTGAGGGGCCCGCGTACCGCAAAAAAAAAAAAAAAAAAAAAAAAGTTCTTAATCAACTAGTTCTAGCAATCTCATGAAAGCATCATCAAGTTCATTTTAATTTTTAAAATGTGTTATTGACATAGGGAGCTGATATGACCCAAAATAATTTCCTTTCTTGTCATGAAAAATTGAAATTGAAGATGAATTTAGCAAGTTATCTATATCAGCCTGAGATAGATTGTATTTTGAATGAATACAATAAGATCTTTCTGTTACATACTCTTATCTTAATGGGATGTTGACATTTCTCCCATCAAAGGTGGGATTTATATTTCATACATTTGAATACGGTATGGCCAGTGACTATAGCGGAAGTGACACTAAGTGACCTCCAAGGCTAGGTCATAAGATGCAATATAGATTCTTCCTGGTTCCCTTGGGAAGATCTCTCTTAGAGCCCAATCAGCATGCCATGAGGAAACCAAAAGCCACGGAGAACCACATGTAGATGGGTATTCTAGCTGACGGCCCAAGTGCACTTCCAGTTGAAAGCCAGCATCACCACCAGATATGTGAGTGAGAAAACCTTTGAAATTACTCCAGTTCCAACCACTGTCCTGCTGAAACAGTATTTTAAGGTATTATTTTATATAACAATAGATAACTAGAAAAGATTTTAGTACCTGGAATTATGGTACTATCATCACAAAATCCTAACGTATATGGCATTAGCCTTTGAACCAAATAGCAGGCAGAAACTGGAAGAGTATTGAAAAACCATTAGTGAAGATCTGAAGGACCTCTAGAAGAATGTTGGTGACAGTCTAAAAGGGCAAGTGTTAGCAGAAGCCTGAAAAAGCACCTAAGTAGGTTCTCAGTGGGGGTTTAGGGGAAAGTAAAGGATATGTGGTTGGAAGCAGGAGGAAAGGAGACCTTTGTAATATAGTGGAAGAATATCTCACAACACTGTTGCCTCAGTAACATGGAAAATAGTAAATGTACCTAATGATGATCTTACTAAGATTTCCAGGTAGAATATGAAAGGTGTCACCTAGCTTCTTCTTCCTATCTATGACAAAATGTGAGTGGTCAGAGATGAGCAAAAGAATGAACTGTTAAATATAAAGGAAGCAGAACTTTCTCTGTTAAAAAAAAAAAAAAACAGACTTTCATTCTCAGTCTCTGCAGATGCCAAATGAATCCACATTTAATAAATAGCTTCTGGAAAGACTGCAAATCCAGAGCACTATTAGGGTAGTATGGTCTCAGGATGAATCCCAGGGTGTGAATATAAAACCCTTTATTAAGTCCTTAAAAAGATCAAAGACAATGCCTCATAGAAACTTTCAGACAAGAGACCCAAGATCTCAAGGGCATGCCTTGAGACTCCACCCTACTAAACATTGTGATTTCTGAATCTTAAGGGCATCACAGGGAGTCACACAGCAGCCTCATAGGGAAGAGAAGAGAAGGGATATCTGGAAGAGATTTTGGATATGGATTTTATCTAACGGTGTGAGTTATAAATTAATAAACACAAACTTCACAATGTTTTTGAAGTATTTACTCTGGTAGAAGCACCCCCAACTTGGACTAAAAGAGACACAGAGAATGCAATATGTAAAGGACCTTTTGGGCCCCTAAGCTTTTATGGACAGAAAGAAGGCATAAGAAGTTTTCTTATGTGAAGAGAAGGATCATCAGAGGGAGGAGCTAAGAGCCCAGAGAGTAGAACCAAGAACAGTGAACAGCTCCACTGTAATAGGACTGAGCCCTAAGTGAGAAATTGGGAGAGGAGCATCAAGATGGCGGAAGAGTAAGACGCGGAGATCACCTTCCTCCCCACAAATACATCAGAAATACATCTACATGTGGAACAACCCCTAAAGAACACCTACTGAACGCTGGCAGAAGACCTCACCCTTCCCAAAAGGCAAGAAACTCCCCATGTACCTGGGTAGGGCAAAAGAAAAAAGAAAAAACAGAGACAAAGAATAGGGACGGGACCTGCACCAGCGGGAGGGAGCTGTGAAGGAGCAAAGGTTTCCACACACTAGAAACCCCTTCGCGGTCGGAGACTGCGGGTGGTGGAGGGGGGAGCTTCAGGGCCACGGAGGAGAGCACAGCAACAGGCGTGTGGAGGGCAAAGCGGAGAGATTCCCACACAGAGGATCGGTGCCGGCCAGCACTCACCAGCCCGAGAGGCTTGCCTGCTCACCTGCCAGAGCGGGCGGGGGCTGGGAGCTGAGGCTCGGGCTTCGGAGGTCAGACCCCAGGAAGAGGACTGGGGTTGGCGGCATGAACAGAGCCTGAAGGGGGTTAGTGCACCACGGCTAGCCAGGAGGGAGTCCGGGACAAAGTCTGGAGCTGCCGAAGAGGCAAGAGACTTTTTCTTGCGTCTTTGTTTCCTGGTGCGCTAGGAGAGGGGATTAAGAATGCTGCTTAAAGGAGCTCCAGAGACGGGTGCGAGCCGCAGCTATCAGCACGGACCCCAGAGAGGGGCCTGAGACGCTAAGGCTGCTGCTGCGGCCACCCAGAATCCTGTGTGCAAGCACAGGTCACTATCCACACCTCCCCTCCTGGGAGCCTGTGCAGCCCGCCACTGCCAGGGTCCCGTGATCCAGCGACAGCTTCCCCAGGAGAACGCATGGTGCGCCTCAGGCTGGTGCAACGTGATGCCGGGCTCTGTCACCGCAGGCTCGCCCTGCATCCATACCCCTCCCTCCCCCGGCCTGAGTGAGCCAGAGACCCCTAATCAGCTGCTCCTTTAAACTCGTCCTGTCTTGGCAGGGAACAGATGCCTTCAGGCAACCTACACGCAGAGGCAAGGCCAAATACAAAGCTGAACCCCAGGAGCTGTGCGAACAAAGAAGAGAAAGGGAAATCTCTCCCAGAACTGAGGAAGAAGAACGGACAAGTGACCTGGAAGATAAAATAGTGGAAATAACTACTGCAGAGCAGAATAAAGAAAAAAGAATGAAAAGAATTGAGGGCAGTCTCAGAGACTTCAGGGACAACATTAAACGCACCAACATTCGAATTCTAGGGGTTCCCGTAGAAGTAGAGAAAAAGAAAGGGACTGAGAAAATATTTGAAGAGATTATAGTTGAAAACTTCCCTAATATGGGAAAGGAAATAGTTAATCAAGTCCAGGAAGCACAGAGAGTCCCATACAGGATAAATCCAAGGAGAAACATGGCAAGACACATATTAATCAAACTATCAAAAATTAAATACAAAGAAAAAATGTTAAAAGCAGCAAAGGAAAAACAAATAACACACAAGGGAATCCCCATAAGGTTAACAGCTGATCTTTCAGCAGAAACTCTGCAAGCCAGAAGGGAGTGGCAGCATGTATTTAAAGTGATGAAGGAGAAAAACCTACAACCAAGATTACTCTACCCAGCAAGGATCTCATTCACATTTGACGGAGAAATTAAAACCTTTACAAACAAGCAAAAGCTAACAGAATTCAGCACCACCAAACCAGCTTTACAACAAATGCTAAAGGAACTTCTCTATGCAGGAAACACAAGAGAAGGAAAAGACCTACAACAAAAAAACCCAAAACAATTAAGAAAATGGTAATAGGAACATACATCTCAATAATTACGTTAAATGTAAAAGGATTAAATGCTCCAACCAAAAGACATAGACTGGCTGAATGGATACAAAAACAAGACCTGTATATATGCTGTCTACAAGAGACCCACTTCAGACCTAGGGACACATAGAGACTGAAAGTGAGGGGATGGAAAAAGATATTCGATGCAAATGGAAATCGGAAGAAA
Source organism: Mesoplodon densirostris (assembly GCF_025265405.1). Lineage (NCBI taxonomy): Eukaryota > Metazoa > Chordata > Mammalia > Artiodactyla > Ziphiidae > Mesoplodon > Mesoplodon densirostris. The sequence continues at coordinate 82,510,102 of NC_082671.1, forward strand.
GCTGGAGTAGCAATTCTCATATCAGACAAAGTAGCCTTTAAAATAAAGACTATTACAAGAGACAAAGAAGGACACTACATAATGATCAAGGGGTCAGTCCAAGAAGAAGATGTAACAGTTGTAAATATTTATGTACCCAACATAGGAGCACCTCAATACGTAAGACAAATACTAACAGCCATAAAAGGGAAAATTGACAGTAATGCAATCATAGTAGGGGACTTTAACACCACACTTTCACCAATGGACACATCATCCAAAATGAAAATAAATAAGGAAAAACAAGCTTTAAATGATACATTAAACAAGATGGACTTGATTGATATTTATGGGACATTCCATCCAAAGACAACAGAATACACATTCTTCTCAAGTGCTCATGGAGCATTCGCCAGGATAGATCATATCTTGAGTCACAAATCAAGCCTTGGTAAATTTAAGAAAATTGAAATCATATCAAGTATCTTTTCAACCACAACACTATGAGACTAGATATCAATTACAGGAAAAAATCTGTAAAAAATACAAACACATGGAGGCTAAACAATACACTACTTTATAATGAAGAGATCACTGAAGAAATCAAAGAGGAAATCAAAAAATACCTAGAAACAAATGACAAAACACTATGACCCAAACCCTATGGGATGCAGCAAAAGCAGTTCTAAGAGTGAAGTTTCTAGCAATACAGTCCTACCTTAAGAAACAAGAAACATCTCAAATAAACAACCTAACCTTACACCTAAAGCAATTAGAGAAAGAAGAACAAAAAAAACCCCAAGGTTAGCAGAAGGAAAGAAATCATAAAGATCAGATCAGAAATAAGTGAAAAAGAAATGAAGGAAACGATAGCAAAGATCAATAAAACTAAAAGCTGGCTCTTTGAGAAGGTAAATAAAATTGATAAACCATTAGCCAGACTTATCAAGAAAAAAAGGGAGAAGACTCAAATCAGTAGAATTAGAAATGAAAAAGGAGAAGTAACAATTGATAGTGCAGAAATACAAAGGATCATGAGAGATTACTACAAGCAACATATATGCCAATAAAATGGACAACCTGAAAGAAATGGACAAATTCTTAGAAATGCACAACCTTCTGAGACTGAACCAGGAAGAAATAGAAAATATGAACAGACCAATCACAGGCAATGATATTGAAACTGTAATTAAAACTCTTCCAACAAACAAAAGCCCAAGACCAGATGGCTTCACAGGCGAATTCTATCAAACATTCAGAGAAGAGCTAACTCCTATCCTTCTCAAAGTCTTTCAAAATACAGCAGAAGGAGGAAACTCCCAAACACATTCTATGAGGCCACCATCACCCTGATAACGAAACCAGACGAAGATGTCACAAAGAAAGAAAACTACAGGCCAATATCACTGATGAACATAGATGCAAAAATCCTCAACAAAATACTAGCAAACAGAATCCAACAGCACATTAAAATGATCATACACCATGATCAAGTGAAGTTTATCTCAGGAATGCAAGGATTCTTCAGTACACCCAAATCAATCAATGTGATACACCATTTTAATAAATTGAAGGAGAAAAACCATATGATCATCTCAACAGATGCAGAGAAAGCATTCAACAAAATTCAACACCCATTTATGATAAAAACCCTCCAGAAAGTAAGCATAGAGGAAACTACCTCAACATAATAAAGGCCATATCTGACAAACCCACAGCCAACATCGTCCTTAATGGTGAAAAACTGAAACCATTCCCACTAAGATCAGGAACAAGAGAAGCTTGCCCACTTTCACCGCTATTATTCAACATAGTTTTGGAAGTTTTAGCCACAGCAATCAGAGAACAAAAAGAAATAAAAGAAATCCAAATTGGGAAAGAAGAAGTAAAGCTGTCACTGTTTGCAGATGACATGATACTATACGTAGAGAATCCTGAAGATGCTACCAGAAAACTACTAGAGCTAATCAATGAATTTGGTAAAGTAGCAGGATACAAAATTAATGCACAGAAATCTCTTGCATTCCTATACACTAATGATGAAGAATCTGAATGTGAAATTAAGAAAACACTCCCATTTACCATTGCAAGAGAAAGAATAACATATCTAGGAATAAACCTACCTAAGGAGACAGAAGACCTGTTTGCAGAAAATTATAAGACACTGATGAAAGAAATTAAAGATGATACAAATAGATGGAGAGATATACCATGTTCTTGGATTGGAAGAATCAACATTGTGAAAATGACTCTACTACCCAAAGCAGTCTACAGATTCCATGCAATCCCTATCAAAATACCACTGGCATTTTTCACAGAACTAGAACAAAAATTTCACAATTTGTATGGAAACACAAAGGACTCTGAATACCAAAGCAATCTTGAGAAAGAAAAACGGAGCTGGAGGAATCAGGCTCCCTGCCGTCAGACTATATTACAAAGCTTCAATAATCAAGACAGTATGGTACTGGCACAAAAACAGAAATATAGATCAATGGAACAGGATAGAAAGCCCAGAGAAAAACCCACGGACATATAGTCACCTTATCTTTGATAAAGGATGTAAAAATATACAGTGGAGAAAAGACAGCCTCTTCAATAAGTGGTGCTGGGGAAACTGGACAGCTACATGTAAAAGAATGAAATTAGAACACTCCCTAACACCATACACAAAAATAAACTCAAAATGGATTAAAGACCTAAATATAAGGCCAGACACTATCAAACACTTAAAGGAAAACATAGGCAGAACACTCTATGACATAAATCACAGCAAGGTCCTTTTTGACTCACCTCCTAGAGAATTGGAAATAAAAACAAAAATAAAGAAATGGGACCTAATGAAACTTAAAAGCTTTTGCACAGCAAAGGAAACTACAAATAAGACGAAAAGACAACTCTCAGAATGGGAGAAAATATTTACAAATGAAGCAACTGACAAAGGATTAATCTCCAAAATATAGAAGCAGCTCATGCAGCTCAATATCAAAAAAGCAAGTAACCCAATCCAAAAATGGGCAGAAGACCTAAATAGACATTTCTCCAAAGAAGATATACAGATTGCCAACAAACACATGAAAGAATGCTCAACATCATTAATCATTAGAGAAATGCAAATCAAAACTACAATGAGGTATCATCTCACACCAGTCAGAATGGCCATCATCAGTATATCTACAAACAATAAATGCTGGAGAGGGTGTGGAGAAAAGGGAACCCTCTTGCACTGTTGGTGGGATTGGAAATTGATATAGCCACTATGGAAAACAGTATGGAGGTTTCTTAAAAAACTAAAAATAGAACTACCATACGACGCAGCAATCCCAATACTGGGCATATACCCTGAGAAAACCATAATTCTAAAAGAGTCATGTACTCAAATATTCATTGCAGCTCTGTTTACAATAGACAGAACATGGAAGCAAACTAAGTGTCCATCAGCAGATGAATGGATAAAGAAGATTTGGCGCATATATACAATGGAATATTACTCAGCCATAAAAAGAAACAAAATTGAGTTATTTGTAGTGAGGTGCATGGACCTAGAGTCTGTCATACAGAGTGAAGCAAGTCAGAAAGAGAAAAACCAATACCATATGTTAACACATATATATGGAATCTAAAAAAAAAAAAACGAAGAAAAAGTGGTCATGTAGAACCTAAGGGCAAGATGGTAACAAAGACACAGACCTACTACAGAATGGACTTGAGGATACAGGGAGGGAGAAGGGTAAGTTCGGACAAAGTAAGAGAGTGGCATGGACATATATACACTACCAAACATAAAATAGATAGCTAGTGGGAAGCAGACGCATAGCATAGGGTGATCAGCTCAGTGCTTTGTGACCACCTAGATGGGTGGGATAGGGAGCGTGGGAGGGAGGGAGACACAAGAGGGAAGAGATATGCGGACATATGTATATGTATAACTGATTCACTTTGTTGTAAAGCAGAAACTAGCACACCATTGTAAAGCAGTTATACTCCAATAAAGATGTTAAAAAAAGAAAGAAAGAAAGAAAGAAATTGGCAGCCTCTACCAGGCTGAATTTCAGAATTTCTATGGACTAATAAATGCTGTGCACTTTCCATTTTCCCTCTTTTTGAATTTAAGTGTCTTTAGTGGTTATCCTACACCTGTTTAAAGATAAGTGTTTTCATTAGATACTAAAAGAACAAAAGGAGTACCTAACCCAGCCTGAGGAAAGGGACACAAAAGTCCAGATTTAATGAAGTTGGTGATCCATGAACTGAGTCATAAGGATAAAAATAATTACCCATGTAATAGTCAGTAGTGAAGAAGGGAGCAAACCAAGGGCATTCTAAGCCCAGAAGACAGGTGAGCTAATAGTAGACGGGCAATAAATAGTGTGATGCATGGGGAGAGATGCAAATTGTTTGATATTGCCAGGACATAAAGCGCAAGGGAAAGGGTAGTGGAAATTATGCCAGAACGGTAAACAAGGTTGAGTTGACTGAAGGCCTTCAAATCAGTATATTCAAACCTCATTTGAGGACACGTTCATTTTTTTTTCCATGTCTGTAAATGGATTTATAGTTTTTCTATTTTTCTTATCTTCAGTAATAATATCTGTGGAATCATGAGCTTAATGTACTATTTAATTGTTGGTTTGTTGGAACTTAAATTAAAATATTTTTTTAAAATAACTATTAAATTAAAACATTCTTTCATGAATTACTTAAAATCATACCACTTACCATGCTGTATGCTTTGGGAATACTCATCTAGATAACAGGGAATCACTAAAATGCTTTGAGTAGTGGAGTAACATTAAATTTGCATTATAGAGAACAACCCAGTGCAGAAAATGGATTTGAGGAAGATGAGGTTGATCTGAAGGTGATCAGTTAGGGAACTCTCATAGTTACATAGGCAAGATATTATAAGGGTCTGAATTAGGACACCAAAGATAGGTGTTATTTCAAGTATGTGCCAGATAGCAGGTAAGAGTCTAGGTACCAGGAATTCAACGGTTGACATGGCTGACAAAGTCCCTGACCCCATAAAGTTTATATTCTAATTGAGGGGGATTATATTCTAGTTGAGGAGGTGGGAGAGATAAATAATAAGCAAGAAAACAAAAGTAATCTCAAGTAAATAAAATAGGAAAATTATGTATTAGAGAGTAACTAGCTGGAGGAGGTTGGGGGCAGTGAAGGGTTAATGGGGTGAGGGCTGGAGAGTTTGATTACTTTAAATTAGGGATCAGAATTGAACTTTCTAAGGAGATGACTTTTGAGCTGAGACTCAATAATGAGTAGGAGAGAGGGAGACCACTGGATTTTTGAAATATATGGGAGATACAGTCAGATGGTCTGAGATACCAACTAGGTAAGAGAGAAGGAAAAGTCAAGGATTACCTAATTTCAGAGTTATTTTATTTATCGGCACTTCAATGATCAACATAACTGGGGCTTTTTCCAAGTTCTATGTAGCTTTACTTTCACTCCAGTTCTTTATTAACTTGATATCTATTACAAATTTGAATATTGGAGCTATCTTTTTTGAAAAAATTTAGTATTCATCACCCTTTGGTTTAATGCCAAAAATTCTCATCTGAAATGTCTCCATATTTTTATCTCAAATGAAACAATGGCCCATTTGATTATTAAGGCCACCCTGGTATCGACCATGTAAAGTATACTTTTAAAAACCATGAACAAAGCTTTTGAATTTGTGAATTTAAATGAAAACTTTTGAATGAAAAAAAAAATCTGCTGATTTCATCCCAAATTAATATAATTCCCAAGGGTTTGTTTAATGCAGTTTTAAGCTAAATATATTCAATATTATGTTGGCGTGATGGCTTCCTTTAGCAGTGTTGGAGACTGCATACAAAAAGCATTTAATTATGAATGCCATAATTTGCTCAATTGATGCCTCTATTTTATCTGCAAAGCATAGATAATTTTTCCTAAATAAATGCAACCATGAAAATAATATTTAAAACAGAAAATAAAAATGTACTTGCTTGATATAAACCAAACACTGCATAGTCAAAATTAACTGCCCTCATGGCAAATAAGTGTCTTGCAAATTCAAATTGCAAAAGTATCATCTGTTCATTTAGGAGCTATTTCCCAGATAAGATTTAGAGGATGTATTTTTATAAATAACTTGGGGATTTTATTTTGAATGTGAAGCTGATTTTAAAGTAATATTACAATTGTACTCATTTGTTTATTTTTAATACTTTTTAGCAAGCCATTACATAACAACCAACAGCACTTGATTTTATGCACAATTAATTCATAATGAGTATAAATTTCATCCTCCTCCCCCAAGCCAGAGTTTATTCCAAAGACAGAGCTTATTGTCTCAAAAAGAGTTCCCCAATGGAAAAAATAATTAAAGTAGAGAATATTTGAAATTTCAACCCTGCTTTCTTTTTGTCTTGAATGAATCCATGTTCTTGACTCTCATGATTGTTCAAGTTTGCACTTCTAAGTTTTTCTTTTCCTTTTTTTTAAAATTTACCTATTTATTTTTATTGAAGTATAATTTACTTACAATGTGTTAGTTTTGGGTGTACAGCAGAGTAGTTCAGTTATACATACATATATATGTTTTTTCATATTCTTTTCCCTTATAAGTTATTACAAAATATTGAATTCTCTGTGCTATACAGTAGGTCCTTGTTGGTTATTTATTTTATATATAGTAGTGTGTATATGTTAATCCCAAACTCCTAAATTATCCCTCCCCCAGCTTTCCCCTTTGATAACCATAAGTTTGTTTTGTATGTCTGTGGGTCTATTTCTGTTTTGTATATAAGTTCATTTGTATCTTTTTTTTTAAGATTCCACATGTAAGCAATATCATATGATATGTGTCTTTCTCTGTCTGGCTTACTTAGTATGATAATCTCTAGCTCCATCCATGTTGCTGCAAATGACATTATTTCATTCTTTTTTAGAGTTGAGTAGTATTCCATTGTATAAACATCTTCTTTATCCATTTATCTGTTGATGGACATTTAGGTTGCTTCCATGTCTTGGCTATTTTAAATAGTGCTTCAGTGAATATTGAGGTGCATGTATCTTTTCGAATTATGGTTTTCTCCAGATACATGCCCAGGAGTGGGATTGCAGGATCATAAAGTAGCTCTATTTTTAGTCTTTTTAAGGAAACTCCATACTGTTTTCCTTAGTGGCTGTACCAATTTACATTCCCACCAACAGTGTAGGAGGGTTCCCTTTTCTCCACACCCTCTCCAGCATTTATTTGTAGTTTTTGATGATGGCCATTCTGACCGGTGTAAGGTGACACCTCATTGTAGTTTTGATTTGCATGTCTCTAGTAACTAGTGATGTTGAGCATCTTTTCATGTGCCTTTTAGCCATCTTGTATGTCTTTGGAGAAATATCTATTTAGGTCTTCTGCCCATTTTTTTGATTGGATTGTTTGTTTTTTTGATATTGAATTGTATGAGCTGTTTGTATGTTTTGGAGATTAATCCCTTGCCCGTATTATGCCTTTCTATTATATTTCTCACTTTATACCACTACCAGCATGTGGGTTATTTTATGATCATTGTCTTTTTCTCCAACTCTTCAAGGATCTGAGTCAGGTGGTAAACACCGACTAGGGCACACAAACTATAAGGAGGTAAACTGTGTGTAGTAACCATCACACAAAAGACCAAGGTGGCGTAGACATAGCAGCTAAACCAGTTGTGTGCCTTAAACATGGAAGGAACTGAGAATGAATCTGGTTTGATTTTTACTCAACCAATATTCCCACTTCTACTTACAATAAAATGGACAAGATCTCCCCAAGGATGTGTCTGCTTAACAACTCAGGGCTCCCTGGCCCTCTTTTCTTTCTTTTTTTTTTTTTTTTTGTGGTACACGGGCATCTCACTGTTGTGGCCTCTCCTGTTGCGGAGCACAGGCTTCGGATGCGCAGGCTCAGCAGCCATGGCTCATGGGCCCAGCCGCTCCGTGGCATGTGAGATCTTCCTGGACCAGGGCACGAACTCGTGTCCTCTGCATCGGCAGGCAGACTCTCAACCACTGCGCCACCAGAGAAGCCCCCTGGCCCTCCTTTCAAGGCTCAAAACACTTACCTCATGGTTCTGCTATGAATTCTAGTAAGTGTTCAGAAGAACAAAGTTACTTTTGACATGATTACCACTGAGATTACTGTTTATAGAGATTCTCTATCACCTTAAAATACACACCTTCCTTGAGTCTTAAATGAAAGATTTATATAAACAGTTTTCAAAAGCAAGCCAAGAGTTCTTTTCATATTCCTTATACCTATTTTTCAAGTTTATTGAGTTATATGTGCTAATACATTTAGACTGTAATATCAGGGTAGCAGGACTGTGGTAAAAAGAGCTCCAACTTCAGGATAAGAGACCCTGGGATTGAGTCCCACTTCTGCTGATTATTTTGGGTAAATTACTTACACCCCCACACATTACAGCCTACCTTTGCACCGTGCTTTCCACTATTCCACTCCGTGTTAATTAACCTCTCTAGGTTTGCTCATCATCTGCAAAGTGGAAATAGTAATAGCATATATCTCATAAAGTTGTTATAAGTCTTAAATAAGATAATGGAGATAAAGTACTTATGCTTGGTCCATAATAAAGATCCAATAAGTGCTAGCCATAATTTTCTGTCTGTCAGGGACCCTTATAAAGCAGATAATCTACCTATTTCTCTTGCACAGTTCATTTAAACCATCTAAACCTCAGTTTCCTTAACTGTAAAATGGGGATAATAGAACCTATATCAGAGGAATGTTTGAGGGATTAAATGAGATGATACACTTGAAAAAGCACTATAGAATTAAGTGAAAATGAGGTAGAATGAGATATTAAGAGGGATACAGTAGATTTCTTAGAAAAGCAGGCACTTGATTATATTTCTCTGGTTTACCTTCTTCTGTGTCCCCTCAAAAATGACCAACAGATATAAAAAATAAGGAAGAATAAACCTATGGCAGCATGGGAAGTTAGTAATGGGTGACATTTACATGCCAGTGATTCACGTTTCTGCAAGTAAGATTGAAGACATACAAGATATATGATTCCCTGAATGTGAAGAAACAACTCTCCAAGGTAGCAAATGAAGAAGACTTAGAAAATTAAAGAAAAGAATAAAAAATAGGGGCTTCCCTGGTGGCGCAGTGGTTGAGAGTCCGCCTGCTGATGCAGGGGACATGGGTTCGTGCCCCGGTCTGGGAAGATCCCACATGCCACAGAGCGGCTGGGACCGTGAGCCATGGCCGCTGGGCCTGTGCGTCCGGAGCCTGTGCTATGCAACGGGAGAGGCCCGCGTACCGCAAAAAAAAAAAAAAAAAAAAAAAAAAAAAAAGAATAAAAAATATACATAGGGGCAGCAAGGAGCTATCATTGGATCATATCAAGTGCCACTGGAAACAGACCAACTGCCAAAAATCAGCAAGGAAGGATCAGGTAACAGGCTCACTCCTGACTTACACTTAGGGGAGACATTGTCACAGTTGGTTCCTAATGAGGATGACTGTGACAGATAAAGAATGAGGACACTGCCCCAGTTAACTCCTAGATGTTAACCTCAAATACAGAAAAGAAACTGGAATAGAGAGAAAAGTCCCTCTTGTGACTGCTGTTAGTTCTGGTCTTCTCCCAACTCTTGATCAGTAGACCAGTGGTTCTCAATTCTTAGTGTGTATCAGAATGATGTGGGCAGTTTGTTAAAACATAGATTACTAGACCCCACCCCCAGATATTCTATAGCAGAGCCTGAGAGTTTGCATTTCTAATAAGTTACCAGGAAATGCTAATGCTGCTGGTCTAGGGACCACACTTTGAGAACTACTTCTCTAGACTCACACTGCCCTTCACAGTAGATACTACTACATGTGACTATTTAAAATAAAGTTTAAATTAATAAAATAAATGGCACTGAAATTTTAATTCTTGATTTGTGCCAGCTACATTTCAAATACATAAGAACCATATGTGGCTACTACTAACATATTGGTCAGCACAGATACGGAACATTTCTGTCATCGCATGAAATTCTATTGGACAGCCTGCCCTAGACTATAAAAACTTCAGTGAACAGGGCCAGCACCATGCACAACTACAGGAGACATATTTGTGCTATGGGTATGGAGGCCCCTGGAGTTATACAACATAGCACTCCTGGCAGTTAATCTAAGCCTTTCCCTTCTCTCTTCCTATGGATCCTAAAGATGGAAAGAAGGACTCTCCTAATCTCTGACAGAACTCATCTCAGTTCTCCAAAGTAGACAAGCCAAGACCTTCCTCTGCAAGGAAGAGCATGTGGAAAAATAACTAGATATGTGAAATGATACCTCAAATAATACCTCAAAAAAGGAGCTTGTTCAAAAGAATCAAAACAATGCCATCCTATGAAATAAAATTGCTCTTAAGAAAAAGGAATTTTCCAAAATACTAGTGTCAAAATGGATCTCAACAATATTCAGCAGACTAATCCTGTGTAAAACCAGAATAAGCAGTAATGAAGAGTCAAAGTTACAACATCAGAAAGGCTTCATGTAGTTGAATGATATTTACGTCAAATTCAAAACTATAATGGAGGTAAAAAAATACATTGGATCATGAGAAATCCAAGTCAATGAAGTAGAAGAGTAACTCAGAACATTCAGTAGATGTCTATAGATGTGTGTAGAGAAAGAAAAATTATAAGAGAAAAGACAAAACAAAAAATCCAAGTGATCTGATACGCATTTGATATAGGAATTTCAGAAGTAAGAGCATAACAGTAATTTTTTAAAAGCATCAATACAAAAGAAAATAGAAGAAAACTTTTCTGAGCTAAAGAAAGTCTTAAATAATCACAGAAGATTTACTGAATATAGGTAAAATTTCTAAAAGAAGTCAATTTCTGAGAAATTTCTGAAATTTCATCATTTCAAGGATAAGGGGGAAAGTCCTATAAGAATCCAGTAGACATTACTAAAACAAAATAGGTTACCTGTGAAGGAATAAAAATTACTCTGATATCAGACAGTCCTCAACTCTAAGCACTCAGAATACAATGGAGAAGTATCTCTAGAATTTTTAGAGAAATGGGTTAGGACTCCAGATTCAAGAAATGTGTGCCCAGCCAAGGTGTGCAAGATAATAGAAAATAAGTCATTTTCAGATACGCATTTTAGAAAACAACCTATCTTTTTTTTTTTTTTTTTTTTTTTTTTGCGGTACGCGGGCCTCTCACTGTTGTGGCCTCTCCCGTTGCGGAGCATAGGCTCCGGACACGCAGGCTCAGCGGCCATGGCTCACAAGCCCAGCCGCTCCGCGGCATGTGGGATCCTCCCGGACCGTGGCACAAACCCGTGTCCCCTGCATTGGCAGGCGGACTCCCAACCACTACGTCACCAGGGAAGCCCCAACCTATCTTTTTAAAATAATTGATCAAAAGATGAATAATAATAAAGATCTAAAGAATGGGCAAGGAAAATATCAATCTAAAAGATTCTGGAATATAAAGTAAAACTTGTAAGAGATAGAATATATTTTCAAATAATTATTCTTAATATGTTTTTTAAACTTAATATAAATGTTAAAACTTCTAAAAAAGATACAAAACATAAAATAATATAGTATAGACACTTTATCTAAAATCCCAGATTATTTTAATACACGTTGGGAAAGGGATAAGTTCAGGGAAGGGAGATAAGTATGCTAATTTTCTCATTTTAGACATGCAAAATGGTTTAGCAGTCAAGAGCATAATTACCTGGTTCATATGCTGCTCCCCCGATTAGTGGCTGTGTAACTCTGGGGAGTTACTTAACATTCCTCACCTATAAAATGGGAATACCATAATACCCCAGAGTTATGTGGGACTGAAATCAGACAATGCATGTAAAGTACTTAGCACCTATAAGCGCTTGGTATAGCTATTAACTTATAAAGAGAGAAATAAAAATATACTCTTGATTAATGAAGGAAATAGATCTGAAGATGAATAACATAACATAAAAGAAACATGAAAGTAATGACTACAAGAACACACAGATTCTCTCTCTCTCCAAATTGTTATAAAAGACCAAATATGTATGCACCCTATACAAAGAAACAAGATCAAATATATTACTTACTTGAATGTTTCAAGGATTCACACTGTAGAGCCATTCAAATAAACGTGTTCTCATTGTTCAGGTGATATCTAATTTGTTTTAATTACAAAAAAATACATAGAGTGATCACAGTTTTGTTGAGGGAGAATATACGTGCATAGAAAAAAAGGCTCAAAATATATATATATACATAAGTATTAACAATCATTGCTGGGTATTAGAATTTGGAGTGTCTTTTTCTTCTCTCTTTTCATCAGTTTTTATAATGAACATATATCACTTTTATAAATAGGAAAAAAGATTATTTATTTTTAAATAAGTTTATTAGTAACCACTGTTAACATTTAGGTGGATATTCCTGTAGAAGTATTCTTCACATGCAAATATATATATGTTTAATTAATTTACGTATTCATTCACTCAAAGAATATCTTTGAATTGATTGTCTTCTATGTTCCAGGCTTTGTTGTAATCTCTGGATACAGAAGTAAAAACAAAAACAAAACAAAACAAAATCTCTACCTTCCTGGAGCTTAGTTTGGGGAGAACAGCATAAATAAGTAAAATGTGTATTTTTGATATTGATAGGTGGCATGGAGAAGATATAAAGTAGGGAAGAGGATAAGGATTAGTGGCTGCCCTTTTAAACGAGGTGATCTGTGGGGGTCTCATTGAGAAAATAATGAAGTAAGTCCTTACTAGTAATAGATACTTGAAGAAGGTGTTGGAGGGGACCATGTGGCTTCCTAAGGGAAGACAGTCCCCGCAGAGGGAAGTACAAGTACAAAGGTAGTGATGCAAAAGAATGCCTAATGCATTTGAGGAAAGGCAGAGAGGCAAGATGGCTAGCTGTGGGTAAGAGAGAAGGAGAGTACTAGGCGCTCAGGTATAGAATTGGGGTGGAGTGTGCATGGGGCTAAGATCACCTGTGGCCTCATAGACTGTTGTTATTCAGAGTGAATTAAGGTTCCAGTGGAAAGGTGGTGGGTGAGAAATAGGCAGGTGACAGATATATTTTAAAGGTAGAGCCATCAGAATTCACTGCATGGTCGGGTATGGGGTATGAGGGAAAACAAGGCATAAGAATGACTCTAAGGCATTTGCTGTACAAGTCTGATGTTCAGGAAAGAAGTCAGCTTGAAAATAGAAATGTGGGAGTGTCATTACTTAGGTGATATTTTAAGCTCTGAGATTGAGTGAGACTAACAAGGGAATGAATGTAAGCAGAGAAGGGAAGAGGTCCAAGTATGCTAAGCCCTGGGGCACTTCAATGCTTAGACATTGGGTGACAAGGAGGAATGAACACAGGATGGTGAGAAGGAACAGCCTGTGAAGTAGGATGAAAACCAGAAGAGTGTGGTACCTTGGGGACTAAGTTAAAGAGCTTCGTACAGGAGGGGCGGTATCTGTATTAACTATATAGCTGGCGGATCAAGTAAGATGAGGATTAAGGAATATTCATTTTAGCAATGTGGAGATTTTGCTGACGTCGATAAAGGACATTTCAGTGGAAGAATATGGAACAAACGTCTATTTAGAGTGGATTTAAGAGGGTAGGAGGAGAGAAATTAGAATTGGCTCCTCTTCTGCAGAGCTGGAACACCACTTTCCATATTTTCTTACTTTAAGTTAATATTTCTTTCTGTTTTAAAGTGGTGGAAATTGCAACTTGATTGCATTTCATTTTTTCCTATCAGTGGAAAATTACATGATGGCCCCAACCTGAAAAATACCATGAGATATTTTGCTAAATGAATATGCCATTTACCAACACTTCAGCTAAAGTGGATCTCTCCAGCTTCCATGACCAGGAGAAAACTCAAAGAAACATACAGACTCTTTGCTTAGGCTAACTGCTATTTTTGCAATATCTTCTCTAATCAGTTGAGGGGTCATGTGAAAGACAGAAATAAATGATTGATGTTCTAGGCCATTTTACATATATTTAAAGCACATCTAGTTCTTCTCTACAGATCAAATGGAAACTAAATTAGGTTCCTGAACCCAATTCCAGTGTGTGTGTGTGTGTGTGTGTGTGTGTGTGTGTGTGTGTGTGTGTAGGCTTCCCACACCAAAAAGCAATTCTCGGACACCAGCAGGGTGTCCAGGAATTCAACTCAATTTGATACTATCTACCCAGAAATAGAATCAGATTCCACAGGTAAAAGGCTCAGCCTCACAAGACCATCCTCCACTTAAGACACCAGTTGCAACCCAGGTGTTACCTGTGTTTCTGACCAACCAGCTACAAATTGGAGATTCCAGCAACGCCTTCTAACTCAGGATGCCAATGGCAAGTCCAGTTTGTTACCTGTACTTTCTGATGAGCTGGCTATAAATCAGAGATTCTCATGACTCCCTCTTTGGGTTCAATTAATTTGCTGGAATAACTCACAGAACTCAGGAAACCTGTTTACTCACTAGATTACCTATTTATTACAAAGGATATTAAAGGATATGAATCAACAGCCAGGTGAAGAGATACATAGGGCAAGGAGCTTCCATGCCCTCTCAGAGTGCACTTTCCAAATCTCCACATGTTCACCCACCCAGAAGCCCTCCAAACCCTGTCATTTTGGGGTTTTATGGAGACTTTAGTCATGATTCATTAAATCATTGCCCATTGAACTCAATCTCCAGCCCCTCTCCCCTACCCTCTAATCACATGGTTCGTTGTCCCAGCAAACAGCCCCCTAGTTACCTAAAGGCTTTCCAAAAGTCACCTTACTAACATAACAAAAGATACCTTTATAGCTCTTATCACAGGAACCAGGAACCTTGGACAAAGACTAAATATGTATTTCTTATAAATTTAAACATTAGCAGAGCTGAGCAGTATTGCAGTCATCATCCCATCATTACCATGGCTGTAGCACCAGACCCTTATAGAGGATTTTTATTTTACATGAAATATTCCTTATCATAACAACAACAGTGTTAATTTAAAATATAACACACAGGATATAAATTATCTTTACCATTTCTGTATATTTTCTATGGTGTGTCTTGTTACTAGCATTACCCTTTTGATGACTCCTGCTCTTCTGAAATGAGACATTTCTTGGGATGTATATGAGAAAAATCTAGGCTACTCATTGCTTACGCAGCCATCCCCAACCTTTTTGACACCAAGGACCAGTTTCATGGAAGACAATTTTTCCACGGATGGGGGTGGGGGGGATGGTTACAAGAATAGAAAACTCACAGGATACATTTGAATGTATAACATTCCCAGAGTTTTTACTGAGGATATTTGGGTGACTTGGAGTTCAAATTCAGGGTAGATCTTTTGAGAATTGAATCAGAGTAATTATTCACTTTCGGGTCATTAAAAATAATTTCCATCCTATTTATATTGCAAAATTACTTTTTTTTTTTCATTTAAAGATTAGAGATCTACTTTCTTGTTTGTCTTTTTTATTCCTCCAGAGCAGTTCTTTGTTTCACTTTGATAACCGGTTGGAAGAGTATAAAAAACTGAAACCATTTTTAAAATAAGTTAAAACCAAACAACCAACACACTTGAAAACAATAGACTTGAGTTGAAGGGGTTCTTTCCTCTTCCCCCACTACAGACTCTTCTGTTTGGGAAAATACATGGTTATAGTGACTGCAGTATTACAAAGAAATACATTTTGGTAGTAGAGAAACAAAACCTCTTGGTTCCAAATTAGTTATTCACTGTAGGCCATTTATTCATCTGGCTCTAGGCTATGGGAATTACTCCTAGCACAGAACTCCTTTTGAAATCCCTCAGTCCCTAGGGGGTCAGAGATAGATGAGAAACTGCCCCTGTGAACTTGGCTTATACAGGGGAAACAAAGAAGTTAGTGGTTGAGGGTAACAGAGGAAAGGCGCGTGGGAAGGATGAATGTAGCTAGCTTCCTTTGCTTGCAACAGGAGCTTCTTTCAATGCAAAAGGAGTGCCAAGATAGATCAGGCACTCTACCAAAAAGATACAATAATTTAGTAATGCGGTCTGCCCAGGCAGCTTAGCAGCTGGAAATGAGTGAGCCTTGGGATTTGCTATAAATGCTGGGGAAATTGGCTGATAGCCCCTTTCCTATATTGAGCAAAGGGAGCAAGGGAAAAGATTATAAATGTTTGAAATCAGAGCCAAGTAGCATGGTCTGCTCTGGTCCAGGGGTTGCCAGAACTCTAGCATTCTCTGGCTTCTGCATTAAATGCTGAGTTTGGCAGAGTGTGGGACTAATAGGCCAGGAAACAACAGTTTACCTGGATGCATTTTCTGTAAGGCAGCTGTTGATCTTAAGTTGTTTAGGGAGGGAATTTTATTATATGCTGTATCCAATGCCATACAGCATTTAAACATAGCAACAATCTTTGGGCTAATTGTGCCATAAGAATAAATACTCAAAGGTCACTGCTGATACTTGAAAAGGGGCCCACTGGGTGGTTTTCAAACTCCAAAACTCAGGATGCCCCAGTGGACAGCACATTGTGCTGACGACATAGGAAATTTTGAGGTAAGCCAAAGCTTACACAAAGCCTTAGAATGGAATGGATAAAGGCAGGCTTTGGACCAGCCAGATTTATCTCCCATACTGATGTAACCAAGCAAGGGCTCCTGTGCTCACAAAGCAGAAAGCCGAAGTCTTGACAGTGGGCATTTTCAGGAAAGTAAGGGCTTATTGCAGGGCACCGAGCAAGGGAGTGGGAGACAAGCCTCAGATCCACTCCAACTTGGTCTTTGAGTAAGGAGTTTTTAAAGGGGGAGGAACAAAGACTCCGGGATTAATCATTGTCTTGTGACATTTTTGTGACATTTCTTTTTTTTTTTTTTTTTTTTTTGCGGTATGCGGGCCTCTCACTGTTGTGGCCTCCCCCGTCGCAGAGCACAGGCTCCGGACGCGCAGGCTCCGGACGCGCAGGCTCAGCGGCCATGGCTCACGGGCCCAGCCGCTCCGCGGCATATGGGATCCTCCCAGACCGGGGCACGAACCCGTATCCCCTGCATCGGCAGGCGGACTCTCAACCACTTGCGCCACCAGGGAGGCCCCTTGACATTTCTTAATCGTAGTTTTGGGAGTCAGGATGTCTCTGGTTTACGATTCTCTGGCTAGGTAGTCCATGGCTTGGGGGTCTGTGAGCTCATCTTGCTGTAGAAAAATTAACATTAATGATGATATCTAGAATAGCAATTTTAGTACATTGACGATGTTATTGACAACAGCAATTTTAGTCATCTGACTCTGGTTGATTAGTGTTCAGTTAGCACAGGATTGAGGTCAGAGGGGACAAGAAAGGAAATAAAGTTTTAAATAAAATCATAAACTCGGCAAGGGAACTTGGTTTTAGGAGGACTAGGTTTCACTGACTCCTGTATTTACTAGCTATGTTATTCTTCCACAGTTCAAAGTCATAAGAAAACCTACTTCAGAGACTTTTGTGAGGATTAAGTGAGATAAAATGACCTTGAACATAGTAGGTACACAATAAATGTTGGTTCTCCTTACCTAATATGGAACCTTAGCCTTTGCAATTTTTGAAATAAATTCCTTTCCAGAGAGTTTGTGTTTTAAAGTAATTTTACATATCTTTGAAAACTTAATTGATCTTTGACCTTGAGAAATTAAGGGAACATGAATTCTATATAGTTGCCTCTGTGGCTCATTATTATTTGTTTGACTCACACTTATCTCAGTGTGTAGGTGAGCTGGAAAGGTATTCTTAATATTTGGATATAAATGAACATACTAGCCAGACCAGATGAGCTACATGACTAGGGAAACAAGACAGATAAATAAACTACAGGGCTTCCCTGGTGGCGCAGTGGTTGAGAGTCCACCTGCCGATGCAGGGGACACGGGTTCGTGCCCCGGTCCGGGAAGATCCCACATGCTGCGGAGTGGCTGGGCCCGTGAGCCATGGCTGCTGGGCCTGCGCGTCTGGAGCCTGTGCTCCGCAACGGGAGAGGCCACAGCAGTGAGAGGCCCATGTACCACAAAAAAATAAATAAATAAATATATAAAATAAATAAAAAAATAAACTACAATAAGGCTCATATAATTTACATTATAAATTTTAAAAAGTAACACTTCTCCCAAATATTTCATTTTTTTAAAATAAATTTATTTATTTATTTATGGTTGCATTGCGTCTTGGTTGCTGCACGTGGGCTTTCTCTGGTTGCGGTGAGTGGGAGCTACTCTTTGTTACGGCGCGCGGGCTTCTCATTGCAGTGGCTTCTCTTGTTGCGGAGCACGGGCTCTAGGCACGCAGGCTTCAGTAGTTTTGGCATGCAGGCTCAGTAGTTGTGGCGCATGGGCTTAGTTGTTCCATGGCATGTGGGATCTTCTTAGACCAGGGCTCGAACCCATGTCCCCTGCATTGGCAGGCAGATTCTTAACCACTGCACCACTAGGGAAGTCCCCAAATACTTCTGATAAGACCTAGCAACCCTTTGAAGACTTATTGAGACATGATGACAGTATATATTATCAAAATTTAGCTCTTTGTTCTCTTTAGTTGATCTAGAATTTAAATATAGGACACTGACTAATTTGCATATTTTCTTTTTTACTGAATATCATAGAGTAATTGGAATGCTTTAATACTTAGCAAATCTCCATGAATTTCTTCGGTGGGTTTTTTTTTTTTTTTTTTTCGCGGTATGAGGGCCTCTCACTGTTGTGGCCTCTCCCATTGTGGAGCACAGGCCGGACGCACAGGCTCAGTGGCCATGGCTCACGGGCCTACCCGCTCCGTGGCATGTGGGATCTTCCTGGACCGGGGCACGAACCCGTGTCCCCTGCATCGGCAGGCGGACTCTCAACGACTGCGCCACCAGGGAAGCCCTGTGTTTTTTATAAATATACATTTTAGAGCGATCTTATTAAAACAGGATTTGCTTAATTTGAATCCATAATTACAATAAGCTTGTTCTTCTTTTATCTAATTCTCAAGATAATTTATTGATTTCTATATTGCATCATACATTACAAAGTACTGACATACATGGCAAGGCAATTTATTATTAACTCTACCTAGTCACAAATCATTTAAAGAATCACATTAAAACCTTTCAAGTCCTGATACACTGTCTTTTATTTAATTGAAATCTTTATAAATGTAAATATTTACAATAAAATTATTTTGCTGCAAAGTATTATGGCAGACTAAGTGCTTTGAGAGATCCTTCTGCAGCAGTACAAATGTATTCTAAATATGACATGTTCTTTGAGATATTGCCTGCTCTAACAGTCTTTGCTCTCTAAAAGTGTATGTTAGAAGACAAGAGAGTCAGTGTTGTGCTGAGTGCAGATGTCAACAATAGCACGGCTACTTGGACGCTGTACTTTGGTTCAATGGTAAGCTTGGTCAAGACTATTCAGGGAAACTCAGACCTTTTCTAATCACAGTGACTAGCAGAAATTAAGATCAAGTAATGAAGTAACAAGAAATGATTTCTAATCACCTTGAAAAGCAAACTACTATAAGTGGGAATCAGTAAAAATAGCAAACAGAGCAGAAGCAAGAAGAACTACAGTCCTGCAGCCTGTGGAACAAAAACCACATTCACAGAAAGATAGACAAGACGAAAAGGCAGAGGGCTAAGTACCAGATGAAGGAACAAGATAAAACCCCAGAAAAACAACTAAATGAAGTGGAGATAGGCAACCTTCCAGAAAAAGAATTCAGAATAATGGTAGTGAACATGATCCAGGACCTTGGAAAAAGAATGGAGGCAAAGATTGAGAAGATGCAAGAAATGTTTAACAAAGACCTAGAAGAATTAAAGAACAAACAGAGATGAATAATATAATAACTGAAATGAAAACTACACTAGAAGGAATCAATAGCAGAATAACTGAGGCAGAAGAACGGATAAGTGACCTGGAAGACAGAATGGTGGAATTCACTGCTTCAGAATAGAATAAAGAAAAAAGAATGACAAGAAATGAAGACAGCCTAAGAGACCTCTGGGACAACATGAAATGCAACAGCATTCGCATTATAGGGGTCCCAGAAGGAGAAGAGAGTGAAAGGATCGGAGAAAATCTTTGAAGAGATTATAGTCGAAAACTTCCCTCACATGGGAAAGGAAATAGCCACCCAAGTCCAGGAAGCACAGAGAGTCCCATACAGGATAAAGCCAAGGAGGAACACTCCGAGACACATACTAATCAAATTGGCAAAAATTAAAGACAAAGAAAAATTATTGAAAGCAGGAAGGGAAAATTGACAAATAACATACAACAGAACTCCCGTAAGGTTAACAGCTGATTTCTCAGCAGAAACTCTACAAGCCAGAAGGGAGTGGCATGATATACTTAAAGTGATGAAAGGGAAGAACCTACAACGAAGATTACTCTACCCGGCAAGGATCTCATTCAGATTCGATGGAGAAATCAAAAGCTTTACAGACAAGCAAAAGCTAAGAGAATTCAGCACCGCAAAACCAGCTCTACAACAAATGCTAAAGGAACTTCTCTAAGTGGGAAACACAAGAGAAGAAAAGGACCTATAAAAATAGCAAACATGGGCTTCCTTGGTGGCGCAGTGGTTGAGAGTCCGCCTGCTGATGCAGGGGACCCGGGTTCGTGCCCCAGTCCAGGAAGATCCCACATGCCGTGGAGCGGCTGGGTCCGTGAGCCATGGCCACTGAGCCTGCACGTCCAGAGCCTGTGCTCTGCAATGGGAGAGGCCACAACAGTGAGAGGCCCGCATACCGCAAAAAAATAAAATAAAATAAAAAATAGCAAACATATTTGCCTGATGACTATAGGTATTGTTACTGGGTGTAGGAAATAAAGCAGTTATATATATAAAGTGTTTAAAAAAATAAAATGCCTAATCATGAAGATGAGTAAAAACAAGTACTATTAATAAATAACAGGCAAATTTGAAAAATAAATGACATTTCTAGATTTGAAAAATATAACATTTGAAATTATTTTTAAAATTCTAAATGAACAGGTAAACAGCAGATTAAGCAGAGATGAAGAGACAATTGGTGAACTGGAAAATAAATTTAAAAAAATTATCCAAAGTATAGCACAGAGAGCCAAAGAGGCAAAAAATATGAGAGACATGAAGCAATATGAAGGATGGAACAAGCAAATTAACCTACTTCTAGTTAGAGACTGAGGATGAAATAATAAAGAATATATAGGAGAAGAAAGTTTTTATGATAATTGTTAAATGTTTCCCATAACTGATAAAAACGTGAATTCATAGGTCCAAGAAACACACTGTATTCCAAACAAGATAAAGAGAAATCCATACCAAGCCACATTATTGTGAAATTGAAAGATGTAGAGGATATCTTCAAAGCAGGTAGAGAAATGATGGATCACCTACAACAAAAACACAGGTATAATGATAGCCAACTTATCAAGGAAAGATATAAGACAAAAGAGTAGAATAATACCTTCAAATTGTGAGAGGAAAAGAAAAAACATCAACCTAAATTATGAACTAAAATAAAACCTTTTTTACATAAATGAAAAAACTAAAAATATTTACTACCAAAAGACTTTTTCCAAAAGAAAAACCTCAAGGATTAATTCAAGAAGGAAAATGATCTCAGGTCATTCTGAGGAAGGAATAGTGAATAAATAAAATGGAAACATGTATGCAAATTCAAATAAAAATAATCTGAATAAAATAATAACATCTGATTTGGAAAACTAACATACAGAATGAAAACACCGATAACAGTATTTGTTAGAGAAATAGTGATCTAATTTCAAGTGATATAACATCTTAAGATTATTCAGGAAGAGGATGGATAAGGTATTATTCACCTTTAGACTTTGTTAAATTAAAAATGTATGGTAAAATTTTAAGGATGTCTAAAGAATAAAAATAAATTGTATGAAGTCCAAGCCATAGAGAGAAAATGGAATTAGAAAAAAAACAAAAAGTGGAATAGAGGTGGAAAAAGAATATGAAAGATAGATATCAAAATGTAAAATAGTAGAACCACGTCTAAATATGTAAAGCATCAAAATAAACATAAATGAGCTAAATTCACCAGTTAAAAGGAAGAGATGGTAGGAGGGTAGGAAAACGAAACCTAGCTTTATGCTCTTTAAAATAGACACATCAATATAGCTAAGGGCACACCCCCACACACAAAAAGGTAAAGATGAAAAAAGTTGTACCTGAGAAATATTAGCCTAATAAAACCTGGCGTAGCTATATCAGTATC
This sequence comes from Mesoplodon densirostris, assembly GCF_025265405.1. Taxonomy (NCBI): domain Eukaryota; kingdom Metazoa; phylum Chordata; class Mammalia; order Artiodactyla; family Ziphiidae; genus Mesoplodon; species Mesoplodon densirostris. Next base: position 82,532,346 of record NC_082671.1, read on the forward strand.
AGGCCAAATATACTTTAACACTGAACGCATTACCAGAATGTAGAGAGTCACTGTGAGATTATAGAAGGTTCAGTTCACGAGGAAAATATAATCAATTGTAAGAAAAAACAGTCATAAGTTCACTAAAACTGAGAGATTTCAACATACCTCACTTAATTAGTGGAATATTTTGATAGCTCAGTTAATAAGCTTATCTAATAAAATGCAAAGCTTTATAGCCAACAGTTAGAGAATACATGCTATTCTCATGAAACATTGATAAAAACTGATCTTAACTTGGCTGGCTATAAGCAAGTTTCAATACATGTCAAAGACTCATTAATATACACTATATTTTATGACAACAATTAAGTTAAATTAAAGATTCCCATAAATCTGTGATTTAAATATACATTTCCAAGTAACTCATGAGAAATGAGTTAGGAGACACCATAATTCTAACTTTAAGATGTTTAGAATTAAACAAAAATGTAAATACTAAATAACCATCATAGTGAAAAAAGCATGAGTGGAACTTAGAAATTTTAAATCCTTATGCTAGAAAAGAAGAAATGCTGAAGATTAATGAGCTAAATGCAAATTTAAGAAATTTTATAAGAAATGATAGAATTAGCCCAGAGAAGTAGGAGAAAGAAAAGGGAAAGAACAGAAATGAATGATATAGAAAAATAATATACAGGGCTTCCCTGGTGGCGCAGTGGTTGAGAGTCCGCCTGCCGATGCAGGGGACACGGGTTCGTGCCCTGGTCTGGGAAGATCCCACATGCCGCAGAGCGGCTGGGCCCGTGAGCCATGGCCACTGAGCCTGCGCGTCCAGAGCCTGTGCTCCGCAACGGGAGAGGCCACAACAGTGAGACGCCGCGTACCGAAAAAAATAATAATAATAATTCCACTTCTGACTTTGTATATTATTTTTGTTTTTTTGGTTTTTTGGGGGGTTTTTTGCGGTACACAGACCTCTCACTGTTGTGGCCTCTCCCGTTGCGGAGCACAGGCTCCGGACGTGCAGGCTCAGCGGCCATGGCTCACGGGCCCTGCCGCTCCGTGGCATGTGGGATCTTCGTGGACCGGGGCACGAACCCGTGTCCCCTGCATCAGCAGGTAGACTCTCAACCACTGCGCCACCAGGGAAGCCCAGAAGTGGAATTTTTGATAACACTTTAAAGTGGATGTACTTTCTAGTAAAAATAGTAAAAAAAAAAAAAAAAAAAAGGGAGAATATAAAATGCAAATAAACTTTGCTAGGAATGAGGAGGGATATAACTACAGATACTCTATAAAAAGATTCAAAAGAAAATAAGTAAAAATTATGAACAACTTTGTGGCAGTTAATTTAATACTGAAAGAAATAGACAAATTCTAGGTATTTGTAACTTACCAAAACTTCAGAATGCTATAGGAACTCTAAATAGTCCTACAGACTATTAGAGAAATTAGAGAAATTCACTCAATTTCTCTAAACTACTGGAGAAATTGAGTGAATAATTTTAAATCTTCCCACAAAGAATATATTAAGTCTAGATGATTTTAAAGGTAAAGTAAATTAGCTTTTAAGAAACAGATCATTCCAATATCATACAAACTCCTCGAGAGAAGTGAAGAAGTGGGAATTTTCCCCAACTAGTTTTGAGACTAGTAATCTTCATATCAAAGCTAGATAGCATAAGAAAGGAAAAATGAAAGGCCTGTTTCATTCATGAATATAGATGCAAAAATCTAAACAAAGTACCAGCAAACCAAATCTGGCAGGATAGCAAAAGGAAAATTCATTATGACCAATTCAACCCATTAATACACAGTTTGTTTAACATGAGAAAGTATGTTATTCCCACTAACAGATTAAAGGAGAAAAACTACATAATCAACTCAATAGGTGAAGAAAAACATTTGATACAAACTCAAAATTCAATCATAATTTTTTAATTTTAAAATTCTCATTAAAGTTGGAATAGAAAGGAACATACTTAACCTAATAAATGTTGTCTCTCCAGGAATTAAAAGTGAACATCATTTTTAAATGGGGGCAAAAGCATTCTGTGGTAGTTGCGATTAATGTTCTCAGCTCTTCACTCCCTCTTCTGCCATGTTCCTTTGTAGTGCTGTAGAGACAGTGGCATTTACATCCTCACTCAATTTACTTTAGGATGAGACACATGACTTTATTCTGTCAATCAATGTGAGAAGTAACAGTGTGCCAATTCCTGAAGTGAGGCCTAAAGAGGTATCACGTATTTCCACTGTGGAAAGAGAACACCATGTAGCCTCTGCACAACCACTGTACACTCATGAGATAATAAGAGTGAAAAAAGCAAATAATATCTTAGTATTTGTCTGAGAATTGTTTTGATCTCAGGGACCCCATGCATCTATGGACTATACTTTGAGAACTACTAGAATAATGTACATTTCCTATAAGCAAGTACAGTCTTAGACAACCACAACACAATCAAATCAGGAAATTGACATTAATATATTACCATCTATTCAAGTTTCAGACTCTATTCAAAATTTGCTAGTTTCCCCAATAATAATTTTTATGATGAAAGAATCTAGGTCAGGATCACACATTGCATTTAGTTGTAATGTCTCTTTAGTCTCCTTCCATCTGGAACAGTTCCTTTGACTTTCCTTGATAGTCATTACCTTGACACTTTTGAAGATTACAGGCCAGTGACTTTGTAGAATGTCCCACAAATTAAGTTTATTTGATGTTTCTACCTGAGTAGATCTAGGTTATGCATCTTTAGAAGGAAAATCCAGAAGTGATTCTGTGTTTTTCTCATTTCACCCTATCAGGTGGGGCAAGATTTTGATTTGCTCTATTCCTTCTGATGTTCACCTTAATCATTTGACTAAGATAGTTTAGTGCCTCCCAGACTTCTTAAATGTAGAGTTATTCTTTCTCTCTTAGTAACTAGTAAGTATTTTGTGAGGAGGTGATTTGAAATTATTTAAATTTCCCATTCCTAATCAAACTTTTAAATCATCCATTTATTTATATATGTTTATGGGTTCATGTTTTCATATTTTATTCAGTGGGTTATAATCCATTACTGTCATTATTTATTTTGTTTCTAAAATTGTCCTTAGTTTAACCAGCCCATTCAATCTGGCTTCCCTGTCATCTTGACATGCCTCTTCATTCTTTGAGCACTTCCTTGGTCTCTGGCACAAGGTTTTCCAGGCTCATCTTGTACTTTCTCTGCCCTGACCCTGATATCAGTCATTTCTCAATGGATCCCTGTTTCTTTTAGTGGAAAATACATTTAGAAGCTAAGTCTGGGCTTTACTTATTGCTATTGGGAGCTCAATTTCCCAGTCCCTCTCAATGGACAGAGTTAGGTATATATGTATTTAAATACACACATACACAAATATATATTTATATCTATATCTGTCCATTTCTCTCTCTCTATCTTGAAAATATTGGTATCTCCAGTTACAAGCCAACATCACAAGGTTCACTCTACTTTTCTCCCTCTTCATATTTCTAACTCCCTCCTTAAAAAGTGAGAAATCTGGTTCCTTACTGTAGTTGTTTATTTGTTCACCCCTCTGTAAGTAAGCAGTCTCCCATATCTAATGCCACCTCCTCCCCACTCAGGCATCTTTCTCATCCTGAGGTTTGACTCCCCATGCCTGTTTATCTGTGTAAACACCCTGCTCACCTTCCTGGGACTCTAACACCTTATGGCAGGACATCCCACAGGTAGACACCCTCCTTTCACTGATGGGGCTTTGACATGTTATGCCAGGCCACCCTATGCATGAACACTTTCCTCTTCTGGACATGGACACCTTCCTCACCCTGTTTGGGTTTTGACACTCCTTGCTAGGCCACCCTTCTGCAGGGATATCCTCCTTTACTTTGCTAGTTTTCTGACTCCTTCTGCCAGGCCACTCCTCCCACATGGATTTCCTCCTCACCCGACCCGGGCTCTGACTATCCATACTGGGTCACACCCCCGTGTGTACACCCCCTTCACCCTGCTTGGATGCCAGTGTACCATGCTGAGTTGCCCCTAAACATGGACACCACCATTACTTTGCTTGGGCTCTGATACCCAACTCCAGGCTGCCTCTCCACTGAAGATAAGGATGCCATCTCACTCTTCTCCATCAAGTGACTTGAGGAGTGAATTGCTCATGGAGGGAAAGGGTAAGGGGAAAGAAAATGATCAGCCACCTCATGGCTGAGCTCCTCTACTCACAGTATAGGTTGTTCTTTCAGAACTTTGATTATTTTCTTAATTTCTTTTAAATAATTTTGAATTTTAAGTTACAGCTTTCAAATTATTTGGGGCCACATTTACTTTTTGGTTTATTTTCATTAGCTTTTAAACATTCATTTTCTTCTCCTTTTCTTGCAATGTCTTTAAATAGGGTTGTATCAAAATCCTTTTTTGTTCCCCATCTTTAATGAGAAGAATGTCCTAGACTATTCAGAAGAGGCTTCTGTGTGAGAGCAGGCATGAGCCACAGTAGCTTTCTTCACGCCTCAAAGACTTTCCCTTTGTTGTTATCATGAAGTATTGAGATAATATGGGTACTTCTCTGCTTGATTAAGAAAACCTTCCTGCTGTTATCTTGTTCTTTGCCAGAGTTACATGCACCTTGCCTTACAAAGTAGTGCTCTCATATGTGAACACTGTATTTTGTTATTATTACATTCAAGGTCTCCCTCCTCCGGTCCTCTGCCTTCCATGCCACTCCCTCCTTCCCGTTACATGAAATATCTTTCTCCGTGAGATCTCTGATGTTTTCACCCTGTTCAATTTGCATTCTGCTCCTGAAAATTTTTCTTCAGAGTGAGTCTCTAGTTTACTAAAAGCATGTATTTAGTGAATATTTCTGAGATTCTCAAGGGTTTAAGCCACTTCTAATTGTCTTTTTGTGGGATTTTTTCAAGTTCTGCTGGTTATTCTCAGATTCTATTGCTCAGCATCCTGCTAAGTACTGGACCTTCTCATTTTAGGAATCAGAATGTGATGGCAATTTCTGGGACCCTTGGCTTGTAGGCTCCATCAATTTCCTTTTCTCTTCACCACTACCAGTTCTGGATCCTGCTGCTATCACATGATTTGGCTATGCCCATCCATTTTCCAGGGCCATGGAGATTCCTTGATACCTGCTTTATTGAAGATATCATCTGTAGTTGGGTTTTTTGTTTGTTGTTGTTTGTTTGTTTTACTATCATATGCTCATTTTATTCTTTCACTATAATATGTATTGTTTTTTTGAGGGGACTTGGGGAAATTAATTTTTAAAAACGTACATTATTGTCATGTTCTTGCCATCAGAAATACCAAGTGATCTTTTAAAAGTGTAAATCAAATCATGTCAACCCTACCCCTACCTTCATCTCAGACCTCATCTCCAATCATTCTACCCCCCTATGATGGTTAATTTTATGTGTCAACTTGAGTGGTCCATGGGGTGCCCAGATATTTGGTCAAACATTATTCTAGGTGTTTCTGTGAGGGTGTTTGGGGATGAGGTTAAACTTTAAATAGGTAGACTAAGTAAAGCTGATTGCCCTCTCTAATGCATGGGCCTTATCCCATCAGTTGAAGGCTTGAATAGAACTGAAAGGCTGATGTCGCCCTGAATGAGAGAATTTTTCCTGCTTGATAGTCTTTGAACTAGGAAACCAGCTTTTTTCCTGCCTTCATACTCAAACTAAAACATCATCTCTTCCTCTGTCTCAAGCCTACCAACCTTCAGCTCTCCTGGTTCTCAGGCCATAGGACTTGGACTGGAACTATACCTTTCTCTTTCTCTCTCTGTCTCTCACTCTGACTTGTACACCACTCTCTCACCACTCTGTTGCAGCAACACTGGCCTTCTTATGGTTCAGAATACCCTTAAGGAGATTTTCATATCTTCTTCTCTCTGTCTGCAATAATAATCCCTATCTCATTGCTTTGTTTTATTTTTTTCACAGAACTTAACCATCATCAGAAATTATACTATTTTTGATTTGCCTACAGTTGTGTCCTTTGGTGGAATGTAAGCATCCTGAGGGTGGGACTTTGCCTTTGGTACTGCTGAAACTTTGGCAGCTAAGACAGTGCCCAGTGGACAGAGGTATTTTATACGTATTTGTGAAATGAATTCAGAATTTCTGCTAATATCAACATCAGCACTAGAATCCCAAAGACATTTTTGATTTTCCAAAGAGGAATGCAATGACCCAATAAACAAAAGTTATGATCTATAATAAAAGAAGAAATTACTAGTTTTCCATAATTTGTTTTCATCTTAACATGAAATTTAGGGTTTTATTGTTATTCAGGTATTTATATAGGTCATAAATATCAGAGACAAAGATGGATAAAAAAATATTGAACTTCTTACTATTGGATACTTACTCTGACATTTCTTTGAAATGCTAATTATTCTTTGAATAACTATCAGATTGGAATTCACACATATTTAGTTCTGTGCCTTAGCATGAAATATCCACCTGTCAAAAAAAAAGTGTGAAATTAAATGAGACATGTTATGAAAAACAGTTTAATTGGGCTTCCCTGGTGGCGCAGTGGTTGAGAGTCCGCCTGCCGATGCAGGGGACACGGGTTCGTGCCCCGGTCTGGGAAGATCCCACATGCCGCGGAGCAGCTGGGCCCGTGAGCCATGGCCGCTGAACCTGTGCGTCCCGAGCCTGTGCTCCGCAACAGGAGAGCCCACAACAGTGAGAGGCCCGCGTACTGCAAAAAAAAAAAAAAAACAGTTTAATCTATATACTTTGCCTCAGTTTCACCTAAAGAAATAGTAAGAAAATGCAAAAATTCTTTTCAAAGTATATTTTAAAAAATATACAAGCATATCAAACTAATAATCTTTACTGAGTGTCTAATATAATAAATTACGACCACCTTTCTTTGTGAAAATGAAACTGTCTAGATTAGAAGTTGTTGTTGTAATAAAGAAACACATATTTAATGTGTTCTATGCCACAGGCATTGTTCTAACTCCTTTACTTTTATTTTTTTCATTCAGCTTCACAATACTTTTAGTTATATACTATTACTATCATCATTTCCAGATATGAAAATATAAACATTGCCAGAGTTTATTTTGAAGAATGTATTAATTCTTCTTTAAAACTTGGGATACAGGCTAAATCAGTTATCTATTGACACATAGTAAACCACCCCAAACTTTGTGGCTTAAATCAACAGCCATTTATTTAGCTCATGATTCTGGTACGTGTGTTCTTCTGGTCTGTGCCAGACTCAGATAATCTTGCCTGGGCTTGTTCATGCAACTGTGGTCAATTGGCAGATTGTCCTGGAGTTGGTTAGTCCTGGTCGGCCTCACTCACATGTTGAAAGTTAGCTGGCCTTCAGCTGAAGTGACAGGGTGGCTGGTGTGTTAACCATGCCCTTTATTTTGGAGGGATTTTTTCTTTTTTTTTTTCCTGATGCTTTGACATCTTGGGACCTTGCTGACTCTGCAGACACTGCCCTTCCCAGGGCTAGGTAATTCTTAAAGATAGTAAACAACTCACCTGAAAACACACTTCTCATATGCAAACCAATCTAAAACCATACTCTAACCACTTTCTTTATCAGGTTCTCACACTGGGCCACTACCCACGTGCCCTAATCACAGCAGAGCCAGGTACCAGATAACTAGGAAAAATCCCTATGGCCTAGAGCCTAATGAAAAGACTTGAAGTAATCAGTCCTAAAACTGCTTACCCTGTTGTGTCCATTACTTCCCATAGAAAGCACAATAAAGGCTCTTGTCCATCTTTTCCCCCACTCATTCTGCCTCTTGACTAATACTGGTGCTTCCACGTGTCCCTTCCACCCCCAGTGACATGGCATGCTCCCTCCTCTTGGGATCTATGACTATAACAATCTGCCTTTTCAGTGGCAATTGTCTCCTGATCTGTTAGGCTCATTATACTTGGGGGAAAAAAAAGAAAAACCCTACAATTTCAAACATCTGGGTAATGTATCATTTCATCATCCAGCGGGCTAGCTCAAGCTTGTTCATATAGCGGCAGGGTTCCAAGAGCTGCAAGAGAACAAGTCCCAGTCCATGAGTGCTTTTCAAGTCTTTCTTATATCACGCTTGCCATTGTCCCATTGACCAAAGCAAGGCGCATGGCCACACTTAAAGTCACTTGGGAGGAATGGATACAGGCTTGGGGTGTGGCTACAAGGAGCCTTTGCGGATTGGGTCATAACTGCAATGAATCCACCCAACAGGAATTTCAGGAGGTTTCATATCAATTTCACATTGTCTTTGATCTGAGAAATCCTTAGGGTTTAGGCACTGAAATAAGTAATATTTGCCTTATCACAACTCTTGGCAAAAATGTTAACAACTATCACAATGCTAAGAACTATTATTCAAAAGCCTAGGCTTATGAGCTAATAACTAAATTCTCTTTTACTTAGAGAAGTGACTGCTTGTGACTAGAGCACTTGGACAATATAAAGCGTTTTGGAATGGCGATTATAGTTGTTTTGATCAAACCACCGAAGGGATGGTAACCTAATAATGATATTCATAGGAAAATTCAAGTAATATTATGCCCCTAAATATCTCATTATTGTGAACATGATCAGAAACCTCTTGCTGAGATTTACAGAATCTTTTTCGTATAAAAGACTGACTCTTTTCAAGTTTTCCTCTCAAACTTAAACCCTTTAGCCTTCTTCAGCAACTTCTCAGTAAAATTCTTCCCTATTTCAGAATTCTTCCTTCCTTCTACATTATTTATGCATTACTATCATCTCATACCAACCTCCTTATGCTGTAAAGCATTATAGGGGAGCCAAGCAGCCCAGGAAGAAAAAAGAGAAAATAAATTGGAACAGAACACCAGATTTTATTTTCTCTTAGTATTAGCTTACCTCCATGAAGCTGAAGAAACTCTTCTCATCCACTTTCCCCAAATTCCAGAAATAGTCATAAACAGGAGAAACATGTCTCTCCTCACAAAGAGCCTACTTGATTGTCCTTGAACCCTAGATTGTTCTTTTATCTTAATAGTAATATATTTTCCAGGCCAGTGGATGTAGGAAATCTGATAGACCTTAGTTTGAATCTCAGCCTAACCACTTACTAGATGGGGAAACTTCAGAAGCTTAAGTTGTCTACATGTTAATTTTGACTTCTAAAAAATGGATATAATAGAGCATAAACTCTAACCTTTAGAAAGAGTTTAAGGCTGCCTTGCTTTATGCTCCACCCATTCTTCTACCCCAAGAAGGATCTCTGTTGTGAGGGGAGGGAAAAACAGAGTTAGGAAGGACATAGTGTTGCTACATTAGAAAGGGATGGAGTTTTTATGGGACGATAAAATGCTTATAATAGTACGGGATGAATCAGATTGTTTCTCTTTTAGACTGTTGTCTCTCAGACCTTTCTTCCTGTCACCCTTGTTTCTTTCATCTCAGGATACCACTGTGTTAGGTCTAGGCAGGAGGATGTCTTCGTTTGGAAAAGCCAAACAGGAACCAGGGTGAGGTCTGGGGATATGTAAAGCCAGGAACGTACCTACTTCTATCAGCTCCAAGAAAGACAAGAGTATACAGACCTGGGACCAAACTTCAGTAAAGAAAGCCAATTTGTCTGTAGCATTCTTTGAGCAAATATCTATTGAGACTTACTCTGGTAGCCAATTTGTTGACATATTCTAGCCAAATCTCTTTCTGTCACAAAATCATGATTATTATTAATAATTTTACAGGATTGTTATGACGATCAGATGAGGGTATATAAATATTATCCCTAATTCAGTGCATGCATAGTAAATAGCCCATTCCAAATAAATGTTACTTGTTAATTTATAAAAACTTTGATGTCTTGGGTTTGTAATAATAACTAACTTTTTTAAAGTGTGAGTCAGCAAGTCAAGTTTGAATTTGTTGTTATTATCTACCACATTGGCTATATTTTACTTTTTCATAAGATTAGGTTATGGGCTTATCAGGTAATTTAACTTTTGATCATGGCAAATATTTAGCTGAATTTTTTTTGAATTTTGTTTTATTTATTTTTTTATACAGCAAGATCTCATTAGTTATCCATTTTATACATATTAGTGTATATATGTCAATCCCAATCTCCCAATTCATCATACCACCACCACGACCCCCTGCCATGTTCCCCGCTTGGTGTCTATATGTTTGTTCTCTACATCTGTGTCTCAATTTCTGCCCTGCAAACCAGTTCATCTGTACCACTTTTCTAGGTTCCACATATATGCACTAATATATGATATTTGTTTTTCTCTTTCTGACTTACTTCACTCTGTATGACAGTCTCTAGATCCATCCACGTCTCTACAAATGACCCAATTTCATTCCTTTTTAAGGCTGAGTAATATTCCATTGTATATATGTACCACATCTTCTTTATCCATTCATCTGTCGATGGGCATTTAGGTTGCTCCCATATCCTGGCTGTTGTAAATAGTGCTGCAATGAACATTGGGGTGCATGTGTCTTTTTGAATTATGGTTTTCTCAGGGTATATGCCCAGTAGTGGGATTGCTGGGTCGTATGGTAATTCTATTTTTAGTTTTTTAAGGAACTCCATACTGTTCTCCATAGTGGCTGTATCAATTTCCATTCCCACCAACAGTGCAAGAGGGTTCCCTTTTCTCCACACCCTCTCCAGCATTTGTTGTTTGTAGATTTTCTGATGATGCCCATTCTAACTGGTGTGAGGTGATACCTCATTGTACTTTTGATTTGCATTTCTCTAATAATTAGTGATGTTGAGCAGCTTTTCATGTGCTTCTTGGCCATCTGTATATCTCTTTGGAGAAATGTCTATTTAGGTCTTCTGCCCATTTTGGGATTGGGTTGTTTGTTTTTTTAATATTGAGCTGCATGAGTTGTTTATATATTTTGGAGATTAATCCTTTGTCTGTTGATTCATTTGCAAATATTTTCTCCCATTCTGAGGGTTGTCTTTTCGTCTTGTTTGTAGTTTCCTTTGCTGTGCAAAAGCTTTTAAGTTTCATTAAGTCCCATTTGTTTATTTTTGTTTTTATTTCCATTACTCTAGGAGGTGGATCAAAAGAGATCTTGCTGTGATTTATGTCAAAGAGTGTTCTTCCTATGTTTTCCTCTAAGAGTTTTATAGTGTCCAGTCTTACATTTAGGTCTCTAATCCATTTTGAGTTTATTTTTGTGTATGGTGTTAGGGAGTGTTCTAATTTCATTCTTTTACATGTAGCTATCCAGTTTTCCCAGCACCACTTATTGAAGAGACTGTCTTTTTTCCATTGTATATCCTTGCCTCCTTTGTCATAGATTAACTGACCATAGGTGCATGGGTTTATCTCTGGGCTTTCTATCCTGTTCCATTGATCTATATTTCTGTTTTTGTGCCAGTACCATGTTGTCTTGATTACTGTACCTTTATAGTATAGTCTGAAGTCAGGGAGTCTGATTCCTCCAGCTCTGTTTTTTTCCCTCAAGACCATTTTGGCTATTCGGGGTCTTTTGTGTCTCCATACAAATTTTAAGATTTTTTGTTCTAGTTCTGTAAAAAATGCCATTGGTAATTTGATAGGGATTGCATTGAGTCTGTGGAGTGCTTTGGGTAGTATATTCATTTGCACAATATTGATTCTTCCAATCCAAGAACATGGTATATCTCTCCATCTGTTGGTATCATCTTTAATTTCTTTCATCAGTGTCTTATAGTTTTCTGCATACAGGTCTTTTGTCTCCCTAGGTAGGTATTTTATTCTTTTTGTTTTAATGGTAAATGGGAGTATTTCCTTAATTTCTCTTTCATATTTTTCATCATTAGTATATAGGAATGCAAGAGATTTCTGTGCATTAATTTTGTATCCTGCTGCTTTACCAAATTCATTGATTTAGCTGAATATTAATTAAAGTGACCAATCAGAAAAGTAAACTGACTTCCTTTGCTAATTTCTTTGGCCAGGTTTTTACACAGTATGTCTTTAAAAGACAAATTAGGTCATTAAAAAAAAAGCATGGTGTATTTTAAATCTCAGTGAACATTTATGTTTTATCTTAGAAAAAATTATAAAGAATAAAAATTATCATCTTTGGTTTCTTTTCTGCATTACATTTTCAAAGATCTAAAGAAATTGAAAAATAACTAATACTATTTCATAGAAGAAAGAAAGATAGCTTTGTGTTAGTAGTTCAACATCAGTTTCTTGTAAAAGACACTCACTTTTTAGTGACATTGCATTGTTTGCCTATGTTTAAGCCTGAACAAATCCTTTTTGTCTAAATCATATAATCTGTATAGAATTAATCTTAATTTTATATTTGAAGTAACACTATCAGGATTATTAACCTTAAATTACTCCTAATTATACTTCTTTTCAAGATTTTGTTTTTGAATTTATTTCCTGGCAGAAGGGCAAAGGAATGTCATTATATATGATCTTGATTTACCTGCCTGATGTCCTACTGCACAATGATTCATTTACTCCAAGAGTTTGAACGTGTCCCATTTTATGAAAACCTGATTTTATCCAATGTAAAACATACTCCCTGGGGACAAAGGAGAAGCGTGGGCAATTACTCAATTAATACCCAATTCATACCTTTGAAATGCACCCTAAAGTAATTCAGGAGGATCTGGTTCATACACACACACACACACACACACACACACACACACACACACAAATTCATTTTATACATGGCACTGTAGGCTCATGGGTATTTCATAAAGTGAGGATATCACTGTGTAGCAAGAAATCAAATGTCTGGACATTGCACAAGTTGTATCAGGGCTTTCAGAGTCCTTTATAAACAAACATCCTGACCTTCTTTTTCCCTTTTGCAGATGATCTCTTTCAAGAGGAGGACAGTGATCCCCCAAAAGAATATGATCCTGGGCAATTTGCAGGCCTTCTCCATGGATCCTCTCCAGCCTGTGAGTCCCCTGAAAATCCATTTCATCTCTATGAGAAAAGAGATGAATGTGAAGAAGGAAAAGATGAAGTCAGTTTGACAAATAGTCCTTTGCCTTTCAAGCAGACTCCAATAGAAAATAACTCAGAACCTTTGGTAAAGAAAATTAAACCCAAAGTAGTCAGTAGAACAATTTTTCACAAAAAAAGCAACCAACTCGAAAACCATACCATTGTTGGCACAAGAACAACTAGGAGTGGATCCCGGAATGGGGACCAGTGGATTGTGAACACGGGGGGATTTGTGGAGAGAGCCTGTACCCTGGGAAGAATAAGGTCATTGCCAAAAGCCCTGATCGACATGCATTTATCAAAAAGTGTCTCTAAATCGGATTCTGATCTCATTGCCTACCCTTCAAATGCGAAAACATCAAGAGTTAACTGGACCGAAACTTCAACTGCTGATCACAGTTCTAAAGGGAATTCTGAAAGAACGCCATCCTTCACTTCCGAATGGGAAGAAGTAAGATTTGTTCTTATTATTCCTTATTTAAGGCTTTAGCATCAAGGGGGTTTCAGGGGAAGGATTTTCAGCTTTTTAAGTCTCTCAAAGGAAAAAAAATTAACAAACACATATAGTTCCAAGTGGAAGGGAAAGGTTCTAGAGGTGTCACATGATAATTTCACAGTGAGTGCGAAAACAACACATGAGGGGAAATCTGTTGTTTCTATAGAAATTGACATCAAGCAGAAGTAATAACTAGCTATGAGGTACAAGAAAATGTTCACATTGTGTCCTACCAAGCATTGCAGCTGACAAATTGAGAAAAATCTTTGTATTTTTTTTGCTCCATATCATTTTGTTACTTGCTAAACTCTTTGTTAGCTCATCTCCCTTCTTTAAAGTATCTTATAGTTTCAGAAGAACTTTTATAATCTTAATGATAAACAGAATGGCCCTGGCCTTTCTCCAAGTACCATACAAAAAACACAAATTACTTAATATTTCCCTTTACAACTATTAGAGAGACATTAGAGAAAAATATGTTGCAGTCCAGTAACACCAATTTAAGCTCTTCTTAAAGACAAAGTCTTTAATTTCATAGAATTACTCAGAAAGCAAGTGCCCTTGTAAGGTTATAAAATATCATCCTTTGTCCCTGAGGAGGACTACATAATAAAGTAATGAAGTCTCTTGCTTTTTCTTGAATTTCTTAAAAGAATGGACCACACTCTTCCTTGGCATTTCATTCTAACATGTCACATTTTGTCTCTCAGAAGATTGTGCCAGTTGGATTAGGTTTTGAAGCACAATAGGTCACTATAGTATTCTGAGAACTAGAAATGGAAATGGCTCTGGTACTAACATTCTGAATTGAGCTGTTTGAGAAAATCACTTAATCTCTCTGCATCTGTTTCAGGGTGAACAAAATGGGACATTTAAGTAATGCTCATTGTCCTTTCTGAAACCTGCTGTCTTACTAAGGTTGCTAGGATGATGAGGAGAGGGAGTAAACCATAAATAGCTAAAGCTCTGACAGTCATATCTGCCTATACATTCCATAGTAGTAGATTGATAGTTTATTCAGATCTATCCATTTCTTATATTTATTAACTCTGTGAATAACATCTGGAGATCCTTTTCGGAACAAGGCAGGATTAATTAACATTTAACTTACCTCTTAGCATCAAGTTGTTTCCATGCCTAGATTCTTGTGATTACATGCTACAAATCAGCTTGTGGCTGGCTAAACCATTTAACAAGAACTTGGTTCCAATGGTCATGCTTCACTGGTCAGATGAGATGCACGCTCTCAGAAGAGGAAGTATGCCCGAGAGGGTAGACATTGTCATGTGAATTTATCTTCAGCTCCTTCCCCATCTGAGTTTAAAGTATACACAATTTCTAACTTACTGACCCATGTAGGTCCAAACAAAGTTCATTTTAGGAAATACAAAGAAAAGGCAAGCTGATTTTGAAAGTTTAAGAAAGGGAAATATAATTTGTATTTCTAAAAGCATTTCAAAAGATGTCTGCCTTCCTTTAAACCTTTCTCTGTCAGTCTCTTAATTGTCGTATTGCAATGGTAATAATATCAAGAATATATGCTTCTGGAAAAAAAAAGCATATATACTTCTGGCATTTGAAAGTATTTTAAAATGCAATGCTGTATGCTAAGTGAAATGAGTCAAACAGAGAAAGACAAATACTATATTATATCACATATATATGGAATTTAAAAAATATAACAAACTAGTGACTATAACAAAAAAGAAGCAGACTCACAGATATAGAAATCAAACTAGTGGTTACCAATGGCAGGGGAGGAGGGCAATATAGGGTGGAGGATTAAGAGGTACAAACTATTGGCTGTAAGATAGGCTCAAGGATGTATTGTACAACACAGGGAATATAGCCAATATTTTGTAATCACTGTAAATGGAAGCTAACCTTTAAAATTTGTATAAAAAATAAAAATAAATTTAAAAATTTTAAATAAAAAATAAATAAAAGTGTAACACTAAAAGTGAATGTAATAATTCCTTTATATGGTTTTTGTTTCTCACAGATTGACAAAATAATGAGTTCCATAGATGTTGGAATTAACAGTGAACTTCAAGAAATTAATGGTGAGAACACAAGTAAGGAAACCTCTCCTCTATGTTGTAAGGAATAAATGTGCTCAAGAACTAGCTATAAAATGATAGGAGTCTATAGATAATTTCATGTTTTACCATAACAATAGTAGCTACAAATTATTTTTTTCCATTCATATCAAACAACTATAACCTCTAAACAACATCAATTATACTGATTTAGCAAATAGAGAGATTTTTCCCCATGTGTTATTTTACTATGCCAGTTAACATTAATGAAGTTCCAACTTTATGTAGAGCTAAGTATGAAGCAATTAAAAGTGTTCTAGAACATGGTAACACCACACTACTATTTCTCATTCCGTGAAACGTCCCATTCATCCTGGCCAAAGTGATTAACAACTTCTCCTAAATTGTAAGCTCCAGTATGGCAAGAACTATGTGTTATTGATCTTCTTGTATCCAGAATACCTAGCAGAGTGTCTCACAAATAGTCGGTTCTGCAATCACCCTTACAAAGTATTGTTTTCTTCCCTATAATTAAAGCTCAAGAGTGGAAGGTCATTTAAAACTTTAAGTTAGTAGTGATAGTTGATGTTTCTGTAGATATGATAAGATTAAGGTGTGCAGGAGAGAAGCCTAAATATATCATAGGGTAAACAGTTACAGTCCTTGTGGCCCTTTGATAGTCACCAGAGTCTTTTAAACAGCACTCTAAGTGACTGTTAAGCACAGGAAAGTTGGAGAAGCGCTCTCTTCTGGTGCACTGGGCCTGGGTAGACAAGAAATGACCTTGAAATCTGGGGTTGCAGTCAGTGAAGGGAATATTCAGGTCTAAATGATACCCTTGCAGGAGCACCTCACTCCTTGCTCCTATGCTGGGACAAGTATGAACTTAAATTGTTCTAATATGGCTGGGCTCCATGTTAATTAAGTGATAATTTCTTAAAAGACTAGACAGTTTTTTTTTCTAAAACACGTTTGTTTTAGATTTTAAAAACTGAAAAATTATGAAAAAAGTACCAAAATTGTGTGCATTTGTTTAGTGACACAAGCTTGATGGCATGTGTAGCTAGCTCTCTCACACAGAAATGCTGATAAACATTGAGGACTTTTCCAATATCCAGAGAACTAGGCTAAGAATGTATGTTGCCATATAGCTGTTTCAGATAACGCTTACAGAATAATTTCAAGAAAGCTGTAGGAATGCAGATTTTTGACTGAAGTGAAGGTAAGAATGTATCTTCTTATCATAGTAAGTTCCCTGTTACTGAGAATATTCAAGCAGAGATTTAATGCTTCTCTGTTGGAAGACTTAGGTGACATTGAACATTCTAATGTAAAATTCTTCAGATAGTACCATAGAATTGTGAAAATGTCATAAACTTTATTATAATGAAAATAAGTACAAATGTTAAAATTGCCACTCAGGCAAAATTGCCTTTGAAGGGCATTTTAATAATAAATAAATCCACAGATTATTTTCCCTTAAATTACCCTCGTTTCACCTCTCGGATCACCATCCTACCCACTGCCTTTATTTACTATTTTTCTACAGTGATAATGAAAATGAAGACTCAGTCCCCAAAGCATCATTACTATTAACAAAGACTGGTTCTGTATGCGCCTTAATTTTCACTTCTTAATTGCACACTAGTTATGCACTAAGTGATTGACCATAACATGTGGCATTCCAACTGGCCATTAGGCCATTTGTGAATTACAGCTTTAGTGGTGCAGGCTTTTCCCTCTCGAGACTAGACAGAACTAGAGAAGTGATAGACAACCCCATGAAGATGACATTCCACAAATAATGTATTGGGTACTGAGTGTGGCCAGGAAATCACATGGTAGAATAAAAAGTCAGACAGAAGTGAATTCAAATATCAGTCCTGCTATTTACTAGCTGCTTGATCTTCAGCAACTCACTCAGTTTCCCCATCAACAAAAATGGAGATAGTAATGTAGGATCGTTGTAGAGACATATACAATGGCATATAAGAAGAGTCTGATACATGTAGACATGTATTAAATTTTAGCTTTTCCTTGCACTATCATGAGGGAGATGCTGTTTTAGACAGTGTGGGCATATCAAGGTAAACACACATCAGCCCTTCTTTTAAGAACTTTACAATGTCAGCTAGTCTCACAGCCTTCATGTTAAATTTGCTGTATTCCCTGGAATTGTGGTGTGTCAGTTAGAGTGCAGATCATAACAAGCCCGACAGTCAGATGGTACCAGAGAAGAGTAATTACTAAAAGAGAGCATAAAACTCCAGGCTACCCCGGCAAGGAGAAGAGAATAATCTAGATGTTTGTTTGTTTGTTTGTTTTGGCTGCATTGGGTCTTCGTTGCTGTGCACTGGCTTTCTCTAGTTGCGGCGAGCAGGAGCTACTCTTTTGCGGTGCGCGGGCTTCTCACTGCGGTGGCTTCTCTTGTGGAGCACAGGCTCTAGGCGCGTGGGCTTCAGTAATTGTGGCACGTGGGCTCAGTAGTTATGGCTCACAGACTCTAGAGCACAGGCTCAGGAGTTGTGGCGCACAGGCTTAGTTGCTCTGCGGCATGTGGGATCTTCTCGGACCAGGGATCAAACCCATGTACCCTGCATTGGCAAGTGGCTTCTTAACCACTGTGCCACCAAGGAAGTCCCTTTAGAATGTATTGATTTAAATGTTCTAAATTATTTTTATGAAATCTGAGTATTCTTTTTTTGCTTGACAATGAGGAAGAGACGTGCAATAAAATCAATGGGAAGTAAATTTAGAGTGAACAAGAGGCAATGGTACTTTACCTAGTATTGTGTTGTCGGCATCTAGAATTTTGTTTTGGAAGGCCACTGAGCCAAGCACTACGACTGGCTTCATCACAGATGCATAGTTTTATGAGCATTTATGATGTTTGTTGCTAAAAACCTCAGAAGGTGATTGGGAGACTAAAATCATAAGCAGTGGAGATACATGATGGATCAAGGATCAGCATTAAATTTTCCGTGCTCTTGCCCCTTATGTTTCATTGTTTTTGTTTGCCCTCTTCCCGCCCCTCTTGCATTTGCAATTTCAGGTATTTTTGTAAACAAAATATTTATTGGACCAGGAAGGGAGTTTTAACTCTTCCATCTTCATTCCTAAAAATATGAACCAGCTCAAAGTTTGAGCAGTCTCTATGAATCATATAACTAGTTTCACCCATAGAAATCATTTTTCTCTCTTTTAAAAAATTTCCTCAGCAATTATACAGTAGTTTGAAGCTTATCTGGCAGCCCCAACTCTCCAGGACTAAGATAGAAATAAAAGTAAATAACATTTACTGAATTTATTTTAGGCCAGTCCCTTAGGTTCTCACTCAGACTAATATTAATGGATGTTTTTCACAAACATAACGTCTGGTTTCCCACTTGAAATCAGACTTAAATGCCCAACAAATTGGCATTGGCAGTAGGATTCAGTTATATCAATACCTCATATTATGTAGGACATCCTGCTCTTTGGTGATGCTGTATATGTGATATGATAATACATTCCATGTCATCGTGTACAGCCATGTATAGGATTTTTTCAGAGAACAGATTTTAAGGTTAGATAGATTTGGCTTCAGATCCCAATGTTGCATCTCAGTGGCTTTGTGACCTCTTTGATCTCAGTTTCTTCCCCTATAAATTCAGAGTTTTAACAACCACCTCATAAGACTCCTGCAAGGTTAAATTATACAATTGTACTACTGTAGCCTAAAACATAGCAGGTGATCAATAAATATAAATTCTCTTACCTTCTTATCCAGGTATGCATGACTTACCTTTCTAATTAGAGTGTACACCACACAGGAAGATACTTGGGAAATCTTTCTTTTTGATCAGTAAAAACTGTAGTTAAGATATAACTATTCATATTCTAAGTTTTTTTCATGTGGAGTCTTGCTTAAAGTTTTATTTCTTAACCATTGTCTTTGTATCACAAGGAAGTACTTTCATGTTAGGAAATTTACCATATTCATTGGAACTACTTCATATTGTCACACTTTCCAAGAATCAAGCTGATGATCTTCTTGATGAGATTGAGGATCACTTAAGTAAAGTGGAGGCAATAATTGGCTCCACAGGATCTGCTTGTTGTTACACAACAGCAAATATGCAAAGTAACCAAGTGCCCAGACTTTACAGTCCAGGGGTGGTTGATAATCTTATAAACACCCTCCTATTTCTAAACTGGCCTCACTCATCTCCTGCTACAAGGACTTTAGGTATATGGACTATATTAGATTCATCTCAGGTACCTGAATATAAAAACTAGTATTTAGTTAAAAGGTATTTTTTGAGGCTGGGATTTTTGTCCTTATACTTAAGGTTGAATTGTATTCAAAGAGAAATATTCTAGAGTCTTATCTTTTAAAAATCTACTTTTGCCAATGTATGAATTTCATCTAAATTTTAATTATAAATGATTTGTAAAGGATTTTACCATAGAATACACTGTCTATATTGGATAGATAAAGCAACTCTTAAGTTATTTGCTAGAGAATACATAGCTCTGAAAGCAGCAGTTAACAATAATCCACAGCCCTCCTTTCTAAGCTTTTGCTTCTCTTCCTCCAAGAGTCTGAGGGCCAGGTTACAGTGCAGGGTTCCTTATAGCCATAAAGACCTTCCATGGAGAGTTTCTAGGAATTTAGGGACTCACTAAGGCAGAGTAAGTGTTCTCTCCTCCTGAGCTAAGCTCCACCTTCTCCCTGGTCTACAGGAACAGAGAGAGCTCACATGACCCTTTCCCCAAAGAGAGTCTATTTCTAAGTGGCTATGGCAGACATCTCCACAGCCCCAGAAGCTGCTCCTCCCTGATGTTTTGGTTGCTTCCAGGCCCTTGATATTTACTCACATAGTTTAGATCTGCATCCGGAGGTTCTTTGCCATCAATGCAGCTGATAGCTGTCCTCCTGCTAAGGTTGCTCATGGGAATATCGTTCCTCAAACTCTAGGAGAACACTTTCTAAAAAAATGTATTTACAATTTCCTAGAGTTGCCCTATTACAGAAATGACAAAGAGGAAAGAAGCTGAATTGTATTCCATTCTTACTGTGTGCCAGATGCTGCACAGTTTACTCCTGTGAGCATTCAGTTCTCCAAATAACTCGGTGAGGTATTATTATACCCATTTTACAGATGAAGAAAGGCTAAGAAAGGGTAACTTGTCAAAGTCAACTGCTTCAAACCTAGGTTTGTTTCTTCCAGAAGTTCATACTCCTTTCAATAAAATATGTTACTATAAAGAACAACAGAAGCCAGCCCTTTGCTTCTTTCTCTTTAGTTCAATTCATAAGCATATGCACTATGGGGAGCCAACTGAGGTATTTACATGTAAAACCAACCACTTTCCCTTAGCAAAGCCTAACTATTGGTATGGAAGAATTTAGCTTAAACCCCAAAGCCCTCCCAAAGCACAGGCCACATGGTCATATATTTAAATGAATCACAAACCTGAATATCTCCTACCTCCCAAAAGTGAACGTATATGCTAATAATGACTTGGGTTTCACTTATTTTCAGAGGAAGAATTTTCCTTGCCTCCAGTAATATTTTTTCCGTGAACTGTTAGATGGCACATAAAAGCCTCTCTGTGAAATGCTTTGCAACAGGCATAACTTATTTTTTATTTTTATTTCTTTTTACAGCACTATTTTTAATAGAACCAACTGGGGAAGGTGGGTAGTGGCATACGTTAGCATACAGGCACACTATTTTGTCTAAATCAAGAGAGGATTAATTTTTATTATTATTTTATGTAACACTTCACTGAGTAACTTAGTTATTTTTTCAGATAGATTAAATCTAAGAAACTCCTTAATAATAGAATAACCATGTAACAGTGTGAGGTACAGTAATCACTAGGCTAGCCTGAGTTAACTAATCTATCAAGAGATAGTGTTTAATCAACCAAACAGTTGTGTCCTTAGCACAATAGACACTAAAACTTAACATCTTTTAATGACTATTCCAAATAGTCATTAAAAACTAAAATAACCTACATAATAAAGATTTTGATCACTAAAATATGGCTGAGATTCTCTGGTTTTGAAATTACAAGTAATATTCATATGTGAAATTTGTTTTCTATTAAGTATGAAATAGTTGAGTGTTATTCTGTGGCCTAATATTTGCCTATGATGTATCAATAGTTAGAACTGGTACACTGTTTTCAATTCAACAAAATATTTAACCTTCTAGAAGAGGCCTAGAGAGATGAGCAAGTGCCATCTTCTACTGTAGTTATACCGAAATACTTTCCATAACATCTTTCATATATGATCAATCAACATCTGCTCACTACTTCCAGAGACAATATATTCTATCACTGGGAAGCTCAAATTGTTAAAAACTCATTTTTTCAAGTCCCTTCTATCCATTTTTCTCTTAAATTTCCAGTGAAACAAAGGATGGATAACGGCCCATTATTTCTCATATATTATGAGTATCTTCAGGATATGGCTGATATTTTTGATAGACCATACCCCCTTGCCCATTCACCATTAAGCTGAAAAACAATGCAAAGAGTCTCCTTTATAGACACTTTAAAAATACTAGTTGCATGACTTCTATATAAATGTCAGTGCATTTTACAAAGTCCACCATTAACAACCTCATACTTGTAACAGAGTCGGAAGTAAAAATAATTGGGAGTAATTTGAAATATAGACAACAGGCCTTCATAAGTTATGGATCATCATAATGATTACTTTTAGATACAAATTTGTTTTCCCAAAACAAATGAAAAATGAAGTGATAAACATGGGTCACTTACCCATGAGAAAAACTTGATAGCTTATACTGGTTGTTTCTATGATACACTATTCTGGTAACAAAGGGCTTCTCATCTACTAGTATTTTTGATACTTAAGTATAAACTTCTAGAGACTTATATAAATTTAAGAACAGTGGTACCCAGCAATATTACTTTTACGAATGTATCCTAAGGAAACAACAGGACAAGAGCAAAGTATGTGTATATAAAGGTGTTCATATCAGCATTGTTTATGATCATTTAAGAAATAGAATCAAACCAAATCACCATTAATAGAAAACTTGTAAAATGAGTTACTGTAATTCCTTATGATGAAATGTTAAATAGCTAATTAAAAATGTCATTGTATCTATATTTACTACCATGGAAATATAGCCATAATATACTACTAAGTGAAAAAAGTAGATAACCAAGTAAATTGTATCCCATTTTTTAATACACATGCATGAAGAACATCTGGAAGGACATATGCAAAAAAATTAACTGTGAATATCACTGGGTGAGATTATCAGTGATTTTTATTTTCTGCTCTCCTAAATTTTCCGAAATTTTTAGAGTGAGTGTACATTGCTTTTATTTTCATTGTCTATATCATTCACTAGAAGAAAGTATATGCCAATTTAGTAAATAAATAAAATGGTAAACAAATTGCAATTTATGCAGAGTCACAAATATGCAAACACATATACATAAACACTTATATGTGAAACATATAAATGTGATAGCCATCAGTGGTGATTGAATTTTGCCGGGTGAACACCTTATTGAATACGTGATTAAGTCTTTTTATTAGTTCTAAGTTAAAATAGGTGTGTTTCCGTGGTTGCAGAAAGGGGATTCATTTGATTTATTTTTAGTTTTTGTTACTGCAAAAACTATTTTTAAATAACTACACAAATTTTTAATATATCCATAACCCAACCCCAATCAAATGATTTTTTTTCTTTTGTCCATGTCCTGGTCTGTGTACATATTCTAGTGACTTTCTAGCCTCTGTCTATGTGCACAGTCAATTTTTATGTATTAATAATTTTATAGATAGAATTTTGCAATCTTCATTTTCATGTTACCATTTCACAAAACTCTGTTTTCTTACTTTTTTTTCTTACCCACTTGCTTTATCACTCCTATGAATATCCAGTGTTAACATGGAGTATATACTTGCACTTTTCTTCAGTTTCTTTCATGCAACAAAGAGAAAGATGATAGATGATAGATAGATAGATAGAAAGATAGAAAGATAGATAGATAGATAATAGACAGGTAGATGTTGCTTATGTTTTAAAAATATGAAACCATGCTATATACATTTCTCTGCAGCTTCTTCTCATTTAACAATAATCATGGCTTTACCTTATTTTTATAATCAGTAAATAATCTGTGAAACAAAATTGTATTGGTGAAGTTCACCCTCAGTGAGGAAGAGAGCTCTGATCTGATTACTACTCCCACCACTGAACTAACTTGCTGTGTGACTTGGAAAATAACACCTCACAATGGACCTAAGTTTCTTAATTTGAAAATAAATGGTAGGACTATATATTTTCTAACTCCATAATTCTATGACTCATACTTTTATCTTTTGTTTTATGGGTTATTCTTTGGCAAGAGTGTCCTTCTTTAAAGCTTTCCACTTAATTTCTTAAGGACAAATGATCAATAAATCTCAACTATGTGTATTTCAACTAGATTCTTCTAGGAATATTGCCAGATCCTCATTTTACATTGCTTTTAAAATATATTAATGTAATAAATGCATATTTTAATTGATAGAGGTGTGTAAGATATTTAAGTTCTTTGTTTTTATATGCAAAAGTGACTGTCTCTGAAGCATCTCAGCTCTTTTAATAAACCTTATCGAGGAGCTTCAAGATGGCAGAAGAGTAAGACATGGAGATCACCTTCCTCCCCACAAATACATCAGAAATACATCTACTTGTGGAACAACCCCTACAGAACACCTACTGAATGCTGGCAGAAGACCTCACACCTCCCAAAAGGCAAAAAACGCCCCCACGTACCTGGGTAGGGCAAAAGAAAAAAGAAAAAACAGAGACAAAAGAATAAGGATGGACCTGCACCAGTGGGAGGGAGCTGTTAAGGAGGAAAGGTTTCCACACACTAGGAAGCCCCTTCGCAGGCGGAGACTGTGGGTGGCGGAGGGGGGAAGCTTCGGAGCCATGGAGGAGAGCGCAGCCACAGGGGTGCGGAGGGCAAAGCGGAGAGATTCCCGCACAGAGGATCGGTGCCGAACAGCACTCACCAGCCTGAGAGGCTTGTTTGCTCATCCGCGGAGACGGGTGAGGGCTGGGAGCTGAGGCTTGGGCTTCGGAGGTCAGACCCCAGGGAGAGAACTGGGGTCGGCGGCGTGAACACAGCCTGAAGGGGGTTAGTGCGCCACTGCTAGTCCAGAGGGAGTTGGGGAAAAAGTCTGGAGCTGCCGAAGAGGCAGGAGACGTTTTCTTGCCTCTTTGTTTCCTGGTGTGTGAGGAGTAGGGATTAACAGTGCCGCTTAAAGGAACTCCAGAGACGGACGCGAGCCGCAGCTATCAGTACGGACCCCAGAGACGGGCATGGGACACTTATGCTGCTACTGCATATACGAAGAAGCCTGTGTGCAGGCACAGGTCACTGTCCACACCTTCCCTCCTGCGAACCTGTGCAGCCCGCCACTGCCAGGTTCCCGTGATCCTGGGAGACCGCACAGCGTGCCTCAGGCTGGTGCAAGGTCATGCCGGCCTTGGCCACCGCAGGCTCGCCATGCATTCCGTACCCTTCCCTCCCCCAGAGCCCCTGAATCACCTGCTACTTTAACCCCATCCTGTATTGGCGGGGAACAGACACCCTCATGTGACCTACATGCAGAGGTGGGGCCAAATCCAAAGCTGAACCCCAGAAGCTATGCCAAAAAAGAAGAGAAAGGGAAATCTCTCCCAGCAGCCTCAGGAGCAGGCGATTAAATCTCCACAATCAACTTGATATACCCTGTATCTGTGGAATACCTGAATAGAAAATGAATCATCTCAAATTGAGGCACTGGACTTTGGGAGCAACAATATATATATTTTTTTCCTCCTTCTATTTTTGTGAGTGTGTATGTGTATACTTCTGTGTGTGATTTTGTCTGTATAGCTTTGCTTTTACAATTTCATTTGTCCTAGGGTTCTGTCTGTCCTTTTTTTTTTTTTTTTTTAGTATAGTTTTTAGCGCTTATTATCATTGGTAGATTTGTTTTTTGGTTTGGTTGCTTTCTTTCTTTTTTTAAATTACTTTTTAAATTTTTAATTATTTTTAATAACTTTATTTTATTTTATATTCTTCTTTCTTTCTTTTTTCTTTCTTTCTCCCTTTTATTCTGAGACGTGTGGATGACAGGCTCTTGGTGCTCCGGCTGGGCATCAGGCCTGTGTGTCTGAGGTGGGAGAGCCAATTTCAGGACATTGGTCCACCAGAGACTTCCCAGCTCCACGTAATATCAAATGGTGAAAATCTCCTAGAGATCTCCATCTCAATGCTAAGACCCAGCTCCACTCAAGGAGCAGCAAGCTACAGTGCTGGACACCCTATGCCACACAACTAGCAAGACAGGAACACAGCCCCACCCATTAGCAGAGAGGCTGCCTAAAAACATAATAAGGTCACAGACACCCCAAAACACAACACCAGACATGGACCTGCCCAACAGGAAGGCAAGATCCAGCCTCATCCACCAGAACACAGGCACTAGTTACCTCCATGAGGAAGCCTATACAACCCACTGAACCAACCTTAGCCACTAAGGGGCAGACACCAAAAACAATGGGAACTACGAACCTGCAGCCTGCGAAACGGAGACCCCAAACACAGTAAGTGAAGCAAAATGAGAAGACAGAGAAACACACAGCAGATGAAGGAGCAAGGTAAAAACCCACCAGACCACACAAATGAAGAGGAAATAGGCAGTCTACCTGAAAAAGAATTCAGAATAATGATAGTAAAGATGATCCAAAATCTTGGATATAGAATGGAGAAAATACAAGAAACGTTTAACAAGGATCTAGAAGAACTAAAGAGCAGAGAAACAATGAAGAACAACAATAACATGAAATTGTAAATTTTCTAGAAGGAATCAATAGCAGAATAACTGAGGCACAAGACGAATAAGTGACCTGGAAGATAAAATAGTGGAAATAACTACCACAGAGCAGAATAAAGAAAAAAGAATGAAAAGAATTGAGGACAGTCTCAGGGACTTCTGGGACAACATTAAACGCACCAACATTGGAATTATAGGGGTCCCAGAAGAAAAAGAGAAAAAGAAAGGGACTGAGAAAATATTTGCAGAAATTATAGTTGAAAACTTCCCTAATATGGGAAAGGAAATAGTTAATCAAGTTCAGGAAGCACAGAGAGTCCCATACAAGATAAATCCAAGGAGAAGCATGCCAAGACACATATTAATCAAACTATCAAAAATTAAATACAAAGAAAAAATATTAAAAGCAGCAAGGCAAAAACAACAAATAACACACAAGGGAATCCCCATAAGGTTAACAGCTGATCTTTCATCAGAAACTCTGCAAGCCAGAAGGGAATGGCAGGACATATTTAAAGTGATGAAGGAGAAAAACCTACAACCAAGATTATTCTACCCAGCAAGGATCTCTTTCACATTTGATGGAGAAATTAAAACCTTTACAGACAAGCAAAAGCTAAGAGAATTCAGCACCACCAAACCAGCTTTACAACAAATGCTAAAAGAACTTCTCTACACAGGAAACACAAGAAAAGGAAAAGAGCTACAATAACAAACCCAAAACAATTAAGACAATGGTAATAGGAAGATACATATCAATAATTACCTTAAATCTAAATGGATTAAATGCTCCAACCAAAAGACGTAGACTAGCTGAATGAATACAAAAACAAAACCCGTATATATGCTGTCTACAAGAGACCAACTTCAGACCTAGGGACACATACAGACTGAAAGTGAGGAGATGGAAAAAGATATTCCATGCAAATGGAAGTCAAAAGAAAGCTGGAGTAGCAATTCTCATATCAGACAACATAATTTTAAAATAAAGACTATTACAAGATACAAAGAAGGACACTACGTAATGATCAAGGGACCAATCCAAGAAGAAGATATAACAATTTTAAATATCTATGAACCCAACATAGCAGCACCTCAATACATAAGGCAACTACTAACAACCATAAAAGGGGAAATTGATGGTAGCACAATCATAGTAGGGGACTGTAACACCCCACTTTCACCAATGGACAGATCATCCAAAATGAAAATAAATATGGAAACACAAGCTTTAAATGATACATTGAACAAGATGGACTTCATTGATATTTATAGGACATTCCATCCAAAAACAACAGAATACACTTTGTTTTCAAGTGCTCATGGAACATTCTCCAGGATAGATCATATCTTGGGTCACAAATCAAGCCTTGGTAAATTTAAGAAAATTGAAATCATATCAAGTATCTTTTCCGACCACAACGCTATGAGACTAGATATCAATTACAGGATGAAATCTGTGAAAAAATACAAACACATGGAGGCTAAACAATACACTACGTAATAACCAAGAGATCACTGAAGAAATCAAAGAGGAAATCAAAAAATACCTAGAAACAAATGACAGTGAAAACACTATGACCCAAAAGCTATGGGATTCAGCAAAAGCAGTTCTAACACGGAAGTTTATAGCAATACAATCCTACCTTAAGAAACAAGAAACATCTCAAATAAACAACCTAACCTTACACCTAAAGCAATTAATGAAAGGACAAGAAAAACCCAAGGTTAGCAGAAGGAAAGAAATCATAAAGATCAGATCAGAAATAAATGAAAAAGAAATGAAGGAAACAGTAGCAAAGATCAATAAAACTAAAAGCTGGTTCTTTGAGAAGATAAACAAAATTGATAAAACATTAGCCAGACTCATCAAGAAAAAAAGGGAGAAGACTCAAATCAATAGAATTAGAAATGAAAAAGGAGAAGTAACAACTGACACTGCAGAAATACAAACGATCATGAGAGATTACTACAAGCAACTCTATGCCAATAAAATGGACAACCTGGAAGAAATGGACAAATTCTTAGAAATGCACAACCTTCCGAGACTGAACCAGGAAGAAATAGAAAATATAAACAGACCCATCACAAGAACTGAAATTGAACCTGATTAAAAATCTTCCAAAAAACAAAAGCCCAAGACCAGATGGCTTCACAGGCAAATTCTGTCAAACATTTAGAAAAGAGCTAACACCTATCCGTCTCAAACTCTTCCTAATAATAGCAGAGAGAGGAACACTCCCAAACTCATTCTATGAGGCCACCATCACCCTGATAGTAAAATCAGAGAGGGATGTCACAAAGAAACAAAACTACAAGCCAATATCACTGATGAACATAGATGCAAAAATCCTCAACAAAATACTAGCAAACAGAATCCAACAGCACATTGAAAGGATCATACACCATAATCAAGTGGGTTTATCCCAGGAATGCAAGGATTCTTCAATATATGGAAATCAATCAATGTGATACACCATTTTAAGAAACTGAAGGATAAAAACCATATGATCATCTCAATAAATGCAGAAAAAGCTTTTGACAAAATTCAATACCCACTTATGATAAAAACCCTCCAGAAAGTAGGTATAGACGGAACTCTCCTCAACATAATAAAGGCCATATATGACAAACCCACAGCCAACATCGTTCTCAATGTTGAAAAACTGAAACCATTTCCACTAAGATCAGGAACAAGACAATATTGCCTGTTCTCACCACTATTATTCTACAGAGTTTTGGAAGTTTCAGCCACAGCAGTCAGAGAAGTAAAGAAATAAAAGGAATCCAAATCAGAAAAGAAGTAGTAAAGCTGTCACTCTTTGCAGATGACATGATACTCTACATAGAGAATCCTAAAGATGATACCAGAAAACTACTAGATCTAATCAACGAATTTAGTAAAGTAGCAGGATACAAAATTAATACACAGAAATCTCTTGCATTCCTATATACTAGTGATGAAAAATCTGAAAGTGTGAAATTAAGGAAACACTCCCATTTAGCATTGCAACAAAAAGAATAAAATACCTAGGAATAAACCTACTTAAGGAGACAAAACACCTGTATGCAGAAAACTATAAGACACTGATGAAAGAAATTAAAGATGATACAAATAGATGGAAAGACATATACCATGTTCTTGGATTTGAAGATTCAACATTGTGAAAATGACTCTACTACCCAAAGCAATATACAGATTCAATGCAATCCCTATCAAACTACCACTGGCATTGTTCACAAACTAGAACACAAAAGTTCACAATTTGTATGGAAACACAGAAGACCCCAAATAGCCAAAGCAATCTTGAGAAAGAAAAACGGAGCTGGAGGAATCAGGCTCCCTGACTTCAGACTATACTACAAAGCTACAGTAATCAAGACAGTATGGTACTGGCACAAAAACAGTAATATATATCAATGGAACAGGATAGAAAGCCCAGAGATAAACCCACAAACTTATGGTCACCTTTTTTTTGATAAAGGAGGCAAGAATATACAGTGGAGAAAAGACAGCCTTTTCAATAAGTGGTGCTGGGAAAATAGGACAGCTACATGTAAAAAATGAAATTAGAACACTCCATAACACCATACACAAAAATAAACTTAAAATGGATTACAGACCTAAATGTAAAGCCAGACACTATAAAACTCTTAGAGGAAAACATAGGCAGAACACCCTTTGACATAAATCACAGAAAGATCCTTTTTGACCCACCTCCTAGAGAAATGGAAATAAAAACAAAAATAAACAAATGGGACCTAATGAAACTTAAAATCTTTTGCACAGCAAAGGAAACCATAAACAAGACCAAAAGACAACTCTCAGAATGGGAGAAAATATTTGCAAACGAAGCAGCTGACAAAGGATTAATCTCCAAAATTTACATGCAGCTCAATATCAAAAAAACAACCAACCCAATCCAAAAATGGGCAGAAAAACTAAATAGACATTTCTCCAAAGAAGATACACAGATTGCCAGCAAACACATGAAAGGATGCTCAACATCACTAATCATTAGAGAAATGCAAATCAAAACTACAATGAGGTATCACCCCACAGCAGTCAGAATGGCCATCATCAAAAAATCTACAAACAATAAATGCTGGAGAGGGTGTGGAGAAAAGGGAACACTCTTGCACTGCTGGTGGGAGTGAATTGGTACAACCACTATGGAGAACAGTATGAAGGTTCCTTAAGAAACTAAAAATAGAACTACCATATGACCCAGCAATCCCAATACTGGGCATATACCCTGAGCAAACCATAATTCAAAAAGTGTCATATAGCACACTGTTCATTGCAGCTCTATTTACAATATCCAGTACATGGACGCAACCGAAGTGTGCATCAACAGATGAATGGATAAAGATAATGTGGCACGTGTAAAGTGGAATATTACTTAGCCATAAAAAGAAACAAAATTGAGTTATTTATATTGAGGTGGATGGACCTAGAGTCTGTCATACAGAGTGAAGTAAACCAGAAAGAGAAAAACAATTACTGTATGTTAACACATATATATGGGATCTAAAAAAAAAAAAAAATTGGTAATGAAGAACCTAGGGGCAGGACTGGAATAAAGATGCAGACCTACTAGATAACGGACTTGAGGATGCAGGGAGGGGGAAGGGTGATCTGGGACGAAGTGAGAGAGTGGTATGGACATACATACACTACCAAATGTAAAACGGATACCTAGTGGGAAGCAGCCACATAGCACAGGGAGATCAGCTCAGTGCTTTGTGACCACCTAGAGGGGTGGGATAGGGAGGGTGAGAGGGAGGGAGACGCAAGAGGGAGGGGATATGGGGATGTATGTATATGTATAGCTGATTCACTTTGTTATAAAGCAGAAACTAACACACCATTGTAAAGCAATTATACTCCAATAAAAAGAAAAAAAAAAGAAGCCTGAAGGAGAGAGAGAACATGACAGTTTGGAATACTCTGTGTGGTTCCACTGGCCTAGCGCAGTAGTTCTCGAACTTTCTGGTGTTGGGACCCCTTTATAGTGTTAAAAACTATTTGGGACCCTCAGAAGATTTTGTTTATGTGGGCCATATCTATGGATATTTATTGTAAAACACTGAGTTAAAAGTAAAAATTTTAAATGTGTTTATTAATTTAAAATAATAATAATAAGCTGATTAGGTACTAACATCAATAACGTATCTTTTGTGAGTATTAAATGCATTTTCCAAAACAAAAAATAAATAAAAACCTTATGTTGATTTATAGGAAACTTAAATGACTAGCAGAAATCATGTGCATTTTAGTGAAGTGAATGGGAATAAATGCAGAATATCTGATAACTGTACTTTGCCTGTTTCTTGAATCCACTAAGCTTCTTCTAAGAATCTTTATGGCAAAAAAGTAGTTAGTATTTCAATAGTGTATACTTTTCATTAGGTTGCAGGTATGGACCAAGTTCTCACCGTTGCCCATTTCTTACCCACTCACTTGGCTTGAGCCAACTGGTCAGGCAACACCCCCACACACACAGGTTCCTGAACTTTGGCTTGCCCCCAGATCTAAGCAGGCACTAAAATGCTGACCGTTTTTCGTTAATAGTTGATTCCAAATCAGCTGACCACAGAAACTTTTCCTCTTATACCACCCTGCTCATGCTGTCTGCTCAGCCCCACCAGCTTGCTCTACTTCCCCTCAACATTCCTGCTAGTCCTGCTTACCTCTCCCTATAAAAGCAAAGCCCTTTTTCTGTTTGGCTTTGAGATGCCTAAAACCCTAAGGGAGGAGCATTCTCCCTATTGTAAGTCTTTTTAAGTCTCTCCTTGCCTAAGTATGGATTTGTTTTTATTTGACAGTACTAAAAATTTCTTAGACCTGTCTCGTTTCACCTTTTAACTTCTCAGCCAGTTTCCTTTTCCTCTTTTATAGTTAATTTGACCATAAATGATGTTTCCTCAGTATTGTTCCTCAGACTATATGCTTAGAGATTTTCTCTGTGTAGCCATTGTTTTGAAAAATGTGTGTATACTTGTATGTTTGTATGTGTATGTGACATGTGGATTGTATTCCTAAAATAATCAGAATTGAATATGTGAGATATATACAGGTTGATTTCTGTATCCATGTCTGATGCAATTCTGTATCAACCAAGAATTTCCTTAGAAAATTCCACCATTTTCTCTTCATATCACACCAAATGTGCATAATTATAAAACATAAGTGAAATACTAAAGTGTATTTTTTAACATAAGTGTTAATATACAGTACCAAATACCATAACACTTACTGTTGCTGACATATGAAATGCTTGTTCTAGTGACACTGAGCCTTTATTATAAGAATAGAAGAAGAATTCCTTATCTCATTTTCTCTATCCATTGACCCATTGATGGACATTTAGTTTGTTTCTGTATCTTGGCTATTGTGAATAATGCTGCAAGGAACATGAGAGTGCAGATACCTGCTGAGATTCTGATGTCATTTCTTTTGGATAAATACCCAGAAGTGGGATTGCTGTTATCATGTGGTAGTTCTATTGATACTTTTAATATTTTGAGGAACTTCTATGATGTTTTTCATAGCAGCTGTACCATTTTACATTCCCACCAACACTGTACAAGGGTTCCAATTTCTTCACATCCTCACCAACACTTATCTTTCTTCTTTTTGATAATAGCCATCCTAACGGATGTAAGGTGATACCTCATTGTAGTCTTGATTTGCATTTCCCTGATAAGTGACATTGAGCATCTTTTCATGCACCTATTGGCCTGGAGGGCGTTATGCTGAGTAAAATAAACCAGTCACAGAAGGACAAATACTGCATGGTTCCAATTTTTTAATGTCTTAGTCCATTCAGGCTGCTCTAACAGAATACTATAGACTGGGTGACTTATAGACAACAGGAATTTATTTCTCACAGTTCTAGAGGCAGGAAGTCCAAGGTCATGGTGCCGGTAGATTGAATGTCTGGTGAAAGCCTGCTTCCCAGTTCATGCAACTGTCTTTTTGCTGTGCCTTCACATGGCAGAAAGGGACAAGGGAGCTCTAGTCTCTTTTACAAGGGCACTAATCCCATTCATGGGGGTTCTGCCCTCATGACCTGATAACTTCTTAAAGGCTCCACCTCCAGATACCATCACACTGGGATTAGATTTCAATATATGAATTCTCGAGGGCACAAACCTTCAATCTATAGCATAAGAGGTATCTAAAATAGCCAAACTCATAGAAACAGAGGGTAGAATGGTGGTTGCCAGCTGGGGGCAGGGGGAAATGGGCAGTGCTGTTCAAGGAGTATAAAATGTTAGTTATCCAAGATGTGTAAATTGTAGAGGTCTGCTTTACAACATTGTGCCTATAGTTAACAATATTGTATTGTGTGCTTAAAAATTTGTTGAGAGGGTAGATTTCATGTTAAATGTTCTTACCATAATAGAAGACAAAAACAAAAAATAAAGGAAAGAAAACAGGACTCTATTACCCTGTGCATTCACAACAAAAATTTCTTCTATGTGAGCTTCTCAAGCATTTAAATAAACCATTTGTACCTGGTATGTACTCTTGTTCTTTTTTCAGTGGAATAAGTGCTTGTAGTCTTCCTAGTGTTATTTAGAGTAGGATTCTGTATGTTTACAGACTGGGTATCTTCAAAAAAGACTTGAGAAGACTTATGATAAAATATATAATTTTAGTAAAATAAAACCCTATTAAAACAACAGCAAAAGATAGTTTAAAAGAGAGAAAAAAAATCTTAAGGGAGAAAAGAGAGAGAAAATATTCCAAAACACCTAAACGAAGGAAAATGATTGAGACAAAGCATACAACTTGCCTCTGAGTTTCTTGGCAACCAAGACAAAAGTGGGCTACAAAACTGTCATTATAAGGCATATTTTCAAGGCGTGTAGAGAAAAGAACTCTTTCTTACTTTGAAGCTCTAGAAGGAATTTCCCCCATGTGTCATTTTATAAAAGATATACAACTAGATTAGGAACAATGCTTTCGTTAGAATGCAGGAAAAAGGGGGAGTATTCTACCTATGACTTATACATAGCCAGGTGTACAGTGATAAGGTAGTACCTCTGTACAGACCTTTCTACTGGGGAGTTCTAGCTTTCTCCATGATATAAACAAGCACATGTTCTAGAATATCAATGTTGTTTTTTCTTACCCTTTCAAAAAATGCCCGCTTTGCTTAACCTGTTCTATGTGTTAATGACTTGAGTATCAGGATTTGAGGAGTATGTAATAAAATTACAAGCACTATCTAAAATTTTATGTGACAGTGAGGTTGGAGAGCTACTCATCGTATGTGAAGGAGTATGAAATATGGCAACAGAAAATGTAAGAGTCCCAGTTCCATCCCTTACTGGTTGTTTGACCTTGGACAATTACTTCATCATTCTGAGCCTTCGTTATGTTATTCTTTAAAATGAGAATAATAATAAATTTCTTACTTCTTGTTATAATTAAATGAGATAATTTATATGAAAGTACTTGTAAACTGTAAAGGTCTGTTAGTTATTATGATGTTACCTTTCTAGAAAGCTCTTCAGCTTTTAAATTAGAGGTCACTGTGTTCGTTCATTCTTCTCTCCAGGCAATTGAGTGTAGTTTATAAGCACGCAATAAAATAGTTGCTTTATATCCACACATAGACCATTCCCCCTCTAGAAGTTTTCTTAAAATAAATAAATGAGGTTTTCTTCTTGAAGTGACCAGTAAAATAGACTTTCTAGTTCATTTTTATATATTAAAGATAAATTTGTTTACTCTATGGGCAAAATAAATAAGGCCATTTCCCCCACTAATAAAAACAGGAACAGGAAGAAATTCCAGGACAATGAACTAAGATCAAGTATGTTTGCATATGCCTGGTTACAGCATAGTTATTGACAGTTTGATTGTTTTTTGACCTACAGTCAAACTCTCCTCAAAATATTTGATAATGTAGGCAGTAAATTATTTTTTAAATGGCTATGCTGGCAACTGGTTATAAAATGGAGCTTAGAGAGCCTGAAGGCAGGCAGGACAGATATGCTGCTGTCCCAGTCATCTAGACCCAAGGGAAACTGACAGTCTAGACACAGGTTTTAGCTATAGGAAAATGGGAAGGAGTGTCTGTTTGACTGTCCATTGTTTACTGATATTTAACCCTTTTTGAGTCACCAATTGCTTTGAGAGTCTGATGGAAAAAATGAGGCCTCTTGCAGGAAAAATGCAAATACACTTTATTTTTATTTTATTTTTTTAACATCTTTATTGGAGTATAATTGCTTTACAATGGTGTGTTAGTTTCTGCTTTATAACAAAGTGTATCAGCTATACATATATATATATATCTCCCCATATCTCCTCCCTCTTATATCTCCCTACCACCCTCCCTATCCCACCCCTCTAGGTGGTCACAAAGCACCAAGCTGATCTCCCTGTGCTATGTGGCTGCTTCCCACTAGCTATCTGTTTTACATTGGGTAGTATATATAAGTCCATACCATTCTCTCACTTCGTCCCAGCTTACCCTTCCCCCTCCCCGTGTCCTCAAGTCCATTCTCTGTGTTTGCGTCTTTATTCCTGTCCTGCCCCTAGGTTCGTCAGAACCACTTTTTTTTTTTTTTTTTTTTTTTTAGATTCCATATATATGTGTTAACATACAGTAATTGTTTTTCTCTTTCTGACTTACTTCACTCTGTATGACACTCTAGGTCCGTCCACCTCACTACAAATAACTCAATTTCATTTCTTTTTATGGCTGAGTAATAGTCCACTTTACACATGTGCCACATCTTCTTTATCCATTCATCTGTCGATGGTCACTTAGGTTGCTTCCATGTCCTGGCTATTGTAAATAGTGCTGTGATGAACAGTGTGCTACATGACTCTTTTTGAATTATGGTTTTCTCAGGGTATATGCCCAGTAGTGGGATTGCTGGGTCGTATGGTAGTTCTGTTTTTAGCTTTTTAAGGAACCTCCATACTGTTCTCCATAGTGGCTGTATCAATTTCCATTCCCACCAACAGTGCAAAAGGGTTCCCCTTTCTCCACACCCTCTCCAGCATTTATTGTTTGTAGATTTTTTGATGATGGCCATTCTGACTGCTGTGGGGTGATACCTCATTGTAGTTTTGATTTGCATTTCTCTAATGATTAGTGATGTTGAGCATCCTTTCATGTTGGCAATCTGTATGTCTTCTTCGGAGAAATATCTATTTAGATGTTCTGCCCATTTTTGGATTGGGTTGTTTGTTTTTTGATATTGAGCTGCATGAGCTGCTTGTAAATTTTGGAGATTAATCCTTTGTCAGTTGCTTCATTTGCAAATATTTTCTCCCATTCTGAGGGTTGTCTTTTCATCTTGTTTATGTTTTCCTTTGCTGTGCAAAAGCTTTTAAGTTTCATTAAGTCCCATTTGTTTATTTTTGTTTTTATTTCCATTTCTCTAGGAGGTGGGTCAAAAAGGATCTTGCTGTGATTTATGTCATGGAGTGTTCTGCCTATGTTTTCCTCTAAGAGTTTTATAGTGTCTGGCCTTATATTTAGGTCTGTAATCCATTTTGAGTTTCTTTTTGTGTATGGTGTTAGGGAGTGTTCTAATTGCAAATACACTTTAAAAGAAAATGTTTGTTTTTCTATCTTTTCCATATGTATATGTATGCGTGTATAGATATATGTGTACTGACACATATCCATCTTGAGGGAGAATAAATATGGTAGGCAAAGGAAATGTAAACATTAATGAAAAATTACCAGTTTAAAAAAAGATTTTTAAATCTTTTTTTAAAAGATTACTCCAAAGTCTGAGAGTACTCCAGACTTTGAATTTCCAGAGTTGAAAGTTTTCATAGGCATGATTAGTGCTAAAAATATCACCAAAGTCTCTCAGAGAAAGATATAGAGACTCTGTTCCATTTGGGAATATCTGAGCATGAGTTCCTATCTTAAATAAACATCAGACATAGTCTAGATTTGGAAAAGGATTAAATGGAACATTTCAAATTATGAGATGTCAAGTAAGAGAATTTCAGTGTGCTTAGGTTTGGTATCTCTCATACAAATTTAAGTTAAGATATATTTTATCTGCTCATGTATTCCTGAGTCAAATGTGGTTTTATGTACTTTTTTGGTACAGTGATACAAAGACATGGGGATATGCCAGGCTTATTCAAATTCCGGCGTGCTAACCATGGTTTTCTTAAACCTGCATGATCTTTACATCCTGAATTTCTTTACTGATCACCTGTATTCTCAGTTTTAAGATTTTAGACTGAAGAAAACTTTTTAAATTCATCATTTTTACTTATTTTTTTTACTTATTTTTTTAATGCTGAGAAATTTTCTTCCTAAAGATTTTAATTTGAAATATATATGTATTCTTCCCCCCATTTTATCCCTCTATTTTAAGCTATTTTACAAATAGTGGCATATTCTACACACTGTTCTTCATCTTACTTTTTAAACCATTAATTTAAATTAATGGAGATTATTCCATAACAGAACATAGAATACTTCCTGCTTCTCAGTTGTATGAATGTAGCACAATTTATTTAACTGTCCCCCTATTGATAGGGATTGTTTACAGTATGTTTTATTATAAACAATGCTGCAGTGACTAGCCTTGTTTCTTTACACTTGCAGACATATATCTGATGGATACATTCCTAAAAGTTAATTTGCTGGTTCAGGGTGCACGTGTATTTGTACTTTTGATAAGTATTGCCAAATTGCCCTTCTTAGGGGTTATAATGATTTACCCCAACACCAGCAATAAAAGGAAGTCTCTTGTGTCCTGACCGATATACAGTGTTATCAAACTTCTGGACTTTTACCTACTTGGCAGGTGAAAAATAGTACCTCTGTGCCAATTCTTGTATTATGAGTGAAGTTGAGCTTCTTTT
Organism: Mesoplodon densirostris; assembly: GCF_025265405.1. Classification (NCBI taxonomy): domain Eukaryota; kingdom Metazoa; phylum Chordata; class Mammalia; order Artiodactyla; family Ziphiidae; genus Mesoplodon; species Mesoplodon densirostris. The sequence continues at coordinate 82,570,554 of NC_082671.1, forward strand.
CATATGCTTCAGTTTCATTTATATTTACTTTTCTCTTTGAACTATCTGTTCATATCCTTTGCCCATTTTAGGGGGTGTTGTTACTCTATTTCTATTGATTTGAAGGAGTTTTTATTATTAGGCATACATCTCAGTGTATTTGACAAAGTTGCAACTACCTTTCCTCAGTTTTTTATTTATCTTATGACCTAACTTGCCATACGGAAATTTTAAATTATTTTGTAATTGATTTAATCAAGCTTTTAAAAAATTAATGATTTCAAAGTTTTGTGTTTTATTAGGAAAGCCTCTATCACAATGAGAATGTATAAGAATCTTTGTGTCGTTTCTTCTAGTATTTTTATCATTTTGGTGTTTCTGTATTTGATCTGTATGTAATTTTCTCTTATACAAGGAATGAGGTATGGATCAAACTTTATTTTAATTGATGACTACTCCTGCTACATCATTCAATGAATTAATAGTCCATGTGGTCCTCACTGATCTGAGAAGCACATTTATTACATGCTTCATAGCCAGTGATATTTTGTTTTTTATTCACTTTCTATTGTGTTCCCCTTATGTGTCTGCATCTGTTCACATGTCAGCACCACACTGGTTTATTCATTTACAATTTATAATGTGTCATAATATCCATTTTTCAGAGTTCATGTTTTTCCACCCAGCAAATTCATGCTGGCACTCCAATATATTTTAAATGTTTGAACACCATCCACCACCACTCTGATTCTTCAAGGCTTAGAGATGCCTGATTTATCCTTGGAGGGCATGTGAATGACCCTGGTTCTGCAGACTCAGACATAAGCCAGAATTTTGTAGCTTACAGCTATGCTTAAAGACTGACTTCTTAAAGACAGGCTTTCTAGGTAGGTGGAAGATCTCAGCACACTCCCAGGGCCTTTAGAGACAGATGGCTGGTCTTCACCTGGAGCTCTACCTGGAGAGTTGAGTTGACTGTCATGGTGAGAAGAATCTTTTTGTGTACTTTCTCACAAAAGTCTGTAACTTTGAGCCTTTGTCAAGTCTCCTCAAAGCCCAACTAACCCCTAAGATATTGTAACTTATCTGTAATGACTAGAATTGATCTTCTGCCTTGACTCTGAGCCACATTCATCACTTCCTACAATTCACTTCTTTCCTCTCCCTTACTCTAAGGCAAGATATTGTTGTTGGTTTGTTGGCTGGCAAGTGGGGGGAGGGAGGACAAGGATCTTCATTTGTTTTTCACTTACACTTTTATATCATCACCATTGCTTATGATTAGAAACACTTGTTTCACAGTTGGATTCTACTTACTGATTGTCCTGTCAAAGAAAAATTGTACTGGATGGAGTTAAACAGGAGGAAACCTTATTCAAGACTGTTGGAATAGAGGAGAGAAATTGAACTCAACTCCCCTGAAACAAAGGTGGGAGAGTTTTTCAGAGCAGGATGAGCTAGTGGAAAAGTACTGAAGGACAGTTAAGGGGAAGGTTGTTCAATGTAATTGGGCCATCTGTGTTTGCTAATTGATACTTATTTTATAAGGCTCCTATCCTCCCATAGGCTCTGGGAGATAGGGGCAATATCTTTTTTGATGTCTACATTTCAAAGGGACGGCTTGCAACTCCTTGAGAGAGACATTTCTGGGTTGTAAAACCAGCAAGAGACTGGGAGAAGATTTACATCTCAAAGGGGCAGAGAAAGAACTTACAATTTTGAGTTTTCTAAAGCATGTGCTCCAAGAAAAGGGAGATCAGGAGCTTATAGGAAGAAACATGTCTAAAGTTTAGTCAAGCTGATCAGAACATTAACCCACAGTGACTGTTTAGTGGTAACTCATTCTATAATTAATTCGGTAACTCATTCTGCCTGTAACTACCAGATCTCTCATGGGGATTCTCTTCCTTGAGAGTCATCTGATTACTCGGGACATTTCCACATGATCTACTATATTTTTCAGTCAAGTTGAGTTAGAGGAATCACACTACTAAGTACAATGGTTTCATGTGATTTCATGTTTACATACATGTGTTTACATACATGGGCCAGAAAATGCCTAGGAGGTGCAAGTACTCACGGACCTTTCACATGCTATGGTATTTTGCATCAGGTTTCACGGGACTCTTACTAACTCTTAATTATAAGAGAAATAATTAACTTTTTAGGAAGCACTTAATATGAGCCAGTCACTGTTCTAAGCACCTTACTTATATTAAGTCACAAATCCTCACAAATACTCTATGAGATGGTTATTACCTTCACTTTACAGACTACAAAACAGAGGAACAGAGAGATTAAGTAACTTGCCCAAAGTCATTTAAACAGAAGCAATGAGATTTAAAGCCAGTCTGATTCCAGACCCCAAGATCTTAACTTCTTTGTTAAAATACTAGGCTCCTTACTTCTGAACCTGCAGGCAGTGGGTCAGAACCAGCAACTGCAGAGGCTCCTGGGCCTGACTACCACTGTGGCAGCCACTTAGCAGAAAATCTCATAATAGTCTTCTGTGAATTAGTAATCAGATACTTCTCATAAAGCACTGTGAAAGAATTCAATAAAGACACCTAGGACAATTAAAATAAGTCATTTTACTGCATCATAATTCAGAGGACTTAAGTGGAAATGTCTGTCAAGGTCAGGGAAATAGAAGAATCCTGGGGGAGGAAAAGTGAGAAAAATGATTTTTTAAAAAATTCAAAAAGCAAAAGTTAGAAGGAGAGCATCCTTTTTTTCTGAACAGCTTTGAAATATTAATCTTAGCATCCTGGTGTTAATATGGCTTTTAGGGCAGAATGCTAGATAGTCCCTTCACCTCTCTGGAGTCTGTGTACCTGTTCCAGGACATGATCACTAAAGATTCCTTTTTCTTCTTGTCACCTGAGCCCTCATCTTTGAACTCTTGTCTTATCACTGGTCTTGGGCAATAGTATATAGAGAAGGAAAAATAGAGATTAGGATTCCATTGAAGATCCATTACTTATTAGATGAGGCATCTTGAGCAAGACACAAATGCATTATGAGCCTCAGTTTTCTCATCTGTATAATGGAGAAAACTTTTTTAGAGCTGTCATAAGGAAAGAAGTGCCACTTGCACGTAATCATTCAACATTATGAAAACTGATATGCTTTGGCAAACTTCTTCCAGTCATCTTTGGCTGAAGAGCTCAGTGCAAAGCAGGAAGAGATTGGAACCAGGGGACACGTCTATTTTCTAGGGCTATAGAAACAGCTGTCTGTGGACTTTATGGTGGTAGATGATGAACAGAAAGGATCACATGGTCAAGGGAAGGAAAAAGCAACCTAAGGTTATAGTCAGTATTAAGTCCATCTTAAGGAAGTTGAAGATATTAAGAGGAGATAGGAAACGTAGCAGAATTCAGGTAATCAAAATGAACATGAACCAGATTTAGAGAAACAATTTATATAAGTATTGGAGCCCAGCTTTAGGTTTGGACTCTGTTCACCAGGGAGGAGAACTAGTAACTCCAAGGCAACAAGAGTTCAAGAAAATTTAGCAGGTTCTCACAATAGAAGCTCAAAGAATCCCCTTTATAAGATGGCTGCACTGGGTAGAGTGAGTCATGTTGTTTAGGGAGAGGGGAGGATGAGAGGGACAGGACCATGAGGGTGGAGAGGCTAATAACATAGCTTTTTTGGCTTCTGTAACAGAGACCCCAAATCATAGTGGCTTAAACAAGATAAAATTTACTTCTCTTTCACATTAAAGGCTAGATCAGTCATCTAAGGTGATATGGCAACTCCAAAATCATCATAGCCCATGTTCTTTCTATCTGTTCTGCCAACTTTAACATATAGTTTTCATCTTTGACCTGAGATAATGTCTCCAGCTTTCACCATTCCATCTACATTCCAACAATGAGCAGGGAAAAGGACTGCATCTTCATTTTAAGGTCAGGACCCAAAGTTGGACACTTCATTTCCCTTTATGTGTCATTGGACAGAACTTAATCACATGGCCACACTGATGCCAAAAACTCAGCCTCTGTGCACCAGTGCCAAACTGAATCTCAGACAGAGTTTTGGGTGAAGTAGAAAAGAATAGCTTTATTGCTTTGCCAGGCAAAGGGGGACACAGCAGGCTCGTGCCCCTCAAAACTATGTGTCCCAGCCCAGGGAGATTCTGTGAGGAGTTTTATAGCAATGGGTGGAGTTGCTGTTAAGGATCAGGGTGTGTGCAAGGCCTGCACTCCTTTTATCTGGCCTCAGGTGGTCTACTAAAGAGCTTCTCTGGTTCCTTTAATCTGGCCTCAGGTGGTCTCCTGATGAGCTTCTCAAGGTTATCAAACTGTGATCTCCTCTGGAATGAAGAATGCTAACATCTTCCATTTGTTGGGGGTTTTAGTTCTGTAAAAAGCTCAAAGGTATTGTTATGTGTATCCCTTGAGTGGGAACCAGGACCCTGCCCCAAGGCTGCAATATTGTTTCTTGGCTGCTCCTCCCTTGTCTCTGTATCACCTCCCTTTCCTGATTAGCAACTGTTCGAATCTGCCCTCTGGAACTTGGGGAAGGTCATGGAGGCTGGAGTCTATTCCCTACAAACAAGAACGGGGGGACATGGAAAGACTTCCGTGTCCAGGAGCCCCACAGGGTCCTGCTCCGTTTCAGTTCCACTGTAATAAGAAGCTAAAAACAGATGAACTATATTCAATAATTAATGTTCAATATTTTATCTTACTTGGAAATGACCTGGATATTCAGTAAACTTCCATCATTTAATTTAACTTAGCAAAATTCTAAAGTTTCAAGTTACCAAAAGATTTTGAAAGCTATTTTTAAGTACACATACCATAAAACATAATTATTACACCTAAAAACTCATCTTACATCTATTTAACTCATTGTTATCAACAATTATGATATGAAAATTTTATCAAAACAAGTTATTTTTCTTGCTGACAAATTTTGTAACAGAGATAACATGAGATAACTGGTAGAATGTTTTATATTTAGTATTGATAACTCTAAGACATGCCTATTTTAATTAAGCCAACAAATTTAAATTAGCCTTAATACTGAGTATTTTCCCAGATCATGTAAACTTGAAAAGCATTTGGGTTATTTAGTTAGCTAGTTAGTTCATTCATTCTCATTTATGAGAACTTTAGGAATACTTAATTTATAAGCACTTTAATTCTAAACCAGTTAAATAGAGCTCTTCCTAAATTAGTTTTGGTAGTACCATCTAGAAAAAATATTACACATCTACAAAATACATACGTAGACACACGCAGACATACAAAAAGAAATCTTACAGTTTTGTTTTTTAAAACAATTCAGTCATGAGATGGGTACAGTAGTACAAAACTCACTAGTTTATAAAAGAATAGTTGGATCCAATTTTTGTTCTGGCAATTGGAAAAGGTTAAGTTTATCTGTTCAAATGGCCAGTTTTTTTGGGGTTTTTTTGCTAATACTTTTAGATAAGATTTTTAAGATTTCTCATTTGTCCAATTTCCAAATACCTCCATTTTCTTTTCTCCCCTTCTGATGAGAAGTTTCTCCCTAATGTTTACATTTCATATAATGGCTCTTAGTTCCTAGAGAAAATGGAGGTAGAAAATCTACATTACAAAGTCATAGAGAAAGTATTCAAGTTTTTTCCAAGAATAGAGTTTTGGGTGCATATTTGCCTATTATCAGAGGTCTGGGGTAATTTAAAATTTTAAGTTCAGGACAGTTCTGTTTCTAACATCTCAATATCTACAAGAATAGGGGAGGTTTAGGGATGGGCAAAAAGACAGGTGAGCTTTAAATCATTTTCTAGAGCCACATCTCCAGCCTTGCAGAGATTTGCAAGACAAAGTCAGTTGTTTCCAGTTCCCCAAAGAACTGGATTACAGCCTGAATGATAAATAGGTTGACCTGACCTTCCAATTTGCTTCTTTTCCTCTGGGTACATAGTTTTATTTTAGCTTAGGAGAAAAGGTCTAAAAAAAAATTCCTATCAGGCTCCGAATATCAGCTATGATCAGGAGTTCACACAGACTGGTGGCTCCCATCTTATTTTATTCTTTAACTATGGTCCTTAGTTCAGCCTTTGACCAATGAGTGAAAGATATCTGAGGAAGATCAACTGTAACATTGGGGGAAGGACGGGGTTGCATGGGGGGGAGGGGGGAAATGGGAAGGGAATTCTGCTCCCCTGCAAGCCCACCAAAAGTTCTGTTACTATTAATTATTATTATGAAACTAGCAGGCCATACCATACAGACCAAAACAAAAATTCATTTATGAAGTCCTGGGACTCATGGTGTTGTTTCAGACCATGCCTTCTTTTTTTTTTTTTATTTTGCGGTACGTGGGCCTCTTACTGCTGTGGCCTGTCCCGTTGCGGAGCACAGGCTCCGGATGCGCAGGCTCAGTGGCCATGGCTCACAGGCCCAGCTGCTCCGCGGCACAGTGGGATCTTCCCAGACCGGGGCACAAACCCGCGTCCCCTGCATCGGCAGGCGGACTCTCAACCACTGCACCACCAGGGAAGCCCCATGCCTTCTTAAAGGAGATAAGTCAAGGCCTTGTCAGATACTATATTTACACTAGTACTTAGGGGAAACCTACCAATCTCCACCAAGATTTTGGACTCCACCAAACCTCCTGGACTTTTTTTCCCCCTTATTCTACTAAGTGACAGCAAAGCTCATTTGTAAAGTACATGCTACTTTATTGAAACTACACAATCAACTGGCAAAGAAACTATAGATTTTTTAAGGAGATACATATTTTTTACTTTATAGTAAAAAAAAAAAAACTAAAACTAAATGTTTAAAAATCTTACCAAATGAAAGTAATGATTTAATAAATTTTACATATTAATAGCCACATTGTACTAATTTTACTTTGTCAGTGAGACCTAAAAACATGCCAGGATCCCAGGGCTAGAAAGTGTTAAAACCAGAATTTAAACTGAACCTATCTGATGCAAAAATACAAGTTATTTCCAATCTACCCTTAAATATTTTTATAAGCTACATCAGAGAAAAACACCAATTTGACTATGGCACTTGCTATTTTATCCATGTAGAATTTTTATTTTATATTTATTAAAAGAGTTCTAATATAATTATTTAGGCATTTTAAAAAATCATATATAGTTCTTGGGCATACATAAAAAGGAAAATATAAGGAAAATAAACTGGTTCAGATTTTTCTAAAACTTCCTTAGAGTCTAAATCTGACTCTTCTGAGAAGATTCAGTTTTGACTCTGTCATTGAGGTCTCAGTTTTTCCACACACTATTTTGATTTGGTTTATTAACTGTATTCAAGGGGATGCTTTGGTGCTTGGAAATAGTTCTGCTTTCTTAATTTAGAGTTCCTCTCTCACTCTCTCTCTACACACATATCCCTATCATGGACCTCTTCAAGGCCCAGAAAACCATTTCTTCATATGTAGTTCAAAGGTAATCTTCATTAAACGAGTCTCAGTAGAATTTTCCACACATCTCAATTAGTAAGTCTGACAGTAAGGTTTCTACTCTTCCCTGATGCTCCTTTGAGAGTTGCCACAATTGTGACTTACAGGTCTCTGAGATTGAGACCTTCCCTTCTGGAAGGTAAAATGGGAATTCAGGGCAAGTAAGTGATATACCACAGGAAGATTTGAAATAAGCAGTATGGACTGAGAGGGCAGCAAAAACAAGCAGCTGAAATGACCTGCTGCCAGGCTGCCAGTGCCCCCTGGGAGCTCTTCGCTGGGTAGAGAGGAGCAGACCATGCAGACGCTGAAATGACGCCACAGCCATCGGAAATCCTATTAGAGGAAGCAGGTCACTGGTGGGCGTCATTGGCCTTTTGTGACGCTGCAGGAGTGGGAAATGAACCTCAGAGAAGTGACAGAGAAATAACAGAAACTTCCATAGAACCTACTGTGCAGTTCAAAGAGGTAACATGGGGTGGTGGGAGAAAAGCTAGATTTGGGGGCAGCCAGACCTGGATGTGACTCGTGGCACTGGCACTCACTCTCAGTGCAGCTCTGGGCAAGGCTGTTGATCTCTGAGCAGTGTTCATCCGTCTTCTCTAAAGCGAGATAGCCATCATCAGTATGTCTCCAAGAGGACTAGGGTTGTGAATGTGAAGTGATTGAGCACAGAGCAGGCGCTCAGGAAATCAAGTACATTCATATTATTCAGTGTCAGCTGCCTGCAACAGGGAAGTCTCGAGGTACCCAAGTATAGCACTTGGCCCTGAAAGTGCTGAGGAGACTCCAGAGCCCTCAGTCCTTGAAAACTGGGAATTGTCTATGACCCTTGCAAGTGACGATTCTGTGTAAATTTTATATTTTGTTTCCAAAGCCACATGAAGTAAAAATCAATGTTTGTTCAACAAACATTTATTGGTATTCCTGTCACGTGCTAGGCATTAGACTAGTCTCTGCAGTTTGAACAAAGATGAGCCAGACAAGAAAACGTATAAATGCTCTGAGAAAACCAGTGTTAGCAGAGGGAGGAGATATTTCTGCCAAGAGGTGCAGTCAGAGTAGGTTTTTATGCTGGGGCAAGTGAGCTGCTGGAATTTAAAGCATAGCTAGACTTTTGACTTACTGAAAGAAACCACACACATTTAAAGGCATGGAAACGTATAGAATAAATATAGTAGATTGTTGGTTGGAATTTGAAATAATAGGAACAAAAGATGTAAATATAGGTTGGAGCCAAACTGTGGCAAACCTTGCATTCCCAGGCTGCCTGTTTTAGGAGGTAGAGCTAGTATCGTTGGAGCCATGTTCGGGAAGAATTAATCTGGCAGCAGCATGGGAGAACTGTGGCCCCCCGCAGTTAGACAGAAATGCCACGTTAGACAAAATCAGTATACAGATTGGACTTTTTTCTTTTCTGTTTGCTTGTTTTTCCCTGTAGCATGGTGCTCTGAACTGTACTTTATGGCAGATTGGATTGCTTGGGAACTACGGAGAAAGTCAGTACTCTGCCTTAGGCCTTGCTAGGAAGATGCGTACTAGGGTGGATATTTCTTGTCACTTCACCAAGAGGTTTGGGGTTTGCCTGGCAGAAAGAAACTGTCTGCCTGGGTTGTGAACCCCACAGGAAAAAATGAATAACAAGGCAGAAGAGCTCCAGGTCTGCTGTAGCCCAGGGCGGTAATTCTACCTCATTAACATTTCAATGGGCCAGTCAACAAAAATTAGCGTGGCTTGCCCTCCTCTGGATGTCATCTGTTCCACCTTGTTCTTATGTTTCACACAGCTAAAGAATCCAGATGAGTGTGATCAATGAGCAAGCAGAATGGAGGAGTCCTTCATATTTAAAATAAAATCATATCTCTCCACTGAGGTGAACTTACCGCAGAAGGGGACTCATTTCAACCACAGATATTTCTAAACAGTCACTCTATGCAAAGAATCTTGAAGGGCAGAAGGAATCTAGGAAAACTTTTCTGTCCTCAGAAAGACTAAGGCTTAATTTAGGAAAATGACGTGTACCTGAATAATGATGATTCAAGGCAGTGTTTGACAGATTCCCGTGGGTTACACCTAATGGGGCTTTAGGAGTTCAGAGGAGCAAGGCTTCGCTTATTGATGGTGCTCAATACAGAAGGAGAAAGAATATGGAGGAGATAGAATTTTAAACGTTGACTGCTTGTAGGAGGGAGGCAGTATGATAGATTTTAAAGTCAGAATGGCCTGGATATAGCTTTGCCTCTAACATTGCTACTAGCAATGTGAACCTGGCAAGTTATTTAATTACTCCGGCCTACATCTACAATTTGGGGATAGCAGTCGCCCACTTTGTAGAATTCATGTGAGGATCCAAAGAAATAATGCATGTAATTATTACTTAGTGAAGTACTTGGCCTGTAGTAAATATTAAATTAACATGAAGAGCTGTGGTTTTATTATGTTATTGTTGTGCTAGTGGATCCCCTGAAACTAACAGGATCTAACATTTTGAGGTTGTCCTCTGCCTGCTAGAAGTTTCCACCCCTAAACAGCTGTGGAGCCCCAGACAAATCGCACACACACAGTCTCAGGGCTTTAATTACTCATCTCTTAAAATGAGGGGAAATAGGCCCTAAGACTCATGGTGGAGACTGTTCACAGGTGGAAGGACTTTAGATTATCAAACCCAACCCTTCATTTGACAGATGAGGAAACTGAAAGCTAGTTAATTTAAGCAATTAGTCTGTGACCTCCTGACTGCTGATTCCGTTTTTTGTATGTTATTTCTTCATGGGCCAAGATTGGAAGGCTGGGCTTCATCTACCCAGTGGTACCAGCCAGAAGCTCCTAATAATCCAGGTTGTAAGCATGATTTAAAATATTAAAGTTCTAAAGTAAAACCTCAGTTATAAAGGGTACCACAGCCATGGATTGTGGAAAATCACATATTCTTAGAGGAAAAAACAGCAGACATCTAGATTTTAATTTTTCTCTCCAGTGATATTTTATCAGTGAGTAATCTTATAAACCCATAGAGGTCAGATGACTTGTCCATCATCACATGGCTAAGAAGTTGCAGAGCCATACTTAGAACCCAACTCTTCTGCTTCCTCATCAAGAGTTCTTGCCACTGTATCCCTTCCTTTTAGAACAACAGATTCTGAAAACAGGAAAAAGATGGTAACTGGAAAATAATGTTTATGACGTTTCATTGCCTTAGCAATGGCATATCAAATTCGAGCACTGTGAGTCACCTGGTAATCCAAACCCCTGCAGCATCTGCTTTTAGGTTTTTGGGGGGAAATTGTCAAATACAGGCATACAGCTCACCACAAAGTACTTAAAGGAAGAGAGGCCAGTACCGCAGGCATATGCTTGAGTAGCACCCTGTTACTTTCACATTTATTTAGGGCTTTCAAGTAGTTGAAATCATTGTGCATAAATCACTTTCCATATAGCATGAAATTAAAAACTTGATCTATGGGAATGCAGTGTGGTTTTAGGATGAAGGCTGGATTTCACTCACCTCAAAATAACTCCTGGTGTTTTCCCAGAGACCCATTGATTTATGTTATTTCTTGCTCTGTAGCCGTTTGGATTTGTCACACTTAGCAAAGTAATTTGGTTTCCTACAGGTTTTATTCTGTTTTGTAGAAGCAAGAGAATAGTTTCGTGTTTGGTAGCATGAATGCATGCACTCAGAATTTTAGCCAGCCTCTTCAGAATGATATGGATTTATTTTTAGCCATATGCCCCCACCTGAAAGATTTATGCTGTTAAACATCGATATTTCTTGAAAAGTTATGCCCAAGGCATATTGCTTCTTCTTTCCAAGCTAGGAATTGAAATGTTTATGAAGCTTACTGAAAATTCACCAGGTCTGAAATCAGAGTTTATATCTCTTACCCAGTAACTAAGAGAAATAGATGTATTCAATCAACCATCCAATATCTATTTGCATTGCATTATTCTGGATAACCACTCCTATGGTTTCAACTGTGTTTTAACATGTTGCTACTGGGTACTTATGGAGTGACAGGAATCACGTTAATAAGACTCAGCCCCCACCTTCAGAGTATTCACAGTCTATCTGGGGAAACAAACTCATGAAAGAACTTCCCAGACATTTTAATGCAATATGGTAAGGTCTGTAAAAGAGATTAACGCAGAATATATTCTAGAAGCCTGGAAGTGATGACCTAACAGAATGTGAGAGCATCAGGCAAGGCTTCCTGAAGGAGGCGAATCCTGAGCTGGAACTCGTGGGAGGAGAGCCTGTGTCAAAAGTGGGGAAAAGCTGTCCCAGACAAAGGGACCAGGATGATTAAAGGCAAGATGACTTCTAAAAATTAAGCATTGTTGGAACGATGAAGTACAAAACAGGTAGGACCCTGATCATGAAGGACTAGTACCCTTTACCCTTCCTAAGGAGCTCACCCCTACCATGCTCAAGTTCCTTTTCAACCTGAGTGTCTGATACAGGTTTGCAGATCGCTTGATTCAAGGTAGTTATAGTTATTATAGTTATTAGAGGCCTCCCTGGAACCATGCCTCTGAATATTCACACCCCTGTGTGGTTTCCTCACCTTGAATCTGGGTTGGCCCTGTGACTCTCCATCCGTAACAGAATTTGTTAGAAATAATGCATTTTAGTTCTGGGGCTAAGACTTAATAAGTCCTGGGATTCTTGACAACGTTGAGGTGCCTTGTAAAGAAAGCCATCAGCCTGCAGAAAGATAATATGGAGAGGAGACAGTGTATATAGAGAGGCAGAAGCCTGAGACAACATGAAGACAGGAAAGCACAACTGTCCCAGCGTCCCCCAGCAGCACCACCAGCTGAATATATCTACACCAATGACCTCCCACAAGCTCAGCGGAAGAACTGCTTGGCTGAGCCCAGCCCATATTGCAATATCAGAACAAAATAAAATGTTTGTTGTTTTAATCCTCTAAGATTTGGGATTGTTTGTTACACAGCAATAGGTAACTGAAACCGAAATGTATTTACAAAGTCATATGACTGCGGTAGACACTTAGTGGTCTGAGAGGTGTCTGTGGGCTGGAGAGATTATTACCCTCCCATTACCATTTTAATCTACCAATGTGTTAGCAAGATAAGAACTTTGTCCTATTGAAGATTCAGTACGGAGTGGAATCTTTCCAAATGCAAAAGCAAGAATTAATTAATTGCCTGATGTCCAAGTACTGAAATGAGAGCTAAGCATCATTTAAATCACATAAGCTTTCTCTATGAATAGAGAGGTAGGGCTTTCCATGAAGTAGCCAGTGTGTGCACACATCTAAAGACCACACAGGGATTATGGATGGAAAATACTGAAGTGAGCTCTGCAGCACTTTCAGAGGATGAGCAGAAGGGAACTGAAAGCAGTCATCTAAACTGACCATGAGAATTAAGCATTTGTCCAGTTAGATTGCCATCTGATATATCCACTTATGCTGACAGTTCTGTTGATTAAAAGTAAAATCAAAGCAGAAAGGGAGAAGAGAAACTCCAAAGAGCAGCCAGAGATGAACAGTCTATTGTGAAGACATATGCTGACCCCATTTTTATTTAGACTTAGAAGCCACTTTTACTCTGTTGAATTCTTACTAGACTCTTAATTATTTGTAGTTGTAATTAAAACTTTTTCTTTTATTTTCGGCTCCTAGCACAGTACCTGGTACATGTAGGTATGTACATGATAGGTATTAGTCTATTTGAATGAAAGAATAATAAATGAATGAATAAATGAGGTCCAAATTTTACAACCTTCCTACTACACTTAGCAGTTTTCATTTTATATAATAACCCTTAATAAGTACCTATTTAGTGAGTGATTAGAAATACCCACTCCAGTTATTTCCTCCAGATAAAAAATTTTCGCATAAACTGTAGGTTAAGCCTTCTCATCCTCCTCTCCTTATCACAGATCACTGTTGTAAATATTTGTTTTCTTTTGTTGAACCCTTTACTGAGGAATAATATTTATTACTTGACTTCCTTTGCAACAAAGAGAGAGGAGATATATGCATGCAAAATTTATTATGCAAATTCCCTGTATACCTGAAAGATCACCTAAGTGAAAATACCTACGTATTGCCATACACCAAAATAACTCCCTTTCTAAGAACTGGGTCTCTGGGAAATATAAATTCATTCAACTCTCCAGAAATAAGAAGCTTTCTTTAAAGAATTAAATCAATACCCATCCTGATAGCTTAAGTAATAACACAGTATGTTCCTTATTAGTCATTTTCAAGCACATCTACCTTAAGAGTAGTTATTTGGTGCTCATCAGATATTTGACTCTATCTTCAGAGTTCCTAGGGTTTTTTTTTTTTGTCCTACCCAGGAAATAAAGTTTCAAAGACAGCCTGTCACTGTCATAGATTGTGAATACTTATTCTGCCTCCCTGACCATGTTCTTTAATCAATAACATCTTCTTATAGTCAGAAAATGATAAAATTCTTACAATCACTTACAATATCCTGCATGATCTGGCTCCCAACTACCTTTCCTACTCATTTTCTACCACTCTCCCTTTCCTAACTCTGCCCCATGACAGAGGCCTTCTTATTGTTCTTCAGACGTACCAACCTCACCACCACATTGGGCCTTTAATATGTTGCACCCTGTGCCTGCAACACTCTTCCTCTAGGCAGCCCCACAGCTCAGCCTCCTCTCAGATGTCTTCTCAAATGGCTCTTTCAGAGAGGCTGTCCTCTTCTAAATTTTTCTGTTGAGCAGTAGCTCTTAACTTTTTATAGGTTACAGATTCTTTTGAGACTCGGATGAAAGCTAAGAAATCTCAGAAAAATGTGTGATTGCATACAAAATTTTGCATATCATTTTGGGGTCTTTACTGACCACCCAAGGCTTGACCCTACTTCTTGGAGTCTGTAGATCCAAGATTAAAGCCATAAGCTAGAGGTGATTCCAATTAAGTGTTCTGCTGCTATAAAAATCAAAACCTAGTCCAGAACAGGGGCCAGGTAGCAATTCCCAGAGTTAGTGAGTCTTGACTTCCATAGGTGCCATTTCTTCACTTGACTATGTTTTCTCTTGAGCATTTCCTAGCTCCTTCATACATTCAAGAAATACTCGTTAAGTGCATAGGTGCTTAAGTTTGATCAGGAAAGAAAAGCAACAAAGTTTCTGCCCTTGTAGAGCTCACATTTATTGCCTAATCCTAAGAACTGCCTAGAATCTACACTCTAATGTAGTAAAAATCTTACCTTTTTTATTGTCTAGTTTCTCTGAATTTAGACAAGGGGAAGAGATAACACAAGGTCTTGGCTGCATCCCATGAACTCCTGCTACCATCCCTGCAGAGGTCACTCAGTAGCTTCCCTACCTATGCATAGAGCAAGGGGAAAAATTTTACTTCTGCAGCCTGATAAATAGATACTTATACTTTAAAATTAAAGTACTAATTACATACCAGCAGTCGTAAGATGGCCAAAAAATAATAATTTGAAACCACTTTTCCATTCCTGCTTAGAAAGACTGAACTCTGCTACACAGCTCTACTATTAAATTTCAGGACACTAAAGACAAACATTTAGCCATTCTCTCTAAATTGAAGCAGTTTTATAGCAAGTCTGCAAAAATACTCTAACTAACTTGTAAACAGTGGTACCAATAATACCTTGGGCTAGGTATTTATAGATTCATGTGAAAAAGTTTATCAGAATCATAAATATCTGATTCAAAATTTACCTTATGAGCAGAAAGCATTTCAACTATAATGTGTTACTGTCTCAGAATTGAATAAGTTAAGGTAGAATGAAGGTCTTTTTCTTTTATTTGTACCCCATCTTACTCTTTCGCAGGAAATACTTTCTTTAGAACTAAAGTGTTTCATTTAATTCATCTTCTTTAGGGCATTTACCAGAGTGTGTCTGTGTTAACTCAACAGCCAAGGGGCAGTTCTGGTCTGTGCCTGAACCAATTCATCACTTTCTGTGTCCACACAGTTAGGCCTAGGCTGCTCTTCCTTTGACCTTCTTCATCATTCTCTTCTCCCTGCCTAAAACATCCTCCTTGATGCTTTAGGTGAGATGACATCAAGCCATTTGTTCTGCAGCGGTCACACTTGAAGCAGTAATTATAGAGACATACTGAGTGTGTGTCCATCCACAGGTTCTCTAAAATAGGAAAAGTATGACAAGCCACAGGAAGATCAGACTTGAAAGATGGAAGGTAGCTTTTATGCCTTCTCATCTTTTCTTCAGGAAAACAGAAAAGCCCCAAAGTTCTATTTCTCTCCTGAATCTTATCAAGAGCAAGACGTACAGTGTGTCATTTCTTTCTCGTTTTTCTGAAGTCACATTATGAATCTCACCACCTGTGTGAGTCAGCATTCTCCAGAGAAACAGAACCAATAGGATTTATACATATATATACATATCCTATATATATCACATATTAATATATATTTATTAATCTATATTATAATATGTAATGTATATAATATAGATATAGATGTAGTAGAGTAGAATAGATAGATAATAGATAGATATATAGGTAGTTAGATTAGATAGATAGATAGACAGATTTATTTTAAGGAATTGGCTCACACAATTACAGAGGCTGACAAGTCCAAAGATCTGCAGTTGGCAAGCTGGAGACCCAGGAGAGCTGATGTGTAGTTCCAGTCTGAGTCCAAAACCCAGCAGGTTCAAGACCCAAAAAAAGCCAATGTTTCTGTATCTGATTCTGAAGATCAGAAAAGACCAATGTCCTAATTCAGCAGTCAGGCAGGAGAAGCTCTCTCTTATTTATTAGCCTTTTTGGTCTACTCAGGTCTTCAGTTTATTGGATGAGGCCCACCCGCATAAAAGAGGAAAATAAGCTTTACTCAGTCTTCCTTCAAATATTAATCTCGGCTTCCCTGGTGGTGCAGTGGTTGAGAGTCCGCCTGCCGATGCAGGGGACACGGGTTCATGCCCCAGTCTGGGAAGATCCCACATGCCGCGGAGCAGCTGGGACCGTGAGCCATGGCCAGTGAGCCTGCGCGTCCGGAGCCTGTGCTCCACAATGGGAGAGGCCACAACAGTGAGAGGCCAGCATACTGCAAAAAAAAAAAAAAAAAATTAATCTCACCAGGAAACACCCTCTCAGACACACCCAAAATAATGTTCCATCTGAGTAATGCCTGGGCACCTTATGGCCAAGTTGACACATAAAATTAACCATCACACCATCCACATTCACATGCTCCAACGGTAGAAAAGAATCTGGAGGAAGTGATCCATTTTCAACTGATCACTGAGAACTGACAGTGGGATATCAAGGCTGGTACTTCATTTTTTTTTTTTTAGTATAAAATCCAAAAGAAACAGAGTGCTCTAAGGTTATCTTCCTTCTGCTTTGAAACTCTCCAGTTTAATGGTTTGTAAGGCTAAGGCTGATGGTGAAAGGATAATAACTTTTTCTTTTTTTTTAATTCATGGCTAACATGAGGAAGTACTTTATTCACCAAAAATGGTGAATTTTGTCTATATGTTCTACTTCGCAAGTGGTATGCTAGTTACCTATTGCTGCATAAAAAAACTACCCCAAAACTTAATGACTTAAAACAACAGTAGACTTATTATCTCTCACAGTTTCTGTGGGTCAGGAATTTGAGAGCAACTTAGCTGAGTAATTACTGTTCAGGATCTCTTGTGAGCTTGCAATCAAGAAATGGACCAGGGATACAATTATCTTCGAGTTTGACTGGGAACCTGATTCCAAAGTGGCTCACTTAAACAGCTGGCATTTTGGTGCTACTTGTTGCTGGGAGACCTCAGTTCTTCTCTAATTGGCTCCTCCACAGGACTGCTTGAGCATCCTCACAGCACTGTCTGTCCTTCCCCAGAATGAGCAAGTCAAGAGAGTAAGGTGGAAGCAGCAATATCATTTATGATCTAGCCTCAGAAGTCATACACTGTTACTTTTACAAAGTCCTATTTATCACATAGAATAGCCCTATTCAGTATGGAAGGGGACTACTCAAGGGAGTGAATTTCAGGAGGCAAGAATCCTTTGGGGACCATCTCGCAGGCTGGCTTTACATAAATGTATTGGCCAGATTCTAGGTGATAACATTAGATATTAATTAATGCCATTAGGAAAAATACCATATTTTCCAAGTTTATTGATGTTTATAATTCAATCTAAAACCTTGCTACGTCAAGAAAGATTGATTATAACCAATTTCTTACCCCCCAAATTTATTAGTTCAGTTACTGACATAGGAGATTATATTAAGTAATTAAGACAAGATTTTCCTGTAATAAAAATGTGTCTGCTATCTTCAATGTATTTGAAAAATTTTCCACTACTGATTGATTTCCAGCATTTTTATGATGATAGAAGTTAAATATATAATGTTATATTCATTTTCTCTTTTTGCAATATGCTGAACATTTTACAGTTTCCAACTCTTTCTCCTTCCTATTTAAATTTCAAAATGAGTAATCAGTGCAGTGACTTTTCATGCATTCACCAACAGTTATTAAAATGTATTATGCTTCTAACATCGTTTGACCTGTGGTTTACATTGGGGAATAGGATATAGTGTGTTAAGTACTATAGCAGAATAATGCAGAGAATGTTGTGCGGCCAAAGGAAAGAAGTGCTCACATCTTCCTGGGGCTGATACTAAAGAAGGCTTCAGAGAGAGACTAACATCTGAGTTATATTTTGAACAACGGTAGGCATTCACCAAACAGACTGGGTGAGTGGGGAGGGTCAGTAGGGAAGATATTTTACATGAAATGGCCAGAATATGCAAAGCAAGAGTTCAGGACATGCTACTCCAAAATACGGCACCTTAGCATATTGCATATTTTAAGCTGAAGGAGTTTGAGAAAACAGAAGCAAGAAGGTCACTTTGACCCCCTCTCCTCAGCCTTCTTCCCTGAAATAGGTTACAAGATCCTCATGTGAGAGGTGTCCTCCCTATACCCAGAGGAAAGGAGCCCCTTTATCTACAAAGACAAAGGGATGCTGAAAAGAATCCTAATAAATAGCCCTTGCTAAGTTTCCCCAAGTTACTACAATTACTTCATGCTCCTTAATCTATCATATTCCTCCACAGCTGTGCATAAAATGACCATTTCTTTGCGTCTTCATTTCCTTCTGAAAGCCCCTGTTTCACATAAAACTTATATTAAATAAACTTTTATGCCTTTCTCCTATTAATCTGTCTTTGTCAGTTTAATTTTCAGACCTAGCCAGTGACCCTAAGAGAGTCAAGGAAAACTTTTTCCTCCTCTACAAAAGTATGAAATAACATGCCTAATGTATTAGCTTCCTATCACTGCTGTAACAAGTTACCATAGACATGGGGCTTAAACAATACAAGTATACTATCTTTCAGTTCTGTGATAGGTCCTGAGTCTGACACAAGTCTCACTGGGCTAAAATCAAAATGTCAGTAGGACTGCATTACTTTCTGGAGGCTCTAGGGAAGAACCCATTTCCTTGCCTTTTCCTTCTAGAGACCTCTAGAGGCCACCTACATTCTTTGGTTTGTGGCCCTCTTCCCTAGTCTTCAAAGCCAGCAACAGTGGGTCAAGTTCTTCTCACACTGCCATCTCTCTGGTTCTCTGAATCTGAGAAAGGTTCTCTGCATTTTAGAACTCATATGATTAGATTGGGCCACCCTTGATAATCCAAGATAATCTCCCCATCTCAAGGTCTTTAACCTTAATCACATCTGCAGCATACCTTTTGTCCTGTAAGATAACATTCACAGGTTCCAAGAATTAGGGTGTGGACATCTTTGGGGGCCACTATTCTGCCTAACACAGCCTATTCAGAAAAGAGCAGAAAGTTCAGCATGGTTCGATTGTAGACTTCTTGGGAGTAAATGGCAAAAAGATTAGGCTAGAAAAATAGGCAGAGGCCAGTCCAAGAAAGTTCAAGAGTGCTAGGCTAGGGAGACTGGATATTACCTTGTATAAGGGATATTTGTTTTTTCATCTTCACAGTATTCCTCACCCCTTCTCTTATTAACAGTGTTCCTATTTTCCTTTAAAGAATTTCCCCTTGGGCATTCCACATTGATCAGGCTGCCAATCATATATATTATCCCTCTGTCCACAGGATTGGACCTGTTTCATGGGCCTGCCCTCTTGGCCTTTGTAATTAATCTAAGGCATAAACATATTATTCTCTGACATATTATTCAAAGACTTTGACTTGGACTTCATAAATAATGAAAGAGAAGGTATCCCTTTTGGCCTTGAAGTTGCTAGCCAGGGTGATATAAAAATCTGAAATTATCCATGGCACTGCCCTCTCATCCGAATCTCTGAGAGAAGCTCATCTGCTTATAAGAGATGCAACTATAAGAGAAAACAGAAGCAAGGAAGAAAGATCTGAGGACTGATTTAAATTCCTGGACCTGAAACTGTCCTTTTCTATTCAGTAGGTCACTTGCAATTGAGAAAGTCCTGAGTAACTCACCTTATGTGCTATGAGAAGTCTTTGAAAGGATGAAAGCAATGGAGTGATGTGGTCAGGTTTGCCCTGGTGGCAACATACAGAATGGATTGTGGTAAAGACAGAGAACCATTGCGATCTTCCACGGGATGGCTGACGTGTGGTTAAATTAGAACAGCCAGGCCAAGGAAGCAGAGAATTTTACTGTGGGGTGGTCAACAATGTCAAATGTTACAGAGAACCAGAGAATAAAAGCAAAAAGCATTCTTATGATTTGGCAAAGAGCTGATAATTGACAACCTTCACAAGAGTTATTTAAATGGGCTAGTAGGGGTTGAACTATAGGAGATTGAAGAGTTGGTGCTTTAAACAATATTTTTACTGTTATATTTAATTATAAAAGTAAATAATTTTCACTGTAGAATATCCAACAAATGTACAAATAATAAAGAAAATGAAAATTACCAATAACCATATAGCAATACTACTGTTAACAGTTTGATCATTCCCTTCCAGACAATATGTGATTCTGCATTTATCACTTAATATTAGTATCCTTGAAAATGTGACTTTTATTGGCTGCATAATATTCCATCATATGTGATGGTCAATTCTTTAGATATCTTTGAATATAAATTACAAGATTATAATAGTATTAGAATAACTTTTAAAAATATTTTCCCTTTTGCACCTTAAATTTGTACCTCACAATCAATACACTAGTAATTCTACTTTGAGTTCAGCTTTATTTTAAAGAGAATTTTTTTTAATTACCAACTGCCTGTGCATTTTTACTATCATGAGCCACTGGCTTTCCCTTTCCCTCTACTGAAGGAGCAAAGTGTGTCATTTAGCTTTCTTTTGTTCCTGAAATAGTGAAAGAATTCTTTTTTTCTGTTTCCTTTTATGTCCCTTAGATGTGGCATCCTGTTTCCTACTGAGCTTTTTTGACCCAACTCCTACAAGCTTTTGCTATTTCTCTATGATCTCCTCAGGAATTTGCCCTACATTCCACTTTCTGTGGCATTTCCATTTGTACTTCATCTCCTTGTGAAGTTCTTTCTTAAAAAACTTTTAGAGTCCTTACCAATATTTTCTTATTGCAAATATAACAAGTTGTGCTGCTGCTGCACTTTGGGAAGTGTTTTGCTTGATCCAATCAAAACAGCATTTTTGACCAAATCAGTGTTTGACCTCATGGCATTCAGCTATTAGAGAAGTTCATGTTCAGGACTTCACTGGTGGTCCAGTGGTTAAGACTCCAAGCTTCCACTGCAGGGGGCATGGGTTTGATCCCTGGTCTGAGGACTAAGATCCCTCATGGCACAGGCTAAAAAAAAAAAAAGAAAAAAGTAAAAGAATTTCATGTTCAAAATCACCAAAAAGGTAGATTTTCAGAAGAGATTTATATATACAAGGAAACTAACATTTTTATTATGTTATTGGAGTTTTGTAACTTGTCTGACTAAATCCCCTATCTAGGAGGAGCATACAGTCAATAAAATCAGTAAAATTAAAATTCTTGGCAAAATACAGATCATGACTCCACCATTTAATTTGTTGTCTTAGCTAACTGGGAATTCAGTAATATATAGTAAAAATATTTAAATAAAATGCATCAGTTAAAGCATTTAGGGAACAAGGTATGAAAGCATTTTATCCAATGCCACTTTTTTTCCTAAAAGATCAAAATTACATTTTCAAACTTTCTCCTATAGTTCTACCAACATGACTTAAAAAAATTTTTTTATTATGTAAAATTTCAAACAAAATATATACAAAAATAAAGAGAATAGTATTCAGAACACTCATGTACCCATCACCTAGCTTTAAAACCTATCAACAGAGGACCAATCTTGTTTTCCGCCATACCAAGTATTCACTCTTATATACACCTGGGGTCATTTGAAGAAAATCTTAGACTTATGTTATCTCATCTGTTAATGTTTTGTGTGTAACTCTGAAAGATAAGGACTTAAAAATAAGACAAAATATCATTACCACATCTAAATAAAGATCAAATAATAATTCCTTAATATTCATGAGCCATTTGATGTTTAAATGTCCCCAATTCGCTGTTTATTTTTTTTATTTTTATTTATTTATTTTTTTTTGCGGTATGCGGGCCTCTCACTGTTGTGGCCTCTCCCGTTGCGGAGCACAGGCTCCGGATGCGTAGGCCCAGCGGCCATGGCTCACGGGCCCAGCCGCTCCGCGGCATATGGGATCCTCCCAGACCGGGGCACGAACCCGTATCCCCTGCATCGGCAGGCGGACTCTCAACCACTGCGCCACCAGGGAGGCCCCCGCTGTTTATTTTTTAACCTTTTATTTGTTGAATCATCTTACTACCAATGTAAATTATATTACAATTGGTTGATAGGTTTCTTAAGACCCTTTTGATATATAAGTTCATACTCCACTTCTTTTTATTTTGTTCCTTGAAATTTATTTATTGATCAAATCATGCCAAATGTTTTTAAAGCTCTTTTATGAGTTCAATAATCTGTTATTTTAAAAATGGCTTCTCTCAAAAAAAAAATGGCTTCTCTCAATATGAAACTATTTTTAAAACAATTAAATCCCTGTTTAAACTAAAGGTAGTGCCATAACTGTAAGCTGTGTGAAGGAAGGAGTGGAGGTTTGTCTTCACTGCTGAATTTCTAGCACCTAGCACACTGATGAGCCACTTGAGACCTCTAGGAAATGGCCTAAACTCATTCATGTTGAGTATAAAATTCACTCACTCATTCATTCATTTGTTAAAAAAATATTTATTGAGGACTTGCTTTATGTTAGATAAATACATGTATTTATATGTTTATACAATACAGACATCAATTTCAAATGTACCTTAGTCGTCAAATAGGTATAAATAAGAAATATTCCCATGAATAGACATATTCTGGTTAAACTTATCTTTAAAATGATTATATCACATATAGAGCCTGAAATGAATAATAAATGAAAATCTGTCTTCTTACGCTAGTTCCCCGGAGATTCAGTGGCTGAATAGAGAGACCAAGAAGAAAATCAGATGAGTAATTCTTTCATCTATTATGTACTGAATATCTACAACTCTTATGTACACAGATTAAACATATTAAAGAGATTTATAATTTATTCCAGGTATAAGGTAAACAATGATAATAAAAGGAAAAGTCAAATCTGAAGCACTAGGAAGACACATCAGAATTTGATGACAGATTATCTAAGACATGACAGACAGGAAAGAGTAAGAGTTAGTTCCAAAATTTTTAGCTTTCAGTACTAGAAGATTGAGGTAGTAAATTTCAATTGATATGTAAAATAGCATGTAAAAACTTTTCAATATATTGCACCCAAAATCTATTTATTATATTGAATACTAAAGACAGAAAGCTTTTTAATAATAATAAAACTATTGAAATAATTTGGTAATTTTTTACATAATAGTCACTATAATCTGTAGCCATAGAATTTAAGCAGATGCAATTTTATATTATACACAGATGGTTTATGTCACACTTTAGTTTGGGTAAAATATATTTAAATACATTTCCAATTATTTAAAATGTGATATTACGAGCACTCCTTTCTAGCATGCCTTGTGCAGTGGTAATCTTTTGTTACTGGAAATGAGCCCATTTATATTTGTAAAATGCCAAAGAAAGAAATAATTCTACACTCAACTCTGTTTTTTAGGAGCAGATAATATAACTTTAATAATGTATTGAATAGGACTGAACTTATCTTCCAGACAATACAAATTTGTTAACCAGAGCAAGTCATAGATAATTGAATAATGTGCTGCCAACAGCTTAATGGCCTAGAGAAACAAATAGATTCTCACTAGATAATGTATATATCTTACTGACTTATTGAAACCCCCCAAAACACTTCAAAGTAGGGAAATCATAGAAGGAAATTTTCAAATCATTTTATCATTTTTAACCATAAAATTCCTACCATTGTTATGACCTTATGTTATTATAACATTCTCTTTGGCTCTCTATAGAACACAAACCAATTTAAAAATATGTAAAACAATTAACATTATCAGTACTCTTTCCAGATATTATCACCACTGAGCTTTGCCATCTTTGTGATAAAATATCAGAGTTTCAGTTCACTATATTCATTTCTTTGAGGCTTAACATATACCAGAGAGCCTTCTATATATTATTTTTGAGCTCTGGTTTTATTATACATATTTTTAAATGGCATAAATACCTAGGGCCCTTATGGAGAATCAAAGTCAATGACCTCATTCTTTCTAAATCTGCAGTCTTAGTGATGCTATGGCTACATTACTTGTCATTCATCCCGTTCTGATGTAGTTGTTGGACCAAAACCATCAGGTCATTACTACATGCTCTATTACTCTTTCTCTTATATTTGATGGTTTTTTATTATAAACGCGATCACTGTACTTTATAACTGCTGAGCACTCTACAGTTGTCCACTTTATAAAATGTATGTGTATTGAAAAGTATGTACCAACTTCTATCCCTAGCACATTACATGAATTATTTCCATTTAACCACAGAACAATCCTGTGATATAAGCATAATTTTTAACTCTCATCTTCGAGAAAAGGAACCTAAGGCTCAGGATGGCTAAGTAGCTAGTAAGTGGCAGAAGAGATTCAGTTCTATCTAACTTTATTCTTCTAGTCGTTCCTTTGTGAAGCAAATAAAAGAAACACTCTACTAGGTACTATTGTGACAAAGAGATGATAAGACATGGCTTGCATCATTTAGGTGTTTAAAGTCTGGTGAAATATAAGACATATACATACATAAGTATCACACAACATCAAAAATGAAAACTGCCATGTAAGAGACACCAGTGATGTTCTGTGGGAGTTTATAGGAAGAAGAAATTATTCCTACTGGGAGTACCCCAGAAGGTCTTGTGGAGGACATGGAAGAACAATGAAGGACTAATAAAATAAAGCCATGAGGATGTTGAAAATGAGGATGAGGTAGCCACAGGATACAACATGTAGAAAGGCTCGCATGAGCAAAAACAGGGGTCAAGAAGGCATGAAGCAGGTAACGAGTATAAGAAGACATTTCCTTAATATGGAGGGAAGGGAATATGAATGAAGTTGGGGAAGAGTAAGCCCAATAATGGAGACCCTTGAAAGCCATATAATGATGATGATGCCTATGTTAACAATAGTCATAGTGGTAAAATAATGGCCGTTAACATTTATTGAGGATTTATCATAAGCTAAGCACTGTTCTAAGTATTATCTCATTTAAACTCTTAAAAACCCTATAAGGTAAATACTCATTATATAGATTCTCCTAATTTTATAGATGAGGAAAGGGACCCATAGAGATGTTTTGCCCATGGTCACATAGGAGTTTGCTCTTTACTTCTTAAACTTAGAAAAGTTGCCAGAGCTCATACTGCATGGGCCTAAACCACCCTCTACTTACAAAATGCTATTAAAATCAAGGAAAGGAAGAAAGAGAATGCATGATTCTATTCTAGAATATGTAACAAGTTAAAACGGACAGCTCTACTGAGATTAAGCATACAGTCTGAGTAAACCTATTTTTTTATCACCACATTTAGTTAATTCATAACGTGTATTTGATTTGAGGATCACTGTGGTTCCTATAAATGAATGCTACAACCTAAGGTTTATTATATTATTGCTAACCTCTTTTCCTACATTATTTTTATATTTGGTATTCTTTGTCATGCAAAAGCGTTATTTTTATTATCCTGATATGAATTTAGTCATGGATAGTTCAGAGGATTGGGAATGAGTCAAAGAGATACCTGGTTTTGGATGTACAGTTGAACTAGCACTTGGCCTTGATAGGATGTCATAAACTTTTGTTCCCACTATTTTACTCAAAGCACATCTAAAACTACAAAAATATTGTTGTTTTTATTGTTGTATTATTACATGGATGGTCCTAAGTTACTTATCCGTGACCCATTAGGTGAACTATGAGTACATAGTTATTTTCAATTAAACCATGTTTGATATAATCCACAGCAGAAGCTTACATTTGTCAAACCCCATAGAGAAGAAAATAGAAGCTCAAGATACAATACTATATAGTCTATCCATGAAAGAAACAAAAATTCATTAAACAAAATATATACATTGAGATTGAAAACATAGATACATTCATGTAAAATTTCAGGCTGTGATCATAAAAACAGGAAGGATGTTTTCACATATTAATACAACTATAGTAGAATCTGGACAGACTTTGCTAACTATCCATGGACCTTAAGATGTTATTTGACTGCTAGAATAATCCAACATAGAGTAAAGTATCCTGTGGACACAGTAGAAAGTCACATGTTGGAAAATGTTATCTGTATATTATTTTTTAAACCAAAATACACGGTGACTATAGCAAGATAGTGACACAAAGCAGTGTCAGTGTTGCTCTTTCTAATATCAGCTATAGCCATATAAATGCTACTGAGTTGATCTTAGTATTTTATTTTATTTTTTTTTCAAGATTTTTTTTGATGTGGACCATTTTTAAAGTCTTTATTGAATTTGTTACAATATTGCTTCTGTTTTTTTATGTTTTGTTTTTTTGGCTGCAAGGCATGTGGGATCCTAGCTCCCCAACCAGGGATTGAATCTGCACCCCCTGCATTGGAAGGCGAAGTCTTAGCCACTGGACTGCCAGGGAAGTCCCAGTATTTTATTTTTAAAAATTTATTTTAGGAACTTCACTGGTAAAACTTCACTTTACCAGTGGTAAAGAATCCACCTTGCAATGCAGGGGACATGGGTTTGATTCCTGGTCAGGGAACTAAGATCCCACATGCCACAGGAAAAGTAAGTCCACACGCCACAACTACTGAGCTCGCGTGCTGCAAACTACAGAGCCCACATGCCCCGGAGCCTGTGCACCACAACTAGAGAAGAGAAAACCCGCATGCCACATCTAGAGAGAAGCCCATGCACCACAACAAAGAGCCTACGTGCCACAACAAAAGATCCCGCGTGCTGCAGCTAAGACCCAGTGCAGCCAAAAATAAATAAATAAAATAAATAAATAATAAATAAACCTTTAAAAAATTCTATTTTAGAATCAAGAGGTGCTGGGGTAAAGACTTCCTTCACTAACCACCAATTTTTTAGATCTATCAATAACTAATCACTATTTTAAACAGAGAGTAAAATATTGTTTACAAGGCCAAAAGCAAGAAATGAAATTGCTGTTTTATGATGTATCTTGGATCTTAGAGCTCAAACTGGCTTAAGCAAAAAGGTATTTTTTCAAAGCATAAAACAGATTTTTTATATTTGAAAAATATGTAAGGGATATATCCAAAAATCTAAGGGAAACTCAAGTTTCAGGTGCAGCTTGATCCTGAGGTCTCAAAAGAGTACATTAGGACCCGGCCTCTTTCCCTTTCTCAGCTCTGTTCTCCTCCACGCTGGCTTCTTTCTCAGGTTCCAAAGTCTCTCTCCTGAGTAAGAATGCCAACACCACCAAGCCTATGTCCTCACAATGCCCTATGTGTGTAGCAGGGGGAAGGTGGATTAACAAAAGCCTCTTGTTTTGAGTTTAACTTTTATTGTTGTGAATTGGGTCATGTGCTCAACCCTGAATGAAATACCCTGGTCAGGGAAGCATAAGTGACCAGATGTATTAGCTGTCTATTGCTGCATAACAAATTACTATAAAATTTAGCACCTTAAAATAACATGCCTTTTTTTAATCTCATAGTTTCTGTGGTCAGGAGTCTGGACATGGCTTACCCGGGTTCTTCTTTAGACTATCTCACAAAGCTTCAGTCTACGTGTTGGCCAAGGCAGGGGGCTCACCTGAAGGCACAACTGAGGAAGAATCCACTTCCAAGCTCACTTACATGATTATCTGCAGGATTCGGTTCCTTTTGGGCTGTTTGGCTGAGGGCCTCATTTCCTCACTGGCTGTAGGCCAGCAGTTTTCCTAAATTCTTTGCCATGGGCCTCAACATAGCAACTTGCTTCATCAACGCCAGCAAGGGAGAGGGTCTCCTAGTAAGGTGGAAGACAGAATCTTTGTATTCTAATCATGGAAGTGAAATCCTCATGATGTTGAGGCATTCCCTTTGTTAGAAGAAAGTTACTCAAGGGGAGGGCCAATTGCTTAAAGCTGTTCATACCAGGAAACAGTAATCAGTGGGGCCAGCTTACAAGCCACCTACCACAGCAGTTTAGAGGAGTATATTCATCCCTGAAGATGATATGCAAGAAATTCTTTCCAAAGCACAGGAACTGAGAGTGAGTGAGGGGGTAAGAGACGCAAGCAAATTGGGGTCATTATCAGAAGGAAAGGACAGATACTGCATGGTGAATACAACTGTCCATGACAGATTCCCAGATTTGGCTCTGAGTTGTATAGAACACAGAAAAGAAAGCCTTTTTCTACCTTCATGACTTTGAGTCATTATGAATCTCAAATTATTTTAAATTACCTAGCTACATGTTTATATTATAGTATAAAGAGGTTTTGGTCTGTTAATTCAATATTTATAAGATGGTTCTATTCCTTTTTAAAAGTTTGGGTTTATATTGTAATTTTCAGCCAATGCTTCAATATGAAGTAGATTAAATTTTTTGTATTTGAAGTTGCTGAGATTGTCCTAGGTGTGAAGGATTACACACAAGTTTGAGGTCCAGATTCTCTCAAAACTCATCCCACTTTACCTAAAGAAACATTTTATGGTTGATGGGAAAAATGAAGCAAGACCAAGTCTTTAGCCCTGAATCTTCAAGATTTTAGTAGAAAATGGAAATAAGCATTAACCTTGAGGTTGAAAATATTTGGAGGCAGAGGGTTTCTGTTTTATAGAAATCAGAGATTTATCAGTTGTCTTTACCAAGAAAGTAAACAAGTCTCTGTCACAGAAGGTATTTACCCTGCCCATGAGATTTCAGAACAATTTAAATTGTCAGGCTAAGATGATTGAATGAATTCGGTGTCTCATCTTTGTTCATACTTAATCACAGTGCATCTGTTAAAGAGCAATGAGCGTTAAGTCTGACCCACAGTTTCTTAGCGAATTATTTCAAAAATGTATTTCATGGATTTTAGACAGTACTTGACTGACTCACCAAGTTGATTTTTTGAAATTTGTTTATGACTCGGGCCAATTATTATTAATAGCATTATTCATTATTATTAATAACATTTATTATTAATAATTACATTTATTATTAATAACATTGTTGTATGTATTCTGTTTATTATAGGTAAATATTTATCATTATAGCTAATAATATATAGCTAATATTTATTATTACAGCAAATGGTTTTTATTATTTTTACTTATAATCATTCAGTGCATACTGTATGCCAAGTACTCTTCTAAGTACTTTCCATATTTATTAATTATTTTAATCTTCACAGAATTCATCTTTAAAAAAAATCATAGACTAATTTCCTTTTCACCACTTTGTAATGCATACACAGAACACTTGGAATTTTGGTATTGTCTTTCTGGCAATCAAAGGTTGTTCATTTGCCAAGCTAAGTTTGAACCAATTAGACAAAACCTTCTCTATGGGAAGAATCAACCCCTTGTGTTAACTTCTGCAGTTGAGGTATGGCAAGCTAAATTTCTTTCACAGGAAATTCAGTCAGCTCTTCAACCAGAGCTTACTTTGGAAGGTTCTAAGAGACTTAGAATATTTGGAATCCCCTCTGCTTAAAGACTGTCCCCTATATTTACTTGGGTTATTTTGTCTATTTGTTCTATAAGTGGAAGGGTTTTCAGATTTCCTGTATCTCCCTACTTCCAGTTTCTTCTGGGCATTATGCTTTCTCTCACATCCTCCCAGATGATGTTTGTATAACAAAAATTTGATCATATCTCTCTGTTCTTTTTTTTCTTTTATTCTCATTTTATTGAAGTGTATTTGATATACAATATTATATGTTACAGGTGTACAATATAGCGATTCACAATTTTCAAAGGTTATACTCAATTTATAGTTATTATAAAATATTGGCTATATTCCCTGTGTTGTACAATATATCATTGTAGCTTATTTTATATATTATAATTTGTACCTCTTAATCCCCTACCCCTCCTGGGCTCCTTCCCCACTTCCTTCTCCTCACTGGTAAGCACTAGTTTGTCCTCTATATCTGGGAGTCTGTTTCTTTTTTAATCTACTCACTACCTTGTTGTATTTTATAGATTCCACACATAAGTGAGATCATACACTGTTTGTCTCTGTCTGGCTTATTTCACTTGGCATAATGCCCTCCAAGTCCATCCATGTTGTTGCAAACGGCAAATATCTCTCTGTTCTTGAGAAAGAAAATAGTTTTTCTTTTTCTTGGCATACAAGTTCCTTGACTATGTGTCTCCTACCCACCTACCTAGCCCTATCTCCTATGGCATTACCTTCCCCAGACATGCACGTATAACCTTCAAATTCCAGTAATAATGAATCATTTAAATCATTTTTTTACTCAAATTAAATCATTTTTAACCCTCATACTAGTCCCTCTGCCTGGAACACCATTATATTAGTCAGGGTTCTCCAGAGAAACAATGAATAGGAAGTATAGGTAGACATGTATAAGAGGATATTTATTATAGGAATTGGCTCACAAGATTATGGAGACTGAGTTCCACAATCTGCTATCTGCAAACTGGAGACCAGGAAAGCCCGTGGTGTAATTCAGTCTGAGTCCATAGGCCCAGGAATCAGGAGCACCAGTGCTGAAGTACAGGAGGAGATGAATGTCCCAGCTCAAGCAGAGAGTAAATTTTCTTTACTCTTTTTGTTCTAATAGACCTTTAATGGATTAGATGATGCCCACACACATTTGTGAGGGTGATCTTTACTCAGTCTACAGATTCAGATACTAAACTCCTCAGGAAACACCCTCACAGACACATCCAGAACTAGTCATTTACCAGCTCTCTTGGTAGCTCTTAGCTCAGTCAAGTTGATACATAAATTAACTATCACAGTCATCTTTTTATTTGCCTCTCAAACTCCTATTAAATCTTCGAGTCACAGATCAAGTGGACTCTTCTGTAAACTCTCTACCCAAGCCAATTTAAGCATCCTTGCCTTCCTTCTACATTTTAAGTATCTTGTACACGTCTCCATTATAGCATTCATCATCCTGCATGGTAATTTTCTCCCCACTAGACTATAAGATCCTTGAGGGCAGAACAAGTTCCTTTTCCTCCCTGGTCCTAAAACAATGACTGGCACATAGGGAGGCCCTCAATGACTTAAGGCTGTATACAGCTTCTCAGAGAAGATTCAAACATTTGCTAGTAAGCCTTAAAAGAAGGGAAAATGAGAATGAAATCAAAGGAATTACATTTTTTTTTCTGATCAGGTATGGCCTATATATATTTTTTGTTGTCTGCCAGAAGATTTTAGCATTTTAGGCTTAAATTTCATTTCCTATTTTAGACCATACCCCAGAGCAGAAGTTGTCAGATCTGTTTTGTAAAGGCTGGTATTTCTTAAGTGCTCCATGAAGTTTTTAGTTCAAAATAAATTCAAGGCCTTAGGGAAAATTGAATCTGAGCTCCTGACTTCCCTTAGCATTTAAACACCAAAGCATGATTTTGGAGAATTTTCCTGTTTGAATCTTGGCTTTATGATCCAGAACTCTGTTGACCCACAACATTCCACATTTCCTGAAATAACTAATACTTTAGCTTCTTTTGTTGTCTACTACCTCTGCTTTGCATTTCTGTTTTTGCATTTCAGAATGGCTGTCCTTTTATCAGTGGAAGAAGCATTTTTCTTATTGCATCATCTCTCTTCCTGCTAATTTTCATTGTCAATTTTTCTCCATTAGGAAAATAGATATGTAGTTTATAGTTCTCAGCTCAGAGGATATTTAGGATTGGAAAAATGAGATATTGATACTTTTTAGTTAAGAATAAAATTGTTAGGATCTTTGTTACACTATCTTATAGGAATTAGCACTGTTCACTCCAAGCTCCTACAGCTGTATTACAAGATATAAAAGACAGAAGAGCAGGCTCACATAGAAACCAACGCTACAGTTATTTGTTAAATGTGCAAATTTCTCTCCCAAATGTGGACATTGGCTTCTTAAGAAGTTTAGTGGGCTCTTTTACCAGTCTCTTAAAAAATGACCAGTTTTTATTTTAAATATGTCGGAATAAATAACTTAATAGACCCATTTGTTAACTATGAAGCTAGGAATAAGAATTATCCTTTCTTGCCATTCCTTGCCCCCCCCCCTTTATTCTCTTTTTACTTTAAATGAATGTGAAGAGCAGACTGCTTGATGCGAAAGACCTGGCTATTGGTGCATGTTAGACAAGACAAAGCCCTTAATGACATCATGGGGCTTGGGATTCTGATCACTTCACAGTACCATGAGCTTTCCTCTGTTATTTGTCCATACTGCTTGCCCCATGCATTTTTGTCTGTTTGAAACAAAGAGGACTGGGCAAGGAAAAGCACTGATGACACTGATTGAGAGACTGAATGAACAACACAAGTATATATGCTACTGACAGTAGAGATAATTATACAGCCCTAGCATTTGAATAGCTCTTTATAGCTCAAAGTGGTTTTTCACATATGTTATTTAATTTTAGCTTCAAACAAAACCATAAGATAGGTGGGGTAAGGTGTCACCCACACTTTACTGAAGAGGAACTAAGCCCCAGAAACTTGCCCACTAGAAAGGTACTCTTTATATTGCTACATGCTCCATCTCAAGAATAGAAAAAGCAAATATTTACATAATAGAGAAGAGCCAAGATTCAAACCCAGGCAAACCCGCTCCAGAGTCTGGGCCCTTAACCACCGTGCTGTACTACCTCTCATGAAGGCAGCATCTTCCTAGACACACAGCACAGGCATCCACGCATTTCAGTCTGGAGAGGCTGACCACCCATGTGGAAACAATACGGAAGCTGCAGTCTCTCAGAAGCACAGAAAAGCCCATTGTTAGGGTGAAATAAAAATATCCAAGTGATAGGATTCACCCTTCTCCCACCCTTCAGTATTCCTTCCGGCTTCTTCTCATTGCTTTGTACTTCACAAGCCAAGAATCATAAATGTAAGATGAAGGCTGGGAAGGAGAATTAACAGAACAACTGGGAAACCGTTTTTAAAACAAACCTGCTGGTATGTGTCTGGGTAAACATTCTCCCTCCTGTAAAAGGGCAAGGTTCGTACCCTGTGCATCTGAAACAGAGAAGCAGGATAGAGTAGTAGCTAAAAGCCCTGGCTCTAGAGCCAGGCTACCAGGGTTCTAGGTCCAACTGTGCAACTTTAAACAACATATGAGCTTTCTGTATTTTATTTTTCTGCCCTATAAAAGAGATGATAACAATAGTACTTCACAGGGTTGTCATGAAAATAATATGAGTTAATACATGTAGACCATTTAGAACCTGACCGTAGTAAACGCAGGTTTGCTATCATTTTGCATAATGAGATAATATTTAAAAGGCCTGACCTGTAATAAATATTAGCTCCCTTGCTTTATATATAGTTTAGATCACTGGAAAAACTCACATTCTTTGAAAAGTATTTGCCTAATGTCAGTTACCTTGGTGCTAGGATAAACAGCTATTTATTACATTTTTTAGGGATTAGCCAGTTTCTTTTTTTAACTTTTGTCCCGGGGCTCTCCTCTATCCCTTCCTAAATGTCATTTTCCTGTTTAACAAATTTGATAACAGTCTCCTCTGCCAAATCATTTAACCCATCTTAACTGTTTCATCCATTTCACCCTAGGGGCACCTCATTGAAACAGATAGTGTTTCTCTTTTGCTCATGGAACCTGGAGTCACTTAAGCTGTTTTCTCTAATTCATTCTCCTCTCTATACACTCACAGTAAGAAGTCATGTCTCTAGGTTTTAATTCCTCTAATTTCAATTGACATTTTCTAAGTAGTAAACCAGTTTTCTCCACTGGCCTATAAGTTACATATGTGCAGGGATGTTCAAAGCTATATCCCCACTGCCTAGCAAAATGCTAGGAACAAGAGGTACTTTATAAATATTTGTTGAAGAAATCAGTCAATGCTGAAGGACTTAATAAAGTATCAAAAGAAGTATCCTACCCCCTCCCCAATTAACTAGAACCTAATTAAGAAATTATCTGAAATTAATCAGAATATGAATTGCCTTCTACTTTTAAAAGAAAAAATTAATTTTAGAGCCCTAAACTGGTCTCATGGATTTAATTTAATACAATTATAACAGTTTCCAGACCATACCCTGGAGTAAGCATACATTCATTTCAGTGGCCTAGGCCTTCAATAGCTACACAATATACAATGAGAATAGTTATGAACATGTCAAAAGTGAGTTAGTATCATCAGGCCCTTACCACATAGGGTAGGATATTGGCCTTTGAACTTACTCTTCCCACTGCCTCAAATTCTCTTTTCCTAAATACCAGAACAGCTTGTTCCTTCACTACATTCCAGTCTCTGTGCAAATTTCACGTTTTCAGAGAGGCGTTCCTTGACAATTTTGTTTAAGATGAGTCACTTTCTTCTCCTATCATTCTTTATTTCCTTTTCCTACTTTTGAAAAACTTTTAAAACTAGGTTTATTGAAGTATAATTGAACTACAATAAACTGCACATATTTAAAGTGTACAGTATGATGTTTAACAATTAGATACACCTGTGAAACCATCTCCACACTCAAGACAATAAATATCCATCACCTCCAACAGTTTCCTCATGTTCCTTCATAATCCCTTTCACGCCCCTTCTTTCCACCCCCAGCTAGTCACTGATCTATATTCTGTCAGTATAGATAAGTTTGCTTTCTCTAGAATTTTATGTAAATGGAATCATACAGAAAGAATCTACACTGTTCTGGAGGGTCTGGTTTCTTTTACTCTGCAAAATTATTTTGACATTTATTCCGTGTGATGAATGCATCAACTATTTGTTCCTTTTTATTGCTGAGTATTATTACATTGTGCTGGTATACTACAGTTTGTTTATTCACCTGTTGATGGACTTTTAGGCTGTTTCCAGTTGTAGGCTATTACAAATAAGGCTGCTATAAACATTCGTATTCAAATCTCTGCACAGCATATGCTTTTATTTATCTTAGGTAAATACCCAACAGTAGAATAGCTGGGCCATGTAGAAGAGGTATATTTGACTTTCTAAGAAACTATCAAACTATTTCCCAAAGTGGTTGTGCCATTATACATTCCCACCAGCAGTGTCTGAGAGTTCCAGTTGATTCATATCATTGTCAACACTTGGTGTGGTCAGCTTTTTTAAATTTTAGACCTTCTAGTAAGTGGTATCACATTATGGTTTTCATTATAGTTTTGCACTTTCCTAATGTCTAATGATGCTGAACATCTTTTCACACGCATATTTGCCATCCATATATCTTCTCTGGTGGAATCTCTGTTCAGATCTTTTGCCCATTATAAAAATTGGTTTGTTTCCTTATTACTGAGTTTTGAGAGTTCTTTATATATTCTGAATACAAGTCTGTTATCACATGCAATTTGCAAATGTTTTCTTCCAGTCAGAAGTTTGCCTTTTCATTCTTGTAACAGTGTCTTTCAAAGAGCGGAATTTTAAAAAAATTTTTCATGAATCCTAATGATCATTTTTTCTTTTACAATTGTGCTTTTGTTGCCTAACCCAAGTTCAAGATTTTTCCTAAATTAGTTTCCTAAATTTTCTTCTAAAAGTTTTATAGTTTTAGATTTTATATTTAGGCCTATGATTTTTAGCTAATTTTTATATATGGTATGAGATATGAATTGAAATCTATTTTTCTGCATATGGATCTCTAACTGTTCCAGCATTATTCATTGAAAAGTCTCTCCTTTCTCCATAGAATTGCCTTTTCACCTTTGTCAAAAATAAATTGATCTTCTATATGATGTCAATTTCTAAACCCTTTATTCTGTTCTATTGATCTGCATGTCTGTATTAAATCAATACACCACTGTCTTGATGACCATAGCTTTATAGTAAGTCTTGGAGTCAAGAATTGACCTTCTCTCACTTTATTATTCTTTTTCAAAGTTATTTTGTTCATTCTTCATCCTTTGCATTTCTGTATGAATTTTAGGAGAAGCTTGACAATTTCCACCAAAAAAAAACAAAAAACAAAACTCCTCCTGGGATTTTTATTAGGATTACATTGAATGTACAAGTAGATTTGGGAAGAACTAACATGTTAACAATTTTGAGTCCTCCAATTCATGAACACAGTATACCTTTCCATTTATTTAGGTCCTATATGATTTCTTTCAGCAATGCTTTGTAATTTTAAGTGTACAAGTCTGGCACATCTTTTGACAGTTCATTCCTTAGAATTTCATGTTTTTGATGATATTGTAAATTGTGATGTTTTTTATTTCAAGTTCTGATTGTTTATTGTTAGTATATAGAAATACAAATGATGTTCAATATTGATCTTGTATTCCTTATCTCTTATATCTTATTGACCTTACATCCTACTGATCTTGCTAATCTCATTTATTCTGTAGCTTTTATGTGAATCTCGTGAGATTTTATATACAGATAATCATGTCATATGTGAACATAAACAGTTTTACTTCTTCCTTTCCAACCTGTATGCATTTTATTTATTTTTCGTGATTTATTGTGCTGGCTAGAACCTCCAGTACAATGTTAGATAGAAGTGGTGAGAGTGGACATCCTTACCTTGTTTCCTGAACATAGCAAGAAAGCATTCAGTCTTTCATGGTTAAGTGTGGTGCTAGCTATAGGTCATTTATCCCAGAGAAATGTAAACTTATTTTCACATAAAAAACCTATACAAAAATGTTTATAACAGCTTTATTCATAAGAGCCAAAAACTGGAACCAACTCAGATGTCCTTCAATGGCTGAATCATTAAACAAGCTATCGTACACCCATACCATGGAATAGTCCTCAGCAGGACAAAGGAATGACCTATTGACAAACAGAATAATTTGTATGGATTTCAAGGGAATCATGCCAAATGAAAAAAAGCCAATCCCAAAGGTTATATACTGTATGATTCATTCATATAATATTCTTGAAATGACAAAATGATAGAGATGGAGAACAGATTTGTAGTTGCCAGAGGTTAAAGAGTGGACAGGGAGAGAGATGGCCATGGCTATGAAAAGATAGCAGAAGGATTCCTTGTAGTGGTACTGTCTTTATCTTGACTGTAGTGATGGTCACACAATTTACACGTGATAAAATTGCATAGAACTAAACATATACACACACAGACAAATGAGTGCATGTAAAACTGGTGAAATATGAATAATAATGGATTTTATCAATGCCAACTATCTGCTTGTGATATACTACAGTTGTACAAGATGTTACCATTGGGGAAAACTGGGTGAGTCTATACAGAATATCTTTCTTATTGTGTCTTATAACTGCGTGAATATACAATTATCTCAAAATACGAACTTTTAAAAAAGAAAATGAAAAGTTGAGCCTAGAGATATCAGGCAAAGAACTGAATAAAATATTGTGTATCCACAGTGTGGACTATTATGCAGCTATTTAAAAGAACAAATTAGAGCTTATTTACTTGTTAGAATTTCATAAAGCTTTGTCAAATGAGGAAAGTAGAGTTCAGAAACATGTGGTAAGATTCTATTTTTAAGAAACAATACCCAAAAATACTCCTACAGGGCTTCCCTGGTGGCGCAGTGGTTGGGAGTCCGCCTGCCGATGCAGGGGATACGGGTTCGTGCCCCGGTCCGGGAGGATCCCACGTGCCGTGGAGTTGCTGGGCCCATGGGCCGTGGCCGTTGGGCCTGCGCATCCGGAGCCTGTGCTCTGCGGCGGGAGAGGCCACGGCAGTGAGAGGCCCGCATACCGCAAAAAAAAAAAAAAAAAAAAAAAAATACTCCTACATATACTTCTCATGCGTGTGTGTGTGTGTGTGTATATATATATATATATATATATATATATATGTGCGCATATATATATATATATATATATATGCATATATATTTGTACGTAGCTGTGAGGTGTGTGTGTGTGTGTGTGTGTGTGTGTGTGTGTGTGTGATTCGGCAATGGATAAATACATGTGAACATACATACTAGTTTGTTAACATGAATTACCTTGATGAGAGAACGGATGATACGGATGGTTTGGAGGGACTGGGGGAAGGAGTAACCAAGAAAAACAGAAAAAAAAAAAAATAGAGCACTAAAAATACTAATACATAAAACAATAACTGTATTTTTTTTTTTTTTTTTTTTTGCGGTATGCGGGCCTCTCACTGTTGTGGCCTCCCCCGTTGCGGAGCACAGGCTCCGGACGCGCAGGCTCCGGACGCGCAGGCTCAGCGGCCATGGCTCACGGGCCCAGCCGCTCCGCGGCATATGGGATCCTCCCAGACCGGGGCACGAACCCGTATCCCCTGCATCGGCAGGCGGACTCTCAACCACTTGCGCCACCAGGGAGGCCCAATAACTGTATTTTGATATGCAATTATGTATGTGGTTTGTGTTGTTATCAATTTATAGAAAATTTAAGAACTGTTATATTGTTTTTATTTTATTATTATTATTCAATAACCGTAAATTATACAGATATAATTTACATATCATTCAATTCACCCAAAGTGTATAATTCAGTAGTTTGTAGTATATTCAGAGTTGTACAATGATCACCACAGTGAATTTTAAAACATTTTTATCACCCTAAAAAGAAACACCATATCCATCAACAGTCATTCCCCTTTTACTCCCAATTCCCCATCCCTATAGCGAGGCAACCACTCATCTATTTTGTTTCTATAGATTTACCTATTATGGATATTTCATATAAATGGAATCATAAAATATATGGTATTTTGTGACTGACTTCTTTCACTTAGCACGTTTTCAAGATTTATCCATGTCGTAATATCTATCAGCATTTTATTTCTTTTTATTGCCAAATAATGTTCCATTTTATGGATATATTACATGGTATTTATTCATTCATGGGTAGAGCCTTGACCATGTGCATAGTCATCTGGGGATGATAATGATTATAGCAGAGTCCTCTTTATATCTTCCCCTAATCTTTCTGTTAAGCTGTCTGCCTCATTTGGTATCACACTCAGGTATTAGCTTTCCCTAATTGCCAGCTGGATGCTCTCTTGTTTTTGACAATTCCCTTATATACAAATTGCTCCAGAGTTGGTCCAATTCCATTTGGGCAGGAGTAGTTTTTGAGGCCAGTCTTTGAAGTTTGGGCTTACCCCAAGAGGGCATTTCTTAACTATGTCTTTCCCTTGTTCTCTAAAACTATCTGGCTACCATTTAGCTTTAGCTTGTTGTCCTAATGCCTCCTTTTAATCACTTACCCCAAAATCTCCATTGTTTTTAATAATCACCTTAAGCTTGAACTTCCTCATACTCTATTTCAAATAAAATCAGTTCCTTGAGATAGAGCTGTCTGTATTTAAGGACGCTTTGGCAAAATCTTTGAGCCACTGCTCTGGGCACTGGGCAGGGATGGTAGCCCCTGGTCTTCTCATCTCAGCCTGCCTTTCTAGACATGCAACCTCAGCCCTACAAGCAAGCTGGAATGAGGGCAATCAGGGCCTCACTATTCTTGGCCTCCCACAAGTAGGATAGAGC
Organism: Mesoplodon densirostris; assembly: GCF_025265405.1. Lineage (NCBI taxonomy): Eukaryota > Metazoa > Chordata > Mammalia > Artiodactyla > Ziphiidae > Mesoplodon > Mesoplodon densirostris. The sequence goes on from NC_082671.1 coordinate 82,609,974, forward strand.
CTCCACTTTGTGAATAGAGGCTGCATGGACAAAGGGAGCACTTGACCTCTCAGCTGTGTTCACCAGGAATTTAACTTCTATAACTTGGAGTTGTAGGGTATTAGAAATGCTGCTGGCCTGCCCCTTTAGATAAGATACCATATCTCTTGGATGGGCTCTGAGGAGAGAGGAGCCCATCCTCTTGGGCACACCCACCCAGAGTGGAGCTTCTTTCAAGCTGAGCTAGGGAAGGAAGGGTGGGAGGGAATAAGTCATGGCTCAAGTGCCATAGACTCCCTCTGTTCTTACCAAGTTTTAGTAGATTTTCTTGAATAAATCTTTCTTCATCCTTTGTATGTTCTTAGGACAATTTCCAGAGACTTTAAATGGTGGTTTTGTTTTGGTTTTTTATACAATTTTTTCCAGTTATGTTTGTTTGGCTGGGGAGAAGGTCCATGGAGCTCCTCACCTTGCCCTTCTGGAAGTGGAACCCCCAGAATTATTTTTTAAAAGACTGTGCAAAAGAAATTCCTGGTTTCATCACATACACTGAACTTCAGTTTCCTTATCTGTAAGTGGGGCTCATAATCCACACCACACTGCCTGGAACATAGTAGCCCTGAGTAACAACTGTTAGTTCTTCTTTCCCTCCTCTTATCTCCCTTTTGGAACTTAAAGAAGTTCTAGTTGAATAAAGAGGCCTGCCCAATAATGTGATGTCATGCTTAAGAATTTTAAGACTCCAAGAAAGTATTGCAAGTAAAGTAAGAAATATATGTAAACACTATTTAAAAAGTGATCTTCAGACCCAAGCAAGGGTTCTTTCAGTGGTTTGGCTCCTGAGAAAATACTTTAACAAAACCAGAAACAGCATGATTCAAGGTCTCATTCTTCTTCCTTCCTCTCCCTCACCACCTCCCCCTACCCCAGTTTCTCCCAATTCACTTCCCCACTGCATTAAAACCTTTCACCAACATAGGAGAATTACTGAGTTGAAACTGAATGATTGAATAGTTAAAAGAATAAAATTCAGTCAGTCTATATAAAGATTTGTAAAGTGATTAGTAACCAGTATTCTCTCTGAGCTGTTTCTGTACAGCAGCCTGGAACTTGAAATAAGGTCTCTCTCTCTCTCTCTCATACTCTCATTCTCACTCTCACTCTCTCTCTGTCTCCTTCTCTTTCTCTTTCTTTTAAGAAATGAAAATCTCATGAAAGGCATTTCCAATGTCATGTTTCATTCATTGAACAAAGGCAATTTAATGCCTAGAATGTGTGTAGCACTATTCTAGGTACTTGGTCCCTGGTTTGCATCTTAGGAGATGAGATTTGAGGAGCTGGCCAATCAGCATATGCTTTACCAAACCAAAAAATTATTGTCACGTTTGCTCGATCTTTGTGTAGCTTATCCACCTACTCATAGCTTAAAATGATCAGTAGAAACAATGTGGATGTGACCCTAGGAGAGGCTGTAATTGGCACCTACCTTTAACTCCACCATGTACCAGCTTTAGAGCTGGCCAAGGACAAATAGTGTCTTGCTATCAACTTCTCATATAGGTAATATTGAGCAACCTGAATTCCTTAAAACAGATTCCTAAACTGCTACAAACTTTTTGACCTTCTTAAGAGATCTAGAACCCAATCGTTTCAATTTAAAAACCTAGATATCTTCTTTTAAATAAAAAATTCAGAGACTTGGGATAGACTTTAAAAAATTTAAATCTGAAACTAGGAAGATTTTATATAGTTTGGATTGTGAAATGAAAATTACATTATTTGGTTTAGCAGGTGCATAAAGAATCCTTACTACTTTTAATATTAGCAAGACATATTCCTACATTCAAGAAATACATCTTATATACAAATAACTATAATGTTAGATAAAAAATATTTGTTATAATAGATGGTCTGTAAATGCCACTTAAAACATTCCTGTTAGGGGAACTAGAAAGGGTTTCATAAAGGAGATATCATCTGATCCAAAGCCAAAGAAGAGGCATAAATGTGGGGACATAATAAAAGAAACCCAAGTATATTACAGGCTGCCATTAAAGACAAGCCAGTAATCCCACGTGCTTGGAGCACTGGGGGAATGGAAATAAAATTAGAGGATTTGTAGTAATCATGAAGACCCCAAAATGTCATCAGAGGAGTTGGGAGTTTATTTTGAAGCCAACTGAAGCCATGCCAGAGTTTTGAAATAAGGAGTGATAATCAAAACTGTCTTAAAGAGATTATTGTGACATCCACGTATAAACTAGATTTTTAAAAATCAGAGGTAAGAAGACGAACACGGAGGCCATAGTTGTATTACACCAGGTGGGCCTGAACGAAGAGAACAAAATCACACTAGATGTCAGTTCCATAAATATGAAAGAGGAATTCGAATCAAGGAAATGGATGCAAGAGATACTAAGATGAGGGATGAGTGGAACTTGGGGACTGATGTCAGTGGTGAGAGGGGGAGTGCAAGGTGTTTTGCAGTTTAATGTCTGTGTGCTAGGGAGGGTGACAATGTTCTTCAAAAGAGAAAGGAAACAGAGAAAGATAAGATTTGGGGAAAGAAGGAAAGTCATGTTTCATTTATTCAATAAATATTTGCTGAGCACTTACTATGTGCCAGGACTGTTCTGGGGGGATGAGAGTTATCTTTAATTTTTAAAACACTTTATGTGTTGAAGGCAGTGTTCTCAGTCTGTGTGACTCCAAAGGCAGAGCTGGATTGAGTGAGTAGGAGTCAGCCAGGAAGTAAAATACCTTTCTAATAAATGGAGGCTTCTGGATAAGTAGTAAGAGCTCTGTTACAGGCAGTATTCAAGCCTAAACTGGATGATATTCTTCCAGGAACACTGTGACAAGGGATTCCTGCATTAAGAGAGAGGGTAGACTAACCTCTCTGCAAGTCCTCTCTCGATCTTAAGTAAGCGTCTATTCGTTCCATGATCTACTCCTGTGGGTTCTATTATTAATCTCTGGTTTCTCTCAATTATTAAATAAATTAGTCTGTCTGCCATTCAGTAAAACTCACACATTTACATCTGTTATTCTTAAATTATTTTTGGTTAGGGCTCTTCTTCTTTATTAAAAAAATTCTACCCAGTAATGTTACCTCTGTAGCTAATTTAGAATGTCAACCCTGGTAGACTGGGTTATAAATATCAGAGAGGAAAAGGATTTCTTGTGCCTAATAATATTTTTGTTTGGAAGAAGCCTCACAAACGAGAAATGAATTATCTTGACTTCAAGATTGCGATGCAGTTTCTGTATTTTGCAGCAATTCAAGAAGAAAAAAAATACCTCAGGGTGGTTCATTTTGATACAGCAAGGTACAGAAAGAGAATAATTGTTCTACAAATACTGTAAAGCTTTAGTTCAGAAACATTTATCTGTGCTGCATTTTAAAAAAAAGAAAGGGGAGGGAAGGAAAGGAGAGCAAAACGGGAACCTGTCGGGAGCTCCCCTATAAGCTATAGTTAAAGCTTTGCATTTCCTGGTGTTTCTTTTGAAACGTAAAATTCCACAACAAATAGCTCTGTAACGTATAACCAGTATGAAGATTCAATTCAGATTTAAGCACTTTGGTTTGCTTTTGAATCTTGCTATTTTCTGCATTTGTTTTGACTGCTCTCATCATTCAAGATTGACGGTTGGATGGGTGTGTAGGAGGAAGCAGCAGCAGCAGGCTTACAGCTTGCAGACAAAAAAAATCTGCCTTATCTGATGGCTATTATTGAAAATGCGAGGTGTAGCCTGGGCTGGGTAATGAAGGGGAGCGAGCGAGGGGGAGCAAGGAGCATGGAGCTGCATACTGATGAGTGTAGGAGTACTTGATAAAAAGAATCCTGGCTGCTGGCCGTGCATTGCTCATTGTGGAGTACTCCAACAATCACATAGAACGCAGACCAGCCTAAGCTGACAGCTTGATATGCCTTCTTCTGCTGCCTGGTTTTGGGGGCTGTGTGACGTACTGGTCGGTAGTAAAGATTAATATGTAAGAAATGTGGAGCTAGGATCAAGTCATACTCCACAGCCTGCCTGGCAAACTATGTTTTACTTCTGACTTTGCTCTCTCGCTGAGAACATTAATCTGTCAAGCTGGCGGGCTCCTTTGATAGCAACTTTCCCAGGAGCATGATGTGGCAATGCCACCTCTCAGCCCAGGACTACCGCTATTACCCCGTGGACGGCTACTCCCTGCTTAAACGCTTCCCTCTTCATCCTCTTACAGGACCCAGATGCCCTGTCCAAACAGTGGGACAATGGTTGGAAAGCATTGGGCTACCTCAGTACGAGAACCACCTGATGGCTAATGGATTTGACAATGTGCAGTTTATGGTAAGACGCTCTCTGTGGCCACGGAGCTGCCTTTTGTCTGTCTTTGCTTCTTATGTGTCTTACACGGCTCAGAAGCAGCCTGATTTGCACCAAAACCGGTCAATTTTATATACGTAACTGCATTAGAAAATCGGATGCCCTTAGGACTGAACTTACTGTGTAACATATAGGCACTTGCTGAAAAATGAGATCTATGTGTATTATATGAATGAACCGGTGAGAGTACTATTTATAGGCAGTGAAAGAAGATGAGCATTTATATTCTCCCTGTCATTCTTTGTGTGATTTTTATAGATTTGTAATCTCAGAATACCCAGTTAGTTTATAGAACTCTTCAGTTAATTCTAGATTCCTAACACATATTATTTCATTTGCGCATCAGTGTTCAGTAATTAATTAGACAATTTGTTATGTTTACGGTGTGAAGATCTTTTTTTTTTCCTGATAATTGTTCAATAAGCAGTTTAAATTGTGTGGATGACCTTTAGTTCGTTAGCAAACTGATTCAAATGTTCTATTATATAGACAGCTTTCACTTACTTCACATGCTGATTGAAGAGCAATGAGGTATTGTTTATTACTTTATGTAGAAAACAAACACTTCCATCAATTAACTGTCAATATCTAGAAAGAGAGGCTGATGGACTAAGTACATTCATGTACTTCTGAATACTGGTCTGCCTGCAATCTAAACCTGGTATGTGCAAACTTCCCACTGCGACGAATATAGGTGAGAAAGGAGGAGGGGGAAACGTGCAGACCCATAATACAGCTTTCTGATCATTCACATACCTCCCCCCATGCTCATCAGTTTCCCTTGTTAAGCTACGTCACAGTCCTTATTAGCTTTCTTTGCTTTTAAGGTCCCATCACACATATCACTTACCCCTAAATTTAGACAGAGCTACATAACATAGGCATGTAGCACAAAATGGCTTGCAGAAACAATTAATAGCTATTTCTAAATAAAATGCTGGGGCTGACACCTGAAGCCTATTAGTAACAAAATTGATAACACAGTACTGAGAGCTAGGCATGTCTTTTTATTTCCATTAGAGATTATTTTCTCCAAACTTGACGATTGTAGATTTGAAAATTATTCAGACTGTTAAACTTCTGCTGCTTCTCCAAAAATGTGTGCCCCATGAGCTTTTTCTTTTAAAGCTGCATAAATGTAGTAAGACATATGAGCTCTATATAATTGTATCCATAGAACTCTCTATGAAGCTGTTTTTATAACGAGACCTGCAGCTACTGTTATTTTTCTCGTGTTTAAGAATGCTGTCACAGATTAGACAGATATTTTGGGTATTAAAATAGGGGAAAAGTGAAATTACTTCAATTGCTATAAGAGTCTTAGGACAGACTGAGCAGAATTAGGACAGACTTAGGACACTAAACAGGTGACACTAAGAATTAGAGGAACCATCGAGTAGAATGAAAGTCTTCTCATTGTCGTTATATTTACTGTGCATTTGGATAAGTCTTTATTCTTTCTCCTTATCTCTACTTGAAATAAGACTCATTCCCACTCCTCAAACCTGTGTCCAAATTTATTCTGGTCCCATGAGAAGTTAGGTAGGTCTTTGGATTCTCTGGATTGTCTGCTTGGAAAATTTTAATTCAGCATAACTTTCCTCTGAATGTTAAAGACTTTTGAGTAAATATAATCCCTTTTTGAAAGCCCAGTGCAAAAGTTAATCAAACATGTTTCCAATAAGCATTTGGAGATCGGAAAAAACATTCATGAATGAAATATGTATAAGCACTCCAAAATGTACCCAGGAGGCAAAAAATCCTGGACATATGTGACAAAACCAACGTCTGATCTTCTCCATAGATTATTGTCTTTATTTTTTAAATTCCAATATTGTATATAATTTTTCAGAAATTAAGAAAACATGGTTAATTCAGAATAGTCGAATACTTTCTACATGAAACAGAATTAACTTTAAAAATTTGAGTTATCTTTCAGAGGAGTTAATTATGAAAATGAAGCAAATCATAAAAGTGTTATCAATCATCGCTTTACATGCTGCCGTACACCACTTATTTGCTACTTGTATCATAAAAAAACAATTTCTATCTCTATAAAAATTATTTATTGGTCTCCATAATCTATTTAATTATGAACTTAGTTAAAGTGCACTAATATGATCAGCCAACTTTAAGAAATAGATTTCATTAATGTGGTGAAAAAATCTGTTGGACTTGCTTAATCTGCACTCAGTATCATATTCTAGCTTTTGTTTTTCTTGAAGCACATTCTGACCTGCATTTATTCATCCTGTTGCCTAAGCAACAAGCACCACACTCCTGTTAACTATGATGTAGTGCAGGTCTTATTAGCTTTTTAGAACAAGACAGTAGAGACATCAAAAGGATATAATTAATGTTGGTTGAAATATCATAGTACATCCATGCATTGATATATTTTATTTAGGAAACATTCTCAAGAGTTAATCTTTCATTTAATCAATATTCCATTCATGAATATGAGTTTCAAAGGGTTCATGTAAGTAACTTTAAAAGTATTTACTGAAAGCTTTACAGATTTTTTTTGTTAACTCTGTTCTATGTACTCTTACACATAAACACAATATATGGATGATTTATCCACATGGCTGTGATTAACTTTAATAAAAATTTCTTACATCAATCTCTAGGCATGGTTAGAAAAGAAAGACCCCCATTTATTTTAAAATATTTATCAATAATTGCTTCTCCTTTGGGCTCTTAATACTTATTCTTGATTTTATTGATGTGTCAATTTTTTTTAAATATCTGAAAGTCAGAATTCCAAACTTTTTCTTTATGTAACTGGTCATGGTTTGCAGAATAGTTTTGTACACAGTATTGACATTTATGTAGCCTTAAAAATGTCAAATAAATGGAAATTGGTACAAAGAATAGCTACAAAAGTACATCTGGTCACCTAAGACTTTGGGAAAGTCAGATCTATGTTGCAATCAAAAGTCTGAAACTTCAACACAGAAACCCTTTGTCTAAAGACTTATCCAAGCCCCACTCTACCTGTTCATTCCCTCTGATGTCATATATCATCAGCTCCCATCTAGTTAGGCATGTCTACCTGCTACTCACTAGCCTCTGGGAATGCCACCATGGTCCTCTGACATCCCACCTGTTTTCCCCAACTTTGCCACATATAGAATGTGTCTGTTTCAACATTACCTTTTTTCTTTTCACTAAGGAGTTTAAGTATGAAGTGATTATTGTACAAAATGCCCATGATGATTTACTTTCTTATTATATATGTTTCTATCATCATGTCTTTTCCTAGTCTGATGACTGCTTCCTAAAATTTGTCTCAAACAATTAATATCCATTCTTGTCTTGATGACTGCTCATTTGTACTCTCCCTCAACCCTCACAGCTATTTCCTTTCCTTCCCCTCTGTCTTTTATCCTCTAAGATCTAACTCAATTTCTACCTAGTTTGTATAGCTTTTCTCAAGGACTCCAGTCCTTAGCAGCCTCTCTTTTCTCTGATCTCATATAGTGGTTGTATTTGGCATGAAAAATAACATTTGGCATGCCATGATTCACTCTCTAGAATTAGGAGTTAAGTTTTCACTTGTATATATCTTGTCTCCCCAACTAGACTGGAAGCTCTTCAAGTCCAAGTTCTGTGTATTCAATTTCCTTGCCTTTCTCACACTCCTAGCATAATGTTGTATACATAGAAATCTCCCCATAAAAACTGGATGCACAGCAGGTTATTATAGATGGACCTCTGGCCTCATTTTTAAACTGGAAGCCTTGTTTTGCCAGTGGGAACATAGAGCATTAGTACCCTTCTTTCATTCATGCAACAAACACTCCTTAAACATTTTCAATATGCTAAGGGCAGTGTTAATTACTAGGGATATAACAGTAAACAATATATTGTCTTCGACCTCAAGCCGCTTACAGTATTTCTCTCAGACATATATTATTTATATACACAATGCATACACATTCCTTCATGTGCTCACACACACACACACGTGTATGCACACACTATATCATGGGGGTCTTGCCCCTCATCCTTTTGTATAATCACCATCCTTCAGCATATTACTTACCAGCAATTGTTTTTTCAGAAGCAAATTACAGTAGGCAATGGAAGAGGTAAAATCTATCATAGCATGGAGTAATGGAAAATAAAGATACCAATAACATCAGAACACTGGCAGTGTTATGGTAGATTTGTAGTCCAAAGACTGTATTAAGAAGTTTATATTACTTGGAAAACTGACTCATAGCCTCACCATGTTCTAGCTAACAGTCATATTTTTAAACTCTAATCAAAAGGGGGGAAGAATGAAATTATATCAACTTATTTTTTTTAGCATCTCCTGTGTTTTCTAGCAATTGCCGTCTAGGTTGACTTGGGGTGCTTTGACCACTGTTAAAATGTTCAAAATGTGCACAGAGTAAGATACAAAAATAATACCTGGAGCCCTACGTGAATTAGCATTTTTGTACACTTGGGTAGGTAGTATTCATAAAGAACTTAGTGAAGGTCAAAGTGAGTACTGCCTATTAGACATTGAAGTGGAGTCACAGAGCTCTAGGAAGTCATCCATTTGAACCAAAGATTTGAACAAGATTGATCTTTTAGTATTTAATTGGAACTTTTTTTCATTTTTGTGGTACATTTTACATGCTAATAGACTTACTTCTTTTCTTCTCTTATAAATAACTTTTCTGTAATAAGAGCCCCATTTGCAGTTGACCTGATAAAAATGACCTTTTGAGTATCTTAGCAGCATATCATGATCCAAGTAAGAAGTTAAACTTTTGAAGCAGAAGAATAAATTGTCCCTAAGGGTAAGACTAATAACCCCCATGATGTTTTCCTGTTTCAAATATTGTTTAAGAAAATGTTATAAAATTACTGAGATTTAAAGGCATAAGAGAAATATACCTGTCACACTCCCTACGCCTTCCTTCTGAAACAGGCTAGGCTCTGAGTTGAGTAGGTGGCTTTATATTGAAAGTGCAGCTATAATTTTCTAAACTCATTTAGGCCAGTAGTTACACACCCACTTCTGAAAAAAAAAATCTTTTTTTTTCAACAACTGGCATTTAAAATCTGTTGGTAACCAACAGTCAAAGCCAGGAGGGAGTCATTCTTTATCTAGACAACAGCTTAATTACAAGTGTAACAGGCAACAGCCTCGCAGTGGCGTGCGAGAGAACTGAAGTAAGACTTCTCGCGCCCACTGTCTCACTTCTGTATGATTCGGTTTACTCACCTGTAGAATCAGTGTAATGAGAGGTCCAGGAGAAATGTTCTTTGGACTTGTTATTTAATATTTTGAGCTCTTTAAAAATGCAGGGTATGATACTGGTGCTGGCAGAGCTATTAATTGTTCTTGTAGCTCTCATTAGCCTTGGAAGATTGCTTGTGCGGCAGAAAACTCAGAAATGAGGGCATGTGCGGGCATGGCCATCTGAGAAGGATGAATGGCCTTCAGAAAAAACAGTAGCCACAATTCTAATCTGGTGACACGAAGGACAAAAGAGCCTCTTCTTCCACCTGCAAGTTACTCTGATTACATATTTAAGCATTAAAATACGCTGCCCCATTTTCTAATAATTCAGTACTATAGCTACCATCCCTAACTAATGCTCACATGAAATGGCCTTTAATTTAGTCATGTACCATATTGCATACATGCATAATATGATCTCCAGTATTGAATCAAATGACCAGATCTCTGGGATGAGGAATTTACTTCATGGATTTAAAAACTTGCTGAAACTGCTGAATTACAGACTAATTTTAAGAAATCCAGCCACAATCATTTTTCATTGCTTGAGAAATGGACAGATTTCTCAAACAGTGGCAATGACCTCCGTTGTCTCATTTCCAGTTCACGTCCTTTACTTCCGTAACCCAGCCTGCGTCCCAGCCCTTCCACCCAGTTTGTTCTCTTTTAAGTCAGCTGTAACCTGTTTCTTGATAAATTACCACCCCCACCCCTTTCTTTTCTCACTTCATTTCTCTTTGGCCTCTTTCAATGTCTGATTCTCACTGTCTGTTCCCTATTGGTATTTATTCTCCCACTGAAGTTTGTTTGGGTTCTGTGACATTACACTGACCTTTCCAGTCACTCCTATTCTCCTAATCCTCCTCCTGCCTCTAAAGGTGGGTGGTGCTCAACTTGTCCATCCATCAGGGAGATCATTGGTTCTCATAGATCCGTAGCTGCCCCTACTCTTCACCTCTTTCTACCTGGCATCCAAGACCATATAGCTACTCAGTAAACATTTCCATATACACGTATGTGTACCACACATTTAGCACAGACCTAGCATAGAATAAATGTCCAACAAGTGTTAAGTGTTACTGCAGTGATTACTCCAAGGTGATCTTTCTAAAGCACACATTTGCTTTAGCACTACTCTGCTTAAAATCTTTCAATGATTCTCAATTCCCTAAGGGACATTATATTTACACAATTCTTAATATGGCTTTCGTATTCAGGAAATGACCTTTATGACCTTCCTGACCCAACTTATTTCCCAGCCTCATCTGTTATCATTTCCTCTCTTTACTGTTGTCTAGAACTGCTTTTTTCTTTCATTGCCTGCCCTTTGCACATGCTGTTGTCTCTGCTGAGAATGATCTTCCTTCCCCTCTTAATTCCTTTTACCCTTTAGTTCTTAGTCTAGTTGTCACTTCTTTTACCTGTCACTTCTTCCCTGACCTTCCACGTACGGGTTAGGAGCCCTTCTTCCCCACCTTGCTGCGCCGTTATCACCAGTTTACTTGTCCAGCTACCCCACCACCTCCGCCCCACACAAACACTAGAACAGGACTCAGCAAACTTGTTTCTATAAAGGGCCGGATAGTAAATATTTTAGGTTTTGAAAGACATATGGTCTCTGTTGCAACTATTCAACACTTCTCTCATATCATGAAAGTGACCATAGACAATACACAAATAAATGGGTGTGTTCAAATATAACTTTATTTACAAAAAAACAGGAAGATCTAGTCAATAGGCCATCATTTGCTGCTACCTTGCACTTGATTTAGAAATATGATTTGAGAGTTAGAAATATGCTTTGATCCTCTATATCTCCAGGTACAACCCCTGGCTTACACATGTAGACACAGTAAATGTTTAATGAAAGGAGGAAGGATGAAGGAAAGGAAGAAAGGAGAAAGCGAGTAAGGAATCAGGCAGGTGGCTCCAGCAAGGTTCCTGAAAGCCTGTTTGGTTTACAGAGAACCCAGCCAATAGCTGAGGAAATTCAGAGCAAGATCCAGCCTTCAGGAGTCTGACAAGAGCAAAGAGGGTGTTTTTGCTCTTATCAGTCAGACTGGAGTATATTTTCAGCAAGGGAGCTGTACAGGCATAGGAACGAGAAAAACACAGCTGCAGAGGAAGCCTGTTATTCCCTCTGTTTGGAATTCCTTTCTCTTCCTTCACCTCACTGTGCAGCATTGTTCACGATTGAGCTTAAGCGTCACTTGCTCCAGGAAGCATTCCCTAATGCCATTCTGTCATCTGGCTTGCATGACTGCCCCTTCTCTGTGCACTCCTGGCATCCTTTTCTTAGCCCTAAGGTAGGCCTTATTATATTTCATTGCAATTATGTTATCTGTTCAGGTGTCGGCCTTCCACCCTAGAAAGTGAGATCCTTAGAGACAGAGAGTGGGTCTTATTTATCTTTGTATTCCTAAAACCTAGCACAGTGCCTGGTGTAAAGTAGCTTCTCAATAAATATTGATCAGATGGCATTTTAAAGTCTTATTTAGTTTCATAAAAATTATCCCATGTAATTCTCACCATATCCCTATCAGTAAGTATTAGTACCCCCATACTAATAACGAAGATAATGAGACTCAAAAAGTTTTTTAAATTCCCCAGCAGCACCTAGATTTTAAAACTAAACTGCTTTGACTTAGAAGTTCCCGCTCAATTCACTAAAACCACACTGTTTCATCATTCCTCCCTTCGTTCACTCAGCAAATGTATATAGAGCCCCTGTTAGATTGCAGACACTGAACAGGATATGGGCCCTGCCCTCCAAGCCCTCCTGGGTTGTCGTACTTCTGGTCCTTTGAGAGACCTCTTTATCTTCCTTCTCCTTACTTTTCTACCTCCTCCGCACGACTTCTCAAGAGGACCTGTTTTTCCAAGACCAGAACTCTCACTGCCAAATACATACCTTCATGTTTTGTGTGATTTCCCTCCTACCTAACATAGCCTGTCTCCTGATTCCCTGTTCAAGAGACTCATTCCCTAAGACCCTGGTCTTTCTACTTGCTCTGTGGAGACTTCCTTGCTCTGTGGAGACTTCCTCGCTCTGTGGAGACTTCCTCTACTGATCTGGACCCTGCCCACCTCTTCAGCTTCACCTTTCACCTCTTTTAAACTCTGGCTGTGTTGAATTATTATAGTCTTACAATTGTGCCTCGCTTGCTCACAAGTCCATGTCTTTGCACACACTGTTCTCTGCCCAGAACAATACCTTCTTGCACTCATTTTTAGCCTGGGTAACTCTTACTTCAAAATGTGGCTCAGGGTTTCCTTCCTTAAAGGGGACCCTTTAAGACAAATTCTTTGGTATTGCTCAAGTATTCTTCAGTGGCCTCTCATGGCACCCTGCTTTCATCCAGGGCTGAATTATCTGCTTCTTTACCTAACTTCTTCCCCTGAGAGAAAAAACAGTGTCTGGTTCAGTGTTACTTTCCCAGTCACTAGCACATAATTGGTCCTTGTATGAATTTGCTGGGGCTGCCATAACACAGCGCTGCAAACTGGATAGCATAAACTACAGGAATATATTGTCTCACAGTTCCTGAGGCTGGAAGTCCAAGATGTCAGCACGTGTCAGCAGGGTTGGGTTGAGAGCTCTGAGGGGAGCATCTGTTCTATGCCTCTCTCCTTGGCTTGGAGATGGCTGTCTTCTCCCCATATTTTCATGTTGCCTTCCCTCTGTGTGTGTCCGTGTCCAAATTTCCTCTTCTTATAAGGACACCAGTCATACTGCATTCAGGTCCACCCTAATGACCTAATTTTAACTAGACTATCTCTGTAGAAACCCTGTCTTCAGATAAGGTCACATTCTGATGTACTGGGAGGTTAAGACTTCAACGTATGAATTTGAGGGAAGGACACATCTAACCAATAGCAGTCCTCAATAAGAATGTGTGCATATGCATCCTCCATTTATTATCCCTCACATTGCCAGGCACAGCCCATAATGGTTATTCAGTAGATATTTGCTTAATTGAATCAAAGTCAATGTACTTGAGGTTTACATGAAATTTAAAATGTGTAAAGGATCTGATATTACTTTTTCATCAATGATAAATGCAATCTTCCTGATAGCTTATAGTTTTGCATGCATGGATAATCATATACATGGTCACACTTCTAGTTAACAGGAGAACTAGCAAGGCCAGAACCAAGATCTTCCTACCTCTCTAGCCATGCACTCTTTCCATTTTACCTTGAAGCCTCTGTTGGCCCCTAAATAAATCACATCTACAAGAAATATTCATTTGTTTGCCATCCTTATTGTTGGTATCTATCTGATAGAGACACCTCAAAGGAATAAATGATTAAATAAGTAGTATTTTATAGGAAGGAAAGAAAATTTAACCAATTTAATATTACAACTACTATTTATCAAGAACTTGTTATATACTTTTTGCCATATATTGTATTTCCCTCTCCCACAAGTGTTATAAAGTATATAGTGTTATTCCAGCTTTACAGATGACAAAAGTTAGTTATTGAGAGACTAAATATCTGGCCCAAAGCACTCACGATTCAAACCCAGGTCAATTTGAGTCCAAAGGGAAAACATTTTCAATAAGAGTTGCTCGGGCAACATATGTGGGCGAACTGAGAAAATATGGGTTCTGGAGAAACAAAAGTAGCATAAGCATTTTTTGTTCTTGGGGGGGAAATGACGATTCAGAGGAGAACCAAGAAGAGAGGTAAGAGAGAAGAAAAACCTTGCCTCACGCAAAGAGTAGGCAGTCTAGACTAAGGAGACTTACCGTGACACACAGGGTCATAAAAATAAAGGTATACCTCCAGGTCAAGTCTGTCCTCAGACCATGAGACCTTCTGAGTGACAGTCATTCCATGCATGCAAGAGACACTGCATTAAACAGGAGCAATGTTCATGGAAGATATGATTTGCCCTTGAGTATAATCGTTTCTAAGGTGTAATGAGTATGATTATAAATGGCTACAAATTCTTATCCACAAGAAGACTGAAGCTGGAGAGACTAGTAACAATATCTTACAGGTCATTGCTCACATGTCCCCGACTTCCTAATCCGATCTGTGTGTACCATACACATCACAGACGTTGGGAACTATTCTTTCATTTAAGAGCATATGATCTAAAAGAGTATTGAGAAGCAAGAGCCCCATGACTCTACTTTGTAAATTATAGAAGCATATTAGGAGGAGAGAAAAATGCAATGAATTATTAACATAGGCTTCTGAATATCAGGTTGTTGATTTCTGCCCTTGAGTCCACAGAATTAAATTTCAGATGGTTAAACTTTTACCTTCTGTCAGACTGAGAAAAAATGATTAAGATTCATATCCAAAGCATTGTGGAACATCTTGGGTTTATAAGCCAATGTCTGTTTAGATGGCTGGCAGGAAGAATAAATTTTGTCCTTCCAGAGTTTTGAAGGAGATCTTAGACTTAGGAGGCCTAGAATCTAAAATATCTCAAGTTTTTCTTCGACAGGAGTTATACTGCTCATTTTTTTAATCAGGAAGAGGCATCCGCATCAAGAAGGAGCTGAGCATTTGGTATTCGTCAGGGCTACATAGTTATATAACCCATCCAGTTGTCAGCTCAGAACAGGTGAACAGAAACATGCAGGTTGGCCAACACCTACTTCATAAATCCCTCACAAGGAAGCACACAAAAGGCCATTCATACCAGTTCAATCATTTTAAAAACTGCTGAATGAATAACAGTGAGGTTCTTTTGGTGGGAAATGAGATGAAGGGAATGTTATATAGTTTAAAAAATGTAATGCACTTACTTCCTGGTAAGTAGTTATGATATAGAGGAAATGAAAATACCATATTAAATTCTCATCATACTTCATAGTCTTTAAAACTCTTACATATATATTATCTCAATTAATGGGGGAGACAAAATAAATTCTGCGTTCAGTTCTAGCATAAATGGTGTGACATTGGGTAAACCTTTTTCTCTGCAGTCTCTGAACAAGCTCAGATATAACATGATTTTTTTTTCAAAACCCTCCCCCAATGCTTTGTCTTCTCTAGATGCTTCTCCTGCTTACTATTCTTCCATTCACAGCCAAGCTTCTCATAAGAAATGTCTACACTTCCTGGCTTCCCCTTCTACTCAATACAATCAGGCCTCAATACAGTTAGCCTCTGTCAGCATCCTGAAATTATTTTTAAGCGGTGACTAATGAACTACTAATTGCCAAATACAATACACTCTTTCCAGGCCTTATTTACTTCATATTTCTGTGGTCTGTGTTTCTGCTGACCACTCTTTTCCTCCTTGGCATCTCCTGCCCCAGCAACCACCCCTCCTCTGGCTCCTTTGTAGATTCCACCTGCCTCTGCCTGTTCCCTAGGGTTCAGCCCTTTCCCTTTTCTCTTCTCACTCCACACATTCACCTTAGGTGACTCCACTTATACTAACAAAGGCAAACGTTTTCTACTTCCTATGTTGTACTGAGCCCTGAAAGTATCTAAAAGTGGAATGATCTTTCCCCCAAAACTTGTCCCACAAAAAAAGCGATCAGTTGGATAGACTGATGATGAGAGATCAAGTGAGATGAGGCTAGAAAGGTAACCCCTGGATTTGACAACATAGAGACCACTGAGAACTTGACAAGAGCATGTTCTGTGGAATAAAAGGCACAGAAACCATATTGCATTGGATTGAAGAAGTGGTAGAGTAGACAACTCTTGAAATAAGTTTTGCTGAGCATGGGAACACAGAAATAAGCAAGTAGCTAGAGAGCGATTTGGGTGTCAAAGGGAGGATTTTTTAAACAGGAGAGACTGGAGTCACGTTTGGCTACTAAATTGAATGATCAGGTATAAAGGGAGCTATTGATATTGGAGAAGAAAGAGGGATTGACTGAATGAATAAAAGTGAGAGGTGTTGGAATCCAGAGACAAATGGAAGAACTGTCTTTGATGGGGACATTCCTATTGTAATAGGAGGGAAGACAGAGATAATGGGTACTATAATGATTTGTATATAAGATGATGAAAATATAGAGGTGTGTTCCCTCCAATGGTTTCTAATATTTTCTAGCAAATTATGACACATTGGTGTGGAAGATTTGAAGGTAGAGAAGATATTAAAGAGTAATTTCAAAAAGTGGGAAAGAGAATTTACAAGGAAAACGGAGTAGAATTACAGGGCCATGTTGAGGGCTTGTTTGAGATTTATAATCATTATGCTCAATAGGAATTAGAAAGACAACTGTGCTCTAAGCTACAGAGTTGCTTTCATACTTTGACTCCTTCTACGTGGTGTGAGACTGTGTGTTAGTCATTTAACCTCCATGGGCATCAGTTTCCCAAATGCAAACAGGAAATAGCACTGCCTGGTTCACAGGACTGTGGTGAGAAGTAGCTTAAGGCTACTTAAGGCTAGCTGCGTGCTTTCAGTAGGCAATGAATCATGATGGTGACAAGGGTGCCTGTTCCATTTAGCTGGCAAGCCACTTTGGAATTACTGACAGCACAGTGATACTCAGAAATTGCCAAAAGGCCTCATTGCTCTTGCCCTCCTAATACACTGGATACAAAGGAAACGCTTCTGTGAATTATGCTAGGAACACCGAAATACCCACAACCAACCTATCTCAGTGACCTTATGTTGAATAACTGTAAAGGATGTCGGAAAGTTATGTCATTGTAATTCACACTTACTCATCACAGACCTTGATTAATCAACTTCACGTACACTCAAAGAACTGAGCCTTTCAGGTTTAATGGCCATGCAGTAGTGTATGCCAATGGCAGAGTACAATGGGACTTCCAAGGAACTAGATTGCATTTAGTGCTTTCCTTAAGAAACATACTCAAGGACACCCACCTGCTCACAGCAATAAAATGTTCCCTTAATTATGGTTGATCAAATTGTGATAATTAATTTTTATGAGAATATTTGAATACTCTATAGTCTTACAGCTTTGTTCTCAAGGATAACTAACCTAAACTTGCATCCAGACTAAAAAGTGTATTAACAAATACCATGAAGTATATTAACCAATGCAGACTTTGAAGACTGTAGCATTTTACAATATAAATTTATGTTTCAGATATGCATCTTTTATCCTTTAACATGTGTTTACAAACTAAAGTGGAAAGTAAATGAGCATTTGTGAAGGGGATCCCAGGAAAATCTTTCTGAATGGATTCCTGGGAGATTTATCCATTCATTCCTAAGGAAACATCTATTGAGTACCAAATATACTCATCAAACTATGCTAATTGTGGTAGAGACTACAGAGAGGCATACTTACAAGCTCCTGTTAAAGATACTACAGTCTACTCAGGGAACTAAGACTAACATACTTAACAGCTAAATAGCAATACACATTCAAATAGGGATAAAGGACATGTTTTCACAGCATAGAACGCAACTGTGGGAGAAATGAGTGTTAGAATCTATGAATCTCTCTAAGTCTTGAGAAGGAAGAGATGTTGATGAGCTGGAGTGATCAGGGAAGACTCTCTGGAGGAAGTAGGCTTGGGCAGGATTGTGTAAATAGTGAAAATGGGACCAATGATATAAGATTGAATGGAATCATGAACAAAGGTGGTGAGACTGCAAAATGAATATAGTGTTTAAAGAACAAAAGAGATACTGATCTGGCAACCGTCCTAGGGATCATTCAGCGTCTCTATGAATTAAAGCATTACGTACCTTGTGAAATCGTGGTTCAGATGCTACACATGCACCATATGGAAAGACAGCTTAATGATCCATTGCTGTGCCCAGATAGGCTTACCCAGATGGCAGCACACACGTACACATCACACATACAGATAGCAAGGGAGGATGAGCATGGAAACATCTGTCTGACTGATTTGCCTTCTATTTCCAGATAATGCTGAAGAAAACGAAGTTACTTGAGTTACATTAGGTGTTTCTCCAAATAAGCCCATCTTTCTGAGGGTGAGCATACTGTCTCAAAGCCAATAGCAAATGTTTTTTAGTAGTTTCATATCATCTGGAATATCCTCATATCCTCCAAAACTAAATTTATTCACCTATTACATCCTTTGCTTCTTCAAAGATATTCACAGCTCTCAGTTACCAATATCTAAAGAAATCATCCTCACTTTCACATTGGAATCATGACCACTGCCAAAAACACCTGTGACCTCCTCATTTCCAAAACTCAGCTTATTTGAAATGTTCCAAGAATTCAAGGGAGGAAACATTTGCTTAACTGCCACTTTCATGTGAAGATATTATGCTAGGGCTCCTATATATAAAACTTGACAATAATAATAATAATAATAATGCTTATATAATGCTTATATTCAGGCACTGTTCTAAGTATTTCATATAAACTATTTTAATTCTGCTGAAATGAATAATATACCCATTCCCTCCTCTCATGAAGCTTACAATCTACTGGAGAAACAAGCATGAAAACAGACAAATTCCTTTAGCACTGTAACTGATTGGACCTTTAATTCAGAGTATAGTGGAGGCCCTCAAAATGAGTAAGTCAGTAAAGGTTCCATAGAAGAGGTCAAGTTTATACTAACTCTTAACGGATTGGGAAAATTCACAGCCTGACAAAGGCTAAGTGATAGAGCAGCCTTTCAGGCAAGTGGAACAGCATGTAATTATCCTGGAGGCACAAAGAGGGCTATCTAGTGGTGTCTGGCTCCAGTTGGCAAGCAGGGGGCAAAACCAAAAAGAGGTAACACACGTAAAACCAGAGCGATCAACATGGGCCAGATAGGGAAGAGACCATTTTTATTCCACTCCACCTTGGATGTACAGGGCCCTCTCTGTGTACCTGAGGATCATGTGTTTCTTTCTTTCTGTCTTTTGGTGCATGTGAATATCTGTGTTCCTTCTCCCCCTGCACCCTCAGCCCTCGTTGTCTGGAGTGCCTTAAGGAAAGGTCACTGCAAGGTCTTCTCCCTGTCACCCCTACAGGACCGCCCAGTGAGCACTCAGTGCCAGTTGACTGACTGGCTAATCATCAGCCTGTGGTTGTAGGTGATTATCTGTGCTGCATGGCAAGGCCATGTCCAGGGATGGTAATTACATTGGTGTCAGTGGCGACTTCTGGTGTCAGAGATCCCACTGAAAAGCATTTTACTGATACTAATTCAGAAGACCGTTCTCTAGCTCAGGGAAAACAGTGCACTTTAAAAGCTGTGATCAGAGTTTACCCTATTTCAATAGCAGTCTTCAGAGCCTAAGTCTAAATACCAAAAATGAAGGCTCCTCTGCTTCCTGTCACCCCACAGCCAAGACAACGACAGCACTAACTGGGGTCTTCCTCCCTGTGTCCTAGAGAGCACTCTTGGAAATGAAAAAGAGGGAGAGGTTTAACAAATGGACGAGTGGATGTCTGTGACTGGTTAACTATTTGATTTATTACCTCACCCTCTTCCAGAAGATGGTTTACGATAGACATGAGGACAATTTAAACAACTCCACAGCAGCAAGAGAATCCAGACAGTAGGACTGACAGAAGAGAACACACATTTTAAAAGATGTTTCGAAGTAATACATGTATATATATTAAAGATAGAAACAAATGTACAAATAAAACGTAAATGCAAACCATTTCCTACCCTCTTAGCCCCACTCCTGGCCCCACTCTCCAGAAGCGGACACCTTAAATGTTTCTATACTTAGTCTTCCGGGAGGTTATCTCCATGTGATATGCATATGCCCTTATTTCTGGCTCCTCAGCTTTAGATATCATTAACTGACATCTTGATATAAGAGATGAGTATTTAGCTCACTTATACCATCATCTCTTCTCTCTCCTATGTGCCCTCGTTCCCAATAGATTTGCAGACTAAATCATAGCCCACAAAGTCAGATGCTCTGAAATACCACTTCTTTTTATGTTTCAAATCAACTTAGTCTTGACTCCATGCCAGTGCCAGCGTGAAATTCCAGTGCCATCAGTATTGTCTTCTATTGTCACCACATAATACTAGAGACCCAAGTGTGGCCAGGAAAATGGGGGAAGAAGCTGTGCTCTCTGGTGGTCGCTGCTGAAGCCCTCTCCTGTTGTCCAAGCTTGCAGCAGTACGTTGAAGTCCAGTATTTCTTCACCTCCATGCCACTTGTGGGTATGGAAATGCTTATCAGGGACGAAAACCCCATACCTGGGCTCCTACTCCAACTGTGATGAGGTTGGACGTGATGATGACAGCCAGGACACATACCATTCATGCAGTTATCTCAGCTAGAAACATGAGAGCTATCCTAGAACTTACCTTTCATTTATTTCTAATAATTGTTTCCTTTTCCCTGTCAGTTCTGATTGCTTTTCCAGTCTCTCGCATTTCTGCCTTTATTTGTCCTTGGGTTTTCCACAGTTTCCATCATACTATTTATTTTTTAGACCTCCTTTTTCCCAGGAACACCTCACCAAGTCTTTCTGTCCCAAGCTGCACTCATTCTGTGGGACTGCCTCATGTTCATCATTCTGGGATTCTCTTTGTTGCACCTTTGAATTCAATCCACTGTTTCTTGGATGTTTTCCTCTCTCTCGATTTGATTTCTCATATTGCTGGAGCATGCACTCAAATAACTGTTTAAAAAAGAAATAACCTTTTAAAAAAGAATAAACTGAGAGGTGAATTTCTAAGCCCTTGTGAATCTAAAAATGTCTAGGTTCTGCCCCCATGGCTGATTAATATTGTGGTTTAGTATGCAATTCAAGACTGAATCTGATTTTTCTCAGAGCTTAGCAGGCGTTGCTCCTTTCTCTTGTAGCATTTGATGTGGTTGTGGAGAAGTCTGATCTGGTCCCTTTTCAGATGACCTTTGTCCCTCTCTGGAAATTTTCAGGATCTTCTTTTTATCCTTGGTGTACTGATGTGTCTAAGTGGGTGTCTTTTTCATCTGTTGAACACTTTTTAGGCACTTTAAATATAAAGTGGGACATCCTCTTCCATTATTTCTTTGATTATTCCTATTCCTTCATCTTCTCTGTTGCCTTTTTGTAAACTCCTGTTAGCCAAATACTGGATTTCCTCAACCATTTCTCAATGTCTCCTATCCTTTCTCTCATATTTACCATCTCTTTCTATTTTTATCTTATATCCTAAGAGGTTGAGTTCAATCTTTAAATTGATTTTTTAAAATTTTGGCAATAATATGTTTAACTTCCCAAAGCCCTTTCTTCTCTATTACTTTTTCATGGCACCCTTTTCTTTTTCCTTATATGTAACATCATTTTGAACCTGTCAAGGGATACCAGTTTGAGGTTAGTTGTTTTTATTTTGAAATTCTCTTCTTGGAATTATCTCTAGAGTTAGTTTTTCTATTGTGCTTTGTTTTTAATTTGATCTTTCTCAGTCATACTATATACTCCATCAATGACTGGTAGCTTATGGTTTTCTGTTCACATTTCAGGAAGAGGCAGTGGAAAGGCAAACTGGAAGCTCTGTGTACATAGACACATATTTTTTGACTTCCAGGCTTCACTTTGTAGTGAGGAGGGTGTCCCTATAATAAGCAGCATGTCCCAAATACCACCACACTAACTGCTCTAGCTCTCCCCAGAAAGGTTTTTTAGATGCCTTCAGAGAATAAGCGACTATTTTCTTTCTGGCCTGAGGGATAAATGCCTGGCGTAAGTGTGTGTGTGTGTGTGTGTGTGTGTGTGTGTGTGAGAGAGAGAGAGAGAGAGAGAGAGAGAGAGAGAGAGAGAGAGAAGAGAGAGAGAGAGAGAGAGAGAATGTGCATTGGGGTAGGAAGGCAATTGTTCCAGACGTAGACCTTCGGTTTTTCCCCACTTTCTGTCCATTCCCCAAACTCTTCCTTCATCCTTCCTTCCTTCTCTCAGGTTGAAACCTCTAGGGTTCCAGTGGGTGACTTGGGCTCCTTTTTTTTAAATTAATTTTTATTTGAGTATAGTTGCTTTACAATGTTATGTTAGCTTCTACTGCACAGCAGAATGAATTAGCCATACATATACATATATCCCCTCCTTTTTGGATTTCCCTCCCATTTAGGACACCACAGTGCATTAAGTAGTTTTCTGTGCTATACAGTATGTTCTCCTCAGTTGTCTATTTTATACATAGTGTCAATAGTGTATATCTGTCAATCCCAATCTCCCAATTCCTCCCACCCCACCCCTTTCCCCCTGGGTATCCCTACGTTTGTTCTCTACCCCTGTGTCTCTATTTCTGCTTTGCAGATAAGGTCAGCCATAACATTTTTCTAGATTCCACATATATGCATTAATATACAATATTTGTTTTCCTCTTTATAACTTACTTCACTCTGTATGACACTCTCTAGGTCCATCCACATCTCTACAGATTTTGTTCCTTTTTATAGCTGAGTAATATTCCATTGTATATGTGTACCACATCTTCTTTATCCATTCGTCTGTCGATGGGCATTTAGGTTGCTTCCATGTCCTGGCTGTTGTAAATAGTGCTGCTATGAACACTGGGGTGCATGTGTCTTTTTGAATTATGGTTTTCTCAGGGTATATGCCCAATAGTAGAATTACTAGTTCATATAGTAGTTCTATTTTTAGTTTTTTAAGGAACTTCCATACTGTTCTCCATAGTGGCTGAATCAATTTACATTCCCACCAACAGTGCAAGAGGGTTCCCTTTTCTCCACACCCTCTCCAGCGTTTATTGTTTGTAGATTTTTTGATGATGGCCCTTCTGACTGGTGTGAGGTAATATCTCATTGTAGTTTTGATTTGCATTTCTCTAGTAACTAGTGATGTTGAGCATCTTTTCATGTGTTTGTTGACTGTCTGTATGTCTTCTTTGGAGAAATATCTATTTATGTCTTCCACTGGGCTCGTTTTTTTGATTCTGGGAACCCCCCATGCTAAAGCTACCTCCATCTCACTGCACCATCCACTGCTTTCCCAGGCTTTTTCTGACTTCTGGAGACTTATTGAGACCTCTCATACTCATACAGCTTTTTGCCAGTTATCTTCATTGTTGTGAGATCAAGACATTTTTATTCCTTTTCCAGATCTTCACTGGGATCTAAGAGGAAAAAAGATAAACCAGTGGCCTCAGTACACATCTTAAAATGGAAGCCAGGGTCACAGTTACATGTTCCTACTATATTCATTAAATGGTACCAGGTGAGGAAAGAGCAGTTGCCTCTAAAAAGCAGTAATAATATCATCAAGCCACAGTGCCTAAAGGAGCCCAGATATTTCTACCATAGAGAAGTACCACAGTGCGATGATTAAAAGGGTAGACTCTGCCTAGATTCAAATAACAGCCCTGACACTTGTAAGCTATCTTACCTTGGGTAACTTTCTTAATGTCTCTGTGCTTCAGTTTCCACATGTGGAAAGAGGCATGATAATAACTGCATACTAATCCCACAGGGTTAAGATAAGATTTGTGAGTCCAGGTTCGTAAAGCACTTGGGACAGCAAGCTCCAATGTTAGTCGTCATCATTGCTATTATTGTCCCAACGTCAGGACAGGGAGACATGGAGAAGCAGAGTCTCTGCAGCAATTTGACATCCTTCTTCTAAGGTAGCAAAGGTAGCCTGGAGTAAATTGACTTTTAGGCGTCTCTCATTACACCACAACTTTTCTAGCTCTTCCTGCCTTGGAGTCCTGAAGGAGGTGATGACACACTCAACTCAGAAAATATCGATGGACTGCTGTAAACATTATTGTGGGCATGGAATATTATTTTTGCAGCAACATCTTGAACTAAGGGGAGAGAAGAGAAACGAACGAGAGGTTATGAGGCCAACAGTACTGTGACTGTGTAGGAGAGGAAATGAGTAAATATCATAGAAGGCTTTGTTAAAAGCACAGATGGAGAAGTTATTTGAAGGAAAGGGATGCTTCCCAATTTTGTCCTGAAAGAGCTACAACTAAAAATTGCTATGGCACGTGTACTCAGGTGCATATTATCATGATACCATCTACTTAGGAGACATGAAAAACTGAAATAAATACACAAAGAAAACATAACAATGCTCAGTTTTTTGGGTTTTTTTTAACATCTTTATTGGAGTATAATTGCTTTACAATGGTGTGTTAGTTTCTGCCTTATAACAAAGTGAATCAGTTACACATATACATATATCCCCATATCCCCTCCCTCTTGCATCTCCCTCCCTCCCACCCTCCCTATCCCACCCCTCTAGGTAGTCACAAAGCACCAGCTGATTTCCCTGTGCTATGTGGCTGCTTCCCACTAGCTATCTATTTTACATTTGGTAGTGTATATATGTCCATGCCACTCTCTCACTTTGTCCCAGCTTACCCTTCCCCCTCCCCATGTCCTCAAGTCCATTCTCTAGTAGGTCTGCATCTTTATTCCCGTCCTGCCCCTAGGTCTTCAGAACCTTTTTTTTTTTTTTTAGTTTCCATATATATGTGTTAGCATATGGTATTTGTTTTTCTCTCTCTGACTTACTTCACTCTGTGTGACAGACTATACAATGGAATATTACTCAGCCATAAAAAGAAATGAAATTGAGTTATTTGTAGTGAGGTGGATGGACCTAGAGTCTGTCATACAGAGTGAAGTAAGACAGTGCTCAGTTTTCAAGGAATTTTAACTTAAACTTCAGCCCCAAGTCCTCTTTGAAATACCATTCCTCAGCCTCGAACAATGATTTTTAAAAATAGAGCTACCTGACCTGCTCTGAGTGGCTGCTTCATGTGCTTTATTTCACTTGATCCCCACATCTTTTTGCGGTAGACGTTAATAACTCTGTTGTAGTAGATGAGCAAACTAAGGCTCCGAGAAGATAAGTGACACATGATTAATAAGTAGAGGCACCAATTTTCAAGCCCAGGTACATCATCATTACTTTTATTTTTATATATTTTATTATTATTTTTAAGTTCTAATACCCCCTTTCCTCTGCCACTACACTTGTTTCCTTCCACCACTCACCTTTGAAATAAAATAACCTCTTCTGGGTTTTATACCTAACTTCACCCCTCAGACATTCACTATATTATATATATATATATATATATAATTCTGCATTACTTTTTCTAAGTCTTTCTTCCTATTTCTTCCTCCTAGTTCATTTATTTAATGAAAGTGATTTCTGTTTGCCAGTGCACCTTCCCGTTGAGCCTCCTGTTTTGTCCTCTGAGGACTCCTCACCTGGCTTCTTTCTCCCCAGCTTTCACCTGAGTGCCCCCCTCTCTCTCATTCTGCAGCCTCCAGAGAGGCCCACATTTCACCTCCTCCTCCCAGCCCCAGCATGCGTTGCAGTTAAGCATTCTTGCTTCCCACCAACATTTTCTGTTGCTATGGAAACCAAGAGGCAGTTCTGGAAGGAGGGGGAGTCTTGGAGCGCAGTCACTGCTGGCCTTGGAGTGGGAGGGAGATGGTAGGCGGCTGGGGTAGGGGGAGGAGAAGAGAGTCTAGAGAACTCAGGATCCGAACCCAACCAGTTCCTGATGGAGAAAGGACTTCTCCACTCCCTTCATGAGAGAAAGGGAAGGCAGGGGGAGAGCAGCCCAGTGCCAGGCTGGCTTAGCAGCTGCATCTTTCGGATGGTTGAACAGAAGGAGACTGAGTGGGCAGCCCCCTGTGGTGACGGAGCCCAATTCCCAGGCTGCTTGTAATCTGTCCTTAATTTGCCACTGAGGAAGTTAACTTTCTGTAGGTAGCTAAGGAAAAGGAAAGCTCAGGGGATCCATCATCACAGAATATAAATATGCTCCCATTATAAATGAAGCAACAGGATAAGTTACAGTCTCAAGATGATGAGACAGGGAGAAATGGTCTGTATCTAATGAAAAGTTTAAGCTAGAAACTAGGAAGAAAAGCTTTACAGGAATGTTTGTTCTGCAAAAACAGCTGAGACAAAGTACAGAGCATTTTCACTGAAGATAATTTAGTCCATGGCTTTAAGAAATTTATTATTTGAGCTTGGCAAAAGCCTGGGACCCTCAAACTTCATCACATAATTTAAAGGGTAAGGCTTCAGTGTGTACTGTGCAATCAGTTTTGTACCGAAGGGGAGAAATGACTGAGGACTGGAATCAAAAAGTGGTAAGGTAGAAGCGGGAGTGAATTTACCTTACTCAGCATTAAGTAAGTTAAGAAAGCCAAACTAAAGGGACTCATGAAATCCCATACAATATAATCACTCATTCTTTTTTTTTTTTTTTTTTTTTTTTCTTTTTGCGGTATGCGGGCCTCTCACTGTTGTGGCCTCTCCCGTTGCGGAGCACAGGCTCCGGATGCGCAGGCCCAGCGGCCATGGCTCACGGGCCCAGCCGCTCCGCGGCATATGGGATCCTCCCAGACCGGGGCACGAACCCGTATCCCCTGCATCGGCAGGCGGACTCTTAACCACTGCGCCACCAGGGAGGCCCAATCACTCATTCTTTAAACCAAAGAATTTGGTTTGTTTGTTGGGGGTTTATTGTGTGGCAGGGACTGTACTAGACCCTGGAGATTGGGAGAGCAGGTGGGGAAGCAGAAGGAAGCATACAACAAAGATCAGTGAGCAACCGGCCCCTGGTTTTCTGGATCTCCTAGCTGAGTGGAAGAGACAGACTCATAAACCAATTGTTACAATGCAACATAGCTGGTTTCAGCACAGCTGCCCTCCAAATGCTGGGGAACATAATGAAAGTCTTGCTTAACTCTCACTGTGGGAATCAGGGATGATTTCACAGAAATGGTCTCTGAATCAATCCTTAAAGGATGAGTTGAAGGTGCTAGCAGAAGCCCAGGAAGAGTGTCTGGGCAGAGGAGACAGTGTGGACCAAGAGGCTTGAAGACATGACAGTGACAGTGGGCAGCATGTGCAGAAATATAGGGATATCGCTGGAGGCTCAGTGTGTGTGTGTCAGGAATGGGAGAGGCAGGAAAGGAGGTTAAAAAGATAAATTAGGACCGGATCACCAGTCCATAGAATGCCAGCCAATGGGGTTTAAACTTAATTCTATAAAAAAAAATGCTAGGAGTAGCACAGTGTCATGATAAGATTTCTGGATTGATACCCTGACTTTGGTGGCATATGGAGGATAGATGGAGGGGAAAGAAGAACTATAAGCAGGAGGGCCTCTTAGGTGGTGAGAGAAAGTCATTGGCTATAGAGATAGACAGAATGTGACAGATTCAGAGATAATGCGGCAGAAAAGTAGATGTGGCATGGTGAGATTTGACTTTGGGAGTGAGAGAAGGAGAGGAGTCAAGGAGGACTGAGGCTTGTAAGTACGAACAGCCTAAGCAAGTAAAAGTGCCTTTTACAAAAGGATGCGTGCTGCCACCTACACTGGGTTCACATCCTATTTCTTCAAGAGCTGCAGGGGAAAAAATCGATTAAATTTTACTCTACCAGCTTCCTTGCCAAATGGTTCCTAAATGCAAGATTAATCTTTTGTGTTCCACAAATCAAAATCACGTGTTAAGATACAAAAGTGGAACAAATTGCTGAAGACTATTTTTAAAGTTAGTAAGCAAGTAGCGACCCTCAGTCTACCTTGACGTGCCGTTTAAACACATTGTACTGAGGCACGTGACAGAGGTCATACAATAGCATGGGTGAAACTCGTCAATGAATTGACAAAATTGACATAACTGGCCAGAAGATAAAAGAAAGGATTATCATGTCCCTCTAAAATTAACCATGACTAAAATTTCAAATTAGATAAGGAGCTAGTACTTGTGATTTATTCAAATAATAAACACGGGAACAAATCCTGGATGAGCAGTCATCTTGATCATGTGCACATGTAAAGTTTAAAAGTTTTCACCTTTTTCATTTTTGATGCAGTCCTCACTTCAAATCCAAATGTCATACTGAACATCTTTTAAAATATTGAGGCGATGAATGCTGATGGGTAGTCTTAAGTGGGACGATCAATACCATTTTGATAGCTTCTTTCCTTAATTAAGCAGGCAGTATTATTACCTTGTTTATCTTCATATCCAAGTTAAGCAGACTCACTAAAAGGTTTAAACTAATT
This sequence comes from Mesoplodon densirostris, assembly GCF_025265405.1. Lineage (NCBI taxonomy): Eukaryota > Metazoa > Chordata > Mammalia > Artiodactyla > Ziphiidae > Mesoplodon > Mesoplodon densirostris. The sequence goes on from NC_082671.1 coordinate 82,638,472, forward strand.
TTTGCACCTCTGTCCAGACTGATAGCATGAGGAGAAGAGAGATCTACTTTCCAGCTTCTCTGCTCCCTATTCGGGTTCTGAATTTGAGCCTATGTCCTTTTCAGCTGGAATCACCATCTCTCCACCTCAAGACAGAGCCCTGCCTGCCCCTGCCATCCCAATTCTCAAGTTCCAGTGATACCTAAAGCAGCAGATATTTAAACTGTAACCCATTTTCTATGACTGCACATCAAACAATTCTTGCTGCTAAGCTAGCCCCGCTGCGCTGTCCCTGTTCTGATTGCTGTAGTGGGCCCTGTATCATTTCTGAGCCTCGGTCCTGTGCCTCCCTCTTTGAGTCTTGCTCCACCCTCCATGTCACATGGGCCATTTCTTTCCATCAAATGCTTTAGTCAGTGGTTTTCTTTGGATAAAATGACTGAGGCCCTGCTACCCACTGGCAGACTTAGGCCCTTCTGCCTGCACCTGTGAGCATCGCCCAACCCAGAACCCCCTAACCACGCACGCACGTGCACTTGGATGCTTCTTTACCGTGGGCTGCCGACTGGAACTACCTGCTGGAGCAGTGCTCTGCCGCTGCTGCATCCTGCTTGGGCACCGTGCTCTACCCTCAAACTGGAGCTCCTCCAGCCACAGCTTCAACTCAGTCGGCTCCCCAGCTCTTGTTCTGTCCTCATAGGAGGAAGTCCCCCTTTCCTGGCCCTGCAATAGCCCCACTTGCCCCATCTTGCTGCAGGACCTACCTGATCAGGCCCAGAAGAATCCAGATAAAGAGCGTTTCTACTCTTTAACCATCCTCCAAGCTCCCAGCCAAAGAGTGGCTCTATTCTCTGGGACATTCTATCCTTTGGCTTTCTCAGTCACATCCAACGCCGTTCTCCAGATTGCCACCACACAATGCCACTCTGCTAAGCTACAGAACTTTTCTCGTTTTCCTGGATCCTGTCTCTGTACTCTGTCTCCCTTATATCAGAAACAGTGGCAGGATTGGATTACTTCCACCCAACAGACTGGAAAATTTCTCATAATGCCACACCACAGGCTGGCGCTGAGTGGCTGAGAACCAGGTCAGAAAATCAAGTGTTGAGGACTTATTTCAACCAATTTGAGAGAAATGTACAGATGAACAGGCCAGTTCCTGTTTATTGACTGGAATCCCTGGAGCCATTCAAACATGTTCAAGTTAGCCATCAGTGTGGCTAAGGGCTTCACCATAGTTCTGAGCATGCATAACAGCATTCCAATAGGAAAGAATGAGTTCTTAGGTAAAGGCTTTCTTCCCTGTTTCCTGGTCATCTGAATCAGAGCCCTAGACAACCATTCATGGTCTGTGTCCCAGTTTCACCAACCATGCAGCTGAGGCAGGACACTAATGGTACTGTCTCTTCATATGGCAAGTCACAACACTATTTACAGAACACGAGCATTTGAACTAGGCTTTTTCAGACTCCATTACAGTATGTACCTATTGTATGTTTTTTACTTAGTCCATGAGGCGAGAAAGTATTATGCACATTTTATAGATGAAGACATAGATTCAAAGAGGTTGAGCAACTTGCCCTAGGTCATTCAACCAACTGGTGGAATAACTTGGAATATCTATGTAGGTGGTACCAGTTTTAGTTTTTGATGTGTGGTTCACAGGTAGCATCTTTTATAATACATTTTATAAGTGTCTTTTCAAATAAATTGTGTTAATTCTTATCTCAGCAAAAGAAAATTCAGTTTTATAAAAGGAAATATGATCTGGGGAGGGAAATGGCCGATGTGGTCAAAAAAGAAAACCTTCTCAAGCTTCTGCTAATAGAAGTTATGGCATAAACTAGGAGACTTAAGAGGCAGCCAAACATCCATGTAAGGGATTATTGGGTCTTCAAAGTTTCTAGAGAGAATGGAAGGCCAGCCAAGTATTTCCAAGACCACATGGCCCTTTGTGCAGCCAGGTTTATTGACTAGGTATTGCCAGTGAATTCCCTCTAGAGGAAAACAATCCCTTGGGGACAACCCTTTCAGGGTGATGTTATGTTTAAAGGGAATACCGTACTTTTATAAGCCTTCTCTGGATAAAGCATCATGTACCCTTTGCTTTTCTGATGCTAGGGTTTTTTCCCCCTAGAAACTCATAGCTAACTGTTATCTCGTTTGTGAATGCTGGTAAATGATGACAATATATTTGGATCATTATTACCATCCCGGAATCTGGAAGCAACTGTATTATTGGTGTCAGACATTGAAAAAAACTTAGGTGAGTGGGGAAAGTACTTGAGAATGGGTTGCTGCTAAATAGTGGACCACCCTAAGATGTCAAATAGCCTTTACCATCTCCGTGGGCATTTCCAGTATGGGTCCTCTCCTATGTGAACCTTTCTCCATCATATTCAGCATCCTAATCTCATCATGATATTTTACAAGCAAATTATTCAGTCTACTGAGGTGGGAGTTTGCCTGTGGGCTTGCTGAGGATGCCTTGAAAGATTGATATCTTTTAGCAGCAAGCTGAAATTCCACTTCTCAATAAATAACTTCTTCTTATAGCATATGTCAAGTATATGGATACTATGCTATAATCGTCTCCCAAGGTTAGGGTTTTTTTTTTTTTTTAATTCGAAGTTTCCATTATGACTCAAGCCTTAGCTGAATATTCATTTTTTCCCCCAGAATGTTCTTTGGATCTACTATATAAATTTGATGCCACCATCCACTATTCTTATTTACATTTTATTTGGAACAAAAAGGGCTAGTTTCTTAGTCTGTTAGAAGGGAATTTGGAGATCATATAGAGTAACCCATTATTTATAAAAATAAGTAAACCAAGGCACAGAGTGTTTGTGATTTTCCAAAAGTCACAGAGCTATTTCAAACTCCTCTTGGAAATAAGTAGGATATAAATAAAATTTAAAATAAATGTAGAACTGAGATGGAAGAGCCCAGGCCTCTGGAAACTTTGTTCTGTGTTCTTTCTGCTTCCCCTGGGCTTCTCAACATTACAAGGAGGGTATGGTGTGATGCAAAGGCATATTCAAGGTTGTTAGACAAAACATGACATATCTTTCCAATGCATCGGTTTCACTCAGTGATTTGCGGTAGGGTAAAGTGGGAGAAGGAGTAGAATCTCTTATTTTTGTAGAAAGGAAAATGAATATCTTATGGAATTGAATATAAAATTTGTTTAAATGTTAAGATTAAAATGCCAGACTTTAAAAAATTTCATGTTTGCAACTGGTTGCTACAGGTTACCCTCTCAGATACCCACTTTCCTCATCTGCCATCCAGGGTGCCCATTCTCATCCCTCTGGCAGTGGGAGCACTGGAATGGGAAAATTTGAAGTGCTAGGTGGCACCATGAACCTTCCCGCTTAAAGAGATTAACCTGAAAGTAGGTGCCTCGGTCAGCTGTGTTCTCTTCTCCCAAAACTCCAAGAGTACTCACAATGTTTTCACAGGGCCCTTAATATCTGGGACCACTGTGAACTGCAACCACATGTTCCAATTAATTTTCTTTGAATTTCCCAAGCTATTTTATGGAAAAAATAAAGACATCAGTACCAGGAGCTCTGTTTTATTGTAAGTCTCTTATGTAGTTGCAAAAAGTATTGAATGAATGAACAAGTTGCCTTGGAAGAGGGCCCATAGGTAGAATTTTGTTGCTAATGTATACTTTTAAATTCCCTACCTTATCTTTATTAATACTGCGCTTTAAAAGATTGAGCTAATGGGCCCAGACAAGATAATAATATTTCTTAGTAAAAAATAATCTCAGAATACAGAGTACCAAGGCTGCTGAGAGGACTGCTGGTTGTTACAGCAACACTTAAAGTCAGGCAAGTTGGCAGGCAGCATGCACTTATGACAACATGTTTATGGAACATGTATCATGCATATAACATGCTAAATATTTTTCTAAATTGATTAGGCATGCATTTTGTTGTCATTTCATATTGCATACTCAGTAAGTTAAGGCAGCTTATAATATACCCAAGAAGGCAACTTTGTTAGTTACCTAAATATCTCTATCTCTGTGTCATCCCACTAAATATTGAATGGAAGTCAGAAGAAAACTTGTTGACTAGAAATCTTTGAAGGTGCATGTAAAAACAAGAAAATATCTCCAGACAGAGTTGTAACAAACTAAGCAAATTGAATAACCCCAATGAAATTTATATTTTGTTTCCCTTAAGAAATTTCCTCCCATTTTTGTTGGATTGATTTCCTTCTCCAGAGTCTTCTATTCAAGATATTTTTAATATTTTGATGTGACCTCAAATATGGAAAAACTTATATATCTATTAAGTTTCAGGCACTGGATTTTTCCTGTATCATTTTATTAAGTTTTCACAAAATCTATTATTATCCCCATTTTGCCTCAGGCTGAAGGAGACTAAATAATTTTCTCAGGATCACAGAGTGGTAGGAATGGCATTCAAACCCTGGTCTGACTCTAGAGCGTACATTTCCACTGTTACACACTGCCTCACAAGTATTTTTAAAACATGTCAGAGATCATCCCCAGTTACCTACCGAACTTGAAGTGCCTTTGCTAGGATGTTTCTAAGACCTCACTAACTCTTGGCCAAGTCTGGAGATTATATTAAAAACCTCAAAATCAAAGGAACCAGGCCCACCACCCATATCAGCTCAGCAGTGACCTCAGGAAGCAAACCACCAAGTAAAACTGTTACCCTTGGCCTTTATGGTTCATTAAGTTAAATGTGCTTCATTTGTCAGTGTCTTCATAAAGGGAACAAAGGGGTAATTCTTTTCATTCACTTCTTGTTGGCCCTCAGCGACACACTCAGTGAGTGGCCGCTGTCCATCTTATGGAGATGGTTATTATTAACTTTTCCTCTCAACTACCAGGAGTCAGCACTGCACGTCCCACTGATCCTGCTTCCGCAAAGTTCTCAGTAAATAAACTGGGTCATGCCGTACACCAAAGTTTTCCTTATGACATATCATTTTCCTCTTTTCCTCTTTTCATACAAAATGCAAGACCTTTAATGCAGAAATAAACACTCAAAGGTGTGCCTTTGATAACAACTTTATTTAGTACATTTGAAACTTCTTCTAGGACCTCATTCATTACCCCTTAACCTAGATCATCACATCACACTTCCAACTAACTCCTCCCCCTCAGTTTTTCTCTCCAGTGTCCATCCTCACACTACCCTGGGTTTACCTTATGAAGCATAGCTAAAATTACATATCAGTTCCTAATCAAAATATCTAAGTATTACTCATTACTTATGAAAAAAGTCTAAACTGTAAGTTTGATATTTAAAAAGTCATCCTCGTTGGATATACTTTTTAAGTTGATCTCCTTGACTAGACCCCTTTAAATCTCAGATTCATTTAGTCATCATTCCCTTGATATGCCATATGCTTTATGAGCCCTGTACTTTTCCCTAAGTTTTTCTTCCCTAAGTTTTTCTTCTCCCTGCACACAATGTCCAGGGACAATTAGTTCCATTCCTAGGACCTTAACTACCACCAATGTCCAGATAATCCCCAAACCCATGACTTCACAGTTGATCTGGCTTCTTAATGGTACCTCAAACCCATTGCTATTCCCAAATCTGCTTCTTCTCTCATGTTTCCATGTCAGTGAATGACACCACTGTTTTTTTTTCAGTCATCTAAGCCAGAAACCTGAATGTCAATCTCATCTCTATTATCTCCTTATGGCATTTCCACACCCTGCTTTTTACTCTTTGCGACTTGATAATATTTATCTCAACAAGAATTTAAGTGAGGTCAGGAAATGTGTTATGTTTCTCATTAAATTTCTGGTGCCTAAATCAATGCCTTACACATACAGGATCTTCAAATTTTGCTGGCAAAAAGAAAAAAAGATAAATTCATTTCTTATGTATTCGTTATATTCACAGATACTGCTATTTTTTAATCATTGGTAGATTCAAAATGTATAAATGAAAGAAATTAAACAAGAAACATTGAAATAACAGCATGTGTAATACTACATTTAAGAAAATCCACTTAGGGAAAAACAAGGCATTTACGTCAGACCTTGACTCACTGTACCTATGTGTCAATTCCAACTTTTAAGTAGGTGCTGACAATGGAAGAGATTTTGCAAAAATGTCAGCAAGTGGTGCTTAGCATTGGAAGGATGCTTTAATATAGCTCTATTCTCACCAGCAGCAGCCCCCACAGAACAAAGAAATTAAGAATTTGAGAGTCTGGTGAAGGAATATCAGCAGTATTCTGACATTAGTTCTATGGTTAGATGCTTAAAATCTCTATTAGTGTCTTGTCGCTGCTATAGCAAATGACCACAGACTGGGTGGCTTAAAACAAAACAAAATTTCTTCACTCAAATTTCTGGAGGCCTGGAGTCTGAAATCAGTATCACTGGGCCAACATCAGGGTGTAGACAGGGGCTCTCTCCCTCTGGAGGCTCTAGAGGAGGATCTGTTCCTCACCTCCTCCAACTTCTGGTGCCTCTCAGCATTCCTTGACTTGCAGGGATTCCTTGGCATTACTCCAGTTTCTGCCTCCTGGTCACATTGCCTCCAACTCTTCTGTCTGTCAAATATCCCTCTGCCTCTATCTTATAAGGATCCATGTGATTGTATTTAGGGCCCATCCACATAATCCAAAATAATCCCCTCATCTCAAAATCCTTAATCACATGTGCAAAAATCCCTTTTTTTCTAAATGAGGTAATATTTACAGGTTCCAGGGACTAGGACCTGACACCTGTGAAGGCCATTATTCAGCCTGCTGCAGATACTGAAGGCTTCTGTAACTGCCAGCTTAAATTAAATGCTCAGCCAATGGTGGATGTTGTTATTGTTTTGTTGCTGCTACTGTTGTTACCCTGAGACCAAAACATTAGATCCATTAAAAAAAAAAAAAAAAAAAGGTTCTGAAGAACCTAGGGGCAGGACAGGAATAAAGATGCAGACCTACTAGAGAATGAACTTGAGGACACAGGGAGGGGGAAGGGTAAGCTAGGACGAAGTGAGAGAGTGGCATGGACATATATACACTATCAAATGTAAAACAGTTAGCTAGTGGGAAGCAGCCGCATAGCACAGGGAGACCAGCTCTGTGCTTTGTGACCACCTAGAGGGGTGGGATAGGGAGGGTGGGAGGGAGACGCAAGAGGGAGGAGATATGGGGATATGTATAGCTGATTCACTTAAAGCAATTATACTTCAATAAAGATATTTAAAAAAACAACAACAACAAAACTTTTCTACGGAAAAAAAAAAAAAAGTTGTATCAAGCCCAAGTCATGTAGCTGTTTAATAGAAACTAATCAGGATTGAAACTGGGTCTTCTGTAGCCCAGTTGAGTTCTCTTTTCAATACATGCATGAAATGACATGCTCTATTTTTATAAAGCGTGGAGTCATTTAAAAATAGAAAAATAGCTCTCCAGCACAGGAAGGGATGGCTTAGAGATAGGATTTCACTAAAAGGACATGCTCAGGTGTCCTGTACTAGAAAGCCAGCCTTACATCCTGTTTTTCCAGATGAGAAGTTGCAGAATCAACTTAAACACAGTTTTTTTATCACCACTGCATTTAGGTTCACATGAGAACTTTGAATTCCTTAAAGGAGAATTTTTGCCAAGGAAGAGAGAACACAAAACTTGTAACAAGAATTGGACTTAGGGCTTCCCTGGTGGTGCAGTGGTTGAGAGTCCGCCTGCCGATGCAGGGGACACGGGTTCGTGCCCCGGTCTGGGAAGATCCCACATGCCGCGGAGCAACTAGGCCCGTGAGCCATGGCTGCTGAGCCTGCGCATCCAGAGCCTGTGCTCCGCAATGGGAGAGGCCACAACAGTGAGAGGCGCACATACCGCAAAAAAAAAAAAAAAAAAAGAATTGGACTTAAAGAGAGAAATATCATGCAGTTTTCTTTCTGTTGCACCAAAGAAGCAATTCTGATAAGACAGAATTAACAGCATGTCAGCAGATAAGCTCTTCAACATCCCCTGGTAAAATCACATGTGCAAAAATCCTCTTTTTCTAAATGAGGTAATATTTACAGGTTCCAGGAAGAGAGCTTCAAACCAGGTGAAAATGTGGAGGAGACCTGAATATGATTTTGTTTAAGTACAGGTTTGAAGATTAAATACTTTTTGGTTTCCAGATTCTCATTAGTTTCACTTTTCAAAATATGTAGGAAAACAACAGAAATATATATATTTTTTATCAGTGGAAAACCACTGGTTGGGAAGAAAATAAATTTTTTAAAAACATTCAGATCCAGATAATTATTATTGTTACAAAACCCATTTTGGATATCCAAATATTTTGAAAAAAAAGCTAAGATAAAAACTTCAAATGAAGTGTAAGTTTGTAAAGATCCAGTCCTCTTTATTTGTTATCCTGACACAAGCCTCCTTAGAGTGTGAACAAAAGCCTAGGACTATGAGGATGGTTGGAGGATGCAACCGTTCCCACATTTGTGGAGTATATCCCTGCTCTTAGTCTTTCTTTCTGTGTCATTAGCCAAGATCTTGTTAAACAAAATAAAAATGCATTTTTGCTCATGTACACTTAAGTAATTTTAATGTTTTCATGTTAGTTCACTTTAAATACTATTTTTATTTTATCTGTTTATCTCCCTCCCCTTCCCCCCCAATTTCTTTTCCTGGGAAACTAAAACAATGCATGAACAATACACAAGAATATACTAATGATATAAAGAATGTAACAACACAGAGAAATATGGAGAAAACCAAATATCTCCTCCTGGATCCTGCTTTCTGTCTAATCCTACCCCCTTCTCCAATCTCTCTATTCTCACTTTGTTCTCAGAAGTAAATCTCTGTTCTAGTTTTGTCGTTTCTTCCAGTGGTTGGATTCTGAAATGGAAGTGAGAATGAAGAATAGACTGTATTTTATATCCCTGATTTCAAACTATACTACAAAGCTACTGTAATCAAAAAAGTCTGGTACTGGCACAAAAACTGACACATAGGTCAATGGACCAAAATAGAGAGCCCAGAAATGAACTCACAGTTATATGAGCAATTAGTCTATGACAAAAGAGGGAAGGATATACAATGGAGAAAAGACAGTCTCTTCAATAAATTGTGTTGGAATAACTGGACAACTACATGCAAAAGAATCAAACTGTACTACTTTCTCACACCGTATGCAAAAATAAATTCAGAATGGATTAAAGACTTAAATGCAAGACCTGAAACCATAAAACTTCTAGTAGAAAACATAGGCAGTATGCTGACACTCATCTTAGCAATATTTTTTTGGATATGTTTCCTCCGCAAGGAGGACAAAACCAAAAACAAACAAATGGGACTACCTCAAACTAAAAAGCTTTCGTACAGCAGAGGAAATTTTCAACAAAATGAAAAGGCCACCTATCAAATGATATTTGCAGATATTTGCAAATGGTGTATCCAGCAAGAGGTTAATATCCAAAATATACAAATAACTCATACAACTCAATCTCAAAAAAATAAGCAACTTGATTAAAAAGTGCTTGGAGGACCTGAATAGACATTTTTCTAAAGAAGACATTTTTCCAACAGGCAAAAGAAAAGATGCTCAACATTGCTCATTATCAGGGAAATGCAAATCAAAACCACAATGAGGGGCTTCCCTGGTGGCGCAGTGGTTGAGAGTCCGCCTGCTGATGCAGGGGACACGGGTTCATGCCCTGGTCCAAGAAGATCCCACATGCCGTGGAGCGGCTGGGCCCGTGAGCCATGGCCGCTGAGCCTGCGCGTCCAGAGCCTGTGCTCTGCAACGGGAGAGGCCACAACAGTGAGAGGCCCACGTACGGCAAAAAAAAAAAAAAAAAAAAAACACAATGAGATATCACCTCACACCTGACAGAATGGCTATTACCAGGAAGACAGAAATAACAGGTGCTGGCAAGGATGTGGAGAAAAGGGAATCCTTGTGCCCTGTTGGTGGGAATGTAAATTGGTACAGCCACTATGGAAATCAGTGTGGAGGTTACTCAAAGGTTAAAAATAGAAATACCAGGCAATCCAGCAATTCCACTTTTACGTATTTATTTGAAGAAAACCAAAACACTCATTTGAAAAGATATAAACACCCCAATGTTCATTGAAGCATTACTTACAATAGCCAAAATATGGAGGCAACCTAAGTGCCCATGGACAGATGAGAGGATAAAGAAGATGTGATATACATATACATATATATATATAATGGAATATTACTCAGCTATAAAGAAGAATGAAATCTTGCCATTTGTGACAACATGGATGCACCTAGAGGGGATCATGCTAAGTGAAAGTGCTTTCAGGCAGAGAAAGACAAATACTGTATGATTTCACTTATATGTTGAATCTAAAAGATAAATGACAAATCTAAAAAAACAGAAACAGTCACAGATAAAGAGAACAAACAGCTGGTTGCCAGAGGGTAAGGGGGTGGGAGGTATGAGAGAAATAGGTGAGGGATATTAAGAGGTACAAACTTCCAGTTTTAAAATAAATGACTTAAGAGAATGAAATGTGCAGTGTGGGGAATATAGTCATTAATAAGTGTAACATCTTTGTATGGTGACCGATGGTAACCAGACTCATTGTGCTCATTATTTTGAAATGTATAGAAGTATTGAATCACTATGTTGTGCACCAGGAGCTAACATAGTGTTGTAGGTCAATATACTTCAAACACAAACAAGCAAACTCATGGAAAAAGAGATCAGATTTGTGGTTATCAGATGCAGGGGCTTGGAGGAAGGGGATTGGATGAAGATTGCTAAAAGGTACAAACTACCAGTTATAAGATAAATAAGTACTAGGGATATAATGTCCAACATGATAAACATAATGAGCACTGCTCTATGTTGTACATGAAAGTTGTCAAGAGTCAATCCTGAGAGTTCTCATCAAGGAAAAATTTCTTTTTCATTTCATTTCTTTTTCAGTTCTTCTACTTTGTAGCTCTATGAGATGACTGATATTCATGAAACTTATTGTGGTAATTATTTCATGATGTATACAAGTCAAATCATTGTGCTGTCTACCTTCAACTTATACAGTGCTGTATGTCAATTTTATCACAATAAAACTGGAAAGAAAACAACAACAACAAAAAAAAAAACCCTTAGATCCAGCACTTTTGGATGAACATAAGAGAACCCCAGGGAATTCTTCACTCTTATCAGCCCTTGAGTCCTAATAGTAAAAGATTAGTGAATTCCAAACTGAATATTTGTCCAAAATATCTGATCTTGTATCATTAAATTTGCCTGCAATCATCTTTAACTGCTCATTCATTTTCTTCTATCCTTTCATTGTGCATATGAGCGTTACTTTTTTTTTTTTTTTTTTTTTTTTTTGCGGTATGCGGGCCTCTCACTGTTGCGGCCTCTCCCGCTGCGGAGCACAGGCTCCGGACGCGCAGGCCCAGCGGCCATGGCTCACGGGCCCAGCCGCTCCGCGGCATATGGGATCCTCCCAGACCGGGGCACGAACCCGTATCCCCTGCATCGGCAGGCGGACTCTCAACCACTGCGCCACCAGGGAGGCCCATGAGCGTTACTTTTGGTAGTGAACAAGAAATATGCCTAGTACTTAATTCGAGCAGTGAATAGTAGTTCATCTGCAGTGTGATGAGTGGGTGGGCACATAACATTGCCACACATAATGTTATATTTTAATGTGCTAAGTAGAATATTAACTCCATTCCTTAAACCTTTTATGAAAATGAAAAGATTTGAGTTACCTACTGAATTTAACACTAGGCACTGTATAGTCATTCCTTCAGGGAAGGGTGCTATACAGAGCTGCATAATAAAAAATTTGCTGCATTAAAATGTTCTCATATGCAGCATAATCAACTTCATTCCTTACTGAGTTATATCAACTTACAGAAGAAAAATTTCAAACTTTTTAGTGTTATAAAATCATCTATATACTCTTGCTTCCTTTTTGGACAAGATAATAGAATTTTCATAATTTAAACCTAATCTATTATATGTTGCATTCAAGTTTTCCATACACTCAGTAGATCTACATTATGTAATAATTATAGTAGAGATTTTAAAAGATAACTTTTTCTAGAATTTAATATTTTTGTATTTCAATCCTAGTACACATCAACTTAGAATTTGAGATTTTCTCTACAAATGTTAAGTTACATCTTTCTAGTTAAATCATGCTCATTTAAAAATCCCTTGTATCCAAATGTTTATTTTTAAAAATCTGTGTAGGAAGAATAACAATAGGAGTAAAGATAACAAAAAAGAAGGACTGTAACCACAAGAAATTCAAAATATCATGGGTGAAACATTTATATGAGCAATAGTAATAGTAGCTAAATTTTATTGAGCACTTACTTAATGCCAAGAGCTAAGGGCCTTAGGTGTACCAGCTAACAATATAGTCACCACAAGCCTATAACATAAATAATATCTTGGTGTTTCCAGATAGTAAACTGAGCCTTAGAGAAATTGAGTGACTAGTCATAATAAGGAGTAGCTGTAAACTTTCTGAGTCCATCCTAAGCCAACACCCTAAAGCAGTTATCGTGCCCACTATATAGAACATGCAAACAACCTGCTACTGGAGCAGGGATCCCCAGCCCCCAGGCCATGGACCAGTGGCAGTCCGTGGCCTGTTAGGAACCGGGCCACACAGCAAGAAGGGAGCAGCAGGCGAGCGAGTGACGCTTCATCTGCCGCTCCCCATCACTTGCATTACTGCCTGAACCATCACCCCTCCCCCACCCCCATTCGTGGAAAAATTCTCTTCCACGAAACTGGTCCCTGGGACCGCTGTACTGGAGCACCAAAGAGGAAGCAGTTAATTTTGTTCCTTGAGATCTGGGAATACTCTAAAGAAGTTCTTATGATGTATCTTTGAGGCTACCAACAACAACATTTCAAAGTATTCACTATGTGTCAGATATTATTCTAAGACTTTACACGTATTAAACTCATTCAACCCTTAGGGCAATCCTGTGCAGTAGAGACTGTTGGTATCTCCATTATAATAATGAGGAAATTGAAGGACAGATATTAAATAACTTATCCAAGGCCACACAGCTAGGAAGTAGTAGAGCCAGGATTCCCACCAAAGCAGTTTAGCTTCAGAGCCATCATAATTAGCCTCTGTGATGAAGAGCTGAAAGGATACCGAGCATCAACATTTTGAAGTCACGGTTGGTATTTTAAATATTTTGATTTAACAATTCTATTTTTCAACAATTGCCACAGACAAATATATTTCAACACAATTCTCATAAAGTTTATGATGATCAGAATCATTTAACCTCTCTGATTTTCAATTTCCAAATTAGTGAAATGAAATCTTAATGCCTACCATAGAGTTATTGTGAAGTTTCAGTATATGCGTATGTAAATTCTTTACAAACTGCAAAGCATGTGTACAATTTTAGAGAACTATTATCATTCCACTAACTAGGCATAAAAGTGAAAAGTTTAGAAGTCCAAAAGGGTGTTTAGGGAATTGCAAAGCTAAAACTTACAGTGTATGGAGGGTGGTGATTATACCTGGAACTGAAGGTCACCTTTTGAAGGATCTCTATTGCCATGCTAAAAAGTTTCTTAACTGGAATATAAGAATAAATACATCTGACCAGAATAGATATACGATCTTATTTACACTTTGAAAATAGCAGTTTGGACAATGATTTGGAATGAGAGGTCATGGAAAGAGGAAGTTCAGTCAAGAACCTCCTACGAGGGACTTCCTTGGTGGCACAGTGGTTAAGAATCCACCTGCCAGTGCAGAGGACACGGGTTCGAGCCCTGGTTCAGGAAGATCCCACACACTGCGGAGTAACTAAGCCCGTGCACCACAACTACTGAGCCTGCGCTCTAGAGCCCTCGAGCCACAACTACTGAGCCCACCTGCCACAACTACTGAAGCCCATGCGCCTAGAGCCTGTGCTCCCCAACAAGAGAAACCACCACAATGAGAAGCCTGCGCACTGCAACAGTAGCCCCTGCTCACCACAACTAGAGAAGGCCAGCGCGCAGCAACAAAGATCCAACGCAGCCAAAAGTTAATTAATTAATTAACTAACTAATTAATTAATTTTAAAAAAGAACCTCCTACGGAAGTCTAGTTTAGAAAGGGTGGGGGTTGGACCGAAGCATGACTTTGAGTGGAAAGAAAGGACCAAGTCCAAGACATCACGGAGGTCAAATAAACCTGACTCTGTGGTGTGGAGATTGAGGAAAGAGAAACAAGATATTCAGAGGTTTTGTCTCGGTAATTGAGTATGCTTCAGGACAGGGATCTAACCAGATTTATTTAGCCCATTCATTCATTTAACAAATATTTATTGCGTTCCTCCTAATGCTAGCACTGTTCGAAGTATCGCTATCATGTGCTATTACTTTTCATCCTCAATGACAAGGTTTTCATTAGTCAGTTCATTCAGGAATTATTTTGAGCACTGTGTTTTGTACCAAGTACAAATTAAGAAACACCCCAAGTGTAAGTAACTGACCCAAGGCAATATATCGCATAGAGTCAGGAGAGTCAGGAGTCTAAACTTATTCATCTGCCTCTTCCAACTACACCCCAGTTGTGTAGGGCAGAGACTAGGTTTCATTTCAGACACATTAAGTTTGGGGATTCTGTGGGAAGTTGGAAATGCTGAGCTCTCATACAATTTAAAAAAATAGAGACACAGAATTAGTACTTGGATCTATATTGGTGATGGCTCAAGGCTTGTCTGGTTCTAAAACCTTGCATTAAAGGAGGAAATTGAAATAAATTCTGAAGATATTTTTTTAAAGAGCCAACTAATTTGGGAAATAATCTAATGCATACTTGGGGTTTCATATAAGGTTTTATTTTACCTACTTACCCAGGCAGAAAATTATCTGCATATCTGTGAGTCCTGTGATACTGAGGACTGTGTCTTCCTTATCTTTGTATCCCAGCACTTATAATATGCTTGGTATACAAGGTGTAATGAATGAATGTTTGATAAATGTATGAAAGACTGAAAAAAGGAACAAATGGAATAAAGCAAATAGGATGATGTGGAAAGAGCACATGGCTACAGGTAGAGAACTAAATTTCTCATGTTTATATATGTGACCCGTTTAGTCATTCTTTTTTTTTTTAACATCTTTATTGGAGTATAATTGCTTTACAATGGGGTGTTAGTTTCTGCTTTATAACAAAGTGAATCAGCTATACACATACATATATCCCCATATGTCCTCCCTCTTGCGTCTCCCTCCCACCCTCCCTATCCCACCCCTCTAGGTGGTCACAAAGCACCTAGCTGATCTCCCTGTGCTATGCGGCTGCTTCCCACTAGCTATTTTACATTTGGTAGTGTATATATGTCCGTGCCACTCTCTCACTTCCTTCCAGCTTACCCTTCCCCCTCCCCATGTCCTCAAGTCCACTCTCTAGTAGATCTGCATCTTTATTCCTGTCCTGCCCCTAGGTTCTTCAGAACCCCCTTTTTTTTTTTAAGATTCCATATATATCTGTTAGCATACGGTATTTGTTTTCCTTTCTGACTTACTTCACTCTGTATGACAGACTCTAGGTCCATCCGCCTCACTACAAATAATTCAATTTCGTTTCTTTTTATGGCTGAGTAATATTCCATTGTATATATGTGCCACATCTTCTTTATCCATTCATCTGTCGATGGACACTTAGGTTGCTTCCATGTCCTGGCTACTGTAAATAGAGCTTCAATGAACATTGTGGTACATGACTCTTTTTGAATTATGGTTTTCTCGGGGTATATGCCCAGTAGTGGGATTGCTGGGTTGTATGGTAGTTCTATTTTTAGTTTTTTAAGGGACCTCCATACTGTTGTCCATAGTGGCTGTATCAATTTACATTCCCACCACTTGTTTAGTCATTCTTAAAGTTATGGATCATAATACCTGCTGTGCCTCCCTCCTTGGGTTGTGTGAGAGTCAGATGAGTTAATTGTAACAAGCAGTAAGCATCTTTGGTGTATCTGTTGTGTACCAGGTACTGTGCCAGAAGTGGGGACCTACCAAGAATGAATAACATGATTCCTGCCTTCAGGAACTCACAATGGAAAAGTAAATGCAACTAATAATAAAAAATGCAAGACTATGATCAGTGGGCAAAAGGAAGGAGAAGCAACTATTTATATATATGGTATCAGGGAAGCCTTAGAAAAGGGGGTTGGCATGGGAGATGTAAAACGTCTGAAGCATTACCCAAATATAAAACAGTTGTATTTTCAAACTAGTACTATTTGTTACCATACACACATTTTAATTATTTTAATTCAGATATTCCAGGGTCTAACCTGTGCACCTAAGAACATTTTCCTAATACCCATCAATTCTCAACATGGGCATAAGGAAAACATTGTGATTCTGATGCCAGAAGCACAGAGTTGAAGTTTCAGCTCCACAGCTGAATTGCTTTGCTACCACACACAAGCATATTGTGTGAGCCTTTATTTCCTCTTCTATAAAATAGGATTAATAATATCAGTCCTGCCTAATGAAAACTAAAGTAGATGCATTGCATGAAAGCACTTTACAAATTTTAGAATGCCATATGAAATGTCATATAGGGAGAAATGCTAACCTTTGTGAACATGCTTTTATCAGCAGTTTAAGGCTATAATTGCTCAATATTTATAGTAAATCAATAAAATGCTAATAAGTCCTGAATCTATACCTTAAACTTAATTTCAAAATTATCCTCAAGCACGATGATCTGTTGCTATTGACACAAGACACATGAGATCATATTACTGCCACCATCATCTTGTTGCCATGGTAACCATAGCAGGCTGGCAAGAAAGTTCCCTGACAGTTGAATTGGAAAGAACAAGAAAACTCAGCCCACTTCCTGCATTAAATGAATTACAAGTACATGTAAAGGAAGAAAAGAAAATTGCTAACCCTTAATCAACTGCTTTTATTTTTTTATACTTATAAGGAATACAGAGCAAATAGGGGACCTCACTTTCCCACACACTGGGTTTCAGCACTTTCACAAGGTTGGAAGGCGGCATTTAGGTACTGGCTATGAAAAAAAAAAAACCTTAAAATACACATTAGCTTATATAATAGTCTTCTCTCAGGCTTGTGCAGTATTAGGCAGCAGCTGAGTCAAGCCTCTTTCATATCTCTGGATTCAGAGCCAAAATAGAAAGCTATGAGGACACTAGCAAAAGTATCCTTCCAGCCTGAGAAATAGAAATGATACTTTGAAGAAATACCTTTTAATATTATATAAGCCAAACAGTGAACACCTGGGGAAAAAAAGGCTCACTTTTTCTTTCATTTGCAAGTCTTTGATACCATTAGAAAATATTTTTGATATACTTGATACATTTGAAATGGTGAATTTTATGTGGTCAGAGAGAGCATTTCTATAGTCAGGTTGTCGTTTTGAAATTCAGTGCTGCTCAGTAAACATTTTCTGAGCTCTGGCTACAAGCCAGGTGCTGAGGACACCAGGTGAATGTAAGACATGCTCCTTGACTGCTCATCCTTGAGGGCATCAATGTGCGGGCAGGTAGCTTGCACGCAGTGTGCTGAGGGCCCTGATGAATGGAGGTTTGTGTAGAGTGCTCCTGGAGCACAGAGAAGGGACATCTTCGTTTGAACGGAGAGTCAAAAAAGGCCACCTGGAGAAGGAGGAGCCCGAGTCGAGTCTAGAAAGAAGCATAATGGGGTAATTGATACAGTGAAGCAATGGCAATTTTCATTGTTTTTATCATTTTTTCCCCTCTTGAAATATTTAAGTTGAAGGAAGCTGCCCCGTCAAAAGTAAAAATTCTTAACCTACTTGAACAAATTCAGCATCCTTACCAATGACAAAAGTCATATTTCTGAAAGAGCATTTTTGTGTTCTAATATTTCTCAGAAATGCTATTATTTTTCAAACCAAGAAATAGAGAAGCTTCTGCTTTATTTAAATGTATAAAAACAAAAGGAATTTTTATTCTTTGCTTTTAAGCTTGACTCTGTGGCACAAAAGAAATGAGCATTAAAAGGGTAAATGAATAAGTGACCTAGAATGATGATAAATATTTTAGAATTCTTCATAATATAAATCTCCAATCAGTGCTTCTACTTCTGTCTCTACAGCAGAAAATGTCAGTTTTCATCCAGGAAACTCTTGGCACGGTTTCTTGGCTGCCTGTGATATCAGGCAGGATGTATTTCTGTGATAGAATTTATTCCCAACTGCACCAGGCTTATCTGATTTCATGATGGTAATTTTACACCTTCTTAAAAATCTAATTTGTTTTATCCTGGGCTGATAGTACCACTCAGTAAGAGATAATTGACCAGTACCCTGGTGGTAAGGAGTTCAAATCTATTCATGAATTCATGCCTTCACTTTCAGTTTCTCATCTGTCTGACAGTGTCACAGGTTTCAGCTTTGCTGTGAGAAAGATTTAAAAGCGATGCAAAAAGACCACGTGGATAAATAATAATGATGTGGGAATCTACCCTGGGCCCAGGGCTGGCTCTTTCTGATATTTATATTTATGGTCATAAATCTGCATGTGATTTCAAGTTCTGCCACTAATTTGTTGAGTTTTGGCCAAAGAGTTACTTTCTCTGGGTTCTACTTTCCTCACCTTAAAGCGGGGATAATAGTACCACCCAGTGTTGCTGTGAGGGTTCAGTGATCTTAGTGAGAATCAAAGTGCTTCACCAGTGTGAGGGACTATACAGATATTCATGGTCAGGGTCATTGTAGATGGAAGCATCTGTCCACTGATTTAGCGTGTTGGTTACAAATATGAAGAGAACTGCCTGGACTTACTATGTTGGCTCTGGAACTTCCCAACTGAGTGACCTTAGTCACGCCCCCTTGCATCTCTATGCCTCAGCTTTCCCTTTTTTTTTTTTTTTTTTTTTGCGGTATGTGGGCCTCTCACTGTTGTGGCCTCCCCCATTGCGGAGCACAGGCTCCGGACGCACAGGCCCAGCGGCCATGGCTCACGGGCCCAGCCTCTCCGCGGCATGTGGGATCTTCCCAGACCGGGGCACGAACCCGTGTTCCCTGCATCGGCAGGCGGACTCTCAACCACTGCGCCACCAGGGAAGCCCTCAGCTTTCCCTTTTTAAAGGGGGAATAAATGGATGGATAAATAAATAAATAAATGGTAAATAACATTATTATCATTTCCACATACTTTGAATCCTAAAACAGTCATGCAAAGTAGGCAACATTGTCTCTGTTTCATAGAGGAGGAAACTAAAGATCCAGAGGGGATAACTTCCCCAGACACATAGGTATTAAATTGTGGATCAGACCTCTGTCTTTGGTGTCCAAGGCTCATGTGCTACCCCACCATACTCTACTGCATCTAGCTCAGGGCCTCACACACAAGGAATTCATTCATTCATTTACTTTCTGTTAATTGCACTGCTATTATATGTGATAGGTAAGATAACCATTAGCTAGCTAAGCCTGTAATAGGAATGCTTTACTTGAACCAATTAGCTTTCTTTGTCTTTTCATAGAAACGGGCATTCTGAGAGACTAAGATAGAGGCTGGGCAAGTTCTGATGGATGAAAAACAGTAGAGAAAGGTCCAGAGCTTGGGAAAATTCTGTTGCCCAGTGAGAGTTCCCTCGCCAGCCAGGGAGCAGCCCTAAGAGTAAAGGGAGAGGAGGAAGCAGCTGAAGAAGACTCCCAGCTCACAGTTTGGCCCTGATTGCTATCTGAATAACAGGAGGAATTTCCTGCTTGATGACAGAAATGACCTCTTTGAGGCCATTCTCTTCCCTTCGTCTTTCCCTATGAGTGATCAGTGCCGTATACCTGACTCTCCCTTCTCTTTTGTTCATTCCATGACTCTAGTTTCTCCCCTGTGCTCGCTCAGCTTCTGAAATTCCCTAGAGAACCATATTATGCCCACAGAATGTCCTACTGAAAAGATTATTCTTTTCTCTTTTCCCCTTTCCCTGTTAAATATCTTTACAGTTTCCCTCCTTACCCTTTCTGTGTTTTAAACTCTGCTTCCTATTTTTTCTCATCAACCATTTCTCCAGTCACCTATCTTCTTATCTGTTCTCTTTTTAGCTCCAACCCTATTGCAATGTTCGTAATAAAATTGTCAACTTTAAATGCAAAAAGAAACAAAATAAAACAAACACTGACTTCTTTTTCTATTTATAATCTGTCTTACTATCTCTAATCTATTTTATTTTCCCCAATATTAGTACACAAATTCAATGACCATGATCACTCAACATTATTTTATATTCTTTTGCATACATCCCACTCTTTTCTTAAAGCCCCAATTCCTGAAGGCATTTTTTTCCTGATTAGATCATGCTTTCAGTCACTCATTTGTTCATTCTTCAAATGTTTATTGGCCATCTACTGTATGTTAGTTACTGTGCTAACCACTGAGGATATTAGACTAAACAGTTTCTATCCTCAAGGCACGCAGTCTCGTTTGAGAGATAGGGACCTGGACCACTGGCTAAAATGCACGTGATCAGTGCATAGAAGTTTGCACAAGTGCATTTACTGTCATCGTGGGTTATCTTCATAAGCTATTTCAGAATCATCATCTGTCATGATGGTGCAATGGAAAAAAGTGTTGAAGTACAAGTCATAGAGGTTGTAAATACTGCTCTTGTAGTTATTGGCTGTGTTATCAGGATAAAGTCATTTGACTGTGCTGAGCCTCACGTCTCATCTACAAGAGAATGGACCAATTTATTTTTTCTGTTCTTCCTGGAAGTGCTGGGGAAAGTTCAATGAGAAATATATAGAGGATTGAGATAGAGATAGAGAAATCCTAGATCTTAAAGGATGAGTTAAGTTTAATGTCTCTACAGTTATTATATTTTTAAAATCATTGTGTATTTATTTCCTTCTTCCTCTAGCTTCTGTTCTCTAGATATCTGTGTTATTTATCTACTCAGACCTCCCTGTGCCTTTATGGGAGTACTTCCTTGCAGAAATTCATCTTCTTATTGCAGCCTCAGAGAGGAAGAAACTGAGCCCCAGGAAGATTGTGGCTAACCTACAAGTGTGCCTGTTAGAACTCACTCACATGTTCCAGTCTGCAACCCAGGCCTGGCAGTTTCTCTCAGGCTCAATCTTGATGCAAGTCTAGTCTGATTTAGTTACTAGCTTCAGCTGAATCCCCTGAGTATAAAGATCATTAACATTGTATAAAGTATTTCTGTTTTCATTATCCCATACTTTGGTCTAATATTACAAGAAGTAATGCCAGGTGTTCTTTCCATAGAAATAGTTATCCCCAAAGACAGTCCTTGTGAAGTTATGGGATGTCAAGCACCTCTAGCTAACATTTTAATCTGTGCTTCATGTATAAGTCTGAAGCAACACGGTCAAGGTTCCTGATTTATCATCTGCTATTCCAGTTGGCTTCTCTCTACGGGAGTACGCCCAGTTTCTCATTCTCATCACTTTTACGGAGCATCGTTACTCAGATAGTTAGGGTATAGCTGCTACCCTTCAAAAGTAAGAAATGGCTCCAGAGAAACAGATGTAAAAGTGGAACAATGGGGTTACCATCCATTACAGTTTCCAATATGTTAATTTATTTTGATAGCCTGATTTATTGTAATTAGTTCAGCTAGAGTATCCATCATTATGATGTAGTAGAGGTGGAGGGAACAATATAGCAAGAGTGGATATTTAGATGACTATTCTTGCTCTAATAGTTATTCTCAAAATAGTTACCTATCAGGCTTTGCTATCCAGTGAAATAATGTAACCAAAAGCTGAATTTAAAAATGCTCTACAGTGTATAAGTTTTGATTCTGACCATAATTATCTATGAGTCACTAAATTTGAACATTAAAAGACATCTTTGGAAACTGGAAACAACTTTAAAGGCACTCTTTGCCCAGCCCTACCACACTTATTTCTGTTGTTCGATTATATGGGCTCAGCATAATATTTTAAAATATTATCTGTTAAGACATAATCCAAAGTGTGATTTAGAAGCATACATTGCTTTAGGCCACTCAAATGTAGGAGAATGAGAATCCTCTGACCCTTGTCCTAATATTAGATTTTAACAGTGATCTGGTAGCCTCTCGGTCACTTTCAGAGTTAGCCTTTGGAGCGCATAGTGGTGTCTCAGCTGTGAGTACTTCTAATACAGGCCTTCTTAGTTATTCCAGTGTGTTTTTTCCATTACACCATGATCCTAACTGTTGATGCTAAAGAAAACATAGTAGACATCGGCTGTGTGGATACTAGAATAATGGGAAATTTCTTTAGCTAGGCAATAAGGCTGCCAGTAGTAATTGATTCCCTCATAGTACCTGTTGAGTAAATCTCCCCCAGATGATAACAAGGAGCATCTGTCCCGAAGTAACGATCTGAACCCTTGTGGAGATTCCTGGAAAAGGCTCTGTTAGGGAGAATTCCTCACCCCAAGTCACAGTTTGACTCAGGGATATGAATTTGTTTGTGCAGAACTATATTTCCAGAAACCACTCATTTCTTGGGGGACCAATTCCAAAATTGGGTCTTGATCTTAATCAACCTCCTCAGAACCAGGGTACCACCAGTTATTTCAACCCTAGACACTAAGCTCCATGAGAACATGGGCCATGCCTAATTTTCTTAACACCTCTGTCTCTAAGGCCTAAAATGGTACCAGGCAGTAGTAGTAAGTAAAATTTTGTTGTACAAAAATAAACGCCCCAGAGCAGAGAACTGTGTTGCCTATGACCTTGTATTGTCTGCAGAACACTAAAACTATCCTCTTAAATCTTTCTAAAATGAAATCTGGCTTTCTGATTTCTCTCTATTTTTGCTGTCACATTTGTTTTCTAATTCTGAGACGTTAACTGTTCCTGCCTCACAGAAACATACAAACTAAAAGTGATAGTGTGTACACATGAGAAAATGGGCAACCAAGCAGATATTTTGCATGCTTGGGGTGGGTGGGAACAGTACAGAGAGGGGACTCTTGAGCTGTCTTGGTGTTTCTCCTCCAGAATTTTAACGGCATAAAAGTCCTCAGAAATATAATAATAGCTACTTCAATTTCTACTAACTTTGTTTAAGAGCATAAAGAATAAAAATACTTTTCTAGATTGTCTGCCATCACTTTTTTGCACTAGATGAATCTAAGGCTTTGTGTTCAGCTATTTGAAGATTCAAATTTAAAAATGTTCAGATTTACAAATAAAACCACACAAAGCCAAGTTCATTTAACAAATATTTACTGAGCAACCACTGCAGGCCAGGCACTATGCTGAAGCTAGGGATAAAACAGTGAGCAAATTACTGAAAGGCACTCAACATTTATGGAGCTAACAGAGAAAAAAATAAGTTAGTAGACAATGCTACTTAGCAAAAGTATTTAACCCAATTTAGGCAAATCAATCAAGAAATCCTAGAGGAGTTATGAAAAGGAACTAGCTAAGCAAAACGAGTAGAGGGAGAGTGAAGAGAGATAGAAAGCATTCCGGGCAAAGAGAGCAACGCTGCAGAAGTCACGGAGTGCGAGGATATACAACTCCCAGGAAACCCCAGGTAATACCATGCAATTCAATATAACAAGTATTTATTTGGTATCCACTATCTACCTAACCCTCTGTCAAGTAGCATGAAAAGTATAAAAGATGCATACTAGTATGTATCTTCCCCTGGAGGATATATGAGCTCATAGGATACTCAAAAGTGAAGACCTGAAAGAATAAAATAATACTTGGTCACGTAGGATAAAGTAACAAAATCAGGCCTACAGGATAATAAGTGGTAAAGAGGAAGAGATATCAATATTGCCTGGGGCTGATTCCAGAGAAGTATGTTACAGAATATAACAGAAATAATATATTACAGTCATCATTGCTGTTTGCCATTTAACGTCTTTTAAAAAGTAAAATCAACAAATAATTTCTGGGCACTTACCTAACCTTGCTCACCACCACCCCTCAACACACACACACATTCACATACACTCATATCTAATCTATAACCAAGTTTCTCTTGTTCGACCTTTATCGTCTTTCACTTGAACTATTACAAACTTCCAGTTATAAAATAAATGAGACATGAGGATGTAATGCACAGCATGGTGCCTATAGTTAATAATACTGTATTGCATACCTGAAAGTTGCTAAGAATAGATCTTAAAAATTCTCATCACAAAAAAAATTTTTTTCAGACTGTGTATGGTAACTGATGTTAACTAGACTTATTATGGTGATTATTGCAATATATACAAATATCAAATCGCTATGTTGTACACCTCAAACTAATATAATATTATATGTCAATTATACCTCAAGGGAAAAAAAGCCCTCTCATAAATCAATCTACCTTGAATCTCATTCTTTTCAAATTTTCCCTCCATCTTGCTGTCAGTTATCTTTTTAAAACCCATGTTTAATAGTATTCTCTATTAAAACCCTCAAAGGTTTTAAGGGCTCCCTGTTTTCTTACATAGCAAAGTCCAGTTTCATCAGCATATCATTCAAGCTCTCTCATTCTCTGATTCCAGACATGTCCAGCCTCATCCTTTTACCAGCCACCCTGCCTTCCAGCCATGGTCTTTCAGAGATTTGTGCTTTCTCATACTGTGCCTTCTGCCCATTAAAATCTTATTCACACTAAAAGCCCATTCCTAAATATTTATTAGTGATTATGTACCGGTGTTACATACATACATATTAGAATGCCCTACTGGATTTTGTACTCTTAGAAGACAGAGACTGTGTTTTGTTTGTTTTGTCTTTGTTTACCTCTAATTGCTAGCAAGTAAGTGTCTAATATGTATTGAATTAAATTGATGTATTTTAGAGAATAAGAATATGTATCTGCATATGCATTATATATATCTTTATCTATCTATTTATCTATCTATTCTCCAGGAACTTACAGTCCATTAATTGTAGGAGGTAGCTATTATTTACAGTGCACTGTCACTGCTAGAACAGATGTAAAAAAGCATTTACCTGCCCTTAAGGGATTTAATAGTTTAGTAAAAGAATGATATAAGAGTGAGTCAAAGAGATAAAAAGATGAAAAGAAGACAAAATTGAAAAAAGAAAGGCGGCATCAGGGCAATTGGTTGGTTGATTGAATCCTTTCTTGTTCTAAAAGTATGTAAAATAGCTTATAAAATAACATAAAAGACATCAACTAACTTAGCAAAACAGAGATAAGGGATATCACTCGAGTTGGACCTTGAAAGATCAATATAATTTTGAATACTTCAAGAAAAAACTTGAGATGAAGGGGAGGACATAAGACGTTGAGATAGGAAAGAGAGATGTTGAAGGAGTTCATGATGGATAACCTCAAACCACTCAAAATAGGATGGGATCTTGTAAGATTGAGGGATATAAGCATAAGATTAGAGACTTGGAGAATTGTTATCAGGGAAACAACCTTTTTTCAAGAAAAGGATTTGCCATGCAAGGGCACTCTGTCAGTAGTTAGATAATGGGAATCTGTAGAGAACTCACGCAGCCCAGTTGCCTGATTTTTCCAACAGTTTCACACACAGCTCAGTTCAGGAATAGAGACAGCCTGAGAAATTGATGTGTGCCCAGGACGGCAGAAGTACCAGCGAAGAAGGACTCCACCGAGCACAGCATTCTGTGTCCTCACCCAGCCGCACATCCTTTCCTCCAGGCGCAGAGGCTGTGCTATCTTATCCAAGGCCTGCCCCTCCTACCTCCACCAGTTTTCTTTCTCCTCGCCTGCCTCTCAAACTTTCCCTTTCCACTAGTATTTTCCTTTCTTCTGCCTGTAAACTTGCTTAAGCCCGTCCTATTCTTAAGAGAAAAAAGAAAGCCACTCACCCTTGATTCTGCTCCATCTCCAGCTGTGCTCCAAATTTTCTCCTCCCTTACTCATTCAATTTTCTCTAAAGAGTTGTCTGTATTCGCTGCCTCCATGCCTTTTACTTCATAATCCTCTTCGATCTGGCTTTTGTTCCCACAGTTCTCCTGAAAAGGCTTCTCCTGTGATCCCTCCTGGAGGGATTTGGCTCTATAATTACCAAATCAAAGGACCTTTCCCACTTTTTCAGGATCTCTGCCATACTTAACAGCCGGTTCATGTACTCACTTGTGAAACTCTTTACTCTCTTGGCTTCTGTGACAACATTCTCTCTTTCCTCATTAACTTCCTCTTTTCCTTTCTTCTTTCATGGTGTCCCCATGGGTGCTTTCATCCATCTCATAGTTGCAGCTACCGCGTAATCTGGATCATCACCAAATCTACAACTTCAACCCAAACCCCTCCCCAAACTTCAGTTTCTTCTAACTGCCTACCAGTTCCATAGGCACCTAACCACATACATAAAAATCACACCATTCTTCCCCACTGCACCTCCAAAATCTCTGCCTCCTCTTGAAGTCTATTTCTTACCTGACCTTTTCACCGTCAGTCACCCAAACAAGAGCCCTGACAATCATCCTTGCTCCTCCCCTCCATTCACTCCTACATTTAATCAATAATCCAGTTCAGCCAGCTTTAACTCTTTAGTATTCCTTCAATACAGAACCATCGTTGCTACTACTGCATTCCTTCAGACCTCCATTATCTCTTGTATTATTGCTGCAAGAGCTTCTTAAACAGGCTCCAGCTTCTAGTTTCCAGTTTTATCCCTTCAAATCCACACTTCAAATAGCCACTGGAGTGTGCTCCCTAAATTGTAAATGCAACAATCTCCCTTCCAGGCATAAAACCATTCATTTACCAGCTGCCCAGAGGTACAGGATGAAGCCCACTTGGTATCATAGTTTACAGGGCTCCCTACTTCTTCTTTCCTTTCCTATTTTTCCAGCTAAATTAACAGCAAACTGCTTGCTGGTTTTCACTCTCACTATACTGTTTCTTGTCTCAGTGCCCTTGTTCACGCTATAACCAATCCATGTAATGCCCTCTTCTCCCTGCCTCTACTGTTTTCTGTATCCTGGCTTCCTTTTACTCATCACGTAGTAGGTAACAGAGATGTCACACCCCCGAAAATGTCTATTCTGATCCATGCCTATGTACTTCAGGGATCTTTTCTCTGTATAGCCATAATTATTGCACTTGCTGTCACAAAAAAAATAATTAGCAATTTATGTTCCTGTCTTCATCCCCACCCCCACCCTCATTAATTTTGAGCTCCTTTAGGAGAGAATGGCTTAATCACTTTTGATTTCTAAATGCTTAACAAAGTGTGTGCCCCATGGTAAGCACTCAGTACATGTTGTGAAATGATAGCATAAGTGAATGAGAGAATGAGAAAGAAAGAAGGAAAGAAAGAAAGAAAGAAACGAAGGAAGGAAAGAAGAGGAAGGGAGGGAGGAAGGAAGGAAGGGAAGAAGGGAGGGAGGGAAGAAGGAAGAAGGAAAGAAAGGGAGGAAGAAGGAAAGAAAGGGAGGAAGAAAAAAAAAGAGGAGCCCAGAAGATGAGGCAAGTTACAATATGTCTCATTATTCTCACAATTTTTAAGCCAACCCTTAGAACTGCAAATGGAAATGATATCTAGCTAAAGTACGGTGAAGCATGTGTTAGGGTTAAATGATCCCCATAGTTTTTAAGGAAATGGCCCCATTTCTTCTTTCCCACCTTCTTGGAAAGGTAAAGATAAAACCACACACACACACACAAACACACACACAAAAAAACCCACAAATAACTAGATAGACAGTGAACTGTTCATGGGTCAGTCCACCCATGCTCCCTAACTGAGCTTATAGATCTGCTGCAGGTAAACCTGTGCAGCAAGGCAGGGACCAAGTAATTATGCAGAGCTTACACACTGGGAGCATAGCCAACTACATAATTTGTGGGACCCAGTGCGAAATGAAAATGTAGGGTTCCTTATTCAAAAAGCAGGGGTAAAAATGCCATTAAAATTACATATAAAGCTTTTTACTTTCTTCCTTGGTCTTTGTCTAGACTTGCCATGATATTTTTTATTTACCATTTAATGTTCTGAGTAAAGAAAACTCAAAATTTTATGGTTTTGGCATGAATTTTTCCATCTGTTTTTATATTATGCAATGACAATTTTATTTATTTATTTATTTATTATTAAATTTTTTTTTTTTTTTTTTTTTTTTTTGCGGTACGCAGGCCTCCCACTGTTGTGGCCTCTCCCATTGCGGAGCACAGGCTCCGGACGCGCAGGCTCAGCGGCCATGGCTCATGGGCCCAGCCGCTCCACGGCACGTGGGATCCTCCCGGACAGGGGCATGAACCTGTGTCCCCTGCATTGGCAGGCAGACTCCCAACCACTGTTCCACCAGGGAAGCCCTATGCAATGTCAATTTTAAATGCAAATATTAGAGCATTTAACTTGTAAGCAGAATCACCACAATTACACAATTCCTATTTCACGACTTTAATACAAAGAGTACACTGAGCTGGCCAAAAGAGCTAACACAGGCCAAACTCAGGAAAGCTGAAGTTCGGATGGAGGGGAGGGAGAAGGCTCCTAGGCACAGAATCAGTGCAAGGGAGCACTCCCAGGCGAGGGATTCTTGTAGGAAGAGCGCAGACCCTCACAGGCACCTGGGACCCTGCTTCCTAAGCAGGCACAGGGACCTCACCACCCCCAGCCCCCTGACCAATGCGAGCACTTTGGGCCAGGCAGGGTCTGGGAAGTTAAGCCAGGTGTCTCCCCTTACCAGGGCTCCATCATCCCAATTTATGGGAAACAGGGGACCTGCAAGGATTTTTAAATCTCTGTGTCAGGACATACTTGGTGCCTGGATCAAGGGTAAACTCCAGTCTGCTGCACACCAGATGTGTCATGGTGATGCCAGCCAGTGTGGGCATAGGGGACAGCATGCCCTACCCCAAGGCGTATGGAGTATGAGTGTCCAACCCTAACCCTCCCTGTGCCCGTGCCCAGACCCTGCTAGGGGTGAAGAGCACAGTGGCAGCAATTTCGGGACGAGGTGTGGCAGGGAAAGTCCAAGCAGGGCCCAGGGCCCAGGGAGCAGTGAAGAGGTTTTCAGCGGAACCCACCCCCGAGAAGTGGTGAGAAACCCTACCACATACCCCATTGTCCCAACAGTCTTCACTTACAAAATACAAATTCAGAGATTATGACGGATTTCAAGACAGCAAGCACAGAGCATTAAACTCCAAACACAGGGCTCTTCTGAGCCTGAGGCCCTGCAGGACACCCAATTAAGTGACTTGCCCATGGCCACAAAGCTAAGTAAATAGCAGAGCTAGGAATAAAACCTACAGTTTTTTCCACCACACATGCTGCCTCTTTCAGAATAGACTATTTCTGGCAAAACCAACATTAAACTAGAAGATTTACAGCTCTCTGTTCTTAACAACAAAAAAATGGGGGAAAAAGGTAGTTCCTAGCAGGCATATTTTATTTTTAGCGATTTTACTTTATAAAGCAATTTCATAAACTATTATGTACCACATCCCTAGAAGGTAGACATCACTGCTGTCTCCATTTTACAGATAAAGAAAGGAAGCTTACTTGCCCACAGTCACTCTGCTATTAAAGAGCAAAACTGTGATGTGAACCCTGGATCTCCAAATTCCATATTCTTTTTATTAATCTCCAGTTCATTAGGAGAGACTGTAGGAAAGAAGGTTAATGCAGACCACTAGGCCAGTAGGGGAGATTCCATCCATCTGATCTCTGTGAGGCAGTTCCATATGGCAGACACTTGCCTACACACTATGGGATGTGGGGCATCTGGTTATCTGCTTCCATCATCCACTTTATGGTTGCCATAGCAACTCTGCCACTTACTATGTGATCTAGTCAAGGTCCCAGTTATCTCTAAGCTCCAGTTTTCTCATCTGTAATAGGAGGATATTAATAGTAATATCAATTTCATAGATGTTTTCTGAGGATTAAAGCAGTGTCTGGCCCACAGTCAACACTCAGTGAATATTAACAGCCACTGTTTTATTATTATTATTAATTCAGTTGGTGTAGTTGGCTGAGCCCAAGTCCCTGTCCTCTCTCATCATTATATAAATGTATCTCTTAATACTGAGCACTCATTTAAAGAAAATGACTTCCCCCCAAACAAGGAGAGTTATTCTTCAGACAATATAAGTATATGAGTAGATTTACTTCCTGCTAGAACCTCCAGAACAGATGCTGTGTTAGAAGGGAACATCTGGTCCAACTTTATCATTGTTTAGTTGAGAAAATTAAGTCCCAAGGAGGTTAAATGACTTTTCCAGGTTTACACAATGAATTAGTGATAAGGCAAGACTCCTCATTCAGTGCTCATTTCCAATTACTGTTGCTTCTGTAGGACAAATAACTCCATTGCTATCCTTGCTTTGAAATATACCTCTGCTTTTTATAATACAGAATGATTACGACAACTGTATATTCTTATTTTGTTCATTGTAACTGATACTGATGACCATTATAATGATCATTATACCATGGATAATGATTTAAATTCATTTGTGCTCCTTGTACACATAAATTGAAGGATATACCAGTATTATTTTCATAGTATGTTCTCTTTTTCCCTGCCGGATAGGAAATATTTTTGAGCCATATGGGATCCTAATTCTCTGAAAGCTTTTAGGCTATCAGATGTCTCAACTGACAGTCCTGGATGAAAATCAAATCATGAGAATTCGCAAAACTGAAAAAAAATTAACATTTTGGTGTTATCATGTACCGGAAATTCCATCTTTATCCTTCCTTCAATTAGGAAAAAAAATCAATCATCCTGAAAATTAGAATTTTCAGTTCAAACTTTTCAACCCTTTCCTGCAAACTTACTTAGTGATCTTTAGACAGGATGTTTTTATAATCTATACCTGACATTTTTATTTATTACTTTATTCTTTCAAGTTTTGTTTTATTCAGAATTTAGCAGACAGATGATGAAGAGAGCTGCAAAGGTGCTTAAGACATGATCATTTCTCCCAAGAAGTTTGCTATCCAATGAAGAAAACAGGAAATATAATACCAAGTAGAAAGAAATAAGAGATTCTATGGCCTATTTAGAATCTGCTTTAACATAGGCAGGATGTGTCTATTTTAGTAATCCCCAGTTTAATATGAAGAACTTTATGATGGTTTTGGTACCAGTTGAATATTTTAGAAGTAAAACCCAACAACTTCTCCCTTTGATTAGAAAAATTAGACAAGGGGACATTTAATAATTTTCACATGAGAAAGAGTATCTTCCTTTTCTTTCTCCTATCTCTCATTCTGGTTGAATAGTATTATTTAGTGAAGAAATGGTGGGAGAAAATGAGGAGAGAGTATCCTTCATGGTATAGATGCTATAAAAAGGATAGGGGTGTTTGTGTGCCTTGTACAAATCTTCCCTTTGCATTCAACCCAAAGCCAAATGGTGGAGACAGGCCACTCTACAGCAGCCCGAAGGACTCTTCTTGATTGTGATTTTGCTCAGGTTTCAGTTTAACCCCTTGGTCGGGTTAGCCTCCTCCCTGTCTAACCCACAGTGACCACCTCCTCAGACTTGATTCCAGTGTTGTTGTGTGTCTTAGTCCATCTGGGCTGCTATAACAACATACCATAGACTGGGTGGCTTATAAACAACAGAAAATTACTTCTCACAGTCCTGCAGAATGGGAAGTCCAAGATCAAGTTGCGAGCAGATGCAGTGACTGGTGAGGGCCCACTTCCTGGTTCATAGGTATCGATCTTTTCTCTGTGTCCTCACTGGGTGGAATGAGCAATGGAGCTCTCTGGTGCCTCTTTTATAAGGGCACTAATCCCTTTTAAGAGGGCTCTACCCCCAAGACCTAAGCATCTCTTAAAAGCCCCACCTCCAAATACCATCACATTTGGGATTAGGTATTAACATATGAATTTTGGGGGGGGGAACATTCAGTCTAGAGCATGGTACAAATGATTTGTCCCACCACCAAAGTTTAGAATGAAGCAAGTCAAAACAAAGTTTTCATGGGGGAAAAAATGTTTTTCTACTGAAGACATTTCAAGAAAAATGTCCTCAAAACTAAAACCAAAATTAAATGTGGAGAAAAGTCAGGAATATTCTGGTCAGCTGTTTCAGTAGTGTAATAATTATTCACTCTCCACCAAAGACCTTCCAAGTTACAAAGGATCTGACTACAAACCTTGACATTTCAAGAGTTCAGGGAAGAGCCACACACTGAGGCCAACCTCACATACTCCTAAGTGTTCTCATTGTTTCTGCTCTGTTAAGATTATAGTGTGTTCAAGTTTCGAGTATAAAATTCTTTCCTATAAAATCAAATTTGTGTACAAATGTGCTTCCTTTAGAATTATGTGCAATCTCTGGGTGTTTATCTTCTTCAATTAGAAGCTGAAAGCCACTCCCTAATTTAAAATCTGTCAACCCCACGAACACTTGGGCAATTTCACATCCAGTGAATGTGAACAGAAACCAAAATCCATAGAAAATAAATTCCTTCAAGTAATCATTTTATGAGATTTCACAATTTTAAGTCAAAATGAGAAGAGACAATTCTTTAGATTGACACCCCCTCCCAATTTGGTTCTGATAACATTCGTTCTTTGTAATATCCCTTCTCTGTTTTTCCTTTGTGATAATCACAACAAACTCTGTCCCAGGTAAATTGTAAATACCCTGCTGCCTCCATTATGACCTCTATTACATGCCGTTCGTAGTCCATCGTTATTTTCACTGAGAGATTAACACTGGTCAGAATCACTTGGATACAAGAGGTGGAGAGAGCTTTAAATAACCTTTCTTATTCAGGGACTACCCCCACCCCCACCCCATAGCCCATGCTTGCCTCCTTACAGATATCCAATGGGGATGTTTGATTTGGGTAGTAATTGATTGTGGACCTCTCTCTGTCACTTTGTATGAACAATTGACCCCACTCATCCTGGGGGAAGTCACAGCCACTTTCTTATGGACATGGAAAGGTACCAGGTGAATCTCTGTCTTTTAATCAGAAAAGCAAAAGCTTTTCCAAAGCTCCCCAGTAGGCAAATTTTGTCACATGTCCAGCCACAGCTTCAAGGGAGGCTGAGAACATTTAGCTTGTCCTGCCTCCATAGTAGAAGAAAGCAAGGGAGCGGGGGATCAGCCTACCAACAATGTCTGCCACACCTGCTGAGTCCATGGAGTATGGAGGTTTACATTTTAATAGGTACTACTCAGTATCTACAGTGTATCAATTTAGACCCCACATCAAAGACTGTTCTGACTTTTATCTTTGCCATCTAGCTTCTCTTCTTGATTCAAATGAAAGATGGATATTTGGTTTGGAAACTTGACTCCCCAGTGAGACCAGTTCCCATGTTCTCCAACAGGTCATATATTTTTTCCCTAAATTTTTACTTTGGTAAAATATACATAATTTTTAAAAATTTACAACCTTAATCATTTTTAGTTATTATAAAATATATTTTCTTTGTTGTATAATATATCCTTGTAGCTGATTTTATACAGAATAGTTTGTACCTCTTACTCCCCTACCCCTATATTGCCTGTCCCCCATTCCCTCTCAGCAGGTCATATTTTATCACCTTTTCCTCAGATTTTGATATTTTGGGGCTGTTGTTTCAATTTTGGTTGTGGAGCTCAACTTCCATATCACCCAATTCCTCCATCCATACTTCACACCATAGCCAGAGCACATTAAAAAATGCAAGACAGCTTATGTCCTTCAATGTTTTCCATTGCGTTTAGCATAAAACCAGAGTCCTTATCAGGATCTGTAAGGCCCTGCGTTATCTATGCCCTGTTTCCCCCTCAAAGTCATCTTACTAGCCTTTAACCACTAAATTCCAATCTTACTAGCCATCTGTCTGTTCCTAGAATATGCCTGGCTCTTTTCTCACCTCAGTGCTTTTGCCGCTTCTGTTCCTTCTGCCTGGAATTCCCTTCTAATGGCTCCTTTCAGGGTTGGGTTGCTCCTTCTAATCCTTCATGTCTTAGTTTACATGCCACTTTCTCAAAGAGGCTTTCCTGACCAGCCTTTTTAACATAAGTCTTCCTTGTAATTTTTTTCTTTTTAATCACAGCACTGTATTGATGTCCTTTATAGCAGTTTTTACTAACTATGTGACCTTGGACAGATTATTAGGTTCTCCCTGCCTTCAGTGCTTCATCTGCAAATCAGGATAATAATTGTACCAACCTCAGGGGTTGTTGTGAGCAATCAACAAGGCAGAGCACTTAATAGTGCTTGGCATATATAAAACTTTGCTAACTGATAATTACTTGTATTATTTTTATTAGGTTATTTTTCTGTTTTCCCCACTAGACAGTAAACTCTAAAAGTAGAGGGATCTTGCTGTCCTATTCTCAGTGTATCCCAGGACCTGGCCCAGTGCCTGGCACATAGTAAGTGTAATGTTAATTGAACAAATATATGTTGAATAAATAAATGAGTGGCAGGTCCTACCTCCATGGTAGCTTTGACTCGACTAGACTCTGCCAGTTTGTTTCCAGCATTCAGTGGCCTCCTTTCTAAGGCTGCCAGATTCAGCAAAGAAAAATACACGATCCCAGTTAAATTGGAGTTTCTATCTTTTATTTGGCAACCCTACTTCCCTCACTACCACCTTCACCCTTAATAAGCAACACTTTCTCTATCTCCTTCCCTCTCTCCCTGCCTTTCTCTTCCTCTTTCCTCCTCTCCTTTTATGTTTATTTGGCTATTTCTATATATAGGTCTCAGTGTCAGAAAACCTTATCATCCTTAAATCTGGAGATGTCTGGTCCTTGAGAGCACCGTCTCTTTGAAGGACTAATGAGTCGCCTTTATTATTGGCCTACCAGGTCCCAGAGGGCTAAATTATCCACCTTCACCATCACAGGCTCCTTCACAAGGGACTGCAACTCACCCTCTTCTCTCTGGATTCAGAACATGTTAAGTCAGGAACATAAATGTCCTTAATTCATTCTTGGACATCCTCTACCTTATTATTTCCTTTTTAGACATCTTCCCTCCTAAATCTTGGCTTTGAAAGAGACCTACAGGAAAATTACCCAAACATGGTTCTGACCCGGAGAACTTTACTTTCCCAGTTGACCAGCCAGAGAGTTTGACAAGGCTCTGAGGAAGAGCTGACAAGTACCAACTCAACGCTGTGTTGTCATTCCCCACCTCCCAGCATCATCCCGGTTCAGAACATGGCAAGTTACTTGGTGCTTTAGCCAGGAACACCCTGGGTCACTTATATTAACATGCTTGGTTCTAGCTTACACTAAGGTAGTAGGAAGGAGATCTAACCAATTGACCTTTCAGGAGGTAAATAATATATTTGCAATAAAATGTGCTGGAGAAACCATGGCAGTCACTCTTAATGGTCTGTCAATATATGCGTAAGGCTGTGTGTGAAAATAGGGTAATGGGAGTTACTTCTTGGCAGTGTAACACATCTGTTTGACTGGAATCTGCATCCAGAAAAGGTCCCCTACTAAATATTTGGCTCTCTTTCTGTAGTGAAAGAAGCATGAGCATCAGAGTCTGACTGAATAAAACACTGATCCCAAATCTACCACATACTAACCATGTAAACCTGGCTACATTGCTTCATAGCTCTGAGACTCAGTTTCCTTGTCTATGAAATGAAGATACTACCACTTATAGTAGAAGATTGTTGGAAGGTTTATAAATAGAAGGGCAGAGTATCTAGTACTTAGTGACTGGTTGATGGCCAGTAGTTAACTATGAATCATTTTTGGCACTTTTTCCTGTGTGTGGCTGTGCTGGTTATACCCAGGAGCAAATTTTGCTTCTCCAAGAGGAGGCTTTCCTTCTGGAGTTCTGCATCACCAGCGCGAGGTCACCTGCAAGAGGAGCCTGCTGTAAATACAAAGGTTCCATGTTCCTCTTCTGTTAAGAGCAGGGGGTCCAACCTAACCTAATCGCTGCCCACTTTGCTCTTGTGAGGCACTGGGAAATGTTCAGCCTATTAGATAGAAGAACAAAACTTAGATACCTGCCAAGATTATGTACAGCCTACCCAAGGAAAAAAAATTTTTTTAACTTTACAGCTTTTGATTGGAAAAGGACACAGGACAGCTGCTAACTGTTTTCCTTTCATCTCCACTTTTGGCATGTTCTTCTAATAGCTCTCCTGTCACACTCAGTCCACAGCACAGTGGGAGCTAAAAGAGTAGGACCGAGGTGTCCCCCCAATCCTATTCCCACCCCCTGCTCAGACTCAGCTGCTGGAAAAGACCATTTTAAGCATTTAATGTCCGCCCTACCCCTTTGGGAATGGCATAACCCAGCTAGACACCACGCTTCAAAAGAGAGAGGCAAGTTAAAGCTTTGCAGTTCGTCAGGGAACATTTAGACTAGAAAAAACCCAGGTCCCTGCCAACCCTGATTCCATGATTCAGTGAACAGAAAGAACTGGAGCAGAGGAGGGAAGAATAGGTCAGATGGCTTTCCAAATGCTCTTCTATAAAGAGGGATTCATCATTGCTTAAACTCTGCAAAGCCAAACATAAAATACTTTAGAACATTTGCTTTCAAATGTGAATTTCATATGGTTCAAAGTAAAATACAAACGGTTTAGGTCTAACCACGTTTTTTTACTGAACCTTTTCTCTCCTGCACTAACCCCACTGGAGGCGGTGTCAGATGATAGTTATGAGAAAGACTCCTGTCAGCTATTGGGAGCAAGTTATTTAAGTACCTACCCTCAGAGAGTTGTTGTGAGAATTAAATAAGGTAATATATCTAAGGCATTTAGAACAGAGCCTGGCACAAGAACTCAATACGTGTGCAATTTACTTTATGCTAACTTACACCAACTGCCATTAATGGGAAAATAGAAAGAAGACAATAGGTGTTCATATGCTTTATATTTTCGTATGTATGTATCAGGAAAAAAGTAAGAACATACAAATAAGTTTTTTTCACATCAGCTTTTCTTCTTTCTTGTGTGAATTGTGGATTAACATCCTGAAAAATGAAGTCTTCCTCTTTTGCCACTATGAAATTTTTGACCAAAGAAAGTCTTTAATAAATATACATAATTCTAACACATGTTGCAAATGAATCATAATTTTAACTTATGATATCACCAAACCTTGCTCAATGCTTTAAGAAATATATAACTGATTACTTAAATTCCCTTTCCCTCTCTCTCTCTCTCTCTCTGTAGCTTCAGAATAGATGTTTCAAAGGGAAAAAAGGCTTGAAAAATAAAAAGGAAAAAATTGGTTGTATAAAACTCATTATAATCATGTGAACTGTTAAATGCTAACCATAAGAAACAAGTCTAAGATATAGCTTATTTATTCAAATATAGAACTTGCATATATATATATATATATATAGATGATTTCTAACTTATTGCTCAGAGATGTGACATTTATCTGAATCAATAATTCATGTGGTCTAAAAAATCTAGGAAACTTTCTTCATAAGCTAAAAACATGGAAATTTAGTTAAGTTGTGAACAAGAAATTCCACTGCAGTAGACAGGATATGTTAAAATGGAAGGCTAAGATAGAGATGTAAAAAATATACTACAAAATTTTCTTCTACTGCCGTTTCATTAATGTGAGGGAAGGAATTAAAATTGGAAAAAGCACATCATTCATTATCTGATCACTTATGGTAACTCATGTTTCTGTCTGATAAACTAAATAAAGCTTTGTTCCAACACTGATAAGGGATTATAAATCTGGTATTTATCACAGTAGTTATTATCGTTATCATGCAGCAAAGACATACATTGCATTTACCTGTAAACTGATATCAGATTGACTCAAAATCTTTATAGAAGCTTAAGGTAGCATTGTTACTCCAAGAAAATAGTATATAGTTTTATACCACCATGTTTTATACCACCATTTATGCTGTAAAAAAAAACCATATTAAAAATAAACTAAAATATGTTTTTCCATGTGTGAATTTGCAAGATCGTGGTATCATTCATTCTACTACTGAAATATTCTATTTCAAATATTTAAGGCCACACAAACTGTAAAGAAGAATCTAATTTAGTTAATTATAGAGCAAAAGAAATCTCCTCCAATCCATAGTATCTTACTGATTTTTTTCAGTCTTGAACTGAAGAGAATAAATAACATCCAACTCAAGCTTGTATTAGAAGAAACCAGTTCTCTATGGTCCTTAAATATGTTTCCTTAGCATTTTATATAATATGCAATGTGAAGGAAAGGCTTCTAAATTAATGTGATATGACATTAAGGTTATGAAAATGAGAACTTTTCAAGCTGAAATTCTCAGAGACAGAAAAGATCAGCAGAGATACTTCTGAGAAATGATTTCAGTAAATAGCTGTTCTACTTCAAATGGATCATTAAGTACAAAGCACTGCTTTTTATTCTATTTGGTCATCTTATTAGTTTATCACAGCTGAAAAAATCCAATACATAAGATATTCTCCCCATGGTCATAGAAACTTCAGCGTTCAACTCTTAGTGCATAAAATATTACATTACTTTTCTTCATTCCATGACTTAAGAAAGCAACAAAGACCCCCTGCATTAGACATTTCCTGTCAGTGAAAAAAACAGCTGTTCTAAAAACACTGCCTTGGGACTTTGATCCTTCTAGAAAGTCATTAACTAAACAACTTTATCTCTTGATTATTATTCCTTAAATGTCTGTGTACTGTGCTAAGAATATAGTAAATAATTTCTCAATTGGACTTGTCATTTTGGTAGCATACATTTCTAGCCCCATAATGAAGAAACACTAATGAAAGCAGAACCAGCTACTAATTTGTTTTAATGACTGAAAAATTAGAAGAGAATTTGCTAAAGATTCTAAATTTAATGTTCATGAACTTTGACTAACAGGAACATCAGTTATATCCTGAGAATGATTCATGAGTTTGTTTGACTGCCTGTTTTGATTCCCTGTCACATCCTCGTTATTGCCCCATTTATGTGATTCAACTACAGTTTTTATGTCTTTGACTGTAGAGAAGCACTGTCTAATAGAACATTCTATGATGACAGAAATGTTTATATTTGCATTATCCAATATGTAGCCACCAGCCACATGTGGCCAATGAATCCTTGAAGTCAGGATTGAAAAGAATCAACTAGATACGGCAATTGAGAGGTCATTCTTAACATTTCATGGAGAAGGTCTATGGAGTTAATGGGGGTAAAAGCCTATTGGGCTGGGTTGAGGAGTAAATGGGAGATGAACAAATAGAGACATCATGTGTACAAGGAGATGAGGGGGTAGAGAGTGCAGTGTGGTAGGTCATTAGGTAGAAGACAGACCTGATGGAACTCTACTCCAGACACCACTGATCTGACAGTCATGTGAAAAATGGATGGAAGAAAGAGAAAGCTAGAGTGTATGTTCAGCTTTTATTGAGAAAAAAAGGAATTAAGCTGAGATTTTCTAACATTCAGTGAAGGCAAATGATAATAAGAGAGTAAACTGTAGCTCCCTAGAAAGAATGGAAATATTTATTGTCCTTGATAGCACAGCTGTTACCCAAGTACAAGCAAAATGGTTAGTTGCAAGATTTGAAACATTTGATTTTTCTCTGAAAAGCTGTGAGAATCCATGATACTACAAAAATAAGGTATTCTATGATTTCTCCTTATAAGAAATTTTGTAAGTTCCCAGTACTGAGATTGATTTGTCCAAAAAAATTTATTCTTGCACTTCTCTATAATTACTCCTTAAAACAATTTAAGTTATAAGTTCTGAAACACTGAAATGTAGTTTCAAATTATACAATCTATATTTACATAGAACGATACTAATCAAAAGTTGGGCATGACTGAAATCATAGCATTTTAGAACTGAATGGGTGTTTGTTAAACGGCTTCATTTTATGGGTGAGGACCACAAGGCTCAGAAATAATATATGGCTTAGCCATGTTTACTCAGATAAGACCTGGACCCAGGTCTTTAGACTCCAAGCCTGGTGCTATTTTGAAAAAAGACTGGCTAGATGATGCACCAGGGTATTTTTTCTATCCCTATATATTACAATAAGAAAGAAAATAGAAAATTTCCAACGGAATACCTGACTGGGGACAGTGAATCCTTTTCTTTACATTTCCACAACTAGGACCATTTCCTCTTGGGCACATTCTCACCATTTGCATTGTGCGTTGCACAGTTTTTGCTCATTTTTCAAAAGTGTTTGGTAATTCTCCTGTATGCTAGGATATTTGACCCAAAGAGAAGTTGTCTAACTTCCCTACAGTTCTTCAGAATGTTTCCTCACTTACTGAAGATAGATAAGGTGGTGATTTAGAGGAAGAACAGTGTTCTCTAAGGATTAATTTTTTTTCATGTGTATTTTTTGTTGTTGTTGTTGATTTTTTTAACATCTTTATTGGAGTATAATCACTTTACAATAGTGTGTTAGTTTCTGCTTTATAACAAAGTGAATCAGTTATACATATACATACCTCCCCATATGCCCTCCGTCTTGCGTATCCCTCCCTCCCACCCTCCTTATCCCACCCCTGTAGGTGGTCACAAAGTACGGAGCTGATCTCCCTGTGCTATGCGGCTGCTTCCTTCTAGCTATCTATTTTACATTTGGTAGTGTATATATGTCCATGCCACTCTCTCACTTTCTCCCAGCTTACACTTCCCCCTCCCCATATCCTCAAGTCCATTCTCTAGTAGGTCTGCATCTTTATTCCTGTCTTGCGCCTAGATTCTTCATGACCTTTTTTTTTTTTAGATGCCATATATATGTGCTATTTCTTTTTCTCTTTCTGACTTACTTCACTCTGCATGACAGTCTCTAGGTCCATCCACCTCACTACAAATAACTCAGTTTCGTTCCTTCTTATGGCTGAGTAATATTCCCTTGTATATATGTGCCACATCTTCTTTATTCATTCATCTCTTGATGAACACTTCAGTTGCTTCCATGTCCTGGCTATTGTAAATAGAGTTGCAATGAACATTGTGGTACATGACTCTTTTTGAATTATGGTTTTCTCAGTAGTGGGATTGCTGTGTCCTGTGGGAGTTCTATTTTTAGTTTTTAAGGAACCTCCATACAGTTCTCCATAGTGGCTGTATCAATTTCCATTCCCATCAACACTGCAAGAGGGTTCCCTTTTCTCCACACCCTCTCCAGCATTTATTGTTTGTAGATTTTTTGATGATGGCCATTCTGACCGGTTTGAGGTCAGAATGGTAGTTCATGGTAGTTTTGATTTGCATTTCTCTAATGATTAGTGATGTTGAGCATCCTTTCATATGTTTGTTGGCAATCTGTATATCTTCTTTGGAGAAATGTCTATTTAGGTCTTCTGCCCATTTTTTGATTGGGTTCTTTGTTTTTCTGATATTGAGCTGCATGAGCTGCTTGTATATTTTGGAGATTAATCCTTTGTCATTTGCCTCATTTGCAAATATTTTCTCCCATTCTGAGAGTTATCTTTTCGTCTTGTTTATGGCTTCCTATGCTGTGCAAAAGCTTTTAAATTTCATTAGGTCCCATTTGTTTATTTTTGTTTTTATTTCCATTTCTCTAGGAGGTGGATCAAATAGGATCTTGCTGTGATTTATGTCATAGAGTGTTCTGCCTATGTTTTCCTCTAAGAGTTTGATAGTGTCTGGCCTTACATTTAGGTCTGTAATCCATTTTGAGTTTATTTTTGTGTATGGTGTTAGGGAGTGTTCTAATTTCATTCTTTTATATGTAGCTGTCCAGTTTTCCCAGCACCACTTATTAAAGAGGCTGTCCTTTCTCCACTGTATATTTTTCCCTCCATTATCAAAGATAAGATGACCGTATGTGCGTGGGTTTATCTCTGGGCTTTCTCTCCTGTTCCATTGATCTACCTTTCTGATTCTGTGCCAGTACCATACTATCTTGATTACTGTAGCTTTGTAGTATAGTCTAAAGTCAGGAAGTCTGATTCCTCCAGCTCCGTTTTTCTTTCCCAAGATGGCTTTGGCTATTCGGGGTCTTTTGTGTTTCCATAATATAAATTGTGAAATTTTTTGTTCTAGTTCTGTGAAAAATGCCAGTGATAGCTTGATAGGGATTGCACTGAATCTGTAGATTGCTTTGGGTAGTAGAGTCATTTTCACAATGTGGATTCTTCCAATCCAAGAACATGGTATATCTCTCCATCTATTTGTATCATCTTTAATTTCTTTCATCACTGTCTTATAATTTTATGCATACAGGTCTTTGTCTCCTTTGGTAGGTTTATTCCTAGGTATTTTATTCTTTTTGTTGCAATGGTAAATGAGAGTGTTTTCTTAATTTCACTTTCAGATTTTTC
Source organism: Mesoplodon densirostris (assembly GCF_025265405.1). NCBI lineage: Eukaryota > Metazoa > Chordata > Mammalia > Artiodactyla > Ziphiidae > Mesoplodon > Mesoplodon densirostris. The sequence continues at coordinate 82,680,588 of NC_082671.1, forward strand.
ATCATTAGTGTATAGGAATGCAAGAGATTTGTGCATTAATGTTGTATCCTGCTACTTTACCAAATTCATTGATTAGCTCTAGTAGTTTTCTGGTAGCATCTTTAGGATTCTCTATGTATAGTATCATGTCATCTGCAAAGAGTGACAGCTTTACTTCTTCTTTTCCAACTTGGATTCCTTTTATTTCTTTTTCTTCTCTGATTGCTGTGGCTAAAACTTCCAAAACTATGTGGAATAACAGGGTGACAGTGGACAACCTTCTCTTGTTCCTGATCTTAGTGGAAATGGTTTCAGTTTTTCACCATTGAGGATGATGTTGGCTGTGGGTTTGTCATATATGGCCTTCATTATGTTGAGGAAAGTTCCCTCTATGCCTACTTTCTGGAGGGTTTTTATCATAAATGGGTGTTGAATTTTGTCGAAAGCTTTCTCTGCATCTATTGAGATGATCATATGGTTTTTCTCCTTCAGTTTATTAATATGGTGTATCACATTGATTGATTTGCCTATATTGAAGAAGCCTAACATTCCTGAGACAAACCCCCCTTGATCATAGTGTATGATCCTTTTAATGTGCTGTTGGATTCTGTTTGCTAGTATTTTGTTGAGGATTTTTGCATCTATGTTCATCAGTGATATTGGCCTGTAGTTTTCTTTCTTTGTGACATCTTTGTCTGGTTTTGGTATCAGAGTGATGATGGTCTCGTAGAATGAGTTTGGGAGTGTTCCTCCCTCTGCTATACTTTGGAAGAGTTCGAGAAGCATAGATGTTAACTCTTCTCTAAATGTTTGATAGAATTCGCCTGTGAAGCCATCTGGTCCTGGGCTTTTGTTTGTTGGAAGATATTTAATCACAGTTTCAATTTCAGAGCTTGTGATTGGTCTGCTCATGTTTTCTATTTCTTCCTGGTTCAGTCTTGGAAGGTTGTGCATTTCTAAGAATTTGTCCATTTCTTTCAGGTTGTCCATTTTATTGGCATAGAGTTGCTTGTAGTAATCTCTCATGATCCTTTGTATTTCTGCACTCTCAGTTGTTACTTCTCCTTTTCACTTCTAATTCTATTGATTTGAGTCTTCTCCCTTTTTTTCTTGATAAGTCTGGCTAATGGTTTATCAATTTTGTTTATCTTCTCAAGGAACCAGCATTTAGTTTTATTGATCTTTGCTATCATTTCCTTCATTTCTTTTTCATTTATTTCTGATCTGATCTTTATGATTTCTTTCCTTCTGCTAACTTTGGGGTTTTTTTGTTCTTCTTTCTTGAATTGCTTTAGGTGTAAGGTTAGGTTGTTTGAGATGTTTCTTGTTTCTTAAGGTAGGATTGTATTGGTATAAACTTCCCTCTTATAACTGCTTTTGCTGCATCCCATAGGTTTTGGGTCGTCGTGTTTTCATTGTCATTTGTTTCTAGGTATTTTTTGATTTCCCCTTAGATTTCTTCAGGATCTTAGTTATTAAGTAGTGTGTTGTTTAGCCTCCATGTATGTGTATTTCTTACAGATTTTTTCCTGTAATTGATATCTAGTCTCATAGCATTGTGGTCGGAAAAGATACCTGATACGATTTCAAGTTTCTTAAATTTACCAAGGCTTGATTTGTGACCGAAGATATGATCTATCCTGGAGAAAGTTCCATGAGCACTTGAGAAGAATGTGTATTCTGTTGTTTTTGGATGGAATGTCCTATAAATGTCAATTAAGTCCATTTTGTTTAATGTATCATTTAAAGCTTGTGTTTCCTTATTTATTTTCATTTTGGATGTTCTGTCCTTTGGTGAACATGGGGTGTTAAAGTCCCCTACTATGATTGTGTTACTACCGATTTTCCCTTTTATGGCTATTAGCATTTGCCTTATGTATTGAGGTGCTCCTATGTTGGGTCCATAAATATTTACAATTGTTATAACTTCTTCCTGGATTGGTCCCTTGATCATTATGTAGTGTCCCTCTTTTTCTATTGTAATAGTCTTTGTTTTAAAGTCTATTTTGTCTGATATGAGAATTGCTACTCCCGCTTTCTTTTGATTTCCATTTGCATGGAATATATTTTTCCATCCCCTCACTTTCAGTCTGTATGTGTCCCTAGGCCTGAAGTGGGTCTCTCTTAGACAGCATATATACGGGTCTTGTTTTTGTATCCATTAAGCCAATCTATGTCTTTTGGTTGGAGCATTTAATCTATTTACATTTAAGGTAATTATCGATATGTATGTTCCTATTCCCATTTTCTGAATTGTTTTGGGTTTGTTATTGTAGGTCTTTTCCTTCCCTTGTGTTTCCTGCCTAGAGAAGTTCCTTTAGCATTTGTTGTAAAGCTGGTTTCACAGTGCTGAATTCTCTTAGCTTTTGCTTGTCTGTTAAGGTCTTAATTTCTCCGTCAAATCTGTTTGAGATCCTTGCTGGGTAGGGTGATCTTGGTGGTAGGTTTTTCTCCTTCATCACTTTAAATACATGCTGTCACTCCCTTCTGGCTTGCAGTTTCTGCTGAAAGATCAGCTGTTAACCTTATGGGGATTCCCTTATGTGTTATTTGTTGTTTTTCCCTTGCTGCTTTTAATATTTTTTCTTTGTATTTAAGTTTTGATAGTTTGATTAATATGTGTCTTGGCATGTTTCTCCTTGGATTTATCCTCTATGGGACTCTCTGTGATTCTTGGACTTGATTAACTATTTCCTTTCCCATATTAGGGAAGTTTTCAACTTTAATCTCTTCAAATATTTTCTCAATCCCTTTCTTTTTCTCTTCTTCTTCTGGGACCCCTATAATTAGAATGTTGGTGTGTTTAATGTTGTCCCAGAGGTCTCTGAGACTGTCCTCAATTTTTTTCATTCTTTTTTCTTTATTCTGCTCTGCAGTAGTTATTTCCACTATTTTATCCAGGTCACTTATCCGTTCTTCTGCCTCAGTTATTCTGCTATTGATCCCTTCTAGAGAATTTTTAATTTCATTTATTGTGTTGTTAATCACTGTTAGTTTGCTCTTTAGTTCTTGTAGGTCCTTGTTAAATGTTTCTTGCATTTTGTCTATTCTATTTCCAAGATTCTTTATCATCTTTACTATCATTATTCTGAATTCTTTTTCAGGTAGACTGCCTATTTCCTCTTCATTTGTTAAGTGTGGTGGGTTTTTGCCTTGCTCCTTCATCTGCTGTGTGTTTCTCTGTCTTCTCATTTTGCTTCACTTACTGTATTTGGGGTCTCCTTTTCGCAGGCTGCAGGTTCTTAGTTCCCATTGTTTTCAGTGTCTGCCCCCAGTGGCTAAGGTTGGTTCAGTGGGTTGTGTAGGCTTCCTGGTGGAGGGGGCTAGTGCCTGTGTTTTGGTGGCTGAGGCTGGATCTTGTCTTTCTGGTGGGCCGGTCCACTTCTGGAGGTGTGTTTGGAGGTGTCTGTGGCCTTAGTATGATTTTAGGCAGCCTCTGTGCTAATACATGGGGTTGTATTCCTGTCTTGCTAGTTGTTTGGCATAGGGTGTCCAGCACTGTAGCTTGCTGCTCGTTGAGTGGAGCTGGGTCTTGGCGTTGAAATGGAGATCTCTGGAAGATTTTTGCCATTTGATATTATGTGTCGCTGGGAGGTCTCTTGTGGACCAGTGTCCTGAACTTGGATCTCCCACCTCAGTGGCACAGCCCTGATGCCTGGCTTGAGCACCAAGAGCCTGTCCTCCACACGGCTCAGAATAAAAGGGAGGAGAAAAGAAAGAAAGAAGAAGATAAAATAAAATAAAGTAAAATAAAATAAAATATAGTTATTAAAATAAAAAATAATTATTAAGAAAAAAGTTTTATGTGAAAAAATAAAACGGAGACAGAACCCTAGGACAAATGGTAAAAGCAAAGCTCTACAGACAAAATCACACACAGAAGCATACACATACACACTTACAAAAAGAGAAAAAGGGAAATATACATATATAGCGTTGCTCCCAAAGTCCACCTCCTCCATTTGGGATGATTCGTTGTCTATTCAGGTATTCCACAGATGCAGGGTACATCAAGTTGATTGTGGAGCTTTAATCCGCTGCTTCTGAGGCTGCTGGGAGAAATTTCCCTTTCTCTTTATTCGCACAGCTCCCGGGGTTCAGCTTTGGATTTGGACCCGCCTCTGCGTGTAGGTCACCTGAGGGCGTCTGTTCTTCGCTCAGACGGGACGGGGTTAAAGGAGCAGCTGATTCGGAGGCTCCGGCTCACTCAGGCCGAGGGGAGGGAGGGGCACAGATGCGGAGCGAGCCTGCGTCAGCAGAGGTCGGCGTGACGTTGCACCAGCCCGAGGCGCGCCGCGCGTTCTCCCGGGGAAGTTGTCCCTGGATCCCGGGACCCCGGCAGTGACGGGCTGCACAGGCTCCCTGGAAGGGGGGGCATGGACAGTGACCTGCGCTCGCACACAGGCCTCTTGGCGGCGGCAGCAGCAGCCCCAGCGTCCCACGCCCGTCTCTGGGCTCCGCGCTGTTAGCTGCAGCTCGCGCCCGTCTCTGGAGCTCCTTTGCGCAGCGCTCTTAATCCTCTCTCCTCGCGCACCAGGAAACAAAGAGGCAAGAAAAAGTCTCTTGCCTCTTCGGCAGCTCCAGGCTTTTTCCCGGACTCCCTCCCGGCTAGCCGTGGCGCACTAGCCCCTTCAGGCTGTGTTCACGCCGCGAACCCCAGTCCTCTCCCTGGGGTCTGACCTCCGAAGCCCGAGCCTCAGCTCCCAGCCCCCGCCTGCCCCAGCGGTGAGCAGACAAGCCTCTCGGCCTGGTGAGTGCTGGTCGGCACCGACCCTCTGTGCGGGAATCTCTCTGCTCTGCCCTCCACACCCCTGTTGCTGTGCTCTCCTCCATGGCTCCGAAGCTTCCCCCCTCTGCCACCCGCAGTCTCTGCCCGCAAAGGGCCTTCCTAGTGTGTGGAAACCTTTCCTCCTTCACGGCTCCCTCCCACTGGTGCAGGTCCCGTCCCTATTCTTCTGTCTCTGTTTTTTCTTTTGCCTTACCCCGGTACGTGGGGAGTTTCTTGCCTTTGGGGAGGTCTGAGGTCCTCTGCCAGCGTTCAGTAGGTGTTCTGTAGTAGTTGTTCCACATGTAGATGTATTTCTGATGTATCTGTGAGGAGGAAGGTGATCTCCACGACTTACTCTTCCGCCATCTTTTTTTTTTTTTTTTTGCGGTACGCGGGCCTCTCACTGTTGTGGCCTCTCCCGTTGCGGAGCACAGGCTCCGGACGCGCAGGCTCAGCAGCCATGGCTCACGGGCCCAGCCGCTCCGCGGCATGTGGGATCTTCCCAGACCGGGGCATGAACCCGTGTTCCCTGCATCGGCAGGCGGACTCCCAACCACTGCGCCACCAGGGAAGCCCTCTTCCGCCATCTTGAAGCTCCTCCGCCCCTAGGTTCTTCATGACCCTTTTTTTTTTTAGATTCCATATTTATGTGTTAGCATACTGTATTTTCTCTTTCTGACTTACTTCCCTCTGTATGACAGACTCTGTGTCCATCCACCTCACTACAAATAACTCAATTTCGTTTCTTTTTATGGCTGAGTAATATTCCATTGTATGTATGTGCCACATCTTCTTTATCCATTCATCTGTTGATGGACACTTAGGTTGCTTCCATGTCCTGGCTATTGTAAATAGAGCTGCAGTGAACATTGTGGTACATGACTCTTTTTGAATTATGGTTTTCTCAGGGTAGTGGGATTTTGCCCATAGTGGGATTGCTGGGTCATATGGTAGTTCTATTTTTAGTTTTTTAAGGAACCTCCATACTGTTCTCCATAGTGGCTGTATCAATTTCCATTCCCACCAACAGTGCAAGAGGGTTCCCTTTTCTCCACACCCTCTCCAGCCTTTAGTGTTTATAGATTTTTTGATGATGGCCATTCTGACCGGTGTAAGATGATATCTCGTTGTAGTTTTGACTTGCATTTCTCTAATGATTAATGATGTTGAGCATTCTTTCATGTGTTTGTTGGCAATCTGTATATCTTCTTTGGAGAAATGTCTGTTTAGGTCTTCTGCCCATTTTTGGATTGGGTTGTTTGTTTTTTTGATATTGAGCTGCATGAGCTGCTTGTAAATTTTGGAGATTAATCCTTTGTCAGTTGCTGCATTTGCAAATATTGTCTCCCATTCTGAGGGCTGTCTTTTCGTCTTGTTTATGGTTTAAGGATTAAATTTTTAAAATCATTTCAGTATTCAAACACTGAAATCAAGTTTTTAGTATTACCTATAGATAGTAGCTAATTCAGACTATAGCATCCTGGTGTGTTTTGTGTTTGTACAAAGAACCCAGGTTCTATATTTTGTATAAGCTTAGGTTGTGGGCTGGTAATTTAGCCAGTGGAAAACCAGATAATGATCTAATACATAGGTGGCCAAAGTTTTTTGGTTTTTTTTTTTTTTGCGGTATGCGGGCCTCTCACTGTTGTGGCCTCCCCCGTTGCGGAGCACAGGCTCCGGACGCGCAGGCTCCGGACGCGCAGGCTCAGCGGCCATGGCTCACGGGCCCAGCCGCTCCGCGGCATATGGGATCCTCCCAGACCGGGGCACGAACCCGTATCCCCTGCATCGGCAGGCGGACTCTCAACCACTTGCGCCACCAGGGAGGCCCTGTTTTTGTTTTTTAAGGGCCTTTTAACTCCTTTGGAAAACCCCTTAAAGAGTGAAAGTCAAACACAGAACGGTGTCATACATCCCGCTCATGACACACTAGTCCATTTCTGAAAATAATAACACTTTCTCAAAATGAAATCATTTATATCCTTAGCCATGCCCTATTGTGTGCACTGAGTACTTTCTGAGAGCAGTGTTTCCTGTGGCATACTCCCAAGACTGGCTTATTTGTTTGCATTAGGCTTTTATTATCATGCTGCTCTACCTGCATAGTTCTCCCTTCTCCAAGGTGGCCAGAGTAGCTTAAGCACAGGAATGTCACTATGCGTAGGTGGAATGTTTTTGTCTGGTGAGCGCCCATTGTAAATCCCTAGCTATGATGCCATTCTAATGACTTTAATCTTTCTAAGAACAGCCAATTACATCCATTTATAACATAGTCCGATATTAAATTGTTTACATTCATCTGTTCTGTGCCAGTCCAGGGAAAGACATTAGTCTTTGCACCATAGTAAACTGGCCCCTCCTCCTTTACTTTCTCAGGAAAAGGCATCACCATCCACCCCTACTGCTGAAGCCTGGAACTGACATGTATTCTGAATTTCTCCATCATTCTGTGCATTCAGTCACCAAGTCAAACTTCTTGATAGTTTTCAGATCCACTCACTTCTTTCCGTCTCCTGTGACCACAACCTTAGTCTAAGCCCACATCATCTATAGAACAACTACTGTGGTCTTCTAACGGTCTCCATGCTCCCATGATTGCCCTTTCCAGTTCATTCTCTTTTGCTTTAAATATTCATCAGTACCCATTGCTCTCCATAAATAGGTATTCTGTAATTTCTATTCATAAGTGTTTTTATTTTACACATTAGTAGGACAGAGTTTGACTTGTCCATAGAAACCAGTGATCTGAATTCTTGAACTTCTCTATAGACTTGTTTAAAGGGAAACTCTAGCTTGCAAGCTCCAAAAGACTAAAATTTAGGGACAAAATAAGCCATTTATAGATTTCTGTGTTACAGGGAGTTCCCTGGCTGTCCAGTGGTTAGGACTCCACCCTCTTATTGCTGAGGGCCCAGGTTTGATCCCTGGTCAGGGAACTAAAATCCCACAAGCCGCACAGCACAGCCAAAATAAATAAATAAATAAATTTCTGTGTTGGGATATTAATCAGAGGTCAAAAAATCATTGAAATCAGAGAACATCAGGACTAGACTGATCCTTGGAGATTATGTGGCTCAACCTCATCATTTTATAGGTAAGGAAACTGAGGCCCAGCCACAGAAAACAAATTGATCTTTCTAAATATGGAATCTCATCATGTAACTCCTTTTCTTAAAATCTGTCCAGGCTTCCCATTATGGTCAAGATGAAGTCTAAATTCCTCAGCGTGGCATACAACATCTGTATGGTCTGGCCTTTCCTCATCTTTCCAGACTTACGTTTCGCTCCTCTCTCCAAGTTATCCTAGAACTTGATGTTTCCAAGTAAACTGTGTTCTTTCTTACCCACACGACATTGCACATAATTTCTCCTAGTCCTTCCCATTTTGAATGCTAAATCCAAACCATCCTTCAGACATCTGATTAGACATCATCTCCCCTGAAAACATGTCCCAGATCCCCTCTACACTACCAAGCATGTGTCACCATCATAGCATATTCACGGCATCCTAACTGCCTTTGAACAATCTGTGTCCATCCCTGGACTGGAAGGAATGGACGGTTGAGGGCAGGGACCTGCATCTTACTCATTGTTCTGTCCTCACATCATGATCAAGTATCTGACATTCAATATTTAAGATTAATTATGAATTCTCTTTTAACTTTCCTAGTATACTTCAATTAGTCCATCAGCTCTCCTTAAAAAGTCTGTTTTCAGAGGGAAAAAAAACTTGTTCATTCACCTCCATGCATAGGTCACTGATAGTTTTAAGTGACAACTCTTCCTAGAAGCATATACATTTGTAGGGGAGCAAGGTTTTGAGTCACAGGAATGAATTCCCAGTACAGATAATCCAACCATAAATAGTAAGCCATGAGAGTATTTGTGAGGGAAAGAAAACTTTCGCAGAACCTTCAACACAGTCATATAGGTGACCTACTCTCACCTCACCCTCACAGAAGAATGACTCTATGTTTTTTGTCTATAAAAATCAGATCACTTGTTAGTTATTTTTCTCTGTATTAAGAAAATCATTATTTACCCACAGTAAAAATGCCTGATTTAATTTATAACATTTCTGGTTTTGTTTCAGGGAAGCAATGTTATGGAAGATCAAGATCTGTTGGAAATTGGAATCCTTAATTCTGGGCACAGACAAAGAATTCTACAGGCAATCCAGCTCCTTCCAAAGGTAAGCCATGCTTTATTACCTTAGCCCTGAGTATAGTCCCAGTGGTTTTAAGTCCAGGTGTGCAAGGGGTATTAGTATTTAGGACAATATGTCTGCATATTGATGCAGCTCCTCAAAGCAGGTCCTCTTAGTCCAACTAAACATTCAGACTCATAAGACTACTATGAGCCACAGTAGATCTAATCAAGAAAGATATAATACAGGAAATGCCACTGGCTAGTAAGGCAGCTTCAGAGTTTTTCTTCAGTGGGATTCTTTATGTCAGTACAAACATCAGTCCATGCCCCCCAGGTGACAGATCAGGTGCAAGAAGACAAGATCAATATAGGGTGGGTACAAGAATGTTCCTGGATTAGAAGCCTCATGCCCTTAAAGGCAGTATCTCTTGTAACAACTCTGTAGCCCTAGCCTCCAGGGACAAGGAACCTGCCTAATCACAAGTCATCACTCAGGGAAGTCCAAAATATCACATCCCCATCAGGTATTTGTAGTTCATGTATGAATCTTCCCAGTCCAGATGCAATTTACCAACCAGGCATCATTTTAACTTTAAGTAGTATGTTACCTAGCAACAGAGTTGACCTTCTGTTTCCAGATAAGGTTTCATAAGAGGCTAAAACAACTGGTCTTCAGGATATGTAGGATTTTAATTGGTAAGGAAAGGGAAAGGCATTTCAGGGGCCAGCAGGAATCACATAGATAGAGGTATGGTCCAGGCAACAAACTGCCAGAAGCATTAGGGGAACAGCGATACTCGTGTGATTTAAAATCCAATGGGATTTGCACAACAATGTGAATGTACTTAATGCCACTAAAGTGTATACTTCAAGATGGTTTAAGGTGGTAAATTTTACATTTTGTTATTTCACCACGGTTTAAAAAATAATTTTAAAAAAAGAAGAAAAAATCCAATGTGATTAAAACAATTGGAGAGTGGAGTCAGAGTTAAAACAGAAAAAGTAGGTTGGGTCAGGTTGGTATCAAGCTAAGGAATTTGAAATTTATTCTGTAAGCACAGGGGAATGGACATGACTAGACTGCTTTAGGCCAGTTAATTCTGGAGACTGTATACAAGAGGAATTAGAAGGAAGGAATGTTGAAGTTGGGTCATACACTTGGAAAAAGATTCAGGGGGCAAGATTGGAGGCAGGGTAGCAGATGGACGGTAATAGATGCACCTAAATATATGAATTTATTATATATTTTGTATTCTCCTCTGTGCTTTTCCTTTCTAAGGAGGCTATAATTTCTCCTTCTCAGAATGGGAAAGATAAATACTAACCACTGTTTCTAAGGAAGTGACATGATGAAATTTGCCAGCTGACAATGAACTGAGTTTCTACTGATAGAAACTTACCACTTTTGCAAATTCAAGGGAAGTCAAGCATACAAAGGAGTTTTAGTCATACATTTTCTACACTAAAAGAAAAAGAATAAAGCATCCTTAAAACTGTATCTGGGGCCTCCCTGGTGGCGCAAGTGGTTGAGAGTCCGCCTGCCGATGCAGGGGATACGGGTTCGTGCCCCGGTCTGGGAGGATCCCATATGCCGCGGAGCGGCTGGGCCCGTGAGCCATGGCCGCTGAGCCTGCGCGTCCGGAGCCTGCGCGTCCGGAGCCTGTGCTCCGCAACGGGGGAGGCCACAACAGTGAGAGGCCCGCATACCGCAAAAAAAAAAAATAAAATAAATAAATAAATAAATAAATAAATAAATAAATAAATAAAACTGTATCTGGAGGTAATTCTTATTAACATACTGTTCACCTCGCTACTTTTGTATCTTTACGTAGAATATTAGTTCCTCAGCAAGTTTTCTCCTCACTCTCAGCAAGGACTCCTGCACTGCTGCAACCCCAGAACCTGCCACAGTGCCTGCCCCCTAGGAGGCACTCAATAAATCAGTGAATGACTCCCCACTTGTCACAAATCTGCCTGCCATTTAAAGTTCAACTCAAATGGTTCTACATCACTTTTTTTGTGAAACTTCTCCTAAAGTGAAACCACTTCTCACCACCTTAGTAATTATTACCCTAGTCCACACCAACCACCTCTAATCAGGCTACCACAATAGATTCTAACCTGTCATCTCTAGGTTAGACTACCTGAGTCAATTTCTCATTGGTCCTCTCACCTGGACAATGCATAGATGCCTAATCTCTGTCCTGGTTACCTTTCTTACCACTTTACAGTTGAATTTCCACACGGCGCCCAGAAAGAAATGTGAATCAGATCATGCCACATCCTGATTAAAATCTCCAGTGGATTCCCTTTCTCACTTAGAAAAGAATCTTTATTATGACCTACGAAAGTCAATAGGCTCTGACCCCTTCCCACCAATATGACCTCATCTGTCACTCTCCCTTTCTCCCACACTCTAGTCATGTGACTTTCTTTTTTGTTCCAGAACATGCCAAACTCATTTTTGCCTCAAAGCCTTTCTGTATTGGTCTGTCTGCCTGGCAAGCCTTTTCTTCATATCTTCAAGTGCTTGCTCCTTGCACCATCAAATCTCTACTCAGCTGTCACCTCCTCACAGAGGGTTTTGTGCCCTCAAAGTCACACTCCTCACCTACTGTCACTGTCCTTCATATTGTCCTGCTTCAGTTTTCTTCATAGCACTTGTGGCTACCTAAAGTTATATTATTTATTTGTTTGTTTTCTTCCTTATTTTTCATCTCACCCCCAGGATGCAAGGTCAGTGAAATAAGGGACCTTGACTATCTTGTTCCCTTTTATATATCCAGTCCCTGGAATAGTGCCTACCACATCAAAAAATAATTTGTGGAATGAAAGAATACCCTGCTCTTTCTTTCCTCTGAGATTTGATGGCCCTATGCTTCTTCTGTCTGAAGGTACTAATAATATTTTACTACTTTTATGGTATAAGCATCCTGAGGGCAGAGACAGTGTCACATCCATCCTTGACCTTCCCACTGTGCTTAGCTCAATACATGCCCATTAAAAGAATGAAAGAATGAGTGATTACACAAATGAATCTTTTTTCACATATTATTCAAATATAAATTTTTTAATCAAAGAATATCTCAATTTTTAAGCTGTGTCAAAAGAACCTGAACCCAGAATTATTTGAAGAATAAGTGACGTATTTATTTTTAAGAGAGAATATCATTCCCATTAGAGAAAACAATATAATAGAAATAACACAAAATTAAGCTTCTATCAAGAGGCTGATGCTGAAGTGCTTACTATGCACCCAAATGAGTAGAGAGTATATAAAAACATCCAAACACGTGTTCAGCAGTACAAACAAAATGTTATAATGCTACAGATTGAAGCTTTGCTTTCTTAGGTAATGAGCCCAATCTTTAGGTGGTTGACAGTGTAATTCTGCTGCCAGCACGTTCATTTGCATTCACTCTAACTTTGCACTGCCAAAAAACGGACAGAATGTCTCTTCATTTTGCTTGTGCAATTTTGGTCCTCAGAATATTTGTGTTCTTCATCTGTCATGAGAAATACTCCATGATTGCTACCTGAGATCCTTTAATTAACATATTGTGTTTTGGAATTGGTCAGATTGTTCCTAAACAGAGAAAAGGTGGTTTGCTAAGTGCAATCTCGATGTGTTAGCACAGTTCAATGCATGTTTTTTATGCTTTATTTGTATTTGTTGTTTCAAATACAAAAGTTTATTCTTTTGGTATAATGTTTTTTCTATAATATTCCCTTTTTAATATTGAAGTATTTACCAGTTCAAAGATCTGAATGGTCTCCAGTTCATTTGATACACTGAACACAAAGAATGTGTTCCACGTAGACATCTTCAGAACAGTAATCACATTAATTCCTCTTCTCCACCCATTCTTTCCTGTCTTTTACAGTGCCTGACCTTTAGTAGCAAAGCTTAATTATCCATTTGCATCCAGCATCCACTCCCCTCACCAACCCCAACTCAGTCTTTCCTTAGGTCTGAAAGTTTCCCACGACTTTTTCCCTTCTCTCTCTTTTTTTTTTCTATCAAAGGGTAAGGATCTATTTTACATAAAGAAATATTACAAATTTATAAGTGAACCATAGGCAAATTAACAAAATAATTGCCAGAATAAGTTACAAGGCATAACATTTAAGGGGATACACTAATGGAAAATAAGCATGAAAAAAATGCTTGGCCTCCTTAGTAACTGGTGCAAAGCTAATTAAGATGACAATAAGATACCATTTAATACCCACAAGACTGACAAAATTAAGGCACCTCATCATTTCAAGTATGAGGGTGGTTGAGGTTCAATGGGAATCCTAGTACATCCCCATAGCAGTTTACTTTTTTTTTTTTAACATCTTTATTGGAGTATAATTGCTTTACAATGGTGTGTTAGTTTCTGCTGTATAACAAAGTGAATCAGCTATATGTATACATATATCCCCATATCTCCTCCCTCTTGCATCTCCCTTCCATCCTCCCTATCCCACCCCTCTAGGTGGTCATAGAGCACCCAGCTGATCTCCCTGTGCTATGTGGCTGCTTCCCACTAGCTATTTTACATTTGGAAGTGAGAGAGTGGCATGGACATATATACACTACCTTTTCTCTTTTTAAGAAAGGACACATACCAAAAGTTCTATGAGAAGATGGCTTATTTTGTAGTCTCCTAGAAACTTTAAGCATATTGGGCTTTTTCTGTCCCCAGACACAGGGAAATTATCTGATTACTTATCTGTAACGTGTAATTTACCTTTTTTCCAGGTAAGAATTCTGTGTTGCCAAGTTTTTGGATAATCCTTTAAAATCTTTTTATAAGGGCATATCTCTTTTGTCCTTTGACAGTATAACAGCTGGAGGTCAGGAATTCAAAGGATTATCATTTTAAAGTTTTGCAGGATTTCGTGTCAAGGCACATAGTGTATCTGCTCTCTTAATCTCTCATCCTGAATTGAAAATGCATTTCAGCACGCTAGCAACTTTTATATCACATGCTCACTTCACTTTTTAATATTTTTTCTTATATTTTCCTGTTTCATAATATCTTTTGGAATTACTTGGTAATTGTCTACACTTGCTGTTTGCTCCCACTCATCCTTCAACCTACTTGGGTCTAACTAGTTCCTCTGCTGCCACCCCACACGACAGTGCTAAGGTCACCAGTGACCAGCAGAGCAGGAATTCCATAAGCTGCTTTCACCTCACCTTGGCTTCAGTAGGTTCTGATACTCTTGTCAGCTGTCAACATCGTCCTCTTTTGGCCTCCACGATACCCAGTTATCTTCCTGCCTCTCTGCCATTCCCTCTCCTTGCCTGCTCATTCGCTCAGTTACATGTTGGAGTTTCTCAAAACTCAAAACATTTGATGACTAGTAAATGTAGTTATCACAGGACTCTTGATCATACAATCATACAATACAATCATACAATACAGTTTCTGGTATTCATTGTTTTGTTCATTGCAACCCTACTTTATTTTACTGAATAATGAACACCTACATTTTTAAGTTCAGTTCAATTTTACCAGTATGTGTTGGGCTACATAGTTTCAATGGTTTTTTTCACTGAATGGCACTGAACACCTCTGTCCAGATAAATTATTCCCTTCCCCATCCTCAGTTTGAGATTTTGGTTTAAGAAAACAAAAACAGAGTTGTCTCTTATTCCAATAGAAAAACAAGATTCTCTGTTAAGTATCTATTGCTGTATAACAAGTTACCTCAAATCTTATTGGGATATAACAACATTTATTATCTCTGTTTCTGTGGGGAAGGAATCTAGGAGCAGCTTAGCTGGGTCCTCTGGCTGTGGGGTCTCTCACAGGACTACAGTCATCTTGAGACTCAGCTGGGGAAAATCCACTTCCTAGCTCACTCGTGTGGCAGGATTCTAATCTTTGGGAGATTTTGGACTGAGGCCTCAATGCCTCACAAGCTATTTATTGGCTGAAGGCCTTCCTCGGTTCCTTGTCACATGGACCCCTCCATAAAGAAACATGAAGCTAGTTTCAACAGCATAAGTGATAGGACAAGAACATGCTAGCAAGATGAAAATCTCAGTCTTTTGTAACATCCCATCCTTTTGCCTATTCTGTTCATTACAATCAAGCCACTAATCCAGCCCAAACATAGGAAGAGGTATTTACACAAGTGTGTGAATACCAAGAGGTGGAATCATTGGGGCCATCTCAAAAGTCTTCCTGCTACAGATACATTTTATAATGATCCACATTACAGTCTAGTTTCCATGTCTACATTTGTGGTCAAAATGGAATAACCATTACATGGTTACAACAATAAAGGCATCTTTTATTTCCATGGGCCATCTTCATGGTACTATGATATTCACAATTAGATGATTTAGTAACACATTAGTAATCACCATTCAAAAAAGAGGCACATGTCTCTAATCTGTAAAATTAGGTATAATGTAGCATGATATGACACAATCATACAGAAATTAGAGACGTTGAAGATTTGCCAATTGCACATAAAGACTTCATGATTTGAATGCCATTGATCTAAGTGATGCATACAAATCAGGAATCCTATAAAACATTACAAATTTTAAAAACATGTTCATTCTTCATTGGTGCCTCATTATTGAAAGGAGCATATTTCCATCTATATTAGGAAAGTGAATTGGTCAAACTCTCTCAGAAAATACTTTAAGGATGTTAGCGAATTAAACACAGTTTTAAAAAACTAACACAGCTAGACAGTAAAAGGGACAATTTAACTTTAGACCTGATCAGAACAAATAGATAAAGGCAACAGTTGACCAAAAAAAGCTTGGAATACAGAGATATACTGGCAAAGACTGAAAACTCAAACACTTTTAAAGGCAAGACAATATGGAGTAGTGGAAATTGTGGCAAACTGGAGAGCATAAGCCCTGCCCCCCCAAAACAAAATTGGTCTTGTTTCCACTTTATCAATTAAACAAAGCATTAGGGACCAGATTTGGTTATAGCTGTGACTTTACTACTCCAAAAATTAAAGTCTTAATACAATAGAGTCCCTAATTATTTCAGAGTTCGAAGGAGTATTATGAATGTGACATTATCTCAGTTTGGCTTCCTGCCCAGGATTCTGCTCTTAAAGACCCTAGTTCTTTCAAGGTGCTTGAAATTCAGATGCTTGTTGATTCTAGTCTTGATGGTTGATGAAGATGTGTGCAAGATTTAGGGGGAAATTGTACAACCAATGTAACTTTTTTAAAACTCTAGAAAGGAAGGTTCAGTCTTATTTCCCTGTCACTTAGAAAAATGATAGCAAACCATTCCTGCTTCTTCTGCTATTTTTCAGAAGGGCAACGACAAAACATGGGCTATAGGCACAGATTCTCTTGTTGTACCTTTTGACAGGGTAACTTTTCATTCCCCTGTGCCACACTCACTCTCCATCTACCCTCATCCTTTTTTCTTGCATTTCTTTCTTTTCACTGGCAGGCATCTTAAATTTCATGCCATTTGATGTTTGACCTACCACCCTATGGACATCCAGTAAAAGATATACTCTCAAACACAATCCCACACACATATGTGCACAGTTAGTATGGCGGCCCTAACCTAAAGTTAATACACGACTGGACCCATGATCTAACTGAGGGCATGGGGTATTCCACCTCCTGTAGGTATGGTCCTTGGTGGGAGAAGCTGTGGTGTTTCTAGAGTCTTTTCAAGATCTATTCAGTTCTGTAAATGTCTTTTCGTTCTGGGACAAACAGATATGCTCACTTAGATCACTTAGATCAGTGTAAAAGATTATTTCGTTTTCGGGATAAATGTTGGTGCCATTGGAGAACGAGGAAGGAAGAAAGAGTAGTTGACCTTAAGGTCATTTGGAATAAATAAAATAAACTTTGAAGTGACAGCAAGTCATTCAGATCTTTCTTATTATTCCTTAGTCTATATAATCAGATAATGAACTCTAGCCACTGTAACGAACAACTCCAAAATCTCAGTGGCTTAACATTATTAAATTTACTTCTCACTCATACTAAGTCCATGGTGGTTTAAGCAGCTCTCCTCCAAGCAGAAACTCGGGGATCCAGGCTTCTTCCATCATGTGGTTCTCCCATCTTGGAGTTCTTTGAGAGCTGCCCTAAGGGTAGGGGAGAGAGGAACATAGACGATCACACAGGATATTCTGTTGCCAGGCTTGGAAGTGCAGCATTTACTTTAGACCACATTTGACTCACCAGAACTCAGTTTCATGACCCTTGCTAAACTGCAAGGTAAGCCAAGAAATATAGTCTCCCTTCACAGGAAGTGCTAAATGGAATTCCTGAGAATCTAGCCATTCTGTGTCAGAAACCCCTTTTTCTTTCTGCACCTCAGCTGCTGCCTTTCTTCACACTAGTATTCATTCCTTAAGATTTATTCCTTGGAGAAGCCTTTTGAGACATCCTCTATCTGGGCTAGGGTGCTAATTTAACCTTCTGTGCTCCCATTACACCCGATAAAACTACCTATTGACTAGTTTGTCTCTCTCACTCAAGATTAGGATCTTTGTCATATTCATCTTCATTTCCTAAGCATGGAGCACCTGGACGTAGTAATGCTCAGTTAATATTTATTAGACTGGACTGAGCCAAACAAGAATGCAGATTAGAAATCAGTCCTGGGCTTCCCTGGTGGCGCAGTGGTTGAGAGTCTGCCTGCCAATGCAGGGGACACGGGTTCGAGCCCTGGTCTGGGAGGATCCCACATGCCGTGGAGCAACTGGGCCCGTTGAGCCACAACTACTGAGCCTGCGCGTCTGGAGCCTGTGCTTCGCAAAAAGAGAGGCCACGATAGTGAGAGGCCTGTGCACCGCAATGAAGAGTGGACCCTGCTTGTCGCAACTGGAAAAAGCCCTCGCACAGAAACGAAGACCCAACATAGCCAAAAATAAATAAATAAATTTATAATTGCTTGTTTAATGAAAATTAACAAAAAACAAAGAGAAAGAAATCAGTCCTGAATAGGTCAAATTAGGACTCCCAGGTTAGGAAATTTCCCAGCTGAGCACCTTTATATTTAAATGTTTTACAAAGAAGTAAGGCAGGTCCTTCATGAATGTAACACCCACAACCTGGTGGCCTGCATTCTCCTCCAGAGACCTCCTCCACCTTGCCTCATGCTTTCTGTTTACAAGTGGAAACCAATAACCAGTCTGTTCTTCGGGAGTACATTGGGAGAAGGAATGGCCGCTATTTATAAAGCTCTTTGAGCCCTTTGAAATGACAAAGCCCAGTACACACAAAGTACAAAATAGCTGCAGCTGTTTGGGCTGAATAGATATCCAAATAACTGCTAGACGTGAGAGCAGTGCAGTCCCAGCTTACTTATGGACGCTCTGTTCCTAGGTTTTTACACCATTTCAGAAAGCAAGGTGACTGCTGCATTCTTCCTAAGCTAAAGATGGAGGATTTGAAATGTTTTATTTTAAGTGAATTTATCTTAGAATACTTTATTATGTAGACTAGCAAACTGAACTATCATTTTACTATGAACTATCATAAACTATCATTACTATCATTTATCACATACCCCATGATATTTACAGAGAAATATGGGAGGAATTCTGCAAGTAAATAAATTCTGATCTATCGCCATTCCCAGCAGCTGTCATCCTTCACCTCTGAGAAGTTCACCCCCACTTAATAAAGAACAGTGGCTCCCTTGGAATGATCCTGCAATCAGTAGTAAGAGTAAAGGAATTTAGATATCTGAGCACTTTCTCTTCCTAATGTAATTCTTCCAAGAAAATCACAATTTAGAGCAGCAAAGCGCCTTAAAATATCCAGCTCAACCTCTCACCTAAGTCATTTCACAGGTAAGGGTAAGCATCGGTCATACTAAATGGCTCGCCTCAAGGCAGATTGTTCCACAGTGACAGAGCTGGAACTAAAATCTCAGGTGTCTGTCCTCATGACAGTTGCCTCCTGGGTGATACTTTGTTATACCTGAGACCCAAGGCTCTGAAGATGCTTGGGTATTTGTGAGAGAAACTTTAAAAGAACAAGAAAGAACCCAATGACGAAACACAGGAAAAGGAATTGATTATAAAATTGGGTTTCCTTTTAAGTTTCAGGCTATAAAGGCAATTTTTACAACTTCCGTAGGCCACTAAACTCCCTTCTCAAGACTGGAAGGGAAGGGCCGTGGCAGGGATCCAAAAGCCCTAGAAAAGCAGGAAGGAGACAGACTTGAAAAAGGAGAAAGGAAGACACAGACCATGTCAGCTGTCCAGCAGCCACTGGGGGTCAAACTGCTTGTTTATCTTTGTAGGTGGCCTTAGAAAAGCTTCACTAGCAGTAGGAATTGCTGTGTCAAAGAAGGAAAGGTATGATTAAGTAAAGTAAAATAACTAAAATAATCTTATTTATTTTCTTCTTCAATCTGGGTAGAGAGGAAGGAGAGATGGGCAAGATGGAAGGGCACTCTCTAAGAGAGAGTGAAGACACATCATTAGAGCATTAAACTACACAGAGATGACATTTTTACAGGATTAAGCCAGGAAGCAGCATGGTGTAATAGTTGGTAACATGGCCAGAACTCCCTGAGTTTGATTTTACCTGCCCCATAGGGGTGTTCTAAGAATTAAATGAGTCAATATTTGTGAAGCACTTAAAATGGAGCTTGGTACATCATATGTGCTATATTCATGTATATTAAGTAAAATTTTAAAAGAAGATTGAAGGTGAACCAAGAAAAAAAGTGAGGTTCCTTCAATCCATTAACTGTATTTGAAAATTATTACTTCAGGTATAAACAATAAGCAAAGTGAATCTCCTTTTATTTATTCATTTAATAGATATTTTATGAAATACCGACCACATGTCAGGCGCTGTTCTAGATGTTGAGGATGGTGAGGAAACAGGACCTACAAGGTCATTCTCCTCATGCAGCTTATTTTAGTGGGGTATGCAAACAAAAATTAGTAAAAATATGTCCTATCAGGTAATGAGTGGTGCTGTGGAGAAATATTAAGCAAGGGAATAGACAGAGTGACAAGAAAGTGTGAATGCGATTTTAGATGTGGATAAACTAGGGTTCACACCTGGGCAGTGTAACTGAGGTTCTTAACTATATTGTCTAAACATCATACTTCAAAGCACAGTGAGGATACTAAGGGGATAATCCATCTAAGCTGCCTTCAAGGAACTTAGAATTTTCAAAAAGGAACTTTCTTGAGCTTTTATGTTAACCTAATTTAATTCTAGGTTAGCCACCTACTACTTGTGTCACCTTGGACATGTTACTTAAATTCTATAATCTGTTTCCTTATCTGTAAAATGGAGATAATAGTAGAACCTACCACATTAAGTTATTGTGAGTTATAAATTTTCAAATGCATATGAAGTGTCTGTCACTTAGAAGGACTAAGTTAAAATTAGTCATAGCCACTTGTATTTGTTCAATAAGTGCTCACCAAATTAACAAAACTTAATAAATTTGGGGGGTTGCTCTTGCCTGGGGCCAAAAAGCAACAGAAAGAAACTCAATTACTGATATAAGAGAGTCTGTGACTAAAAATGCCCATGACTACTTTACAATAGTGAGCTTTCCATTCTTTTCATTTCCATTTCTCACAAGGCAGATTATTCAATTTTTAAATAAGAAAAGGGCAAAACTTTCAATTCTGATCATCATTCACTAAATTAATTTTTAATATATTTAAGATTATTGTTTAACTCATCAGGAGCTAGAAAAGAAGTTATTTAAAATCATAACTAGGGCCTTCCTATCTAAGAGATTAAATGAATAAGCATAATAGCAAGACTGCTTCCTGTCTGTACCTCTTAGAGGTAATGTAATCAGTCCCCAATGCTAAGTGGAAAGTGGGAAAAGAGTGGAGATAGAGAGTACTTTAAACAGCAAGGGCTTGGTAAATGTAGGTGGCGTAGAATGGAATGGAAGTGAACTGAGAAGCTGAATGTTCAGACCGTGGCAGTGCAGTTCCATGAAGTTGCTAAAGACACAGTGATTTCATAATAAAGCAGAATTAAGTAAATCTATGCAAGAGCTCAAAAACAACATACCTACCATTTTGAAGAGCCATTATCCCCTACCTTTCCTGTACAATTAAGTTCTACTTTAATAGTTGAATATAATTTGGCTCTATTTCTTACTTTTGATCAATAGCACTCAAGTGAGAAGTCTCTGTTCAATTTATGTCTGCAAATGCCTTGAGCATCTACTTATGTCTCAGACACAGGACAAGGAGGAAAAAAAAAAAGATGAAGTTACACAGTATCTGCCTTCAAGGAGATTACAGTCTAACAACAGAAGTCAGCCCAATATTCAAGGGATTTTCATAAAAACAGAGCATGAACAAACTGTAATAGAAGTAAAAATACAAGCTTTGGATGTTAAATGGAAGGGAAGGTCTCTTCTGTTCAGGGAATCAGGAGAAGGTTCCTGGAGGAGGAGACATAAATCAAAAAGGCACTTCTATGCACCTTAAAAACTTCTTTGTTGCGTGGGGTTTGGGGATAGCTCATGACACTCCAAGCAAAATGTGACCCGAAGTATTTGCTTAGCTTGTTCAGGCAGACAGATATGCTACTTTTTCTCCCATTTGTAATAACCACCCTCTGAAATATAGCTAGTGCCATCAATCCAGCTATGAATTTCATCCATCACTTTGCCCTTCAAGCTATAATGAGTGAGTGAGTCAGATGCTTCAGACTCAAGCAGATGCCTGAAGTCAGCTTCAGCAGAGCAGGCTAAACTAGGACTGAGTTACTATTCTCCCACTCCTAAGCAAAGCAGTTTTTCAATACATGGTATTTCTTTGTTGTCATTTTCTTTGTTGGTGGTCAATGGGATTTTAGATTTCCATCTTTTAGGTTCTGACTTGATGCTTGATCTCCTGTCATGCTACCTAAGAATCCACCTTTCACCTTTAGAAAAATGACTGGCCATTTTCACTCTCTCCCACAGATCTAGCATCTTCTATTTTAGTAAAAAGATGTTCAGCTTGCTTTTTTGTTTGTTTGTTTTGTTTTGTTTTTAGTTAACAGATAACTACTGCTCTTATCAGAGGAAATGAGTACTCAATAAACTGCCAGATTCCTTCTTTCATGTCTTCAAGAGAAAATACATTTTACCTTTAGTTGTTCTGTGAATTCATGGTGGCATAAGTGCTAAATAGATACACCTTAAATGATTTTTAAGGTTATAATTTATGAATCACAGAGTCATAGCAGGTTAAAAGCTTTTTATTCAGTGCATCATCAGTTTTAACCCTCAACTCCTTGTCTATTTGGAGGCCACTGCTTTGTGGGAAATAATTGTATTTACAATTTTCTAATACTAATAGGTAAATGTATTATAGAAATTGTTGAATGTGAAATTTTCTCCACAAATGTACAAAGATTATTGCAGTAACTGTAGAGAAGATTGATTTCCCTGCCTTTCCCCTGGGGACTCAATTACATCATCATCATCATCATCATCATCATCTACCAACCTTTATGGTGTTCACTTTCAACTGAATACTTTTCTAAGTGCTACTGATGTAAACACGAAGTAACAGTTGACCTTACATCTCAAAGACTGTAGCATTTCTGGTAGGATTGGAGCCAGATGACAGAGAGCTAGGGCAACTCCAGATGCATAATGTCTGCAGATACCCACATGCCCAGATGATTATCAGTGAATCTCTGATTCATCCATCCATTCAATCAGATAGTTCATTTTGGCCTTATGTTAGGTTCAGAGATAGGTATGAAAAAATGGATAAGACCTGGTTCCTGCCTCAAGGAGTCCTACCTACTCTTTAGACAGAGATAGATATGTTGAAAACTAAACTACTATGCGAAAAAAAATGCTCCAAGAGGAGGGAAGAGCTAAGTACGGAGGCCAGGGAAAGTTTTCTGGGTAGGTACATGATGCTTGAGTTTAATCTCAAGGAATTAATAAGTATGTTTAGCAAATAGGTCATTAAGGGAATCACTCCAGACAGAGGATGCTGCCTGTGTTCCGGCTAGGTCTAGAGACAGTAGGGAGAAATGGATGCCCGTATTCATCCATTCTCTGTCTGTCACTCTGTTTCTCTCTCTGTCTCTCTCTTGCTCACTTTCATACACACACACACACATACACACACACACACCCATATACCCACTCACACAGGCATTCACTTACTTCCCTATGTATTAACCCCAAGAGAAACTGGAAGAAACTCCTCCCAACTTCTCCAATCCACTCAAGTTTTGTTTCTTTTCTGGAACTTGTAAAAACTTTGGCAGTTAATTTTCTTATATTTGTATATATTTCAAATATATACACAGAAAATTGCGTATTCCTGGAAGGAAGGAACCTTAGACCTTTTTACATTTTTATAGTACCTAGCATGATGTTACATATAAATTTTATGCTTAAAAATTCTTGTTGAATTAAATAAATAATTACTACTAAAACTACTGTTAAGAGCTGATTCTCTACTGGGGATTCACATAAGTCAAGCTGAAAATTCTTAGTTTGATGTCTGAGGTAACTAAAAATTCTGAGCTGACCAAAAACAAACAAAACAAACAAACAAACAACACCAGACTATGAAACTGGAAACATTTTCCTAAGAGCCACGCTATTCTTTATTCCATCCAATGGTAGTGGAATAGTTCTTAGATTATTCCCTCCCTATAGATATAAAAGGGGTTCTCAAGAATTCCAGGCAGGGCTTCAAAATGAGGTTACACTTCTCTGCATATTCTAGACCTTACTGAAATTTTTCCTAATGATTCATTCTGGGTCTCTCAAGTCATATGTGCACCATTAACCAGACCACTTGCTGACTGGCATCTGCCCTTCTCTACCTCTCTAGCTTATTGTGGTTGATGGCTCCTGTCACCAAAGCTTGAAACAGTGCCACCAGAACTTACCAAAAGTGCTCTCAGTGCTGTTAATACCCACTGAGTGTACCAAATCTCTACTAATGACTGCCAAAGGCTGCTTCAGAGCTTGCAGGTGCCCAGTGAGGCAAAGGTACTAATGTCTGTGCTACTGGCTACAGTGCCCAGTATCTTCCCATCAAGGGCACTTTTGCCACTGCCAACTGACTGTTCTGCCAGTGTCACTGCAGCCTGCCAGTGTGGGCACCATCACCAACTGCTGGTGCCCAATATTCAGGGCACTAATATCTGTGATATGGCACCATCCCTGCTTGCTGATGAAGTTGCTGGTGCCAATTCTGCTGATTCCTTTTGTTCCCAAGTCCCAGAAGTGTTTTGTGATATAGATTTTGTAATGAAGCTTCTTCTACTTAAGCCATGGTCCATGGGAGCTAAGCCAGGGCCCATTAAGAGTGCCAGATCCTGAAATCCATGCATAATCACCCATCTCCTTGAACTTGTATCTCTTGTTCTATTAATCAAATACATATGCCTTGGCCACCTTCTTTAAGCAGAAGAGTCTTTTGAGGATGCTGGGTTGCTCATTGAAAACAGACCCATGCAAGACCAACCCTACTATATATATTCCACATATATATTCTGTATATCCCCATGCTTGACAGATGAACACAGTGCTGTTCAAGCTGAGATCCATGCCACACAGATGCAGCCATCAAGCTGACAGATTCCCATTCCACATCAGAGAACAAGGAACACTTTATTTTGTGTTTCAGGAAATCATCTGGAATCTGACCATTTCTTACCACCTCGCCTCTAGCACCCTGTCCAAGCCACTAGCCCTGTTTCTCCTGAGTTACTTCCAGAGCCTCTGAACAGGCCTCTCTGCTCCTACCCTTGCTTCCCTATGCACTATTCTCAACACAGCAGCCAGAGTGATTCTGCTGAAATATAAGCCAAATCATGTCACTGTTCTGTACAAATTCTTGCACTGGCTCCCTGTTTCCCACAGAATGAAAGCCAAAATCCTTACAAGGCCTTCAAAGCTTTACCTTATCTGGCCCCTGATTACCTCTCCCACCTGTTCCCCACCTCTCTCTGCCTGCACAAGCTGCTTCAGCCCCACTGGTTTCCTTTGTTATTCCTTGAATGGACACCAGGCTCACTCCTTCCTGAGAGCCTTTGCTCCACCTATTCCCTCTATTTGGAATCCTCTCCCCTAGTTGCCAACAAAGCAAATTTGCCCTCTTTAAATCTTTGTTCAGGTCTTGCCTTCTGAATAAGATGTCCCCTAACCACCCTATTAAATACCACATTTTCTCCTGTCCCCACAGAACGTCCAGCACTCCCAATCCTCCTCTTGTACTTTCTCTTGTCACAGCAATTATCACTTTCTGACATAATTTCCCTATTTATTATGTTAATTATTTTCTGTCTCCCCAGTTAGAATGTAAACTCCACAATGGCTGACACCTTTATATGTTTTATTCACGGATGCATCCAGAACAGTGCCTAGAATATAGTAGACATGCCCTATATATTTGTTGAGTGAATGAGTGAATGAATGAATGAGTAGATGGGTGGATGGTTGGTTGGATGGATGGATGGATGGATGGATGGACAGATGGATAGATAGATGGGTTGTAGGTCCTCAATTTTGTAACTCCTATACTAATTTTTTGCCACCATTTGTATGATATCTTTTATACTTCCCTACCCAAGCAGAACATAAGTTATTCATTTGTATACTGCTAAATTTGGTTTTATGGTACATTTATCTGTTTGAAGTACTTCAGTGGGTGATGTTATTATGCACATACCTAGAGGCTCTGAGAAAGGACATGGTTTTTAAATATCAAATAAATAGAATTGGTATTCAGAGCATTCATTATCTTCTGAAGACTCAAGTTTGGGAAATTTTTTTTAAGGGATCCTTTGTCTTTTTCTAAATATAGTTCATATCAGTGGTGGAGCTTGAAAATGTGAATGATGGTGAGCATTGTTCAGCACCTTATTCTAGTTGCAATAAATCCGCTTCATCTTTAATCTGAGCCCTTGTTTCATAAAAGAGATTTGCAACAAGGAAATAAATCAAAACAAATAGTGATATTTAACAGAGGGCTCTAGGGTCAATATGATCTCAACAAAGATTTTAGAAATGGAAAAATGGCAAAAGCATGTACTTTTATTGAATTTTTTAAAACACACCTTTTACCAAAAGCTTCAGAGAGAAGTACAATAAAATCATTCCACCCCCAATGTTTATATGTGTACTGCATAGTGGCTCTATTGGTCCTTTCATCCACATCTGCACAGATCTTACCTGGCAGATAACTGCCAGGTTCTCAGGTGATGCTCCAGAGAGCAGTTACTCTATGTGTGCATAGAAGCAGCCTGATTGGTAGTCTGCTCACACTGTTTGCAAAGCGATAAAGAGATTGTTTTATGGTTGTCACTGTTGTTATGGTCATTTTTTTTCTACCACAGTTTATAGAACTTGTCCGTTTTGGCAGCTTCACTCCTTTAACTTGTGGTCAGTCCAGTGCCTTTTATCAAAGGGTTAATCCCTAACCCTGATGGCTAGAGGGTTGACTAGTCGGGCCAGTGCTTCTGTTTTGATCACCAATCAACCATATTGTGCTATTGGAATTTGATCACCATGTGTCTTAAAAACATTTCTTATCTATGCACTATTTGTCCATTACTTCACTTCACGGTCTAAGACTTGTCAATATAAGGGGTACCTCAGGCCCTCTCACGGCTAGACCTTAGTTTATTTCTTTTATTCACGAAATAGAAATCACAGGGCATTAAGAGATAGTACCCAGTCCAAAGCGCTTCACTTTCCCTTTATTCCCCCAAAACGTAGTGCCAAGTAATATCCAGGTACCACCTCTTCACGCTCCTGCCCTATTCCTAAAGCTGGGAGTCTTCAATTGTCTAAACACTCAAGGACACAAAGTCGGCAAGGCTCAGTTGGTGGTGGGAAAAATTAGAGAGGTTACTGTTATCTGCAATTTGTAAGTCCATAGTGACATCCAAACATAACTCACTTACCTCTGAGGGTTTAAGTTTCTCCCCATTCTTTTACAGAAATTGTCTCCATAAGAGAGTCTAATTGCAAACAAACGGGCTTCAAGCAACAGATTTGTATATGTTACATGTCTCCCTCCCTTGCTGCATATATACAACACAGAGACTTTATCACATTCTGCTTCCTCACAATAGTCACAGTGTATTAATCCTTTCAATTCCACAGAAGGAATATCATTACATGGAGTACCCAGAGTCTCAGACTCCATAAAGGGCATTTTCCCAAAGATCACCTAAAACCCCTCACAAATGAGATAATGTGTATGAAATCCCTTTGGGCTCTTTACAGTCTCATATGATTGTTAGGTGGTGTCATCAATACTCTTATCCATTTCGTAGACATCTCTCCCAGCAAAGTTACACTGCAGTAGCGCTTAAATGGTGATGAATAGACTTTTTCTGGGGCTCCGTGCTCAGTGGATCTGCCTTTCTCTTTCATGTTCAATCAGTCTTTTGAGAGCCACTGATGAACAGCACAGAGATGTCTAAGCCCAGGTCTCAGAGCCTGTGGGAGATCTGATCCTCGTGCTACTTGCTAGACCTGCGTTTGGACTTGGCAGCACGCTGTCTGCTAGCACTGTTTGTCCTGGTTTATTCTCAGGGCTGCTGTTAGTCTAGGTCTTGGGTCGCAGCAGGACAGAACAGAAGAGGCTAGAACAAGAAGCAGGAATAGAGGGACATACACGACGATGTCAGCTGTCTGTATTACAAAACTCCTATCAGGGAGTCTGAGAGCACAAAGTACATCCAGGTAGAAGAGAGAAGCCATGGTCCATTGCAGCTTCACAGGCAAGTTTAAGTATCTGAGCCTGGCACATTGAGGCTGTTGTACCAGTACGTTTACAATAAATGGTAGTCAGGTTTGTGTGTATCAGGGGAGCAGCATGCCATGCGGAAGGCTGCCCTTGCCCACATGAGGACCTTTACCAGTATTTCACATGTAAGAATCCAGCTCTCACCAAGTCCAAGCCAGGTAGCTTCTGTTAACACAGAAATTATTAACCCCAAAGTTATCTCTAACTATGCCTCTCATGCTATAATTTCTAAGAAAGGCAAGCAAAAACCGCCAGAGCAGAAGGCAAGCCCTCTACCCAACCCCGATCTCCACTGCACTCTTGGACTCATACTCCTTTGTATGTCTGACCCTCCTCAGCCCTGAATCCTCATGTGTCACTCCTTTCCATGCCTTTTCCTTGTAATTTCTAAAACTCCCTCTCCCTCCTTCTCTTCCCATACAAACTCCTCAGCAGAATCGTTTAGATTGCACTTTCTACGTCCTCATCTCTAACTCACACCTCAACCCAGCACAGACCAGCTTCTGGGTTCTTCTTATAAGGTGCGGAGACCTATTTGCCAGACGCCATGAGCGCTTCTCCCTCCTCTCCTCAGCAGACCTCTGCAGATTCCAGCACTGCTGCCCACAGCCTCCTTGCAGCTTCTTTTCCCTCACTTCTCTTGTTGTCTCGACTATTCCCTTTCTCGTCTCCTGAATATAATTCTTATCCTTCACTTTGGAAACGTTGATTCTCCCTCAGGTCACTTCTCTTCTCATGCTATCAATACATACCCTCTTCAGTCCCATCCATGTAGGATTTCAGCTCCCCCATGTGATAAAAATAACTAAGGTTTATCAAGTGCTTCTTTCTGCTGAGCACTGGGCTAAACTCTACTTGCATTATTTCACTGAATGCCTGTGACAACCCTCAGAGGTAGACATTCTTTCTCTCTCTCACATTACTAATCAGAAAATGGATGCTTAGGAAGGTTGATTAGTTTACTCAGGGTCATACAGCTAATGAGTGGAAGAGCCAAGATTCCCACTTGTGCTGCTGCTGCTGCCCAAGGTTGTATGTCCCCTCAGACTTCTCCCCCAAATTTAACGTGCTATTCCCCAGCATCTTTAATTTCTCATGTCTCAAAATTATTCGTGTATTTCCTTCTATTTTCTTTTCTTTCTCAGCTGGTAATACCACCATGTACCCAGGTGTCAAAGCTAGAAACTTGAGGTTTTCTACATTTCCCCCTCTTATCCCTTGCATAGTTGTCACAAAGGGATGGTGGCATGATTGACAGAAAGATACCAACAAAGGCAGTTAAAAGAAATGAAGTTTCTTTTAATGGCAACAGATATGAAAACTCATGACTTCACAAAACAAAAGACAATGCAACATACTGTCAAATGGAAATACAGGCTTCCTTTAAATGTTCTACGTGAAGTTGCCTTATTTAATTTTTAATTCTGTTTTTATTAAAGGCTAAGCCACTAAAATAGAGACTTCCTAGTGGTTTAAAGAACAGAATGCTTATTTCTCCCACGTAATAGTCTGACAGTGAGCAGTCTGGGTTTACAAGTTGACTCTGCTCTGTGCAACTGTGGAAGGACCCAGGACCTTCCATCTGTTGCTCTATCATCCTCTAAAGTATGGTCCACAGATGACAGCATCAGCATCGCCAGGAAGCTTGTCGGAAATGCAGAATCTCA
This sequence comes from Mesoplodon densirostris, assembly GCF_025265405.1. Classification (NCBI taxonomy): domain Eukaryota; kingdom Metazoa; phylum Chordata; class Mammalia; order Artiodactyla; family Ziphiidae; genus Mesoplodon; species Mesoplodon densirostris. The sequence goes on from NC_082671.1 coordinate 82,709,886, forward strand.
GAGGCTCCCTTCAACCTATTGAATTAGCATCTGCAGGTTAAGATCTCCCACATGATTCTTATGTACATTAAGGTTTGAGAAGCATTTCCCAAACTCTAGAGTATTGTTTTGCCCATGTGGACGAAGCTGGGCTGCAGACACGGATGTTTCAGCTCAAGAGTAGATTAAAAAAAAAAAAAAAAGCAACTCTAGAGCAAAGAACCTTTTAGGTTAAAGATGACCTGGAAGTTACATGCAGCACTTTCATTGGCATCCCATAGGCTCAAATGTATTCTCATGGAAGCACCCAGAAGAGAAGCTAGTGTATCTCGAATCTAGTTAGGCAGACACGAGCTCAATTGAAGCCCCATTACTATGGAAGAAGAGAGAACAGTTTTGGGTGAACAACAATGGGTCTCTGTCTCAATTTCATAACACTTTCAGATATAAAAATATCTGCCAAATTTGTTATTGACTTTTTTGAGTTCCTTATTCTCTTGATCTAATTACCATGCCACTATCATAATGCTGGCTTCATAACTTGTTGCATTGAGAACTGTTTTTTAAATTTAATCCCAAATCTATTATAATGTAATTTCATTTTTCTTGTTTTGTTTCCTTTTACTATCTTTATTGCCTTCCTTTTGCTATACCTTTCATCTTGTGGCTCTATCACTTTATAAGGTATTATCTTTGTCTCAGCAGATAAAGCTGGTTTCAGGCAGAGAGAATGACAGGCTATATATATATATATATATATATATATATATATATATATATATCTCCATACGTATACAACAAACTCAGAATATTTCAATAAAACTAACAAATTAAAAGAAAATAAAACTGTAGTGATCATGTAGTCTTAGAAAAATCTTCTAGGTCAGTGGTTTTCAAATATTTCTTTTAAATTAGAGAAAGCTTTCCTTCCTCTTCTTACCTGTGTAAAAGACTTAAAATATGAGCTATTCAACTGAAGTAGACCAGGCAGTTTCAGAACCTGGACTGTTCACCTGTCTTATAATTGGCCCCCTTGAAGCCCCAGGACACCACAGAGTGCTGTCCTAGGGTCAGTGATCTCTGTCTGCTGTGTAGCCTGTGATGTTAACAGTGTGCCCTCTCTGAGGCCAGGTTTGCTTTAAGAGGCTCCTGGAAGAAAGTCAATGCACATTTGGGCAGAATAGCAAGACATCAAGAGCAACAAGGAAGATCTTTGGTAAAAATGTACCAATATATCCTCATTTTTCCTGAGACTGAAGCTTTCTTCACTGCTATCTCTGATTTCTGTCCCAACTTAGGTTTTCCCCAGACTTTGGGATTCAAATAGTTGAATCATATAGCCTTGTTGTGAACCTCTGTTACAATGCCTGCTGCCTGCCCACCACTCTGCCTTTCAGATTACAGACTGTGCCTGACTGCCATTCATGCTCAGCAGTATGGCAGGCCCGGCAGCCCCTGGAGCTGTCTCTGTCTAGCCTTGTCCTGCCAGATGTGCCTGCTGGAAAAAGAGTTTAAACACTGCTAATTTGAGAAAGCAGTCACTGTGCTCTGTGTGGGTACACTCAAGGAAAGAAGTGTGGATGTCATCTGCCTTTAACCTAAATGTCTTATCTTGTCCTGTAATCTTTTTCTTTGCCTTTGGGCTTCTTTTCTCTTTACTGGATAAATAATCTGACACTAATTTGATATTAATATACAAATTATAGAATTGTAAGACTAGGAGCTAAAAAGGAACTTTGAGATCATTGATCTAACACCCTTATTTTATAGATGAGAACACTGAAGCTTAGAGATGTGAAGTAACTTGCCCATAGTTACACAGCTAGTTAATAGTAGAGTCAAGACTGCCAGGCTACAGAAACAAAGCCCAGTGCATTTTGTGATACAGCATACTACCTGGAATTGGTCCTTGGTATTTAATAGTTTTAAATAGTTGTAAACATTACTGTTAGACCATAAGAAGAGCCCTCATTTTCATAATATGTAGTAAAAAATACAAATCTCCCCCACAAATGGATGCCATACCACTAAAATTAATTTGTCATTTTATCTTCATGTGTTCAGTAAATCACTTAATTTAATAAACATTTATCAAATGCCTGCCATATGTGAGATGCTCTGCTGGGCACGTGAGAGACTACAAAAGTGGCTAAGACCTTGTTTCATCACCAAGAGGTTGACAGTCTAAAGAAGAAAACAGACATTCACCTCTCTAACTATAAAAGAAATCAGACTTAAACAGAGCTATAATAGAATTTTATGCAAATTACTACAGAAACCTAGTAGAAGGTATGATTAGTTTTGACTTGGGAGTAAGGGTAGCTTTGGAGAAGGTGTCACAAAAGAGATGGCATTTGAACAGGACCTTTTAAGAATGGAAAGAATTTCAACAGAGAACAGGGGGAAAATAGCATCCCTGGCAGAGAGTATAGCATGAGCAAAAGTATGGAAGTTTACTAGAAATACAGTGGATTATGCCCCAACAATCATACTCATAAAATAAAGAATTACTTAGTTTAGGATTAGTGAGAATGCAGTACGTAGATGTTTACTAGATGACGGTCACGTAACTTGGGTAGGATGTTGATGTTAACTTAGTTTCCCTAGTCTTTCTCAGTCTCATGTAGGTGCATTTGCTGGTGGATTCATAAAGAGTTTGGAATATTTTATGTGTCAACTTGGTTAGGCCACAGTACCCAGATATTTGGTCAAACACCAGTCTAGACGTCACTGTGAAGGTATTTTTTTAGATGAAATTAACATTTCAATTAGTTAGACTTTGAGTAAAGCAGATTACCCTTCATAATGTGAATGGACTTATCCAATCAGAGAAGAAGACTGAGGTCCTCCAAAGAAGACAAAGGAATTTTGCCTCCAGACTGCCTTCAGGTTTGAGCTGCAACATCAGTTCTTCCCTGAGTCTCCAACCTGCCCTGCACATTTCACACTTGCCCGGTTTGGGGACTTCTGCATGTGTATATACACAGCCTATTGATTCTGTTTCTCTGGAGAACCCAGACTAATGCAAATACCAAGGGTTTTGAAATAAAAGAGTGACTCTAGACTTCCGGGTAAGATGGCGGAAGAGTAAGACGCGGAGATCACCTTCCTCCCCACGGATACACCAGAAATACAGCTACACGTGGAACAACTCCTACAGAACACCTACTGAATGCTGGCAGAAGACCCCAGACCTCCCAAAAGGCAAGAAACTCCCCACATACCTGGGTAGGGCAAAGCGGAGAGATTCCCGCACAGAGGGTCGGTGCCGAGCGGCACTCACCAGCCCGAGAGGCTTGTCTGCTCGCCCGCCAGGGCGGGCGGCGCTGGAAGCTGAGGCTCGGGCTTCGGTCAGAGCGCAGGGAGAGGACTGGGGCTGGCGGCGAGAACTCAGCCTGAAGGGGGCTAATGTGCCACAGCTAGCCAGCAGGGAGTCTGGGAAAACTCTGGAGCTGCCGAAGAGGCAAGAGACTTTTTCTTTCCTCTTGGTTTCCTGGTGCGCGAGGAGAGGGGATTAAGAGCGCTGCTTAAAGGGGCTCCACAGACGGGCGCGAGTCACGACTGAAAGCGCGGAGCCCAGTGACGGGCGTGGGACGCTGGGGCTGCTGCTGCCGCCGCCAAGAAGCCTATGTGCGAGCACAGGTCACTGTCCACACCGCCCTTCTGGGAGCCTGTGCAGCCCGCCACTGCCGGGGTCCCGGGATCCAGGACCAGCTTCCCTGGGAGAACGCACGGCACGCCTCGGGCTGGTGCAACGTCACGCCGACCTCTGCCGCTGCAGGCTCGCCCCGCACTCCGTGCCCCTCCCTCCCGCCCGGCCTGAGTGAGCCAGAGTCCCCGAAGAGGCTGCTCCTTTAACCCTGTCCTGTCTGAGCGAAGAACAGACGCCCTCTGGCGACCTACACGCAGAGGCGGGGCCAAATCCAAAGCTGAGAACCAGGAGCTGTGTGAACAAAGAAGAGAAAGGGAAACCTCTCCCAGCAGCCTCAGAAGCAGCGGATTAAAGCTCCACAATCAACTTGATGTACCCTGCATCTGTGGAATACATGAATAGACAACAAATCATCCCAAATTGAGGAGCCAGGAGTCAGTGCTGTGCCTCTGAGGTGGGAGAGCCAACTTCAGGACACTGGTCCACAAGAGACCTCCCAGCTCCACATAATATCAAACGGTGAAAATCTTCCAGAGATCTCCATCTCAACACCAGCACCCAGCTTCACTCAACGACCAGCAAGCTACAGTGCTGGACACCCTATGCCAAACAACTAGCAAGACAGGAACACAACGCCACCCATTAGCAGAGAGGTGGCCTAAAATCATAAAAAGTCCGCAGACACCCCAAAACACACCACCAGACGTGGACCTGCCCACCAGAAAGACTAGATCCAGCCTCATCCACCAGAACACAGGCACTAGTACCCTTCACCAGGAAGCCTACACAACCCACTAAACCAACCTTAGCCACTGGGGACAGACACCAAAAACAACGGGAACTACGAACCTGCAGCCTGCAAAAAGGAGACCCCAAACACAGTAACATAAGCAAAATGAGAAGACAGAAAAACACACAGCAGGAGAAGGAGCAAGATAAAAACCCACCAGACCTAACAAATGAAGAGGTAATAGGCAGTCTACCTGAAAAAGAATTCAGAATAATGATGGTAAAGATGATCCAAGATTCTATTTCCAAGATCCAAAATCTTGGAAATAGAATAGACAAAATGCAAGAAACAGTTAACAAGGACCTAGAAGAACTAAAGATGAATCAAGCATCAATTAAAAACACAATAAATGAAATAAAAAATACTCTAGATGGGATCAATAGCAGAATAACTGAGGCAGAAGAACGGATAAGTGAGGTGGAAGATAAAATAGTGGAAATAACTGCTGCAGAGCAAAATAAAGAAAAAAGAATGAAAAGAACAGAGGACAGTCTTAGAGACCTCTGGGACAACATTAAACACACCAACATTCGAATTATAGGGGTTCCAGAAGAAAAGAAAAAGAAAGGGACTGAGAAAATATTTGAAGAGATTATAGTTGAAAACTTCCCTAATATGGGAAAGGAAATAGTTAATCAAGTCCAGGAGGCACAGAGAGTCCCATACAGAATAAATCCAAGGAGAAATACGCCAAGACACATATTAATCAAACTGTCAAAAATTAAACACAAAGAAATCATATTAAAAGCAGCAAGGCAAAAACAACAAATAACACACAAGGGAATCCCCATCAGGATAACAGCTGATCTCTCAGCAGAAACTCTACAAGCCAGAAGGGAGTGGCAGGACATAATTAAAGTGATGAAAGAGAAAAACCTGCAACCAAGATTACTCTACCCAGCAAGGATCTCATTCAGATTTGATGGAGAAATTAAAACCTTTACAGACAAGCAAAAGCTGAGAGAGTTCAGCACCACCAAACCAGCTTTACAACAAATGCTAAAGGAACTTCTCTAGGCAAGAAACACAACAGAAGGAAAAGACGCACACTAACGAACCCAAAACAATTAAGAAAATGGGAATAGGAACATACATATCGATAATTACCTTAAATGTAAATGACTAAATGCTCCCACCAAAAGGCACAGATTGGCTGAATGGATACAAAAACAAGACCCATATATATGCTGTCTACAAGAGACCCACTTCAGACCTAGAGACACATACAGACTGAAAGTAAGGGGATGGAAAAAGATATTCCATGCAAATGGAAACCAAAAGAAAGCTGGAGTAGCAATTCTCATATCAGACAAAATAGACTTTAAAATAAAGACTACTAGAAGAGATAAAGAAGGACACTACATAATGATCAAGGGATCGATCCAAGAAGAAGATATAACAATTGTAAATATTTATGCACCAAACATAGGAGCACCTCAATACATAAGGCAAATACTAACAGCCATAAAAGGAGAAATCGACAGTAACACAATCATAGTAGGGGACTTTAACACCCCACTTTCACCAATGGACAGATCATCCAAAATGAAAATAAATAAGGAAACACAAGCTTTAAATGATACATTAAACAACATGGACTTAATTGATATTTATAGGACATTCCATCCAAAAACAACAGAATACACATTTTTCTCAAGTGCTCATGGAACATTCTCCAGGATAGATCATATCTTGGGTCACAAATCAAGCCTTGGTAAATTTAAGAAAATTGAAATTGTATCAAGTATCTTTTCCGACCACAATGCTATGAGACTAGATATAAATTACAGGAAAAGAGCTGTAAAAAATACAAACACATGGAGGCTAAACAATATACTACTTAATAATGAAGTGATAACTGAAGAAATCAAAGAGGAAATTAAAAAATACCTAGACACAAATGACAATGGAGACACGACGACCCAAAACCTATGGGATGCAGCAAAAGCAGTTCTAAGAGAGAAGTTTATAGCAATACAATCCCACATTAAGAAACAGGAAACATCTCGAATAAACAACCTAACCTTGCACCTAAAGCAATTAGAGAAAGAAGAACAAAAACATCCCAAAGTTAGCAGAAGGAAAGAAATCATAAAAATCAGATCAGAAATAAATGAAAAACAAATGAAGGAAACGATAGCAAAGATCAATAAAACTAAAAGCTGGTTCTTTGAGAAGATAAACAAAATTGATAAACCATTAGCCAGGCTCATCAAGAAAAAAAGGAAGAAGACTCAAATCAATAGAATTAGAAATGAAAAAGGAGAAGTAACAACTGACACTGCAGAAATACAAAAGATCATGAGAGATTACTACAAGCAACTCTATGCCAATAAAATGGACAACCTGGAAGAAATGGACAAATTCTTAGAAACACACAAGCTGCCAAGACTGAATCAGGAAGAAATAGAAAATATGAACAGACCAATCACAAGCACTGAAATTGAAACTGTGATAAAAAATCTTCCAACAAACAAAAGCCCAGGACCAGATGGCTTCACAGGTGAATTCTATCAAGCATTTAGAGAAGAGCTAACACCTATCCTTCTCAAACTCTTCCAAAATATAGCAGAGGGGGGAACACTCCAAAACTCATTCTACGAGACCACCATCACCTTGATACCAAAACCAGACAAGGATGTCACAAAGAAAGAAAACTACAGGCCAATATCACTGATGAACATAGATGCAAAAATCCTCAACAAAATACTAGCACACAGAATCCAACAGCACATTAAAAGGATCATACACCATGATCAAGTGGGGTTTATTCCAGGAATGCAAGGATTCTTCAATATACGCAAATCAATCAACATGATACACCATATTAACAAATTGAAGGAGAAAAACCATATGATCATCTCAATAGATGCAGAGAAAGCTTTCGACAAAATTCAACACCGATTTATGATAAAAACCCTCCAGAAAGTAGGCATAGAGGGAACTTTCCTCAACATAATAAAGGCCATATATGACAAACCCACAGCCAGCATCGTCTTCAATGGTGAAAAACTGAAACCATTTCCACTAAGATCAGGAACAAGACAAGGTTGCCCACTCTCACCACTCTTATTCCACATAGTTTTGGAAGTTTTAGCCACAGCAATCAGAGAAGAAAAGGAAATAAAAGGAATCCAAATCGGAAAAGAAGAAGTAAAGCTGTCACTGTTTGCAGATGACATGATACTATACATAGAGAATGCTAAAGATGCTACCAGAAAACTACTAGAGCTAATCAATGAATTTGGTAAAGTTGCAGGATACAAAATTAATGCACAGAAATCTCTGGCATTCCTATATACTAATGATGAAAAATCTGAAAGTGAAATCAAGGAAACACTCCCATTTACCACTGCAACAAAAAGAATAAAATATCTAGGAATAAACCTACCTAAGGAGACAAAAGACCTGTATGCAGAAAATTATAAGACACCGATGAAAGAAATGAAAGATGATACAAACAGATGGAGAGATACAGCATGTTCTTGGATGGGAAGAATCAACATTGTGAAAATGACTCCACTACCCAAAGCAATCTACAGATTCAATGCAATCCCTATCAAACTACCACTGCCATTTTTCACAGAACTAGAGCAAACAATTTCACAATTTGTATGGAAACACAAAAGACCCCGAATAGCCAAAGCAATCTTGAGAACCAAAAGTGGAGCTGGAGGAATCAGGCTCCCTGACTTCAGACTATACTACAAAGCTACAGTAATCAAGACAGTATGGTACTGGCACAAAAACAGAAAGATAGATCAATGGAACAGGATAGAAAGCCCAGAGATAAACCCACGCACATATGGTCACCTTATCTTTGATAAAGGAGGCAGGAATGTACAGTGGAGAAAGGATAGTCTCTTCAATAAGTGGTGCTGGGAAAACTGGATAGGGACATGTAAAAGTATGAGATTAGATCACTCCCTAACACCATACACAAAAATAAGCTCAAAATGGATTAAAGACCTAAATGTAAGGCCAGAAACTATCAAACTCTTAGAGGAAAACATAGGCAGAACACTCTATGACATAAATCACAGCAAGATCCTTTTGGACCCACCTCCTAGAGAAATGGAAATAAAGACAAAAATAAACACATGGGACCTAATGAAACTTAAAAGCTTTTGCACAGCAAAGGAGACCATAAACAAGACCAAAAGACAACCCTCAGAATGGGAGAAAATATTTGCAAATGAAGCAACTGACAAAGGATTAATCTCCAAAATTTATAAGCAGCTCATGCAGCTCAATAACAAAAAAACAAACAACCCAATCCAAAAATGGGCAGAAGACCTAAATAGACATTTCTCCACAGAAGATATACAGACTGCCAACAAACACATGAAAGGATGCTCAACATCTTTACTCATTAGAGAAATGCAAATCAAAACTACAATGAGATATCATCTCACACCAGTCAGAATGGCCATCATCAAAAAATCTAGAAACAATAAATGCTGGAGAGGGTGTGGAAAAAAGGGAACACTCTTGCACTGCTGGTGGGAATGTGAATTGGTTACAGCCACTATGGAGAACGGTATGGAGGTTCCTTAAAAAACTACAAATAGAACTACCATACGACCCAGCAATCCCACTACTGGGCATATACCCTGAGAAAACCATAATTCAAAAAGAGACATGTACCAAAATGTTCATAGCAGCCCTATTTACAATAGCCCGGAGATGGAAACAACCTAAGTGTCCATCATCGGATGAATGGGTAAAGAAGATGTGGCACATATATACAATGGAATATTACTCAGCCATAAAAAGAAATGAAATTGAGCTATTTGTAATGAGGTGGATGGACCTAGAGTCTGTCATACAGAGTGAAGTAAGTCAGAAAGAGAAAGACAAATACTGTATGCTGACACATATATATGGAATTTAAGAAAAAAAAATGTCATGAAGAACATAGGGGTAAGACAGGAATAAAGACACAGACCTACTAGAGAATGGACTTGAGGATATGGGGAGGGGGAAGTGTAAGCTGTGACAAAGTGAAAGAGCGGCATGGACATATATACACTACCAAACGTAAGGTAGATAGATAGTGGGAAGCAGCCGCAGAGCACAGGGAGATCAGCTTGGTGCTTTGTGACCGCCTGGAGGGGTGGGATAGAGAGGGTGGGAGGGAGACGCAAAAGGGAGGGGATATGGGAACATATGTATATGTATAACTGACTTAATTTGTTATAAAGCAAAAAATAAAAAAAAAAGAAAAGAGTGACTCTATTAGTCAGTTTTCCCCTATATGTCAAAATATCAGTGGTTTATAGCAACAAAATATATGTATATATATTTATACTTCTTATTCATGAGTCCACGGGTCAGCTGTGGTTCAGCTAACTTCACCTGGACTCACCTGAACTCCAGCGAGCTGGGGTAGACTCCAAGCTTCGGGCTAGATTTAGGTTTGCTCCACAAGTCTTCATCTTTCTCCTAGGACCAGCAGTTATGCAACTAGTCATCAATTGTTTTTCTTGTAATAGAGCATAGGACTCAAAAGGATGAGTAGATCACAGGAGTGCAGAGGCCTCATCTATAAACCACCACACTGATACTTCTGCCTGTTCCACTGGCCAAGCAAGTACATGACCAACATCAATGGGATGGAGAAGTAACTCCAGCCACATCAGGGTTCAATATAGATCCCTCAGCAAAGGGCACAGAGGCATAATTCTAATCCAGAAAGAGAGCGAAGAATTGAGACCAACAATTCAACCGACTTGAGGGACCTTGTTCGATATATTTCTGAAAAATAACTGTCAGCTGTGGGAAGGGGGAGTATAAAGATGCTAGCAGTCAAACTCTTTCTAAAACAAAGTAGAAAAGACAAGGAGTGAGGGAAGTTGGGAGGGGTGAGAGAGGAAAGAAGAGTTTTGATTGGAAGTTGAAAAGAGTAGCAGCCAAAGGACTCAACATTATACAGTTTCAAAATAAGCATGGGCCTAATTTAGGGCACTCGGGAGGTAAGGGAACTAAGAGTTACTGAAGACATATGTATTCAAAACACTGCACTAGTTCACATAGCCTATGTCATATGATCTTTACAATACTGCAGTAGATATTATTGTCAGATTCCAAAGTCCATTTTGGAAGAAAGGAACTGAATTGAGAGACATTTTGGAAATCAAATATATAAGACTTGTTGGCCTAAATAGATATGGTGGTAAACAGAACTGGGAAAGCTAGATGACTCCTAAGCATCTAGGTGGGCAATAGTGTGATGCTTCCCCATTAACTTAGTTGGGAAACACAAAAGGAGGGCCAGTTTGTGAGCTGAAGGAGATACATTTTTGGCTTGTGTTGGTGATACTATAGGACATCTATGTGAGATATTTTACAAATGGTTGGAAATTTGTATCTTAGAGCTCAAGAAGCCAATCCTGGAGAAACACTCCAGAAATAAAAGCAAAAAGCATGGAAAATGATATTAGCAAAGAAATGAATGTGTCTTGCACACACAGTTCATGTTCATGGAATGGCTAGCAAATGAACATACTGTTTAGACATACTCATGTGTCTAATCATATGTATTAGTTTACATATAGAAAGTACTGTAAAATTAGGTTGAAAAGATAAGTTTGTACCTGATCTCAGTTGTCCTAGGATGCTGGAATAGGACATTTGGGCTTTTATCAAGAAAGAACCACTATAGGTTTTTGTGCAAGGGTTGACTTAAAGAGCCTGGCTTTTTGGAAGACTGATGTAGCATCATGGTATAAGCTGGACCAAAGGTAGGAGGCCAAGTGGAAGGCTATTGCATTAGTTTTTATAAGCACCAACAAGAACCTAAACAGAGTAGTGGCAGGAAGAACAGAAATGAAGGAACAGATGGAAGAATTGCTTTGAAGGAAATTGCTGTGCAGCGCAGTAACCATTCTGCATACCATTAAATACGTGTCAAGTTAGTTTTGTAACTTCACTTGGCACTAATGGTTTCCTGTCTTCAGGTATGCAGAGCCTTCATAATTTATTGTTCATCTGTTCACATATTTTTTCAATAAGGGTTATAATTTCTATGAGGGAGAGACTATAACTTGTTTTGCTCTCTACTATTCCACAACATTTATCAGAATAGGCACTGGCTAAATGTTTAACAAATGAGCAGCTGCATGAATGCTGCCCCTGCACATGTCAGTGTACCCATTCCTAGATTCTCTTCACGCTTGCTCTCTACCCTGCTCCCGTCTCTCATCTTTCCACCAAATATTTCCCTCCCTCTCACCTCCTTAAGGTTGGTCTGGGAGAACTTGCCTCACAGGAGGAACCAGATTTCTGAGCAGTCTGCAGAAACTGATGTGACATTTCTTTTCCAATCCTGCCTTCAACCAAGCTCAATTGACTCTCTCATTACTATTTTTAATGTTATCTCAGACATATCCAGTAGCTTTCCAGTTACGTAAAATATTGAAAATTCAGTTCCTATTCATTTAAGCCTCCAGTTTTATTTTCTCCCCCCACCCCTACCCCATTTTAGGCTTCCACCAAGGGACTGGTACCTCTCTCTTTTCTGATTCTAAATTCCCTAGTGCTAGAGAAGGAGAGATTGGGGGGAAGGCATACTTCCTTATACTTGACTGGGTTTGGTTTGCAGAGCTCTGGTGAGTTTCCCATCATTGTTCTTTGGCTAATGCTGATCATCAACAACCTCTGTGTGGCAGGTGGCCACTGGCTGCTCTCTCAAAGGAATGGAGTGTGAATGCTTGGGGTGACCTATGGGGACCCTACTGCACAGTTCTCTGGTATGGGACATCTGACTCTACCCTAGCTTGATTCATCAAGATTCTCTAAGTTTGTCCCCAGTATCCACTGCTGGGGTGATCAGCTTCTTGGATGGCTAACAGCAAGACCTCCCTGCCAGGCTATTAATTTCAAAGCTAATGAGTCTCTCTTCCTTCCTTCTTCCCCTTTCTCCAGTTATTTCCTTGTGTCAACTGGGACAGCCAGGGAGTTTCCTAAGACTGGGGTGATTATTCAGGGTAGCAGAGTTGGTTCAACTACCTCTTAATAAGTCCTGGAGAATGCCCCTGGCCCCAATATTTTTGTAATTCTCTGTAGAATATGGAAGTGTTTGATACCTTTGAGCTTCTGCTTTGGGTCCTAGCTGCCAATTTTACACATATATATAGTATCTGGTTATTTGTAACTGCTGCTAAAACTTCATTTTGCAACTCCTGAGGTGTCATTTACATTTGTAACTACTGTGTAATAAACACTGAGTTAAGTGTTATGTGAACAGACATTTAATGAGTAGCTAAAATGAGTCAGTCAATGTAAGAATGAAATACAAAAGTCTGATGTAATTCAGACCCCGGTGCAAAATAATGAATTACGTGGCAATATTAAAACAGAGGACAGGGCTTCCCTGGTGGCGCAGTGGTTGAGAGTCCGCCTGCCGATGCAGGGGACACGGGTTCGTGCCCTGGTCCGGGAAGATCCCACAAGCCACGCAGCGGCTGGGCCCGTGAGCCATGGCCACTGAGCCTGCGCATCCAGAGCCCGTGCTCCACAGCGGGAGAGGCCACAGCAGTGAGAGGCCCGCGTACCGCAAAAAAAAAAAAAAAAGAAGGAGTACATACCATCCCAGAAGAAGAAAAGAGAGAAAAAAAAAAGGTAGAAGAGATACTTGAAAATATAATTGCCTTGACCTTTGATTGATCATGGCTAGGAAAAAAAAAAAACAGCTACAGATGACATTTTGGGGACATTTCGGGAATGTTAATATGGACTATATATTAGGTAACGTAATTTTATCAATGTTAGATTTATTGAGGGTGATGATACTGTGACTGTGTAGGAGAATGTCCTTGTTCTTGGGAGATGCTCCTGGAGTATCAAGAGATGAAGTTTCATGATGTTTGCAAATGGTTCAGGAGAAATGTCTTTCCAATGGTTCACCTAAAATTTAAAAAATTAGTGTTGTGTGCATGTGAATGAGTGATTGGGTATAGAGTGAAAGGCAAAAGCCAAATGTAGTAACATTTGGTGAATCGAGAGCCCGGGTATTCTGGAAGACATGGCAGTGTACCACCTGTAACTCCCTTCAGGGAAGGACTTGCCCAGCATCAGGGAGAGTGGTCAGCAGACAGCCTCCAGCAGTCAGCATCTTCAGGGTCTGCCTCCACGGCAGAGAGCCCTCACCAGAGCACGCTACTCCCAGGCAGCAACATCCAGTGACAGAGAGGCAGATCACAAAGGCCCGTTCATATCTGCCCTGCCCGGGACACTCTACTAGCCTAAACTGTGCCAGAGCTCCCCAAATGGTTCACAGAGGTGCCGTCCAGCCCCATCACAGTTCGGCCCTTCCTCTGCCCAGCCCTGCTTCCTCATCCCTCCTTCTGCAGATGTTGATCCGTAATAAACACTTTGCACCCCCCCTCCAAAAAAAAGGAGTGAGGAGAATCTCAAAAATGAGAACACTGCATAGTGGCCGAAAGCCTAACATGTTTGAGATTAAAATCTGAATCCCTGATGCCCAGACTAATCTTTTCTCTGCTCACAAATCAGAATCATATAGATTTCTGTTAATATTTATCTCCTTGAATCTGAAGGAAGAGGAAAATCTCTGTTGTATTTTGCCCAGTTTTGCTGTTCCCATCATGAATTTCACTGAAGGATCACATCAAGTTGATGAGGTGTCAGCTGTCCTTAATAACTGAAGTATTAGATGTTATGGTATGGCATGCAAAGCAGCACAAGTCTTAGAAGTGAGTTACTTCAAAAACCAAGAACTGCAAATTCAACTAAAATTTCAAATAAAAACCAAAAGACTAGAATAATCCATACAAAATTTTAATGCCAGAAGTTTCTCTTGCTTAAATTACTTTCACACTCCAATTTAAACTCAGAAACATTATGTTGCTGTCACACTTCTTTGTTCTCCTAAAGTAAAAAAATAAATCTTTATATAGCTGACAAAAAATAGGAATCTGTCTGCCAGCGAGTTCTCTATTCTTGTCTAACATACTGTAGAGTCTATGTAGAACACATGGTCCTTAAACACCCAAAAGCCTCTTCTTTACTGGCTTACCACAGCAGTATGTTTCTCCAGCATGTTTGCACTACCTACAATACATGTCTTGCATAAGCATGAATTCCTTTGGATGTTTAAGTCATGCAGTATTTTCACATGCTTTGATGTTGTGCATATGAGAATTATCATCTACATTTTGGGAGTGCAGTTCCCTGTGCCTTCAGCACTGAATTTAAAACTGCTCGACTGACATCATTTTAAATTCCGTCCAACAGAATGCCAATAATGTCTGCAACAGAAGTTTGACATATTTAGTTCTCTCAAATATGGAGCTGATTTAACAGCTAAATTGGAAATTTCTGGGTGCATTTTTGAAAACTAATTCAGCGTGAAATTATTAATAATTTAGAATTGTGCATAAAGTATTTTGGGTTTACTTATTTTCTTATCCAGAAAGATCTGTTGCTTCATATCAGGTAAATTTCCAAGATGAATTCTGCTGTTGGAACACAAAGTAAACAGCTTAAATTAATCCTAACGTGATTTTCTAATTACAGATGAGACCCATTGGCCATGATGGCTACCATCCCACATCTGTTGCTGAGTGGCTGGATTCCATTGAACTAGGTGACTACACCAAAGCCTTTCTGATTAATGGCTATACATCGATGGACCTGTTGAAAAAAATCTGGGAGGTTGAACTTATTAATGTAAGTTGGTCTCTTAAAGACACCTTAACGATTCAACACTTGATAATTCCTACCATAGGTGGGTAATTTTTTCTTTCTTTGTGACTCTTTGTACATCCAACAAGGATTTACAGGTATGCCTTTTGTTTTGAATATATGTCTCTCTGATTCTAGTCAAGCTCTACAATCATTGTCTTTTGAAGTTTTAGTGTGGGAACTAAGAGGACTCTCAGGGTGTTTTACATTATTTCAGAAAAACTTCCAAGCAGTTTCGGGCTTTCCGTTTTAGGAAATTTTGTCACTTTAGGATATGAACATGATAACAAATAGGCTCCCATTCTGTTCTTTGCTCTTATTCATTTTTAAAGATTAAAGTCATCATTTTTAGTTTTTTAATCTCTGTTATGTTTCCTTGTCTCTATTCCTTAACTGCATATATAAACCCCAAACTTGAAGGGACTTTTTTCTTATTTTATAAGCTGCTGTAATATCAACATTTTATTTTCCAGGGCTTACACCTAATCTTAAATTGTTTGTTTTATTCATACACTTGGCATAGATTTTCTATACAAACTGGCCAATATATGTTGCCATGTATTTGAGCCCAAAGAGATCAACCAAATCTGTTTAACTGCTTTTTTTCTTTATAAATTTATTTATTTTATTTTTGGCTGCGTTGCGTCCCTGTTGCTGTGTGCAGGCTGTCTCCAGTTGCAGCAAGCAGGGACCACTCCTCGCTGTGGCGCACGGGCCTCTCACTGCGGTGGCCTCTCCCATTGAGGATCACAGGCTCTAGGACCGCAGGCTTCAGTAGTTGTGGCTCGCAGGCTCAGTAGTTGTGGCTCGCCGGCTCTAGAGCACAGGCTCAGTAGTTGTGGCACACGGGCCCAGTTGCCCCAAGGCATGTGGGATCTTCCCGGACCAGGGCCCAAACCCATGTCTCCTGCATTGGCAGGCGGATTCTTAACCACTGCGCCACCAAGGAAGCCCTGTTTAACAGATTTTGATACTGATCATTTTCTCATTTTATTTTTACTGCTCTTTTATTTCTAATGGCATAAAGGAATGAAAGAGATGAAAAGATAGCCTAATTATCATGCCTTCATATTTTATTTGGTATCATGAACATTTCTTTTCAAAAGTGAGAAATCATTTAATCTTTCAGAGAATTTCTTAGACTTAAGTTTTATATTCTAGTAACTGAAAAAAAAGCATTCATAAACTGAAAGACAAAGCAAATACATTTCTGCTGGTTTAAAAGCACTCTGTTCTAGTCTTTATGACATTTTCTCTCCAAAAGTCCGGTCTCTATGCACTGAATGTTACTAATTATTTTAAATTATGGTTAATTAGTAGTAACTAATTATTCTTTGCTTTAAAAGTCTGTCTTAAAAATAGTATCTTTTCTGGAACATCTATAAAAAGTTTAATCTAAAAATCACTTTAAATGGACAAAATTCTTGGCTTCTTCTTCTAATTTGCCATCAGCTACTCTTAGCTTTCTGTTCTTATCCTTTCACAAAAGCTTTCATTATTTCAGAAGGAACTCACTATCTCACTAAAAGCCTCTGATTAATTTTGCTGTTAGTCTGAGTGGAAGCAACTGAAACTGTATTGCTTTTTAGCTGCATCAAGGAGGTTTTAGTTTTCCACTGAGAACTGGACACTCATTTTATGGCTACTCTTAGCCATTTACTAAAGGGGGATCTTCCACAGATCAAACAAACATGCTTCCAACTAAGTTGCTTTCTAGTCAATGATAAATATCTCTGTGTAACAGCTGAATAATATCTCTCCCCACTGAAGAATGAATACTTTGGGTAGATAACACATGAGTCACTCACTTAACTAGCATTACCAGTAATCCCTCATTGAAAAGAACAGATTCCAATAGAACTATATTATAAAATGTTTTCATTGAAGCAAGGATCATTAAAACAAGACTATATGTCTCTCAGAATTCAAGTACTGAGGCTAACATTTAAGGTGTGGGCTTGGACCCACACTTTTCCCCAGTGCTATGTGTACCAGCAGCCTAGAGATCCCCGTTCAGTCACTGTGGGACAGGCCTTGTGGATGACTGCAGTGACTGCAGGGCAGTGATGCCGTAAGGCCCCATGTTTAAAGCCAAGGCTCAAGGCATTAAATCACTACCCACAGGGCTAACCAGCCTTGAGCTGGGACAGAACAGTGGCCTTTTCCACCCATACTAACTCTTTTTTGTTTGTTTTGTTTTTCAGTTCTAGAATTCCATTTGGTTCTTTTTTTTTTTTTTAACATCTTTATTGGAGTATAATTGCTTTACAATGTGTTAGTTTCTGCTGTGTAACAAAGTGAATCAGCTATATGTATACATATATCCCCATATCCCCTTCCTCTTGCGTCTCCCTCCCAGTTATTTGTAGTGAGGTAGATGGACCTAGAGTCTGTCCTCCCATACTAACTCTTTTTTTCTTTTTTTTGGCTGCATTGGGTCTTTGTTGCTGTACACGGGCTTTCTCTAGTTGCAGCGAGCGGGGGCTGCACGTTGTTGCGGTGCGCGGGCTTCTTATTGTGGTGGCTTCTCATGTTGCGGAGCATGGGCTCTAGGCGTGCAGGCTTCAGTAGTTGTGGTGCACGGGCTCAGTAGTTGTGGCTCGCAGGCTCTAGAGCACAGGCTCAGTAGTTGTGGCGCACGGGCTTAGTTGCTCCGTGGCATGTGGGATCTTCCTGGACCAGGGCTCGTACCCGTGTCCCCTGCACTGGCAGGCGGATTCTTAACCACTACGCCACCAGGGAAGCCCCACCCTTACTAACTCTTGAAGGTACTTTTGCTGTAATACAATCTGACTCCAATCTGGAGAGAAGTACCTGTCACAAGCATTATATCAGAATCGGAAAACATAGTCATTGTGTTTTAGACCTTGAGGCCAAATACCTTGGGTCTCGAGTACAACATCTGCATCTAATACCAACCCAATATATTTTACTTAAAGTGAACTGATGGAATTTAAAGTTTGTGATGAATTTATGGGCAAGTTCACACTCTTGAGGAGGCTTTGCGAGTCATTTAACTCCATAAATATACTTATTATGGACAAACTATCTGTACCTTTAGACTTGGAAATCAAAGAACAAAATTTGTACGCCCTTTAGATTTGCTACAGAGTAGTTCATTTGATGGTTTAGGGCTGTTGTGTTTTAAAATGAGAGATAGGCACCATGTATACCTCCTGGCTGACGATGCTTTCAACTGGTCTCAAATTCAAGACTTCATTTATCCCAACTAGGGAGGGAAAGTATCCAAATGTAAGATAATCTCATATATAATATATGGGCCCAGCAATTCTGTATTAAGTACCCATAATTTATTTTTTACAGCCAGAAAGGAATGTACGGTCACTTTGATTTAGAGCAAAGTCTTTTAGGGCAAGTCCCAACTTGAACCTTTGTAATGAGTGGCTAGTTTTTTGTTTTTTTGGGGTTTTTTTGCGGTACGCGGGCCTCTCACTGTTGTGGCCTCTCCCGTTGCGGAGCACAGGCTCCGGACGCGCAGGCTCAGCAGCCATGGCTCACAGGCCCAGCCGCTCCGCGGAATGTGGGATCTTCCTGGACCGGGGCACGAACCCATGTCCCCTGCATCGGCAGGCGGACTCTCAACCACTGCGCCACCTGGGAAGCCCATGAGTGGCTAGTTTTAAGGAAACCCAATGGCTCCAATAACTTCTATTCTACGTAGAGTGAAGAGAGAAGTGCAGGTGGAGGCTGTCTTTGATATAGAGGTCTATTGAGGAGAAGAGAGGATGAGAAGACTGACTGTTGATGTAATTACAAATTACTTCAACATCATTAAATCGTATTGACTGAGCCTCCAATTTCACATGGTATTATCCTTGATATTAAACAACTAATAATACATTCACATTGAGTATAAATTCAAAGTATTTTCATGAAGAAATGAAAACTACACAAAGTTGTGACTTGAAAAGTAGAAATACATTTGAAACTGTAATCTTTCAAAAAGTCCCCAAAGATCTTTTTCTTGGTGGAGCACATTAATGCCTTTGAAAAACAAGGTTACTTGAATAACCTAATAAAGGTTTTAGTCACAGAGCTACCCAAAGTATAGGAATAGGGGAGAGTAGGGGAGATCTCATATCTTTTTTTTTTTAACATCTTTTTTGGAGTATAATTGCTTTACATTGTTGTGTTAGTTTCTTCTGTATAACAAAGTGAATCAGCTATACGTATTCATATATCCCCATATCACCTCCCTCTTGCGTCTCCCTCCCACCCTCCCTATCCCACCCCTCTAGGTGGTCACAAAGCACTGAGCTGATCACCCTGTGCTGTGCGGCTGCTTCCCACTAGCTATCTGTTTTACATTTGGTAGTGTATATATGTCCATGCCTCTCTCTCATTTTGTCACAGCTTACCCTTCCCCCTCCCTGTGTCCTCAAGTCCATTCTCTACGTCTACATCTTTATTCCTGTCCTGCCCCTAGGTTCTTAAGAACCTTTTCTTTTCTTTTTTTTTAGATTCCATAAATATGCATTAGCATACGGTATTTGTTTTTCTCTTTCTGACTTACTTCAGTCTGTATGACAGACTCTAGGTCCATCCACCTCAGTACAAATAACTCAATTTCATTTCTTTTTATGGCTGAGTAATATTCCATTGTATATATGTGCCACATCTTCTTTATCCATTCATCTGTCGGTGGACACTTAGGTTGCCTCCATGTCCTGGCTATTGTAAATAGAACTGCAATGAACATTGTGGTACATGACTCTTTTTTTTTTCAACATCTTTATTGCAGTATAATTGCTTTACAATGGTGTGTTAGTTTCTGCTTTATAACAAAGTGAATCAGTTATACATATACATATGTCCGCATATCTCTTCCCTCTTGCGTCTCCCTCCCTCCCACCCTCCCTGTCCCACCCCTGTAGGTGGTCACAAAGCACCGAGCTGATCTCCCTGTGCTATGCGGCTGCTTCCCACTAGCTATCTATTTTACATTTGATAGTGTATATATGTCGATGCCACTCTCTCACTTTGTCCCAGCTTACCCTTCCCCCTCCCCATATCCTCAAGTCCATTCTCTAGTAGGTCTGTGTCTTTATTCCCGTCTTGCCCCTAGGTTCTTCATGACCATTTTTTTTTTTAGATTCCATATATATGCGTTAGCATATGGTATTTGTTTTTCTCTTTCTGATGTGCTTCACTGTGTATGACAGTCTCTAGGTCCATCCACCTCACTACACATAACTCAATTTCATTTCTTTTTATGGCTCAGTAATATTCCATTGTATATATGTGCCACATCTTCTTTATCCATTCATCTGTCTATGGACACTTAGGTTGCTTCCATGTCCTGGCTACTGTAAATAGAGCTGCAATGAACATTGTGGTACATGACTATTTTTGAATTATGATTTTCTCCAGATACATGTCCAGGAATGGGATTGTGGGGTCATATGGTAGTTCTATTTTTAGTTTTTTAAGGAACCTCCATACTGTTCTCCATAGTGGCTGTATCAATTTACATTCCCACCAACAGTGCAAGAGGGTTCCCTTTTCTCCACCCCCTCTCCAGCATTTATTGTTTGTAGATTTTTTGATGATGGCCATTCTGACCGGTGTGACAACTACCTCATTGTAGTTTTGATTTGCATTTCTCTAGTGATTAATGATGTTGAACATTCTTTCATGTGTTTGTTGGCAATCTGTGTATCTTCTTTGGAGAAATGTCTATTTACATCTTCTGCCCATTTTTTGATTGAGTTGTTTGTTTTTTAGATATTGAGCTTCATGAGCTGCGTGTATATTTTGGAGATTAATCCTTTGTCCATTGCTTCGTCTGCAAATATTTTCTCCCACTCTGAGGGTTGTCTTTTCATCTTGTTTATGGTTTCCTTTGGTGTGCAAAAGCTTTTAAGTTTCATTAGGTTCCATTTGTTTATTTTTGTTTTTATTTCCATTTCTCTAGGAGGTGGGTCAAAAAGGGAGATCTCATATCTTAATAGCAGCATTGTCAGCAGTGGAAATCAAGCATTAACTTTTAAGACATAAGGTACTGCCAGTTTTACAGGCCCGTGTGGTCTAGACTTAGAAAATGAAGTCTTTGTCAATTATTGTTTCCCATATTCCCTAATCTATGCTTCATATTCAGAAGCTGACGTCCCATCAATAGCTCTGTTTTACCTCTGTGTCTGCCATGACCAATAATAACATATTTAACATTACTTTCACTTTTGTATTGATATTTTAGTGTTGTATGAATATTGAGAGAGATTGTCAGGCAAATGTTTCCCTCTGCAGATGCTAGCTGGGTGAATCTCTAGCCTGAATTATAGTCCTCTCCAGAGGCTTGTTAGAATTAAAAACTAGTTAGCAGTGCATAAGTACATGAATTTTTTTTTTTTTTTTTTACTCAGAAGGTTACTCAGGCCTTCCATACGGTATTACCAAGTTTACACAACAGTTTTTACTGCTATTGTAAAACCTCTACAGCTCTGCCAGGGGGAAATTTTAAATAAAAGGGCTACATATTTTCTGCATGAAGTAGGTATGGATAATTATAATCTCCATGAAATAATCCATTTCCTAAACAACAACAAAAACGTATTGCAATTATGAATAACAATGTTAATTTATTTTATCACTGTGTACCTACTAAGGGGATTT
This sequence comes from Mesoplodon densirostris, assembly GCF_025265405.1. Lineage (NCBI taxonomy): Eukaryota > Metazoa > Chordata > Mammalia > Artiodactyla > Ziphiidae > Mesoplodon > Mesoplodon densirostris. The sequence goes on from NC_082671.1 coordinate 82,731,647, forward strand.
TGATTAGATGAAATAAATTTGAACACTGCCCAATTTATACATCTGTGAACATCAATGTAGAACACATTATTAATTTCTTCCCATTAGTTTTATCATTCATTTTTTACCAAGGAAATAATTCTAGTCTAGGCTTATGATCTCCTACAATACTGATAATGATAAAAGTACCCAGTGAAGAACAAAATAAAGTTCAGTCTTCAGTGCATTCTTAAATCTCTGCTCATAAGTACAGGAATATCTTTAAAAATCCAACTCTGGCAGTTGGTTGTGTTTTAAATACCTTTGGGTAGAAACAAAATAATTAAGGTAGCAATACCCATATGTGTCCCATGAAAATCATTTGGGCTTATTTTTATAACAGAAAATTGATGAGCAGATCATTTGCTTCTTGTCTAATAGCTGCTGAAACTATACTTACATCACTCTTTTGCTTAGGGCTGTCAAACTTCTTTTTTGTTTTTTCTTTTGCAATGTTGTTGATTCCATTTCTGCCTTCCCAGGGAAATTTTGTGATAGTCTAATCACTTGGAGATATACTAAGAAACTTTCAAAGTTAACATTTTAATTTTATGTTAAATCTTCAATAGTGTGACTTTATTTGCTTTAAATACAGTAGAAATATAGTCCTATCAGCATCAAATTTAGACTCATTACTTGCTTTGATGTTTTTATTTCATGATCAGAATTATAGTCACACTTCTCTCTGCCCTACCTTCATTGCTATAACTGAAATTAAATTTACTCCCAGAAGTTTTTTTGCATTGTGTCTGTGAGTGTGTGTTTGTATATGTGTGTATTGGATAAATGCAAATGATAACTTATAATCCCAACCAAGAAGAATAATCACCAAATTCACAAATTGCAAGGGAGGAATGGGGAGAAGAATATTATAATTCCATTTCCAGACCAATTATTTTAAGTAAAAGGTTATGCTTTCACTATAGGACATTAATAAATGAGAAAAATATTCATATTTCCACACCAGGGAAGCTACAGTAGTCAACACTTCAAATGTTAACAACTTTAATCAAAGCCAAAGGCTTTAACTAAATAACCGGATATGAGTGTTCAAGTGTAGAGCAAACTTTATGTATGACCTGTGGATTTAAGCATTTTATTTACGCTCATAGACAGTACAGCTGGCTCTTCACAAGCCTTCGGGACAGCTAGACACCGCCTCTGGGCTTCAGACTTTTCCAGACACTACGTGTCAGGTAAAGCCCCTGCACTCTACCGCCCGCACTCACTGCATCTAAATTGCAAGCTCTTCGCAGGACTCTCCAGAGGCTTGCCTCACTTGGCCCAAGTTTTGGAAGAAGCACCCTTCTACGTTCCTCATATGAGATGAACAGTCCTCTTCCAAATAAATAGTCACTTTCAAGTGATTTTTAGCCCTTTCACATATGGCATGGAGATTGATGATGGGCTAAGGCTGGTATTATTGATTCCACTGTCTTTCAGCATGTTTTGTGTATCTGCAGCTATCATGCTGCTCTCAACTTTGGAGCATTGACCTAAACTGAGATAAAAGTTACATCACAATAAAATGCACTTAAACACTAAAACTTCATTGGAAGGAATGTAGCTTTTCTTTTGCATTTAAAGTGAATTTACATTCTTACAGTGCCTTGGGATTAATATTATTGAATAAGCACTGCTAAGTGTTGATACTGGAATTAGTAAACACACACACACACACACACACACACACACACATACACAATGAAAGTAAACAAGGCATTTGGCCCTGAAGAGACAGTCTAGACACTCAGCAACAAACTAATTTCATGAATAACGGAAACCCTCTGATTATAGCTATTAATGACCCATCTCTGTGCAAAAAAGAAAATCATGTTCTGAGTATCTAGAAATTTCTACCTTAAAAAAGTTATTTTAGTAGACACCATTGTTTTTTCCCCGACCAGATTTCATTCACTCTTCTCCTGATTAAAATAGAAGCATTTCAAATTTCCTCTGAAGAAACCACATCCACCCTTCCACATTCCATGCCTGAACATACTACCCAGATCTAAGCCAAGCTCAGCATTCCAGCCTTTTCTCCCATTCCCACAGGCTACAAAGTATTCTTCATCAGGACCCTTATAGCATATGACAGGATTTTCTTCTTTTTAAGGCTGAATGTATATACCACATTTTCTTTAGCCATTCATCTGTTGATAGACATTTAGGTTCCTTCTACTCCTTGGCCATTATGGATAATGCTGCAGTGAACATCAGTGTACAAATATCTCCTTGAGATCCTATTTTCAATTCTTTTGGGTATATACCCAAAGTAGGATTGCTAGATCATACGGTAATCCTGTTTTTAAATATTTGAGGAACCTCTAAATTGTTTTCCCTGGTGGTTGCATCATGGTCATTATTTCTTAAAATGTTGTTTTCTGCCTGGCCTCCGCTCTCCTCTCCTTTGGAAACTTCAATCACATGTATATTAGGCCATTTAAAGTTGGGCCACAACTCACCAATACTCTACTTATTTCTTTTCATTATTTTTTCTGTGATTCATTTGGATAGTTTCTGTTGCTGTGTCAAGTTCACTTATCTTTTCTTCTTGTGATACCTAATCTGCCATTGTTAACATCCAGTGTACTTTTAATCTCAGAGATTATAGTTTTCATCTCCAGAAGTTAGACTTCAGTCTTTATTTTCCAGGTCTCTATTTAACATTCTCAATCTTTTCTCTAACTTGTTGAACATAAGGAATGTGGTTATAATAACTGTTTTAATGCCCTTGCCTTCTAACATCTGTGTCGGTTTGGGGTCAGTTTCAGTTGATTGATTCTTCTCCTCAATGTTCTTGGCATGCCTGGTAACTTGTATTGCATGCCAGACGTTACAAATTTTACCTTGTTAGGTACTGGATATTTTTGTATTCCTATAAATATTCCTGAGCTCCATTATCAGACACAGAGAAGCTCCTTGGATATATTTTGATCATTTCAGGTCTTACTTTTAAGATTTGTTAGTCAAAACCAGAGCATCAGTTAGTCTGTGGCTTATACTTTGCACTACTGAGGCAAGATGCTTCTGAGTATTCTAACAATGCCCTGTGAATTTCCAGGTTTCCCAGTCTGAATAGTGCAGACTACTACCAACCCTGTTTGAGCTCTACATTACTACTTCCACTAATCTTTTCTGGCATTTTTTTTTTAATCTGGCCTCAGATAGTTTCCTCATATGCATGTGCTGATCAGCCCTCTGTCCTCTCTAGTACTCTATACAGAAAAGTCTAGCCACTTTAGTCTCCCTAGACTCTCACCTCCATCTTCTCAATTCAAGGAGTTTTCCAGATTCCCTGGCTTCTTCTTCCCTGCATAATAGCCTGAGAATTCTCTCAAGATGGTAAACGAGGACAATTTTAGGGTTCACTCTGTTTCTCATCTCTCAGATATCAATTTCCTTCATTGCTTCATTCCAGTGTCTTAAAAAGTAGTGTTTCATAGATTCTGTCTCCATTTTCAGTTTCAGGTGAGAGCAGGGGCATTGGGGGGGGGGGGAGATAAATCCAATCCTTGTTAATCCAGAAGCCCCAGTCCATGCTACTTACATTAATCCCTGTAGGCTAGGGCCCCATACCTAGACAACTGAGTCAAAATCTTTGGTGGTGGAATCTGGGCATTGGGAGTTTTTTAAAAGCTCCCCAGGTGATTTTAATATGTAGCCTGGGTTGAAAACCACTGCTGTAATCAGTGGGGAGCCATTAAAAGGATTTTAATCAGGAGAATGACATGATCAGAAGCAGTAGGCAGGGGCCCGAAGCCGACACACATAAGAAGGAAGGGCTGACTGTGAGGGAAGTAGGAGCTGAGTCAGCCGATTCTGCTCTACAGCTGTTTCTAGCCATGAATGTATTAGTCATGACAGCAGTAAAACCTGTGTGCCTCCTTAGAACCTGAGGGTGTCCCTGAATTTGGAGTCCATAAATATAGAGTCAGTTTCCATCATCATAACCCCATGTATCTAGAAGAGGGCAAATTACAGTCAGTATTCAAGGGAGGCAAGGAGAAATACAATACCTTTCAGAAATGCCTTTCAATAGTGGCTAAAATTGTTTCAGTTTGACCCTTAGAAGGCCAAGTCTTGGTTATCTGAAAATGTTACTTACTGTTTATAAAGTAAATGGTAGGACAGACGGTATGTGTCAGTGTTTCAAATGCACCCTCTCTTCTTTCATCTTTATTTTAGAATCAGGTCACTTGACTTTGAATCCTGTATCTGCCACTCAGTATGTGACCTTAAAAAAGTCACTTATCAACTCTTGGTCTCAGTTTCTCCTTTTTAAATAGAAGATAATAATATCTGCTCCGCTGGCTTCATAGGTTTCCTGTGAGACTTGAAATCACATGAGAGTTTTTATTATCCATCCCTTTCTCTTCTCTCCCTGTTCTATTTTTCTTTTGCCTCTATTTTTTTCTTTCTCTCTCCCCCAGATCCCTCTCCCAGCATTAGGCTGGGAGCTGGCCAGCTCCCTTGGAGCATGCTTTCACAGCTTAGCTGCCATTTGCTTCTTGCTGTCAGTACTCACTCGTGTTAGAATACAGACAGCCGCCCTGTTTATTGTGCAGACCGTGGCCTCTAGAAATCACTGCTCAACCTCTCTCTTCCACCACTCCCAACTCCAACCCCTTCCCTCTGCCTTAGCCTCTCAGCCTCCCAGCACTGCTTAGTGCTGCTCAGAATATTTCCACTCCTGGAGTGGGTGAATGTGAGAGGAATGACTCTGAGCTTTGTGTAGAAGCTGCAGGATAAAGCTGCAGAGAGCCTTTCCCCTGCCCCCCCTTTTTTTTCTGACTATGCTTAGGTATGGAATTGCTAGTGTCCTTTTTCCCCCAACGACATAGCATTGGTCCTTGACTCTCAGCCACCCAGTTCTATTTATTCTTGAAACAAACAACCTTGGGGCAGAGCAGGGTAGTGGCTCAGAGGACAGGGATGTACTTATTCTCAACCTATCATCCATAATCTTAAACCCTTCTAGAATCTGTCCCAAAGTTTCAGTTTGACAATCCATAAGAGTGGGCACTTCTGACTGTGTTTTGAAGTAGTTCAGTATCTCCTTTTCATTGAAACTGCTCCATTTCCATATATAGTATCATTAATTATAGTAAAGTCAGTTAATTTTTTATTCTGTATTTTGCTCAGATTTCTAATATGACATGAAGACTTTTGTTTCTTTAACTCTTTTCTGGAAATATTTAGGGCAGAGCCTGTTGCTAAGGAGATTCATTTGCATTGCAGTTAAATAGGTAAATACTGTAAACTGGCTCTGTGCTTTTTAGGAGCTTTGAGAGGGGGAATATTCTAATGAATTATTCTATAGTGTAGAAAATAAAAAAGGAAAAAGTCCTGTACAAAATGCAAATACAACACTTTTCACGCTATCCAGATGGAGAAATGCTTTGGGTCTTCCTTGGGAGAAGATCTGAGATCATACTGAAAAGATAAGCCTCTACCTCCTGAGATAAAAGGAAAGCCAAAGAGGTCTTTTTGTTAGAAGAAAACTATTTAGAATTTTGAAGCCTGATATACAAGCTGCCATGAAAGAGATCGACAATAAATATAAACACTCAGAGTAAATCATAAAGGTTAATTTATCACCAAAGTAAGTACACAAGATTAATGTTAGAATCTACCCATTATAATAATAAGTCAAAGCCGGGGAGAAGAGAGACGAGATAGGTGATTTTGTAGGATTTACATCTGCTTTAAATATGTTTAAGGCTGATTTAGAATTTAAGTTTAGGTATTTTAATAAAGTGATATATTATGTTAAATTGGCTATCTGTGGTCTCAAATTTTTTTTGAACTCAAGCAAAGAGCTGTTAACTTGAACTTGAAAGCATGTAAATTCCTTACTGTACAGACCTTATATCTGGCACCCTGCCGCCACCCGGTGGCGGCATACCTAAAGTACAGGGCCAGTGACTAAATCTAAAAGTTTCTTAAATGCAGAAACTCACTGCAAAACAGAAATTATTCAGTGCCAGTTTTATATCAATTCCTGTTTCTAATATTAGCATAATAAAACATGAACCAGAAGAGTTTTATTCTTGTAGGCATCAGTCAAACACCAAATTCAAGCACCATGTATCTAAAATTGTTTAACAAAATGGGAAAAACCCTCTACTGTGCATTCTACCAATTAAATTAGTTTGGGATAACAGTGCCCTTTTAAATGTGTGTGTGTGTGTGTGTGTGTGTGTGTTGCATAAACATATATACATATTCTCTAGTAGAGTCTTTCTTAATTTTGCATTAATTGCTTAGGGGGGATAATTAGATTTCCTAAAACTTGAATAGGATCATTACCTTTTTAAAAATTCTACTTCATAGAAGCTGTGGGGGAAAAATGTAATAAGCATTTTACAGTCCTTACCCTCAAAAGAACTTCCAGACTAATGGAGAAGATAACCATTTACATTGGCTGTAAGAAGAGTAGTATTTAGGGGAGCTAAGTATAAAAGTGGTCTTTGCATCCCAAGTTGAAACACAGGGTCTCTTCCTGATTAGGGGGTGGAGGTGGGCAGGAGAAAACTGAGGTGGAGGAACCAGTAGAGTAAAAGGCAAGCAGCAGTGGTAAAAGCACAGGGTCTAAAAAGAGACTTCCAGGCTTTGACTCCCAACTATTTCTTATCATTTTACCACCTTGGGCAAGTCACTTAACTTTCTCTAAGCTTAAATTTCCTTGCATCTAAATTTTGTGTAATAACATTATCTATCTTCTAGGTAATAGTGTTGTCAGGATTAGATAAAATAATGTAGTAAAGGGCCTCCCTGGTGGCGCAGTGGTTAAGAGTCCGCCTGCCGATGCAGGGGATACGGGTTCGTGCCCCGGTCTGGGAGGATCCCATATGCCGCGGAGCGGCTGGGCCCGTGAGCCATGGCCGCTGGGCCTGCGCATCCGGAGCCTGTGCTCCGCAACGGGAGAGGCCACAACAGTGAGAGGCCCGCATACCGCCAAAAAAAAAAAAAAAAAATAATAATAATAATAATAATGTAGTAAAGCATTTTGCACAACGCTTTGCAAGTAGAAAGCACTCAATTTTTGTTGAATGGAGGCCAAATGGAGGGGCAGCTTCCAAGTGCCTAAAATTTATGGGAAGCATTATCCATCATCCATTGCCACAGCAGTGCTGTGCAACAAACTGTCTGAAAATGCAGTGGCTTAAAGCAATAAGCATTTCTTTCACTCACGAGTCTGTGGGTCAGCAATTTAGGCTGGACTTGGCTGGAAATTTCTTCTGATCCCAGCTGGCTCCCTCACATCAGGCAGGTGGCTCTGATCTGCTGGGATATGAGCGTCACCTCACCTGGGATGGTCTCAGCTGAGACAAGTGGGGCAGCTTGGCTCTACTTCTTGTGCCCCAACCTCTAACATACTCCCCCAGGCACATCCTATAGCAAAGAGAGAAACAAAAACGTGCAAGCACGTTTTCAGGCCTCCACTTGCCTCATACCTGCCAACAATTGGCCAAAGGAAGCTATGGTACCAACTGAGAATTAAGTTGAAAGGGGAGGATATATTTCACCTCTTGGTACAATAAGCCGAAATGCACACAGTACATGCCTTGGATTCAAGTCAGATGAAAAATTAAGACCATTAGTTCGATCAATCCACCACAAAAGAGAAGTTTTGATTAGAGAAAGGAAGAGAGAATTTTAGAATTCTGGATGGTCTTATTGTTTCTAAGCCTCCAATCAGAATATGTGAAATCAAAACCATCTCAGAAAATCTGAAATGATTAGTGAGGCCCACAGGGGGAAAAAAAGATTTGGATAGGGCTTAAATGTATGGAGAATTTGTGGACAACCAACATTCAACAACTAGAGTATAATAACTTAGATGATAAACACACTATGATAATGGGTTTGCTAGAGCTATAAAAAGCTGAAAATTGTTGAATTAATTGACCATCAAACAAAATTATTTTAGAAAATTAAATACTGAAGTGTTCGTCTAATGGAGAATCAATTTCTTGCCTTGCTCAGACACTTGTTGCACACTGACCCTTTGTTCAAAGTGGGAATGCAACAAATACTTTCTTAATTGAATGTGGTTCCTTAGGTAGCTGACGCCTCTAGACAGTCACAGGGATTAACAGCAACAATAGCAATAACAGGAGTTTTTGTACCTCTATCTTCCCCTTCAGTAAAAGTCAATCTTGCTCAAGATTTTTGTCGTTAGATCTCCTTTCCCCAGTGCTGTGCTCTTGGACGGTATCACCTATGAAAAGCTGCAATTGGCACCTTCAGGTATTGACAGATGGCTGCCAAGTACACATCTGCGGCTTTATTCTGGAGGTCCAAGTTTTCGGTTCACACAGCCTCTCGGTTATTATCCGCCTTGTCGCTGTCAGTGAGGAAGAGGCGCTATGGAGTCATGGAGGAGACTGTGGGCTCTGGTGCTAAACTGCTAGGATTTGCATCCTGGCTCTGCCTTTATTATCGTGATTGTTAACTACTATGAACTCCATCTGGGTATGGATGTATTTTGTTCGCTCCTGTATCCCCAGGTCCTAGAACAGTGCCTCACACACAGTAGGTGGCAAATAAATATTTTCTGACTGGCCTAAGGATGGATGCTTATGTGTAATGCAATGTGCCTAAAATATATTGAGATATTTCATCTCACCTTAATGCTATCAGATGCTCACTGTTGCCAACCCCATTTTACAGGTTGCAATGGATTGAATGTTTGTGCCCCCCCAAATTCATATCTTGAACCCCAATGTGATGGTATTTGTAGGCAGGTCCTTTGGGAGGTAATTAGATCGTGAGGGCAGTGCCCTCATGAATGGGATTAGGGTCCTAATAAGAAGAAACCAGAGAACTAGCTTGCTGTCTCCATCGTGTGAGGACACAGCAAGAAGCCAGCCATCCACAACCCAAAAGAGGGCCCTTACCAGAACCCGACCACGCTGCACCCTGATCTCAGCCATCCAGCCTCCAGAACTGTACGAAATTAATTTCTGTTGTTTATGCCACCCAGTTTATGGTAATTTGTTATAGTACCCTGAGCTGACTAAAACACAGATGAAGTGCTATCGGAAAAGAACTGGTTGAGTTTTGTTGAAAAAAGCCACCGGTCCTTCCTGTTTCACATTCACAAGTGTCCTGTACCCTGAAAGGAATTGAACGAGGCTGGTCTTGAAACAGAGACATATCTAACAACAGAATGAGCACCCACAATCTTTTCTCTCGTGTTCTCAGCCTTACAGAGAAATTTTCCAGCAGCGTTAGCCATGGTGGCTGCCTGAGGCAGCTTCATTTCTTCCTAGTGGCGGCCGCTGGGAAACACATGTGGCTCAAGATGAACAGGAGTGCGGTTTCTTTTCTTTTTAATAAATTTATTTATTTATTTATGGCTGCGTTGGGTCTTCGTTGCTGCGCGCGGGCTTTCTCTAGTTGCAGCGAGCAGGGGCTACTCTTCGTTGGTGCGTGGGCTTCTCATTGCGGTGGCTTCTCTTGTTGTGGAGCACAAGCTTTAGGCACACGGGCTTCAGTAATTGCGACATGCGGGCTCAGTAGTTGTGGCTTACGGGCTGTAGACCGCAGGCTCAGTAGTTGTGGCACACGGGCTTAGTTGCTCTGCAGTATGTGGGATCTTCCCAGACCAGGGCTCGAACCCATGTCCACTGCATTGGCAGGCGGATTCCTAACCACTGGGCCACCAGGGAAGCCCAGGAGTGCGGTTTCTGATCATTCGCCTGCTGTAAATGATCTGCACCACATACACATGCGGACACACACATACCTGGGGGAGGGGTGCGTCTTTTACCACCTACCAAATGCCAAAAATTAACTACCAACTTCCCTTCAGAAATTGTACTAAAGAGGGAAGAAAGGCTGTGCCTCGACCTACTTCATGCATTGGTCCTTGGAAGCCTAGAGAGGTAAGATGAGGTGGAAAGACTCCAAGTAAGCAAGCCAACCCCAGGTGGTACCCTTTCCCACACAATCTCCCCCAAAGAGGTAAACAGTTCGGCCCTCACATGTGTGTCTCCATGAGACTGGCTGCAGCAGAGAAGAGCAGGTTACGATGTGAAAGCCACCTGAGAGCTAAACCTATCCGTCATTCTCACCTATTGTGAGCTACTGTGATCAGAATATCAGCTGACATATAACCTCACCCAGAAGGGTAGGATTTGGAGCTTTGAATATAGAGAAAGAGAGGAGGGGGATTTAGGACAAACTTAGAAATACAGAGAAGCACCAGAGGGAAAGCAAGTTTGGGTGGCAAAGTGAAAAGAGACTGGACGCAGAGTTAGATGAGCCAAATTCAAGTGTTGCTTCCTTAATGCCTCTGGGGCAAGACGCTTAACCTTTATAACAGGCCTTATGTTTGTTTTGATTCCTCCTCATCACCCCCATCCCTGCCAGATACCAAACTCCTTGAGGTTCTGACCTCAGAAGGCTCAAACTGTATATCCATCCCCTGCACCCTACACAAAGTGAGTGCTAAACAATATTCACTGGTTGAATTTCTGCCAGGGAAGAGTGGGGAAGGATACAGAAGAAGCCACAGGAGGCAAGGTTGTCAGAGTCAAGCTTTACCTCCTTGACAGTGGAGGGCCTGGGAGAGGCAGCCATTTCTGTGACCTGCCCCCCATCTCAGTGCCATCTCTGGGTGCTGCCATCAGCTGCAGATGCCTGGCATGTTGGGTAAAGATGCTTGAGTTGAAAGGCAAACTACACAATATAAGCATTTGTAGAGCCTCAGTGTGTCTAGAAGGTGTATAACTGAGTGTCTGACATATAAAGAAGTACATGCAGTATTTATTTTAGATGAAAATATGTATTGAACACCTACTATATGCCAGGCACTGTTATAAGCTCTAGAAATACAGGGGAGAACAAAACAAAAGTGACAGAGTCCCTGCTTTCGGGGAGCTTACATTCTAGAGAGGGAGGCAGACAGTAAGCAGGTAACAAAACAAGTCAATATGATGTCAGATGGTGGCACATACTATGAAGAAACCTAAAGGAGGGTGAGAGGACAGAAAGTGACTAGATTTAAGGATAGTGGTCAGAAATGACTTCTTTGAGGGAGTGTTACTTGGGAAGAAATCTGAACAAAATGTGAGAATAAACCTTGCAAAGATCAGCATTCCAGGCTGAGGGAACATCAAATGCAAATACCTTGCGCAGGATCATGCTTAGCCTGTTTGAGGAACAGTGATGAAGCCAGCATGACTATAAGAGCACGAGCAAGGGGAAGGCTGGTAGAAGATGTCAAAGAGATAGCTGAGGACCAAGTAGTGTGGGTCATGGATGTGTATTCTAAGTGTGAGTGGAAGCCATCGGAGAGGGTTTGAGAAAGTGTGTGTGACATGGTTTGGTTTATGTTTAAAGGCTCACTTTCTGTGCTGTGGGACGAACAGACCCTCGGGGGAAGTTAGGGGCTCTGACAGGGATGGTGAGAGTGAAAATCTAGCTGAGAGACTTTCCCAGTAGTCGAGGCAAGAGATGATGGTGCCCTGTGCTAAAGTGGTTGTGGTGAAGCAGGTGAATCAGAATACTCAATGAAGACAGAGCTGATGACTTAGGTATTGATCGTAGGAGAAATGAGAGCAGTTGAGGATAACTCAGAGGCTTTGGTCTGAACTATTTCTTGAGATCGGAAATATTTGGGAAGAAATATTTGGGAGGAGACATCAAGAGCTCTGTTGAACATGTAACTCTGAACTCCCTACCACACATTCCAAGCAGAAATGTCTAGAGAATTCCCTGTGGGTCCAGTGGTTAGGACTCTGGGCTTTCACTGCCGAGGGCCGGGTTCGATCCCAGGTCAGGAAACTAGGATCCCACAAGCCTTGCAACTCAGCCAAAAAAAAAAAAAAGAAATGTCTAGAAGCAATTATACATATATAGGAGTATGTAGCACATCAGCTTTTCTTTTCTTTTGAAATAAATATTTTTTATCTACACCTGAGAAAAACCAAAGTGTGGCCAAAGAAACATTTCGGCACACTGCACCCTACTTAAGGCTACACTGTCATGCAGAAGTTTTTCCTCTTTAGAACCTGCTATTACAGCAAACATTCAGCCTGCGGTTTGGGCAGAGAGGTGTGCCCTTTTTCCACCATCACTCACCAGGCAGCATGTCCTCAGCTATTGACCTGCTATTTGTCAAAGAACTCAACTATGTCTTTTTGTTTGTTTGTTTGTTTGTTTTTGGCTGCATTGGGTCTTCGTTGCTGCTACGCAGGCTTTCTCTAGTTGCAGTGAGCGGGGGCTACTCTTTGTTTTGGTGCACGGGCTTCTCAATGCGGTGACTTATCTCATTGCAGAGCACAGGCTCTAGGCACACGGGCTTCAGCAGTTGTGACACGTGGGCTCAGTAGTTGTGGTGCAAGGGCTTAGTTGCTCCATGGCATGTGGGATCTTCCTGGACCAGGGCTCGAACCCGTGTCCCCTGCATTGGCAGGCAGATTCTTAAATACTGCGCCACCAGGGAAGCCCTCGACTACATCTTTAAGACGGTATTCTTGAGTAGAAATAGGAGAATAACTATGAACTCTAAAAAAAATCGGTACCGGCTTTACACACAGTGAGTGACAGCCTGCCCGCAGCAGGGCTGTGAATTATTTCATAGCTTTCCACCTGACTCTCTTCCCAGTCTGCCTGCTCACAGTGATCTGAGAACACCTTAAAGGAAAAAACCTCAGGGCCACTAGTCCTGACTTTTCAAAATCAGACATTAAGACATAATGACCTTCTTAAATAGAATTTTAAGTAATTGCCTTAGCATCTTATTTTTCATTAAGACCATTTACTTCACGATCATCTCTCTATGCTTCATATTTATCTAAGTACTTAGATGCTTTTGACTAAATTCAGCTCAGTAACCAAAGGGATCAGGTTGCCCTAAGAATATTTTGTTCAGTCTGCCACAGGTGTGAGGCACATGGTGCGTTATAAGTTTTCAAGTGGCCAGACCTGTGGCAGTGTGTACGTGGCCTGCAAGACATTCTGAAAGTAATGGGGTAAATGGGTTCTGGTATTTACACAGCCCTAGTCATCTCAAGACAAAAACAAACATCTGCTCTCCTCCACTGTATTTCATGGAATCTAAAATGCCATCTATTATAAGATGCACCATTATTTTATGCATCCTTAAGAAAGAAAAAATGCTGCAAATTAAATTATGACACAGTGACTTATGGTGATTCTGTCCAAGATACAAACCCATTACAACAGCCTTGCACGGCTTTGAATCTCTTTCATTTAGAGGGCTTTGTCAGTTTCTCCTGGTTTTGCTGAGTTCTGTGGCATGTAATATGTAATTTTTTTCCACGTAGCACAGTAACAAGGCGTAATATGATGTCATGTATTTATGGACATCTTGCTTTCTTCAGTCCCATACCTTCCATGGTTGCTGCTTTTAAAGAAAATATGTGGGCTTCCCTGGTGGCGCAGTGGTTGAGAGTCCGCCTGCCGATGCAGGGGACACGGGTTCGTGCCCTGGTCTGGGAAGATCCCACATGCCGCGGAGCGGCTGGGCCCGTGAGCCATGGCTACTGAACCTGAGCGTCCAGAGCCTGTGCTCCGCAACGGGAGAGGCCACAACAGTGAGAAGCCCACGTACAGAAAAAAATAATAATAATAAAAAAATAATAATAATAAAAAAAAAATAAAGAAAATATGTAATTGCAGTCTCTTCTCCAATGAAGATATTTGCTTCACAAATATCAAATTACCCTCTTTCTTTTTTTATTTATACCTTTCTAAGTACCAAGTAACTGTTCATGTTAATACCAAGATGTAGTGTAATCTCTTTAAACACAGTTAAAATGCTAATGATACTTACCACGTGTAGGATCAACAATGCCCGTGGACTTTACTGACAACATGAACGGCTATGACCAAGTGTGTGTGCACAGGCGATGACAGTCATGTCACAGCAATTGTGAGGCACCGTTGATTGTAAGACGCATTGCCAGTTCAGAGGTGGTAAAATGAGGGGAAAGTGTGTGTCTTGATATCAGTGTGACACCGTACAGCATTGTGGGAAGGGTGCACAAATGAATAAAAGAGTTTAGGTCTTGAGTTAATATTTCCCTTTTGCTTAGGGAAAAAAACCTCCCATTCTGTTTTCATTTCCATAGATATAAGATGATACCGTGTTCATATGCCAAGAGAGACCCCAGATCTGTCGGGATGTGGCAGTATAAATAAAGTCCCTTCAGGAATCTGACTTTTTCAGTCATAGTAGTTGTCAGGGGTTGACATCACGGACTTATGCTGCTGCAGTCCCTCATGTCTCTCCTGCTTGAAAATCATTGTGCACATAGTGAAACTATCAAAACCACCCCCAGGGAATGGAGGTGCAGGCCCTGAGTGATTGGAATACTAAAAAGAAGGCAACTGCAAAGCTAACATCATTATAGCTGGGAGGATAGGATGGCTGCTGTCAGAACTGACAGGCTATCTGCACCAGGACAGCTCTGAGCAGCTTACCCAGGGGGACCTCGGTCCCTTTCCAACCAGAACAGAAAGACCTGCAACCTGATCTTTCCAGAAGCCCAGCTACTTGCTCTTCATCGAACCCACTTGCCTTTTCCACTTCTTTCTGACATGTCCTTGCTCTGATTCCAGACTGGATATTATCTGATTCTTTGCAAACTCCAAATGTGTTCCCACCTCAGGGCCAATTCAGTAGCTGTTCCTGCTGCCTGTACTTAATGTACATCTTTTTTCTTCTTCCACATCATCTCAGCTCACTCATCATCTTCTAGGGTGGCCTTCGACCACCCAAACTAAAGTAGTATCTCCCCATCCTCCATCAGTTTCCATCACATTACCCAGAATGTATGTATGTTTGTTTGTTTTTATAACCCTGAAATCTCATTTACCTGTCTACTTGCTAATGGCCCATTTCCCTCACTAGAGTGTATGTTCACTCCTGCATCCCCAACATGTGGAACATATAGAAGATGCTCAATAAATACTTGATCAATGTACAAGTGATCAATTTGATTCCTAACTCATCAGTAGTTTTTAAGTATTGGACTTGCTATCTTATTCTCCTCCAGCTCCCCTCCTTCTTCTTATCTGTCTTGCATCAACATGACCTCAGATTTAAGTGACTCTATGACTCCTTAAGTTATGTTGTCCAATTCTCTTTTTCTGAAAGCTGACTCATAGCTGTAGACTCCAGATCTACTCTGGTCTCTACCCTGAGCCTGTCATGTGCAGGGTCTTCCCTACAAACCTCTTCTCTCTTCCTGTTGCTGCTTTGTGTGACTGCAGAGCTCTGGGTGGCCTGTACTGATGTGTCTGTGAATGTCAGACACAGCAACAGCAGCAGTGATTAGGGTGTGCACTGACGAAGCAGCGGCTCATGGGCTGCCAGACCCTGCCCCCACCCATCCTCACTGTCATTACCTTTCATACCTGCCCACATTGAATCAACACCCCAAGGTTCTTCCCAAGCAGCTGGAAGCTGGGGGAATTTCCAGTCCTTAGCACTTCCCTAGGGCATACACAACTTTGTTGCTGAAGCTTTTCCAACTAATAGGAATCACTACTAGTACTGATTTTTTTTAAAGCATATATTGATTTCTACTTTGTGGAAGGGGGATCTAAGATACATTAGAAGCTGCTGACTTTGTAGAGGTTCTCTCTGATGATGTCAAGCATAGGAATCTTTTTTTGCTCTGATTCTTACTAGCAGCGGTGTGTGTGCTCAGGGAAGTTAAGCAATAGTGATACAAGTTACTTTTTTAATTGATTTGAGTTTTGCAGACTAACCAGGCGAGAAGTTCCCTACAGACATTGGGCTCCACCACTCTGGAGTGTAAATGGCACATTACACTTAGAATATTATACACCAAGATGACCTAACTATAAACCTGCAGATAAGAAACAAGTCCTATATATCCCTATATTTCCCACAAAGACTTACACATTAGAAAGTGCATAATCATTACTTGGTTGAATAAATGAATGGTATTGAAGAAGACAACGATTAATAAGAATCCAGTTCAGCTTTTAATCTTCTCTATACATAAGAATCACTTTGGGGGCTTTAAAAAACTATGGATACCCAGGCCCATCCCGAGATATATGTATTCAACTGGTTGTAGTGGGGCCTACACACATATTTTTTAAAGGTCCCTGTGTGATTATGATGTGTGAGCAGGGTTAAAAACCATTGGTCTAGATAGAAAGTAATTCATGCCCTAAAAATAATAACTCAGTCTGTGTTAAAGATTATGGTTAATAAATCACAAGAAATGTTTTGCCTAGGTGATATTAAATGTGGTAAATATTTTACTGCTATGATGTACTTATCTGTCTTAAGTCATCTATTTTTTACTTTACCATGAGAAATAAAGACTAGAACATAATAAGAAAAATAATTCTTTAAAATATGAAATCTAACACGTATTTCAACAAACAACCTTAAATTCTGATCCAATATAAGACTTAAATCATAAACATTTCTTCACATGGGTTGAAAAAAATTCAAGTTAATGAGATCCAACAAAGAAAAAGAATAGAATAATAGTTCTAGCACAGGAGGGAAGATCACTGTAATAGGATGAATGGTGGCCTTCAAAAGATGTGTTCACCTGGTTCCTGTGAATGTGACCTTATTTGGAAAGAGAGTCTTTGTGGATGTAATTAAAGGACTCAAGACAAGATCACCGTGGATTATCTGGGTGGGCCCTAAGTCAAATAAGTGTCCTTATAAGAAGAAGCAGAGACACAGTCAAAAGAACAGATACAGAGGAGAAGCTCATGTGAAGATGAGAAGGAGATTGGAGTGATGCTGCCGCAAGACAAGGAACGCCTGGAGCCGCCGGAAGCTGGAAGAGAGAAGAAAGGATTCTCTCCGAGAGCCTCCTAGGGGAGAATGGCCCTGCTCACACCTTGATTTCGGACTTCTGGTCTCCAGAGCTGTGAGATAATTAATTTCTGTTTTAAATCTTCCGGTTTGTGGTCATGTGCACGGCAGCTTTAGGAAATGAATACAATATTTTTGAAATAGTAGCTATGATATCAATTTTAAATGTTATGACCCAGAATTTGTTAAAGGAACCACACGTTGCAGTAGAACATATGCTACTTAGAGGCTGTCCTCGGTCAGCTGTAAATCATGAACCCCGCGACAGATGGTGTACGGCCTCTTCCCCCACCACATTGTTAGGCTGAAGTAGAAATGTGGGCTTTAAAGGCTGCAGGAGAAGGGCAGGCCTGACTGCGGGCATAAAGAGAATGTTTAGGATTAAATTTGGTAAGGATTAACCGTGTTTCAGCTTCTGAATGATACCCTAGGTAACCAAGCTCAGTTTCATTCTCAATGTTCTTACCTGTGGCTTGAGTCAGTCAGGAACGACACTGACTAGTAGTGGTTTAAACAATACTGACATGTATTGGCTGGACAACACGAGGCCTGGAAGTAGGTACTTGCTAATGATGCCAACTAGGACCAAGGCCTTTCTGTCTTTCTGCTTTGCTTTCCTTAGTATGATGGTGCTTTGCCCTCATGCTTCTATTTTTTTTCACCTCAAAATTGCAAGGTGGCTACAGCAGGTCCAGGCATCATCCCAGCATGCACAGATGGAGAAATGGGAAAGGGAGCAAGGATAGAGATGTGTGTTTCTTTCACCAGGAAATCAAAAACTTGTCCAGAAACCTTCTATCAGACTCAAGTTTACACCTCAATGGCCAGACTGTGTCTGTGCCACTGCCCAACTTCAAGGAAACTGAAAAAGCGTCTTAGTTCTTTCCGATATTTGTAAGACAAAGCAGGCAAAGAAGAGGAAATTGGAACATATTTTTCATCAAGTGGTAACGTCTGCCACAGAGCTATAGAAACCATTCTCAGAAAACAGCGGGTCTTCTGGAAAAGCCTTGTATTATTTATCAGTTATATGCAATTGAATGAAAAATCCTCAAACCCTGAATTCCTGGGTACATGATGTAGAACTGAAGAGGAGAAAGCAAATTTCTTTAACCAATTTGACTTGGAATATTTCTAGAAGGTATAGAATGATTTTCAAACTTTCCCTATAACCCCATCAAACTTATAATTATCCAAATCTTCTATCTATGTAGGGACTGTTAGGCATTTTAGATTAAGAGCACCAGATAAAGAGTAAAATCTTGACATTCCTTTTGAAAGTCAAAACAGAAGAGAAATGAAAAACAAGGAACACTCTAGTTTGTGGCTGCTATTGTTTGTCTCTGTTCTACTGATTTTTGTTCTTGGCCCTTCTTGCAGATATACGGGTAATCTAGGGTAAAGGGATACAGAAAGAGGCAAGCTAGAAAGTTGCAGAGAGATGTTTATTTTCAGTACATTGTCTCCTCAGAATGGCCCTTCTTTGCCTCTGTATAACTCTTAGTCAGTGGGAGCTGGTGGAGGGGAGAGGGGTTGATTGGTTCACTTCAGTAGTCATTTACCATCTGCCTACTGTGTGACAAGCACTGCACGAGGTTCTGGAGAGACGCTGGTGAGTAAGACTCATTTCAAAGTTCTTACCTTTGAAGAGCTCACATTCTGGAGGGGAGGTGAGAAAGTACAGTACAGAAAGTACAATACAGTGAAATAGGTGCCGTGTTCAGGGTGTACATAGGAACACGTATATCGTGGACCTTAAAACAAGACTGAGGCAGGGGGCAAGGGTCGGAAGCATCATCCTTGAGGAGGTATCCAGTACAAGAAGAAGGAAAGAGGGTTCTGCTTGGTTGGGAGGTAGTTGCGGCTGGATTGGACGCTGAGATCAGAATTTAACTCCTTTCTCAGAGGATGGGAGAGGGAAAAGATCTGGGAAAAGCCACCAGGGTAGATGGGGGAGAAAGGGAAGGCTGTTGGCCTTCTAGTGGGCTGTTGGCCCCATGCACAACTACAAGGACCCAGAAATGGAACATCAGAAGCAGGATATGCAGAAGCACCAGCTGCCCCCACCATCACCAAGAGGGGGTGAGGAGGAGCCTGCCTGACTGGTGACTGCAGCCACGCAGATGACATGGTGGTCTTTGGAGTGTGCCCAGGCTGACAACCAGTCACCCGTCCTCCCAAAACAGAGTGAGTCAGTAATTGTGAGACCCAGGAGAAAAGCCCTTCCATTTGAGCCTGAGGGAAGAAAATGTAAGGACTGGGATCAACTTACAGTTCCCTAACTGTTGATGCCAGTGTCTAGGATAAATTCCTGTTACTTTCCGGAAGCATTTTAATAATGCTTTATAGTTGATAAACCTTTCACATATCTCAGATGGTTGTTTAATCTTAACAGTCCAGTGAGATGGGTATTACCATTCCCATTTTACTACAGCGGAAGGGAAACTGCAGGGGACACCAAGGAACCCATGCATATTCACACATTTAGAATATGGTCTAAACTCGACATGAGCCAGAACTCAAGCCCAGGTCTCTCTGAATACAAGTGTCTTTCCATAGAGACCCCAGGGTCCCTATAGTTAATTCTTTTTTCAACTTAACTACATGGTGTTTAAAGCTGCCTTCTCCCAGAACCTCTGTTAGACATAATTACACCTCACACTTCTGGGTTTCTTGCCAAAGATTGAAAGAATATCCTTCTTATGCATTGCTGGGTTTCTGTTGAAAAGCCTTTCTCTGCTCCATGTTTTCTTAATCTACCACTGTAGATGATAATTGCCTTCCCCACCACTTACCCTGACATGTCCTTCACTGTAGATTTTGTTGGTGGAGTGCCTGGGGAGAAAGGGAACTGGATTCCAAAGCACACGCAATTTGCCTTCCTACCTAGGCAACCTCATGAAGCTGCCACCCAACTCCGGTGGTCCTGGCAACTTCCTCTGCATGATCACCACCCCCCTCTTTTCCTTGGGGATCAAGTGGGAAGTAATGCCCTTCTCCAGTGGAAACAAAGTTGAGTACCTTATTTAATATACAGCTATGGCTCAAAATGGGAGCAAATGAAAAGGTAGTTTTACTGGCTATTTTCCCTGTCACAGACGGATCTCTGTCTTGTACAATCTGTACCTTGCTGGGGAAATGGGGCTTTACTCTTCCAATTCGGAAAATCCCACCCCAGAAGAGAAAGCAGCGTGAATCAGTACACAGCAGCCTACTTTCGTGTCATAAATATAATTACCTACCATTGGTTAAGCCAGCAAAATACTTAATTTCCTTTTTATTAAAAAATAATTATGCATATTTGCAAGTAGACAATTTATTAAGCATGGACAATAACTGTAACTCCCAGTTTGGGTTTTCTCGATTTCTTTACATTGTTTTCTGTCTGCTGCATGAAAATTTTTATTTCAGTGAACTTGGTTGCAATCACAGGCACACACAGTACCTTTTGAAGATAGAATATCATTTAGTGTTTGTTAAAAGAGTTATATAAAAGTCCCACGGCTGAATCTCTTTTAATTGTTCTTTCTTTAAAAAAACAACTGAAGTTCACGTTGAAACAAATGTATAACATACAAGAGTAGCTGTCCTGACCATGAAAAGGGAGGCTTTTACCTATTTCTGAGCTGCCTTGCATAATGAGCAATTTGGAGAATGTAAGTAAATTTTTGTACATTATTTAAATTCTGTTTTCCTTTTGTACAGATATGGCTATTGTCTTCCTCATCCAAAGATTCTTTTTATTGAAGTAAAATAACCTTCATAGGTGATGATATTCTGAAATTCAACAAGGAAATAATTCAGTAGGAGAAGGCTTATAATTTCCAATTTAGTGACAAACTTTTCTTTCAAACCTTTGGACTCAGCATCTCCCTGACATCTAGATCCATAAATAGTATAAGACCCAGAGGATGTCTCAGGAGTTTTATAACAGAAGCTAAATGGGAATCATACATACATACTTTTTTTAATTTAATTTTTTAATCTTTTATACAGCAGGTTCTTATTAGTTATCTATTTTATACATATTAGTGTACATATGTCAATCCCAATCTCCCAATTCATCCCATCACCACTACCCCCCCGGCACTTTCCTCCCTTGGTGTCCATACGTTTGTTCTCTACATCTGTGTCTCTGTTTCTGCCTTGCAAACCGGTTCATCTGTACCATTTTTCTAGATTCCACATATATGTGTTAATATACGATACTTGTTTTTCTCTTTCTGACTTACTTCACTCTGTATGATAGTCTGTAGATCCATCCACATTTCTACAAATGACCCAATTTCATTCCTTTTTATGGCTGAGTAATATTCCATTGTATATATGTATCACATCTTTATCCATTCATCTGTCAATGGAGTTTTTGACTTTCATTCTTTGGAATTTCTCATTTCAGATGTTCAATTTTTCATAATCAGAAGTTCCATTCCAGTTTTTTTTAAAGGCAAGGGACATGTGTTAACTTTATTTGTTTGTTTAGTTATTTACTTAAATTGGCCGTGCTGATTGCAGGATCTTAGCTCCCCAACCAGGGATCAAACCCAGTCTCCTGGCAGTGGAATCGCAGAGTCCTAACCACTGGAATGCCAGGGAATTCCCCAGGTCTTTTTTTTTCTTTAACATCTTTATTGGAGTATAATTCCTTTACATTGTTGTGTTAGTTGCTGCTGTATACCAAAGTGAATCAGCTATACGTATACATATATCCCCATATCCCCTCCCTCTTGCATCTCCCTCCCACCCTCCCTATCCCACCCCTCTAGGAGGTCACAAAGCACCGAGCTGATTTCCCTGTGCTATGTGGCTACTTCCCACTAGCTATCTGTTTCACATTTGGTAGTATATATATGTCCATGCCACTCTCTCACTTTGTCCCAGCTTACCCTTGCCCCTCCCCATATCCTCAAGTCCATTCTCTACGTCTACGTCTTTATTCCTGTTCTGACCCTAGGTTCTTCAGACCTTTTTTTTTTTAGATTCCATATATATGAGTTAGCATACGGTATTTGTTTTTCTCTTTCTGTCTTACTTCACTCTGTATGACTGTCTCTAGGTCCATCCACCTCACTACAAATAACTCAATTTCCTTTCTTTTTATGGCTGAGTAATATTCCATTGTATATATATGCCACATGTTCTTTATCCATTCATCTGTTGATGGACACTTAGGTTGCTTCCATGTCCTGGCCATTGTAAATAGTGCTGCAGTGAACATTGTGGTATATGACTCTTTGAATTATGGATTTTTTCAGGGTATATGCCCACTAGTGGGATTGCTGGGTCGTATGGTAGTTCTATTTTTAGTTTTTTAAAGAACCTCCATACTGTTCTCTATAGTAACTGTATCGATTTACATTCCCACCAACAGTGCAAGACGGTTCCCTTTTCTCCACACCCTCTCCAGCATTTATTGCTTGTAGATTTTTTGATGATGGCCATTCTGACCGGTGTAAGATGATATCTCATTGTAGTTTTGATTTGCATTTATCTAATGATTAGTGACGTTGAGCATCCTTTCATATGTTTGTTGGCAATCTGTATATCTTCTTTGGAGAAATGTCTATTTAGAACTTCTACCCATTTTTGGATTGGGTTTTTTGTTTTTCTGATTTTGAGCTGCATGAGCTGCTTGTATATTTTGGAGATTAATCCTTTGTCAGTTGCTTCGTTGGCAAATATTTTCTCCCATTCTGAGGGTTGTCTTTTGGTCTTGTTTATGGTTTCCTTTGCTGTGCAAAAGCTTTTAAGTTTCACTAGGTCCCATTTGTTTATTTTTGTTTTTATTTCCATTTCTCTAGGAGGTGGGTCAAAAAGGGTCTTGCTGTGATTTATGTCATGGAGTGTTCTGCCTATGTTTTCCTCTAAGAGCTTGATAGTGTCTGCCTTTACATTTAAGTCTTTAATCCATTTTGACTTTATTTTTGTCTATGGTGTTAGGGAGTGTTCTAATTTCATAGTTTTACATGTAGCTGTCCAGTTTTCCCAGCACCACTTATTGAAGAGGCTGTCTTTTCTCCATTGTATATCCTTACCTCCTTTATCAAATATAAGTTGACCATATGTGTGTGGGTTTATCTCTGGGCTTTCTATCCTGTTCCATTGATCTATATTTCTGTTTCTGTGCCAGTACCATACTGTCTTGATTACTGTACCTTTGTAGTATAGTCTGAAGTCAGGGAGCCTGATTCCTCCAGCTCCGCTTTTCTTTCTCAAGATTGCTTTTGCTATTCAGGGTCTTTTGTGTTTCCATACAAATTGTGAAATTTTTTGTTCTAGTTCTGTGGAAAATGCCAGTGGTAGTTTGATAGGAATTGCATTGAATCTGTATATTGCTTTGGGTAGTATAGTCATTTTCACAACATTGATTCTTCCAATCCAGGAACATGGTATATCTCTCCATCTGTTTGTATCATCTTTAATTTCTTTCATCAGTGTCTTATAGTTTTCTGCATACAGATCTTTTGTCTCCTTTGCTAGGTTTATTCCTAGGTATTTTATTCATTTTCTTGCAGTGGTAAATGGGAGTGTTTCCTTAATTTCTCTTTCAGATTTTTCATCATTAGTATATAAGAATGCAAGAGATTTCTGTGCATTAATTTTGTATCCTGAAACTTTACCAAATTCATCGATTAGCTCTAGTAGTTTTCTGGTAGCATCTTTAGGATTCTCTATGTAGAGTATCATGTCATCTTCAAACAGTGACAGCTTTACTTCTTCTTTTCTGATTTGGATTCCTTTTATTTCTTTTTCTTCTCTGATTGCTGTGGCTGAAACTTCCAAAACTCTGTTGAATAATAGTGGTGAGAGTGGGCAACCTTGTCTTGTTCCATATCTCAGTGGAAATGGTTTCAGTTTTGCACCACTGAGAACGATGTTGGCTGTGGGTTTGTCATATATTGCCTTTATTATGTTGAGGTAAGTTCCCTCTATGCCTACTTTCTGGAGGTTTTTTATCATACATTGGTGTTGAATTTTGTCGAAATCTTTTTCTGCATCTATTGAGATGATCATATGGTTTTTCTCTTTCAATTTGTTAATATGGTGTATCACATTGATTGATTTGCATATATTGAAGAATCCTTGCATTCCTGGGAAACCCCACTTGATCATGGTGTATAATCCTTTTAATGTGCTGCTGGATTCTGTTTGCTAGTATTTTGCTTAGGATTTTTGCATCTATGTTCATCAGTGATACTGGCCTACATTGTGTTACTGTCGATTTCTCCTTTTACGGCTGTTAGCATCTGCCTTATGTATTGAGGTGCTCCTATGTTGGGTGCATAAATATTTACAATTGTTACATCTTCTTCCTGGATAAATCCCTTGATCATTATGTAGTGTCCTTTTTCTCTTGTAATAGTCTTTATTTTAAAGTCTTATTTTGTCTGATATGAGAATTGCTACTCCAGCTTTCTTTTGATTTCCATTTGCATGGAATATCTTTTTCCATCCCCTCATTTTCAGTCTGTATGTGTCTGTGGGTCTGAAGTGGGTCTCTTGTAGACAGCATATATATGGATCTTATTTTTGTATCCATTCAGCCAGTCTGTGTCTTTTGGTGGGAGCATATAATCCATTTACATTTAAGGTAATTATCGATATGTATGTTCCTATTTCCATTTTCTTAATTATCTTGGGTTTGTTATTGTAGGTCTTTTCCTTGTCTTGTGTTTCCTGCCTAGAGTTCCTTTAGCATTTGTTGTAAAGCTGGTTTGGTGGTGCTGAATTCTCTTAGCTTTTGCTTGTCTGTAAAGGTTTTAATATCTCCATCGAATCTGAATGAGATCCTGCTGGGTAGAGTAATCTTCGTTGTAGGTTTTTCCCTTTCATCACTTTAAATATGTCCTGCCACTCCCTTCTGGCTTGCAGAGTTTCTGCTGAAAGATCAGCTGTTAACCTTATGGGGATTCCCTTGTATGTTATTTGTTGCTTTTCCCTTGCTGCTTTTAATATTTTTTCTTTGTAGCTAATTTTTGTTAATTTGATTAATATGTGTCTTGGTGTATTTCTCCTTGGATTTATCCTGTATGGGAGGTACGCTCTGTGCTTCCTGGACTTTGACTATTTCCTTTCCCATATTAGGGAAGTTTTCAACTATAATCTCTTCAAATATTTTCTCAGTCCCTTTCTTTTTCTCTTCTTCTTCTGGGACCCCTATACTTCAAATGTTGGTGCGTTTAATGTTGTCCCAGAGGTTTCTGAGACTGTCCTCAATTCTTTTCATTCTTTTTTCTTTATTCTTCTCTACAGTAGTTATTTCCACTATTTTCTCTTCCAGGTCACCTATCCATTCTGCTGCCTCAGTTATTCTACTATTGATTCCTTCTAGAGAATATTTTATTTCATTAATTGTGTTGTTCATCATTGTTTATTTGCTCTTTAGTTCTTCTAGGTCCTTGTTAAACGTTTCTTGTATTTTCTCCATTCTATTTCTAAGATTTTGGATCATCTTTGCTATCATCATTCTGAATTCTTTTTCAGGTAGACTGCCAACTTCCTCTTCATTTGTTTGGTCTGGTGGGGTTTTACCTGGCTCTTTCATCTGCTGCGTATTTCTCTGTTTTCTCATTTTGCTTAACTTACTGTGTTTGGGGTCTCCTTTTTGCAGGCTGCAGGTTCATAGTTCCCATTGTTTTTGGTGTCTATCTCCAGTGGGTAAGGTTGGTTCAGTGGGCCAACCTGGTAGTGTAGGCTTCCTGGTGGAGGGGACTAGTGCCTGTGTTCTGGTGGATGGGACTGGATCTTGTCTTTCTGGTGGGCAGGACTGCATCTGGTGTTGTGTTTTGGGGTGTCTGTGAACTTAATATGATTTTAGGCAGCCTCTCTGCTAACGTGTGGGGTTGTGTTCCTGTCTTGCTGGTTGTTTGGCATGGGGTGTCCAGCACTGGAGCTTGCTGGTCATTGAGTGGAGCTGGGTCTTAGTGTTGAGATGGAGATCTCTGGGAGAGCTCTTGCTGATTGATATTATGTGGGTCTGGGAGGTCTCTAGTGGTCCAGTGTCCTGAACTCGGCTCTCCCACCTCAGAGGCTCAGGCCTGACACCTTGCCGGAGCACCAAGACCTTGTCAGCCACACGGCCAGGTATGTGAGGAGTTTCTTGCCTTTGGGGAAGTCTGAGGTCTTCTGCCAGCATTCAGTAGGTGTTCTGTAGGAGTTGTTCCACATGTAGGTGTATTTTTGATGTATTTGTGGGGAGGAAGGTGATCTCCACGTCTTACTCCTCCACCATCTTTAAGGTCCTCATACATACATTTTTAAAATACACTGTCCTTTGACACCGTAGCCGTTATGATATACAATGCTTCCCAAATACTTTTACTCCCTAAAGCAACACCTTGTTCTTCCAGTGAGGAAAAACAATGCTTGAATTGTTAGTCACCATGATCTTTGTCATTTCAAACAATAGAGAGTGAAAATCAGAGTCCAGAGAGTTATGTTCAGCTTTCACAATTGAGCTAGGAATAGACAAGTAAGAGCATATAAATTACAAAAATAACAAATGTTTATCAAATTTCTTTTTGTGCAAATCACTCTCTAATTGTTTTACATATATTAATCATTTTTGATTATTTAAGTAATCCACTTAAAGAAAAGTATAGGAAATGACATTGGATACAGTTCCGAATCATAAAACAAAGAAGTTAATAAATGTGGAGTCTAGATTTTTCTTCATTGCTTCTGAAAAGAAGATTAACATCTTATTCCTTGATTATTCAGCAAAATATCTGTGAAGTCCATAAATCTTTTAATATATGCCTATTCTAGAGTAGCTATAGCAATAACAATTGACATTTTAAAAGTACCTTGAACAATTGACATTTTTAAAGTACCTTGGAGATTATACAGTAAAATATATCTTCTATATAATCATATTTATTTCTAACAATACACTTTCAGGAAGGCAAGATGAGTATTAATTTTCTGCTTTGGCTGTGAGGAAACTGTGGCTCAGAGAAGTTAAATAAATTGCCCAAGGCCACTGCAAAAAGACACAGGCCTGTATGACTCCAAGTCTGTGCTCTTTGGACCAGGCCACAACTAACCTGGCCTCCTGCAGGGGTGCAGCATGGTTCTTTAGCATGAATTTTTCTTCCATGGAATTGACAACCTCTTTAATTTAGTGGAATATTTCATTTTGTTAAAGAAAACAACATGCTAGAAAGAGCCCTGTACTGTCAGTTCTCTAAGCAGCCAAGAACTCTTCAGCAAGTCCTTTGATCTCACTAGTTTGCCCATCTGGAGATAGAAGGGTTTGGATACATGATCTCTAAGGACCTCCAACTGATCAGCTCAAATAACTCTTTAATAAAATCAGTTGTATTATTTCTGACTTCTTCCTTACTACCAACTTGGGTACAAACAATAAAGCTGAATTAGGAGGGAATTAAAGCTAGAGAAATGTCCATCTGGTTTTAAAGGTCAAAAAGGCGTCTCCAAGGTGTCTGAGGGAAGGAAGAGCAGTCCAGATGGAGTGAACAGCTAGCTGTACAGATGTGTGAAACAGTGTGGGGCACTGAGGGAACACTATGCTTCCAATATTGCTAAAATGTAAAGTACAAGGAAGCTTTTGCTAAGTGCTGAGGGTTACGGAAAGAGAGAAGATCCCAACCACACCGACCTCCCCTGACTAGAGGCTCCCCCTCAATAGGGTCCTAGATAGAAAGGGGAAGAGCTTCAACTTTAAATCAAGATTGGAGTTTTTCACTATTACATGGGATGAACATTTTTAACTACTAAATCGAGATTGTGTTTTCCTATCTAAAGTGATAAGACTGCTCACATTTTTATCCAGCAGCAGGAAGAAACCAACCCCCCTAAAAAATTTAAGTAGTTGGGGAGAAAAGTTGCCTTGTGATTACAACCACATACCACACCTGTTCAATGTATTGGTGTTATATCCATAGATATGAGTCAGCCACCTAATAATAAGTAGGGTAAAACTGTTTATTAAAATTTTTTAAATTTGTAATCAATGGAATAGTAGTACCTCAAGGTCACTGTTCTGTGCCATTATCGTTGTCTAGTTTTGTAAGTGCATGAGTTTAGGATATATGGAACCTCATTTCAGATCATGCTCAAAAACAAATTTTAGAATAAATGCCCGATATAAACTTTTTTAATGATTTTTTCCCAGTTCTGCAACCCAGTCCATCATTCCCCTTCCCCATTGCCAGTTAATTGAGTGCTCTGATTAAGTGGGTTTGAGTAACTGTGGTTTGACCACATTGGTGGTTCTTAATACTGGCTACATACTAGAATGCCAATGTCTGGCTGCATCCCAGAACAATTAAATCAAAACCTCCATAGTAGGAGCCAGGCATCAATATTTTTTAAAGCTCCCTGGTGATTACAAAGTACAGCCAAGCTTGAGAACCAGAGCTAATTTTCTAAAAACCAGACAAACATCAGTATAAAACTGGCTGCCTGTTTTCCTTGGAATTTGTATATTACATGTTACCCTATTAAAATATTTAATTATGTATCAAAATAAAACTCTAGAAATGGATCATGAAGACAATGAGATGAGCTTTGCAGTCATCATACTCAATTTAGATGAAAATGAAAAATAGGTCCATTCTATTCAGTGTTTATAGTCCTGGTCTTCCAATAAGTAGTGAAGGAAGCCCATGTACCTGCAATATATTAGCAGTTGAGTACTTATGATCATTAATTCAGTACATAATGTTGAATCTAGTGAATTAGCAATTATGTTCTGGTAAAAATGTTTTATACTGTGTGTCTAAGTAACAGTATCAAAAGAAGTCAGTCATTATGTGGGAAGTATGTCTTCAACTTATTTCTAATAACAAGACCCATGGGAACTTAGAAATGCATGTATTAAACATTTGAAGGAACTTATCATTCTATCTTTTAAATATGCTGATTGTTTTGATTATTTGATGTTAATATGGGAAAAACATGCTCAGGAGACTTAAATCTGAACTCTTTATATAAATGACTTTTTCTAGATCGCTATTATTAAAGCCAGATTGAAAAAAAATCCAAATACACAAAAGCCCAATCTTACAAACTTGTAAGTTAGAGTGATCATTCACATTACAAAAAGGACTTTCTGCTTTACAAAAGGATTCATCCCAACATTTCTTTAACTACAGGCCAGATAGCTTTTTACAATACACATTCTCCTAGATGCTCTAAAATACACTGTGAGATCCTAGCTATTTTAAGTAGTCTTCTTGTGAATCCTTTTGTTATGCAAATTTACCTTCTAATTGATCTGTTTTGTAGGTCTGTAAATTTTTTCCTGTAAATCTGAATTTGCTTAAAGCGCCCTTGACTTGTAGAAAAGGTCTTCTGCATTTAAGTTTTTGGTTGTAAAAACAATGGGCTTCCTGTTTAGGCAACATGGCAGAATAGTTAACCTGAAAGCATCCACTAAAACCATAACAGAAAATAAATAGATTCTGCAGAGAATAGAAACTAAGACAGAACTGAAACTCAGAGTAGTAGAGCTGAGATCTGTCTACTCTGCAGAGGGGTAAGGGGCAGGTCCCTCAAGGTAAGTCTAGAGACTTGTGTTTTAACAACCACTGGAGGTCAGGAGACAAGGCCTTCTGTCACTTTGAGGTATGGAGTCAGAATTGAGACCATCCACACAGTCTGAACCCGAGAAGAGCTCCATTCTTAATATAAATGTAAATAAGGACTTAAAAATAATCTGCCCATTGGCATAGGGAGATAAGAAGGTAGCTTGTCTTCTCAGCTTGGGTTCAGGGTAAGGGAATGGAGACTCTTCCTTGAGAACCCAGAACTACGGGCAAGCTCCTCACTTTAACTTTGAGTTATTAGTCTGGAAACTCTAAGCTGAAAACATTTACATAAAAATTGGTACCAGGCCAGAGATGCCTCAAGGTGCTAAGAGAAATAAACAAAACATCTCTGAAGGGACATACCTTCAACTAAAGTAGTATAGTATGATGGCTTTATGCTACATCAACCTAGCTAAGTTGAAACTATGTTTCTCAGAATTCCTTTCCTTGTGAGTCAAATCACAAAGGAAATTTTCTTGCGAATTGAAAGGCACAAATGAAGGAGCAGCCATTTTAGCACTCTGAAAGTCAGTATAGGACAGCAGGCATTGGCAATTTGCACATGTTATTGCGAACCTTTAAGTTACCTCATTGGTGTTGAGGACCACCTGGGTCTGCAATTCTCCAGTTCCCACTGGATTTTTTCCTTTGGCTTCCCTGAGTCCTGGGCCAAGTGTGGTTACAACTCCATGGTGAAGGGTGCAGGCTTCTGTAGGTCACCAGCATCATTTAAGTTGGAGATGATGGGAGATAAAGTCAAATTCCACTTTATTCTCATGGGTTCAATTTTTTGTCCTTTGGGGTTCTAATATGACCTTATGGGTTCCAGTTTCTCCTTGTTCTCTCCCACTTCAAATTCAGTTCTCCTTCCTGATTCCCTGCCAAGCTAACCTATGATGACCTCAGGTCCAACACCACATGCAAAGTTAACAGTCTTACAAAGATCTCTTAACCTGCACAAGGTATAATTTCTCTAATGAATCCATTACTCTATTTCACTCATAATGATCTGTTTCCCTGATCAACTCCTAACTGATACACATAGGTTTCCTCATTTTTATTTATATTTTATTTATATTTCCCTCGTTTTTATTCTCTTTTCTGAAATAAGTTTGTTCTTTGAGACGTCTCATGAATTTTTGTTTAGTCCAAATTAATTAATTCATAATCCCTACTTCCTGATTAATATAACAGACTTTGAAACCTAATCATTTGGGTTTTAAAATCCTAGCCCTTTCAAGCATTTAAATTCTCTTGTAAACTAAATCTATGTGCCGTATAAGGTGATTTAGTAAAGCAGTCTCACCTATTGGCTACTCATTGAATTTTTTCTAATTATGTAATGAGGGAGTGTTGCCTTTTTGTGCACACCCAGACCAAAAATACGCTCAGGGCCCATATCTGTCTTATATCCTTTCTGGACGAAAAGTCTACTGTCTGCAGAGACATTATGTTATAGCCAGGGCATGGGGTGAATATGATCATTAAGTCAGGAAGATGAGGGTTATGAGTATAACTACTGTAAAGGTGGAATGCCAGAGTTGTTTTTTATCTGCCTGTACTATTTGTGGACATTTTTATTCCCAAAGAGAACTATGTAAGTAATGTCATGAGCTCCCATAGCCAACTTTATTAATTTTTCACTGTATGATCTTAGGCCAGGTTCTCACCCTCTCTGAGACTCAGTTTTCTTACCTGCAAAATAGGGGTCATAATATCTATTTCATAAACATGTGAGGTTTAAATGAGATATTTTATGTACAGCATCTGAAGCATGGATATTCTACTACTACATACTACAATATATACTACAGTATGTAGTAGTCCTCACTCCTCCCCTAGGGGCTCCTAGGAGTAGGAGTCCTGGCATTTTAAGTCCCTCTGTGATGTAAAAATCATACTAAAAAAATAATAACAACTAAAATTTACTCAATGCCATGTGCTATTCTAAATACTTTATATGTGCTAACTCATTTAATCCCCACAACAACCCTATGATACAGGAACTCATATTATCCCTGTTTTATATATGACGTCACTGGGGCACAGAGGAGTTAATGTTACTTGCTCAAGGCTCCTGAGGTAGGAGGGGGCAGAGCCCAGTTGCTACTCTTCGTGGACCCGGCAGCCTAGCTGTAGAGTCCATGCTGTTAGTCATTCTACTGCTGTGCCTCTCACAAGAATGACCAAGAACACCAGACGATGGGCCAGGGTCCCCATCAGTTTTCAATAGCCAAAGATGGCTTTTGGGGTCCTCCTGCCTCTCGTTAGTTCCCATCCATGTTCCTGGCTCCTTGCTTACTGTCTCATTTGCTTGAGATACACACATTCCCAGTGGGCTTTGCTCTAATTGAAATGGTTCACTATTAGTATCCTATTATTGCTCCTCAGGCAGCAGCTAATAAAGATCTCTGGCTTTAATTCACCCTATATTTCCTTTGCATAGATGACTCAACTCTCGAACAAAAATGTGACATCATCCTTCAGGAATCAGGGAGCTAATTATCTAATGGTGGAATAGCATGGGGAAGAAATTTCGGTGGGAGGTTTTTCCAGCACCCTTCAATTCTTTTCACTTATTTCAAGTTCTGCCTAGCTTCCCTGACTTTTGGAATGTGAGGCCCACCCTGCTCCATGGAGAGACAGAGTTCTCAACTAGGACCAGGAAAAAGAATCCTTAACCCCTGACTACAGGAGACACTGAGCATGAAAACTACATAAAGTAGAAAATATGCCTCCTTTCTCCAGAACAGGGGGTTTGATGGATACAGGAGAGTTATGTATGGATGCTGAATCTGGAAGGGACCATAACTGAGAAAGGAAGTTTGGGGGACATAGAACCAGGAGTTCAGAACCAATTCCCCACACTGACCCTCTTCTTTTGAATTGCAGACTGTTTCAAATGTCTAGTCACTAATCTCTGCTTGCTCATCCTTACAGAGATTCCAGTATTTGCAGTCAGTTCTACTAAGACATTGTGTTCAAAACTTTTAGGTCCATATAAAAGAAGAAGAACTTACTATAATTTTTCTTTCACTTCTGAGTGATCTAGATGCCTATGCCATGTAAGGAGATAGCTGCAGTCTGAAGCAGCTGAACAAGTTACATCAAACAGATTATTTTCTTTGCTTTTTGTGGTGGCTTGAAGTAAGCTTGATAACTCCTCCATAAAAGATGGCCATTAGCATCAATCTTGACCATGCCCTTCACGTTTTCTTAGTGCATCTCCCTAGTCAAACATAAACTGTGACTGAATTAAAAATATTCCCCAACCTGGGCGGGCTCCAGCATTCTGTGTAATACTTAGAGTCCAAAATGGAATAAACATTTTTTGCCACCATCTTCCCTAAAGCTAGCTCTCATCTTCAACCCTGTAATCCTGAGTTTAAGAGCACTGGTGGGTTTCTGCTAGGGGTCCTTTCACACGCAGGCTTTTCCTTCTTTGGTAATGAACAAAGAGCAAGCTTGCCCTGTCTTCATTCCATCTTAAAGTAATAAGGAAACACAAGCTTTAAATGACACAATAAACCAGATAGATTTACTTGATATTTATTGGACATTCCATCTGAAAACAGCAGATTACACTTTCTTCTCAGGTGCACACAGAACATTCTCCAGGATAGATCACATCTTAGGTCACAAATCGAGCCTCAGTAAATTTTAAAAATTGGAAATCATCTCAAGCATCTTTTCTGACCCAAACACTAGGAGATTAGAAATCAATTACAGGGGAAAAAAATGTAAAAAGTACAAACACATGGAAGCTAAACAATATGCTACTAAATAACCAAGAGATCACTGAGGAAATTAAAGAGAAATCAAAAAATACCTAGAAGCAAATGACAATGAAAACACGACAATCCAAAACCTATGGGATGAAGCAATAGCAGTTCTAAGAAGGAAGTTTATAGCAATACAGTCCTACTTCAAGAAACAAGAAAAATCTCAAATAAACAATCTAACCTTACACCTAAAGAACTAGAGAAAGAAGAACAAACAAAACCCAAAGTTAGTAGAAGGAAAGAAATCATAAAGATCATAGCAGAAATAAATGAAATAGAAACAAAATAATAGCAAAGATCAATAAAACTAACAGCTAGTTCATTGAGAAGATAAACAAAATTGATAAACCTTTAGCCAGACTCATCAAGAAAAAGAGGGAGAGGACTCCAATCAATAAAATTAGAAATGAAAAAGGAGAAGTTACAACGGACACCACAGAAATACAAATCATCCTAAGAGACTACTACAAGCAACTCTATGCCAATAAAATGGACAACCTGGAAGAAATGGACAAATTCTTAGAAAGATATGACTTTCTAAGACTGAATCAGGAAGAAATAGAAAATATGAACAGACCAATCACAAGTAATGAAATTGAAACTGTGATTAAAAATCTTCCAACAAACAAAAGTCCAGGACCAGATGGCTTCACAGGTGAATTCTATCAAACATTTAGAGAAGAGCTAACATGCATCCTTCTCAAACTCTTCCAAAAAATTGCAAAGGAAGGAACACTCCCAAACTCATTCTACGAGGCCACCATCATCCTGATACCAAAACCAGACAAAGATACTAAAATAAGAGAAAATTACAGACCAATATCACTGATGAATATAGATGCAAAAATCCTCAACAAAATACTAGCAAGCAGAATCCAGCAACACATTAAAAGGATCATACACCATGATCAAGTGGGATTTATCCCAGGGATGCAAGGATTTTGAATATATGCAAATCAATCAATGTGATAGACCATATTAACAAACTGACGAGTAAAAACTATAGGATCATCTCAATAGATGCAGAAAAAGCTTTTGACAAAATTCAACACCCATTTATGATAAAAACTCTCCAGAAAGTGGGCATAGAGGGAACCTACCTCAACATAATACAGGCCATATACGACAAACCCACAGCAAACATTTTCAATGGTGAAAAACTGAAAGCATTTCCTCTAAGATCAGGAACAAGACAAGGATGTCCCCTCTCGCCACTATTATTCAACATAGTTCTGGAAGTCCTAGCCACAGCAATCATAGAAGAAAAAGAAATAAAAGGAATACAAATTGGAAAAGAAGTAAAACTGTCACTGTTTGCAGATGACATAATACTATACATTGAGAATCCTAAAGATGCCCCCAGAAAACTACTAGAGCTAATCAATGAATTTGGTAAAGTTTCAGGATACAAAATTAATGCACAGAAATCTCTTGTATTCCTATACACAAACAATGAAAGATCAGAAAGAGAAATTAAGGAAACAATCCCATTCACCATTTCAACAAAAAGAATAAAATACCTAGGAATAAACCTACCTAAGGAGGTAAAAGACCTGTAGTCAGAAAACTATAAGACACTGATGAAAGAAAACAAAGATGACACAAACAGTTGGAGATATATACCATGTTCTTGGATTGGAAGACTCAATATTGTGAAAATGACTACTACCCAAAGCAATCTACAGATTCAATGCAATCCCTATCAAATTACTAATAGCATTTTTTACAGAAATAGAACAAAAAATCTTAAAATTTGTATGGAGACACAAAAGACCCTGAATAGCAAAAGCAATCTTGAGGGGAAAAAATGGAGCAGGAGGAATCAGACTCCCTGACTTCAGACTATACTACAAAGCTACAGTAATCAAGACAATGTGGTACTGGCACAAAAACAGAAATATAGATCAATGGAACAGGATAGAAAGCCCAGAGGTAAACCCATGCACCTATGATCAACTAATCTGTGACAAAGGCGGCAAGAATATACAATGGAGAAAAGACAGCCTCTTCAATAAGTGGTGCTGGGAAAACTGGATAGCTACATGTAAAAGAATAAAATTAGAACACTCCCTAACACCATACACAAAAATAAACTCAAAATGGATTAAAGACCTAAATGTAAGACCAGACACTGTAAAAGTATTAGAGGGAAACATAGGAAGAACACTCTTTGACACATTTCACAGCAAGCTCTTTTTTGACCCACCTCGTAGAGTAATGGAGATAGATAAAAACAAAACTAAACAAATGGTACCTAATGAAACTTAAAAGAAAAGCTTTTGCACAGGAAAGGAGACTATAAACAAGATGGAAAGTCAACCCTCAGAATGGGAGAGAATATTTGCAAATAGATCAATGTACAAAGGATTAATCTCCAAAATATATAAACAGCTCATGCAGCTCACTATCAAAAAAACAATCAACCCAATCAAAAATTGGCAAAAGACCTAAATAGACATTTCTCCAAAGAAGACATACAGATGGCCAAGAGCCACATGAAAAGCTGCTCGATATCACTAATTATTAGGGAAATGCAAATCAAAACTACAATGAGGTATCACTTCACACCGGTTAGAATGGGCATCATCAGAAAATCTACAAACAACAAATGCTGGAGAGGTGTGGAGAAAAGGGAACCCTCTTGCACTGTTGGTGGGAATGTAAATTGATATAGCCACTATGGAGAACAGTATGGAGGTTCCTTAAAAAACTAAAAATAGAACTACAGTATGACCCAGCAATCCCACTACTGGGCATATGCCCAGAGAAAACCATAATTCAAAAAGACACATGCACCCCAGTGTTCATTGCAGCACTATTTACAATAGCCAGGTCACGGAAGCAGCCTAAATGCCCATCGACAGATGAATGACTAAAGAAGATGTGGTACATATATACAATGGAATATTACTCAGTCATAAAAAGGAATTAAATTGGGTCATTTGTAGAGATGTGGATGGACCTAGAGACTGTCATACAGAGTGAAGTAAGTCAGAAAGAGAAAAACAAATATCGTATTTTAACGCATATATGTGGAACCTAGAAAAATGGTACAGATGAACCCATTTGCAAGGCAGAAATAGAGGCACAGATGTAGAGAACAAATGTATGGACACCAAGAGGGGAAAGCAGGGCAGGGGGTGGGTGCTAGTGGTGGTGGGATGAATTGGGAGATTGGGATTGACATATATAGACGAATATGTATATAATAGATATCTAATAAGAACCTGCTGTTTAAAAAAATTTAATTAAAAAAAAGAAAGGATAGCAATTTTAATATAAAATCAAAGGCATAAATTAAAAAAAAAAAAAAAGCAGGTTGAGCTCAGAGTGTGAGAAAGTCCTAGTGGCTGACTGCAGTGTCAGCTGGGCTGTAGGTGGCTTCCTGGGCATGGAAAAGTACAGTCCAAGATTTAAGCAGGTAGAAATACCACCAAAATCCTCAGAAAACTAAAATTGTTTATCTTCTAATATTCCAAACTCCTCTGCTCTGTTAAAGTTCTGTCAACGACACTAAGATAATACTGATTTTCTAGGCTTTTTTATCCCTCTTATTTCAATTTATATGGTTGTTGTTTGGAAGAAGGGAAGGAAGGAAGGAAGAGAGAAGAGAGAACTCCTGATGCTTTCTTATCCTAAGGCTTGGATCAAAGTTTATTTTTTTAACATCTTTATCGGAGTATAATTGCTTTACAATGGTGTGTTAGTTTCTGCTTTATAACAAAGTGAATCAGCTATATGTATACATATATCCCCATATCCCCTCCCTCTTGCGTCTCCCTCCCACCCTCCCTCTCCCACCCCTCTAGGTGGTCACAAAGCACCGAGCTGATCTCCCTGTGCTATGCGGCTGCTTCCCACTAGCTATCTATTTTACGTTTGGTAGTGTATATATGTCCATGTCACTCTCTCACTTCGTCCCAGCTTACCCTTCCCCCTCCTCGTGTCCTCAGCTCAAAGTTTATTATTATGATCAGGATGCAAAAGTTCTTTCGGTCTAAGAACTGGTGCCTGGGGCCCAAAGCTGCGCAAAATAGTTGTTAAGTGTCTCACATTACAAACAGAACATCTACCAAATATTTTCTTTAGGGCTCACTAAGTAGCAAAACTCTTCCTACTATATCAACACTTCTTCTCCCACAACCCAACCCACAGGCTAGTAAGTAAGGTGCCCACTGGGCAGGAAAATGCAGGCAGTGCAGTTACAGCTTATGGGTGGTTGAGGTTGCTGAGGGGGGCTGAATGCGATTGAGCCCTCTCATGTAAGGGACCCCAAAGAACCCACACATGTCCCTGAGACAGCTAACGCCTGGATGTATGCCTTTGGTGTGAGCCAGAGAAGCAGCAAAGCCAATGGAGGAAGCAAAGTGCGTTACCCCATCCCATCCTCTCTCCCAACCTCCAAAACAAGAAACATTGGGTCTTGCAGGAAGCGCAAGGGAGGTATCCTAGAACTAGAGCAGCCCCACATCAGGTCCTTGAGTTACAGGTCTAGCCATAAATGGAGCAGTGGAAAGTCTTGAACTGGATGTGAGGTTGTAGTATTAAACTGGACCAGACAGAACTTTCAGTGACTGTATGTGCCTTCCCAACATGTCCTTGAGAGATATCATGTAGAAGAGGTAGGAGATTGGACATAGAAGAGTTAGGAGCAGTGACTAGAGAGGAAAATGTGTTTCTGGCTTCCTC
Organism: Mesoplodon densirostris; assembly: GCF_025265405.1. Classification (NCBI taxonomy): domain Eukaryota; kingdom Metazoa; phylum Chordata; class Mammalia; order Artiodactyla; family Ziphiidae; genus Mesoplodon; species Mesoplodon densirostris. The sequence goes on from NC_082671.1 coordinate 82,769,545, forward strand.
CTCACCATGGTCAGTCTCCTCAATAAACAGGTTATAGAAGTGTAAAAAAAAAACCAACAAAATCTGCCGCTGTGTTCATGAAAAGTCTAATGGACCTAGTATTCACTTGAATCTTCACATCTGTTTCCATAGAGACAACATTTCTGCCTACATATTTTCTAACTCACCAGGTCTGTGGTTTCTCAAGTGCTCTGATGCCAGATTAAACAATATGATTCTTTCATAACTAGTTCCTGATCATCTTCCTATAAAAACAGCTGGTGAGTAGGTAGACAGCTTCAACTCCTACATCACATTCTTAAGGTAACTGTGGATTAAAGACTTGGTCTTACTTGGAGAAAAACAAAAACAGTGGAACAGAAGCAAGAGAATGTCTCTAACCTATTTTTATGCTTTATTAGAGCACCTTGATATTCTGGATTTAACTGTAGAAGCTGTCAGTTTGTGTATTTTTTGGCAGAGTGACTGAGAAGCGACACAACTTAATAGTTAGGAATTTGTGTGGTCCTTGGGGTTAGCTTGCCTGATAGACTAACAGTTAAAAGTGAGTGGTTTTTTTAAATATATTAATTAATTAATTAATTAATTAATTAAAATATACACTGGATTTCTAAGGCTTACTACAAAATAAAAAGAATGTAAAATGTCTCATTAATAGTATTTATATTGATTACATGTTGAAATCATAATATTTTGGATATATTGGACTACATAAAATATTGAAATTAACTTCATATAAAAAAATGAGTGGTTTTAACTCAGTGCCTCAGTTTCTTCATATGAATAATAAGGCTAATAGTGGTATTTATACTAAATGGCAGAGGAATAAGTGAACTAAGACATTTAAAGTGTTTAGAACATTGCCTGGCACATAATAAAAGCACACTATTAATATTGTTTTATTAGTATCATCATGGTTATCAAAATCTACAAGCAGATCTCAAAGCATATTTGAGATTTTTTGCCTTCCCTCATTTCTGAGATTCCAGAAGCAATTTAAGGCTGAGCCCACACATGGCAGGAGTTACAACAAAAGGAAGGAGACCTGTTTCTTTCCTTTTTTTTTTAAATTGGGGTATAGTTGTTTTGCAATGTTGTGTTAGTTTCTACTGTACAGTGAAGTGAAGTACACCTGCTTCTGATCGCAAGTCCATGGTCTGTTGAACAGGACTGTTGCCCCTTAACTTGCTTTGCCCTTTGGCACTGCACCCAGCACAGCCCACGTACAGATGGGGCCCAGATAAATGCTTACAGGAATGAGGAGGAAGAGGGCGTAAACCTCATGAACATGCCCACCTGTGAGGCTCTACTTTTATCCTAATATGAAATCAAGTCCAAGTTCATTCACCCAGGGCAGTGCTGTTGTTAGCCATGACTCCTTCACAAGCAGATACTGTATCTCCTTTGCTAGTGTCTGGCACTCAATAAACATTTGTGAAATAAATGAATCAGTTAATTTCTCAAAGTGCTGGTGCTATAGGATGGAGTAAGTTACAGCTAGAAGAAACAAAGCTTCAGCTGGCAAAATCTTAAGACAAGTTAAGGAGAGATAGCTTTGGTCAAAGCTCCATGATTTTGAAGGTTTGTGCTCTCTCTTTTCCCGCAGCCCCATGTAGTCTGTCTTAAAGTGTTTCTACATTGTAATATGACCCAAGTTATAGGGTTTGACCTAAGCTTCAACCATGCGGCTTTGTTTGGAGCGGGTAGACAAGATGCTAATTTCTCTCCATTTCTTCAGTCATTGGAAAAAGATTTTCAGCATTATTGTTTATCCCAGCTATCTGTTTATTCCCATGAAGAGATAGTATGCCAAACCCTTCAAATGTACTGAGCGGGCTCACAGCTCAAAATGCCATGGGCAAATCAAGTTTATCAGCAAATGTTTTTGACTCACATCTGCTTTGAGTGGTGTGGCGCATGTGCTTGTGTGTGTGTGTGTGTGTCCCATCTGTATCAAGGTTTTATTTTATGTCTCATCCTTATAGAGCCCAAGGGCAAATACACATCCCTAAACAGAAATGCAAGTCCATTCACTATTCAAAGGGGATTTTGCTTTCTGTTTGCTTACCACATTTAAACATGCACACAAAATTCAAGCCAAAGTAATCCAGAGGGAGAAGGAGAGATGCAGAAAGAGGACAGGGGAGTGAAAGAGCTAGACTTGAGGCATTCATGTCAAGTTGTGATGCAAATAATGTTCAGAAAGATGTGCATCAAAGTTAATCCTTCGTGTGGAGGCATCCACTTTATAATCCCGTAACTAAGCCTTTTATATGTTTCAAATTTTCCTTGCTTTCTGCACATGTTTTTAGGAAGGATTAGAAATGCACTGAGCCTCCTCAGAGAAGGCTTGGGTGAATGCAGATGCAAAGGAGCAGTTTACACTGGGTGATTCTGACATGACATCCTGACTGTCACACTGGGCCAGGGCGGTGAAAGTGATGTTCTTACAATGCACTCCAGCCCCAGTGCTGGGGCATGGTTGGAGCCGGTCATGACCACTCGTTTGTTCCTTGTTTGATGAGCAGCTGGCTCCTTGGAGATACGCACCTATTAGGAGGTATCCGCTTCTCTTCTGTAGGTTCTCTTTTTCATTTTCTCTCGTGTTACGGCAAGGGGCTTTTTATGACAACAGAATATTTTACTCGGTGGGAAATCTGTTCCTTCTGCTTCTGCTTCTGCCCTCACCGGATGTTCTTATCTGCTCCTTGCGAGGGCACAGGCAATTATAGAGCAATACATCTTCACCCACATAATTTCAGGCAAATATTGTAAGAGACGTGCAGATGGCACTGGAGGAAAACCTTCTGTCACTTCTATGTCTTTAGTTTAAAGGAAGAGATAGCAAGTTCTTTTCCAGTAAGCACCCTAACAGTTCATTCATTTATTCAGTGAGCCAACAAATGTTTATTCAGTGTCTACTTGATGCCGGTATGCGTGGGCCATACATCTGATTCTTGGCACCAACACGTCAACCATCCTCCATGGGAGATTTTTCATGGGCCATCTCACCCCAACATAGCACCCACCTGGCTGCTCTTTAGCCCTCCCTCATTTGCCCCCTCCTTCTCATCTCTCCCCATTTTCTCATTTTTCTCAAGCAGAAACGTTGAGTCATCTGATTGCTACTTGGGTTCAAGCCATACCCTTTGGGTCTGATCTGCTCCACTCATTCACTCATTCAGCCAAGACTTATTGAGAGCCCATGATCAAAGTAGTAACAAAAGTAACAGTTGACCCTTATGTAGCGCTTACTTTGTGCTCTTTGTATATATTATCTCCTTTAATCTTTGTAATAATCATATAAAGAAGATATTGCTATAATCCCCATTTTCCAATGAGTATATTGAAGCAGAATAAAGTAACTTGCTCAGTCACACAACTGTTATAACAGCCATGCTTTTGTCTAAAAGTAACAGAAAGCCCAACTTACAGTCACTGAAGCAAATAAACATTTATTTCTCTCATATAACAATAAGCTGGGAAGTCATTTGTTCTGAGTGTTGGTTCCGTGGCTCAGCAATGCCAGGGCTAGCATCTCTGAGAACTGCCTGACCTTTTCCCTCATGAGCGCACAATGGCTGCCCTGTATCCAAGCATCATGTCCACATTTATGTTAAGAAGATGAGAGAAATGGTAGTGTTATCTGCTTCTGTCCCCTTCAGCAGGGAGTCAGAGCCTTCCAAGAATCCCTCACTGCTTTTCTACTCACCTCTCATTGGCCAAGTCTATGTCATGTGGCCACCCCTAGCAGCAAGAGAGACTAGGAAAGTAAAAGGCAAGGTTTTTTTCTTTTCATTTTCAAGCCTCTATAATGGAAGGCAGCAGGGCAAAAGGGATCTTGAAATGTTTGTTAGGACAGCCAATTGGCAGCATATATGCAATGGGTAGTAAGTGGTTGAAGCAGTGTGGGAAGCAGGAAGTCTGTGCTCCAGAGCATGCAGCTCTAACCATCAGGCTCTATTGCACAACAGTGGTGCTGATTATTCCATGGTCAGTAAAAGAGACATGGTCCTGCCTTCATGGACCCAGGAAACAAAGAAGCACACCAGTAAATTTAAAATTGCAAATGCCTGTATGTGCTAAGAGATAGAATAGTGGTCTTTTCAAAATATTAGAAACAGCTAACACTCTCTCGTTATTATCTTCATGGACCCTCAGAAGTCCGGCAGCCTATCTTCTTTATACAGAAGCCCTTCATATAGAAGCCCTTCACCTGGACTTCTCTGAGGTCCTGTCCTTCCCTCTCTCCACACTCCATCCTATCTGTTGTTGTTTTGTTGTTATTGTTCATGTGCATCATCTTTTTCTGCATTTCTAAGTTTTTGCTCCATCTTTGATTCTCCCCTCTGTTCCTCTTCTTCCTTTTCTCTTCTACGCACACATTTCTTAGCATTTTACTGGATACTCCGACAAGAAGAGGAATTGGGCTTTATTCTTGTGAACTGAATTATTCCTATCTTAGCTTCTAAGGAGTTCGGAAGAGATCGTCACTCTTGTAAAAATCACAGTTCGAAATTCCAGACCTCAGAGAGTGTCCACCTGGCCTCCTTCACACTGTAGGGAGAAGAAACTCAAATGGGAATTGTTAGCAGACTAGTAGAGCTGCAGTCTCAGTGCCACAAATTTCTTCTGATGGCACCCATGCAGCCCCAGCCATGCAGCCTTGGGAGAGGCCAGCCCATCCACGTGCCTTTCACACATGGTGCCTGGCTGAAAATCACCAACCTCATAGCCTAAAGCCTACCATCTGCTTCACAGTTAAACAGCCCACCCACAGGTTCAAATCACATCAACTTTCTCATTCTCCTTAGATCCTGGTGTTCTTTTTCCTTTGATACATAAAAAATCACGATATTCAATTAATGTTTGACTCAACATCAGAATTTACTAAAATTGGACATTGTATAACCTTCTGCATCTCACCAAAGTACCTTTTCCCAGAATGTTTGTTATTTCTCTGAACCATCACCCCAAATAACAATATGAAACATCTGTCACCACCACAGAGAGGCAGAGGCCCAGCTGGCTCAGCCATGAGATACAGAATGGCCAGGACACACTGTAACCATATGAGCTACTTTGCTCCAAAAATGAAATTGATTATAAACCCCAGTTTGTGTACCCACAGATTTATATAAAGGTCAAGCTGCTAGTGTAACTCCTTGGCTTGTGCTCTGCAGAGTTCTCTACTCTTGTTCATTGAAAGGATGCCTCTTCCATGAATGCAGATGAGGTTCTGCAGTTTACATTGTTTGCCAACTTTCACGGAAAATTTAAAGTTCCAGGTGTATATCTCAGCAGCCAAATGTTTAACTCTGGCTGTGCTTCTGAGTGCAGCACTGTGCTAGTTGGTGAGTGTTTGGTGGGCAGGGACTTCTCTTCAAGTATTCAGGGACAGTTTTGTCTATTGATTAACATTTACTGTTCCGGTTATAAGCCACAAAGAGATCATGACTACTGATTTCACTTTAAGGCTTATCTCAGCAATTACAATTTCGTAATACTAAAGCATAAGGGTAGTGCAGTAAATGGAAAATCCACTAGGTGGTCCTGGTGTTCTTCTAACCAAAGCAAGCAGCACCAAATACTTTACTCCATCACTTTGTATTCCAAAGGTAAAGCAAAATACGATAGTGAAAATATTTTGTTGTTGTTACTTAGTATTCATTCTAGATTATATGTAAATAGGTTATTATTTGTAGTGGTTAATCAAAGCTCCTCTAGAGTGTTGAGGATTTTTTCTCTTTTTTACATAGATACATGAATTTTAATCTTTTATACATTTTACATTTAATAGATTTTACATATAATACCTCTTTTAATATATTTCCATCTTTTAACATTATTTTTATATTTACTAGAACTTGTTAGCTTATTACCTATGCTTTCATGACATACATACTACCATTTTCTCACCACTCCTCTAGCAATCTCTCTCATATAAGGACATATAAGCTTCCAAAGGATGGAATGTATTGTCTTATGTGCAGCTTTCCTTCAAACTCAAAGCAATACAATTCTCAGTGATTGTTTTCACTTTTATTTTCAGTAACCTTATTTAAATATGATCCAGGTTCACAAGTTCCCCATGGAATTCTTGTTAGAAAATCATCCCTTATGTTTTAGAATATAATAATAAAATAAAGCTAACTTTAAAAATATGCTTAGGTCAGCCTGGCTCCAAGAATCATCTCAAATTCTTTTTTTTTTTTACTTGAAGTATAGTTGACTTATATCAAATTCTTAATCCTCTGTGAGATTTCCCTTTAACTCCTCCAGTTCTAGTGTCTTTCCAGTTCACAATTACTATTATCATGAAATCTCAGACGTCTTCCCCCAAAGCAGCCTGGGTAAATTCCCATGGTGCCAGACTCTAGGCAGAATTCCCAGAAGGACAGATGACAGCTGTTCTTTCCGCATCACACTGGAAAAGTGGCACAAGGACAGGTCGCACATAGAACACCAGACAAATATTCATTTGCCCTGAGAAGGTTCCAAAACAAAAGGCAGTGTGTGTGAACATTATCAGAGGTAGTTAGAAAACATCACTATTTTTCATTTTAAGAGAAAAGAAACATGGCCCAATCTAAAATGAATACAAACTCCAAAGAACTTTGGGGTTTTTTGTTTGTTTGTTTTTAATTTTTCCTGGAGTATAGTTGCTTCCAAAGAACTTTGAAATGAACCTTTTCAACAAAAGAAATTTGGGAAATTTCAATAATAATTATACGAATACACTGAAAAGCAATCAAATATCAAAAGATTGAACAAGAATATAGTTTTTTTTTTTAACATAAGTGGGGGAGCAAGACTGGGCAGGAGTTCAGCTGTGACGTAGCATCACAAAGCCTTCAGCCTCAGGAGCCCTGAAGTGCGTATTACCCATCAGTGTCCCATGTCAGATTGATAGGGCTGGGTCTTTTTTTTTTTTGGCTGCATGGCTTGTGGGATATTAGTTCCCCAAACAGGGATTGAACCTGGGCCTCAGCAGTGAGAGCATGGAGTCCTAACCACTGGACCGTCAGGGAATTCCGAAGAATATAGTTTTCTGAGATGTTAAGAATAATACACACCAAACATTTTCTAACACCAAACATTTTCTAAGTGTTTGTTGGTTGCTTACTATGCCATTTCAATGTGTGAAAATTGTCACCTATAAGAAGGTTGTAATTTTTAATATTTGGTTTTATTTTCAATAAGTTATAATTAATTATTGTTTCATTAATTCAAACAATGCAGAAATATATAGAATACAAAGTGAAAGGGTCTCCTTGCCATTTTTCTACCTGCCCAATACCAGTCCCCAGAGAAAGAGGTAACTTCTGTTAAAAATAGTTTAGTACCTATCCTTCCAGTAATTTTATTTTATTTTTATTTATTTATTTATTTTTTTGCGGTATGCGGGCCTCTCACTGTTGTGGCCTCCCCCGTTGCGGAGCACAGGCTCCGGACGCGCAGGCTCTGGACGCACAGGCTCAGCGGCCATGGCTCACGGGCCCAGCCGCTCCGTGGCATATGGGATCCTCCCAGACCGGGGCACGAACCCGTATCCCCTGCATCGGCAGGCGGACTCTCAACCACTTGCGCCACCAGGGAGGCCCTCTTCCAGTAATTTTAAATGGCTATTAGCATATAATGATATGTGGGACATTTTTGGTATATTGATGGTTATATTTTGGGGTGAAATTTTAGCTTGTTTTTGTTATGATTCTTCTTAAAAATAATGTAAATATACTGTGTATATTGTTCTAGTCCTTATATTTATACACTTAATTTTTTTTACCAAGGAATATGCTATTATTATATTTGTTTTCTCCAATATACATTCCTTTTTTTTTTTTAATTTTATTTTTGGCTGCGTTGGGTCTTCTTCGCTGAACGTGGGCTTTCTTCAGTTGTGGAGAGCAGAGGCCACTCTTCATTGCAGTGCACGGGCCTCATTGCGGTGGCCCCTCCTTGTTGCAGAGCATGGGCTCCAGGCACATGGGCTTCAGTAGTTGTGGCACACAAGCTCAGCCTCCCCGCAGCACGTGGGATCCTCCCAGACCAGGGCTCAAACCCGTGTCCCCTGCATTGGCAGGCGGATTCTTAACCATTGCACCACCAGGGAAGTCCCTACATTCCTTTTTTAAAAAAAGTTCTCTAACTTTAAAAAGCTGCACACAATTAATATGTACAATTTGATGAGTTTGGAGATAAGTCTACTCCCATGAACCCATAACCACAATCTGTCCCATGAACCTATTAATGACTTCCAAAAGTGATGTATTTATTATTATTATTTATTATTATATGTTATTACATGCGATATTACATTTGTTATATTATTAATTCTATATTATTATTTATTATATATTATATTATTATTTGTTATTTTGTGATAAGAACATGTTGTATGAGATCTGCCTTCTTAGCAAATTTTTGAGTACACAATACAGTAGTAACTATAGGCACTATGCTGTACAGTACCTCTTTAGGATTTATTAATCTTGTAAAACTGAAACTTTGTAAATACCTTTTATAAATACCTAGCTGTTTCCCCCTCCCCCAAGCCCTTGGCAACCACTCTGCTTCTATGACTTGGACTATTTTAGATTCATCATGTAAGTGATATCATGTAGTATTTTTTCTTCTGTGTCTGGCTTTTTTCACTTAGCATAATGTCCTCCAGATTCACTCATGTTGTTGTAAACGGCGGGATTTCCTTCTTTTTTACAGTTATATAATATTCTATTGTATGTATATACCATGTTTTCTTTTATGGTTCATCTGTTGATGGACATTTAGATTGCTTCTATGTCTTAGTTATTGTGAATAATGCTGCAGTTAACACAGAAGTGCTAATATCTCTGCTAGATCCTGTTTTCATTTCCTTTGGATATATATCCAGGAGTGGAGTTGCTGGATCACATGGTAGTTCTATTTTTAGTTTTTTGAGAAACCTTCATACTTTTTTGAGGCTGTGCCAATTGACAACCCCACCAACAGTATACGAGGGTCCCCTTTCTCCATGTCCTTACCAGCATTTGTTATGTGATTTTTTTTAATAAAAGCCATCCTAATGAGTATGAGGTGATATCTCACTGTGGTTTTGATTTGCATTTCCCTGATGATTAGGATTGTTGAGACTTTTTTCATACACCTGCTGGCCATTTGTATGTCTTCTTTGGGTAAATGTCTATTCAAGTCCTTAGCCCAGTTTTTAACTAGGTTATCTGAGTTTTGGATATTAAGCTGTAGGAGTTCCTTATATATTTTGGAGATTAACTCTTTATTAGATACAGAGTTGGCAAATATATTCTTCCATTTTGTAGGTTGCCTTTTCATTTTGTTGATTGTTTTCTTTATTGTGCAGAAACTTTTTAGTTTGATGTAATCCCACTTGTCTATTTTTGCTTTTGTCATCTATGTTTTTCGTGTAATATCCAGAAAATCATTGCAAAAACTAAAATCATTGCCAAATCAAAATTTGATGAAGCTTTTCCCCTATGTTTTCTTCCCTGTGTTTTATGATTTCAGGTCTTACGTTTAAGTCTTTAATCCACTTTTTAAGTCTTTAAGTCTTACTTTTTTTTTTTTTTTTTTTTTTTTTTGCGGTACATGGGCCTCTCACTGTTGTGGAGCACAGGCTCCGGATGCGCAGGCTCAGCAGCCATGGCTCACGGGCCTAGCCACTGCGTGGCATGTGGGATCTTCCCGGACCGGGGCACGAACCCGTGTCCCCTACATCAGCAGGCAGACTCCCAACCACTGCGCCACCAGGGAAGCCCAAGTCTTACATTTTTGGTGTATGGTGTAAGATACGGGTCCAATTTTATTCTTTTGCATGTGGATGTCCAGTTATCCCCACACCATTTATTTACTATCTTTTCCCCATTGTGTATTCTTGACATCCTTGTCAAAGATCAGTTGACAGTTGTTTGCATGGGTTTATTTCTGGGCTGTCTATTCTGTTCCATTGGTCTCTATGTCTGTTTTTATGCCAGTACCATACTGTTTTGATTACTGTAGCTTTGTATTATATTTTGAAATTGGGAAGCATGATGCCTCCAGCTGTGTTCTTCTTGCTCAAAATTGGCTTGACTACTCAGGGTCTTTTGTAGTTCCAAATGAATTTTAGGATTTTTTTCTATTTCTGTAAAAACTGTCATTGGGATTTTGATAGGGATTGTAATAAATACATAGCTGGCTTTGGGTGATTAGACATTTTAATAATATTAATTCTTCCGGTATGTGAACACAGGATGTCTTTCCATTTATTTGTGTCTGCTTTAATTTCTTTCATCAGTGTTTTTTAGTTTGTAGTGTACAAAGTCTTTCACTTTCTTGGTTAACTTTATTCCTTAGTATTTTAATCCTTAGAATTTATTGTAAGTGAGATTGTTTTCTTAATTTCATTTTTGGGTAATTCATTGTTAGTGTATAGTACCTAGAAATACAACTGATTTTTGAATGTTGATTCTGTATCTTGCAACTCTGCTAAATTCATTTATTAGTTCTAATACTTGTGTGTGTGGGGGGGGGGAGTCTTTAGTATTTTCTACATATAAGATCATGTCATCTACAAACAGAGATAATTTTACTTCTCCTTTCCTGATTTGGATGCCTTTTATTTCTTTTTCTTGCCTAAATGCTATGGCTAAGACTTCCAGTACAGTGTTGAATAGAAGTGGCAAGAGTGAGCATCCTTGCCTTGCTCCACATCTTAGAGGAAAAACTTTCAGTTTTTCACCATTGAGAATGATGTTAGCTGTGGGCTGTTTATATATAGCCTTTATTGTGTTGTGGTAAGTACCTTCTAAGGGGAAGTCCCTAGGGTAAGTCACTAGTTTGTTAAGAGTTTTTACCATGAAAGGGTCTTGAATTTTGTCAAATGCTTTTTCTGCAGATATTGAGATGATCATGTGATTTTTATCCTTCATTCTGTTAATGTGGTGTAGCACACTGATTGATCTGCATATGTTAAACCATCCTTGCACCCAGGGATAAATCTCACTTGGTCATGGTGTATTTCTTTTAATGTGCTATTAAATTTGGTTTGCTGATATTTCGTTGAAGATTTTTGCATCTGTGATTATCAAGGATATTGGCCTGTAGTTGCCTGTAGTTTTATTTTCTTGTGGTATTTTTGTCTAGCTTTGGTAACAGGGTAATGCTCTCCTCATAAAAAGGAGTTTCCTCTTCTTTTATTTTTTGGAATGTTGAAGAAGGATTGATATTTCATAATTGAAAACCAATATTATTTCAATATAATTATAATGTAGTATTCCATTTCAAATAACATTCCTATGAATGGGGCTAAAATGAATATGTTAGACCTCCATTAGGAAGATTAAATATCATTTTGTTTATAATTAGTAATGTATTTATTTCACAGGGCAAATTAATGAAGTAAAATTAATGTTAATCAGATTTTTAAACAGAGTTGAAAGTATTCTATAATTCACAGCTTTATCCTACACAATATTCATCCCTTTACTTTCAGCACTTAGCCAAAGAAATGATTTCTTAATTACCAAGATATATTGTAATGAAGAATAAAATCTTTCCTACAGCTCACTGTTTCCTTGGCATATTTTAGAAAACCACTCATGTTCATCTGTTCATAAAGAAACAAAGAACTCGAGGGTGTGGAGAAAAGGGAACCCTCTTGCACTGTTGGTGGGAATGTAAATTGATACAGCCACTATGGAGAACAGTATGGAGGTTCCTTAAAAAACTAAAAATAGAACTGCCATATGACCCAGCAATCCCACTACTTGGGCATATACCCTGAGAAACCCATAATTCGAAAAGAGACATATACCACAATGTTCATTGCAGCCCTATTTACAGTAGCCAGGACATGGAAGCAACCTAAGTGTCCATTGACAGATGAGTGGATAAAGAAGATGTGGCACATATATACAATGGAATATTACTCAGCCATAAAAAGAAACAAAATTGAGTTATTTGTAGTGAGGTGGATGGACCTAGAGTTTGTCATACAGAGTGAAGTAAGTCAGAAAGAGAAAAACAAATACCGTATGCTAACACACATATATGGAATCTAAAAAAAAAAAAAAGGTTCTGAAGAACCTAGGGGCAGGATAGGAATAAAGACGCAGACGTAGAGAAAGGACTTGAGGACACGGAGAGGGGGAATGGTAACCTGGGATGAAGTGAGAGAGTGGCATGAACATATATACACTACCAAATGTAAAACAGATAGCTAGTGGGAAGCAGCTGCATCACATGGGGAGATCAGATTGGTGCTCTCTGACCACCTAGAGGGGTGGGATAGGAAGGGTGAGAGAGAGACGCAAGAGGGAGGGGGTATGGGGATATATGTATACATATAGCTGATTCACTTTGTTATACAGCAGAAACTAACACAACATTGTAGAGCAATTTTACTCCAATAAAGATGTTAAAAAAATAAACAAAGAATTCATTCGATTAAGTTCCAAGCAGCAAGAAAAAACTATGATGGCTGATAAATATATGGATAGGTGAGTGTAAAGGAAATGCCATCAGCGTGACCTATAAAGTAGAGGGACATTTCAAAAGAGACCAGCTACAAAGAACCAGCCTTTTCTATTGCTCATCAATAACTCTCAAGGGTGATGACAAATAAATCCAGAGACCTCAGAAACCACGTTTCTTTCATGTTTTAAAGATGTGAGGGGAAAACAAACACACAAAAATATCTTCTTTGTACAAATACATTAGGCCAAAGTCCTCAAAACAAGTCAAAGAGAGAGACATTCCCTCATTGCTTTAAACTGAAAAAGATTTTGTAGATGAAGTAGAAACCTCAAACTATTTGAGGGAAGAAGAAAAAAAAGCAAGAACAAGACAGACAAGGTCCTTGAGCATGGAGTTTCTATTCTAATAAGGATAAACAGACCACAAGCAAGTAAACAAATAGATGAGATGATTTCAGATAGGGATAAGCATCATAAATAAAATTAAGCAGGCTAATGGACTGTGGTAGAATTGGAGCGCTATTTCAGGTTGAGTCATCAAAGAAATTCTTTTTAAAGAGGGTACATTTGATCTGAGTTCTGAATGATAACAAAAGAGCCAGACTTACCAAGATTTGGAAAAAAGCATTCCAGGCAGAGGGCACAGAAAATGTAAAGGCCACGAGATAGGAACAAGCATGACATTTCAAGGAACAGAAAGAGGGTCAGTATGGTTAGAGTTTGGTGAGTGTCAGGGAGGTATGTGCAGAGCAGCAGGCAGGAGCCAGGGCAGGAGCCAGGTAGGTCTTGTCCATCCATCCTGTGATCTACCCCAGCCCATGCTCCACGACATCTGTGGCCTGATTTGTCCATGCCATCCTTCTGTCACTTCATATGCAGTGTCTTCTATTATCTTTTTACATATAAATGTTCTGTTTTCTCAACCAAATTTTAAGTTCTCTAACAGCTGGACTGAATGCTCTTATCCATAGATCTTACAGTGCTTTGTGTATAAGTGTGTGTGTGTGTGTGTATGTGTGAGAATATATACTATCTAGGTGGTCCAGACTAGTGGTTTAGAATTTGAGCTCTGGAACAGAACTAGAATCAAATCATGGCTTTTATTACTTACTGGCTATGTGACTTTGGGCAAGTTAATATCCCAGTGACTTGGTTTTCTCATCAGTAAATGGGCGGACTAACTGTAGCTGCCTCATAGGGTAGTTGTGAGGATTAAATAGGTTGTCAGATTGTATAACACTTAGAACATTTAAGGATAAAGGGTACAGTGTCTGAGATGAAAACTATACCAGCAATGAACTATGAACCAGCAATTCAACACCTATGTATATAACCTGATTGAGTCTTGCATATATACACCAGGAACTTGTATAAGAATTTCATGGCAGTGTAAAACTGAAATTCCAAAGTCCATCAATAGTAAAAATAGGTAAGCTGTGTATATTCATACAAAAGAATTCCATACAGTGATGAAAATTAACAAACTAAGGTTATACACAATATAAATGAATCTCAGGAATATAATGCAGTGAAAAAAATGCAAAAGAATTTATACTTATGATTCCATTTATATTAGTTTCTTAAATATGCAAAACCTAACAATATATATTTAGAGAGACAAGCATATATGATAAAACTATCAAGAAGAGCAGAAGGATAATAAAAACAAAACTCAGGAGAGTAATTATCTGTAAGAGAGGGAGAGGGGGAGGGGATCTAGGAAGAGCATGCAGAAGATATCAGAGATCATGATAATGTACTTTTTCTTACACTGGTGGTGGGTACACTGATGATCATTGTATTATCAGTACTTTTACTTTAATAAAGCCCTTTAATAAACATTTAATAAAAACTTATTTTAAAGTATTGATACATGGAACATGATATCACGTTCCAGTTAAATCAGTGTCTAGATATTTAAAATTCTCAATTTCTTTTTCTTATAATTTCCCCATACACTTATTAAAAATGAGTGCAGTGGGCTTCCCTGGTGGTGCAGTGGTTGAGAGTCTGCCGGTTGATGCAGGGGACATGGGTTCGTGCCCCGGTCTGGGAAGATCCCACATGCCGCGGAGCGGCTAGGCCCATGAGCCGTGGCCACTGAGCCTGCGTGTCTGGAGCCTGTGCTCCGCAACAGGAGAGGCCACAACAGTGAGAGGCCCTCGTACTGCAATAAATAAATAAATCAATAAATAGTGCAGTGATGGCTGTAACAAAGTACTGCATCTAGAGCCAAGTTTAATTAATGGTTGAAAACTGGCATTTTGTAGCAGATGCCCCTTCCTTTGGGGCACTCATTTCAATATCTCAGCAGATTGAAGTAGCCTCTTTTAACAAGATACAAATATTATCAAAATCGACTTACTTAATATTACACTTGACATTATCTGAAGAGAGGTTTTCTTCAAAATTGTGATGTAATCATTTACACTCATAAGTTCTGTAGGAATTGTTTGGTCTAAGTGTATCTAAAACAGAATTGAGATTTATGCTTTTGCCCATAAGGGAGTATCAAGATTTGGACTTAACTTCTCATTATAAACTGGACAAAATATATGAAGCACTGTTTTCAGAAATTAGACTGTAGAAAGTCTAGAACTGTCATCTCTGTGAGAAGGGCAACAAACAGAGTGATTTCTACAATTACACCAGATTTTTGCCTGGAGGCAGTTCATGGACCATGAACAAGAAAGAAGGGTAACCCCAAAAAGCAAGGCTTCCTTGCTGACTCAGAAGACAGAGATTAGAGTTTGGGGACAATGAGGCTGGAAGTTGCAGGGCAGATATCTAGAAAGTAAAGGGCTGTGTAGAAAAAAAAGAGCTCCCAAAATCTGCCTCATAATACTGAGTATTAGGCTATGCATGTGTAGAGTGAAACTCCACAAGCCAGAAAAAGGAAAACCAGATATTTGTAAGAAAAACAATTCCCAGAACTTGTACAGGGTGGAAAGACATTGAATATTTGACCAGTCAGTGTGGAGAGTCTGGGACATTAAGTGAAGACCCCAAAGGGGTTACACCTTAATAGTAGGACTGACCTATCCTAGAGAGAAGACTACTCTCCAGCCACTCTATCAGAGCTTCAAAGGGGATTTGAAGTAATTAAACTGATTAACAAATAATTTAGCTGGCTGCCAAGAAAAAAGTTAACACTTTTTGAGGAAGCCAAAATCCAGATAACCAACCATGTAGCATTTTAAATCTTCAGCATCCTATCAAAATATTAGACAAGCCAAGAGGCAAGAAAACATGAAAGATTACTACCAGAAGAAAAAAATCATTCAATAGAAACAGGCTTAGAAATGACAGAGATGATGGAACTAGCAGAAAAATATGTTAAGATATCTACCCAGTATGTGCAATTATTTAGAGGAAAATATTAACATGAGGAGAGAAATGGAAAATATTTTTAAAAGCCCAAGTGGCATTTCTAGAGGTGAAAAAACACAATATCTGACATGAAAATTTAACTGTACAGGATTAAGAGCAGATTAGACACTGCAAAAGAAAAAAGTCCATGAACTTGAAGACATAACAATAGAATCATCCAAAATGAAGTATGTTGAGGAAAGAATGGTGAAAAAATTAACAGAGCCTCAGTGTCCTGTGGAATATCAGTCTTTGTTAAAAAATAAGGGAGGGGGAGATATTTGAGGAAATAATGGGCACCAATTTTTTAAAATTTGATATGAAAACTATAAACCCACAGATCCAACAAACACCAAGCAGGATACACACACACACACACACACACACACACAGTGCACACCAAGGTACAGCATAAATCACTAAAAGCATCAAAAGGAAAAAAAATAAACAAAACCTTATGTATAGAGGAACAAAGATAAGAAATTCTGCAGGCTTCTTGTCATGAACTATGAAAACAATAGGACAATGGAACAAACATCTTTAAGATTTTGAATGAAAAAAAAACTGTCAATTGCTGTATCCAATAAATATATCCCTCAAAAATAAAAGTGAAATAAAACATTTTGGGGCAAACAAAATCAGATAATTCATTTCCAGCAGAACTACACTGTTAGAAATGTTCAGGGAAGTTCTTCTGTTAGAAAGAAAAATTATACCACATAAACACTCAAATCTACAAAAGAAATGAAAAGTGCTGAAAATGGTAAATATATGTTTGAATATAAAATTTTAGCATTTAAAAAATTTACTGAAGAGATCTTTGGCTGTTTGAAGCAAAAATAATAACAATGTATCAATGAGGTTTATCATACATGGAAGTAAAATATGTGATAGCAATAGCATAAAGGATAGGGGAATAGAATTGAAACTGTTGTAAGGATCATACGTTATACATTAAATGATACAGTATTTGAACATAGACTATACTAAGCTAAAAATGCATATTGTAAACCTTAGGGCAACTGAAAATAAAACAAAGAGGTATAGCTAATAAAGCAATAGTGGAAATAAAATGGAATACTAAAACAAATACTCCATTAATCTAAAATTAGGCAGAAACTGAGGGGGAAAGGAACAAAAATATAATGGAATAAATAGAAAACAAATGGCAAGATATAGATTTAAATTCAGCTGTATCAATAACTACATTTTATGTAAATTAAAAGACAAAGATTGGATTAAACTTTAAAGCAGTACCCAACTATATGCTCTCTATGTAAAAAAATCTACTTTAAACATAAAGACATAGATTAAAACAAATTGGACTATGATTTTCTCAGTATGAGAATTTAAGCTATAAGAGATATTTGAAATCTCTCCCATATACTGTAATATATCCTGGTTTGATGAGCTCATCAGATACACCTATATCTTGAATATTATTCAGTCGATGTCAGTGTCTTATCACTCACTAAATTCTTTCTTAAGCTACCAGTAATACCTATTGTCTATAAGTACATGAAGTATAAACTGTTATTTCCAAAATTTGAATTTTAGAGTGTCATAAACACTTTATTCCTATACTTAGATTCTCCAATCTCTCTTGACCTAGAATACCCATCAAGAATGGTATTTTACTTTCCTGAAAGCATAAGAGTTTTTTGTTCTATGACAAGCATTTTTCTGGTATCAGATCTGACTGTTTCACTAACTGTAGGCCAGCCTCTATTTTATTTGGTTTGTAAATGTGAAGAATTTGATCACATCTTGTACAGTTTCCATTATAATATGTGGCATTTAAACACACAAAGTGAAGCTTGCATTTTCATGCTTAAATATGAATGGATAAATGCCTTCCATTTTTCACAACTAAATTTAAACTTTCTGGAATCTTTGTCTTCAGAATGTGCTAATCGTATACCACAAAATGGCGCTGACTTCTACAGAAAGTAACTCAGCCAAGGATGCTATGTTCCATCTTCGCAGTGAAATGCAAATTTCTCAAGAGATTGAATATGATTTTCTTAATAAAATAATTTTAAGTTTTACATTTAGGGCACGGAAAGCATACAAAAATATTCTCTGAACTGCTGGAATTTTCAAGTATTAGAACTGATTATTTTCATTCACTTTAAATCTTCGCCTCTAAACATTTTACTGTACAACACTGAATACATATATAATAGCCAATGATGCTGTCTCTTTTCCTTACATTATTTATTTCCATTGTATTATTGCCAGCCAAAGATGGTCACACATGCTGACATAGTTTCATTGACTGAAGAATGTCAGTATTTCCTTCAACTTCTTTGTTCACTTTCTTACCATCCAACCTTGTCTTGACTTTGAAGCCATTGTATACCTGACATGAAAAGAAAATACTTTTGTAGGTCTAATACCTAATTACTTCAAAACAAAAAGTCAATATACAAAAAGCTTTTAAATTCCAAACTACAAATGAGCAATTTTTCTGATTGAGAACGTTTATTAATTCAGACTCTTTTATTGTTTATCAAAATGAGTATGATTTAGTATGTGCCTTCTGTGCTTTTATTTTGGTAGCAAATATTTTCCCAAGCGGTGTGCATTTATTTTTACTAGTGAAATTTTGTGGCACTTACATAAACTACATTCTCCAGTCTTTATTTCTCAGAAATGTCTGCTGGACTGTGAGTTCTCTGAGACTTTGTCGCAGTGGTCCTCCTCTCCCAACACTTACAGTCTAGTATATAGCCAATCAATATCTTTGTCATTGCAAAAGAAAAAGACCACTGAGCCAGGATTACTTTTAGGCTATTTCATACACACTCTCCTTTGACTCAAAACCCCCTGCCTAGACAAGGTCCTTAAAGGAAACTTCTTTCACTAGAAGGATTAACCTAGGCACCATGTCTTTACTGTGTCTTCTGAAAACAAATGAAAATGATCAAGAAGACTCGAGTAACTGCTTCCCAAGGACTGCCGGAAGTGTCTAGACTGGGCTCAACATGCCCAATGCCAGTAACTGTGCTTCGAGGGAGCGCCTATGTGAATTTATGCCTGCCTTGCCACAGCCCCACCCTTACCATCTACCAGGCTGCTGCTTGAGGAATAATTTCCTCAGGTTGACTTAAACTCCAGCCTGTAGTGTAGTATGCTTAATATTAACATGAGATGAATATCAGACACATGGAGCATGACAAATGTATTTCCTTTTTTTCTTATAGCTTCAATTAGTTTTCACCTCAGGCACACAGAAGTTGGCTAATCTACGTCTACCCTTCATTCATTTGTACAAAGAAGTAATTGTCAACGACATGATTTGGATGTTGGGTAATGACTCAGCGTGACATATTTTGATGGACAAATGAAGCTTCACTGTTGTTTAGTCCATACCCCAGCCTACAGGAAGTAGGTGATCTGACCCTGTCTACACTCCCTCCTCTCTCTGCTCCAGCCACACTGGCCTTCTTGCTATTATGCAAATCACACTCAGCTTCTCTCACTCTAGGTTTGGGTTTGCTTTTGCCTCAGTGTGGAATATTCTTTCTCCTGACAGTCATATGGCTGGTGCTTTCACTTCATTAAGGTCTTTGCTCAAATGCAACCTCCTCAAAGAGGCACCCCTGATCACCCTATCTAAACAAAAGACAGCACCCCCCCATGACTTTCTACCCCTTCATCGCACTTTTCACTGTGCTACTTATTTGTGTCTTTGATCATCATCTGTCTCCCCCACTAGAAATTAAGCTCCATGAGGGTAGAGACTTTATTTTGTGCACCATTGTACCAGTGCCTGACACATAGTAGTCACTCAGAAAACATCTCAAAAATGAAAGACAGGAAAGAAAGTAGGGAAGAAGGCAAGGAGGGAGAGAGGGAGGAAGAAAAATGATTATCCTTGTTCAAAGTGGAAGGTTCTCTTTATTTTTCTTAATATTCAGTTGAAAATTTTATTTTCTGAGTATCTAAAATTGACCATGATATTATAGAGTTCAAGGCTGTCAATTATAGTATTTCCCTTTTTAAAATTTTTATTTTGTATTGGACTATAGTTGATTTACAATGTTGCATTAGTTTCAAGTGTACAGCAAAGTGATTCAGTTATACATATATCTATTCTTTTCCAAATTATTTTCCCATTTAGGTTATTACAGAATATTGAGCAGAGTTCCCCATGCTATACAGTAGGTCTTTGTTGGCTATCTATTTTATTTTATTTTATTTTATTTTATTTTATTTTTTTAACATCTTTATTGAAGTGTAATTGCTTTACAATGGTGTGTTAGTTTCTGCTTTATAACAAAGTGATTCAGTTATACATATACATATGTTCCCATATCTCTTCCCTCTTGCATCTCCCTCCCACCCTCCCTATCCCACCCCTCTAGGTGGTCACAAACCACCGAGCTGATCTCCTTGTGCTATGAGGCTGCTTCCCTCTAGCTATCGATTTTACATTTCGTAGTGTATATATGTCCATGCCACTCTCTCACTTTGTCCCAGCTTACCCTTCCCCCTCCCCATATCCTCAAGTCCATTCTCTAGTAGGTCTGGGTCTTTATTCCCGTCTTACCCCTAGGTTCTCCATGACCTTTTTTCTTCCTTTCTTTCTTAGATTCCATATATATATGTTAGCATACAGTATTTGTTTTTCTCTTTCTGACTTCACTCTGTATGACAGACTCTAGGTCCATCTACCTCATTACAAATAGCTCAATTTCGTTTCTTTTTATGGATGAGTAATATTCCATTGTATATATGTGCCACATCTTCTTTATCCATTCATCTGATGATGGACACTTAGGTTGCTTCCATGTCCTGGCTAGTGTAAATAGGGCTGCAATGAACATTTTGGTACATTACTCTTTTTGAATTATGCTTTTCTCAGGGTATATGCCCAGTAGTGGGATTGCTGGGTCATATGGTAGCTCTATTTTTAGTTTTTTAAGGAACCTCCATACTGTTCTCCATAGTGGCTGTATCAATTTCCATTCCCACCAACACTGCAAGAGGGTTCCCTTTTCTCCACACCCTCTCCAGCATTTATTGTTTCTAGATTTTTTGATGATGGCCATTCTGACCGGTGTGAGATGATATCTCATTGTAGTTTTGATTTGCATTTCTCTAATGATTAATGATGTTGAACATTCTTTCATGTGTTTGTTGGCAATCTGGATATCGGCTGTCTATTTTAAATACAGTAGTGTGTACATGTGAATCCCAAACTCCCAATCTATCCCTCCCCCCACCTTTCTCCTTTCATAACCATAAGTTTTTTTTTCTAAGCCTGTGAATCTGTTTCTGTTTGTAAATAAATTCATTTGTATCATTTTTTTAGATTCCACATATGAGCGATATCATATATTTGTCTTTCTCTATCTGACTTACTTCACTTAGTATGGTAATCTCCAGGCCCATCCATGTTGCTGCAAATGGCATTATTTCATTCTTTTTAATGGCTGAGTAATATTCCATTGTATGTATGTACCACATCTTTATCCATTCATCTGTCGATGGACATTTAGGTTGCTTCCATGTCTTGGCTATTGTAAACAGTGCCACAGTGAACATTGGGGTGCATATCCTTTTGAACCATGGTTTTCTCTGGATATATGTGCCCAGGAGTGGGATTGCTAGATCATATGGTAGCTCTATTTTCAGTTTTTTAGGGTACCTCCATACTGTTCTCCACAGTGGTTGTACCAATTTATATTCCCACCAACAGTGTAGGAGGGTTCCCTTTTCTCCATGCCCTCTCCAGCATTTATTGTTTGTAGACTTTTTGATGATGGCCATTCTGACCAGAGTGAATTGATACTTCATTGTAGTTTTGATTTGCATATCTCTAATAATTAGTGATGTTGAGCATCTTTTCATCTGTATGTATTCTTTGGAGAAATGTCTGTTTAGGTCTTCTGCCCATTTTTTAATTGGGTTTTTTTGTTCGTTTGATATTGAGCTGCATGAGCTATTTGTAAATTTTGGTTATTAATCCTTGTTGGCCGCATCATTTTCAAATATTTTCTCCCATTATGTGGGTTCTCTTTTCGTTTTGTTCATGGTTTCCTTTGCTGTGCTAAAGCTTTTGAGTTTAATTAGGTCCCATTTGTTTATTTTTGGTTTTATTCCCATTACTTTAGGAGACAGATCAAAAAAGATATTGCTGCAATTTATGTCAAAGAGTGTTCTGACTATGTTTACCTCTAAGAGTTTTATAGTATCCAGTCTTACATTTAGGTCTTTAATCTGTTTTGAGTTTGTTTTTGTGTATGGTGTTAGGGAGTGTTCTAATTTCATTCTTTTACATGTAGTTGTCCAGTTTTCCCAGCACCATTTATTGAAGAGACTGCCTTTTCTCCATTGTACTGTCTTGCCTCCTTTGTCATAGATTAATTGACCTTGGGTGCATGAGTTTATTTCTGGGCTTTCTATCCTATTCCATTGATCTATATTTCTGTTTTTTTGCCAGTACTATATTGTTTTGATGACTGTACCTTTGTAGTATAGTCTGAAGTCAGGGAGCCTGATTCCTCCAGCTCTGTTTTTCTTTCTCAAGATTGCTTTGGCTATTCAGGATCTTTTGTGTCTCCATACAAATTTTAAAATGTTTTATTCTAGTTCTGTGAAAACTGCCATTGGTAGTTTGATAGGGATTGCACTGAATCTGTAGATTGCTTTGGGTAGTATAGTCATTTTGAAAACATTGATTCTTCCAATCCAAGAACATGGAAGATTCTCTTTAGTTTCTATCACAGTTCTGCCGAGTGACTGCTGGTTTGCAGTCCTTGGCTTCCTGAGCTGCTCCATCTGGATCAGGCTGTGAGGCCTACCTAGACCTCCAGCCCTCATGAGTTCTTAGATGCTGAGTCCCTGTGGAATGTACTCTGTGGATTGTGTGCCATCTCCCTACCATCTCTACAGTGGAACTACTTCATGATTTTCTTAAAAGTTTGCCTTTTTCTACTATTTCTCCTTCAGTTCAACCACTCTAAAAGCTTCTGTACTACTAGGCTTTGTCTTTGGGAGACAAGTTGAGAATAATAATAGCTAACACTTATTAAGTGTTTATTACGGGGTAAACAAGCACTGATCTAAGTGCTTTGCAAGTATTCGCTCATTGAATCAACCCCATGAAGTACTATTATCATCATATTACAGTTGCATAAACTGAGGTCCAGAGAGTTTAGGTAACTTTCCCCAGCCATCCAGAATTTGAATATGGATAGTGTGACTCTAAAGCCCATGTTCTTAACTTTTACTCACACTGACGTAACACAAACAGCACAGAGCTGGGATTTAGAAGACAACTGTTCTTGCTCTGTGACCTTAGACAATTTTCTTAACTTCTCCGAGTTAAGAACTCAGAGTTAATGTATACTCTCCTCACCTAAAAAAATCAAAGTATTGGACTACATAATCTATAAAGGCTCTCCAACTCCTGCAATCTATGACTGGTTTATAATGAGTTGTATTAATTACCCGTCCCCAGAAAGATCCAGGTGGAAATACCTGAAAAGACAATCTTTCAGGACATTCTGCACTGTTTATATCACCTGCTGGGGCTCTTATAATCTATGTGGTAACATCATAGAATGAAGAGAACATGATCTGGGTTTAAATCTTGGCGTTGCCACCCACGTCTCAACTGTGCAACTTTGGGTAACTTACTTGACGCTTCTGAATCCATTTTCTTTTTAATTTGTTTGCTAATTGTTTTGTCTAAAATGAATCCAATACTACTAAACTTACAGAGTTTTCCAAAAGAATTAAGGTTATAAAGTATGTAAACTTCGCTGGTAAACATTAGGTTACCCAATAAAACTTAATTTCTCTCTCACTTTTGCTCTCTACAAGTTTTGGCTGTTTTACAGAGATGTCCATGTTACCAAACAAAAAAAGTGGGTGGCAAGAAAATTTGAGGACTGTTTTAAACTTTTATTGTGACCAGATATATGCTTTATAAAATAAAGTAATAAAATTCAGGCTCCCCTATAATTTTGAAACATATTTAACACACAACAATTTCCCCCTGTTCTCTGTAGATGCTAAAAAAGACCTAGACTTCATTAGGATCACCAAGGCAGGTCACAAGAAGCATCTAGGCAGCATTTCAGGAGCAGATGATATATATATTTTTTAACATCTTTATTAGAGTATAATTGCTTTACAATGGTATGTTAGTTTCTGCTTTATAACAAAGTGAATCAGCTATACATATACATATATCACCATATCTCCTCCCTCTTCGTCTCCCTCCCACCCTCCCTATCCCACCCCTCTAGGTGGTCACAAAGCACCGAGCTGATCTCCCTGTGCTATGTGGCTACTTCCCACTAGCTATCTATTTTACATTTGGTAGTATATATAATTCCATGCCACTCTCTCACTTCGTCCCAGCTTACCCTTTGCCCTCCCCGTGTTCTCAAGTCCAATCTCTACATCTGCATCTTTATTCCGGTCCTGCCCCTAGGTTCTTCAGAACCACTTTCTTTTCTGTTTTTTTTTTTTTAGATTCCATATATTTGGGTTAGCATACGGTATTTATTTTTCTGTCTGATGTACTTCACTCTGTATGACAGTCTCCAGGTCCATCCACCTCACTACAAATAACTCAATTTCATTTCTTTTTATGGCTGAGTAATATTCCATTGTATATATGTGCCACATCTTCTTTATCAATTCATCTGATGATGGACACTTAGGTTGCTTCCATGTCCTGGCTATTGTAAATAGAGCTTCAATGAACATTGTGGTACGTGACTCTTTTTGAATTATGGTTTTCTCAGGGTATATGCCGAGTAGTGGGATTGCTGGGTCGTATGGTAATTCTATTTTTAGTTTTTTAAGGAACCTCCATACTGTTCGCCATAGTGGCTGTATCAATTTCCATTCCCACCAACAGTGCAAGAGGGTTCCCTTTTCTCCACACCCTCTCAGGCATTTATTGTTTGTAGATTTTTTGATGATGGGCATTCTGACCGGTGAGAGGTGATGTCTCATTGTAGTTTTGATTTGCATTTCTCTAATGATTGGTGATGTTGAGCATCCTTTCATGTGTTTGTTGGCAATCTGTATATATCTTTGGAGAAATGTTTGTTTGGGTCTTCTGCCCATTTTTGGATTGGGTTGTTTGTTTTTTTGATACTGAGCTGCTTGTAAATTTTGGAGATTACTCTTTTGTCAGTTATTGCATTTGCAATAATTTTCTCCCATCTGTGGGTTGTCTTTTCATCTTGTTTATGGTTTCCTTTGCTGTGCAAAAGATTTTAAGTTTCATTAGGTACCATTTGTTTATTTTTGTTTTTATTTCCTTTTCTCTAGGAGGTGGGTCAAAAAGGATCTTGCTGTGATTTATGTCATAGAGTGTTCTGCCTATGTTTTCCTCTAGGAGTTTTATACTATCTGGCCTCACATTTAGGTCTTTAATCCATTTTGAGTTTATTTTTGTGTATGGTGTTAGGGTGTGTTATAATTTCATTCTTTTACATGTAGCTGTCCTGTTTTCCCAGCACCACTTATTGAAGAGGCTGTCTTTCCTCCATTGTATATTCTTGCATCCTTTATCAAAGATATGGTGACCATATGTGCATGGGTTTATCTCTGGGCTTTCTATCCTGTTCCATTGACCTATATTTCTGTTTTTGTGCCACACCATACTGTCTTGATTACTGTAGCTTTGTAGTATAGCCTGAAGTCAGAAAGCCTGATTCTTCCTGCTCCGTTTTTCTTTTTTTTCTTTTTATTTTTTTACATTTTTTTTATTAGTTTCTGCTTTATAACAAAGTGAATCAGTCATACATATACATCTGTTCCCACACCCCTTCCCTCATGCATCTCCCTCCCTCCCACCCTCCCCATCCCACCCCTCCAGGCGGTCACAAAGCACCAAGCTGATCTCCCTGTGCTCTGCGGCTGCTTCCCACTATCTATCTACCTTACGTTTGGTAGTGTATATAGGTCCATGCCTCTCTTTCGCTTTGTCACAGCTTACCCTTCCCCCTCCCCATATCCTCAAGTCCATTCTCAAGTAGGTCTGTGTCTTTATTCCCGTTTTACCCCTAGGTTCTTCATGACATTTTTTTTAAATTCCATATATATGTGTTAGCATACGGTATTTGTCTTTCTCTTTCTGACTTACTTCACTCTGTATGACAGACTCTAGGTCTATCCACCTCATTATAAATAGCTCAGTTTCGTTTCTTTTTATGGCTGAGTAATATTCCATTGTATATACGTGCCACATCTTCTTTATCCATTCATCTGATGATGGACACTTAGGTTGTTTCCAGCTCCGGGCTATTGTGAATAGAGCTGCAATGAACATTTTGGTACATGTCTCTTTTTGAATTATGGTTTTCTCAGGGTATATGCCTAGTAGCGGGATTGCTGGGTCATATGGTAGGTCTATTTTTAGTTTTTTAAGGAACCTCCATACTGTTCGCCATAGTGGCTGTACCAATTCACATTCCCACCAGCAGTGCAAGAGTGTTCCCTTTTCTCCACACCCTCTCCAGCATTTATTGTTTCTAGATTTCTTGATGATGGCCATTCTGACTGGTGTGAGATGATATCTCATTGTAGTTTTGATTTGCATTTCTCTAATGATTAATGATGTTGAGCATTCTTTCATGTGTTTGTTGGCAGTCTGTATATCTTCTTTGGAGAAATGCCTATTTAAGTCTTCTGCCCATTTTTGGATTGGGTTGTTTGTTTTTTTGCTATTGAGCTGCATGAGCTGCTTATAAATTTTGGAGATTAATCCTTTGTCAGTTGCTTCATTTGCAAATATTTTCTCCCATTCTGAGGGTTGTCTTTTGGTCTTGTTTATGGTTTCCTTTGCTGTCCAAAGCTTTGAAGTTTCATTAGGTCCCATTTGTTTATCTTTGTTTTTATTTCCATTTCTCTAGGAGGTGGGTCCAAAAGGATCTTGCTGTGATTTATGTCATAGAGTGTTCTGCCTATGTTTTCCTCTAAGAGTTTGATAGTTTCTGGCCTTACATTTAGGTCTTTAATCCATTTTGAGTTTATTTTTGTGTATGGTGTTAGGGAATGATCTAATCTCATACTTTTACATGTCCCTGTCCAGTTTTCCCAGCACCACTTATTGAAGAGGCTGTCCTTTCTCCACTGTACATTCCTGCCTCCTTTATCAAAGATAAGTTGACCATATGTGCGTGGGTTTATCTCTGGGCTTTCTATCCTGTTCCATTGATCTATCTTTCTGTTTTTGTGCCAGTACCACACTGTCTTGATTACTGTAGCTTTGTAGTATAGTCTGAAGTCAGGGAGCCTGATTCCTCCAGCTCCGTTTTTCGTTCTCAAGATTGCTTTGGCTATTCGGGGTCTTTTGTTTT
Source organism: Mesoplodon densirostris (assembly GCF_025265405.1). Taxonomy (NCBI): domain Eukaryota; kingdom Metazoa; phylum Chordata; class Mammalia; order Artiodactyla; family Ziphiidae; genus Mesoplodon; species Mesoplodon densirostris. Next base: position 82,796,720 of record NC_082671.1, read on the forward strand.
TCCAAACAAATTTGGAAATTTTTTGTTCTAGTTCTGTGAAAAATACCAGTGGTAGTTTGATAGGGATTGCATTGAATCTGTAGATTGCTTTGGGTAGTAGAGTCATTTTGACAATATTGATTCTTCCAATCCAGGAGCATGGTATATCTCTCCATCTGTTTGTATCATCTTTAATTTCTTTCATCAGTGTCTTATAATTTTCTGCATACAGGTCTTTTGTCTCCTTAGGTAGGTTTATTCCTAGATATTTTATTCTTTTTGTTTCAATGGTAAATGGGAGTGTTTTCTTGATTTCATTTTCAGATTTTTCATCATTAGTGTTCAGGAATGCCAGAGATTTCTGTGCATTAATTTTGTATCCTGCTACTTTACCAAATTCATTGATTAGCTCTAGTAGTTTTCTGGTAGCATCTTTAGGATTCTCTATGTATAGTATCATGTCATCTGCAAACAGTGACAGCTTTACTTCTTCTTTTCCAATTTGGATTCCTTTTATTTCCTTTTCTTCTCTGATTGCTGTGGCTAAAACTTCCAAAACTAGGTTGAATAAGAGTGGTGAGAGTGGGCAGCCTTGTCTTGTTGCTGATCTTAGTGGAAATGGTTTCAGTTTTTCACCATTGAGGACAATGTTGGCTGTCGGTTTGTCATATATGGCCTTTATTATGTTGAGGAAAGTTCCCTCTATGCCTACTTTCTGCAGGGTTTTTATCATAAATTAGTGTTGAATTTTGTCGAAAGCTTTCTCTGCATCTATTGAGATGATCATATGGTTTTTCTCCTTCAATTTGTTAATATGGTGTATCACATTGATTGATTTGCGTATATTGAAGAATCTTTGCATTCCTGGAATAAACCCCACTTGATCATGGTGTATGAACCTTTTAATGTGCTGTTGGATTCTGTTTGCTAGTATTTTGTTGCGGATTTTTGCATCTATGTTCATCAGTGATATTGGCCTGTAGTTTTCTTTCTTTGTGACATCCTTGCCTGGTTTTGGTATCAAGGTGATGGTGGCCTCGTAGAATGAGTTTGGGAGTGTTCCTTCCTCTGAAATTGTTTGGAAGAGTTTGAGAAGGATGCATGTTAGCTCTTCTCTAAATGTTTGATAGAATTCGCCTGTGAAGCCATCTGGTCCTGGGCTTTTGTTTGTTGGAAGATTTTTAATCACAGTTTCAATTTCAGTGCTTGTGATTGGTCTATTCATATTTTCTATTTCTTCCTGATTCAGTCTTGGCAGGTTGTGCATTTCTAAGAATTTGTCCATTTCTTCCAGGTTGTCCATTTTATTGGCATAGAGTTGCTTATAGTAATCTCTCATGATCTTTTGTATTTCTGCAGTGTCAGTTGTTACTTCTCCTTTTTCATTTCTAATTCTATTGATTTGAGTCTTCTCCCTTTTTTCTTGATGAGTCTGGCTAATGGTTTGTCAATTTTGTTTATCTTCTCAAAGAACCAGCTTTTAGTTTTATTGATCTTTGCTATCGTTTCCTTCATTTGTTTTTCATTTATTTCTGATCTGATCTTTATGATTTCTTTCCTTCTGCTAACTTTGGGGGTTTTTTATTCTTCTTTCTCTAATTGCATTAGGTGCAGGGTCAGGTTGTTTACTCGAGATGTTTCCTGTTTCTTAAGGTGGGATTGTATTGCTATAAACTTCCCCCTTAGAACTGCTTTTGCTGCATCCCATAGGTTTTGGGTCGTCGTGTCTCCATTGTCATTTGTTTCTAGGTATTTTTTAATTTCCTCTTTGATTTCTTCAGTGATCACTTCGTTATTGAGTAGTGTATTGTTTAGCCTCCATGTGTTTGTATTTTTTACAGATCTTTTCCTGTAATTGATGTCTCGTCTCATAGCATTGTGGTCGGAAAAGATACTTGATACATTTTCAATTTTCTTAAATTTACCAAGGCTTGATTTGTGACCCAAGATATGATCTATCCTGGAGAATGTTCCATGAGCACTTGAGAAAAATGTGTATTCTGTTGTTTTTGGATGGAATGTCCTATAAATATCAATTAAGTCCATCTTGTTTAATGTATCTTTTAAAGCTTGTGTTTCCTTATTGATTTTCATTTTGGATGATCTGTCCATTAGTGAAAGTGGGGTGTTGAAGTCCGCTACTATGAGTGTGTTACTGTCGATTTCCCCTTTTATGGCTGTTAGTATTTGCCTTATGTATTGAGGTGCTCCTATGTTGGGTGCATAAATATTTACAATTGTTATATCTTCTTCTTGGATCCATCCCTTGATCATTATGTAGTGTCCTTCTTTGTCTCTTCTAATAGTCTTTATTTTAAAGTCTATTTTGTCTGATATAAGAATTGCTACTCCAGCTTTCTTTTGGTTTCCATTTGCATGGAATATCTTTTTCCATCCCCTTACTTTCAGTCTGTATGTGTCTCTAGGTCTGAAGTGGGTCTCTTGTAGACAGCATATATATGGGTCTTGTTTTTGTATCCATTCAGCCAGTCTATGTCTTTTGGTGGGAGCATTTAATCCATTTACATTTAAGGTAATTATTGATATGTATGTTCCTATTCCCATTTCCTTAATTGCTTTGGGTTTGTTATTGTAGGTATATTCCTTCTGTTGTGTTTCTTGCCTAGAGAAGTTCTTTTAGCATTTGTTGTAAAGCTGGTTTGGTGGTGCTGAACTCTCTCAGCTTTTGCTTGTCTGTAAAGGTTTTAATTTCTCCATCAAATCTGAATGAGATCCTTGCTGGGTAGAGTAATCTTGGTTGCAGGTTTCTGTCCTTCATCACTTTAAGTATGTCCTGCCACTCCCTTCTGGCTTGTAGAGTTTCTGCTGAGAGATCAGCTGTTAACCTGATGGGGATTCCCTTGTGTGTTATTTGTTTTTTTTCCCTTGCTGCTTTTAATATGATTTCTTTGTGTTTAATTTTTGACAGTTTGATTAATATGTGTCTTGGCGTATTTCTCCTTGGATTTATTCTGTATGGGACTCTCTGTGCCTCCTGGACTTGATTAAGTATTTCCTTTCCCATATTAGGGAAGTTTTCAACTATAATCTCTTCAAATATTTTCTCAGTCCCTTTCTTTTTGTCTTCTTCTTCTGGAACCCCTATAATTTGAATGTTGGTGCGTTTAATGTTGTCCCAGAGGTCTCTGAGACTGTCCTCTGTTCTTTTCATTCTTTTTTCTTTATTTTGCTCTGCATCAGTTATTTCCACTATTTTATCTTCCACCTCACTTATCCGTTCTTCTGCCTCAGTTATTCTGCTATTGGTCCCATCTAGAGTATTTTTCATTTCATTTATTGTGTTTTTAATTGATGCTTGATTCATCTTTAGTTCTTCTAGGTCCTTGTTAACTGTTTCTTGCATTTTGTCTATTCTATTTCCAAGATTTTGGATCTTGGAAATAGAATCTTGGATCATCTTTACTATCGTTATTCTGAATTCTTTTTCAGGTAGACTGCCTATTACCTCTTCATTTGTTAGGTCTGGTAGATTTTTATCTTGCTCCTTCACCTGCTGTGTGTTTTTCTGTCTTCTCATTTTGCTTATGTTACTGTGTTTGGGGTCTCCTTTTTGCAGGCTGCAGATTCGTAGTTCCTGTTGTTTTTGGTGTCTGTCCCCAGTGGCTAAGGTTGTTTCAGTAGGTTGTGTAGGCTTCCTGGTGAGGGGGACTAGTGCCTGTGTTCTGGTGGTTGAGGCTCGATCTTGTCTTTCTGTTGGACAGGTCCATGTCTGGTGGTGTGTTTTGGGGTGCCTGTGGCCTTATTATGTTTTTAGGCAGCCTCTCTGCTAATGGGTGGGGTTGTGTTCCTGCCTTGCTAGTTGCTTGGCATAGGGTGACCAGCACTGTAGCTTGCTGGTCGTTGACTGAAGCTGGGTGCTGGTGTTGAGATGGAGATCTCTGGGAGATTTTCACTGCTTGATATTATGTGGAGCTGGGAGGTCTCTTGTGGACCCGTGTCCTGAAGTTGGCTCTTCCACTTCAGAGGCACAGCACTGACTCCTGGCTGCAGCACCAAGAGCCTTTCATCTACCCGGCTCAGAATAAAAGGGAGAAAAAGTAGAAAGAAAGAATTAGTAGAAGAAAGAAAGAGAGAGAGAAAGAAAGGAAGAAGGAAAGAAAGCAAGGAAGAAAGAAAGAAAGGAGGGAGGGAGGAAGGAAAGAAAAAGAAAGTGAATGGAAGAAGGGTGGGAGGGAGGGAGGAAGGAAAGAAAGACAGGAGGGAGGGAAGGAGGGAGGGAGGAAGGGAAGGTAGGAAAAAAAGAAAGAGCAGGTAAAGTAAAACAGAATAAAGTATGAAATATAGTAGCGTTATTAAAATTAAAAAGTAATTATTGAAAAAAAAAAGCGGACAGATAGAACCCTGGGACATATGGTGGAAGCAAAGCTATACAGAGAGAATCTTACACAGAAGCATACACATACACATTCACAAAAAGAGAGCAGGGGGAAAAATCAAAAATCTTGCTCTCCAAGTCCACCTCCTCAATTTGGGATAATTCGTTGTAAAAAGAGGAAAAGGGCGAGAAGTCTGAAATCTTGCTCTCTAAGTCCACCTCCTTAATTTGGGATAGTTCGTTGTAAAAAGAGGAAAAGGGGGGAAAGTCTTAAATCTTGTCCTCAAAGTCCACTTCCTCAATTTGGGATGATTCGCTGTCCATTCATGCACTCCACAGACGCAGGGCACATCAAGTGGACCGTGGAGCTTTAATCCGCTGCCTCCGAGGCTGCACAGAGAGATTTCCCTGTCTCTTCTCTGCTCTCACAGCTCCCGGGTCTCAGCCTTGGACCTGGCCCCGCCTCTGCGTGTAGGTCGCCGGAGGGCGTCCTTTCTTCGCTCGGACAGGACTGGTTTAAAGGAGCCGCTGATTCGGGGGCTCTGGCTCACTCAGGCAGAGGGGAGGGAGGGGCGCGCAGTGTGGAGCGGGCCTGCGGCGGCAGAGGCCGGCATGACGTTGCAGCAGCCCGAGGCGCTCCGTGCGCTTTCCCGGGAAAGCCGTCCCCGGGTCCCGGGACCCTGGCAGTGGCGGGGTGCACAGGCCCCCCGGAAGGCGGGGCGGACAGTGACCCGCGCTCGCACCCAGGCCCCGCGGCGGCGGCAGCAGAAGCCCCAGCGTCCCACGCCCGTCTCCGGTGTCCGCGCCTTTAGCGCGGCTCGCACCCGTCTCCGGCGCTTCCCCAAGCAGCCCTCTTAATACCCTCTCCTCGAGCACCAGAAAACAAAAGGGAAGAAAAAGTCTCTTGCCTCTTCGGCAGCTCCAGACTTTTTCCCCGGACTCCCTCCGGGCTAGCCGTGGTGCACTAACCCCTTCAGGCTCTCTTCCTGCCGCCAGCCCCAGTCCTCTCCCTGCGCTCCGACTGAAACCCGATAACCGAGCCTCAGCTCCCAGCCCCGCCCGCCCCGGTGGCCGAGCAGACAAGTCTCTCGGGCTGGTGTGTGCCTGAGGGCACCGATCCTCTGTGCCGGAATCTCTCTGCTTTGCCCTCCACACCCCTGTTGCTGTGCTCTCCTCTGCTACTCCGAAGCTTTCCCCCTCCGCCACCTGCAGTCTCTGCCCGCGAAGGGGCTTCTAGTGTGTGGAAACCTTTCCTCCTTCACAGCTCCCTCCCTCTGGTGCAGGTCCCGTCCCTATCCTTTTGTCTCTGTTTATTCTTTTTTCTTTTGTCCTACCCAGGTATGTGGGGAGTTTCTTGCCTTTTGGGGAGTCTGAGGTCTTCTGTCAGCGTTCAGTAGGTGTTCTGTAGGAGTTGTTCCACGTGTAGATGAATTTCTGATGTATCTGTGGGGAGGAAGGTGATCTCCGCGTCTTACTCTTCTGCCATCTTCCTCCAGGGCCCGCTCCGTTTTTCTTGCTCAAGATTGCTGTGGCTATTCAGGGGCTTTTGTGTTTCCATACAAATTGTGAATTTTTTTGTTCTAGTTCTGTGAAAAATGCCATTAGTAGTTTGATAGCGATTGCATTGAATCGGTATATTACTTTGGGTAGTATAGTCATTTTCACAATGGTGATTCTTCCAATCCAAGAACATGGTATATCTCTCCATCTGTTTGTATCATCTTTAATTTCTTTCATCAGTGTCTTATAGTTTTCTGCCTATAGGTCTTTTGTCTCTTTTGATAGGTTTATTCCTAGGTATTTTATTCTTTTTTTTTGCAATGGTAAATGGGAGTGTTTCCTTAATTTCTCTTTCAGATTTTTCATCATTATTGTATAGGAATGCAAGAGATTTCTGTGCATTAATTTTGTATGCTGCTACTTTACCAAATTCATTGATTAGCTCTAGTAGTTTTCTGGTAGCACCTTTAGGATTCTCTATGTATACTATCATGTCATCTGCAAACAGTAACAGTTTTACTTCTTCTTTTCGATTTGGATTCCTTTTATTTCTTTTTCCTCTCTGATTGCTGTGGCTAAAACTTCCAAAACTCTGTTGAATAATAGTGGTGAGAGTGGGCAACCTTGTCTTGTTCCTGACCTTAGAGGAAATGATTTCAGTTTTTCACCACTGAGAACGATGTTGGCTGTGGGTTTGTCATATATGGCCTTTATTACGTTCAGGTAGGTTCCCTCTACGCTTACAGTCTGGTGGGTTTTTATCATAAATTAGTGTTGAATTTTGTCAAAAGCTTTTTCTGCATCTATTGAGATGATCATATGGTTTTTATCCTTTAATTTATTAATATGGTTTATCACATTGATTGAATTGCGTATATTGAAGAATCCTTGCATTCTTGGGATAAACCCCACTTGATCATGGTGTATGATCCTTTTAATGTGCTGCTGGATTCTGTTTGCTAGTATTTTGTTGTGGATTTTTGCATCTGTGTTCATCAGTGATATTGGCCTGTAGTTTTCTTTCTTTGTGACATCTTTGTCTGCTTTTGTATCAGGGTGATGGTGGCCTCATAGAATGAGTTTGGGAGTGTTCCACCCTCTGCTATATTTTGGAAGAGTTTGAGCAGGATAGGTGTTAGCTCTTCTCTAAATGTTTGATAGAATTCGCCTGTGAAGCCTTCTGGTCCTGGACTTTTGTTTGTTGTATGAGTTTTTTTTTGTTTTTTTTTTTTGTTTTTTTTTTGGCGGTACGTGGGCCTCTCACTGTTGTGGCCTCTCCCGTTGTGGAGCACAGGCTCCGGATGCGCAGGGTCAGCGGCCATGGCTCACAGGCCTAGCTGCTCCGCAGCATGTGGGATCTTCCCGAACCAGGGCACAAACCCGTGTCCCCTGCATCGGCAGGCGGACTCTCAACCACTGCGCCACCAGGGAAGCCCTGTTGAAAGATTTTTAATCACAGTCTCAATTTCAGTGCTTGTGATTCGTCTGTTTATATTTTCTATTTCTTCCTGGTTCAGTCTCAGAAGGTTGTGCTTTTCTAAGAATTTGTCAATTTCTTCCAGCTTGTCCATTTTATTGGTATATAGTTGCTTGTAGTAATCTCTCTTGATCCTTTGTATTTCTGCAGTGTCAGTTGTTACTTCTTCTTCATTTCTAATTCTTTTGATTTGAGTCTTCTCCCTTTTTTCTTCATGAATCTGGCAATAGTTTATCAATTTTGTTTATCTTCTCAAAGGACCAGCTTTTAGTTTTATTAATCTTTGCTATCTTTTCCTTCATTTCTTTGTCACTTATTTCTGATCTGATCTTTGTGATTTCTTTCCTTCTACTATCTTGGGGTTTTTTTGTTGTTGTTGTTGTTCTTCTTTCTCTAATTGATTTAGGTGTAATTTTAGGTTGTTTATTTGAGATGTTTCTTGTTTCTTGAGGTAGGCTTGTATTGCTATAAACTTCCCTCTTAGAACTGCTTTTGCTGCATCCCATCCATAGGCTTTGGGACATCGTGTTTTCATTGTCATTTCTTTCTAGGTATTTTTTGATTTCCTCAGTGATCTCTTGGTTATTAAGTAGTGTATTGTTTAGCCTCCATGTGTTTGTATTTTTTACTGGTGTTTTTCCTGTAATTGATATCTAGTCTTATAGCATTGTGGTCAGAAAAGATACTTGATACGATTTCAGTTTTATTAAATTTACCAAGGCTTGATTTGTGACCCAAGATATGATGTATCCTGAAGAATGTTCCATGAGCACTTGAGAAGAAAGTGTACTCTGTTATTTTTGGATGGAATGTCCTATAAATATTAATTAAGTCTATCTTGTTTAATGTGTCATTTAAAGCTTGTGTTTCCTTATTTATTTTCATTTTGGATGATCTGTCCATTGGTGAAAGTGGGGTGTTAAAGTCCCCTACTATGATTGTGTTACTGTCCATTTCCCCTTTTATGGCTGTTAGCATTTGCCTTATGTATTGAGGTGCTCCTATGTTGGGTGCATAAATATTTACAACTGTTATATCTTATTCTTGGATTGATCCCTTGATCATTATGTAGTGTCCTTCTTTGTCTCTTGTAATAGTCTTTATTTTAAAGTCGATTTTGTCTGATATGAGAATTCCTACTTCAGCTTTCTTTTTTTTTTTTTTTTTTTTTTTTTGCGGTATGCGGGCCTCTCACTGTTGTGGCCTCCCCCGTTGTGGAGCACAGGCTCCGGACGCACAGGCTCCGGACGCGTAGGCTCAGCGGCCATGGCTCAAGGGCCCAGCCGCTCCGCGGCATATGGGATCCTCCCAGACCGGGGCACGAACCCGTATCCCCTGCATCGGCAGGCGGACTCTCAACCACTTGCGCCACCAGGGAGGCCCTTCAGCTTTCTTTTGATTTCCATTTGCATGGAATATCTTTTTCCATCCCCTCACTTTCAGTCTGTATGTGCCCATGGGTCTGAAGTGAGTCTCTTGTAGACAGCATATATATGGGTCTTGTTTTTGTATCCATTGAGCTAGTCTATGTCTTTTGGTGGGAGCATTTAATCCATTTACATTTAAGGTAATTATCGATATGTATGTTTCTATTACCATTTTCTTAATTGTTTTGGGTTTGTTATTTTAGGTCTTTTCCTTGTCTTGTGTTTCCTGCCTAGAGAAGTTCCTTTAGCATTTGTTGTAAAGCTGGTTTGGTGGTGCTGAATTCTCTTAGCTTTTGCTTGTCTGTAAAGCTTTTAATTTCTCCATCAAGTGTGAATGAGATCCTTGCTGGGTAGAGTAATCTTGGTTGTAGGTTTTTCCCTTTCTTCACTTTAAATATGTCCTGCCACTCCCTTCTGGCTTGCAGAGTTTCTGCTGAAAGATCAGCTGTTAACCTTATGGGGATTCCCTTGTATGTTATTTGTTGCTTTTCCCTTGCTGCTTTTATTATTTTTTCTTTGTATTTAATTTTTGATCGTTTGATTTATATGTGTCTTGGTGTGTTTCTCCTTGGATTTATCCTGTATGGGACTCTGTGCTTCTTGGAGTTGATGGACTATTTCCTTTCCCATATTAGGGAAGTTTTCAACTATAATCTCTTCAAATATTTTCTCAGTCCCTTTCTTTTTCTCTTCTTCTTCTGGGACCCCTATAATTCAAATGTTTGTGCATTCAGTGTTGTCCCAGAGATCTCTAACATTGTCCTCAATTCTTTTCATTCTTTTTTCTTTATTGTGTTCTGCAGTAGTTATTTCCACTATTTTATCTTATAGGTCACTTATCTGTTCTTCTGCCTCAGTTATTCTGCTATTGATTCCTTCTAGAGAATTTTTAATTTCATTTATTGTGTTTTTCATCATTGTTTGTTTGCTCTTTAGTTCTTCTAGGTCCTTGTTAAACGTTTCTTGTATTTTGTCCGTTCTATTTCCAAGATTTTGGATCATCTTTAGTATCATTACTCTGAATTCTTTTCAGGTAGACTGCCTATTTCCTCTTTATTTGTTCTGGTGGGTTTTTACCTGGCTCCTTCATCTGCTGTGTGTTTCTCTGTCTTCTCATTTTGCTTAACTTACTGTTTTTGGGGTCTCCTTTTCTCAGGCTGCAGGCTCATAGTTCCTGCTGTTTTTGGTGTCTGCCCCCAGTGGATAAGGTTGGTTCAGTGAGTTGTGTCAGCTTCCTGGTGAAGGAGACTAGGCCTGTGTTCTGGTGGATGAGGCTGGATCTTGTCTTTCTGGTGGGCAGGACTGCATCCAGTGGTTTGTTTTTTGGGGTGTCTGTGAACTTATTATGATTTTAGGCAGCCTCTCTGCTAATGGGTGGGGTTGTGTTCCTGTCTTGCTAATTGTTTGTAGCTTGCTGGTCATTGAGTGGAACTGGGTCTTAGTGTTGAGATGGAGATCTCTGGGAGAGCTTTCGCCATTTGATATTACATGGAGCTAGGAGGTCTCTGGTGCACCAATATCCTGAACTCGGCTCTCCCACCTCAGAGGCACAGGACTGACACCTGACCAGAGCACCAAGACCCTGTCAGCCACACGGCTGCTAGTGTTGGAGGGTCTTCTGCAGAGGCAGGGGATGGCCATGGCTCACTGTGAGGACAAGGACACTGGCAGCAGAAATTCTGGGAAGTCAGGAATGAATGATATTTAGAGATACCTGTTTCAAGCTAAATACCAGCCTTTCTATTACATAGCATTAGGTATTTTTTGGCAAGTCCAGACTTCCATTCCTAATAACATTGTCTTTAGAACTTGTTTTGATCTCCTTCTGACTGCCAGAATGCCATTTTTAAATGCCATCCTGTTACACAAATGCATAGCATAGCAAAGTGGACTTAAAAGCCCTGGGCTTGCTTCTCAGCTTCACCACTCACTAGCTGTGTGCAGTTGAACTATGTTCTCAACTTGGGAACTTCTCTGAGCCTCTGTTTCCTTACCTGATAAATGAAGATCATGATACAGTCAACTTTACCATGTTGTTATGAGACTTAAATGCCATAATGTATGGGCCTGACACAGAGTAGCCATTTGATGAAAACTGCTCAACTCTGACTTAGGAATATAGATGGGATCATTCATTCTCAGCTCAGTAAACCATAAAAAGTTTTGAGAAAAAGTTAAAAGCAGGGAATAAAATAATAATTTCAATGTAAGCAAACCTAATTCCTGTCACTTCTCACTTGTCAGGGTAATGCAATGAAATAGCTAATACCTGAGCCATATATCTGCTCCTAACTACTGTGAAATTACCCAAAGGAGCCAGGCAAGCCTTCTTTCCGTTGAGCCATTAAATTATCCTTCTTCTAGAAATGGACAACAACAGCTAGACCTCCTGTGTTCCATGGTGATTTGTTCTTCAGCCTTTTGTTCAGGCAGAGGGACAACCATTATTAACATAAAACCCTGTCTTCTGCTGGACTCTAGTGAAACGGGGGCCCCATTTATCTAGAAGTAGATGATCAAGGAGTAGATGCTGTCTACAAAGTCTAGAAGACTCACAAAACCTTTCATTTGAATGTTAGGTAGGCCTAGTAATCCATTACCTGTCAAAACCACATCATAAGACTCACTGGCATCCACTTACCCCTTAATCCACTTACAACAATTTATACCCTCTCTTCCCCCAAATTTTGGGGCTGGTTTTATAAGAACAATGACAAAAATATTTTGAATTTGAATATTGCTTAACCAGACAAAGAGGAGTTTCTAAAGTGGATTTTTCTTTATGGTGTCTTTTTTATTGTTACTTTAAAAAATATTTCTGAGTATTTAATCTACTCTACACCAGGCACTTCCACATTAACTATCTCATTTAATTACAGTAGAACAATAGTTGTTAAGAACATGGGCTTTAGAATCAGAAAAATTGGAGTTCAAGTTCAGATTCTACAGTTACACCTAGAGATTTGTCATTGTCATCTCTGTTTCATGATAAGGAAATTGAAGCTGAGGGAGATTTTAAAACTTAATCAAAGTCACCCAGCCAGCAAGGGGCAGAGTTGGAATTTCACCCAAGGTCTGCTTGACCAAAGTTTGTTTGCCAGGATTTTCCAATTGCTCTTACAGCACGGAGGCTTCTCAGACACTATAGTTCTAAAATGTTGCATCACACTCTCCTTTGAGAATATTAAGAAATCTGTGGACTTTCTCCCCAGAAACATGTAATATATGTTTATTTTATAATAACGTATAATTTCAGGAGGTTAACAGACCTTTGAAACCCAACTTCTGGAAGTCAATGGACTTTAGATTGAGAATCCTTGCTTCTAAGCTGTGGTAGTTGTCATAGCGTCCAGAAGTGATCTCTTCTCAATATTACTTAACCTTTCAGGAAGTAGTGACAGATCATGAGTCACACAGAAGGTAATACATTCTTAGTCATTCCATATATATTTATTGGATATCTCCTCTGTGCCAGACACCGTTAAAGTCACTGAACATATAGCAGAGAATGAAACAGATGAAAATATCTGCTCTTCAAGAAGCTTACATCCGAGTTGGTCATTTTTTACATGCCTACTCCCCATCCACAAATGGAGTTTCCAAGTTTCTTACCTCTCATGTTAAAATCTGGGCACACTTTTGCCCTGCTATAGTGCTTTAGACTCAGTTTTAATCGACATTAGCCAGATTATTTCCAATTGGTAAAGTTAACTTGAAGGAATTTACCTCAACACAATAAAGGTCATAGATGAAAAGCACACAGCTAAATTCATACTCAATGGTGAAAATCTTTAAACTTTTGCTCTGAGATCTAGAACAAGACAAGGATGTCCACTCTCACCACTTCTAGTCAACATAGTACTGAAAGTCCAGACCAGAACTGTTAGGCAAGGAAAAGAAATAAAGGAATCCAAATCAGAAAGGAAGTAATAAAATTATCTCTCTTCACAGGTGACATGATCTTATATGTAGAAAACCCTAAAGACTCCACACATAAAAAACTATTAAACTAATAAACAAATTCAGCAAAGTTGCAGGATAGAAAAATTACCATATGAAAATTGGTCGCACATCTATACTAAAAACAAATTATCCAAAAGGAAATTTAAAAAACAATCCCATTTATAATAACATCAATAATATAAAATAGGGGCTTCCCTGGTGGCGCAGTGATTGAGAGTCCGCCTGCCAATGCAGGGGACACAGGTTCGTGCCCTGGTCCGGGAAGATCCCACATGCCACAGAGCGGCTGGGCCCGTGAGCCATGGCTGCTGAGCCTGCGCATCCAGAACCTGTGCTCCGCAACAGGAGAGACCATAACAGTGAGAGGCTGGCATACCACAAAAAATAAATAAATAAATAAAAATAATATAAAATAAAATACTTATGACTAAACTTAACCAAGGAGGTGAAAGATTTGTATGCTGAAAACTGTAAAACACTGATGAAGGAAGTTAAAGCAGGTAAAAATTAAATAGAAAGATATTTTGCGTTCATGGATTGGAAGATTTAAAATTGTTAAAATGTTGATACTACAGATTCAATTTCTATCAAAATCCCAATGGCCCTTTGTTACAGAAATAGAAAAACACAATTCTAAAATTCATATGGAATCACAAAAGACCCCAAATAGCCAAAGCAATTTTGAGCAAAAAGAACAAAACTGGATGCATCACACTTCCTGATTTCAAAAGATAATACAAAGCTACAGTAATCAAAACAGTAAGGTACAAGCATAAGAACATACATAGAGATAATGGAACAGAGTAGAGAGCCCAGAAATAAATCCATGAAAATAATTGTCAAAAGATCTTCAATAAGGGTGCCAAGAATACACAATGGGGGAAAAAGTAGTCTATTCAATAAATAGTATGGGGAAAATTGGATATCCACAAGCAAAAGAATGTAATTGGACTCTTGTCTTATACCATACACAAGAATATACTCATGGGTTAAAGACTTAAATGTAAAGCCTGAAACTGTAAAACTCCTAGAAAAAAACACAGGGAAGAAGCTTCATGACATTCATCTTGGCAAAGATTTCTTGAATATGACACCAAAAGCACAGGCAACAAAAACAAAAATAGACATGTGGAGCTACATCAAACTAAAAAGTTTCTACACAGCAAATGAAGCAGTCAACAAAATGTAAAGGCAACCTACGGAATGGAAGAAAATATTTGCAAACCATGGATTGCCTGGTGGCACAGTGGTTAAGAATCCACCTTCCAATGCAGGGGACACAGGTTCAATCCCTGGTCCAGGAAGATCCCACATGCCACAGAGCAATTAAGCCCATGTGCCACAACTACTGGGCCTGCACTGTAGAGCCCGTGAGCCACAACTACTGAGCCTGCCTGCCACAACTACTGAAGCCCACACGCCTAGAGCCCATGCTTCACAACAAAAGAAGCCACAACAATGAGAAGCCCATGCACAGCAAAGAGTAACCCCTGCTCACCGCAACTACAGAAAGCACGCACACAGCAATGAAGACCCAATGCAGCCAAAAATAAATTTAAAAAATAAAATAAAATGTTAATTTCCAAAATATATATGGAGATCATATGTCTTCTGCAACCTAATAGCAAAAACAACAAATAACGCAATTTTAAAATGGGCTAAGGACTTGAATAGACATTTCTCCAAAGAAGACATAAAAATGGCCAGTAGGTATATGAAAAAAAGCTCAACATCACTAATCTGTGGGGAAGTACACATCAAAACCACAATGAGATATCACTTCACTTCACTGTCAGAATGGCAATTAGCAAAAAAAGTAAAGATAACATGTGTTGGTGAGGATGTGGAAAAATGTGAACCCTTGTATACAATGGGTGTGGATGCAAGTGGTGCAGTTACTGTGGATAAAAGTGTGGAGGTTCCCCCCAAAATTAAAAATAAAACTACCATATAATCCAGCAATTCCACTTATGTCTATTCATCCAAAAGAAATGAAATTAGGATCTCAAGAGATATTAGCACTCCCATGTTCATAGCACACTATTCACAATAGCCAAAATGTGGAAACAACCTATATATCCATTGACAGATGAACTGATAAAGAAAATATGGTATCTAATATGATAATCTCACTAGATGCAGAAAAAGCTTTTGACAAAATTCAACACCCATTTATGATAAAACCCTCCAGAAAGTAGGCATAGAGGGAACTTACCTCAACATAATAAAGGCCATATATGATAAACCCACAGCCAACATTGTTCTCAATGGTGAAAAACTGAAACCACTTCCTCTAAGATCAGGAACAAGACAAGGTTGCCCACTCTCACCACTATTATTCAACAGAGTTTTGGAAGTTTTAGCCACAGCAATCAGAGAGGAAAAAGAAATAAAAGGAATCCAAATCGGAAAAGAAGAAGTAAAACTGTTACTGTTTGCAGATGACATGATAGTATACATAAAGAATCCTAAAGATGCTACCAGAAAACTACTAGAGCTAATCAATGAATTTGGTAAAGTAGCAGCATACAAAATTAATGCACAGAAATCTCTTGCATTCCTATACACTAATGATGAAAAATCTGAAAGAGAAATTAAGGAAACACTCCCATTTACCATTGCAAAAAAAAAGAATAAAATACCTAGGAATAAACCTATCAAAAGAGACAAAAGACCTATAGGCAGAAAACTATAAGACACTGATGAAAGAAATTAAAGATGATATAAACAGATGGAGAGATATACCATGTTCTTGGATTGGAAGAATCACCATTGTGAAATTGACTATACTACCCAAAGCAATATACAAATTCAATGCAATCGCTATCAAACTACTAATAGCATTTTTCAAAGAACTAGAACAAAAAATTTCACAATTTGTATGGAAACACAAAAGCCCCCAAATAGCCAAAGCAATCTTGAGCAAGAAAAACAGAGCTGGAAAAATCAGGCTTCCTGACTTCAGGCTATACTACAAAGCTACAGTAATCAAGACAGTATGGTACTGGCACAAAAACAGGAATATAGATCAATGGAACAGGATAGAAAGCCCAGAGATAAACCCACACACAGATGGTCACCTAATTTTTGATAAAGGAGGCAAGAATATACAATGGAGGAAAGACAGCCTCTTCAATAAGTGGTGCTGGGAAAACAGGACAGCTACATGTAAAAGAATGGTATTAGAACACTCCCTAACACCATACACAAAAAATAAATTCAAAATGGATTAAAGACCTAAATGTAAGGCCAGACACTATAAAATTCTTAGAGGAAAACATAGGCAGAACTGTACGACATAAATCACAGCAAGATCCTTTTGACCCACCTCCTAGAGAAAAGGAAATAAAAATAAACAAGTGGTACCTAATGAAACTTAAAAGCTTTTGCACAGCAAAGGAAACCATAAACGAGATGAAAAGACAACCCTTAGAATGGGAGAAAATATTTGCCAACAAAGCAACTGACAGAGGATTAATCTCCAAAATATACAAGCAGCTCATGCAGCTCAATGTCAAAAAAACAAACAACCCAATACAAAAATGGATGGAAGACCTAAATAGACATTTCTCCAAAGAAGATATACAGATTGCCAACAAACACATCACTAATCATTAGAGAAATGAAATCAAAACTACAGTGAGGTATCACTGCACACAGGTCAGAATGGCCATCATCAAAAAAATCTACAAACAATAAATGCTGGAGAGGGTGTGGAGAAAAGGGAACCCTCTTGCACTGTTGGTGGGAATGTAAATTGATACAGCCACTATGGAGAACAGTATGGAGTTTCCTTCAGAAACTAAAAATAGAACTACCATGTGACCCAGCAATCCCACTACTGGGCTTATACCCTGAGAAAACCATAATGCAAAAAGAGTCACGTACCACAATGTTCTTTGCAGCTCCATTTACAATAACCGGCACATGGAAGCAACCTAAGTGTCCATCGACAGATGAATGGTTAAAGAAGATGTGGCACATATATACAATCGAATATTACTCAGCCATAAAACGAAACAAAATTGAGTTATTTGTAATGAGGTGGATGGACCTAGAGACTGTCATAGAGAGTGAAGTACATCAGAAAGAGATGGTGCAGTGTTTGATAGTCCCCCTGCCGATGCAGGGGACATGGGTTCGTGCCCCGGTCCGGGAAGATCCCACATGCCACGGAGCGGCTGGGCCCGTGAGCCATGGCCACTGAGCCTGCGCGTCCAGAGCCTGTGCTCCGCAACGGGAGAGGCCACAACAGTGAGAGGCCCACATACCACAAAAAAAAAAAAGAAAAAAAGAAAGAGAAAAACAAATACCATATGCTAACACATATATATGGAATCTAAAAAAAAAAAAAAAAAAAAGTGGTTCTGAAGAACCTAGGGGCAGGACAGGAATAAAGATGCAGATGTAGAGAATGAACTTGAGGACACGGAGAGGGGGAAGTGTAAGCTGGGACGAAGTGAGAGAGTGACACGGACATATATACACTACCAAATGTAAAATAGATAGCTAGTGGGAAGCAGCCGCATAGCACAGGGAGATCAGCTTGGTGCTTTGTGTCCACCTAGAGGGGTGGGATAGGGAGGGTGGGAGGGAAACGCACGAAGGAGGGGATGGGGCACATATGTATAGGTATAGCTGATTCACTTTGTTATACAGCAGAAACTAACACAACAATGTAAAGCAATTATACTCCAATAAAGATGTTAAAAATTATATGGTTTCTACATTCAATGGAATGTTATTCAGCCTTAAAAACAACAACATGGATGAAACTGGAGGACATTATGCTAAGTGAAATAAGCCAGACACAGAAGAAAAATGCTATGTGATACCACTTATATGATGACTCTAAAATAGTCAAATTTAAAGCAGAGAGTAGAACAGAGGTTGCCAGAGGATAGGGGTTTGGGGGGAAATGGGGAGGTACCAAGTGTCAAAGGGTACGAAATGTCAGTTATACAGGATGAGCAAGTCTGGAGATCTACTGTTTTGCACTATGCCTTTATATATTATATATGTATAATATTAATATATGTATGCCTATAGTTAACACTGTATTGTGTACTGAAAATTTTGCTGTGAGGGTAGATTTTATGTTGTGTCTTTATTACAAAATTCGATAATAAAGAAGGAAGGAGCAAACTTGGAGGTGCTAGATATGTTTATGGCATAGATTATGACGGTTTCACAGGTGTATACTTATCTCCAAATTTAACAAGTTGTATACATTAAATATGTACAGTTTTTTGTATGTCAGTCATACCTCAGTCAAATGATTTAACAAAAAAATGTTAAGTTGACTCACATTGGAGGGGTGGAAGTTATTCATTTATAATTTTGCTTAAGAGTGAAGCAAATACTGACATCATTTCTATTTTCATTTATCCAGGCAGTCATTAAACAGATATTGATTGAATGCCTACTATGTGTCAGGTTCTGTGCTAGCCCATACCGGCCCAATATTGGCAAGTCAGTATGGCCCTTTCTATGTTGCAGTTGTTTGTATAAGTAAAAGGGAAAAAGAGGAAATCTAACAACATTCTAGAGAATAACATTAAGGGTGAGAAGAGGTATCATGGAGGAAAATAAGGATCAGAGTAAAAACATGAAAATATAGCAAACAAAAAAGTAAATGAAGCAATTAGAGAAGAATATAGTGGAAAAGAAATAAATGATGGAACTTCTATGAGGAAATGAAAAACCATGAATATATATTGGAAAGGCTTGTTACTAGTCTTGAAAGCAAAACTCCATTAGAGAAACAGAAAGCAGTAATTGAACATAGCAGTAACTGGATTGAACGGAGTAATGAATTGTACCTGGGAAATTTTCAGAGGCTGGAATGAAACTGAACAAAAAAAGAGATATAAAGATCAGATGGCCTTCATATCAATTTCAAATTGCTAGTTAGATGTCTATGTGAATGACTCATTGTTTCTCATTTTCTTTCCCAAAATCTCATCTTTTGTAAATCCAGCAAAGCTGGCTGTGTAGTTAGGTAGAATGAGCCTGGGTCATCGAGTAGCCTCAGTTTAAGAACAAGTACGCTGAGTAGGATTGCATTTCTCTCTCCAAGCTCAGTAAAGCCCATCTTACAAAGTATTGGAAGCATGTCTCTGCACAATAATTCCCAGAAATGCATTTCACAGCCTTTAGTCGAATGAAATTAGTAGCTAATTTACAGCCCCAGAAGGTTTACCAGACACTTCCTCTTAAATGCAATTTGTGTTTAAAATAATGATCCCATGTGGTATTTGTTTTCTCATAAAGTGAACTTAAAAGTAAGCAAAAAAAGAGATTTCTGCTCCACAAAATCGATCATCTGGGATTTGATTAAGGTTCTTTACTTATTTATATGTTTCATCTATGGTGGTTCATTTGGTTTACTTAGATTATTGCTTGGTAAAGGCAGTATATTTGCCGAGTATGAATATGGGGAAGAAAAGACAATTAAAATAAACAAGAAAATGCATACAAAGTGTTAGGCCCACATTTGGTAATTAAATTTGTCAGTGTTTCAGCTGAAATTTTATTATGCCCCTTTACCAGGAGGTGACACCATGAGCCTGTACAATTTTCTTCTATCCTGCTTAGCTGTGGCACCTGGCCTTCTTCCCAGTCCTGTGCAGATTACTTTGACATTTCAGTTCATCCGGGTGGTTTCTGTCATTTTCTACTTGAGAAAATTGGAGGCCGGAGAAACTAAGTGACTTCCCCACATTCCCATCTAAGTCGGCAGCAGAGCCAAGCTGCAGTTCTCAAGCATATCCTTCACCATCCAGGCGGTGGCTCAGCTTTGTTCCAGGTTTGTTCACTAGGACAGGAGAGTGTGGGTGCTGCTGGAGAATGTTCTGGGGGCTGGATGTTACTGTGAGAAAACCAACGCATTAGAACACGTTCTTATGCAGTTCTCATCTCGTATTGAAAACTTAGTACAAGGGACGTTATTCAGTTTTATTAACATTGTCAGTGCTGTGCCCTGAAAAAACACTGCTTTCATGAAATAAAAGGAAAAAGTAAAGCAGAGTTCAGTTTTGATGATTTTCTTTCCTTTTTATTTTTAGGTTATTCTTTCCTGGTCCAGAAAGCCCTTACCCTCCCCATTCACTTCCCTCCTAGATACAAGCGCCAGCTGTCCTTTTTCGTGGTCAGACAGCTTTCCATTATTAGTCTCAGCATTTTATTTAAAATTGTATGACCCAGTTGGAAACCAGAGGTCTATGGTTTCTTCCTAGGAGGTTTGAGAGAGACAAAGCTGCAAAGTTAGATCCCTTCCCCTCTCAGAGGCTGTATGAGAATGAGGAACGTGTATTTTTAACTCTTTTTTGTAAGTACAAAAGAGAACCACAGTGGGCTTCCAACCTGAGCCATTTCAGCCTAATTGCCTTCCTGACTTTTTTGTCTGACATGACTTATCTAGAACACTGGTTATCAAGCTTGAGTGGACATCAGAATCACCTGGAGGGCTTGTTAAAACACAGATTACTGAATCCCACCCCCAGAGTTTCTGATTCTGTACGTTGAGGGTGGGGCCTGATAATTTGCATCACTACAAATGCCCAGGTGCTACTGATCTGGGGACTGCACTTTGAGAACTACTGCCTTAGAGCAATGGTTTTCACATCTGGCTACATTAGAATTATCTAGGGGAGCTTTTTTAAAAAGACCAATGCGATAGAATAGCTCTGTATTTTCTTTTTTTTTTTTTTGGCTGCTCCAGACAGCTTCTGGGATCTTAGTTCTCCGACCAGGGATCAACCCGGGCGGAAGCACAGAGACCTAACTACAGTGAAAGCACAGAGTCCTAACCCCTGGACCACCAGGGAATATATACACTACCATGTGTAAAATAGCTAGCTAGTGGGAACCTGCTGTATAGCACAGGGAGCTCAGCTCGGTGCTCTGTGATGACCTAGATGGGTGGGATGAGGGGTGGGGTGGGAGGGAGGTCCAAGAGGGAGGGGATATATGTATACATATAGCTGATTCACTTTGTTGTACAGCAGAAACTAACACAACATTGTAAAGCCACTATATTCCAATAAAAAAAATAATTAAAAAATTTTTTAATAAAAAAGACCAGTGCTAGATCCCAGCCCCAGAGATACTCATTTGGGGGCAAAGGATGGGCAATGGCATTTTAAAAACTTTTCTGGATGATTCTTCCAGCTGTGCTCCAAACCCTATGAGACGCTAAGTGTCAAGTTCCCATTTTTAATCAGTTTCTATCCTTGAATGTCTTGGGAATGCTGCTTGAACTGGCACTTCCTATGCCTTCCACCATAAACTCTCTGATGCCACTTCTTCTTTTCTCAAAAATATCCTCTTGAATAGCCTTCTTTCAGATGAGGCTCAGCTACTAACATAGGAAAACAAATCAGTAAGTACTGCCTGGGACAGCTTGCTGTATCCTATTAACCAATCTCTAGCCTGAAGAGGTTTCCAGGCATTTTGATAAAGGAGTACATAATTTAGGTGATCAATTTGGGGCTTTCATTTCAACCCTTGAAAGTGCCTCATGGTTTTGATGCAACTAATTCAATTATTAAGGAACATCACACAGCTTGATAGTTAATTAGATTTTTACAAACAGATTCTCATGTCCTTTTCTCAGGTTCTTTCAATGACAAGATGAAATGAAATTTCTCCTAACACGAGTAAGATTCTACCCTTTACAATTCCCTGCTCAAGGCCTCTAATGCTACTGCTTTAACAGTTAAACAAAATGTTGTCTTGAGTTTTTTGGGTTTGGGGGGTTCTTTTTTTTTCTTTCCATGTTTCTTCCTCATCCAACGTGTACACAGCTCTTAGAAAAACCATCTTCTATTCTTATTGTCAGTGCCCTGAAGAGAAAGGAGCTTGGGTATTCATTTCATGTGTTACCTGAAAGGCAAAATATTATTAGGAAGACAATAATAATATTTCCCATTGTCATAGGGTCATTACTGTATTGTAAATGATGCTCAGATTAAACTAGAAAACATAGCATGTCAGAGTAATTTCAACCAATAGATCACATTCACAAGAAATTAAATTTGTGGTAGAAATATGGCATGCATCTGACTTTTGCCCAATAATAAAAATAACTGACTTTTGCAATGTGCTGGTCACAATGTTGGGTGCTTTATAGACACTGCCTCAGTTAATTCTCCCAACAGACATGAGTCTGGTACAAATTAGGAGACTGAAGTTCAGAAAGTAAAATGTCTGGCCTGAACCTAAGCAATCATGAAAGTGGAAGGTCCCTGAAGGCAGGATCACTATTGTATTCCCAGTGCCTGGAATAATGTAGCACTTGGGCACTCAATAAATATCTTTTGAATGACAGAATGAATAAATGAATCTGATTCTAGAGCCCATGTTATTTATCACCCATTAGGTATTCCTGCCCAAACGAGTGGCCTGGGAGCAGATGTCTAGATATTAGCTAAGGGGCTGTGGGAAGAGGCACTTGCCACCCAGCCTCTACCAGATAATACACAGGACCACCCACTTTTAACTTGACACATGTCTGAGGCACGTACAGAAGTCTGTGGCTCTACTTCCTAAACAGATATGGGGCAGAGGCAGGGAAGAATCTTGCAATCTCAGTAGTAAATCCAAGTCACCAGCCTTGGGCTCTGACTATGCCATATCCTGACACTTAATCTGTCTATTGTACACACCAGTAAAATCGCTAACGTGCAGTAATAGAGACTGACAACCATGAAAACATTTATAGCAAGAAAACTCCATCCATTAATTCAATAGGAATCTAATTTAAAGCTTTAGAATCAACACTCTTTTCTTATCTGTTCACTACATACCATCCATTCCCATACTATTACATGGGCAATTTTTGTTATAAAGTATAACCACAAGAGTCATCAAATCTATATAATTATTAAACAAGGCACTCATAATCATCACCTAATCATAAGCCTTTGTAATCAGCATAGTCCCCTAACTTGATACGATTTTAATTTATAAAATGCTTTCTATAAAATGCATTCATTGATATATCTAAATTTGACAAATTAATAATCAGCTCTATATAGATGTAACTATATTTTAAGTAATAATAGAACAGGCAACTCTTTAAATAAATTAAACGTATTAACAGTGGCTGTGCTACCTCTTCTGTGCAGCAAACTGTCCTTCATGAATTATTTAAAGTGTTTACAGCTTATAAATATATTTATATGATTTTATAACTCTGATTGACAGTCACTAATGAAATAGTACTTTAAGGTGTTCAGTACAATACAAAAGGAAAAGGCTGATCTAGTTATAATGTTTAGATGTGTGTATTTGTGTGTGCAGTATGGACACATATGTGGAATCAAAAGTGTGAGCAGTCATCATGGAAGGTTCACCCTACTGTATCAGTGTGAGAGCTATGGTTTTTATTGCAGCCAGAGTGACTTTATATATTCTTTAATATGCTTCAGCAGTGATAACTTGGTCATTGACTACCTAATCACACTAGAGGTGAGGCAAGAAAGTATCCGATATTCATCTTTATAGCTCCATTATAAGATACACTGTCGGATGCAGCCTGCAAGTAAGTGAGAAAGGAGAGAACCAAGAGTGTTTTCAGGCTTTTTTTCTGGAATATTTGCTTTTAGTACTGTTACATCTTTATAAAATACAGTTATTCACCAGTGGAGCTTTCTGAAATCATCCAAATGCATATATGTGTGCATCCAGAGGAAGGTGGGGAGATACAGAGACAGACAGAGAGAGAGAAGAAAGAAGGAAGAGACAGAGGTTGGGACCAGAGTTTCTAGAATTTCTTAGCCTGAGCGAAATGCTCATTCCTATCCTGAAGCACCCCTTCAGTGATGGATGCAGACAAATGAGGAAGGTTTTTCTTGGCATTTAGCCTCATTACCTACCCCCATCTATGTACATGTTCTGAATCCCTATGTATTTTCATTCCCAAGCTCTAGGATCTGCAAACAAGGGCAGTTCAGGAAGCATGGGTAGGTGTATATAAGGCAGTCATTCTGCCATCTTTCTGTGCAGTGGTAGCACTAAGGGACAGCTTAAAAGAGAGCCTTTAACCCCCACCTGTATCAATCCGCTACCAAGGTACTACAAATACATGTATGCTAATATAAGTAAAAACTGTGAGCCTGCTATGCAAACTCAGCTGTAAGACAAGTTCCCTAGCACCCTTACCAATCAGATCACCACCCCTGAGGCCTTACTATTTCAAAATCCTGGAGCAGCCACTGCACGTGTGTAATCCAGTACCTTCAGATTCATTCACTCTGCAGCAGGTTAACAATTATTTATCCTATTTGTGGAGCCCAAGGGCAGGGGAACAAATCCAGAAAAGGGAGGCTTTTCTACATCCTGGAATCAAGAAAAAAGGCCTATTCCATGAGCTGTGATCTCCTAGTACAATATTGTGAACTGAATCTGGAACCTATTTAGAGATATCCTCACTTCTAGAGCTCTTAAGTTATTCAATACTTTTTAAGGGAGGAAACATTCTTAGAAGAGAGAAGGAGATTAAGAAAAGTGCTAATGCAAGGAAATAACATGAGCTGAAACTTAGAAGGTGAGTTGATGTTCTCTAAGTGGCTGTGGGGCAGAGGGAGGGAAAGGTAGTGGCAAGTTCAAGGCAAAGGGATCAAAGAGAAGAGGCGTGGAAATTGAGAAAGTGTGGTTCCACAAGAGCAGGAACTAAGTCTGCCACATCCAGTACTGTATCCCCAGAGCTTAGCATAGTGCTTGTAACATAAGAAGCGTTCTCTACATATCTGAATATTGAATGAACAAACCAATTAACTACAGGTAGTTCAGTGTGGCTAATGGATGGGAGTGATGAGCGTGGGGGGAGCAATAAACCTTCGAGATAAGCAGGGCCAGATCATGATGATCCTTATGGGCCAAGCTCTGGACTTGGGGCATTGTAGACAAAAGGAAGCCTTTGAGAAAATTTTAAGCAGACGAGTAACATGGCCACAGTTGCATTTTGGAAAATCACCCTGGGAGCTATTTGAGACTGGGAGACCAAGTAGGAGTAGACAGACATATAACCCGGGTGAGAAATGATGAGAACCTCATCTAAAAAAGCAAGAGTGAAGGCAGAGGGAAGAGGTGGATTCTACAGATGGTGTGCAAGTGGGACTGGTAAGATTTGGTGACCAATAGACTCGGAGATGAGAAAAATGGAAGGAATGACACGTGACCCTCAGCTTGCATGCCTGCTGGTACCCTTCATTACATGCACAAAGAGGGAGATTGATTTGGGAGAAAGAGAATGAGTTCCATTTTGGACATGTTGAGGATATAGGGAACATTCAAGGGAAGTTGGCCAGCAGGGGGCTAGGTATTTAGAAATAGAATTCAGGCAGGTCTAGTCTTGGTCAGAAGGGTCTGATTTCCAGTGTCACTCCCCCAGGGCTTCACATTACGAGGAACTAGTTAGAGGAAAATGTTGATATATGTTTGAGGGAGTTAAACACGATTAAGATCCTGCTTCTTCATTCATTCCACAAATATCCAACTGCCTCCTCAGCATCTTCACTTGTCTAAAAGATATGTCAAACTCAACATGGCTAAAACTAAGTTCCTAATCTTCCCTGCAAAACTTCTCCACCTGCAGCAGGCTTCCCCCTTCCCCCAACTCATTTGATGGAGGCTGCATGTTTCTAGTTGCTCAGGCCAAAAATCATGAGTGCGTGGACGCTAGGTGCCTCTCTGACTCTCTTAATCCAAATCCAGCTACCAGACAATCCTGTTGGCTCCACCCTCAGAACCTGACCACTCCTCAACGCTTTCACTGCCGCCTCTCTGAAAGGCAGCAGTGTACATCTCTTGTCTATAGTACAGCAGTGACCTCCTAATTGATATCCTGCCTCCACCCTTATCTCTATTCAGGCTTTTCTCAATATAGCAGCCAAAGAGGTCCTATCAAGAGATAAGATCTGACCTCACCTGTCCTATCATTCTCCCCCAAGCTCCTTGTATTCCAAACCCAGAAAACCTTCTTGCTGTTCCCTGTTCATTCCAGCACACGCCTACCTCGTGGCCCATGTACTCACTATTCCATTCTCTGGGATGCTCCTCCCCGAGGTAGCTACATAATTCATCTCCTTCTCGTCCTTCATCAATCTCACTTTCTTCAAGGGAGTCTTCTCTAATTCCTTATCTAAAAGTATACCTCCCCAACATCCTTCTCTAATTCTTTTTCTACAGTACATATCACAATCTAACTATATATTTCACCTATTTTATTTGCCTTTTTCGCTCCACTAGAAAGCAATTTCATGAAGAGAATGAATTTTGTTTTGATGAGTGGCTTTTCCCCAGCATATATGATAGCACTAGAATAGAATATCGTGTTGTGTAGATGAGTATCTCAATATTCTATCTCAGTCAATAAATACTTGCGGAAGGGAGGGAGGGAGGGAGGGAGGGAGGGAGGATGGATAGACTGAATCTCTGTGTGCTGAGCATTATCAATTATGTACAGGATCATAAAATACAATTGACCTTTGAACAACACAGATTTGAACTGCATGGGTCCACTTATATGTGGATCTTTTTCAATAGTAAGTACTGCAGTACTACATGATCTGAGGTTGGTTGAATCTGGGGATGCAGAACTGCATGTGTGGAGGAACCATGGATAAGGAAGTTCCAGTTATAAGTTATATGTGGATTTTCAACTGCTTGGAAGGTCAGCACCCTTAACCCTCACATTGTTCAAGGGTCAACTGTATGTGTTTCTGCCCTCCTTGAAATCTGTTGGCAGAAATAAGACACATTCCCATGCAAAAAGTTAAGGAACAGTACAAGGGCATGCTAGGGCATGCACAGACAACACTGTTGTCTTCTTTGGGCTTTTATGAACCTAATCTAGTGGAAAAATATAACAACACTATCTATTCTCAGATTTCTCTTTGTTTCATTGATGGACAACATTTGCCACAAAGCAGACATTTCTCTACTAAGCTCAGCAAAACCTCATGTTTTTCAGACACAAAATGAAATTGTGAAATAGCAAGCTACATAAATACCACTTTGATCTATAGCCATTTACCTTATCACTCCTTTTTGTTTGATGAACTTCCTAGAGGAAAACACTTTGTAACATGAATATTGAGATACTTATAGTTGAAAAAGTTCTTTTCATTTGAGGTTCGCTTTAAGTCATTGCCAGTTGAGTTCTTCCCTGTTTCTACTTTCAGCCTTCATATTTCTCATCTTCAGCCCTCAAAATTGAAATATGGTGGCAAATGAGTGAAAACAAAGAAACAGATCTCTGGTTTGGAGTGTCTTGTCAGTTTGTCTGTTGTATAGGGTGTGGTCATAAATGTGCACTGGTTGACTACAGTAAGAAACATGCAGCAGAGGTCTCAGTTTAATCGCTACAATTTATTCATGTAACAAGTTATTCATTCATTTATTTATTTATTCAAATCAATAATCAATAAACATGTGATGGACAAGGAGCTGTTGATAAAAGGGTTACCAAGACACAGTCTCTGCCCTCAAGGAGCTCCTTGTCTGGGTGGTGAGAAAGGCATGCACACAGCTGTAGTGCAGAGAGAAAGGTGTTTTAATGGGGGAGAGTGGAGGTGCTATGGGAACACAAAGAAATTGTCACATAAGAGACTTGCTACTGCCTTCTTTGCCAACTTTAGGTGGGATCAGTTGACCTTCTCTTCATGGAAACAACAACCAATGCTTGTATTCACTTTCTAGGAGTCTTGAAGATCTTTCCTCCCCTCTTAAAAGGAAATTAAGGGAAGGACACTAAAACCTATTTACTAAGTGCAAACTTTGCCATGAAATTGTGTTTGAGAGAGATGCAAAGAAACAAAGCAGGTTCCTAGACCTCAAGGGTCAGAACGAGTAGAGATAAGTATATAGGTCAGTGTAAAATTATTTTGCATGTCTGAGTAGAATAGACTAGGACTTCTCAACCTACATGAATCACTTCAGGCATCTTGCTAAAATGCAGATTCAGATTCAGCAGGTCTGAGGTGGGGCCCTGAGATGCTACATTTCTAACCAGCTCCCAGGTGATGCCAGTGCTGCTGGTCATTCAGCGGCACCGTGAGGGGCAAAGGTGTAGACAGTAGGGCCACAGAACCTCAGAGATGGGATTTAAATATCCAGGAAACACCATGTTAAAAAGATGAGGTATGAGTTGGGCCCTGAAAAATGAGGAGGCTCTGAAGGGATAGACTAGAGAAAGGAAGAAATAAACTGAGTAACAAAGCAAGGCAGTGGAAGATACATTCCAAGACAGTGAACACAAGAGCTTTCCTGGAACAAAGAATTAATATGGGGCGAGTATTAGATAATATTGATGGAACCATCAGTTGGGTCAGACTGTGGGAGGTTTGGTATGCCAGGCTGAAGAAGGATTTGATGCTATAATCAAATGGACACCAGAGGAATTTGGAAGTGGGGGGAGAGAAGGGGAAGGGAAGTAATATCTTTCAATTTATATTTTAGGAACATTTAAACAGGCAAAGATTATTACAGTGGTTTAAGGATGAGGCAACAGAGGCCCTGGATTGGAATATGGTGATGGAAATGGAAAAAATAAAGAACGTGTGTGACATAAAGGGCTCTAAAGATGCAACCTGTGCCAAAAGCCTTTAGATTCTCCAGTGGACATGATAGACATTTTGAAGGAAGAAGTAATAAGACATAATGAATGAACTATGAAGAATGAAGAAGTTAAAGGCAACCATGATTTTGAACTTAGATAATTAGAATGGTAATTCTATTGAATGGGGAAAATGTAGATTGAAAAGGGTAAGTTTGGTCAGAGAGCAGATGATGAGTTTGGACTTAGATATCAGGAATGTAAAGTACCGCAGAATTCCAAGCGGAAACCTCTGGCAAACCATAAGAGATGAGAGGTGGAGATCAGGGGAGGGGTCATCACTACAGGCAAAGACATTACAAAAGTCAGCAGAGTGGTGATGATTAAAACCATGAGACAGGGGTAGGTCCCTGAGGGAGATATTGGAGAAGGCTGAAGGCAGAAAGCCAAGGACTAGACTTAACAGGCATGTCCTTACTGAGGGACCAGAAGGACAAAATGAGCCAGCAATGTCGAAACAGACTGGTGAAAAGAGAAGATCTCAGATAGTCCATTATCTGTACTGTCTATACTGAACCAAACTTTTTGACCCATAGCATTGTCTTAGTTGACTTTATCAATATGTGAACACACTTGTATTCCTTTTTAGCACAGGCAATGCTACGCTTTGCTGATGTGTCCTCGGGAGGCATGGTTCCAGCCCCACTATTGTCTTCTGCCTGCTTTGTGGCTTCAGATGACTCTCTTGACCTCTCGCCTCAGTACAATCACCAGTTAAAGGGGGATAAAAACACTACATTACTGCAAGCCTCAGAGGTATTATGAAAAATGAAATTACATAAATAATTTTTAAAGTATAAATTTCATCGACACTTTTTCTAATTCATCAAGAATAAATGCAGTGTATATGCAATTCTCAAGCTACTAAGCCCAATTTAGATTACCAGGAGAAAAGACAAACAGAATTATTTTTCTAAATTAAAATAGCCAGATCTAGGTTTTTAAATGTATTCGCCAGATTTTATTAAGGGCTTATGGTATGCTCAGTTCTATGAGAGGCAGTACTCCAGATACAGAGTTAAAATCAACATGAGCCCTGCTATGAACAGACTTAGAATCTAGTAAGGAAGAAGAGAAACACAAGTCATGAATAATAAAGCATGAATCAATATGCAACAAATGCCATAAGACCCATACGAACCAAGTACAATTTCTGGCTGAGGGCTAGAGAGGAGGAAGGCCTTGAACAAAGGTAAAATGTGACAGATGGAGAGGAGAGGGAGGGCATCCCACGTAGGCCCAGAGGGAAGAGGGCACAGACAGGGCTTGGGCAACGGCAAGGAGCACAGTCAGCTTGGAACATGGAACAATTAGGGGAGCAGCAGGAGATAGTCAGATTGTAAAGGGCACAGATGCCAGGCCAAGAAGTCAGGACTTTGTTCTGTGGACAGTAGGACAAGGGCAACAAAGGACCCAGAGAAATAAAGTAATGCAATTGGACACATGCTTAAGGTGGTTTGGCAAAGGGGCAGGCTTCAGAGAAAAATTGGAGACAGTAGAATTTCGGTGACGTGGATGAATTTTTTAAGTTGCTCATTAAAACGGGGGACAGCAGTATTCTATACTGTAACAGGCATATCCTTCCGAAGGAAATTAATTTCAACAGAAACATGGAAGTTCACCACCCTCTTTTCAGAATTATCCTATGTTTCATAGTTGAATGTAAAGTTCTAAAATAAAAGAAAAATATACTGTCCGCTGAAGCCAAGAAGACTGGCCAGGGTAAAAAGCAATGTGTCAGCTCCAGTGGGTCAGGGCAGAAAGAAGATGGGTAGGACAGCTGAACTGGTGGTTCTAAACCCTTGGGGTACCATAGCTTCCTTTGAAACTTTACATGTAGCTCATATATATATGTTAAATTCTGCATACTATTTCAGGGGGTTTGTGGACCCCCTGTACCCTATCCATTGAGCCCCAGAATCTCAGATTAAGAATCTCTAAGCTGGAAAAGACAAAATTAAGGATGCTTCAGAAGCAACATAAAAAGCACATAAAAACCCACAATTACAGAAGTTGGGATTACTTACCCCAGATGTTTCTAGTGAGGCTCCTTGCCACAGTTACCTGGTTATTCCCATGGGTCAATCAAACTGTTTGGAGGTAAGACCCGAAAGTCTGAATTTTTAATTAATCGAGGTCATTGTGATAAGAAAGCAGGTTTTGAAACCTCTAATCTAGTTTCAGATGGGACACTCTAGTGTTCCTAAAGATCTTAGTAGAGATCACTTCAATATGTCATTATGGGTCTGAACTCTTAGGGAGTTACTACTTAAACCTGACCTTAAGGTCTCCAAGCATCTTCATTCATTCCTTTCACTTCATCCCTCACTCACATGGTCACCATGCGCTCTTGGAAGACAACCATTCCATCCTTCAGCCTTTGATAATCCCAAACTCTCCCACTGTGCTTGTAGATATAGTATCTAGTCCTATCATCATCATTACGGCTCTTGACTTTTCAGGGGTCAGTGCTAATCCCAGTGTTCTAGAGGCTATCTCTTGAGAATGGGACATACTGGGGTTTCTACTGGATGTCCTCCCACAATTCAAGGGATGCTCATTCAGAAAGCCCCACAGGTCAGAAAATCAGTAGATTTCCTTAACTCACCCTTGACCTCCATACTACTTCCTGACCTTGATTCTATGGCCATCTCTCTGTCTCTGCAGCAGCAATGGAAATAACTAAAGACTAAAGGACTAAAGAATAAGAAGGCAGTCATTTAATTCATGCCTCTGATGTCTAGCATTCTTGGTTATTTCAGGAAGAGAATCTATTGTAGAGTCAAGCTCTCTTAGGCAACCTAAGGCAGTGTCCTTTCCCATGAAGATATAAACAGCATCTTTCCTTTTTCAGTTTCTTCCTCCTCCAACCCTCCCTCCACCCCACCAACCAAATTGAGCTACTTTGGACCACAGTGGACCAATGAGGTTCAACTCAACCTCAAAGAGTCAAATTGAAAATTCAAGTCTTGAGCAAATTCTCTAGCTTCCTACCTCCTAGTTTTGAGTTTCCTTTTTTAACAGTCAGGTGACATTGCTTAGCCAGGTCTGGTTTGCTCAGAACAAAAGAATGGAGGTAGCTGTACAGACCCGAGCAAACAGTAAAGGTTGTGAGGCACAGTCTCTAACATCTTCTTCACGTTTCCCAAAACACTTTGTTTCCAAACTGCCTCAAAAGTAGCTCATGCTCACACTTCAACTTTTCAGAATATTACCTATCATTCTGTTCCTGACATACTAGAAGGAGAAAGGGTGGGAAGTCAAGTAGATCAGACAGTTTCTCACTATCTGTGAACTCTTGGGCCTCTTGCCTAATCTCCCAAGAGCCTCCATAGTTTTTGGGGTGAAAGGGACATAATTATTCAACAACCTCATGAGGTTGTTGTGGATACTAATGTGGTCCATGGTACAAAGCACGTAACATGGTGTCTGACTCAGAAGAGGCATTCAATGTCACTTCCCATCCCATCCCCAGCTCTATTATCCAGATAACTGGTTAACCAGTTTAAATTGCAAGGTGCAAGGACTTAAAAGAATCTATCCCTAATACAGTTATACCTGCTACTCCAGAACATAACCCAACAATAAGAAGCTAGGTGATCATGTGAAAATGCACTTAACACTCAGAACCTCAGTTTCTTCAACCTTAAAAGGATGTGTTTGTGTGAAAAATCTCCAAAGTTCCCTCCAGTTCTCCCCCTCACCTGTTCTACTCTAAAGATAAACTGACTCTCTCCAGCTATTACAATGCAACACGTGTTGCTGCAGCTGTTTCCTAGGTTGTAACCACAGAAAATAGCCCAGTAAGATTCAGAACAGAGTGGAAAGTATTTAAGTATAAAGAGCAGGAGGCCTAATCATTACAACTAGGTAGAAAGATATAGAGAAGAGACATAATGTTAAATTACAATTGGAGTGCAGGTAGAAATTACAGCAACAAAAGCAATACCAGCAGGAGAGGCTGACAGCAGGTTCTGCAACGTGAGACAAAATGTCATTTCCAAAGGTTTTTAATAATTGTGCTTCTGATAGAAGATTTGTAATTACAAACATGAATAATCCTCAGCATATATCATTTCTAAAGATAGAGGTGGTAATTCTGTTCCAGATGAAGGGCTAAAGAATATCTCACACCGGTTGGTAAGTGACAGGCAGTAACAACCAGACAATTAGGATGATGCATCAGCAAGATTGGAGTCAAAATATCCCATATACAGATGCTGAGCCCATCAATGAGGAAGGGACATCATTGTCACATCCAGCAGCAGAAGGCGCCAGATAAAGGGAAACCACATCAGACAAAGATAAAGGGTGAGGACATTACTGCACTGGGTAGAACAGTCATCAGTTCAGTTTTACCTGAGTAAACTCTTGAAGACAATGGAGGATAATTTTATTTTCAAAAATCAGCCAAGAAAAATATTTTTTAAGTGGGGGAGATGGTAGTTGGAAAATGTTAAGCCCTGAATATCGAACCCTATGTTTGGTTGGGCTTTTCCATGTTTCTAACACTCATTGCTTATAGATAGATAACAAGCAAGCCAGGTAAGTTTAAGAGTGAACGAGTTAAATTGCTTTCAGGTGGAGTCCTCCTTGATTCCTTTCTTTCTCTCGCGTCCCACATATTCTCTGTGAGGAAATCCTGTTGGCTCTACCTTCAAAACATATGCAGAATGGAAACCACTTCTTATCACCTTCATCGCCACCACCCTGTAATAGGACTGTGGCCTCCTAAGTGGGTTCCCTGCCCCTTCTCTTACGCCTCCAAAGTCTGTTCCCAACACAGCAGCCAGACGGATGGTTTTCACTCCTCAGCTCAGAACCCTTCCATGGCTCCCCTTTTCACTCAGGGTAAAAGCGAAAATCCTCCTTCCCTGGTCCAGAAGGCCCACAGGGCTCCCTGTCAACCTCCTCCCTCCTTTACTTCACTCCCACCACACCAGTTTCCTCTCTTCTCTCGCACTTCCAGTGAAGGAAACTGCACTGGCTGTTATCACTGCCTAGAACTTTCTTCCCCAAATATGCACACGTGCTCACCTCACTTGAGAGTTTACTCACATGGCACCTTTTTAACGAGGTGAAAGCCGACTACCCTGCATAAAATTACAGTCGGCAGTTCCCATCTTTCACCCTACTGCTCCTGTCCTTCATCTTGCTCTACTGATTACCTTCTTTTTTAATTTAATTTTTATTTTACTTTGGAATGTAGTTGATTTACAATGTTGTGTTAGTTTCAGGTGTACAGCAAAGTGATTCAGATATATATATATATATATACATATACATACATGCTTTTTCAGATTCTTTTCCCATGTAGGTTATTACAGAATATTGAGTAGAGTTCCCTGTGCTATACAGTAGGTCCTTGTTGATTATCTATTTTATATATGGTAGTGTGTATGTGATAATTCCAAACTCCTAATTTATCCCTGCCCTCCACCTTTCCCTTTTGGTAACCATAAGTTTGTTTTCCAAGTCTGTGAATCTGTTTCTGTTTTGTAAACAAGTTCATTTGTATCATTTTTTTAGATTCCACATATATGATATTTGTCTTTCTTTGACTTATTTCACTTAGTATGATAATCTCTAGATCCATCCATGTTGCTGCAAATGGCATCATTTCATTCTTTCTATGGCTGAGTAATATTCCATTGTATTTATGTACCACATCGTCTTTATCCATTCCTCTGTCGATGGACATTTAGGTTGCTTCCATGTCTTGGCTATTGTAAATAGTGCTGCAATGAACATTGAGGTACATGTATCTTTTTGAATTATGGTTTTCTCCAGATACATGCCTAGGAGTGGGATTGCTGGGTCATATGGTAGTTCTGTTTTTAGTTTTTTAAGGAACTTCCATAGTGATTTTACCAATTTACGTTCCCACCAACAATGTAGGAGGGTTCCCTTTTCTGCACATCCTTGCTAACATTTGTTATTTGTGGTCTTGCTCTACTGATTACCTTCTAACATACTTCTGAGCTTCCTGATTTATTATATGATTATTTGCCATTTTATCTCTTTATTCTAGAGGGCAGGGACTTTGTTTTGTTCTCTGACATAACCCGCGTGCCTCCAACAGTGTCTGATACACAGCAGACATTTGTCTTTGTGGAATGAATGAGTAAATATAACAGAAAATCCAACTAAAATTGGCTTAAACAAAAAGAAAACACTGTCCCATATAAGTGGAAGTTCAGAGGAATGTGTGGGGATCGAGAAGGACTCCACGTCCCTGTGATTCTTCTAGGTCAGCTACTTCATCAGGCTAATATCAAGATGTTGCAGAAGTCCTAGGACCAATTTGGGGTGGGAGAGGAAGGCTCTTTGAAACTCTCTCTTAAGAGTAAAAACACTTTAGGCAGAAGTGCCAATGAACATCTGCTAGCATCTAATTGGCCCAACTTGAACCAGTTTGTTGCCATTGATGTGCAGTGCTTTGCGTCATTGGGAAGAGGGATGGAAAAGCATGATGGACTTAGCTAACGTGAATCAAGCCTCACCCCCAACCACATGGACACTTCACAATGGAGAAGGGGTGAGATGGATGGCAAGGAGGCAAACCCAGTGTCCACTCCTCAAAGTCAGCCAGATAAGACAGGCAGGCAGGCAGAAGGGATGGGGGAAAGGACTTGTTCAAGAAAGAGAAGCTGGGAAACTGAACATTCTGAAAGCGTCTCAACTGATTTTGCTGGGGCTGATGCTCTGAATTCAGTGGCACATGAGCTTTATGATTTATTGGCCTTGCTCTAGAGTATTAGAAGTCTTCATGTGGATGGCACAGAAGCCCCGCTCAAGTGTGACGGTCTCATACCACCCCTGCTGATCATATTCACACAGTAAATATATTTAGGAATGAATGCAAAGCAAATTTGTTATTGATTCCGGTTTCACTCAAAACCAAATATAACAAATGTTTCATACTCTTAACGGTTTGTAGCTGAGAAAACTGTGGCTGGAATACAGAATGCTGCTCGCTCTGTTTCTTTTGACTTATTAAATATGTGATGTGGGATAGGATGGGGACTTACGGGACATGGAATCTGATATTTCTGCAGTGTTTTGCCTTCTGCATAAACCACACAGTAATGTTTATCACTCCTGCTGATTTTCAGTCAGTGATCATTCTTCCTAGGATTGGCTAGAGTCTATCTCTGTGTAGTCTCTTGAGGAAAGCTCTGGCGGGGGTTGGGGGGTGGAGAGCCTTGTCTAATCAAATTAGAAAATAAACAAAATTCCTGAGAGAGGAATGATTAAGAAGAAAAGGCTTTAGACACAATTTGTATGCACAATTTCAGGCAAACAGTGGGCAGATTATAACAAGACCGTATCTACTCATTCTGTGAGAGGGACTTGGAGATAACTTATGAACATTTAGATTCCCACACATAAACTCCCACACAAGTGATACTGTGGAGATCCTGACCTCTTAAAGCCATATAGCAAAAGAAGAACTTGACTTTTTAAACTCTAGAATTACTTCATTCTGTGGTTTGATTCTTTGGATAGTTTTTTTTCTTTTTTCTTTCTTTTTTGGGAAAGCAGAGTTGGGTTAGGAACACAGTTTTTTAAATGACTCACTGTATCTCCTAGGTTGTATGTATATATAATTGGATGGATAGAGAGAGAAAGAGAGAGAGAGAGATACATAGATGATAGATAGATGATAGATGACAGATAGGTAGATAGTAGATAGATAGATAGATAGATAGATAGTTGTGGCAGGCAGAATAATGCCCCCCCAAAAAAACACATACATCCTAATCCCTATAATCTACAAATATATGTTAGGTAACATGGCAAGGATGAGTTAAGGCAGCAAATGGAAATAAGTTTGCTAAACAGTTGCCTTTAAAATAAGGAGATTTTTCTGGATTATCCCAGTGAGCCCAATATAATCATAAGGGCCCTTGAAATTGGAAGAGAGTATCAGAAGATGGGACCAGAGAGATGGCAGCATGAGAACTCAGCCTGACATTGGTGGCTTTGAAGGTAAAGGGAGATGGGGATGAGCCAAGGAAATCAAGCAGCCCTTAAAGATGGAAAACATAAGGAAATGGATTCTCCCCTGGAGCCTCCAGAAGAGAATGTGCCTCGCCAACACCTTGATCTTTGCCCAGTGAGATTGGTGTCAGACTTCTGATCTGCAGAGCTGTAAGATAATAAATTTGTGCTGTCATTAATTTTGTAGTAACTTGTTATAGCAGCCATAGAAGACTAATAGTTATCATTTTATAGAATCACACATGGCAAATAGAAAGGGACTGAAACAGCCTTGAGTTTGGAACATTCTCAAATGCCTGAGGAAATAGACTAAAGGCTGAACAAGATCCAACCAAATCCGCCTTATCAAACCAGAGCACATTTCAGGAATTGAGCTCTGCTCTCTGTATTTATGGACAGTTCAAGACATAGCAGTGCACTCCCCAGTAATCACAAACCAGAAGGTAGCTGAATTGAATGTACAATTGTAAGAATGTAAAAGGAAACAAGAATTTTATTTGCTTTTCATACAGAAGCAGATTCTTATTTCTATGATCTCTATTTGCCTGAACATAAGAAATCTTGTCCTTTCCTTAAGAGTATGAAATTCTCTCATTTGAACTCTTCAAGAGTTTTAGATGAGGTTTTAGTGTTGTTTCTGACATTGACTTTCATATTTAAAGGTGATAACTGATAGGAGTCCCCATCTGTTGGGGTGCTTGATGCATAATCATTCCAACTATTTTGAACAAATACTCACTGTGTGCAAAGCACTGTGATAGGCAATGGAGCACAATAGTAAACAAGCTACATTCAGCCCCTGACTTCTCAGAGCCTAGGTGGCATGCAGACACACACGAAGGTCATTACAACACAGTGTGGGAAGTGCTGTAATAGAAGAAGGACACTTTGCTGAGGGGGCACTCACCCTGGACTTGGTAGAGAGTGGGGGATAAATAGCTGAAGGCAAGGATTTCTGGAGAGAGCAGTCCCTTTTGCACTGCCTTCATCAGATGGCTGATTTATGTTTGCAGAGCCAGGTCTTGCTCTCGTCTCTTTCTCCTGGTCAGCTTGAAGCCCTTGCTCGGGGAATCACCCTTTTTCTGGCTGAAGAATGGCACACTGGCCATTCAAAAACATCTTGCAAAAAGGAATTCAAAACATATTTCAAAATTATGGCTCAATATGCTTTTTAAACTACCATCCGGCTATAGTTTAGGCTTTTTGTGTGTGTGTGTGGTACGCGGGCCTCTCACTGCTGTGGCCTCTCCCGTTGCGGAGCACAGTCTCCGGATGCGCAGGCTCAGCGGCCATGGCTCGTGGGCCCAGCCGCTCTGCAGCATGTGGGATCTTCCCGGACCGGGGCACGAACCCACGTCCCCTGCATTGGCAGGTGGACTCCCAACCACTGCGTCACCAGGGAAGCCCTATAGTTTAGGCTTTTTATTTTTAAACTTGCTGTGGCACAGCTGGCCAAACACCCTTTTGCTAATCTTTCTCTCTATATATCCTGCCCATCACATTGTAGCTATAAAAATAACGGGGTTTTTTAGAAATTTGGGAAATTGCAAACAAGCATAAAGAAAAAAGTATTTGTCACCACAATCCTACTAACCTGAGGGCATCTTTGGCCTCAGTTGTTAAATTACATACAGTTAATCCTCATTATTTGCAGGTTCCATATTTGCAGATTTACCTACTCACCAAAACTTAACTATAACCCCCAAATCAATGCTCTCAGCGCTTTCCCAGTCCTGCATGGACCTGTGCATGTGCAGGGCAGCAAAAAATGTGTCCCCCATTGCACACGTTCCCAGCTAAGGTTGAACAAGGCCACATTCTGCCTTCTTGTTTCAGTTCTCATGCTATAAACAAGTGTCAGTTTTGCAATCTACTTGGTGCCACTTTTTTCAGATTTTTGTGTTCTTTGTTGGTGACAGTGACCCCAAGCATAGTGCTGAAGTGCTGTGTTCCTGAGCACAGGGCTGTGAGGTGCTTCTGGAGAAAATATGTGTGTTAGATAAGCTTCATTCAGACATGGGTTGTAGGAAAGTGCATGGGGGACGGGGTGTTGACTGTATTTGTAACACGAATTCAGTGTTAATGAATCAATTATATATATTAAATACGGTGTCTTTAAACAGAAACACATATAAAACAAGGCTATATATTGATCAGTTGACAAAACTGTTGTGACCAGAGGCTGTATTTTCCCTCAGAGCAGAGATTCAGTATTGGATAATCCAGTGTTCACAGTGACATGATAAAATAGAACTACTGCAAAGAGTAAGAATCTACTGTATTTTCTTTATGCCAAAAAAGAAGAAAGAAATCATACTATGTATTAATTTTTGTATCCTACCTTTTTTTCACCTAACCTTACGTTCTGAACATTTTTCAGTGTTATTAAATATACTTAATATATTTTAATGAGGTACTCAACTAAATGGATCTCAATGATTAATTTTCCTCCTGCTTGATGTGAGCTTATTTTCAAAGATAATTCTTGTACACACATTTTTGTGTTTTTCATTTATTCATTCCTGCATTCAAATATTTATAGAATACCAACTATATTTGAGACCTCATGCATAAGGAAACAGTAATAAACAGGACAGACACCAATCTCTGCCCTTCTGAAGTTCATAATCACATGAGAGGAATAAATAATAAACAAGTATTTAGACAAATAATTCATTAGACTAATAACAAGTGCTAGTAGAGGCAAGTACAGGAAGATATAAAAGCATGTAAGGGAACCTGATCTTGATGGGGAAGGAGTGCCATGATGAAGGGACATTTTCAGCTGAGCCCTGAGAGAACCCAGAAGCAGAACATGCTAGACTCCTGCATTAGAGATAGAGGAATGAGGTCTTCCTCTCTCTTCCTCTATCCCTCCATACCCTCCCCGCAGCAAAAGTGAAAAGGTGCATCAGTGGGCTGTGCCCTCTATGTGCACGTGACCATAGGGTCAGGCTCCCATCTGGCTGCCTGCCCATACCCTGTTCCACCCACACCCACAGAGGGAAAAGGAGTAGGGGGGCCATCAGGCTAGATGAAAGGATGCCTGCCTGGATAGGTTGCAGTACCTAGCAGCCAGCAGACCCCACAGGACCCAGCTGGCAGGAGAGAAGGATCAGATGTAACTGCAGGCGTGCCCAGGGCGGCGCTTGGGCTCAGCTGTGGAGTGAGACTAACAGTCATGCTGCAGTCTAGCACTGGCTGGGACCACAGCAAAATACAGTCAAAACCCCCTCCTCCTGCCCTTTCCTCTAACAGGGCAGCTGCTCAAAACTATCTTTCCCTGTTGTTTGAAAGATCAAATTCAGAGTACAAATGGCCATTTAAGGATGTCAGTGTACAATGCGTGAACAAGTCCGTAGTATTCAAGTTGAGAACCAATTAAAAACATTAGATGACCTCACTTCATGCCTTATGGGCGGCATTATTTTAAGAGGTTCAAGTCTTTACTTTGCCAAGGAATCTTTGAAACAATTTTCTTTGAGAGTATTTCTCCAAGAAATGTGTACACAGAACGTGAGACAATTCGAACATCAAGGAATTGAGATGTCGTGCAAAGCTTCATTATTTGGGGATTATTGGGGGAGCCTCAGTCTGAATCATACCAAGATGAATTTAAAAGAAATGCAGTTTGTACTTTTCTGAAAAGTAACACTAAGTCGGCTAAC
Source organism: Mesoplodon densirostris (assembly GCF_025265405.1). Lineage (NCBI taxonomy): Eukaryota > Metazoa > Chordata > Mammalia > Artiodactyla > Ziphiidae > Mesoplodon > Mesoplodon densirostris. The sequence goes on from NC_082671.1 coordinate 82,836,696, forward strand.
TAGCCGTTGCCACTAGAGGTCCTGCCTGCCAGACTTCAATGAAGAGATAAGACTCCTTTGTAACTACAGTGGGCCCTTGTACCCACGGGTTCCACAACTGCCTGTTCAACTAACCGCAATGAATTTGCCGTTGTGGAACCCACGGATACTGAGGGCCGACAGTACTTCGCCATTTTATATAAGGAATTTGAGCACGGGAGGATTTGGGTATCTGCCGGGGGTCCTGGAACCAACTTTCCATGGATACCGAGGGGTGACTCTAGTCCCTGAGTAGTGTGATTTGTAACACATACCACTGAAGTGCTTGGAAATACTTATTCTCTTAAAAAGATTAACTGCAGTGATCTTTGGCACACCATGAATTTGCTTAGAAAATTCTTTCATAACACAAAAGAAGCTTCAGCTCGTTATAGGCTAAATTGTTATCAATTCCAAAGCAGCAATGCCCAAATTAGTATGCAATGCTAGAAGTTAATTTCTATCCAGAAGGCTTTGATGTCCAGGATGCAAATTAATAATGGCTTATTTACCAGCTGTACACTGTGATTCTCTAAAAAATACAATGTTGACAACATTTGCACTAATCCTAATAAGGTTTGTCAAAAACATTCTTACAGAAACTTCAAATTCCTCACACTCTGGGCTAGTATTAGCTGACGCTCACTGAAGTTTCACCCAGAGATGCAATTTGAAGCTAATTTGGCACTCACTCAGCTTTCTAGCAGTCCTCGGGTGAAAAAGAGGAGGGAAAAAAAAAAGGTGTTCGTTGCAAAATCAGGATCAGACTTCATAAACTTTTGCGTTTTGTTTTCTATGTAATCTAATTGAGATGCACTTTTTCCAAGAGAGTATTTTAGATAGAGCCGACGCCACCTTGACTATAATATTAATAAAAATAATAACCCCTTACAGATGTGCCATTCTTTACAGTTCTCAAAGTGTTTCCTGTAAGACTCAACACAATTACCATTAATACCCACCACCTTCTCACCAAGGCCCTTTCCACTTCCTTGCAAATGACAAGCACATTTTCACCTTGCCCAATCTTCGTGCCCCGTGAGGGTTAGCTCCATGCTCTATGACATCCCAAAAAACTCTGCCTTTGTGAATGTCATCAGCCATTCCCTCAGAGAAATTGTTCGGGTTTCTGTGACGTAATCTATTCTTAGTGAACCCATGCCAGGGAGTCTTAAACTCTCACATTTTCATCCATGTGACTTAGTAGTTTGGTCTCAGTAAATAACTGCATTTTGTGTATGTGTTTTTCCCACCAAAGATAAATTTTAACCTTACAAAGACAGTGTACTAGACGCTTCCACAACTGCAGTTGCATTTTTAGGAAAAGCACTCGCTCTGCCTCACGTTTCCCTGCGCACCTTTCTTATTCTATACGTAACACTTGGAGCAGTGGTTCTCAGCTCTAGCTGCACATGAAAATCATCTGGGGAGATTTTTTTTTTTTTTTGCGCGGTACGCGGGCCTCTCACTGTTGTGGCCTCTCCCGTTGCGGAGCACAGGCTCTGGATGCGCAGGCCCATCGGCCATGGCTCATGGGCCCAGCCGCTCCGCGGCATGTGGGATCTTCCTCGACCGGGGCACGAACCCGTGTCCCCTGCATCAGCAGGCGGACTCTCAACCACTGCGCCACCAGGGAAGCCCTGGGGAGATTTTTAAAAGCATAGATGCTTGGACTTCATCCCATACCAAGGGAATCAAAATTCCTATGAGTAGGGCGTAGGTATTGGTATTTTTGGTAGCTCCCAGGTGAGCTGTGCAACCAGGGTTGAAAACCAGTGCCTACAAGGGTCAGTTGGGATTGCTTTGCTCACATCACTTTTTTTTTTTTAACATCTTTATTGGAGTATAATTGCTTTACAATGATATGTTAGTTTCTGCTTTATAACAAAGTGAATCAGCTATACCTATACATATACCCCGTATCTCCTCCCTCTTGCATCTCCCTCCCACCCTCCCTATCCCACCCCTCTAGGTGATCACAAAGCACCGAGCTGATCTCCCTGTGCTATGCGGCTGCTTCCCACTAGCTATCTGTTGTACATTTGGTAGTGTATATAAGTCCATGTCACTCTCTCACTTTGTCCCAGCTTACCTTTCCTCCTCCTCGTGTCCTCAGGTCCATTCTCTACCTCTGCGTCTTTATTCCTGTCCTGCCCCTAGGTTCTTCAGAACCTTTTTTTTTTTTTTTTTTTTAGATTCCATATATATGTGTTAGCATATGGTATTTGTTTTTCACTTTCTGACTTACTTCACTCTGTATGACAGACTCTAGGTCCATCCACCTCACTACAGATAACTCAATTTCGTTTCTTTCTATGGCTGAGCAATATTCCATTGTATATATGTGCCACATCTTCTTTATCCATTCATCTGTCGATGGACACTTAGGTTGCTTCCATGTCCTGGCCATTGTAAATAGAGCTGCAGTGAACACTGTGGTACATGACTCTTTTTGAATTATGGTCTTCTCAGGGTATATGCCCAGTAGTGGGATTCCTGGGTCGTATGGTAATTCTATTTTTAGTTTTTTAAAGAACCTCCACACTGTTCTCCATAGTGGCTGTATCAATTTCCATTCCTACCAACAGAGCAAGAGGGTTCCCTTTTCTCCACACCCTCCCAGCATTTATTGTTTGTAGATTTTTTGATGATGGCCATTCTGACCGGTGTGAGGTGATACCTCATTGTAGTTTTGATTTGCATTTCTCTAATGATTAGTGATGTTGAGCATCCTTTCATGTGTTTGTTGGCCATCTGTATATCTTCTTTGGAGAAAAGTCTATTTAGATCTTCTGCCCATTTTTGGATTGGGTTGTTTGTTTTTCTGATATTGGGCCGCATGAGCTGCTTGTATATTTTGGAGATTAAACCTTTGTCAGTTGCTTCGTTGGCAAATATTTTCTCCCATTCTGAGGGTTGTCTTTTCATCTTGTTTATGGTTTCCTTTGCTGTGCAAAAGCTTTTAATTTTCATTAGGCCCTATTTGTTTATTTTTGTTTTTATTTCCATTTCTCTAGGAGGTGAGTCAAAAAGGTTCTTGCTGTGATTTATGTCATAGAGTGTTCTGCCTATGTTTTCCTCTAAGAGTTTTATAGTGTCTGGCCTTACACTTAGGTCTTTAATCCATTTTGAGTTTATTTGCTCACATCACTTGATCAAGATTTTTTAGAAAGGTATTCCAAAGAAATCCATGGGAATTTAACATATGTTAATAATAATGACTCTTTGCATTTGCCTGGAGATTTTAACATATTACTCTCACAGCTCATTTGCTATTTGCATAATTAATCAATATTTATGAAATATGTATCAGGGGCCACACTAGGTGCTAGAACAAAAAAGATGAAGAAGACATGACCCTTGCTTTTCAGAGATATACAGACTAGTAAATGAAGTCAAACAAATACACTTCTAGACAAGTCACAGGTGCCATGTATAGAGTACAATGGAAGTCCAAGGAGAGTCATCTGGTATACCTAGGAGGTTCAGAAAAGGACTCATCCAGGAGGTATCTCTTTTGCTGAGTCTTGAAAAATGAGTAAGGGGTCTCCAAGTGGTAGAGAGGTTTCAGAAATTTCAGGCAGAGGGAGTAGAATAAGCAAAGATACCGAAGCTAGGAAACATACTGGTGTGTTTGGTTAATTAGATAGAAGGAAAGGTAGAAAAAGAAATGAGGCTAGAGAGTTCCCAGGGGACTTAAATCCCATACTAAAGAATTTAGACCTTATCCTGGAGGCGACTATGATATAAGTCACATAACCTTATCAATAAAAAATTTTAGCACAACTTTTAATATACGTTTGTTTGTTTATAGTTTACCTTAATGGGATGCTATGTTAATATATTATAAAACATATGCCAAAGATAGAAATTTTTAAAAGGACAAGATTAAAAATAACTCTAAATGGAAGTTCTGGTGGTGTCCTCCTTCACTCCAATGAATCACCTTGCACATCCCTGCAGTATGTATACCCCGCTTTGAGACACTACAACAGACATATAGAGTCAGCAGAGTGACTTAATCTATACTTCACAGAACCTGTGAGGAAGCAAAAGTAACAAAACTAAGCCCCAGAGGCAGTGATTTCTGGAGATCACGAAGCTCGTCATAGTGTAGGGAGCCCTGGGACTCACGACTAAGCCCCAGGCCGGTGTTCCTCCTGCTACCTCACATCGCCTCCCTTGAGCTGTACTCCTTACCACAACGTCAGGAGGCTTTGGACGAGATACAGCTGTGTGTTCAGTTATGTGACGCTTCCTTATGTTACCAAAATATGAGAGAAATTCTGACAAAGAGACCATAAAACATCATTGGGATGAATATGAATGAGGACCACTGTATTGAGATCTAGGAGGGGAATCATTTATCTGAAATGAATGAGGAATATATTCATCTTAGTTAACAGAGAGCTACCATGTACATGTAAGAATGAATTGTCAGTTTTTAAAGAGGGCAATATTGCATAGTAGGTGGAAAGAACATTGGCTTTGGAGTCAGGAGACCTGAGTTTGAATCCTACCTCTGCCACTTAATATGCTTTGTATGAACTTGGGCAACTTGCTTAAGCTGACTCACCAGTGCAGCCCAGCTGGATGATTTTTCCCATAAGACTGATGTGAATACTAAATAAACTCTCAGTAGATGTTCTTTTTCCTCCCATTCCTCAACAAATAGAATGCCACAAATTGTGCTAACCACTAAAATTGGACTGAACATTATTCCATCCTACTTGGATCATGCACAAGGCAGGGATTTCTATTAAATCATTATTGTAAGTTAAAGGAAGGCTTGCTTCTTATTGGAAAAAGTGTTGACTAGTTTTTTTCTATATGTAATAATAGCTACCATTTACTGAAGGTCTACTAGGTGCCTAGGATTTTATTAGCTAGTATACATATAATATTTCATTTAATTTTTACAGCATCATTAGCAGCAAGTATTATTGTCCTTATTTTATAAATGAAGTTAATTGGTAGAGAGCCTACAGCTAGAATCTACTCTTATTTGTCCAGACTCTTCTCCCTTAACTATTACTTTAGGTTAAAGGGTATGAATCTAAAACCTCATTTCACAAACTCTTTCACAGAACACTAGCTTCTTGAGATATAAGTATTCATTCCAGATTCAAGACTGTCTATTGGGCTTCCCTGGTGGCACAGCGGTTGAGAATCCACCTGCCAAGGCAGGGGACACGGGTTCGAGCCCTGGTCCAGGAAGATCCCACATGCTGCGGAGCAGCTAAGCCAGTGCGCCACAACTACTGAGCCTGCACTCTAGAGCCCACGAGCCACAACTGCTGAGCCCATGTGCCACAACTACTGAAGCCCACGCACCTAGAGCCCATGCTCCACAACAAGAGAAGCCACTGCAATGAGAAGCCCGCGCACCACAATGAAGAGTAGCCTGGCTCGCCACAGCTAGAGAAAGCCCGTGCGCAGCAACGAATTCCCAACATAGCCATAAATTAGTTAATTAATTTATTTATTTATAAAAGGTATTTGACCATGGAAACCTTCCTGGTTTCCAGGAATACATATTAACATCACCCAGGAAAAAATATTCAATAACTACTAATTTGGGAAATGCTTATCTAAAGAAACTATGAGATTAATTCCATTTGATATGCTTTTTGGTATTATCAGAAAGCGAAAAACAGATGAAATATTGTTTTCCTAACCCTTTGGAAGGTTTAGTAGGTTCAGGACAGGGAATACTGTATGGTTCTTTTCTATAGCAACAATTCCACACAGATAAGCCTTTAGTCTCCACTGCTTGCTGCTCATCCATCTTGGTCCCTTTCACAAACATAAAATTTGTTTTGGAAAGACAAAACTAAAGGTATTATGGTTCTGAGCATCCTGGAATTATGCCATCCTATTCAGGGTGAACTTTTCAGAACAGAAAGAATGACTGTACTGCATATCAAACAACTCATGGGAGAAAACATCTCTCTTCCTATACACGTGGCTATGACTAAAGAAAGCTTGCTCCTTATAAAGAATTCTCAGTGGTGGAGCTGCAGGGCTGATTGATGAGTGCTGCCTACCAGAGTAGGGAAAATGCAAAGAGAAGCTGCACACAAAACAGGAAGAGCGCAGAGTGCCAATCTGCAATTCCCCGTGGTCCCCTGCTGGGGTCTGGAGGCTGTAGGAAAAGGACAAGACAAGGGGGAGAATGCAGAGAGAAGTGGGAGAGGATTGTAGCCAGTGAAAGCCAGGATGAGGTTGGTGTGTTTGTTCCACTATTGGACTGAGCTCTGTCAGGCAGACGCTGAACAACACAATATAGATTTAGAGCTTGTTAAGATCAGGTGCACAGGTATGTCCCTTCCCAGTAATCAACAGAAGGCTTTATGAAAGTATAATCTGGGGCACCAGTTTCTTCCTGGGAAAAGTGCCTTCTTACGCTTTCCTTAAAGAAATAGTATTTTGGTTTAGATTGTTGAGAAACCAATCAGAAAACAGAGAGGTTAAGCTTGAGGGGGCCAATGCAGTGATGAAGGGCAGGATTGAGAAAGCCACGCTTCCTTCCTGTCACATACGAAGTGTCTAGGAAATATTTGACAACATAATACGATGAAGTTTGGGTTCTTTTTTTCCCCAGAGGCAAAAGACATGGCTGTAACAGGATATCAATATAAATTTTAAACTGTAATACAGGGTATTCTATCTCAGATTTTAGAGTAACCTATCTGTGCAGTATAAAGCCACTATTTGATGAAGGTGTATTATCCCCAAATATAAACCTAATAGAAAACAGGAGAAAGGAGTCTCTATTAAGTTGCTGCTTTGTATTTACCCAGAACCTCAACTTTGGTTATTTTGCCTCTCCATTATTCTCATCTAAAGAAATCATTTTCTTTTAACCCTAAATAAAATTTTCAGGCCCTAAAAAAATATTTTTCCCCTTTGGCCAGTGACCAGAAGCCCCCAAGTTTCTCTAATTTTAAAGTTCTACTTTAATTATGTTCAAAATAGCTTGAGTTTGAAAGATACTGCTGATTGGGCTCTATGAAATGCAAGAGATATTAAACTTTACAGAGCATTCATCAAAAACTCAAGTCACCAGTGTCCATGATGGACAGAATCAGGTTGATTTCACTTCCCAGGGTAGGAGAACACCCTAACAATTCTGATTATCCTCAGGCTATTACTCCTGGTGCCTTAAAAGCCATTCCTCAAATGTCATTTGCTGTCACTGTCATTTTCTGCCAGAGATGCCAGCATGGTAACTTCTGAATTATCCCACTAGTGTAATAGATAGATAGATAGATAGATAGATCATGATGTATTATCTATCTATCTATCTATCTATCTATCTATCTATATATATATATTATATATCCCGATGAAAAACATGAGTGCCCAAATTTACACATCATTTTTTATAATAGCTTTACTGAGATATAATTCACATACCATTTAATTCACTCTTCTATAGTGTACAATTCGTGGTTTTTAGTGTATTCACGGAATTGTGCAACCATCACCACTATCTAATTTTAGAACATTTTCACTGTCCCAAAAAGGAACCTCATACCCACTGACAGTCACTCCCTGTTCCTCTCTCTCTCCATCCCATATATTGGAAATTTCTTATAACTGGAATCATACAACATGTGATCTCTTTGATCAGTTTCTTTCATTTAGCATAATGTTTTCAATGTTCATCCAAATTGTGGTATATATAAGTACTTCATTCCCTTTTATTTGCAAATTTTTATTCCATTGTATGCATATAACACAGTTTATTTATCTATTCATCAGTTTTTGAACATTTGGATTGTTTCTACTTTTTGGCTATTTGAAAACTACTGCTATAAATATTTATGTACAAAGTTTTGTATAGACATATATTTTCAGTTCTCTTGGGTATATACCTAGAAGTGGAATTGCTGGGTCATATGGTAAATCTAAATTTAATTTTTTGATGAACTGCCAAACTATTTTTCAAAGGGGCTACACCATTTTACAATCCCACCAGTAATGTATGAAGGTTAAAACTTCCCCACATCTTTGTCAACACTTGTTATTGTTTGTCTTTTTTATTTTAGTCATCTTAGTAGGTGTGAAGAACTGTTTCATTGTGTTTTTGATTTGAAAATCAAATCCCTAATGACTAATGAGGTTGAGCATCTTTTCATGTGTTTATTAGTCATTTGTATGTCTTCATTTAAGAAACGTCTATTCAGAACCTCTGCTCATTCTTTACTTGGGTTGTTTTTTTGTTATTGAGTTGTAACAGTTAATTATATATTCTAGCTAGAAGTCTCTTATCAGATACACGATTTGAAAACATTTTCTACATTTTTGTGGATTGCCTTTTCATCTTCTTGATGATGCCCTTTGAAGCATGTAAGCTTTTCATTTTCATGGAGTCTAATTTATTTATTTTTTTTCTTTTGTCACTTGTGCTTTTGTCATATCCAAGAACCCATTGCCAAATTCAGTGTCATGAGGATTTATTCTTGTGTTTTCTTTAAGAGTTTTCTGGTGTTAGCTCTTTCATTTAGGTTACTGGAAATGTAGGTTAAATTTCATTTCCAGTGTTAGCTCATTCATTTTGAATGTTTTATTACTAATCTAATCTCTATTCTTTTGAATGTGGATATCCAGTTATCCCAGAACCATTTGTTGAAGAACCTCGTTTCCCCTCCATTGGATTGTCTTGACACCCTTTTCAAAAATCAGCTGACCATGTAAGAGTTTATTTCTGGGCTCTCTATTCTAGTCCATTGATCTATATTTCTATCCTTATGCCACTACCACACTATCCGAATTACCGTAGGTTTATAGTAAATTTTGAAATCAGGAAGTGTGAATTCTCCAACTTTGTTCTTCATATTCAAAAGTTTTGAGGGTTGTTTTTTTTTTTTAACTTTCCTCAGTCCTTTGCATTTCCATGTGAATTTTAGGATCAGCTAGTCAATTTCTACAGATAAGGGCAGCTGAGATTTTGATATGGATTGCACTGAATCTGCTGATCAATTTGGGGAGTATTGCCATCTTAACAATATTAAGTCTTCTGATAAATGAACATGAGTTGTCTTCCCATTTATTTAGGTCTTCTTTAATTTGTTTCAATGATGTTTTGTAGTTTTCAGTATACAAGTCTTTCATCTCTTTTTAAAAATTTATTCCTCAGTATTTTCTTCTTCTTGGTGCTATTGTATAAAGAATTGCCTCTTAGTTTCATTTCCAAATTGGTCATTGATACTATATAGAAATACACTGTATTCCCTTATATCAGGCAACTTTGCTGAACTTGTTGATTAGTTCTAGTAGTTTGTGTACGTGTGTTTGTGTGTGTGTATTCCTTAGAATTTTCTATATAGTCAATCATATAACTTGCAAAGAAATCATTTTATTTCTTTCTTTTCAATCTGGATGCATCTTTTTTTTTCTTGCCTAATTATCCTGACTAGAACTTGCAGTATAGTATTGAGTAGAAGTGACAAAAGCAGACATCTTTGTCTTGTTCTTGATTTTAGGGGGACAGCATGCAGACCTTCAGCACTAAGTATGATTTTTTTTTTTTTTTTTTCTTTTTGCGGTATGCGGGCCTCTCACTGTTGTGGCCTCTCCCGTTGCGGAGCACAGGCTCCGGATGCGCAGGCCCAGCGGCCATGGCTCACGGGCCCAGCCGCTCCGCGGCATATGGGATCCTCCCAGACCGGGGCACGAACCCGTATCCCCTGCATCGGCAGGCGGACTCTTAACCACTGCGCCACCAGGGAGGCCCAAGTATGATTTTTAACTGTGCAATTTTGGTATATGGCTGGCCTTTATCTATCATCAAGTGATTTTTTCAAGAAGGAATGTTGGATTGTGTGAAATGTTTTTTCTGCATCTATTAAGATAATCATGTCATTTTTGCCCTCTAATCTAATATTGATATAATATGTAATTAATGTAATATAGTAATATTACATTGATAGAAGTTTGTATACTGAGCAATCATGTCATTTTTTGTCCCGTATTGTATTAATATAATATAATATAACATAACATAATATAATATAATGTAATGTAATATAAATGTTATATTGATTGAAGTTTGTATGTTGAATAATCTTGCATTCCCAGGATATGTTCCACTTGTTCATGGTGTATAATTCTCTTATTATGTTGCAAGATTCGGTTTGCTAGTGTTTTCTCAAGAATTTTTGCATATATATTCTTAAGAGATATCTTCTTGTGGTGTCTTTGTCTCATCTTGGTATCAGGGAAATACTGGCCTCACAGAAATAATTTGGAAGTATTCCCTCCTCTTCTGTTTTTTGGAAGAGCATCTGAAGTTTGGTGTTAATTCTTTTATAAGCATTTGGTAAAATTCACCAGTGAAGCCATTTTGGCCTGGACTTTTCCTTGTGGGAAGTTTTTTTTATTACTAATCTAATCTCTATTCTTATTATATTCAAATTTTCTATTTTTTCTTAGTCCATTTCAATCATTGTGCCTTCTTTTGTCTATTTCATCTAGATTATCTAATCTGTTGGCATACAGTTGTTCATAGAATTTGCTCATGATAGTTTTTATTTCCATTAGATTAATGTTCCCTCTTTCATTCCGAATTTGGTAACTTCAGTATTCTCTCTTTTTTTCTTGGTCAGTCTACATAAGTATTTGTCAGTTTTCTTGATCTTTTCCAAGAATGAACTTTTGATTTTTCAAATTTTCTCTATTGTTTTACCCTTCTCTATATTATTTATTTCTACTCTAATACTTATTATTTCCACTCTTCTTCTTGCTTTGGGTTTAGTTTGCTTTTCTCTTCCTAGTATCTTTAGGTGGAAATTTAGGTTATTAATATGATATCTTTCTTTTTTGATATAGGCATTATAGCTACGAATTTTCCTCTAATAACTGTTTTAACTATATCCCATAAGCTTCAGTATGATAGATCTTCATTTTCATTATCTCATAGTATTATCTAATTTCCCTTGTGATTTTATCCTTTGACCCATTGGTTATTTAGGAGTGTACTATTTAATGTATTTGTACTTTCAAATTTTCTAAAAATTCTTCTGTTATTGATTTCTAATTTTAGTCCACATGGTCAGAGAATACACTTTGCTGGATTTAAATCCTTTTAAATTTATTAAGGCTTGTTTTATGACCTAACATATGATCTATCCTGGATAAACATTCCATATGCACTTGGGAAGACTTTTTATTCTACTATTGTTGGGTAAAGTGTTCTATAGATGTTGTTACGTTTTGTTGGTTTGTAGTGTTTTTCAAATCTTCTGTTTCCTTGTTGATTTTGCCTTCTTGTCCTTTTCATTATTGAAAACAGGGTACTGATGTTTCCAACTATTGATATTATTATTATTCAATTCTATCATTTTTTGCTTCATGAATTTTAGGGCTCTGTTGTTAAGTACCTCCATATTTATAATCATTATGTCTTCCTCATGGATTGACCCATTTATCATTATAAAATTCCCTCCTTTGTCTCTGGTAACAATTTTTGTCCAAAAGTCTATTTTGTCTGATGAAAGTATGGCTATTCCAGATCTCTTTTGGTTACTGTTTACATGGTATATCTTTTTCCATCCTTTTACTTTCAACCTATTTGTATGTTTGAATCTGAGGTGTGTCTCCCATAGGCAGCATATAGTTAGATCATGTTTTATAAATCTACTCTGCCACTCTCTGCCTTCTGTTTGGAGTGTTAAGTCCATTCATATTTACTATAATTAGTGGTGAGGTTGGATTTGTATCTGTCATTTTGCTCTTTGTTTTCTGTATTTATTTTTCTCATGTCTTTTTATTCCTTGACTACTGCATTCTTTTATGTTAAATAGATATTTTCTAGTATACCATTTTAATTTCCTTGTTGCTCTTTTACTGTATTTTTAAATTTGTGTTTTTAGGGTTTGCCCTAGGGATTGAAGTTAACATCTTAACTGAAAACAATCTAGTTTGGATTAATACCAATTTATATTAAGTTATATATAAAACTTTGCACCAGTATAGCTCCATTCCTCCTCTCCTCCTTTATGTTGTTATTGTCATACAAATTAAACTTCATAATTATAAATCCATCAACACAGTTATATAATTATTGCTTTATGCAGCTGTCTTTTAAATTAGACTGAAGAAGAAAATAGTTACAAGCAAAAAATACGTTTAAACTGTCTTTTATTTTTATAAATTTGGTTATCTTTACTGGTGCTCTTTATTTCTTCATGTGGATTTGAGTTACTGTCTAGTGTCTTTTCATTTCATCCCAAAGGTTACCCTTTACTGTTTATTGTAGGACAGGTCTCCCAGTGATGAATTCTCTCAGTTTATCTGAGAATGTCTTAATTTATCCTTTGTTTTTGAAGGATAGTTTTGCTGGATATAAAATTTTTGATTGATAGTCTTTCTTTCAGCATTTTGAATATCTCATTCCATTGCCTTCTAGACACTAGCTTTTGATGAGAAGAAGCTGCTAATCTTCTTGAGGAGCCCTTGAACTTGACGAGTCACTTATTTCTTGCTATTTTCAAGATTCTCTTTTTGTCTTTATCTTTGGACAGTGTGACTGTGGTGTGTCAAGGTGTGGATCTCTTTGACTTTGTACTACTTGCTTTTATTGAGCTTCTTGGATCTGCTGATAAATTTTTTTTTCATCAAAATTAGGAAGTTTCTAGCCATTATTTCTTCATGCCCCTTTTTCTTTCTTCTCTCTTCTTGGACTCTCATTGTATATATGTTGGTACACTTGATAGCGTTCCACGGGTCTCTGACATTCTGTTTGTTTTCCTTCATTCTTTTCTCCTTCCGTTTCTCAAATTTATTAATCTCAATTGACTTATATTCAAGTTTGCTTATTCTTTCTTCTGTAAAGCCTTCCCTCAGTGATATTTTCATTTCAGTTATTATACTGTTTAACTCCAAAATTACTACTTTTTTAATAGTTTCTATCTCTTTACTGACACTCTATATTTCGTTATATATTATTTTCATATTTTCCTTTAATTCTTTAGACATGGTTTCCTTTAGTTATTTTAAATATATCTGCAATGGGTAGTTTAAAAATCTTGTCTATTAAGTCCAACATCCAGGGACAGTTTCTATTGCTTTTTTTTTTTTTTCTGTGTATGAGCCATGTGTTTCTCTTTATCTGCATGCCTCTTAAGTTTTTGTTGAACTCTACATATTTTCAATAATATAATGTAGCACTCTGGAAGTCAGATTACTCCTTAGGGTTTGTTGTGATGCTGTTTGTTGATGCTGCTTATTTAGTGTTTTTCCTGGACTAAGTATGTAACTGTATATTCTCTGTCAGAGCAACAGATATCTATGCTCAGTTACCTGAGTGGTCAGCTAATGACAGATATTTCCTTAAAAGCTTTGAACCTTAGCCATTGCCAAGGGGCTGTGGGTGTGTATTGGAACATGCCTTTAATGTTTTAGCAGGCAATTTACAACTCTGCCTTACCCTTAATATCTTGCTTGCACATACCTCAAGGTCAGCCAGAGGTGAGAGATCAGGTCCTTCCCAGGTCTTTCCTGAGTATATACACAGCCCTGTACATATGCATGGCCTTCTAGATTACCAGGAATATGTTGGTGCATTTCAAGCCTTCCTATGGACATTTTGTTCTCCAGTTTTTCCTATAAAGTTTTTGGTCATCCTCTATTTAGCCCTAACTAGCATCACTGCTTCTGGCAGCTGTGATGTTAAACAATTGCTGCTGATTGTTTCAACAAATGCCCTGGAGATGTGGTATTTATTATAATAAATATAATAACAAATTTTGATGGGAGGAATTAATTTAGTGCAAGGAGTCTGAGAAGGAGATGACATAAGAGCTGGGGATGATTTATGGGCTGTAATTTGCCACACAGAATAGGAGAGTGGGCATTCAAGCAAAGAAGGCATCCCTAGAGCCCACAAAGTATTGAGACCTGGTAGTGCAGGGTGACTAATGCCCAGGAAGAAGTTATGCCTGGAAAGGGAGCATGACATAAAATAGAGAGGGACTTTAGCTAAGAAAAGCATGGGCTACGAAAGACTAAGAAATTGAACCTTTAGTTATTTAGGTAATGTAAAGTCATAGAAACTTCTTAAGAAGAGAAATTATACAATCATTAATTTATTCAACAAATATTTATTGAGTGTATATTATATGATAGGCACTGTTCTATGCATTGGGGATGCAGCAGTGAACAAGACAGTAAGTCCTAACCTCATAGAGCTTACATTCTTGGGGGGAAGAAAGACAATGAGAAAAGATATTATATATGTAATATAGACTTAGTTTGGGATACATACTTTAGAGAGAGCTTTGGAGCCTGGAGTTTAGGAGATGGCTGTGTAGGGGTAGTCAAGGGAAGCCATCTCAGAGGAGGGCACTGAAATAAGTCACTGAAATAAGAGCAAACCATCCAAAGTCTTGAGGAGCAGCAAACAGAGAGGAGCAATGGCAAGTTTGAATACCTTGAGACAAGAATGGAATTAAGTTTTTCAAAGAAACAGAAGAAAGCTTGGGAGTAAAGTAAGGGATAGAGTGATAAGAGATGAGGTCTAATAAAGAAGCATGGGTCAGATAATGCTTGTAGATTAGGGTAAAGAGTTTTAGTTTTACTTTAAGTAAGGGTAAGGGAAGCCATTGGAGGAACTTAAGCAAGGAAGTGACATGATCTGATTTACATTTTCAAAGATCACTGGTTACCTGTATGAAAATGGACACTAGAGGGACAAGAGTAGAAGAAAGGGGACTAATTTATTGGAGAGATTACGGTGGCCTGGATGAAGTGGTGTCTGGTGGGCTGGTGAAGTATACTTGTATTTAAGTTACGTTTTAAAGAGATTATTAGGAGAAAGAAAGGAATCAAGGCTGATTCCTAGTTTGTGAGCTTAAGCAACTGAGTGAACTGTGGTGCTGACAATAGAGAAAGGGAAGAAGGGCAGAGGGGAAAGTCAGGGGTTTGGTCTGGGACATACTAAATTTCAGATGTCTACTAGCTGTACTAGTACAGATGCCAAGTAGGCATTTGGATATTTGAGTCTAGTGCTTAGGAGAGAAGTCAGAACTGGGTGTAAAAATTTGCGAGTCACCAGCTGAGAGATGGCATTTGATGAGACACCTAGGGAATGTTCACTATAGTGAACAGATTTGTCATTTATGAATAAAATATCAGGATTAAGTTATGTTTTAAGCATCATTTTTATGTAGCCTGAATATAGATTTTTATTTCTCCCTTTATATACCCCAATCTCACTGTCAGTATTTGCTGCTTCCTTATAAACCAATTAGCTTCATATTGTCACTCTGAATAATAATAGCCATTAAGCCCTCCTCAAGGCAAGCAGTAGACACAGGACTGTTTAAGAAATGTCCTCTTTCCGTTCTTATGTAGAAGTTCACATGGGAAGTTCTACATTATGCCATTCTGCTGTAGTTCATTATTCTTAACAAAGAATGTGTCAGTTGCACATAATGGAACTGTATTTTGTGTGTTACAGGTCACTCTGGTTTGGAAAATTGTTAAACAACCACTTTTTTTTGTCTCTTTATCCCATCTGGACTTTGAATATTAAATTTTTTGGAACAGACTCAGCATTTGCATTAGCAAATAATGTACTTTGCCTTCCTACTCATTGAACTATGGAAATTAGTCTGCACTATTATTTGATAATCTGTTTCAAAATACTGTTGCAGTTGGCAGTGCGGGGATAATTTCCCCATGTGGTTGAGGCTATTTAGTGAATTGATTAAGAAACAAAAGGAACCAGCCTTGGTTCTGAATTCCTTTCCAAAAGTCCTGAAAGCCCTCTTACAGAAGGAAATTTTCTTCTGACACCATTAGACAATCTAGGATTTCACAAAGGGATTACAGGACCTCAGAATAAAACTAACAATACCCCTTCCACACTTGTGTCCTTCTTTGGGTCGGTGGTGCACAAGAACAAGGTAAAAATAGCCTGTAGGGAACAAAATAGAAATGAGAGACAGAGGGCTTGGGAGAAGCCACTTGGGTTTCCTAAAGTCAAATACACAAAAAACACTTGGAGTTAGTATGTATGTTCAAAAGTAAATACAGCCATTTTGTATAGAAGAAAATAGAGAGGGAAAGAGAAATAGAACCCCATGAGGAAAAAATGTATATATTCTTAAAACTTGTATTATCTAACTTATTAAGAAATAAATGACAATGAATAAAAATGACACTTCTTTTAGACACTGGAAGGTTATTCTCTGGTAATGTGTGAAAAATAGCAACATGGAGGGACTATTGGTGCCTTTAAGCTTGAAATCATGTTGCAAGCCTTTCTTTGAAGTTGGGGGCTGTGCAGTCTCAGCAGTCTGATGGTGACTCCCTGCTTTCATTAGAGCCCTGCTGCTTCCTTTTCTCCTGTCCGGAGGGGAGAATGGGAGAAATAGGGAGAATCTAGGCATATGTGGCAGCATCTAAGTCTGGGGCCCACCATGCCTGACTCTCCATTTGCTTTCACATGTGTTGCTTACTTGCAGCCCAAGTGGGAATAGACCAAGAAGGCAAAGCATAAACCTATTTTTAATGAATGCAGAAATAAATGACTCTTTTGGTGTCCCCCAAAGATATTAAGAACAAAAAAGGACAAGGAGAAGGAAGGCATTAAAAGAAAATAAATGGCTCTGATAAAAGTAGGGAAGATGAAAAATGAGAAACGGCTATTATTTAGGGAACTAAATGATAACTGTGTCAGGCTCTGCTTTCTCTTAATAAAGAAACAAAGCCCTACTTTCCCTCCATTGTCAAAGGTAGATTTTGTTTTCCTTCAAATATTAATTGGTGGCTGGGAGCAGTGATGAAGTGGTCAGCAACCATTTTATCATTTACCCAAAAGTGGTTTCTACAAATTCACTCTGTTTTATAGCATGCCTACTATATTCAGGTAGGAAATATGTTTTTTTACATTTGTGTGTGAATTTCAGAACAAAAATCACTGGAAACTAAACCTTTAAGGAATGTTGGATTTATCCACTAAAGTTTTTGTAACAAGCAAACTAAAGCCTCGCTTCATGCACCAATAGTTCGTCTTTTGGTATTGAAGCTCCTCCTAGACATTGAGGAACTCTCGGGGAATCTATTATGCATAATAAGAATGGCCATGTTTTTCCAGGAATTTCTAAGAAAATTCTATTTTTACAAAAAGTCCACAAACAAATCAGAACTTAAGTGTGTATACAACAACATTCATGTTAAAATCTCAAGAGAGAATTGTATCAATTTAATTCCTTTTTTTACACAGTGACATAGTTACACTTACCTTTCTGATGAAGTAAATAGAATCAATGTACAGGGAGCGGGGGTTTATATTGTCAAAGGAAAGCCTGCAATGAGTGACAGCTATGAACCAGGGATCAAAAAAGCCTCACTAAAAAGCACATAGATTCCATTATATTCAGTGCGTGAGAGGAATAAAAGGTTGAAGTTATTTAAAAGGACAAGATGTGTGTATTTTAAAGTTGCACAAAGATACCTCTTGGGGTATGACATTATTAAATATTAACATCACAAAATAAAATTACAGAAAACTCTAAATAATGAAAAGTACCGTGCTCAAGCAGAAATGCCACTGGAGGGTAGATACACCAGCACCAAGCAATTGCAGAGTAATTCTCAGTGTGCAAAAAGAAAGGACTAACTGAATCATTGTTTCCTTCTTGACATCTTGAAGTAATAAAAAATTGCAATACCAGACATCCCTCACATTTGCTTGAGGTTATAGGAGGAAAATATTTTTGCTCTGCAGGTGTTGTTTCCTTTAAGATCCATTTTGAAAAGTATAGAAATTTGGTTCAGACTGGAATTTATTAAAATCTAGAACTTCAAGCACACTGAAAGGAAGATTCTATAATAAATGTCAAAAAGATCCTTTCAAATTAATCCTTATAGTTGCCATCTTTATAGATGGAAATACTCATTTACAATCACTTTCCTCAAATTAACTTCCTCGGTGAGCATAGTCTTTAAACAGACTCAACCAAAGCATACCAAAGCAGGCAAACGGATCCCAGCAGTGGGTCATCTAATAACTTTCTCAAATCACCCCACCCTCTCTGCTTCTTGAGTTGGAGGGTAGAATACGTAGGCATGGCACAATGGGAGTCAGGTGGTGTTCCTTGTATAATTAAAAGGCTCCTAAACGTCAAGCATTTGCCTTAAAACCTCATTAGAATACAGCAATAATTGACAGAATCTATAGAAAACACACTGAGCTACTTGAAGGAGTAGTGTAACATTATACAGTAATGTAACCAGTAGGAGAGAGAGGGGGAAAGGGAATGTAAAAAGGAGAAAAGAAAGAAGAATTGATGGCCGGGGAAGGAAAAAAGGAATACTTTTAACAAGTCCTAGTAATTATTTTTTGCCTCCCAGGAATAGCCATGTACATTCTATACATGTCCTGGATCTTGTTTGAAAATTGAAGTTTGTATTAACTTGCTGCCATCCACAGCTTCTACAAGCAGCTGAAATTGCTAATAACTCTTGTGGAATGTAATTATCTTAGCACTTAGTAAAGCAGTAGAGTTTCAGGTATAAGGTATGCATTGAGATTGATGGTTTGAAGATACACTTCTAAGGAGGGTTCATTGCAAGTCAGCCAGCTGTTTCTGGCCGCAAGCAGTTGATAAGGTAAGTGGACCAGGATTTAAGTGTTCTGTGTGCTTAGTAATATGCGTGGCTTTTTGGAGTAGATACGTCTCCACACTCATCAAACAACAGCCCCAACAGCTGGCAGAGTGTTATCCAGATCTAGAAGCCCAGCCTTTGAAACACATCTGAAAGTGCCTTCTTCAAACAATCTGAGTGAATGGTGTGCTTTTATTCCTCTGTTCTCCAAGGTGTGAAACTTGCAGAGAAGCTAAAACAGAGTAGGCAGAGACAGGCATGATGTATCTCACTGCGTTTCCCAGTATGCATCATACGACGACTTTCATTCATCCATCTTGCACTTGGGCCAGGCTAGTGTACGTGTTAAAAGTTGTAAGGAAGTCACAGACCCCAGAGCATCAAATAAGAAGAAACAGACTTAGTATAAGCAAAGTTTAGTTAGAGGCAAAGCAGATGCTCTGAAATCTCTATCCCTATCCCTGAGAATCTTCTGAAAATAGAACCCGTCCAATAAGTGTGGATTGCTTTGGACAGTTTAGATAGAGTGACTTGAAGGCAAGGGATCAGGGATTATGGAAGTGAGTTTGAATCAGGCTCTACTACAGATTAACTTTGTTACCTTAAAAGAGTTCCTTGGCTCCCTGAGATTTAGTCACCTCATCGGTGAAATGATAGTAAAAACAGAAATGTAATCTTTTTTTTTTTTTTTTTTTGCGGTACGCGGGCCTTTCACTGTCGTGGCCTCTCCCGTTGGGGAGCACAGGCTCCGGACGCGCAGGCTCAGCGGCCATGGCTCACGGGCCTAGCCGCTCCACGGCATGTGGGATCTTCCCAGATCGGGGCACGAACCCGTGTCCCCTGCATCGGCAGGCGGACTCCCAACCATTGGGCCACCAGGGAGGCCCAGAAATGTAATCTTTTCAAAAAATTTCTTTTATTGAAGTATAGTTGATTTACAGTGTTGTGTTAGTTTCTGGTGTACAGCAAAGTGATTCAGTTATACATATATATACATTATTTATCATATTCGTTTCCATTATGGTTTATCACAGGATATTGAATAGAGTTCCCTGTGCTATACAGTGGGACCTTGTTGTTTATCCATTCTATATAGAATAGTTTGCATCTGCTAATCCCGAACTCCCAGCCCATCCCTCCCTACTTCCCCTTGACAACAAGTCTGTTCTCTATGTCTGTGAGTCTGTTTCTATTTCGTAGATAAGTTCATATATTAGATTACACATACAAGTGGTATCATATGGTATTTGTTTCTCTTTCTGACTTACTTCACTTAGTATGGTAATCTCTAGTTCCATCCATATTGCTGCAAATGGCATTATTTCATTATTTTTTATGGCTGAGTAGAATCCCATTGTGTATATATAACACATCTTGTTTATCCATTCATCTGTTGGTGGACATTTAGGTTGCTTTCATGTCTTGGCAATTGTGAATAGTGCTGCAATGAACATTGAGGTGCATGTATCTTTTTGAAATATAGTTTTCTACAGATATATGCCCAGGAGTGGGATTGCAGGATCATATGGTACCTTTATTTTTAGTTTTTTAAGGAACCTCCATACTGTTCTCCATAGTGGCTGTACCAATTTATTAATACATTCTCACCAACAGTGTAGGAGGGTTCCCTTTTCTCCACACCCTTTCCAGCATTTGTTTTCTGTGGGCTTTTTAATGATGGCCCATTCTGGTCAGTGTAAGGTGATACCTCATTTTAGTTTTGATTTGCATTTCTCTAATAATTAGTGATGTTGAGCATCTTTTTATGTGCCTGTTGGCCACCTATATGTCTTCTTTGGAGAAATGTCTATTAAGGTCTTCTGCCCTTTTTTCGATTGGGTTGTTTGTTTTTTTGTTGTTGAGCTGTATGAGCTGTTTGTATATTTTGGAAATTAAGCATATGTCAGCTGCATCATTTGCAGATATTTTCTCCCATTCCGTAGGAGACATTCCATTGTCTTTTCATATTTTTTTTATGGTTTCCTTTGCTGTACAAAAACTTGTAAGTTTGGTTAGGTCCAATTTGTTTATTTTTTTAAATAATTCCATTTGTTTACTTTTGTTTTTATTCTATTCCCTTGGGAAACTGACCCAAGAAAATATTGGTATGATTTATGTCAGAGAATGTTTTGCCTGTGTTCTCTTCTACGAGTCTTACGGTGTCATGTCTGATACATATTTAAGTCTTTAAGCTATTTTGAGTTTATTTTTGTGTGTGGTGTGAAGGTGTGTTCTAACTTCATTGATTTACATGTGGCTGTCCAATTTAGAAAGATAATCTTTAATTCACTCATTTAACAAATTATTTACTATGCACATATTTAGAAAGCATGTCACTGTGTAAACTCCACAAAAACAAGGACTTGGTTTTGATCACCATGTTCCTCAGTTCCTGGAACAGTGTCTGGCACATGGTGAGTCTTCAAAAAATATTGTTGAATGATACCATACAACAGATTAGGAAGAACAGGCTTCCTGGGTTTGAAATTCAGCTTCCCCACTGAGCTGCATGACATCAGGGCAAGTTGTTCCACCTCTCCATGCCACAGTTTTCTCATCTATGAAATGAGATGCTGGTAATAGGATCTATTCCATTGGGCTGGGTGAGGATTAAATAAGATACCATATATGGACTACATAGAACAGTGTCTGGCACTGTGCTCAAATTGCCAGGTGCTTTTAAAATGATAAAAAATATTGTTAATTATGAACTAGTTATTATTAATCAATTAATATTTTTTATTGCTGTTTTTATTATTATCCGGCTACCGGATTAGGCACTGAGGATATAAAAATGAATAAGTCATGGCCTCTGTCCCCAGTGAGTTTGCTTACTAGAGCATCCAACTAATAAGCAAAATTATCCATACAATAGAGACTATCAGTGCAACAACAGGTGACTATGGAAGTAAAAGCAGGTGCTTCACAACACAATTTGTAGAATCAGTGAGTATGCCCTAGAGAAACTGATATGTGTGTCCTAAACTCAGTTTTTCAAACTAAATCCTCCCTGCCTAATGGAAAAGAAGCCTGTGTGTGGTCATCAGAAATCATTGTCTGCCAGAGTTCCCAGGTGAATCGCAGGACATGTGTACAAATATTGTTCCCTTTCTCTTCCTTGATTTCCCCTTCTGTGATGCTTACTTTATAATATCAGATAGGGTGCAGAAGACGTGCTTGGTAAGATGCCTTCATGCCTCTGTAGAACGAGCTCTAACACAGTGGCTTTCAAACTGTGTTTCAGTGAGCCCTGAGGATCTACAGACATCTCTTGGGCATGACCCCCTCTAAATCACAAGAAAACCAGACTAAGAAAGGATCTCCAGAACCTCCACTCTGCACTAACCATAAATATGGAAATTTGTGTATGATTTCTTTGGAAACAAGCACTCCACTGTGAAAGTTAACAATAATTTTTTAAAGTTTAAAATCCTTACAGAATCTGCCTTACAGATTCTTCTAAGAAACACCTTACCAGGGAGAACAAGGTTCCCTGATCCCAGGAAAGGCAAATGTTTGGGAAAAGGAGATTTTGAGAGGCTTCTAATTCTAAATGAGGAGTTTTCTCCCTGGCATATTTCCCAGCCTAAAAAGATATTTCTTTCTAATGCAGTGTTGTAGGAAACATGGTCCAGCTAATAAAACATCAAATTTAGTGAATGGTGAAATAGTACTAATTCTCCTCAAGTACTGATTCATGGTTTTTTACTTGGTTTCAAAGTGGATCACATATTCCAAAAAGTAAATGTTAAATTTACATAAACAAACTGTAGTTACTGTTTCATCTATATTAAGGAAAAAAACATGGATTGATCCATTGAGTCTACTCCATTTATAATCGTATTGCATGTCCAGGCTATTTTTTATATCTTTGAAAGTTTGGAGAGCCATTAAGTGATAAAGAATACCAGAAGTTTCTATCATCTCTCTACACAAACAAAATATGGTACCAACTCTGAAATACTCCAAAAGCCTGTCCAATGTAAATAGTTATATCATAAACATAGAAATACATCCTATTAATAAAAATCTATTTAACAAAAGTACTTCCATTACATTTTAATTTTATTTACTAATACTTAGGTTAGCACTATTATCTCCCAGATTATTCTAATAATTTAAACATGTACAAGGAAAGAGAAATGGCACATGTTGAATGTGTACTATATACTTGGCATTTTACATATAGCTGACCCCTTAGCGTGCGGTCATTTGTTGAATTGATGAATAATTCCTTACCATAACCCAGCTCTCTTATTCCTGACAAGGAAACAGGTTCAGGGAAATTTCACAATGTTCCAGGTCTAATAAGAGCTAGGATTGAAACATTGTTTATTTTCCCAGATGCCTGTATTCTATCCAATGTGTCAGAGGAATTGGTACAATAAATATTGTATTACATACCTATTATGGGTTGAAATGTGTCCCCCAAAATTCCTGTGTTGAAGTCTTAACCTCCAGCCCCTCAGAATGTAACTTTATTTGAAGATAGGTTCTTTACAGATATAATTGAGTTACACTGTGGTAACTGGAGTGGGCCCTGTTCCAATATGACGGGTGTCCTTTTATAAAAAGGGGAAGTTTATAGATAGACATGCACAGAGGGAGAATATTCTGTGACAGAGATGGAGGTGATGGTGCTACAAATCAAGGAATGCCGAAGGTCGCCAGCAAAGCACAAAAAGCTAATCAAGAAGCACGGAACAGATTTTCTCTCACAGCCCTCAGAAGGGGTGTGCCAACACATCTTCATCTTGGACTTCTAAACTCCAGAACTGTGAGACCATAAATTTCTATTTTGTTTAAGCCACCCAGCTTGTGGTACTTTGTTATGGCAGCCCCAGCAAAGTAATACACCATTACTTTCCAGGAGTTGGGTGTTGAATTAGTAGACTTTCTCCAATTCCTAAAGTTTCCCATTGTTGAAATGGAAAATCTAGAGTGTGGTCACTTTTTAGAGTGTGCCCCTACTCTCCTCTGGAACTTGGTGTTGTGTTATATACACTAACAGCTGAGTTCGAAATATAATCAACTACTTCACAAACCAGCTTCCTTCCAGTCAGCACACTTTGAAAAAGATCTGCTGAAAATATAAGTTGAAGTTACCCTGGGCACTAAATAAGGACAACCTGAAAAAAGAGAAGAAAAATTTCTCCCAAATGACAAAGAGTTCTCTTTTTTAAGAAATCTAATTAGATAGTTTTGAAAGACAAGCAATTGGAAAGTGGGTGTTAGAGTCCAGGAGGTACAGCGTGTTTAAGTGTCCCATTGTAAATCAGTACAGATCCAGCTTAAGAACTGAGGGTTACTGACCCTTTGTAAGAGTTCAGGTAGGCTGAATTATTCTTATTCAGTAACCATGATTTCTGTTTAGTAAGAGAAGATTCTGTACAGAGCACACAAATGGTGACATCCCTGCCCTGGATCATATGCTTTCCCTGGCCGTGTACTTCAGTGGCTCTGTGTGTGCTCTATTCACTGCCTTGGTTATTGGAAGTCACTGATGGTTGACTGTACTGGAGAACTAGCATTAACACGGCTGAGATCTTTCTGGAACAGGATCACACAATTCCATTTTTTAAATTTTGTTCAAATTTTTCCTTCCTAAAGACTCAAATACACCAAAATAAATTCTAAGTGAACAAAAGAGTTAAATGTAAAACAAAAACATTTTTTGAAACTAGGAGAAAAAAAAAACAGAGCCAGGTATTTTACTGGTCTAGAAAGGAGAAAAATATTTTCTCAGGAAAAAAAAAAGGAAAATATCAATAAATTTGACTACTTAAAAAAAATAAAAGGCAAACAAAAAAGTATGAGGAAGTATTTGCAAAATATGTCAGTGGGCGTTGGTCTTGAAATGTGAAGAGTTCTTAGAAATCAGTAAGAAAAATATGAGTGCCCCAATAGATGAAATGGACAAAAGACAAACAAGCTCAATTCACAAAAGAAGAAATAAAAATGCCCCATAGCATGTAAAAAATGATGCAAATAATTGAGAGATAAAAATTAAAATGGTTAATTGATCAAGTCTCAGTGTTGGTATAATATAATGGGCTAAAATCGACAATTTCATATACAACTGAAGGGAGTGAAAAATCAGTACACTTACTCTCTGCAAAAAATGATTCATATTTGTCTCAAGAGCTTTCAAATGTGCATGCCCTTTGATCCAAGAACATGTTAAAGGAAGTAATCAAAAATTCTACAAATACTGATGCAAAAGATATTCGTCATAGGATTTCTTGTAATACAGAAAAAGTGAAAATGATCTAACGTGAGGGGGATGGTTAAATAAATCGTGGTACATGTATCACGGTATACTCTGCTTTGATGCATTCTCTTCCTGCTACCAACTAGCTTCCTCACGCCCTACTCTGTGTTTTCTGTGCCTCACAGCCTCTGTTTACTCATAACATCTGCTTACTTAGGACTTCTGCTTGCGCCCGGTCCCCCCCGGGCTTCCTTCTACTCTACTTCGGAGTCATTTTTTATTATCTCCTCCGTTTCTGTCCTTACGACCAAATAACTGACTCTGTCTCTGCCTCCAAACATAAACTCCTGCAGGAGAGAATCTCACTCATTTAGCCAATTTACCACCTTCTCTGTGAGAGGTCAGGAGGGCAGCAGGGAGGAGCAGTGGTGGCATCACATAGCCCAGAACACAGCTGCCCTGTCAGGAAAGAGTCCTTTATGTGGGGACTGTAAACACACCTGGTACCATCTTGGCCTGTGTAGCATAGTTCCACTGCCTGTGTATACTGACATTAAAATAACACTACACTGAATTTTTTTTTTTTATCGTTGTGCTTTTTTTTTTTTTACATCTTTATTGGAGTATAATTGCTTTACAATGGTGTGTTAGTTTCTGCTTTATAACAAAGTGAATCAATTATATATCTGTTCCCATATCTCTTCCCTCTTGCGTCTCCCTCCCTCCCACCCTCCCTATCCCACCCCTCCAGGTAGTCACAAAGCACCGAGCTGTTCTCCCTGTGCTATGCGGCTACTTCCAGTAGCTATCTACCTTACGTTTGGTAGACTACACTGAATTTGAATAGCTGCTCTGCTTATTTTCTTTCTTCATTTTGCTAAGAAGGGCAGGGACCAAGATTTGTTTAATTTGGTAACCCCAGCACCTATTACGGTGCCTGGCATTCAGTACACGTTTGTTGAATGACTGAGCTGTTAAAAGAATTAATGGAAATAATGTGACGCCTGGCGTGAGGTAGCTGTTCAACAAGTGCTCACTCTCACTCTCCTCCCCTCCTCTTTCTCCCAAGTCTCATTCCTCCTTTGTTCATGCAGGATTTGCTTCACTAAGTGGCCCCCAGACAAGAGCTACTCACTAAGCTCAGAGCTATAAAGCGTTTATATTATCAAGAGATTCATTAGCTGGGATAAGTAACCCCTCACCCTGAATGCTTCGTGTAGTTCAGCTGATACTAAATAAAAAACCAAACAAAAGTCTCCCGAACTCATGATCTTACTTTTTGTATTAATTTGACTGGGTTTTGTTTTTTCCCCTCTTCATGCACATGGGGGCTGAGCAGACATAGAAAGAAAGGCTAAATCACTGGGCACCAGACAGTGATGTACTGTCCACTTTCATTTGAGACATTGAGTCAGTGAAACTTTGGGTTTGCAGTGGCACTGGCTCCCTGGAGCATAGACTGGGCAGGGAGGGCCCTGACACTGATGAGGGTGATGTAGGATGAATATTGAGGACCTGGGATCCAGACTGCCTGGGTCCAAAGCCCAGTCTTGCCACTTGTGAGCTGTGTGACATTGAGAAAGTTGCTTAACCTCTCTATACATCAGTTTCTCCATCTGTAAGACAGTTATAATAATAGTTGAATCTTAGGATTGTTGTAAGGGTTAAGTAAATTAGCATTTGCCAATATGTTTTATATAATGACATACAAATATTTGCTGTTATTACTGAGGACCTGATATGTACCGACCATTTTCACACATATGATCTCTTAATCTTTGTAACAGCACTGAGAAATGGATGGTGATATCTCGCTCTGTGATTAATAAACTAAACCAAGGGTCAAAGAGGTTAAGAGTATTTCTGCTATTCTAGCCAAGTGAGTTTCACCAAGGACCAGGTTCAACTACCGTGTACTGATAAGGCTTTGCTGGCCAGTTGATGGCCTACACTGTCTCTGTTTTGTAAAAGATTCTGAATATCATCCCTGATGGCCCTCATTAGTTTTTCATGCCCCATGTCTCACTGTAATTCCATTCTGAAAAGAAAACACTGTTCCTGACCTGTTTGGTAAGTGTCCAAACATGTTTGACATCTTTCAGAATGTTTCTATGTGACTAATGTGACTAATTTACACTGTAGCAATTTGAAATCATTTCTTCCTCCATGGAATATGATGGATAGATTGCCACCTCCCACCCCCTCCTTTTATTGCCTTTCCGTAAGTGTGGCTGTCAGAATGGAGAGCAGCTCTTCACGGATGTAGTGAAGAGGACACAGCAGTAAGCTGATTTCATTGTGATGTTCTTTTGGCTCAGCGCACTGAGGTATTTGTATATTCTGCTGTGACATCATCATGACTTATCTTAGCTGATTGTCTACCCGAAACCTTGCAGTGCTCCCTGTGGCTCAATGGCTCAGCAGTGAATCATTCTTTTTTCCTATGTATTATGACTATAATTTTTGTTGCTTCCTGAGTAATGAAAGAGTCATGCACAGGGCTTTCTTCTGAGAGGAGATCAGAACAATTAGCAAAGACACAATAATTGTCCAGCCACAATGCATCCAGGATATGTGATGACAGGAGGGGTGTTAAGTAGGAAAGCAGAAAAGGTGAGACCCAAGACCTGGTGAGAGAGCTCCAGAGATCTCTTTCACCCTCAGCACAGGATTGTTCAGTGTGTGCTAGACAGACTGAAGTTGCATCTAGTTGTGGTGACTGAGAGCTGGACGGGGAGATAGGAAAGCTGGATCTTGATTCTGCCAGTTCACCACTGTGTTGCTGGTTAGTTAGTTCACCGCACTGTGCTTCAGTTTTTTTCACTGGAAAAATTAATTCACTCATTTATTCGTCCAGGCATTTTCCTTGAGTATATTTTTGAGTACTGTCTTAGTTTGCTAGGGCTACCATACAAAGTACCACCAACTGGGTGGCTTAAGAAAACAGAATTCTACTGTCTCACAGTTCTGGAAACAAGAAGTCCAAAATCATGTTGTCAGCAATGTGGGTTCCTTCGGAGGGCTGTCAGGGATGTGTCTGCTCCAGAGCTCTCTCCTTGGCTTGGAAAAGATGGTCATCTCCCTGTGTCTCTTCACATCATCTTCCTTCTATGCTTGTCTCTTTCTCTTCACATGGCATTCTTCTCATAAGGACACCAGTCATACTGGATTAGGAGTCTACCCTGCTCCAACTCATCTTAATTACCCTGAATGACCCTAATTCCAAGTAAGGTCACATTCTGAGGTACAGAGGGTTAGGATTTCAACATATGAATGGGAGGGGGGAACAAAATTCAACCCATAACAAGTCCCTTCTGTGTTCTAAGCACTATTTTGATGCTGAGGATATAGCAGTGAACAAGGAAGACAAAATTCCTGACCTCACTGAGCGTACATTCTAGTAGGAAAACATAGACAAACAAAATAAATAAATAAAACATACAGTATGTTAATGGGTAATAAGGTGCTTTAGCAAAAAGTCAAACAGAAAGGGATGGAGTAGGAGGGCCACAGAATCCTGGTGTAGGGGAGTCATTTTTAAACAGGGGATACCTAGGAATGAGAAGGTTCATTTGCATAGTCATGGAGAGACCTGGGGGATGGGGGAACGTTGGGGCTGGGTATGTTCCAGGCAGAGGGAACAGCAAATGCTAAGACCTTGAGTCAGAGGCAGGCCTGGAGTGTTCAGTGAACAGCAGGGAGACCAGTGTGGTTGAAGCAGGTCAATAAGGGGGACAGCAGTAGGAAAAGAGGTCAAATAAAAGCAGGGGTGGAATAGCGAGGCCTCCGTGGGCCACAGTAAAGATGTTCTTTGGCTTTTATTCTGAAAGAACTGGGTGCTGGGGGATTTGAGTAAGGAAGTGATTGCTGAGAATTTGTATGTGGCAAAAAATAGAGAGCAGTGAGGGACGACCCCACGGATTTTGGCCTGAGCAACTGGCAGGGTGAATGTACCCTTAACAGACGTGAGGAAGACTGTAAGAAGAGCAGATTGGGGGTGGAAATCAGGAGTTTATGTTTTGACATAATAAGTTTGGCGGACCTGCTAGACAGCCAAGTGGGCTGGAGATGTATGTTAAGGAAGTGTAAGTATGTTGACCATCTGTAAGGCCATGAGCCTGTACAAGATCCCCAAGGGAGTGAGTATAGATTGAGAAAAGAAGCAGACCAAGGTCTGTACCTTGGGCCGTCTGATATTTAGAGGTTGAGAATATGAAGAGGAATTAAGAGGACAGAAATTAAGAGGACAGAAAGTGAGGCCAGAGAAGTAGGAGGAAAACAAGGAGAATGTGGTCCTGATAATCAAGGAGGAGGGTCTCAGGTCAGAGCTGGAAACTGAGTTTAGCAAGATGGAGGTCATTGGTCATCTTGACACATCAGTAGAGGGTGGAATGACAGCTGACTAGAATGAGTTAATGAGAGAACTGGGGACCACAGCACAGACTTGAGGAGGTTTTCTGTAAAGGGAATCAAAATATGGGTGGGACTAAAACCAGATATCTCATACTCATTTGAGATACTCATTTGAAAGGTCAGGCGGATGATATAAATGAGTGAAGTGGTATATTATGATAGGATATGGTGCAGAAAAGTGGAGAAATAAAGAGTAAATGTCCTGCCTAAAGGTGTTGTAATAAAAATACAAACAAATAATAATGTGTCAAATAAAACATATCTCAAGGCCACCACTTTGCAAAGCCTAGACTAAATGATCTCCAGGGGTCCTTCCAGTCTTTAGTTCTACAAATCTAAGCCATGAGGAAAAATTAAGTCTAGGTCATGTAATGTTGAGCCCCTGAGCTATAAATAGTCCTTCTTCTTTCTGAACTGGAGCTAAGCATTTGTCATGATTCTCCTGGGATTTGTGATAGAGTCCCTTTTGTTCTTAACCAGCTTGTAAAAGCTGGAAACCAGAATTGCAAAATGGGGACTTCTCAGCACCAACGTCTGTCCAACTGAACAGACAAATATTGAGTAAGCAACAGCTCTATATGCCAGGCACTGTGTTATTTGCCCTAACGTTTTGGACCATCCCTGTATTCAAAGAGTTTATGGATTAATGGGGGAGACAGACTAGTAAACAGGCACATGGTGTTGTGCTCTAGCACAGAGAGAAGCACGGTGTGGACAACGCAGGGTGCACCTTACCCAGCTGGGGGAGCCAGATCAGGAAGGCTTAGGGAAGAAAAAGAAAATGGTTGTCTGGGTTGGGTGTTGAAGGATTAATTGGAGTTAGAGAGCATGGAAAGAGGGGAGGGTTACAAACATGACCACAGTGCGGGCAGTCTGATGGTGTGTGCTCATGCTGCCAGGGCCCACTCTAGGGACCACTGTTCTCAGAGTAGTGGTGAAGAACACACGCCCTGAAGCCTGACTGCCTTGGCTCATAATCTCGGCTCCGCCGCCTACCAGTGACCTTGAATAAATGTCTTAACCTCTCTGCCTTTAAGTTTCTCTGTCTCTAAAATGGAGATTATACTGGTACCTACTTAGTAGGGCTCTGGTGAGGACAATGTTTAATAAAGCATCTAGAAGTGTACCTGGTACCAAGGATGTGCTATGTGTTTGCTGTTATTTTTAGGGAAAGCTTTTAAGAGGAACAGTTTTCCAGGCAGAAAACTGGTGGAAGGATGTTAAAGGCAGTGAGAGTCCCAAAGGCCAAAGCGCCACATCAAGGCATCCCTGGGAATGCATCAAAGCGTTCAAGTGAGGAGAGACTAGAGCTGAGGCTAGAGAAGTAGAAAAGGTCAGGATCGTATGCTCCTTTCTCCCTTTGCTTGTAAGAAATGACGTGGGCAGGAAGAGCTTGAGGGTTAGCTCTAACCAAACCACAGGAAACACAGTTTGTGGCAGTGAGTAGGAGGTAGGGGAGTTGATTTTCTAGGGCAATAAGCGGGTCAGCCATAGAACACACTTGTGACCTCATCTCCTTTGCACACTTAAGACTGCAGGGAGCATTATGGAGAATTCTCATTTGGCATGAATCCAGTGGCTCATTGACCTGGGATCAACTGCTGTCTTCTGCTTAAAAGACCACAATCCCCAAATTGATTGTAGTCCCAGGTAGTGCATTAATTTCTTACAGCAAAAGTAATCCAACTCAGGCCCCGGCTCCTCCTAAGGAACGACTCACTCTGTTTTTACTCAGTAAATATTTGGGGAAAGATTTGTGCTCATAATCTCAATGTGTAGAACAGTTTCTTTGGGTAGTACGGTTTACATTATAACCAGTACCAAGCACATCCAAACCTTCTCAGGCTGGGTAATGCTTTCTTTAGGTCCCTGAAAACCCTGGAATCATCTCAGTTTCATCATCTTGACCCTTTGATTCTACAAATACAATGACAGCTGTTCCTCAGAGAGGCATAAATCCATTTTTTAACCCCAGAATCAAGCAGTAAAACAGTTTTATAGTTAGCAGTCCAAGGGAACTTTGGCTAGGACCTTGTCATTAATGTAAAGTTCATCAGTAATATAGCACAGTTAAAAGAAAATCTACTGCAGGATTTTTTATCTCCAGATGGTGGTGATGGGGGTGTCATTGAAATCCTGTAGCCCTTCCTCAGTTCTCCATATGTTGACAGAGGGCTGGTGCAGACATCTCCATAAATGTTACTGCTGTGTTTTAAGACTTCTGCCAACATTTTGCCTTACCATTTTCTATGATTTTCAGACTTGGCTACTTCAAGGACTAGAATGCTTCTTTGTTATTTCATATCTTCAGATCTTATATTGGCACTGCTCTATTGGAGATTATTGGATCCATGACTAATTTTAAATGTACTATTTACAAGTTTCTCCAAATTTATTAAAACCCACCGAATTCCTTCCCCTGCTGATTTACACATTACTTTATAAATCTGATAATTTGCAGTGACACTATTTCTGATGTATCCTATCTCTTCTTATCCTAATTAGGTTGTTTTCCATTTTTCTGAGCTTTCAACATATTCTGTCTATTTCCCATTGAAATTAATTCTTTTTTTTCTGCTTTTTGGGGAAATTGATAATTAAATGTATTTCAGGTGCCTACAAGTTATATCTCTTGCTCCTTTGTAATTCTGCCCCATTTCCTCCTTTTGTTTATCATTTGTGTCTAAAATATCGTTATTAACAATAGCAAACATTTATTGAATGTCCATTCTGTGATGATGATATTATGCTAAGTAAAATGGAGATATATAGAATGGGAAAAGTCACTATATATACACTGTGTGTGTGTGTGTGTGTGTGTGTGTGAAAGTTCACTTCCTTTCTATAATAGTCTCTATTGTCTTATTTAAAGCAAGCCCATATTTCCTTTCAGCCCCCGTCCTTTTGAGTTCTAAGTTCTTTTTCCTTTGTTGTTTTGCTGATGGAACCTTGTTCAAAAAGGACAGATAGGTAGATACAGAGTCTGTCAGCTAAAGAGTTAAAAAAAACCTCTACTTTCCCAGCTAACTGTGGCCCACAGGCTGCTAATTAGCTTGATGGATCAGCACCTGGTCTGGTTTTCAACGCTCAGAAGCCCATTGGCTGCTGGCAGCTGATTCCTGACTCCCTGAGGTTTGGAGATGTATCAACCTGAGCAAAGAGAGCTGGCACTTGATTAAAGGGTAGCTGTAGCCAATTATTCATGTGCTCCTTTGGACTTGACTTAGCTGAAGGAAGAGCCATGCTTTCAGACACATTTGAGGCAGCCTTTTCTTGCACAAAAGGTTGCATCTACCCGGCACACTTTTCCTTTTTGGTGTCATTACAGTACAATGACTAGTACCAGTAACAATCCTACAATTTTCTAAGAGATAACTAAATTATGCTATATTTTTTCGTATATTCTTGTTCTTCCTCCCCTTTTCTTTTTTATTCCCTAGGAAGTTTTTTAAAGTCAATTTTTCTTATTCTTCTGATTTCAGTGGGGGTTTTAAATATACATATGTGTTTATTTTACATATTGCTTTATATGATACTGAAACTCTATCTCTTCTGCTGAAGTTTCATTGACCAGGGAGGCATCAAGTATTGGGCATGGATTTGTATCTCTGCTTCGCCACTTAGCAGCTGTGTGACCTCAGGCAAGGTTCTTAGCCTCTCTGAGCCTCAGATACCTCATCTGTAAACTGGAGAGCGTAATTTTCTACATCAATAGGTCATTGAAATGATTAAACAAAATCATATTAGCTTCCTTCCCTTGATAGTTACTACTCACATTGATCAGCCCTCAACATTTGAGTGTTCACTGTGTGCAGAGCCTGGTAGTGGGGCTTATGGAAAGATTTAAACAAAGCAGAAGATCCATAGCTGCTGTTATACCCCACAAAAATGCATGAACAAAAAGTGAGATAACTCAGAGGAAACAAAGAATAATGTTATAACCCAGCATCAGCTCTACACTCATCTTCTTGCACATGCATCTGCATGTCTACTTTCTGTCCATTTTCATTTGTGCCAACAAGGATGCGAATCTCAATACCTCTTTGAGGCCCCCATTAATCTAATCACACACAAAAGCATTAGTCAGTTAGCCTTTACCGAAGATTTCATGAAGATGGGAAAGTGGAGGGGTTTACAGCATACACCCAACACAAACAAATTTGTTTAAAGCCCCATTCAACACTTCTGTTCTCTAAGGGCCATATTGTCAGTAGCGTCCTCTTCCTGCACAAAGACTTTGCCCTCAGTGAGTCCTCTTTCTTTATCATCATCCTCCAAGGACCATGCAGACTCCTCTCCTTGTCATAAGCCCAGAAGTTAAGCAACCCTCTTGAGTTACTTGAGTATGCCCACAGGGGTCTCACCCTTCTCCCCAGACAGCTCATCAAAATATTTCTTCCAAACAAATACAGTGATAAAGTAACACAGGTGAATGAAGTTTTCTCCATCTCTCTATACACACACCATCTTATTTAATTCTCAAGGTGGTATTTTTGTACCTGTTTTATAGATGAGGAAACCAAAACTCAGAGAGGTTAGGGAACTACCCCAGTGTATAAGCCCTACCTTGTACATTTGTTGCGAAGATGAAATAGGATGACATATAATTCAGTGCTTGCCCCAGTGCAAGTCACAGAGATGGTAATGGTGCATCCACAAGCAGCAGTAGTAACAGTAGTAACAGCAGTAGTAACAGCAGTAATACTAGCAACATCCTTGTCCTATCTAGCTTCCATCACTAGCATAATGAATGTCAGTGACAGGGCCAGCTACATAGTTTGCAGGATCCAAAATGTGGGGCCTGGCCAGGGGTGGGGAAGTCAATTTCCCCTTCCCACAGACCCATCACCCCAACCTATGGCAGATGAGAGACTCCCTCCCCTGCCCCGCCAAGGCATACCTGTCTCGAGGCCAGGATGTGCTTGGTCTTTGGGTTGGAGGAAGTGAGAGGCCCCTGCTGAGTCATTCACCATGTTGCCCACCAAACACACTATGAGTTGCTGCTTGGGGCAGGGATGGCCGTTGGCTTGCTTACCCCAAGAAGCCACAGGGTGGATGACCCTCCACACTAAGACCACCCACCAGCACCAGGGGAGGAAGGAGAGTAAGGCAGAATGAAAGCCAGCCCCTGCCCCACCCTTCTCAATGCCGCCTGATTGCTACCCCAGGCAAAGGGCAGCAGCATTTGCGGGGTGATCCAGGGAGGGGCCAGGGGTACCTGGGCAGGGCCCTGGGCAGCAGGAGGTAGGGAACAGACAGCTAAAACTCATCCTAGGAAGGCAGTATCACATGTGCGCTGAGGTTCTAAGCCCCAGAAGATGCTCCATAGTCCCATCAGACTTCACTTACAAACACCAATTTGAAGTTAAAATTATTTAGAATTGCAAGACTGCAGAGCATTAAACCAATCTCTGGGCTCTTCTGAGAACTAGGCCCTATGGGACGGCACTGATCACACGCCCGTGAAGCCAGCCCTGATCACAGTGGATATGCAAGTGCCTCAAAAGCTTTTAATGCGGATAAATGTAAAGCATTATTGCTGTAATCACCAGTAGGAAATAATATTAGGCCCTAGCAACTCTGTTGGCTTTTACTTAGTAGCCCCAGATTTGTAAGAACAAAGGAGACCCCTGAGATATTTGTTTTTCCCCCAGGGAAGAAATATGTTCCCAGATATTTCAAGTGACCATGGTCACGCATTCTGAGTGATAGGGTGAAACCAGAGTTTTCAGGGAGCATCCTTGCCCTCCCCACAGGTCTCCCTTGTAATAGATATGCCAAGGAGGAGATCTGGATTCCTCCTCAGATCAGAATTGTGGATTCACCCTTCTAAGCAGAAAAAGGAACTCCAGTCCTAGAGCTTCCCACAGCATCTGCTCCCCTCTGCCCACCTCCCCAGCCTCCAGGAACAAGGGGCTCTCTGTCCTATACCTTCTATTAACTCAGAACTTGAAAAGCTGGGATGTCCCAGGGCCTTGAGTCACTCCTCAGTCCTGTAGGCCAGGCTGGGCTTCAGCACCCCTCTACACCCATGTTAGGCATAGATTTGATTTCACACATTTCAATAGAGCAGATCTGCAAGAGCATTATTTATATTTATAGGAGCATCCAGTGATTTGGAATAAAGCAGTTATTAAACAACGTCTTGGTCTACATCATAATTAGAAAAAAGCAGCCGAGAGAAAGGGGGAAAATGCAAATTAGAACATTCTCGCCCTCCATATCCACTAGGGACCCATTTAGTGCAAAGGTGTAATTTACTAAATGATAGCCTAATGGCCTGAAAGAGTTAACGTGGCTTCCCACGTTATTTCCACCCAGAGAGTCATTTCTGCCCTAGGGGTATGAGGGCTCATCCTCCCCTCACTGCAGACAGTGTACAGACCTAGCAGCTTAAATGGATTTTCGCAGTCCGGCACTACAGACCCCACTTAAGTGTTCATCAGACGGGGTGGGCGCAAGTTCCACGAGGGGCTTTCTGCCCCTCCTCACCCCCACCCCAACCTGGTCAGAAACTCCTGGGAGCTTACGTTCCTTTTATGCTGGGGTCTCTCCTCCAGAGCCAGTGAGGGTGACAGCAGCAGTGTTCGGCTGGGCACTGCTCTGCAGGTGAGGGGACGTTTCAGAGCAAAGCTGGTATCGGTCACTGTTCTGACATAGCCCCCTTCATAGCATCTTGCCTAATGCAGTAGCTGCAGGGTCATGGGAAGATACATGAGGCTTGCAGTTAGGAATTTTGAATTCCAGCCATGGTTCTGCTGCTTACTAGCTGTGTGCCCTTGAGCAAGTCGATGAACCTCTCAGGGACTCAGTTTCATTATCTAGGAGACAGGAACAGTATTAGCTGTACTAACCTCTGGGTTGCTGTTTAGAGGATTAATTGAGAGAGCATGTGAATATACTTTTTCAGCTAGAAAATATCTTATAACTGATCATTTTTTTAAGGAGACAGCATGGCATAAAGAAGAAATCATGGGTCTCAGAGCCATACACCCCA
Organism: Mesoplodon densirostris; assembly: GCF_025265405.1. Classification (NCBI taxonomy): domain Eukaryota; kingdom Metazoa; phylum Chordata; class Mammalia; order Artiodactyla; family Ziphiidae; genus Mesoplodon; species Mesoplodon densirostris. The sequence continues at coordinate 82,872,956 of NC_082671.1, forward strand.
TATTTAATTCCAGTGCTGTTAGATCTTGGAAAAATTACTTAACCTCTCGGAGCCTCCATAATTTCTTCATCCGGAAAAAAAGACGGTAATAGAATAATAGTAACAACCCTCCAGCGTTGTTGAGGTAATGCATATAAAGTCCTAGTACATAGTAGGTACATAAGAAATATGTTTCTTCCCTTCCTGTCTCTTTCCCATTCCCAGAAACATCTTCCACAGGTATGCACTTCTCTTTAGCTCCAGAACCTCAAAGTCAGGCTCCGCTCCCCTGTGGCCCAGGCAAACCCTGCTACATCCTCATGCTGAGTTCTCTGGCTCCTCTCCTCTGCCTCCCAAGGTGCTGGCAGGAAGAGAGAAGGGAGAACCTGATCTTGAGTGTTGAACATAAACATGTTATTCTGACCTGCACCCAATGTGACACAAGTCTATGCAAAAATTGTTCTTGATGATTTCTTAATTAACACTGATTCAGATTCAGTTAAAATTTTTTTAAATTTATAGAGCTGTCCCATGCCCTTGGAAGTATTGACCCCACTGGTTTATAGTACCTCTTTAGGTAACTAGCAGAACCTTCATCTTTCCCCACACAAACTTGTTCCTTCCCTGTTTTTTCGCCATATGTCTAATATCCAGAGGTCATCTTGGACTCCACCTTCTCTCTTGCCCTCACCCTCCATTCAGCCACCAGGTCATTGAGATGCTACATCTTTGTATCTCCAGATCCATCCCTGTCCACTTTATCCCCACCCCCTCCCCCAGCCCTTACCTCAGCCCCGTATCATTTCTCACCTGGATTTATGAAGTGGCTTCCAAAATCATTTTTATATCAGATTGTTTTGAGAATTAAATGAGATAATAAATTTTACATTTGTTAGCGTAACATAGCACAAGGCCCCTGCCCCCCAGTAGGTACAAAATAAATGGTAACTATACAAAAGTTTCAGAAAAGAAATTCTCCCTTAGTTTAAGAAGACTTTTATAGGAGTAAAAGCCCCAACAACAGGATAGGCTTCTTCAGTTGATAATGAGCTACCTGTCACTGGAAGAGTCCAAGTCTTGTCTGAGTAACTCTTTCACTAGAAGTTATAGAGGAGAGTCAAACATCAGATGGGAAGTTGAGATAAACTGTGTTTAAGTTCCCTTCCAAGTAAGTCAGGACACTTTCAATTACAAGTGCCAGAAACCCAACTCAAAATAAGGAATTTATTGGCTCACGAAAGAGATAAAGTCCAGGGGTTTCAGGCAGGACTGGATCCAGAGCTTCGAATGCTTTCACTGGAATCCTTCAGTCTCTCACTCCATACTTCCACTCTGCTTCCTCTGCACTGGCTGCACTCTCGGGCAGACCTTCCCCACAGGATGGACATTGGCAGCTCCAGACATTCAGTTCAGCACCCTAGCAATGCCTGTGTCATCAGCTCAGAAACGTCAGTGAAAAGAGTTCCCCTCTTTCCCAGTATTCCCTGTAGAGTCCTGGTCCTGACCCTCCCTGAACGAACTACTGTGGCTGAGTGATGGAACCCTTTGTTAGGCCAGTGGATCACGGGTCCTCTCCATGGTCAGATCTTTTAGGGCTTTCTAGAATTTCATGGCTCAGGGCTGGAGAGGTGGGTCCCCAGTGAAAAATCAGACTATTGGTAACAAAAGTAGAGGGACTGGGTATTAAGCAGGAATAAACAGTGAATATCAACCATACCTTCCTATCCTAAGATTCAGTTATTCCAACCCAAAATTATTTTTTTAATATAATTAATATTAATATAATTGTTATATTAATATAATCCATATAATGATATAGTTAATCTTTAAATAAACTAGTATTAAAATAATGATTTTAATATGTATTATGTAATTCTTTCTCCCTTTGTCCCTGTAGTATATTTCAGTACTCCTAAGGTACATTACTACAGAATTAGCATAATGACATACCTAATCACCAAATGCTAGGCTGTCTTGTCCTCCACAAAATCCTGTGGGGGAAAAAAACTTTATTATGAGTCTACTGTACAAAAAGTTACTGTCCACTCTCAGGTGCGTGGGTGCTTCTTCACCTACACAGCTGATAAGCACACCAGAAAGTGCTATGGGACTGAGCTTTGTTATTTAGTTCAATTGATAAGTTGGAGTGGTCTCTTGATTCTGAAGGCTTATGAATTAATACTAGAGTGAACTTAATTCTTTGGTTAAATAATTATTGTGCTCCAGGTATTATGGTAGATTTTTTTACATGGGTGCACACATTTAATCCTTAAACAACATCCTTAAAGGACAATTATCCCTATTTTACAGATGCAGGAACTGAGGTGCACCAAGGTTAGCAACTTGCTTAGAAGCCTACAACTAGTAAATCATAGAGCCAGACTTGAACTCAGGTCGGAGCCCACAGCCTTCTTCTGCACATTATACTACCTCCTTAAGGTCTCCAATTACAAGTCTCCACTATGCTGTAAACCATATTTTTCTGAACAAAAAATCAGATATCATGGTCTGACTCATTTAAAGGGAGCTGTCCTGGGAAAGCTGGAATGTACAGCCACTTAGTGAAAGAGACACCCAGATCAGATTACTGGGGCATTGTCTTCTCATAGCTAACTTTGAAAGTTGCTTCCAGTGTTGTCCATAGCTGTTTGGTTGGCTAAAGGTGTTAGAAGGATGAGGTACTTAACACCTGTGCTGTGCGGCTAAGACTGATTCTCAGGGGCTGCTTGTAAGCAAAGTCTGTAAGTGAATGTCTTAGCTATGGCTCAGTGGAGCTGTACGTGGCTCAGGCCTTGAATGTAGTTAGCATCCAAAAGAAGTCCCTAGGTCTAATTCAGAAGACTGGGGCAGAACATTCCTGGCAGATGGGCTTCAGTGTTTACATTCATTCCCCCTGGATTCCAAGCCTGCTTGCCTTCAGGAAAAAGCGTAAAAGTCTCTTCTGCTCTGGGTTGTTAGCTTGGTAGTTAGATCTGTAAATATGCCCATGGTTAATAGGTAGTCTATAAGTTGTTTTAAATTTACTATCCAAATAAAGGAATTTTTCCACAGCAAAAGTATGATCATGCAATAAAAATAATAAAATCTATGAGCATTGGAAGTCGGCCTATGCCTTACATGTCTCATTAATGACAAGGAAGCGCCGAGTATAAGGGAGAGCCACATTGCTTCTGCAGTGGACACACACCGCCAACAGCTACACATGCCCAAACACCACTCAGAGCCTTCCCTAACGCTTACCTCTTGTGGAACTCCTTGACTTTGTCGCTTTGCCGTTACACAGACTCTTTCTCTCTGACTCACGTGCCATGCCCTCTATCTACACATACCAAGTTTTTTTTTTTTTTTTTTTACAAAATTTAAAGTCCCACTTTCCACATATTAGAAGGTAAAATTCCACAATATCATGATTATAAATCCATATTCACAGTGCTCCTATCTCTACAATAGCTTAGTTCTGAAATATCTTTCTGTTAGAAACTTGTTCACACAGTTAAAAAGATTTATTTGGGAGTGAGCTTTCCTGAAACTTTTCTATCCTAGCCAGCGGGCCATGTATCATCACACGGTGTAAAATGGAAAATGTGGGCGCTGTCCAGAGTTCTGACCTCAAACCTTCTCTTTCGTAATTATACACGTGGTTCTAGTTGACGGCAGTTCCACTCCCAGGCCCTCCAACTACCAGGAATTAGCTGATAGCAAATCATATTTCTTGCCCTCACCTCTCTCCTCAGCTCCAGATTTATATTCTGTCTGCTTTCTGCATGTGTCTATTTGGAAAGCAACTAAAATTCAATGTCTCAAACTTTCTTTCAAGTGTTCAGTAAATATTCGCCTAATGCCTATCTGGGGTCAAGAGCTGAACATAAATTATCACATAAGCAAGGGCCTTGATCACATGCAGTCTTATGAGGATATCTATAACTAAACAAATAATTACCAAAAAAAGATAAATGCTGTATTAGAAGAAGCAAAGTTACTATGAGAAAAAAAAGAATTTTGTCTAGGCCAGTGCAGGACAAGGGATGTATTCAAATTTTCCTGGGGTAAGTTACATGTTAGTTGAAATCCATAAGTATTTCCAAAAGGAGTTACCCAGAGAAAGAGTTCCACAAAATTAGAGTCCATCTCTACTTTATCTTCCTATCCCTGAGCACCCAGCTCAGTGTTTGAGATCATAGGCATTCAGTAAATCTTGGCATAATGAGATGTATTTTTATCTCACTACCATTTTAAAAAATCACTAATATGGTATAAAGGATCACAGGACAGCTCTGTCTAGCAAATACACACACAAATACACAATTTAAAACATGTTCGTTGGTAAGATTGACTCTAAGTTACCAGAGCTTTAATAAAAAGTCAAAAGGTTCTTAGTCTCTCTCACCTCTTCATCACCTTTTAATCCTATTTACATCTGAGACAGCCTTCCTGGACTTTGTTTACTGATCTGAGGTATTTCCAGCTTTAAGTTTTGTACGCTTGGAATCATAACTCTGAAGGATAGAGGCAGCTTCTATTTAAGTAGGTTTGTACCATGCCTGCTTTTTCATGGTATTTTTAAGATATTTTCCCTTTGCTTAAAAATGCACAAAACAATATAAGGGTAAGGAATTAAGAGGTACAAACAATCAGGTATAAAATAAGCTACAAGGATATATTGTACAATCTGGGGAATATAGCCAATATATTATAATAGCTATAAATAACCTTTATAGCCTTTAAAAATTGTGAATCACTATATTTTACACCTTACATAATATTGTACATCACTATACTTAAATAAAAAAATAAAATTAAAAAATGCTCAAAACAAACTAAAACCTGTAAAATATAATAATGTAGGAGACTAAGATAAGCTAACATTGAGACAAGAAAGATCTTTTGCTTTAATATTCTTAAATATAAGAATATTTCTTCCTCCAAGAATCTCAAAGCAGTTCTGTTAAGTATATAATTCTAGTTGGCTTAAGACCAACAGTCAGAGTTGAATCTATTACATCATGGAATCCCATGATTGAAGATCAGTTTTCTTCATAGTTTCAGGTGCTAAATCTATATAGGTCAATCAAAAAAGGAATGCCTGCCTTTTTGTTCATTGTCTTCCTAGCCCAAGAAACCGTCCTCATACTAGATTTGCATGATTCCTCCACAGAGCTCCGGATGGAATAATCAACCCTGTTGGCCTTGTTTTTCTGGAAATTTTACTCAAACATTAAATCCCTTCCTGGTTGGGATTACTAACATTGAAGGTAATAGGTATCTATTCCTATTCTATCTCAGAATTCTAAGAAATTTTTATCAGAGTGCATATACCAATGCTGTGAATGTGAGAGGTGTTGAATAAAGGTTTTTAAACAGAAACATTTTAGCTAACATTTTTGGAGTGCTTTTTATGTGCCAGATACTATAGTTAATTCTTTACAACATGTATAAGTTAGGGTTCAATCAGAGAAGCAGAACCAGTGGGAGGTGTATACTAAGAGATTTATTGCAAGGATTTGACCCATGTGATTGTGAGGACTGGCTAGGCAAGTCTGAAATCTGTAGGGCAGGCTCTCAGGAAGGGCAGGCTTAAGCTCTTTGGCAGGGACTGAAACTACCGTTCACAGATGGAGTTTCCTTTTCTTTGGGGAAACCTCAGTTCTGCTCTTAAGGCCTCTCAACTGATTGAACCTGATTATCTAGGATAACCTCCCTTAGATAAAGTCAACTGATTACGGACTTTACTCACATCTACACAATACCTTTACAGCAACACTGAGATTAGTGTTTGATTAAGTAACTGGGGACTATAACCTAGCCAAATTGACACATCAAAAAGACCACCCTACATGGGTAATCTCATTTCCTCCTAACCACAACTCTGTGAAGTCATTTCCTTTATTACCATATTCATTTTGCAAAGTGGAAAAGTGAAGCTGGAAAAAGTTAAGTACCTTACTCGAGATCACAAAACTACCAAGTGGAATAGCCATTACTTGAACCCACTGGCCTGTTTCCAAAGCCGGGAGCTTAACTATTTGCATAGTACTACCTCCAAACCAATGAATAAATCATCGTAATTCTTTTCCTCTAAATCTGTACAGAGGACTCAAATCAGTGTTTTATGTATCTGTTTGAAATGCTACCACCATCTTTAGACTTTCTGAGACTAGAATATTCAACATGGTCTTCTGGATAATTTTTTAAACGCAAATTGGAGAATCCCAAATGTTAGTCCTTTCTGATATAAAATTGCTACTCTTAAATAAGCAGTTTATGTCAGAAGGGTTGCAATCCTGATGACCTGTAATGGAATTAATGCTTTACATTTCATTGGAGCTATAGGGAGTTTGGAAATTTGCACTATAAGAGTCTTTTCTAAATTGTCTCATTTTTCAAGAAACAATGTATTACTTAATATAACCAGAGTACTAAAAATCAGTAGATATCCTCCAAGTAAAAGAACACAAGATTATATATACCATTTGTATTTTAAATAACATAAATTGGAACTTGACTGATTTTTAGCAAAAAATAACTGAAGGAAAAAATAATTCTGACATTGAATATCCTGGGGAACCTTAGTATCATGGTAAGTGTCTGAACAAATGGCAAAAATTCATGGTTTTGCTCTGCTTCTAGTTAGGTTAGGTCATTGGGCAAGTGAATTAACCATTCTAAGTATCAATTTCCTTTCTACAATATGAGAGAGTTTTAGAAGGCGATCTCTTACATCCTTTATGCTATCCTAGAACATTAAAATGTCTAAAATTTCAGCTATAAGTAGGCCAGAGAGTAAAAAGTCATTCTTCTGTGAATTATGCAATGTTTTTACTCCAACCAGTAGGAGATTATACTGAAAAGACCTTTATATTTTAATATGCATACCTGGAGGTCATCACCAAATTTCATTATTGCCATGCTGAAGTTAATTTCCAGGACTACAGTATTTCATATGTGAGCTGATTATGCTGGATGGAGCATCAGTGACAGCCGCTCTGGACAGCAACTTTCCCTCCCAGTTCCCTCAAGAAGAGTTTTCATTAGTCAAGCACAAATGCTGACAGGGAATTAGATTTCCATCATTCTCTAAAGGTGTTTCAGACACAAAATGGCCTACAGCCCCTAATTATTCTATAGAACAGAGGATTCGACACAATACAAAAGTGCTAGCATAACTCCTTTCTAAAGAGCCTGCAGTTCATCACTAATAAATTACATCTCTGATAGCCCAATATTGTTACTAGAGAACAATATCGAGAAGAGAATGATGCATCCTTTGGGAAGGCATTCTTTGGTTATTGGGAAATGTCATTCTTTGGTTATTTGCAAGATTGGGAAACTAAGAAAACACCTATTCCACCTCAAGTCACATGTGTTTCAGTTGCAGAGTGAGAAATAGAACTGAATGGCCTGACTTCCCAACCCATCAAAAGTTTGCTGATCTCAGAAAACAGACATCCGAACATGCCCCAAGGCAAGAAGGCAGGTCATGTTCAGTAAGGAGTACACCAGTCAAGAAGGCAGCTCATGTCCAACCTGTTTCGCTTTCTATAGGTGTAAGACAGAAAATCAAAAAGCTTTATGAACCCCTTATGGAAATGAGAAATAGTTCCCATATGGCTAAGGGCTCACACTCTGGAGGTTGACAGGCATGAGTTTATATCCTAGCCCCATCCTTTGCTAGCAGGGTGGCTTCAGATACTGTTGCCCTGAACTTCACCAAAGCAGACAATGACATGACAGTAGACAAAACGGTGGACATTTAGTGTTTCTTGCTTAAGAAAGTGGATGTTGTCCCATAACTGATAGTTGCACATCTCTCTAAAGCTTTTTTTATCTGTAAAGCGAGAATAATAAAACCTGCCTCATAGAGCTGTGAGAATTAAATGAGATAATTCACAGATGTCTGGCAAATAAGTGCTCAGTAAACGTTACCTATTATTTTTAAAATCGATTAACATTTCTATTTCAGTGTCTGATGTTTTGCAGTTGATCAAAATCGTTGTTCTTTGGTTTTAAGACAATAAATGTGTATTCAAAAAGTTTAGGAAAAAAATGTGCCCAGAACAACAGGTTGATTATAAGAACCGTTTGGAGTTCATCATGTCATACATTTCCTTAAGTACTTTTATGTAAAGTTTCTTCATTCCAACCTATTTTTCACAGACTGTTTAGGTGCTGTTACCTTGTGTTCAAACGTTGGTTATCCTCTGTGGGAATCTGTGGTTCGTATCCCAGACTAAGTGGGCAACTCACACTTTTGGATGGAACATTGAAACAACGAGGAACTGAAGTGTGTGGGTTGCTAGATATGTTTATTCCAATGTTATGGTATTAAGCAGTCTGTAAGCCACATACTATTTTTATTTATTTATGGCAAGGAAACACTATTGGCATTAAAAATATATATACGGGAGAAAGGCCTTGTCATTTAAGGTCAGATGTATTATATTTCATTTAATTGGCATAATTTTGAAGAGAAACCTTTGCCCAAGTAAGTTTCTACAACTGTTGGTAGCAGTACAATGATAACTTCTGTGGGAACTGGCGGTGGGGGGGAGAGGTGTTTGAATCATATCAAAATCTTACTCAGAATCTTAATCGCGACCCTCCAAGTCTTGCTGGGGGCCGATCACTGCCCTCTGAGAACAGCTGGAACGCTAGTGGCTCGGGGTGGTGCCACCACCAGTCACCCAAGTTGAGGAATGCTGTGGCTTCTCCTGCGTCGTGAACTCGAGGCAGCTTGGTTAGTGGGAGGAAACTCGAGGTGGCCTCGGGGACAGAGCAAGACCTGCCTTCTCCCCCTCTTCCTCCTCCTGTGCCCAACGGCGGCCACGGAGGCAGTGGCGGCGGCCGCCACCGCCGCTGCCGCCACCGCCGCCGAGCTGGTCACCTGGGCGCCTGTGGAGCTGCCTGGCTGCTGCCTCGGCGGCGGCCTCTCGGAGGGCGAAGAGGGGGCGGCGAAGAGCGAGATATCCATAGTAACACAGGATGCGCCGGGCGCCGAGCGGGACCTAGTGCGGGAGGAGGAAGCCCCCGCGCGCCGGCAGCCCGCGGCGCTAGGCGCCCTGCAGCCCCCGCGCGCCGTGCCCGAGCCCGCGTCGCTCTCGCACTTAGGGTCCGACTGAGTGGTAAGCCCTCCCGGGAACTAAGCCAACGCCTCCCACCCGCCCCGGCCACCCACCCCCGGGAGGCAACCGCAGAACAATAGAGAGCGCAGCCGGCCGCCCTGCACACAGCGCTCGGGGGAGGACGCGCCGCCGCCGCGGACGCCGCCGCCTCCCGGGCTGGCGCGCGCCGCGTGGGGCCGGGCGCGTGCGAGGGCGCGCGGCGGGGTGGGGGGCGCCGCGGGGGGCGCGCGCGCGGGCCCGGGGAGCTCGCCGGGAGAGCCCGGCGCTCGGCGCGGCGCGGCCAGGTTCGGCGCCTCTCCGCCCCGTTCCTCGGCGCTCTCGCCCTCGCCTCGCGGCTCGCATTCGCTGGGGGCGCCCAGAAAGATGCTCAGAGGCAACGGCTAGGGGAGCGGAGGTTCCTACCACATGTCCGCGTCCTCGGGGGCCAGAGCCCGCCAGCCCTCGCGGATCCCGGCTCGCAGCCAGCCCGCGACCGCTGCCGTCGCTAGTGCCGAGGGGCTCGGGTGAGTAGCGGCGTGACTGCGGGCGGCGTGGGGTACGGCTACTCAGCCGTCCACGGCCCCAGCTTGCCAAGATGCGGTTGCGGGAGAAAAAAAGGAAGCCGGGTTGGAAATCCGGAAAGGCTGCGATAAGGGTTGCCGGGGCATTTGTTGCAACCAGGCTGACGGTCTCCACTGTGTGGGCCTTTTCTCCCCCCCCCCCAAAAAAAAACATGGTTTGGTTATTGCTTTTCCCTCTCGGGTTGGGCGCATTTTCCCTTTCCTTTACTCATCTTCGGGGTTGCGAGGAGTTTGAAGCGGTAAATTGCCGGATGTCTTTCCAAATGGTTTGACTTTCACGAGTAGATATTTTACAAAGGTCATTTGTCTTCAGTATTAAAAAGCCACACCAATCCATGTAATTTCCAGGTGCGCTTTAAATCACTTTTCAGGAGTAGCAGGAAAAACAGACCCTGGAAGGGTTGCTGTTGAGCGTGCCCTCTCTCCTCGTATTTTTTTATACATTATTAATCGGAGGGGAAAGTGGGCTTGGACTTAACCACTCTACGCCTTGGCGAACTGTATTAGAGCAGCAAAGACTGCAATTTGCTGCTTTCGTGAAGGTCGGATCAACATTTCCATTGAAATCCCAGTTTTGGTGGTTGCAACTTGGGTGTAATTTTACTCCAGGCTAAAACTTGCCAAAGGCAAACAAGATGTTGTTTTTATAAGGATGTTGCCACCGCCGCGGTTTGGGGGGATTTGTTGTTGCTGTTTCCCTCCAAGAAAACCAGCCACCTACAAACATGAGCCCCTAAAACAAATGGGCAGCTCAGGAAGGCTTTACATTTTCAGAGATTGGCCAGGAAGGCTCGTTCTCGCTGCAGTTATCATTTCTGCTCCCCGAGCGACTGCGATGTTAGTTTTAGGAGGCTAAAAATTCAGCCCCCAGGCTGCAGGTAAGCACCCAACATATATGGGTAGATCGAAGGCATGTGAGCTTTGGGGTCCTTAATGATTCTTAAACACTTACTAGATTAGGATACTTGCTACTTGGACTCTTGCATGGAAGGGCAACGTGAGGAATTTAGGTACAACATAAAGACTTTCCTCAACGTTGACACAATTACCAAAGGAGTCTATAAATCTCTCTTTACATTAGGGTAGCTTCACGTTGAAGTTTGGAGCCAGTTCTGGCCTTGTTTGGAGCTGGAAGAGAGAGAGAAAAGGAGATTAGGAAACCTCCCAGAGGTTCCTTCCAAACCTGTGTTCTTTGTACTCAGCAGATGAGCTTGGGCAAGGAGATGCCAGTGGTGTCTGGGTTATTTGAGTCCGTGGTGTCGATGGCCCTGTGACAGAATAGACTATAATGACTGGTGCTGGCATTGTCCCACTGCAAAGACTTCACAAGTGTGCCATTCTGTCATGCCACCCTGTCAGTCCTGAATAGTGCTTGGTGTGATTGCAGTGATCCTCCTGGACTCAGATGGAGGCGAAAGGAGTAACTGGTACAAATGAAATTAAAACAGATTCATGCTACCTGGGCAACTTTGTGACGTATTTTTAAAAACACCGTTACAAAGACTTTTTTAACTTCAGAATGCAGGGGGAAATAATAATGTTGGATAAAAGCAGTGAAGAGTCAGTGCTCCTTGCTCAAGGATAGGAACTTCCTCCTGCAGTTGCTAATTGCCAAAACTTAATATTACTGCATTAGAGTTACTTTGCTTGAAGCACTTTGGCACTTTTAGTAGAAGTAATATTTTTCTTCTTAATCAGTGACAGTAGAGTGATAATATATCCATGTATTAGGAATGAGAGACTCTGTATGTTACAGTTCCCCTAAGGGGGACCAGAGAAAGAGAACAAAGTATCTCACCTCTACTTGGAGATCAAATCTCCATTAAAATACTTTTGAAATATAGATACAGCATGGTACAATATTTAATAAGATATTTGGGGGTAACTAGTTTTTAACAAAACTTTGTAAGTACATTTATTTGTCAGCAGTTTAAAATTATAATCACTGGACAGTTATTATCAATCTAAAAGTTTGCAGGTTTAACTAAATTTGTATACATGTATTGAATTCTGATACATTTCTTTTCTGTTAATTTACTGCGTATGGTATAATTGGTCTGAAATGTTAGGGAATGGCTTTCTTTAAAATAGTAATATTTGTTTAAAGTTACTGTGCATATTCTAAATAGAGTAAAAATTAGCAGACATTTTTTAGGAAAGGCATTCCCAATAATCATTTGTGATGTTATTGTTCTCTTTTAAATGTTGGCAGATGTTTACCAGTTTATTATTAACTCATACTCATTGCATCATTCATTGAATAAGGATTTTTGAGCACCATGTGTTTTGAAGCAGGTTTATCCTTTCTCTAAATGGAAGGCAGACATGTTCTCTAAATATTATATTGAAATAAATGTTTTGGCATTATCAGTGTTTATAGCATTGGCAGAGTCTGTAGAAACACCGGGTAGAGTTTATTGATGTCCCTAGTTCTAACCAGATGCTAATGTCAACATATGTCACATTAATATCCATCAAGCCAGTTAATGTCCCAGGAAGAATGAACAATTAGCAAAATTAATTAGGAGATCTGCTTGACTGAAGTCACTGATGGTCACAGTAAAACGTTTGTATTACCATAGGCATGTTTGATTTTTATACATTTTGGATTTATAGCAGTAATTCAGATTTAGCATTTACAAGTGCCACTACCAGTAATCAAAGTACAAGGTCTTCCATAAGCCACCAGTAATTAACAGAAGTGTGAACAGAAACCAGATTTATTTATTGGTAACCCATTTTTTTTTCCTTTCATGGACAATAGCCAGTAACAAAGCATAAGTGTTTGCCATGGAATTTAATGGCAGTTAATAGCAGTAAGCCTTGGAAAAAGTGTTGCATGTGTATTTCTTTAAGTGAAAGATTACATTAGCTGTGCTGTCTTTACTCTTGTATTAATATTTGATTTCTTTAAAATGATTGTTTTCAAAGTGCAATGCTGTCAATACATTTAATAATTTGCTTGAGAAAGAACATTTACATGAATGCATTTATCTTCCCACATATCTGTCAATAATGCATTGTTCCAGAAATCTATTTTTATGTAGATGGAATTTTCATGTAAAAATTAGCCTTTCTTATAATTCTAGTGTGAGCTGAAAACCATTCTTGTTCATCTGATTTTTGCTTTCTCTCCATGAAATCATGAGACGGTTTTTTTACAAGTCAAACTATGATTAAGCTGAGTTTTTTTCTTTAAAAAAACTGTGAGAATAGTTTGTTTAGAAGAAAATTCAAAATTAATTCCCTTAAAAATTTTATGTTTAGGCAGTATCTCCCTATTCTGGTATTTACAGAGCAAAGACTTACTGGTAGTTTTCTCATATGGGAATAGGAAGGAATGCAGAGAAGATCAGTACAAGATTTGATCTGGAAGAGGCAAAACTGCATGTTCTGATCCCCTCTGTTACTAAATGCTTTATAGTGTGTTTTTAGGTGAATCTCAAAACAGAATTTTTCTATAAATGGCTTTTGTGGATACATCTCTTTGGGGTTTGGAATTAAGGTAACTAAGCTGAAATTACTTACTTCACAAAACTAACCACAAGAACATGCTCTGGAAAATCAGTGGCTGCATTGAGATTGTCCAGATACCCATGTTTACCACGTTCCAGCCCCTCTGTCACTATAGACAGCCACCTTTGAAGCACACAGAAATCAGTGGGCGACCCCAGCACAGTCTCAGCACTGCTTGGCCATATGTTTAAGTGGTACTCAGTTCTGTAGCTCTTATAACATTGGTCAGGGCTAGGTTTTGTGACCCTGTGAAAACTAAGACACTTGGCAGGAGAAAATTGTATTTTAAGGCTATTTGAGCATCCTGTCGTTTTAGCACATTTCAGTTAGAAGAATTTTTTTGTAACTGTAAGTTTTATGGTCTGTTTTTGGTTTCAATTAAGGCTTGAGCGTGACTTGCACATAGTTGTAATTGCAGCAGGTGGTATGTTTTGTGTTGTGTAATGTTCATAAAAGTCTCGTTTCCTGATGTTTAGAAATCATGACCATTTTGTAGTTATTCTTCCAGAAATACAAAATGTAACTGTAAAAATAAGCTGCTTCTCTTTATCTCCATGATTCATTTCTTCAGAAAAGACGTGCAGACCATATGCAGCATCTCTTGGCTCTTAATACGTTTTTTTTTTTTTTTTTTTCTGTCTTAACTGTCAATTTAGTGTAAAAATAATTGGTTCAAATTGTTTTCTAGTAGTATAGCTCTCTCTCTGGAATGAAAGGTCTGGCATTGCGTCCTAAATATCTCCCAAGGCTTGGTTGGTACTCTTGATATGAGTGATGCTATTTTTTTCACCCTACTGGTAGATTAGTCGTACACACTCATGCCAAACCAAATTTGGTACAGAGCTTCAAATTAGAAATAAATAGTCCCTCCCAAGTTTCAACATTATTTACACACTGGCTCTCCCTCCTTTTACATACCCAGAACTATTCCAGACAGGAACCAAGCTGTCTTGGAAGATGCAGATTCCTAGTAGCTAACAGAAGAAACTTTTTCCCCCTCTTTTCCTGACCACTCATCACTGACTTCTTCCCTCCTCTCATTCATTGCTGTTAGCTCAGGTATCTTTCAAATCACATAATCTCTTTAATCCCTTTCATTAGGTTTCTCACTACTAAAACCTCCAGAAAATCTGTTATTTCCTCTTTTACGTTTTTGATACAGTGACCCAAGTCATGGCTGATAAGTATTTAGGGTGGTAACAGTGTTATATGTCTGTTATCAAAGGAGCTGAAAGCTATAAATTTTAAAGTCATATGAATAAAAAACCAGGACCGGAAAGCTCTACAGCTCTTGAAAATGGATCTGAAGCCCCCTTCAGAATATCCATAAATGTCTCCACCAATATGAAAGATAAATAATAATTGTAAGTTGTTCATATTAAATAAATTAAAATATTTCTTTTAAATTGTATATTATGCCAGTGATAATTCATCATGTTGATTTTCTAGTATTTTTGTTGAATTTTCTAGAATTTTTCTAGAAAAAAGTTTTATTTTCTAGAATCTATTTTTTAGAATTTTTGTTGCATATATACAGAATTTTAGCCCAGTAGACATTTGTGGGCTCTAACGCTAATATTTAATTATTGTTTATACTGTGGCTTAGTTGAAGGAATTTGCATTCTGAATTCTAAGCAACTGACTTAAAAGACAGATTTGCGGGCCTCCCTGGTGGCGCAGTGGTTGAGAGTCTGCCTGCCGATGCAGGGGATACGGGTTCGTGCCCCAGTCCGGGAGGATCCCGTATGCCGCGGAGCGGCTGGGCCCGTGAGCCATGGCCGCTGAGCCTGCGCGTCCGGAGCCTGTGCTCCGCAACGGGAGAGGCCACAACAGTGAGAGGCCCGCGTACCGCAAAAAAAAAAAAAAAAAAAAAAACAGATTTGCCAACACAACCCTTTGAGAAACAGTATCTGTGTGTATTCAATTCATTCACTTGAGAAATGTTTACGGAATGTCTGCTGTCTTCAAGGCACTGTTGTTAGGGCAGGAGATATAATGATGAACAGAATAGACAAGGTCTTTGTTTTGTAGAGCAGATATTTAATGGGGGAAGTTTAATACAAAACAAGTAAATAAATAAATGGAGAAGATGATTCAGACAGTGGTAAGTGCTCTGAAGGGCATATAACAGGGTGAAGTACTTGAGAGTGTTCTGGAGGGGAATGATGCTACTTCTAAAAAGTTGCTCAGAGAAGGTCTCCCTAAGAAGGTGTCCTTCAAACAGAGAATGGTGAGCAGGAACCACCCATGCAGAGAAACCTGGGGAAGGAGCATTCAGTCAAAGGTACCCACTCACCTAAGTGCCCTTGGGGGACAGTCACAGTATGTTTGGGTAACAGAGCAGTACAGTGTGCCTGGGTCCTTGCCCACTCAGGTCAGCCTTGCTGGTCATGGCAAAGGGTTTGGGTTTTATTCTAAAAGCAACATGAAGCAAATGGAGAATTTAAAGCAGAAGTACAACAGCTTTACCTTTGGAAAGAATACACTGGTTGCCGTGGGAAGACTGGACAAAACTAGAGACAGAACGGACATGGAGGAGCCACGTAGAAGGCTATTATAGTAGTCCAGGTGAGAACTGATAGAGATTCGGGCTAGGGTAGTGACAGTAAACAAAGAAGAGCTATGGGAAGATTCGGAATATCAAATTGTGAAAAGCTTTTGTGAAGTTCTACAAATATAGGAAAATACAAAAAAGAAAATAACAATTCTCACAGTTCTTACCATCCAAAGTAATATCTTGGCATTTTTTAAGGAAAAATAATCACCACATTATTTTTGATATTTTGATATTTGATATTTGATCATAAGACATAATTCAGGCAATGCACATAATAAAAATACTATAATTTTTAAATTACGCTAAACCCCACCACCCAGAAATAACCATCTTTAACATTAGACTAATATCATTTAAGGCATGTTTCTATGCATATATACAGAGGGATTGGTAGATGGATGCGTGAATAGAAAGAAATATTGATACTTTTATGGTAATGGCAACAATGGAATCATACTGGAGATGCTGTTTTTAAATAAAAAGTATTAAAATTTGTTTTCTTATGTTTAACAGCATAAAAAATGGAAGTAAGAAAAGCTAAATAATTGTTGAACTTCAAACAAAGTTCTCCTCCTTCCTACAAGTAATTTCCTAAAAGATCTCCCTTTATGTTTAAGAGAAATGGTTATGATTAACGGTTATTAAATTGCTATGGTTAAGAGAAATGAAAAATGTTACGAGGTTTGAGCAGGAGTGGATTGAGATTTTGTAGGAAGGTTATTACAAGTTGGGACTCCTCTTTAAGAAAACAGAGTATATTTTACAAAAACATGATCATGTGAGTGCTTTGCTGTGACCCCTCCCAGGGCCAATGAAAAACAAATCACCCATGTAGGTGAAAGGCCTTGAAACTTAAGTAGCTTTCCAATAAATCCACCTCAGGGTTGCAATTATTATGCTTTTTAAACTACATATTCCAGCTTTAAGTACATTATCACCCATCTCCTCTCCTCAGCTAATAATTTTAATTAATTTATATTGATCATGTTATAATACTTGCTATTATGTAATCATAAAATCATAATTACTAAGCTTATTTAATATAAATTCTTCTATTAAAATAGACCCAGTGTTTCCCAGTCCTTTAGTATAGCTTCTCCATTTCTAAATGAGTTCTTTGATTCATCTCTTAATTGCCTAGATGTCATTGTCAATTGCTTTTTGTTCTTATTTCAAGAAAGACTTGTAGCTACTGCATTTCTGAGAGTTTTTGGTTTTGTTTTTTTAATATTCAAGGGTATCTTTCTGTTACTTTTATAATTGAAACAACATTGAGGCTGAGTATAATATTCTTGTGTTATGCTCTCTTTCCCTTATAGTTTTGCAGCCATTACCCCATTGTTGAGTAGCATTCACTATTACTGTGCAGTCTGAAGCCACCCTTTGTAGGTGTTTGCTTTTTCTGCCTGGATAGCAAAGAATTCTTTCTTTATCCTCATAGTTCAGTAGCATAGCTAGGATATGTCTTGTTGAATGTTCTGTGTCAGAATTTTCTGCAATACAATGTGCTCTTTAAATCTGCTGACATTGTATCATATCTTTTATTATACATTTTATTCCATTTGTATTGTTACCTACTTTGGGGCCATCAATTATCCTTATTTTGGATCATCTTTGTCTCTCTTCCATATCTCTTAATTTCTTTATAATTTAATCTTTTTGTCATTTTCACGTGCATTCACAGTGATTATGTCAGTCCTTTCCTCTGTGTTAGTAATTCCATTTTCAGAAGTGTCTACTCTGTTTCTTGATGTTTCTAATTTATTGAATGATTCTAAAATGATGCTCTTTGGTCCTTAAATAGTTTCATTAGGTCCACAATCTCTCTTTTCATCTCATTCATTTGTTTCATTATTCTGTCTTTAGCTCCAATTTTTACTGAAATCATTCTTCTGTAGTAGAAAGTTTGTGTGAGGTCCTTCCTTTTATTTGAATAAATTTCTTCTAGATTTACTTCCTCATGCTATGACCCTTGCATTTTATATTCTTCCCTTCCCTCCTTCCTCTCTCCCTCCTTCCTTTCATCCCCTCTCCTTCTCTCCTTTCCTCCTTCCTCCCTTCCTTGCATATCTGCCATGCTATTTTTTTTTCATCCGGCTGGTGTTTGGGGAGCTTTGCCCAAACATGATGTAAGTAACTCCTTAGATCACTTCCCACCTTTTGGGGGACCAGTTTGATTTTTTTCTTTGAGCTATGTTTTACTGCCTGGGCCTATCCACTTTTCTGAAGTGGGAGGGAGTTGCCAAGGGAGGTAGAAATCGTGGAGAGAGGTAGCTCATGCCCTGTGCAGCCTTGATTCCAGGGCTTTGCCTTCTCAGGTTTTGTGGAATGTCCCTGTTATCAGCATTCATTTCACCAAACTGGGAGGGGGTAGGTGGGAGATACCAAGGATAGTCTTTTTATAATCAACTAAAGGGTTCCATATGAGCTGGCAGCTACCCTGGAGGTAACCTAGGACTTCATGGGTCTCCTCATCACAGTGGGCAGCCCTGGAGTCTTCAGTTCCATAGAGTCAGCCCTTTACTCCCTTTTTCTCATTTCACATGTTTCCATCACTCCTCCTTAGAGAGAGGAAACAGATAAGGATATTCACTGAGTGTGTGCTTTCTCTAAATTCAGGGTTATTACTGAGAATTCTCAGAATTTTGTTGACTCTCTGGGCGGTAAGAACAGGGTTGGGAACCAAGCAACACTGTGCCTCTTCATCCTGCTCCGGAATCTTCTCTTTCTTTCCTTGGCTGCCAGTGTTGAAGTTTGTTTATATTTGTTTATGTTCCTTTCCTTGATTGGTTACTGTTGGTATTTTTTTCATACTGTTTACTATTTTTTTCCCACATTTTGTTTGGTATTTGGGAAGGGAAGTTCTGTGAGGCAGTTTAAATTTGCCATCTTAAATCAGACTCTGGGATATATTTTGGAGATAGAATTTAGATGTCTTGCTGATGAATTAATTTGAAAGATGAAGGGAAGGGAGGAGTTATGGATGATGCCTAAATTTTTGGCCTTAGCAACTGGGTGGGTGATGAACAGATTGGGCCAGTGTTGGGAGAAGGAATCAAGAGTTCTGTTTTAAGCATTTTAAATCTAAGAAACTTGATATCCATGTGGAAATGTCAAGCAGGTGGTTGGATCTACTAGTCTGAAACCCAGGGGAAAGATGCTCAGCATATAGGTGGTACCTAAAAGCACATGCCTGGATGAGACCACCTAGGGAGAGAGAATATAATATTGGGAAATGTATAATGAATATATACTAATCAGGATGTGTGGGTGTGTGGACTCTTCAGGCTCAGTGTAAACTCTTCTTATTCTGACAAATGTCTGAAATCTTTCAGTATAAATGTATCAGGTTAATGTTTGGTATGAATTGGTGAGAAATGTAGGTCAGGGAACATTTTGAAAGATGGGAAATTTTATACTTCTAGATCTACACAGTAATACAGTAAAGTACTGCCTTTCAGAGATGGTTTAGACTTGCTTTTTAGCTCTTACCACATCAATTATCTGTATTTGAGGATGATAAAGATTTAATTTTAAACAAATATGTAACTTATTAGTTATGAAGACTTATTTTTTTCTGCTTTGAAAATGAATCTACATATACATTTTTATTTAATACACACTTTTACAATTAAAATACAGCTTTTGCTTATAGTAGATGTACATTGTACATTTTAAAGCATTGCTATATTTGGAGGGAATGTGCTTAATGAAAAGGATACTGTTCTGGAAATTAGGAAACAAATTCTAGATCCAACTCCGTCAGTAATAAAAAAATAGCAGTATGAAACACACATAATCCTTTCAGTGTGACAGGTGCTGTTCTAAACACTTTACGTAATATTTACTTTTTTAAGAAGTTGTATAGTCACACAGCTTTCAGCTACTTAATCTCCCAGGACTTTAGCCTCCTCATTTGTAAAGCCAGTGTTCCCTCTAGCTCTAAAATTCAACACAATTTATCTTTTTTTTTTTTTTTTTTTTTTTTTTTTTTTGCGGGCCTCTCACTGTTGTGGCCTCCCCCGCTGCGGAGCACAGGCTCCGGACGCGCAGGCTCCGGACGCGCAGGCCCAGTGGCCATGGCCCACGGGCCCAGCCGCTCCGCGGCACATGGGATCCTCCCAGACCGGGGCACGAACCCGCATCCCCTGCATCGGCAGGCGGACTCTCAACCACTTGCGCCACCAGGGAGGCCCAGCACAATTTATCTTTAATTGTACAATTTTATCAAGAAATGTAAAAATGTTTTAATCTTATTAACCAAAGCAAATGGTAACAGACTCTTTTATAGTCAGGGGAAGATGAACCGTTATATCACAAAGGTTGACCAGTAAATTATGGAGATTTTGGTCGACTAGGATTGCATCCCAAACATACCTCCCCATATGCTTTTGCTCATGCTTTACCTAAAAAATAAGGATTTTTTTTTTTTTTTTGCAGTATGGCAGTTACTTGCCCAGTTGCTAGGTAACAAGGCGGATCTCTATAGCTTTATCTGAACACACAGCAGATGATTTTTTAGTGACAATTGTTTATATCCAATATATTAAAGTATGCTGTATTGATAATGATTAAACTGATTTATCTACTGTGCATTTGCAAGAAAGTGTGCAGTAATTCACAAAGCTAGTTTTGTTCTAATCTTTCTCAAAAGCATTATTAATATTTGCCACTAAGAATGATCAGTTGTCTAGCAAAGCATCAATAGCTAGTTTGTTTATTTGATAATCCTTCCAGGTGGCTGATCACAATCAAAAGCATTGCCACACCTTTCTGATTAATTATACTGTACATCTTCTGGGAGGGATGTTTTGTTCTTCTGTGGGGTCCATTCATATGTTATAAAGTTTGAATTTTGTGAAAATTGATATTCTTTATATCGCTTGTCATTCCTCGTACTATAATCATTCAGAAGATCTAGCTCTACACTGAGAAGTAGCAGTTGATTTGGAAGTATTTAGAAGAATTGTTATTTTAAAACATTATCCAAATTTATTATTTTTTTTGTCTTTTGGTACAGAGGGGAGAAATCATAGCTGCACATCACCAATGTTACATAATCAGCAATGGTGTGTTGTTAGAGATCTTTTAACAAAAGTTACAATTAAAGAAAAGATCTGCAATTTAAGTATTATAACCAGTAAATTTCCATAATAAGGAAGGAAAAAATCTCTTTCCACTCTGTGGATTTTGTTCACAATATTTGCCTTTAATCAGGTGGATTTATTTGCTTGAACGTTTCTTAATATATGCCAGGAAACATGTGAAGTATATGCTTATTCCAAATTCATTTTCCTCCTGACATTTATATTGGTAAATTTGGATGATTATTAGATAGAATTTATGCATTGAGTTAATAGTCATTTGTCACAGTCTTTTCAACTAAAAGTCAAAAGGCTATTTTATACTGTAATGGAGAAAAGGTATCTGTTGAGCATTGCACTTTTGTGGTAGAGGGGCTGTAATTAGTACATCAGCTATGGGATAATTCAAAATTATGGTACAATTTCCTTTGTAGCATAAGAAATATCACAATAGGTAATGTTAGGATTCAGGTTTGTCTTAAAAGATTTAGTTTATAGGACAGTGACATAAGAAAATTCTTGGAGATTATTTGTTCACAAGTTATTTTTTGATGACAGCAGAAAGAATGCATTCTGTAGAATCAGAAATCACAGGGACAAAAATGAGTTATTACCTGTCTCTTGGGCGAACTCAAGGTAACCCTGTCTTTACAAGTCTGCACACCAGGAAGCTAGTTTATATAGAAAATAGTTTAATATGGAAAATTGCACTTTAATAATACCTACTAATTAAATGCCTGCATTCAATAAAATACAGTTCTCGCTGCCTGAAAGTTATAAAAGCCACCTGGAATGATTCTGAATTTCTGTAGTCTTGAGTTAACCACAGGCAAGGCGTATATTTTATTGACTGTGGACTGAAGGCCTGAGCTATTTTCAAGACAATTAAACAGTAATTTATTTGACTCTTTACAGTGTTCAGTTATCACTGTGACATTTAAATACCAAAAGTGAAATGGAAATCAGCCCTCTGATTTCTCCACTTTTCATATTCTCAGTGGCATACAGTTTTGCCTAGTTTTTAGAAAACATGCTGTTATACAAACCATCACTTATTATACAAAAATTTTCAAATCATTTCAGGCAGGGAGTCGAAGCAGATGTCTGTTTGCCATATAACAGTAGTTCTCTCCTTATAGGGGAACTCACTGCAAGATTTCATTAGGTTTTTTTATATATCTTTCTCATAGTAATTTTGGGAAAAAACCAAACCTGTGTTTATACAGAACTTTTAGAAACTTATCCATCTTGTTAAGCTAGGTAAACTTGTGAATTCCAGTTAAGGTTGATTTATTTCATATTCTTATTTTTGATTGTCATATTGTTACCAAAACCCAACTCCATGTGATTGCTACCTTCTTTTGTGTCTTATTTTAGACACATTATTTGAATGGACTTTCTTCATCATCCTATGAGTCTTTTTGATTATTGTTGCTATATCATTTTAAATGATTTTAATGGAAATCTTTTTTCTCTCTCTCGATACCGGAGCCTATCTCCTATAGAGAAGCAAGGTAATCCTAAATATGAGCTGTTATTGTCTCACTTTTAGGCTTTACTTTACTTTTAAAAAGAGTTCTGTGGCCATAGAAAATAAAACATAGATTTGTCAGAAGTTCAGCATCCTAGGATATGAAAGCTACTTTCTGCAAAGCATTGGAGTTGGTTCTGTTTTGTATTGTTAACATATATTTTATACTTTTAATCATTGTTTATCACACTGTGCAAGAAAGAAAAAAGCCAAATAATCTAGTGTTCAACTCCCTTTTTGTTTATCCAGGCATTATGGGAATTTTAGCTGAGGGTGAGACTAATACTGAATAATCATTTCAAAAGCAAATGTCATTTCTGATTTTAAAAAAATGATTCTAATTGTGTGTGTGTGTGTATGTGTGTGTGGGGGGGTGTGTGACTATGAAGATTCCAAGAGAATTATTTGTCCAATATACAGGGTGCCTGAAAGCCTAAATATATTTATCCATACTATATGGAAGGATTTAAAGATTATTTTATGGCTCTTTTTCTCAGAACACCCTCAGACACTGTTTAAAGAATTTTCAACTGAGGTTTATCAAATGCCACAAAATCATAGGAAGGATAGGAATTGAAAAAAGAGAGGGGAGAGGGAAAGGAACAGAAAGCAGCAGAAATACGTAAAGAAAAATGAGGAAGAGCAAAAAATTTAAATTTTTATTATGTGTCAACAGAATACTTGGTACAAGTTGCTTCATTTCTTCTGAAGAATGGTGAGGAAGGATGGGCTTGGGAGTGCTTGTCATTCCTCGAATTGCGACTTACCTCCACCACTAATTGGCTGTGTGTGCTTTGGGGAAGTTACCAAACTGAACCTTTCAGAGCCTTATTTTCCTCATCTGTAAAACAGTCATGATGTTTACCTTGCACGGTTATTCTGAGGACTAAGAGCTTGGACAGACAGGTAGATGGATAGTCCTCTGATGCACAGTAGGTGCTGAATAAACCTCTAGCTACTATTTTTGATAGTTCTTATATTTGTTAGAGACATTTTCTTTCATCCTTAGCCACCAAATATCAATACAGAACCAATGTTAGGACCATGAATGATGCTTTCAAACCAACAGATCTGAAAAATTATAGCCAGGACAAGAACTTAATGCCCAAAGCAAACCTAGAGTGGCTGACTGTGGCCTCTAGTTGTCCTCTGCATGGCCCTAGGGTGCCACTCCCACAGACAGTCTGTGCAATGTGATGCCAATTCAGTTAATCTGTTCTTGGTCTCTGCTTTTAAAGAAGCATAAAAGTCAAGGCATGAAAAACTTTTTTGTTGTTCAAAACTACTTATGTGTTGTAAGTCCCCTTGTATAAAAGATGGGAAAACAACTTATTCCCAGATCTGTTGGCTTTGGCATCCTCATATGAACCATCATCTCTCATGGGGGTGCTCTGACCAACAAGAGAGTTGATTGAGCAATATATATATATATATATATATATATTATATATGTAGAGAGAGAGAGAGAGCACCAAAGCAATCTTGAGAAAGAAGAACAGAGCTGGAGGTATCATGCTCCCTGATTTCAGACTATACTACAAAGCTACAGTAATCAAAACAGTGTGGTAGTGGCACCAAAACAGACATATATATCAATGGAACAGAATAGAGAGCTCAGAAATCAACCAACACACTTAGGGTCAATTAATCTATGACAAAGGAGACGAGAATATACAATGGAGAAAAGATAGTCTATTCAATAAGTGGTGCTAGGAATACTGGACAGCTACATGTAAAAGAATGAAATTAGAACATTTTCTCACACCATATACAAAAATAAACTCAAAATGGATTAAAGGCCTAAATGTAAGACCAGAAACGATATAACTCCTAGAATATAGGCAAAACAGTCTTTGACATAAATCATATCAATACTTTTTTTTTATCTGTCTCCCATGGCAAAGGAAACAAAATCAGTGGGACCTAATTAAACTTAAAAGCTTTTGCACAGCAAAAGAAACCATCAACAAAACAAAAAGACATCCTGCTGAATGGGAGAAACTATTTGCAAATGATATGACCAATAAGGGGTTAATATCCAAAATATATAAATATCTCATACAACTCAATATCAAAAAAAAAAAAAACCTTTTAAAAATGGGCAGAAGACCTGAATAGACATTTTTCCAAAGAAGACATACAGATGGCCAACAGGCACATGAAAAGATGCTCAACATTGCTAATCATCAGGGAAATGTAAATCAGAACCACAATGAGATATCACCTCACACCTGTCAGAATGGCTATAGTCAAAACAAATGTTAGCAAGAATGTGGAGAAAAGGGAAGCCTTGTACACTGTTGGTGAGAATGTAAATTGGTTCAGCCACTGTGGAAAACAGTATGGAGGTTCCTCAGAGAACTAAAAATAGAACTACCATACGACCCAGCAATCCCACTACTAGGCATATACCCAGAGAAAATGAAAACACTGATTCAAAAAGATACACGCACCGCAATGTTCATAGCACTATTATTTACAATAGCCAAAATAGGGAGCCAACCTAAGTGTCCATCAACAGATGAATGGATAAAGAAGATGTGGTATGGGCTTCCCTGGTGGCGCAGTGGTTGAGAGTCCGCCTGCCAGTGCAGGGGACACGGGTTCATGCCCCAGTCCGGGAAGATCCCACATGCCGCAGAGCAGCTGGGCCCGTGAGCCATGGCCGCTGAGCCTGCATGTCCAGAGCCTGTGCTCCACAACGGGAGAGGCCACAACAGTGAGAGACCCGCGTACCGCAAAAAAAAAAAAAAAAAAAAAAAAATGTGGTGTATATCTACAATGGAATATTACTGAGCCATACAAAAGAAAGAAATTTTGCCATTTGCAACAACATGAATGGACCTGGAGGGCATTATGCTTAGTGGAATTAGTCAGACAGAGAAAGAGAAATTCTGTACATTATCAATTGTATGTGGAATCTAAAAAATAAACAAAACAAATGAATATAACAAAAGTTACCAGTGGGGTGAAGGAAGGGGGAAGGGCCACCATAGGGGTAGGGGATTAAGAGGTACAAACTACTATGTATAAAATAAATAGGCTACAGTATCTGAGGGTCTTCTGAGAAGAACAGCCATAAAATAATCTTTAAATCCTTAAAAATAATCATTAATCCACATAGTATGGATAAATATATTTAGGCTTTCAGGCACCCTTCACGTTCCCACCGAGAACTAGAGTATTTATGTTCAGTGAATATGTGTAGAATAAATAATATTGGAGATTGGGGGACAGGTTTGTGCATAATGGCTATATTGTTTTATCTCTCACTTAAAAATCTAAAATAAAACATCAGTTGTTGCCCCATTAGCCAGTAGATTCTTCTTGATAAAGATAAGGGTAGCTAGACAGTTCTTAAAGGATGCCTTCTTGTTCCTAGCTTGAATCCTAACAAAACTAGGATGCCTTCATATACTAAACAAGCAAACAAAAACAAAACCAACCCCCCAAAACAAAACACAACCAAAAAAAATCCTTGATCATTAAAAAAGAAATAATATTTCTTGTTTGTGACTTTAGTAATTCCCTCATGCTTACCATGTATAAGTCATCAAAGAAGAAGGGAGAAAGCCATTTTGGACTTCCTCTGCCACTAGTTTCCACTTACTAAACATTCAACCTGTTGTACTACTCCAGTAATAGGTCAAGAAGTATTTCTTCAAGTTGATTTAAAATAAGCTTTGACTGATGTTGTTTTCCTATTATTTCTAGTAATGGAAGGGTCAACCTGATAATGTTGATACCAGTTGTTTGGAGGTAGTTCCTGTCTCATTAGAAGTTTTAGATAATAAGAATGAAGATGGCATCACAACTCCTTCCTGGGCAGAACTTCCAAAGATACTGCCCCATCGCTGAGACTGCTCTGTCCATATCTCTTTAGTCTCAGGAGGGATTCGTTAGGCTGTAGGTAGACCGCAACTCATTGTCCTCATAGGTGCCTATAGCTTAACTACATAGTGTTTTTATGAGCCACTCAGACCCAAACTGGCCCCATTAGATTGGCCGTGTTGCTATTCTGGTTAATTACTTGTCATGTAATTGCATTATTTAGCTATATATGCATAGGGACCCGAAGGCCAAGTGCTTTTCTTTATTGTACAATTACTCTGAATAAACTCACCGTGAAAGTAGAATTTAAATACCTGTTGTAAAATACCACTTCTAAAAGCCTGTTTTGGACTTTTTTTTTACAATGCTTTGATGCATTTTTAAAGAAAGCAATCTAAAAATATTATGTGATTTCTACCTGTACCCTAAAGCCATTAAATATTATTTTCTGTGATTGTTCTTATGTTCAGTTTATTTAACTAAAAGTTTGGTATCCCCATAGTTTCTGATTGTGAAGGTCTTTCTGTACATTCTTGATCATTTTAGTTTATTCTAATAATGTTCCCTATAGTCAAATGAAACACAAAAGTATAACCACTTTAGTTTTTCAGGCTTTCGGTAAGTGTTCTATGTGAATTCAACAGATTCAATTTAGCAGATAATTTGTTGAGTTCTTTTTTTTTTTTTTTGGCTGCCCTGGGTCTCCATTGCTGTGCACGGGCTTCCTCTAGTTGTGGCGAGGGGGGTGCTGCTCTTCGTTGCGGTGCACAGGCTTCTCGCTGCGGTGGCTTCTCTTGTCGTGGAGTGTGGGCTCTAGGTGTGTGGGCTTCAGTAGTTGTGGCACGTGGGCTCAGTAGTTGTGGCTTGTGGGCTCTATAGCGCAGGCTTAGTAGTTGTGGCACACGGGCTTAGTTGCTTTGAGGCATGTGGGATCTTCCCGGACAAGTGCTCGAACCCAAGTCCCCTGCACTGGCAGGCAGATTCTTAACCACTGTGTCACCAGGGAAGCTCCACTTATTGAGTTCTTAATCTGGGCTGAGCATTATGCTAGAATCCCAGAATACAAAAATGGGTTAAGTCCTGCCAGGTGGGGAAGGAACAGCATGTAAACAGACAATCTGTTCAATTACATGGTAGATTACAAGGTGTATTGGAGGCACCAAGGGGGCATTTCAGCTCTACCTGGAGAGTTCATGGAAGACTTCTCAGAGGAGGTGACAGTTGAGATGAGACTTTAAAGATGATCAGGAGTTCACCAGGAAAACCTGAGAAGAGGATGAGGGAAGAAGGCACTGTAGGCAGAGAAAACAGCATGTGCAAAGGCACAGAGGAGTACACCATGTGGTGCCACTAGCATTGTAGTGTGGTTGGGTATGAGGAAGAGGAGAGAGAGGAGGCTGTTAGACTTCAGCCTTCCTATGATGGGAAGGTGTGAAGCAGAGGTGTGATGTGATCATGCTTGTAGTTGGGAAGAGTCACTCTGGTGCAATCTGCATTCCTCATCCTCTGTTGTTAGTATTTAAAGACCAGCCCCTCCTTCAGTTTTTATTACAGTTTCTGCAAGGCTTGATCTAAACTGTAACATATTCCAGGCCAGATGAGCTGAGGAAGGCTGAATTTAAGGGCCACAGGCCAACGGGTGCCTACAGCAGTTATCCCCTACCTTGTTATAGCAACGTTTAGGTTGTGTCATCCCTGTGGTTCTTTTGTGGGCCATTCCTGCCTCCTGTACACTGCTCACAAAACCAGTGAGCTTTGGATCACAAGCCCAGACTTGTCTTGATATTGGGTGCAGCCCCTGCTTATGTTGATGATCTGGGTCCACTCACTCAGCATATACCTGAGGGCCTGCTATGTGTCCCAGGCTGGGAACACAGAGCAATGAGACAGCTCCTGCCTCCCACTATTTATTTGCAAACACGTAAACAATTCCAGTAGAGTACAATAAATGCCATAGTAGAGAAACTAAAGGAACAGAAAGGAGAGGAGAAAGACCAGGAAGGCTTCCTGCAGGAGATGGCGTCTGCATCTCCTGAAGGAGGAGGCAAATAAAGGTGGACAGGGTTGTCCAGGTGCCAGGCAAACAGACTGAAGAGCTTCTGAGAACTGAAGTGTGTCAGGCCAGAGTGTGATAAGAGAAGGAGCCAAAAGGTCAGAGGGGACCAGAGCCTCCAGGGCTGTACACAGTGCCACCCGGAGGGTTTTAAACAGGGAGAATTAACACGTTCCGCTTTGCGGAAAGATTGTTCTGAGAGCAGAGAGAGCAGATTGGAGGACAAGATGGAGACAAGGAAACTGTCTCTGTTTCCCTCTGTTACTGAGCTCTGAGAGTGATGCTGGTAAAAAAAAATGAGAGCTGTAGCCAGATTAGCATCTACGGAACATAGAGGTAAAGATGGGTCTAAAAGAGAGGCAAGGAAGCAGACTTGCCAGAGGCTGGAGGTTCAGTGGATGTGGAGAGTAATCAGAGGGCCAAGTTGAGGATGAAGAAGGGTGGTCCATAGTCCATGGATGGTACAGTTTTTCAGTGGCTGCCACTGTTGTGATAGTTACATTACTGGCTGGATTTGAATGCCACACTGGAATCCTATTACCCTTAATATGCCTTCTCCTCCTTGATTCATTTTTATATTCTTGTCCAAAAAACACTTTTTTTATAAGCCCTGAAAATTGTTTCCACCTCTTTTATATCATTTTTCCTTCAAAACCTGCGAGGAAGATTAGACAAGTGTCAGTTTCTTCATTTTGTAGATACACATCAGTCATGCACAAAATCACACAGCTAGCATGAAGAGTACCATTAGAATCCTTGCCTATTTCTTGCTCCTAGACCACATTGTCTGCTTTGAAGATACGTCATTAGCTTATGTAATTCTAACAAAACAGAATTCATTTTTTGGTTTTCAGCAAATAGTCATCGATGAGCATCCAGAGCCAAATATCATGTTTTTCTCTGAAATTCATCTATTTTCAATGTGCTCTCTGCTCACAGTGAGTCTAACTGGGAATGGCTAACATTTACAGGGGGCTCACTATGTGCGTTACATAGCATCCATTCATTTAATCATTTCACCTGTGGACTGGATACTAGCGTTAGCCCCTTGTTAGGTGAGGAAACCAAGGCACTGAAATGTTAAGTAACTTACTCAGGGTCGCCGGCCAGCAGCAGTTGAGCCAAGGTTCACGCCAGGCATGGTGGCTTCCAAACTTCTCACTTAGCTTCTAACAAATATGTGAACTTAAGAGTAGACAAGTCCAGGACACAATCATTATTTTTCAGAACCTGCTCTGTTGGTTAAGGGTTTTTTTTGAACTTTGAAAAGAGATTTCTGAAAGCAGAAGCAGCAAACCTTCACAGGGGTGCTCAGGATCCTTTTAGAATTGGTCACGACTGCGCTAGAGAAGGTTCATTTATCCAGAAATAGTTACAGGCGAGCTGGGCCTCATCGAGGACCAGATAAAAAGCAAGAGAGCATCTCAGAGAGAGACTGGATGAGTTGTCCCTGCCCCAGAAATAGTTCATTTCAACTGTTTGAGTAGTTTTATTGCTAAACTTGAGGGTTCAAATTCATAATGGTAAAGTCCAAAGATGAGTAAAAATCAGCCCTTTGGCACCTAAAAAATTATTTTGTGGTGAGTACATAATATCTTCATTATGACATGGTATAAGTCATTAAAATCTCTACTTTCAATCTGTGTTACAGTTCACGTTTACAGCAAAGAGCTTCTAGGTAGCTTTCACTGTTATTAATTTCTGGTTTCTTCTTTTATGTGTGCATTTTTACAAACATGTTTCCAACTGTATTTACTTTTCTAAATATATAAATATATTTGCTAGCTCTCATTTTTCTCTATGTTCAGATTATGTTAACCGTGTTTCTCATCCCTTTGTCCATTAAATCTCCATGTTTCCTGTCTGCAACTCTCATCCTTCCTTTTGTCCACCCTACACAGCAGGGACCCTTGTGCCACCTCTTAACCACCTTCCTCCCAATGAGATTGATTGCACTGTATTGTTCCCCTCATTTATTATCTCCTCAGTCCTGGTTCAAGCCAAAGTTACTCCGTTTTATGTAGGAAGTTGTATGAGATGTTCTTCCAAATGCTCTAATAAAATTCAAATATATCACATCTGCTCCATTCCCTTAAACTAATAATCTTGTAATTCCATCAGAAAAGCTGTCAAATTTGGCGTGCCTTTTTCTTTTTTCCTTCCTAAAGCTCACCTTCTTATTACTTTTGGTTTATTCCCTCTAGATGTTAACAGATTTTTTATTACTCCCGCAATATTGCAAACTTGCCAAATTACAATTTCCAGGGTCTCTTTCATCGTTTGAAAATCGGGCTCTCTTTTCCTTTTGCCTCATTTCGTGGTGCCTAAATATGTGGATTCCTGTCGATTTTGTGTATCTTATATTAACCAGGCTCATTATTGATAGGGGATGGTGGTAAAAGTGAGGAGAGGCGGGCAGAGGCTGAGTCCCTGCTGCCTGTTATCTGAAGCCACCTTCTCACACTACTCCCCAGTCACCCTGACTGACTGCATCGTCTCCTTCTTACCACCTGTTGGGTCTCCGCCCCATTCCTGAGTTCTGTGATTTGTAACCTCCTTTCCCCCTTGCATGATCCATTAACATTCACTCATCTGCTTCTGCTGCCCTTTAGAAGAAAACACACACAGTTCATTTTTTATCTCCTTGTTCCCCATTCTCTCATGGTTCTGTTTATGGGTAAGGCGGTTTTTACCTCCAGGGCTATGACTGTCTGTTTTCAACTGCACACGGAGTATTCTTTGAATCTGTGCTTCTTGAACTTCATCATGAGGGCATTGTTTTCAGGCTGGATGCTCGAGGGCCTGGTTCAGAACAACAGACCCTGTGATTCCTTCCCTCAAGTGAGCATTTGTCTAAACGAGTCTACACCCAGGTGTAGCCCTTCTGGGTTACGTTCTGTCCCAAGCTCTCTGCTTCCACTTTTTTCAGCTTCTCATCCGCAGTTACTTTCTTCACTGTTCTTAAACTCATCGACAGGCACTTTCTGTCTGTAGAGTTTACTACGTTTTTTTTTAGCTTCCTATAACTTAATACTTTTCTTCCCTCAGTGAACACACACAACTGTTCTTCAAGCTGTATTGGATATTTATTACTCTAGGCTTATTCCAGGAGGAGTGGAGACCTTGTTATTTCATTTATTCATTCATTTGTTCATACTCTCAACCAACATTTGATGAGTACCTTCTAGGTTTCAAACACTGGGCTGCAAAGATGAGTCTCTCCTTTGCAAGCAGTCACAGGATCTCGAAGGGAGGCAGCAATGGAAACGATTCTAACATGGTGTCATAGGTGCTGTGACAGAGGTGGACTTACAGGTGTAGCGGGGGCACCATTCTGTACCACTCATTGTATAGAATTTCAATATAGATAAGAATATCGTTTTTTAGAAACAGCTCCTCAAAGAGTGTAACTGCTTCTTGGGTCTCCTTTATGGAAAAAAATATATATATTGTTAAATATGAAAGTTTGAAAGGCCTTTGCATTATTAGACGTTCATAATTTTTCTAGTTTGCCTTTGGTGGTCTGACAGGAAAAGCGGCGTAACGATCACGTGATGTCAGTTCTGCTTTCAGCTGGGCGCCACACACCTTCGTGACTTGTGCAAGATGTTTAATTTTCCTGAGCTTTTGTTCTTCATGGGGCAAATGTGGATGATTATATCCACATCCATCAAACTTATTTCATATTTTATATTCTTGTGCATTTTTCCAGTGTAGAAATTGTTACTGAAGTAATATGCAAGACAGTACTTAGATTTTAAATACCAGAGCTTATTTTTAAATATGAATATAAGTTATGTTTTCTAATGGAAGAGAATTGTGGATGATAGTATTTATAATGGGCAAAAAGTAATAATGTCTTGCCAAGAGGGAATTGATTTAGAAAAGAGTTGGAAATTCAAAAGGTGTAAGAAACCTCACAGGTCGCTTATATTACATGAGGAAGCAGTCAAAAATTAGACCATTAAAGTCATTCCTCAGGTAAAATGAAAAAGATGTCTTTGAGGCAAATTTTTGAAAGGGAAAAAGACCTGGGCCCAGTTCAAAGAGGTAGGAGGAAATTTTGATTCACTGAGAAAGGAAGAAGTGAAATGGTGACACCTTTCTCGCCCCTATCCCAAGTCTGAATAATCAAAGGAGTGACACAGGCAAGCCCAGAGTAAGTCTCCTCTTATAAAATCCCCTGGGAGGGACCAGTCTCGTTACTGTCATGCAGAAGCATTTTGTAAGCACCACTGGAGCCGGCACAGCATTGAGCGTAGCACACAGGAGGTTGTGGTCCTGGTCCTGCCTCCTTGCGCTGCCACAGGTGAAGAAGGATGTGATGGATATCCAGGCCACTGGATGCTGACAGCCAAGTGTTTGCATTTGTTATACAAGCTTTGTTAGGAGCAGAAAGTGGAACTTTGTTAGGACATCACTGCCTCACTTCCAGTTAATTGGGGAAGATTGAGTGGATGGGGTGGAATAGCAGGGGTTTAGCCCGTTTCCTCATCAACTCACAGCTGGACTCCCAGCTGCCCTAGCATCTCCTCCTAGGCAGCCCTGAATTCTGAGGCTTATTTAAACAGAGAAGAAAACATAACAGGAAGGACAGAGGGAGGGAGGAAAAGGAAATAAAGAGCACGTACCCCAAAAAGTTCTTCTATCTGGTTCCTCTCTGTCTGGCAAAATGACCACCTTTATTGGATTGCGGGTGGGCCTGGGTCTGCATACCCCTCAACCCGCCCATTACTGGGGACAGCTGTGAACAGCCCCTTCCAGTGCTCAGGAAGCATGTAACTGGCCAGAATCGACATTTGTGTGCTGATCATGAAAGCAGAGTAATAATCACAGTTAACTTTTTTTTTTTTTTTAACATTTCTCTTGTGTTGGGCCTCTTCTGCCTTCTTTAGGTGCATTAACTTGAATCTAACATTTCTAGGATCTGGGTACATGATTAACCTCCTGTTACAGATAAAGAAACTGAGGCACGGGTTCTCCTAAACTCGCTTGAGAACACAGCCAGCAGGTGGCTAAGCCAGGGCAGGGGCCCAGGGCCTCCCTCTTAGCTTCTACAGCCAGAGTGAAAAAGATAGACAAAGCCCTGCCGTTGACGAGACTGTTTTCTGGTTTTGGGGGCATTTTAGCATATTCCATCATGCACTCATCACATGAAGCAGAAGGTTTTATTATACCCATTTTACGGAAAGAACTGAGGCTCAAAGGAGTTAAATGCCAATGAGTGGTTGAATAACCAAATTATTAGAAAAGTAGTGACGGACATGGTTTCTTTTTGTTTTAAAATTTGATTTCCCACATAAGACAAGGGTTGGCAAATATATATGTGTGTATACTATTTTGTGCTGTTTGTAGCACAGAATCAGAATATTGCAAAACTTTAATTAGATTGTTGGTTGCTAAACCAATTAAAGATGGTTGTCACAATTCTGGGAACCTCTAGAGCTCCAGGACTTTAGTTATTTTAATTTTCATCAGGACTGGGAATTAAATAATAAAAGACAGGCCCCCAGGCATATCTTCCAGATGTAACTCCATCCCGAGTCTCCCAGCTCCTTTGTCATCTGGGTTGACCCAAGTCTCATCCTGACTAAGGAGTCCTTAAACTCCCCAGTCAAAAACTTCCTTCTCCCCAGGAATGCTTGGGCTCAGGCCCTGCCCTCCTAAGCGACAAGCTCCCTCTCATACGGATGGAAGTGGTGCTGGGGGCAGAACACTCCTCCCCAGGCCCAGAGTCGGCTCATTTCTCAGCAAGTATTTACTGAGCCCCAAGCGTGGACTCACTGTGGATGGCACTGAGGGTGTCATTAACGACGAAGAAACGCATAAAAGTTCCTGTCCCCGTGGAGCTTACTGTCTGTCTTTTGGACATCCACGAGAGAAGAGGCAGATGCGAGGTGTGCTCTGCAAGAGAACAGAGCAGTCTGAGACTCAGCAGTGGGGCTCCTGATGGAATTTGGAGTCAGGCACCTGCACGCATACCTTCACTTTCCACCAGTCATCTCTGTGCTCTTGGACGTGCTTAACATCTGCAGAACCTTCTTATAAAAAATGGGTACACAGGGGCTTTCCTGGTGGCGCACTGGTTGAGAGTCCGCTTGCTGATGCAGGGGACACGGGTTCGTGCCCCAGTCCGGGAAGATCCCACATGCCGCGGAGCAGCTGGGCCCGTGAGCCATGGCCGCTGAGCCTGCGCGTCTGGAGCCTGTGCTCCGCAACGGGAGGGGCCACAGCAGTGAGAGACCCGCGTACCGCAAAAAAAAAAAAAAAAAAAAAAAAAAAGGGTATACAGGGGCTTCCCTGTTGGCGCAGTGGTTGAGAATCTGCCTGCTAATGCAGGGGACACAGGTTCGAGCCCTGGTCTGGGAGGATCCCACAGGCCACGGAGCAACTAGGCCCGTGAGCCACAACTACTGAGCCCGCGCGTCTGGAGCCTGTGCTCCGCAACAAGAGAGGCCGCGATAGTGAGAGGCCCGCGCACCTCGATGAAGAGTGGCCCCCGCTTGCCGCAACTAGAGAAAGCCCGCACACACAAATGAAGACCCAACACGGGAAAAATAAATTAATTAATTAATAAACTCCTACCCCCAACATCTAAAAAAAAAAAAAAATGGGTATACAGCATGTCTCTGAAAGGACAGTTTAGAAGATCAAATGAGAACAGCCCATGAAGCAGCTATCAGAGTGCCTAAAACGGGCAAGGTATTGAGTAAAGGTTAGTTCTGTGGCACCAAGTCCCCCATCCCTGCTTTTGTTCAGGCACAGAGGCTTTTCCCATCCCAGTGCTCAGCTGGTAGGCTATTGGGCAGCTAGTCATAAGTCATAATAATAATCGCCCTCATTTGTCAAACATTTCTCACACAGGGCCAGGTCTCATGCTAAGTGTGTTAGCTACTTCACCCCATTTTGTAGATCTGCTTTTGGTGATTTCAAGTCTGTCTGGGGGCTTCTCTTCCTTCCTAGAGCTCCCAGCACATTCAGGGAAGTCTGTGTTTCTTGTATTTGGTATGTTTTGCCAGGAGTCAGTCAATCATGCCATCAGTATTTGAGATAATTTGGGAAACCCCTTGTCTACATGGCCAGAGATTAATACCTGAATGCTCTGTACTCATTTAAAGCCATTAGAGGGGTTTTGTTATTGTTTTTTTTTTTTTTTGGAGGACTTCTTTCCTAACATGTGCATCCTGCAAAAGATTTTGAAACCGTGTCTCTGCAATATGCACCATCCATGGATCCTTCCACCTCCAGACAGCTGGATTCCTAGTCTGTAACACGAGGCAAGCCACTCCTGGGACGCTCCAAGCAGCCCACTCCTAACACCAGTGTTCCCGTTCCCTGTGCAGCCCACACTTGGTGGCTCTCCTCCAGCCTCCTTAGGCCCAGGGTGTGCTCTGCCATGAGTTATGGCTTTATTTATCTGAGTCTAGACCTTTTCCCCTCTAGACTTGGAGCACCCAGAGCCGCTAAAACATGTTTATTAATCAGTCAACACAGAATGCCTTTTGTCTCCTATCAAACCACTGATGGTTTGATAGGAGACAAAAGGAGAAGACTGTCAGATTGAGGTGTTCGGGGAAGATGCTCTGCTAAAAGAGGTGGGCTCTTCTGAAGAAAACGCCTGGGTGGGATTCCGAGGCAGTTTCTAACTGGGGGTGGGGGGTGGTGAGCAGAGAATGCTTTACCTTCCATAAATGGCAGAAGCATTCAGAAGTAATCTCCAGAAAGGAAACCGACTTACATTCCAGAAGATGTAATTTGCTTTAAGAAGTTTATGAAAGGAATGAAGATGACAGCTGCCTTTTTCCTACTGTTAGTTGCTGATTGCATTTGGTCGTATTTCATTTTTTTGGATTCAGCTCTTTCCTGTCTGTATGATATTACCATTACGTTTTTATGCCGTTTTAGATTTTCTTTTGTTGTCACGTGCAGGAAATGGATTACATTCTTCTTGTCTGTGAAGCCAAAGAGACTGTTTTGTTTGAGGATAGTCTCACCCTGTGAGTACTAAAGAGTACAAAAGCGACCAGGTGCTAGAAACGTCTGTGCTCAAGATGCGGCTTATTGTAGTGGGTCCGGGTAGTCCAGTTGACCTGAAAACTCCTCCTAACCCGTAGTGACAGAAGCAGCACACATTATTCCTCCGCTCCTCTAGGTGGCCGACTGTGGTCACAGATTCTGCTTCTGTAAGAAATTCCTGTTTAGAGGAGGTTATATGCAGTTTCTACATTTATTTTTTTCCCTATCTTATCCACCTATATAATCCTCAACTTTCTGTGTGGGGATTATTCATTTATTCATCCATCCAAGAAACATTGATGTAGCACCTCCTATGTGTCAAGCCAGGTGCTAAGTGCTGGGACATTAAAAAAAGCACAGTCCCCACCCTTACTTAAAACCTAGCTGAGAGACCAAGAGAAGAAGAAACTGTGGAGATACAGTGTGAATTTGCTGCAGGAGATACGCAACAGTTCTCCTGGAAGCATGGTGGAGGGGTACCTAAGCCAGAGAGAAGAAGGTCAGGAGAAACTTTCTACAGAAAGCAGCGTTGCAAGGAGAAAGGGGAGATGAGGCTGAGCTGACCAGACCATGCTTCTTAGCGTGAGGAAGGTTCAGGAAGGGATGAAGGAGGGTTGGGGAAGGTGTTTCAGGCAGAGGCAGCAGTGATCACAGAGGCACGGGTGCCAGAGAGAATGCACTGTGTTCAGAGAGTCTCATGCAGGGCCACGTGGCTGAGCACTACGGATGGGTGAGGCATGGCAAGAGATGACAGTGGAGTGGTGGGCTGGAGCCAGGTCGGGGAGGGTCCCTAAGCCCTGCTCACATCACCTCACAGGCAGTGGGGCTCCATGGGCCACTTCTAAGCTCATCTTAGCTACAGTGCTGTGTAGGAAACAGATGGGGGTGGGACGAGACTGGACAAGAGAAAACCACCTAGAAAATCAGCATATTAGTGGAGCTGAGAAAGGACCAGGGCCTGGATTGAGGTAGTAGTGAGATGGACAGATTGGGGCTCATCTGAGTGCTACGAAGGAAGGAGCATGGCGGCTCTGCTCAAGCCACACTGGCCTCTTTGCTGCTCCTAAAACGTGCCAGGGACATTTCTGCTTTGGACCTTTATGCTAGCTGTTATCTCAGCCTCAAGTGATTTGCACCCAGATATCTGTATGGTTCTCTCCTAATTTCCTCAACTCTTGGCTCCAATACCACCCTCTCATCGAAGCCTACCGTGATCACACTGTTTAAAACTGCACCCCACCTCCCCGCCACGTACCTGAATTCCCATCACCCTGTCTTTCCCTGTGTCATTTGTTCACCTCCTAATATCCTCTGTAAATTTAATTTTTTTATGTTCATTGTTTATGATCTTTCTCCCCTGCCAGAATATAAGCTTCTTGAGGGCAGGAGTGGTTTGGTTTTGTTTGTTCACTCTTATATCCCAAGCTCTAGAACAATGCCAGGTGCATACTAGCCACTCAACTAAGTAACATTTGTTGAATGCATAACCGGACGGATATTGGGATCAAAGATGAAAGAAGAGGCATAGATGATGCCTAGTTCTCTTCTGCTTTGGACAGATGAATGAGGAGAGTAGGTAGCGAACTCCTCAAAATGGGGAAAAGAGAAGAACAGGAAATAGGGAAGACGGTGAGTCCCACTTGAAGCATTTGCCAAGTGGTCCCATCAAGCATCCCAAGATAGAAATGGAAGAGGACCTGAGGAAGAGCACAGAAG
Organism: Mesoplodon densirostris; assembly: GCF_025265405.1. Lineage (NCBI taxonomy): Eukaryota > Metazoa > Chordata > Mammalia > Artiodactyla > Ziphiidae > Mesoplodon > Mesoplodon densirostris. Next base: position 82,910,918 of record NC_082671.1, read on the forward strand.
GTTTAGGGTAAGGACTCAGGCGTGGCTGACTAGGAACCACAGTTAGCCATTAGCCATCATGAATATGTAGTGGCTGGTGGTGGGACTTTTCTCCAGTACAAGGCAGCTCTGTGGGAGTGGAGAAGATGCTTGATTTGATTAGAGGCTGAAGACTTGGAAGGCCTGAGCAGAGGAAAGACAGGGGAAGTAAACTGAAGGTATAAGCAGCATCCTGGGGTTTATCCTGGCTGAGGAAGGAAGGTGAATCATGAACAGGATAAATGGCAGGGAAATAAAGGAGGAAGTGAAGGGATGGAGGTCTGGATGAGGTCTAACAGCTCGGGTACTGAGAGTCCAGGTGACAGTTGGGAGGATAGAAGGAAGCAGCCGATCATTTTTCAGTCATCAGTCAAAGAGATTTTTGTCAGGCACCGTATTAGTCAGTGTTCCCCAGAGAAACTAAGCCAATAGAATGTAAATACAGAGAGATTTATGTTAAGGAATTGGCTCACACGATTATGGAAGCTGACAAGTCCAAAATCTACAGTTGAAGTGCTCATGCCTTCAGGCTGGCAACCCGTGGAAGAGCTGATGCTGCAGTCCAGCCCCAAAGGCCATCTGCTGGCAGAATTCCCCCTTCCTCGGGGGAGGACAGTGTTTTGTTCTCTTCAGGCCTTCAGTTGATCAACTGAAGCCCACCTGCATTATGGAAGGTCATCTGCTTTACTCAAGAGTCCAGTGATGTTGATCTCTTCCAATAACACCCTCACAGAAACATCCTGAGTAATGTCTGACCACTTATCTGGGTGCTAACTAGGAATCCAGCTGTCTGGAGGTGGACAGATCCATGGATGGTGCATATTGCAGAGAAACACAGGAAAACCTCTAGTGGTTTTAAAGGAGCACAGAGCATTCGGATATTAATTTTTGGCTGTGTGGACAAGGTGTTTTTCAAAATATTTTAAATACTGATGGCATGACTGATTGTCCCTTGAGAAAAAAAATAGCAAATACACGAAAAACAGACTTCCTTGAATGTTCTGGTTATCTTTGGGAAAGAAGAGAAGAAATCTAGCAGAGCTGACACTGAAAATTAACCAGGCACCTGCTATGGGCCAGGTCTTATTGGGGAAACAGTAAGGATAAGATAGCTCCTTCCTTGGAGCAACATAGATTCTGGAGGAAGACAGTGGCTCCTATGGCTACTGAGGTGAATAGCACTGAAGTCGTGCCTCCAGGCCACCTCCAAGAACATGAACATACTTTTATGTTTAAGATAAATCCGGTGCAGTGCATGCCTGTGTAAGTAATGCAAAATGTTGATAGATATTTATCCAACCCTTTTGTGTCATTTACATTACAGTTAACTTTCTATCAAGATGACCATGGAAAAAGAATTCACTGATATTTGTGCAGTATTACCCTACCCCCAGAATTTCGCCAGTCACATCTTTAGCATTCTGTTCCTCGATAACTAATATTCCAGTTTATTTCTATTCTGATTAGGTCTCAATGGTCTGTAGATGACATGAGAAAACAGCATCTGTCAATCAAGTTGACATGAAAAGTAACAAGTTTTATTTATATATAAGAATGCCCTCTTCCGCTCTTTCCCCTAATATTGAACCTATACAACCAACATACGTTATTCAATCCCTCCTTTAGAAAAGGGAGAGTAACAAATAATTTTCATGTGCCCTATAAAGGAATTAAAAATGTATTGCCATGGGCCTCCCTGGTGGCGCAGTGGTTGAGAGTCCACCTGCCGATGCAGGGGACACGGGTTCGTGCCCCGGTCCGGGAAGATCCCACATGCCGCGGAGCGGCTGGGCCCGTGAGCCATGGCCTCTGAGCCTGCGCGTCCGGAGCCTGTGCTCCGCAACGGGAGAGGCCACGACAGTGAGAGGCCCGCATACTGCGAAAAAAAATAAAAAGTATTGCCATAATCTGACTAATCAGGGTCCCCACCTAACCGGGCATGGGACATAGAAGTGCCTCGCTTAGCTCATACTCAGGGCCATTTGGGTTTTGCAGCCGATAGAACATCAGTGCTCTAATTTGCGTAGCTGGTGTCTCCTGACCATTGCCTGTGGAGAGACTGTTAGCAGCAGAGGTCACAGAGGCTGGGGTCACACAGAGCTGCAGGAGAACCCTGCTGTTTTGTTCTTCTTAGGTGAGAGAGTTCAGAACCTCTTTATTATTAGTTATTATCGTTAATAAACATTCACTAATCCATTGAGGGGGTGAACTCCACTTACAGAACCTACAGACCTTATTATGCAGGGCAAGACTGGAATTGCTCGTATCCCTAAAAGTAGCTGGAAAAGCCTGTCTTTATATCTTTGTGATGAGGGTCTCCAGTCATAGATAAGTCAAGGACCTCACAGTTGGTGAAAACCCCCAATGACATGGATGGGCTTTAGACCGTGTGGTCCACTGCAAGTGTGTTGGAGGTTATGTTTCATGATCTGTCGGTTTTCACATAGGGACTATACTGGATCATTAAATTGTGAAACACTGCGGTGGAGATCTATTATTTTGTACTAGGGCCAAAAAAAAAATCTGTTTTTGTTCTGCATTTCGGAACTCTACATGAGTCTTGAATGTGTGTTAATATGTATACTATGTAAAGCAAGGTTTTCCTGAACAGTTTTTTGGGGAGAGAGAAACAGAGAGAAGGGAGTGGGCATCTTGACTCATGCTTGAGAGTTTAAGCCTATTCTTTTTTTTTTTTAATTTTTATTGGAGTATAGTTGATTTACAATGTTGTATTAGTTTCCAGTGTACAACAAGGTGAATCAGTTATACATATACATATATCCACTCTTTTTTAGAGTCATTCCCATATAGGCCATTACAGAGTACTGAGTAAATTCCCTGTGCTATGCAGTAGGTCCTTATTATCTATTTCATATATAATAGTGTGTATATGTCAATCCCAATCTATCATTCCCCCCCTTCTCCCCTGGTAACCATGTTTGTTTTCTACATCTGTAACTCTATTCCTGTTTTGTAGATAAGTTCATCTGTACCCTTTTATTAGATTCCACATATAAGCGATATCATATGGTATTTGTCTTTCTCTGTCTGACTTACTTCACTCAGTATGACAATCTCTCAGTCCATCCATGTTGCTGCAAATGGCATTATTTCATTCTTTCTCATAGCCGAGTAATATTCCATTGTATATATGTACCACATCTTCTCTATCCATTCCTCTGTTGATGGGCATTTAGGTTGCTTCCATGTCTTGGCTGTTGCAGATAGTGAACATTGGGATGCATGTATTTTTTCAAATTATTGTTTTCTCCAAATATATGCCCAAGAGTGGGACTGCTGGATCATATGGTAGCTCTATTTTTAGTTTTTTAAGGAACCTCCGTACTGCTCTCCATAGTAAGCCTATTGTTTTTCAATAAACAGATTTTCAGACTGCCAAACTTGTTCATATTAATACATATTAATACATTTCCCCAGTATCTGAAAGTCAGTCATTGCTGAGTTACATTATTTGAGCAAAGGATTTTGTGTAAAAATTATCTATTCAGATTTAATGATGAAATTTCATATTCTCATAGTGTGTTGTGAAGCTGAGTTCCCACTAATATAAATAATAACTATATAAAATTATTTTTCAATTTGCCTTTTTTTTGTAAATTTATTTATTTATTTATGGCTGCATTTGGTCTTCACTGCCACGCGCAGGCTTTCCCTAGTTACAGTGAGCGGGGGCTTCTCTTTGTTGCGGTGCGCGGGCTTCTCATTGCGCTGGCTTCTCTTGCTGCAGAGCACGGGCTCTAGGTGCGCGGGCTTCAGTAGTTGTGGCACACGGGCTCAGTAGTTGTGGCATGCGGGCTCTAGAGCACAAGCTCAGTAGTTGTAGCACACAGGCTTAGCTGCTCTGCGGCATGTGAGATCTTCCCGGATCAGGGCTTGAACCCACCATGTCCCCTGCATTGGCAGACGGACTCTCAACCACTGCGCCACAGGGAGCCCCCTCAATTTTTCTTTTCTAGTAATAATAATAACTATGTTGAGTACTTACTATGTGCCAGTCACTGTTTACATGCTCTGCATTGATAAGCTCATTTGATTCTCACCCAAACAACCTTATTATTACCATTTTACAGATGAGACAACTGAAACGCAGAGAAAGTTAAGTAGCTCTCCCATGGATACACTGCTGGGAAGTGATAGGATAGGGTCTGAGCTCATTCCGACTGACCCCAGAGTCTGTGCTCTTATACTATGCCAAGGTCAACTCCTTAGTTTTCTTTAAGAAAAGGAAACTTCAATGTCAGCATAACCACAACAAAATTTTATTACACTGAGGGATAACTAAAGCAATGTAGAATAAAAGAGAACTGACACAAACTCTTAACCTCTAGAAATTGATACAGCAAATTTATCTGAATTTTAAAAAGAAGGAAAATGAGATTTAAAATATTAATAGCATTTTAAACATGGGGAAACAAGAAGGTCAAGATTTTTTTTTTAATCATCTGTTAGAGGAGAAAGCTAACCCCAAAATGACAGTGTTACTTAATGTTGTTCTTTTTCAAAGTGTGAATCTCAAAAACTGTGATTTGCAGTAAAAAAGCAGCATAGCAGAACTCAGAAGCCCCAAGATTCACTCCTGGCTTTTCTATTAACTCTGGGTGACCTTGAACACGTCACCCTCTGAGTTTGTTTCCACAACCTTAAAATCTTTTTCTTCTAGTAATTGCCAGAGTTCATGCCAGCTCTAGTACTTTATGAATATCTTCAGACTAGAAATTAGTGGAGAACTTGTACATGTTGTCTTAGAATCAAAATGCATTAACCTCTTTTCTAAGATGCTTATTCTCTTGTTTTCCTGATGAGGTCAACAGCTGGACAAGCTTTTTTTTCCAAACATTATTAATTGATCACATTAACTTCACCATCAGTGACTCTTTGGTCATTTGATGAGGCTGGTGAAGTCTTCTATTTCTCCTCAAGAAGGTACTGTCGAGTCTTCGGAGCCATATGGAACTGTTAGAGCAGCAAGCAAGAATGATCTAGTAAATAAGCAGTGCCTTCTTTTCCTCCCTTCTTTTTTTTCCCCCAAAGACACTAAATCTGTTTTCTCTTTATATCAGAAATTAGGCTCCAAAAAGGTCCTCCCAGGAAATTGATAGGAGAAATGTTAAAATCAAGATACGGAGCCTGACCCATCTATATTAATAACACCTCTACTGAGAGCTGGAAATCATGAAGTAGTAGCATAAGTTTGAAAGGAGAATCTGTCATGATTTTACCATAAGAGAATCTAGTGGAAAACTTCGGGGTCCTTCCCACCTCGCTTAACCCAGGCGGGGGTGGAACAGATGAACTGTGAAGCTTTTCAAATCGCTACAGTTCTGTCAGTGATCCTTTTATGGACTTAAACCACTCTGTTCCTGTTGCCCCTTCACCTCTCAGAAAACAGCAGCAATAGCAGCTCATGTCAATGAAGGAGAAATGAGAGCACTTTTCATTTTTAGGGCCTTCAGCCGAAAAGCAGTCTGAGGAAGTCTTTTTCAATGCGCCTTTGACACCGTGACTCTCTTCTTCCTTTGACGGGCCCACAAAGTCCTGATCTTTTTTAACCCCTTCTAATTTTGTGCATATTTTAAGTGAGGGCTGTAATGCGATTCTCTATCAAGGTTTAATTAAGACATTAGTATTCATTCACTAAGCACAAGGCAAGCTTGTATCTCCAAGGAGCAGAGATAGACAACAAAGGGTCAAACTAACTGAAATAAAAGCATGGCATCTTGTCTTGAAATTCAGAGGCCCTGTGTTCGGCATTTGTGTGAAAAGCTGACACAGGACAGCTTCAGCATACAATGAGAAATTTGTGGTCCCTTTCCAATTCCTTTGTTCGAAGAATATATTTCAGTGTCTGTGTTCAGCATCCAGGTATGAAAACTGTGTGTATTAGGATGTTCAGGACTGTGAAAACGCATAGGTTTTTAAATCTTTGAGATTGCAGAAATTGCATACATACATTAGCAGAACAGGTTTTTAAAATCATTTTGGAATGAGGGAAAAACGTGAGTAGCCTACGTGAAACATGGTAAGAATTGTTCATTCCATTTGCGTTTGTTTCCGAGAGCTGTACTTATTGCAGCTTATAAAATCAATTAAATTTGGCTTCTGTTTCTCTGGGCAATAAATTATTTTCTGTGTAATAAAGAAAACATGAGCCCAAAATAGGTATGTGAAAATGTTTCTGTCACAAATAAAAATGTCAGCATTTTGACACAAATATAAGCAAGAATGAAAAGTCTCTCTCCCAAAAAGCCAAAATATTAGGGAGTCTTTTCCATTTTGCTTACACTGATCTTAAGAAAAATAGAATATATAAATGTCAGTTATTTAGAATACCACATAAGCCTGTACTTTTATATCTCCTGGGCTGAAGTGATCTAAATGTCATCTCATACATTATCAATTTTAATTTGATCAACTAGAATGCATTGCATAAAAGATAATTTGTCCCTATTGTTACCACTGAAAACATTGAACCAACATTCAAATTATACTTTTCTAATCAAATTCTTACTCTGATGAGTCCTGTTTGTTGTCATTCATAGCTTTACTTTTGATTCATTATTAATCACAGCTCACGTGTTCAACTCCTATAAACAGTTCATAATGGCTTATTTGTAGCTTGTAGGTTTTCTTTAATCTCCCCACAGTGAATTGCAGTAGAACTCAGTTCATTTGCTGGCATTATTAAATAGTTGATTAATGCCCAGGTTTTATATTGTTAGTCTTTGCTTTTTTTATATAGAGAACTGAAAAATCAGGATTTGCTGTTCTTGCCAGAAGCCAGTGAGAATTTTCAAAATATTTCTCTTTGAAGACTTGGGCTCTGATACTCTCACATACGTGAATGTTCTGTTGAAGTCGCTTTTGGTAGCTTGAGCTCCCGTAACTGTCTATCCTTACTTGTCAGGTCAGAAGTGCTGGCATTAGACCCCAAAGCTCTTCTGGAGCTCATCCCTTATTTTCCTCAGGAACCAGATGAGTTCACGGGGATGAAATGTCTTTGGCAAAATGTATCACAACAAGCTAGACACAACATTCTTTAGCAGAAAGAAAGTCCATGAAAGTAAGCATTTACCCACGTGCCTGAAGTTCCAGAAAGAGACAATAACCCTAAGAGAAACAGGAAGTCTTTTCAATAGAATTGGGTAATATATGCTCCTCTCTCATCCCATGGGAAACAGATGGCTCACAAGACTTGCTTCCTCAAGGAACACTGGGAGAAGCTAAGGCTGTGTTTAGTTAGATCTGCCGGAGAGCCTAGGTTCAGACATCAGTTACCAGCAGTGCAAGAGCAGCATCCTGTCCCTGTTCCGTGGCTCCTTATCACCCATGGAGTAAGGGTCAGATTCATGAGCAAAGCATTAAGACACCGAGTGTAACCCCAACCTATTCTTCCAGCCTCACCTCTCAAAGCACAGTTGAAAGAACCTTCTCTTCCATTCAGCTGGCCAGCTTTTCCTCTGAACATGCTGTGCACGTCCCAGGCTCTTTCTTCTACTCTGAGCTATGCTTTCTCATTGATTCAAAGAGCTTTTTTTCCCCAGAGCTACAATCCAATGCTGTCTTCTCAGTGCAGTCCTCTCTAATCACCCCCATTTCCTTTTGGGGAGCACCATAGTGCAATAGGTCCCAAACTGTGACCTGAAGACCCTGGGGGTGGAGAGAGAGCTTCAGGGAGAAAGTGGAGAGTACACTGAACTGCTAAAACCACCGGAATCTGTCTGTGTACCAAACATTGTTAGGAACACGAATACAACTAAAAGTACAACTAATGTCACATAGAGGCAGGCTATGACAGTAAGGTGGGAAAAACTCACTGAGAAAAATCAGGATCCATCATAGTATATTATATAAAATGTAGCTGCAAACTTTTCCCTTTGAATATTCTTATTATTTTATGAACCTTCATTAAACTTTCTCTGCTTTGAAAATATGTATTATGGCCTTACCTATGTTTCTTCAACTCACTTGCAAATACCTTGAGATCAGAAGCCATGCCATGCCTTCATTCGTTTCATGTTTACGGATCCCCATAAATAGCTCTCCAAACCTTTATTTTATACTTCTTAAGCCTTTACCCCGCCACCTTCATTCATTCATTCAATGACATTGCCTCTCACCGCACCAAGAGCGTGATGGTAACTAGACACGTTCTCTTAGAACTTACTGCCAGAGGGCAGAAGGAAACTTTTGGAGGTGAAGGGTATGTTTAGGGCATAGGTAGTGGTGGCAGTTTCACAGTTATATACTTATCTCCAAACTTGTTGAGTTGTACCCATTAAATATGTACAGAGTTTTGAATGTCAATCATACCTCCATAAGGTGGTTTTTTAACTGAAGTATAGTTGATTTACAATGTTACAGGTGTACAGCAAAGTGATTCAGTTATACATACATATATATATTTTTTTTTTCTTTTTTGGATTCTTTTCCATTATCGGTTATTACAAGATAGTGAATATAATCCCCTGTGTTCTACAGTAGGACTCTGTTGTTTATCTACTTTATATATAGTAGTGTGTATCTGTTAATCCCAAATTCCTAATTTATCCCTCCCCCACATTCCCCTTTGGTAATCATAAATTTGTTTTCTCTCTCTGTGAATCTGTTTCTGTTTTGTAAGTTCATTTGTATCATTATTTAGATTCCACATATAAGTGATATCATACGATATTGGTCTTTCTCTGTCTGACTAAAGTGATATTCAAAAAAAGAACTTACCATTGCTCCATCTCTGGACTTACTCAATTAACACCCAGACTCACCTGCTCACAGAAACATGTATCCCTCCTTCTCTCCAAAGCTAATCATTCTCTCTGTGTGCTGGGTCCATCCCCACTCTCCCTCTCCAAAGTCCATCCGTTCTTCTCTCTTCTTTTAGCCTCAAGGCTCCCTGTAGTGTCCCTCCCACCCAGGTCCCCACTGCTGAAATCACTGTGCCTCCATAATATCAGAATATCTGCGATGCTCCAAGCATTGCTCACACCGTATCCCGTTCCTGACCCCCTCCTTCCCTGTGATCATCTTATATCTCCTCCAAGACCTAGCTTAAAATATCCTTAGCTCCTTGGAAATCTCTTTTTAAATATCTTTTGATATAGGACTAATCACAGCCTGGCAGGTGCTTTCTTATGTACATACAGCCTTCTCCGTTAGATTGAGAACTCATTGTACACAGGGGTTACGTCTTATGAATCGTTGTCTTTCCTATTGTGTGGCTTTCTCACAGAGTTGGTATTTTAACAAATGCTTGTGGCATAATTTTGCTTTCTTTTCTCTCACCAGGTAGGACTTAATAAAAGTAAACACTCATGCCATATGTCGTTTGTGTTCTCAAATATAAACTTTCTTTTGATAACATGCCTTCCTGAAGATTCTTCTAGACATAGAAGAAAATATGCTTTAAGAACTATTTTGTTTCATGTTTCTAGGCATGTTTCATGCCTAGCTAGTTGCAATCATCTGTCCTCCTAGGCTCACAGAGGTTATTCTGGATCTGCCTGTGGCCACCCTCCCTCATCTTACACAAATCATCTCACCTCTAGAAGGAAAAGGCAAATAATAGCACTGACCACTGTCCTCACAGTCACAGTAAATCAAAAAGCATAAGGGAAAGGCAATATTTACTACTCCTGCACCAGACACATGCACACATGTACATGCACGCACACAGCAGATCTATGAAGGAGGTATGAATATCAGCTCCATTTCACAGATGCAGAAAGCGAAGCTGGGAAAGGGGATCACCTTCCCTGAGATACAGCCTTAAATATTAGAGCTAGGAATCAAACTTGGGTCAACCTTGCATCAAAGCCAGTGTGCTTTCTATTCCTTATACTGCCTCAAAAATAGGGGGAAGTGATTAACGTTAATGGTTGTAAGGCTCATATGTATGACTGTGGTAGATTATTCATAGCTACACTGGGTATACATCATAAAAATATAAGTTAGTCACTAAACCATGATGTATCAGGCCTCACATATGTTCCCAACTGCTGATATAAGTACCTTGCAGAACATCATTTGCTGAGGCATTATGTAACCTATGTTTGCAACCTTCATCTGAGACAGAGAACACTCCATGATTCAGATGAGAAAATCAAGGCCCAGAGAAGAGCAGACGCTTCCCAAAAGTCAGAACGATAGTCTCAGAGCATAACTCCATCCTGGACTTGAGTGTTTAGGTCTGACTAACCATGCTTTTTGAGAAACACAGTGCATCAACCAGTTTTTCTTGAGGGAGCAAAGTTGACACTCCCCATAATTAAGGATTCCAAACCACAGACTAATTTGGAAGGGACACCAGGTTCATACGACAGTACCAGTTGTAAGACGAGGACAGCAAAGACATTTTGCAGTTCAAAAATATTTGAAGACCTTGTTTTTAAAAAAATCACTGGCCAAGAGCCAGTTTTGAATTTTGCATCCCATTTTCCCAAACTTTTCACACTGGTTATATATTTATATAAGTGGGCCTAGTTTTTAAGCCAATGCAATTCTAGATATTATATATAGGTAGAATTATGAAAAAACAGATTATTTTAGCCTCCATTTATTTTCTTCGTTTAGTACCTACTCTCTGTCAGCTATTCCATATAGTTTGACTGAAGAACCAGAAATGATCCTTTTCAACATCAGAAAATTAAATATGTTGCAGAATATGCTTCTATTTTAAAAAATTGATGAATAAGCACATTAAGCAGTAGCAAATGATGTGTAGGGATATTCAAGGAACTGAAGCCCTTCGGGATGAGAAGATTAGCAAAATACAGAATCAGAACAGGTTTTGGTGCTATAAATATGGCTACTGCATATTTCAACTCTCTTGGCAACTATAGCTAGGATGCAGAATTCATGTACCTTTCTTTAGAATTGTCAGAGAAGATATTTACTGAAAAACAAGTATTTTGCAAGGAAACAGTTTGTAAGGAGATAGTTTCTTTAAAAAAAAATAAGGACTGTTTAGTAGGATTAAAATCATTCGGTGGGAAATGGGTGAAATTCTCAATGATTGCCAGTGTAGTCAACACTGAGAAAGTAAAACTATTGCTTCCCTAATGTGTTTCCAAATGGAAAATGCACCCCACCTCTTGGAAGCCACCATTTTTGCAATGTCACTGGGCCATCAGAAATATATTCCTAGTATATCAAAAGTGTATAAAAATCCGTAAGAAATGACATTGCAATAAGGAACTTAGAATTCTGTTCTGAACAGTGATCTGGCTTTGGCTCCAAGGGTAAGGAAAGTGCAAGTGTTGAAATGTAACAGACTCAATTGCTTGCATAAGCTCCCTGAACCTCTTTCCTCACTTGTAAAATAGGGGATAATACTACTTTCCATGTAGGTTGTAAGGATCTGATGTGATAAACTATGCATAGAGCCTGGCTGTAAACTAGTCTTACGTGGCTTTCCAGCCATATCACTACATATCATCTACTCATTTTAACTCTTAACAATTTATTTCACTGGTAGAAGTGCAGGGGAACAAATGCAGTTCCAGAACCTCCCATGCCCTGAAATATGTAAATTGTTTCCTACAGTACCATTTCCTGGAGTAGTTTCTATTCCCACCCCTGGCACATTCCTGATTCTCCTGGCAGTCGCACCACCCACTGAATGGTCCAAACACCTTCCTGGTCTACTTTGAGCAACTGTGAGTCCTTCTGTCTGCACAATTATTTTTATATGCCATGCATATTTAACTAGGAGAGCAAGGAAACTACTCCGAGGTTGAGGAAGAGTGGTGTTTCTCTGCTCCTCCTTTGGGGCTCGTGTGAGGATCATTCAGCTCCTTTGGTTAGCATGTCTTGCTAATGAGACCAGAGAGGTGGCCTCAGTCCACATGTGAGCCAATCCACTGCTCCGTTCCTGGTCCCAGATCATAACGAAGCCTAACTGTGGAACAAGATCCCCCAGGTGCTGTGTGGCCCTCTGCTTTCCTGTCACTTGTCTCACCGTCTCAGGCTTAGCATCATTTGTTCATTAGAACAACACATAGGTTCTAACAGCCTTCAGCATGCCAGGCCCATGCTAGGTGCTGAGTTGAATCAAGTAGAGACACATCACCGTACTCTCCACGGGCCCTCAGGGGCGTTCAAAGGCTTTGTCCGGCACAAGGATAACGCACATCCCACCCAACGGCCACTTGCTCCCCACCCAGTCCCCAAGGGAATTTTGCAGACACAAGTCGTATGAATATAGGTTTATTCAGAACCAAGGCTCTTTGAGAAAGTATTGAAAGCAAAAGAGTTGTAAACTCTCTGACTTTGGAAGGTAAAATTCATTCTTTTCCCATACCACAAATCCAGATTTTCATGTTTTAGGAAAATGGACAGACAGGTAAAATTGACAGAAAAAACAACAAGTTCTCTGAACTGTGGTTGCCAGTCAAATGGTCCTAATACAGCATCCAGCTCCTCTCATCTTTTGCACTTTTCTAGAATTCCTTAACAGGAATCTGAACATATTTTCTTCTTTTTCTTTTTCATATCACCTTGCTTTTATAGAATGTTTTATATTTTTCAAAAGATTTCCACGTCTTTTTTGGTTCCTCATAATAACCCTGTGAATGAGGAAAGCAGGTTGTGAAGTATTAATGAAGCAAAAGTTAAGTTACGCTTTGGTTTCTTTGCAAAGGTACCTCTCCTCCCCAGCCACAAGCTGTCTGAATGTGGACTATACCTTATTCCAAATGTTCATTTTAAGAGGGGAGGCAATGTGATAGACTGACACAAAAGCACAGGCTTTGTGGCAGAAAGATGTGTGTGTTTTTAATCTGGACTCTGCCACCTAGTTAATATGTCATCTTATTCCTTCCTCAGTTTCCCTACCTGTAACCAGGGATAACGATACTGGACTCAGGGAGGGTTTGTGGGGATTAAACTAGGTGCCTGTGAGAGGCTTCTTTGCCCTCCCGTGGCCACTTTTTCTCAAGCCTCAGGAGAGGCTGAACCCAGCAGCTACATGGAAAGAAACCTTCATTCACAAGAGCCTTGTCTTCCCCACCGACGCTGCTCCTCCCCCTTTCTGCAGCACTGCTCTCCCAAGCCCAGTTTTCTGGAGCCATCCTTAAAAAACTTTCCTTTCCTTCACCATTTACAGCCAACACTCCCCATCCCTGCCCTTTCTGCTGCCAAATGTTTCTCAGATCTGCTCCCTCCTCTCATTGACACTCATTTGTTCATTCAGTGACTATGTATTGGGTACTTACTACATGCAGCCACTTCACTGGACTCTGGGGGTACACAGTGAACAAGAACTCACTCCTGGCCCTCATCCTCACTCACCTGAATTACTTCAATGCACTGGCCTGTGGACAGGATCTCCTTACTCCAATCCGTTCTCAGTACTGACATCAAATTCAGTATTATAGAGCAATAGTGATCTCTGATCTCATCAACTCTAATCTCATCCTTTCCCTTCTTTAAAACTTTGTTGACTTCCCAAAGATTTCACCATAATAAAAACACTCCATATTTACTGAGCATGCACACCATGCCAGGCATTCTTCTGAGCACTTTACACGTGTTGTCAAATATAATATATTTGATATAATATAATATATAATATAATTAAGTTGGAAGACCAAATTTCTTTCAAATGCCCTTAAATCTGGCCACAACCCACCTTCAAGCCTCCTGTCCTGCCACTCACATATACAGTTCTCCCTTGCCAAAAATGAACAGGGACATAAATAAAATTGTAAAACCATAAACAGACATGTCATGTTCTTATGTTCTTGCACACGTCTGCACTCTTGCACGTGATACCTCTTCTGCCTGAAATCCCTTCCCTTACTCCTCTACCTGGAAAACTCCTATTCATCCCTGAAAGCCTGTCTCCTACACCATGAAGATCTCCCACAGGCAGAGATCGTCACTCCCTACCCTGAGCTTTCGTAACAGTGAAGATACTCACTTGGAGCATCTGTCACTTCACTTTCCCCACTGGACCGGGAGCACCTCGAGGCAATAATTACGTCCCATTCATTTCTGTATGCCCCTAAGCACGACACAGCCGACGCTGGATACATATTTGCTGATGGATAACTGCGTGCTACAGGCTGCATTGTTGGGGTCCCTCACCAAGGTGTGACTCTCGGAGCAGAAGCTGCCAGTAAGAACCTAGAACTGTGGGACCGTAACGGTTCTGTCAAGGGCACAGTGACCAACTTCTGTACAACATGCTGTGGTTCCTTAACAAGCTTTCTTGCTTTAGTGTTTTTCACTTTAAGTAGCAAAAGTAATAGAACTCCATGCTTAATTAAAACGTTGTTCCCCAAATGTAAAATAGGTAGCTAGTGGGAAGCAGTCGCATAGCACAGGGAGATCAGCTCGGTGCTTGGTGACCACCCAGAGGGGTGGGATAGGGAGGGTGGGAGGGAGATGCAAGAGGGAGGGGATATGGGGATATATGTACATGTATAGCTGATTCACTTTGTTATACAGCAGAAACTAACACCACTGTAAAGCAACTATACTCCAATAAAAATGTTTAAGAAGAAAACGTTGTTCCCTTGTTCAGTGTGAGGTTAGGTCTTGGCCAGCCTGGGTGCTGTGAAGATGGCAGTATTGGCAGGCTGGGCAGAAAGAACTGGAGAGAGTCTTTTTTCCCCTTAAATGTTGCCTCTATCATCTCCATCACCTCCATTATGTGGAAAATAACTTCCAAGCCTCCAAAGGAAGCCTTCTGCTGAAATTTTAATCAAAGATTGAACTGAACATTTTTTTTTTTTTTTTGCTGTACGCGGGCCTCTCACTGTTGTGGCCCCTCCCGTTGCGGAGCACAGGCTCCGGACGCGCAGGCTCAGCGGCCATGGCTCACGGGCCCAGCCGCTCTGCGGCACGTGGGATCTTCCCAGACCGGGGCACGAACCCGTGTCCCCTGCATCGGCAGGCGGACTCCCAACCACTGCGCCACCAGGGAAGCCCCGAACTGAACATTTTGAAGAGGGGTATTTGCTAATGGAAGACCCGGCACTTATAATTTCTGATATTTAATACCTAATTATCCATCTTCCCAAAAGTTTCCAGTTGTGGAGAACATGACAGTAGATCAGGAAGAATGGCCACACGAAGCCCTTCCACTTCCTGAGAGGTAATTCGGCAAAGAAATAAGCAACAAAATATGCTTAATGCTGAGCTTTTGAAAATTGACTTTTTTCATTTAATTAAGATAGGGTTCTAAATAGTATGTCATGGGGGTGACTGTCCGTCTGTCTGTCTCATTTGGAAGTCAAGTAAATTTTCTGCAGGCATAATGATTTAATCGTCAAGTAAACAACTAATCAGACAAAGCCCATTTGTTCTCTTGTCTTAGTGATCAATTCAGATACTCCAGCTTCCTAATAAATTGCTTGGCAGTCAGTCCAAATTAACTGGAGACATAAATCTGTTTTGACCTTGTATATAGACAAGATACTAGCCATGAGGCCATTCCAAGGAATAACTTCAAATTCTAAGTTTAAACACTCTTGAATTTAAGCCCTTTCATATTGAAACGAATAGTTTATAAAACTCTTCTCCCTGCAAAAATCCTCATAAATGAGTGCAGTGTTACTATTTTAAAATTAAAACCATCTTTTTCAGCTTCGGCGTGACTAGAGATTTTGCAAGTAGCCATGTAAATGATTATAAAATGGGGGGAAAGTGTTTGAAAGTCGCATTTTATTAAATTCCTAGCTAGATGCAAATTTTTTTTCTTTCAAATTCACAATTTAAATTATTCAGCTTTTGGTTTGCCCAAATGCTGTCTTTTTTTAGGAAACAAAAACTAAGCCGTGCTTATGTAAGATTTAAGTGCTTCATAAAACCACTGTATTAATAATACTTGGTTTTTAAATGTTGTGTTTGGAAAGGTAACATCTCTTTTCTCCCAGCCTCCTTAATTAGCATCTCTCCTAAGCAACATTTCCCTAAGAGACACTGCAGTCAAGGAGCTAAGGATCTTGCAGTATTTACCTCTGCTCATGGTTTTCCCACAGGGAGCCTTCAACACATTCTGTCCGTGTTCAAGGGATATAAATATCATTTTTTATGAACCTTGATGAGAGAAGAGATTCAACCTAAATAAAAACAAGAATGAACTGTAAATGTCAAGTATCCTGTTTTTGGGGGGGTTTATGCTTTATTATACTTTGTTAAAAAGGAAAAATTGTACATTTTTAGAATGTTTTTATCGGTCAGTTTAATGTACTGAAAATAAAATTTTTTTTTAAATGCTGGGGAAAGGAAGCCACTTTCATCTCAAAGAATTAAAATATGAGATTTCAATAATTGAGGCATTTTGCCTGAAATACTGTTAGGAAATTCTTTTTTACAATTGAGATTAAATACTTCTATGGCAAACAGTCATTTTTTATATATTGGAAATAAACTTTGGCATTTAAATTTGTCATCAAAAATGACAAATTACTTGAATCCCATGAAGATTGAACCAGGAAGATTTAATTTAAGCATAGGTGGAAAATTGTTGATGTAGTCAGTAGGTTTGATATTAACACTATGGCATTTTCATCATTAATTATGCATGTCATGGCTATCAGGTGCCCATTACGTGAATAACATTATATTAATTAATTATTGACATGCCCTGTACTATCATCATTCTAGGGCAACATAAGAATGAATTACCAAGTTTTCATCCTATGTTGTTTTCTGTCCAGCTTAATATTAGGATTATCTTGAAGTAAAAATGAATAATCTCTCACTGTGCGAATGACATTATATGAAGGTGTAATGAGTTCAGTGACAATTGCATATTAAACCCTGTTTTCAACCACATACTAAATCATTGTTTATTGCTTGGTTTTCATTGGAGGCTTGTAAATTATAATGAATTATATTGACAAGTAGGGATATAACTTTTCCATTTGATAGTTAAGCATCTCCTTTTTAGAAAGCATTGCTCTTCTTTTTGCTTTTTCACCTTGAGCTCATATATTTGATCAACAAGCTTACAAACCTGATACAAAATAAATATACTTCATTTTTTCATACACTGCGCTAAGTTGATATATTTTTCTTGGAGCATGACTAATTTGATACTGTCATTCAAAGGTCTGTTGCTGTGATTTGTTTTGAGATTTCTTTGTTTTGGTCTGGTTTGGTTTAGTTTTGAGCCATTTTATAATAGCCGCATGTAAGGAATACAAAAAGAATAAGACTTTATTTCTGCCTTCAAGATTTTGGTCTAGAGAAGGAAACATGCAAACACCTAGCTGTAGTACAGCATGACAGGTGGCAGGGGATGGGTGACAGGGGTGTTGGTAGAAGTTTCATCTTTCAGAAAGTAATATTTGAACTTGGTCTTGACATATTGAAAGATGAGTAGAGGTTCACCAGGTAGAGAAGAGGTGAAGGCCATTCCAAAAAGAAGGCACAGCTCCTAAGCCTTAAAAACCTGAAGGACGGGTCCCATTTTATCACAGATTAAGTGCTCTGGCCCCCAAAGAATCCTTCAACACCAGAAACATTACTTCTTTGCATATCTTTATAAGAGAGTTTACAGCAGAGGTTCTCATCTCATTCACTGCACAGGGCAACCTGGTCACTCACCATGGCTATCCCTCTCCACACCAGGATGGGAGAACAGGACTAGCACTGTCAGCAGCTAATGACTCCATCTTTTTAATGACTCTCCATTCTCCAGCTTTGTGAATCATGGCTGGCCTAGGCGAGGAGAAGGAAGGAGAGAACATTCAAAGGAGCTTGCCCCTCTCCCTCAAAGAATTTTTTTTTTTTTTACAATAAACCCTCCATTAACTGGGACTTTTAGATAGCTAATGTTGTCAGCCCTTGCTTTTGGTGCAAGAGACAATGACAAACAACTGCTCCTAAGTATTTATTAAAAAGAGAAAAACCTGGGATGCTGCTGGGGCCAATATGCATTCGTCAGCCACCTTCTGCAGCGGCACTGTGGCCCAGTGACAAATGGTCTTCACACAGCATGAATCAGATGCTATGTGATGTTCCAGATATCAAGGAAAGAATTAAGGACCTTCAATTAACTGCACTTAGGCAGGGGAGGAGCAAAAGTTGTTTATGTATATATATGAGATATATAGAGATTATTACATATTATCTATAATATATATCATATATAATATTTAGAATTCTTCCTAAATATTTACATATATTATACATATAGGCTATATATATTATATGTTTAGGAAGAACATGTATTATATATAACATTTGGAATTCTTATGTATTTTATATATTATATTTATATGTATGTTATATTAATATATATATTTAGGAAGAATGCCAAATATATATATAACATTTATGTATAATATAATATAATATATATTATATACAATATTATATATAATATAATATATATAATATACATATAGTATATATATTTAGAAAAAATTCCAATAAAGACTCCAACAATGGGAAAAAAGTGTCATATAACCATAAGATACACTAATAAAATAATTGAACTAAGTGAAAATTTTGTACATTCTATATGTATATCACTATACTAAGGTTACTTAACACACCACCCCATTATCTAAAGGTAATTGAGGTTTTTTCATGTAAATATGCAACACTGAACCACTAATGCAGCCCTTGAAAATTACCTTAATTTAAAAAAAGTTTTTATTATCTAGGAATCATTACTGACTGACAGATTTCAGATTGCCCTCAAATTTCCCACTACCTTTTCCTGGCCAGGGCTTCCCCTTCTGGCATGAAGGGTTTTGGAATAATAGTGAGAGTAAAAGGAATATAAGAAAACAGAATCATTTCTGTGGTAGATATATTAATGGATAAACTTGAAAAGACTTAGAAAACTGCAGGGCTCATACTGTAGTAAATAAAGTACCAGTCTTTTAAATAAGCACATAGCCTTAACAGCTAAATGAGTCTCTGGGGAAAGACCAACAACTTCTGAGCAGAAGATGTGGGTCGGGCACCATGCTAGGTACTTCTTTTAAAATTGTCTCACTTGAGCCTCACAGCGCCTCTGAGAGAGAAATGGCAGCAGGATATAATGAGTATAAAGAGCACGAATTTTGGAAGTCAACTCCTGACTTTGTCACCTACTTTGGCAACTTCCTAAAATCCCTGAGCCTCAGTCTATTCATTTCTAAAATGGAGATAATCACCAAACTTGTAAGACTGAAACAATAAGGTAAATGAGCTGATCTGTATTATATGTATATTCCTTTCCCCTTCTGACCTGTCGTCTTATGTTCTTTCCACTAAAAAGAGGCATTAAAAGGCCTCTTTTTTGTGTTCAACTAAAAATTCAGATATTTCTCTGAACTGTGGCAAAGCCATATATTCCTCCATCTTGAACAATTGATTTCTTTTGGAACCTTAATGTAGGACATTACATTTATCCATGTTAAATTGCATCTTTTTGGTGTCACCGTGGCCTGTCAGCCTGTTGAGGGAATTTTGAATTTTGCATTGGCCTATTACCGTATTAAATATCCTTCACAGCCTTATGTCATTGAAAAATCTGATAAATGTCCCTCTTAGGTCTACTTTGATGCCATTAATAAAAATATTGAATAGAGCAGAATCCAGGGGCAGAGGCCTATGGCATTCAATCAGTGGTCCCCCCCTACAGGCTGTGACAGAGTCATTCATCAAGCCTCTTGGATATAGATGTACAACCACAATCACAAGCCGTGAATCCACTTAATTTTTCTCTCATAGAGCCCACCATCTTATAGATAATGAAAGACTTCATCAAGTGCTTTATTGAAATCAAAGACACTATATCTATGGCATTCTCCTGGTCTGTCAACCTCATACTAATATCCCGTCAAAAAGAGGAAATTAATGTAGTACAGCAAGAACTTATTTTTAATGAGACCATTGAAGTTTGAAGAGAGGCTGATGGCAGAGGTGTTCTTGCCAGAGAAGAGTTGCCTGGCCAGTTGCCGAGGGCTTCGAGTTGTGACATGACGTCGATGAGTGACCAAGTTCCAGGGGTGGGCTTAGTCCTTCTAGTTCAGAAACTGGACTAAATCACACACTGAATGAACTTACCATTTATTGAGACTCATTCTGTGCCAGGCACTGGGCTAGGTGCTTTCCCTATATCTCATTTAATGTCGACACTAAGAGGTAAGTACTATTTTTTTAACCCCATTATTCTGAATGAGTTAGGTGAAGCTGAGCGAGGCTAAACAGTTGACCCAAAGCCATATATAGTAAGTGCCAGAATCAAGGCTCACACCCACGTCACCCTGACACCAAGCCCTGCTCCCAGTCACTGTGTTCGTCTGATAGAGTCTTATGCTTCCACGGTGTTGAGTTAGTTGACTCGAGAACAGCGTTTCAACAAGATTTGCAGTCAGTTAACGTATGGTGGGAAGGCCTCCCTAACTGTGGTCAAAGTCTCCCTGCCCTCCATCTTTTACACTCCCTCTCCTGGTGTCTGGGTACCAAGAAAACGGATTCTCTGATTGCCTGCTGGTGCACGTGGTATTGGAGGAAAGGTAATTTTGAGAGAGATCTTGTATGGATCAATAGGAGACCTGATGAAATAGCCTCTGCCCAACGGCAGAGAATGCCTTTTAAGTGATCAAGGAGCTTCCATTCTCCAGATTCAAACTCTCTGTCCCAACAATACTACCAAGGCTAGGCTTTTTAATTGTGTTTTATCCGCTGTTTCGCTGCTTAAATCTGCCCCCCACCCTTGCTTCCATGCCCACCCCACCCTGACACATACCTTCTTTGTTCAGCTGGGTTTCAATATCTAAACAAAATAGTCAAATTGCAGGTCTATTCCATTGGCTCTTTCTGAACCAAGTCATTCTGTCTCCATTCATTCTGTTGGTGTGATTAATTTAGTTCTTAGAATGCAACCTTATTCCCTAGTGCGTGAGAGAATCTCATTATCACCACCTGCTACCCCTACAGAGCCCATCATGGCTCCTAGTGGGCACTTCTCTCTTTTCAAACATTCACAAACCATTTGCTGCAAGCATTTAAAAAGCATAAACATTTTTACCAAAGTGTCATCGCTAGGAAGATTAAGACTCTTAAAATATGCATATTGAAAGCTGTAGGTCCTAATTTACCGTAGACATGTAACAGAGAATGTCCTACTCACCCATTAGCCTGTAGCTAAACAGCACTCGGTACCTAGAGCAAAGCTGCCCTCTGGGTCACATTTCCCTTGAAATATCCTGGACACCCTGCAGTTCGAGTGTTGCTTATCCTTTAGTCCAAGTGGAAAATGGTACATTTCTAGAGGACAGCGGTTTCTCTCTGGAGCAACCTGAATTATAGCCTTCAGAGATGGCCTATTTACACCACACTTGCTGAATACTGAATACTGAGGGCTTTCTCCCAGCATTGTTCATTTTTTAAACAGCTTTATTGCGATACAATTATGGGTCATAAAAAATACCCATTTTAAGTATACAATTCAGTGAGTTTTAGTAAATTTATACAGTTGTTCACCCATCAATGCTCTTCGGTTTTAGAATATTTCCATCACTAGAAAAATTCCCTCATAGCCGTTTCAGTCAGTCCTCACTCCCATTCCCACCCTAGGCAAACATTGATCTGCTTTCTCTAGATACAGTTTTATATTTTCTAAAAACATCAAAAAATGAATCATACAACATGTAATCTTATGTGTCTGGCTTCTTTCACTTAGCATAATGTTTCTGACACGCATACTGTAGCATGTACCTATAGCCTGTTCTTTTTTATTTCTGAGTAGTACTCCATAGCATGAATATACTAGATTTTACTCATCCATTTGCCAGTTGATGAGACATTTGGATTTTTTCCAGTTTTTAGGTATTATGAATAATGTTGTCTAAACATTCATTTATAAATCTTTGTATGGACATGTCTCCATTTCTCTTGGGTTGCTGACTAGGAGTGTACTTGATGGGTTGTATAAGAAGCTGAGTCATAATGTGAGATATTGGCAGTTCTCCAAAACGTAGAGGTACCATTTCACGTTCCCACTAGCAATATGAAGGTTCCAGTTTCTCCACATCCTCACCACCACTTGGTATTGTCAACCTTTTTTATTTTAGTCATTCTAGTGAGTATATAGTGACTCCAATTTTATTCTGTTATGTGATTCTTCAGGAGATAAAGATGATAAGGAGATAGCTGATGGGGGTGGGGAAAAGCAATGGAAGAAAAGGATTATAAAAAAAAATCTCTCACTACCATCCTGCTTTCTCATCTTGAGCCTGTCCTTGGGACTAACAACAACATCTGCTTTCCTTAGAAATACTTTTTTTTTTAACCCTTAACATCCTTTTTCCCTCCATATAGGGACTGAAATACAATGAACACCCAATTCTAAAGTGCAGTAGTAGCTAGGTAGGCTAAGTAAAATCCATGCAAGCATTTTTTAAACCTTAATTTGAACTAGTTTTAGATAGATTTTTGCCTCCTCCCATACCAAATTCTTTTATCAGAGCTGCTGACAAGAAACAGAAGCGACTGGTTTCAATTCATTGTCCCTTTCACTGTCCTACCCTCTGATAGAGGGTGATACATGCCATTAAAGTAGCTAAACAGAAAGAAGGAAGCAGTAAAAGAGCAGAAAAGGAAACCATTTATAATCCAAAAATTGAATAACCAGGACCTCACCTAAGATTGTCTCTTGAGATTCAATTTGTCTTAGAGCTCTTCTACAAATATGTTATATTCATGTATTTTGTATATTTCAGTTTAATTTATAATAAATGGATGTGTGTTAATAATGAACTTTGTTAAACATAATTTCATTTACAATAATGAGCACATTGGGTACACAATATAATAGACCATAAGTTTTATGATCTCAAAAACTGAAAAAAACTAAGTTGAAAATTACCCTTAATAACCGTAAATATCTTGCATGGTTAGCAAAATACAAGCAAAATTGTGGCCTTTCTACTTCTTCAGATGCAGAGCATTTTTATGTATTAATAATACCGCAAAGAGATTGCAGCTTTCACATGCTATTAGCCCATCATCACATCTATAAGAATAACTTCAGATGTGGGATATAGCACATAGTTCCCATTTTCTTTCTTTTTTAAAAAAAATATATTTATTTTATTTTTGGCTGTGTTGGGTCTTCGTTGCTGTGCGCGGACTTTCTCTAGTTGTGGCGAGTGGGGGCTACTCTTCATTGTGGTGCGCGGGCTTCTCATTGTGGTGGCTTCTCTTGTTGCGGAGCACAGGCTCTAGGCACGCAGGCTTCAGTAGTTGTGGCTCGTGTGCTCTAGAGCACAGGCTCAGTAGTTATGGCGCAGGGCTTAGTTGCTCCGTGGCATGTGGGATCTTCCCGGACCAGGGCTCAAATTCATGTCCCCTGCATTGGCAGGCAGATTCTTAACCACTATGACACCAGGAAAGCCCCCCATTTTCTTTCATAACAAATTTTTCCTTCAATAATCCCAACAATTGCTCAATTGCAATTCAGCAATGCAAACCAAATTTCTCCTATGAAATCCCGATTTGCAGCAAGCTATACTTACAAGTAACTTACAGGGAAATTAGGAACTGATTCGTTGGTTGGTTGGTTGGTTGGTTGGTTCGTTGGTTTGTATTTTTTAAAAATCTTCTGGAGCAATGTTTATATGAAAATATAATCAGAAAATTAGTACTTTCATCAAGAGGTAATTCAGAGAGCTTTGCAAATAAGCCTAAGATTCTCATTGATTACAAAAGAAGGCTTTCTACCTCCAGAACCCTTAAACGCTCAGAGGCAATTATACCATTAAGGCCTCTCTTTCTATGCAGAGATTATCTTGTTTCCTCGTAATTAGTATTTCCTGTTTACTGAGACAGACTACATTCAGAAAACACACATATCCCCAACCGCCACCCCACCTCCACCCCCGTCTCACACTCTCCCTCTTTCTCACGGCCCTCTGCTCTCTCTAGAGCTGTGTAACTTGGAACCTCTTTTCCTTGCCGTAGGTTAACACAGTTGTGTTTTGGGTTTTGTTTTTGTTTTGTTTTTTATTAAAGTATAGTTGACTTTCAATATTACATTAGTTTCAGGTGTACAACATAGTGATTAGATATGTTTATGGATTATACTCCACATAAAG